>NC_138988.1:60414598-61875098 GCF_964341445.2 Mesoplodon mirus
TATCCTAGTTTTTAAATGTACCAATGACAGAGTTTTTGCATATTGGGTCCTACCCCGTCTCCCCACAAGCCCTGTAATTTTGGTTTCATTGTTGTGGCTTTTTCATTTTAAAATAGATTTTAAGCATGTTTTTCAGCTCTGTTGTGGTACAATAGAGGAAAGTCCATACTGTTTTCCATAGTGGTTGTACCAATTTACATTCCCACCTACAGTGCACAAGGATTTCCTTTTTCTCCACATCTTTTATCCTGTTAAGGGCAGCCATTCTAACAGGTGTGAGGTGATATCTCATCGTGTTTTTTAAAAAAATTGAAACCAATTTATTTTGAAGAAAGAACATTTTTCTTTTCACTTCCAGCGATTCAAAACTTTAGGTATTATGCATGCAATTTTATTAAAGATTGCTATTTATTTGATTAAGAATTGATAATTATTCACCTAGAAACTGTAAAAACTCACTTTTATTGAGAGAGTATGTTAATGAATGATTTTCTCTATATCCTGATAATTTTTTATAACTCTGTTGAATTTCTGATACAGTTTATCTTTTGGGATAGAGGATAACAATGTGTAATTTGGTTCTACAGGATTAATTTATTATTTTTCTTCTACATAGAAGCTTCAGTCTCTGTGGCTTTGATTTGCATTTCCCTGATGATTAGTGATGTTGAGCACCTTTTCATGTATTGTTGCCCAGTTGTATGTCTTTCGGAAAATGTCTATTCAGTTTCTCTGCTCATTTTCTAATGAGACGGTTTTTGTTGTTGTTGTATTGCTACTGAGTCATGTGGGTTTTTAATGTTTTTGCATATTAAACCTTTATTAGATATTTGCAAATATTTTCTCCCATTATATAGTTTGCCTTTTCATTTAGCTGGTGGTTTCCTTTGCAGTGCAGAAGCTTTTTAGTTTGATGTGCTCCCACCTGTTTAGTTTTGCTTTTTTGTCTTTGCTTCTGGTGTCAAATCCAAAAACTCATGGCCAAGACTGATGTGAAGGAGCCTATGCCTTATGTTTTCTTGTAGGATTTTTATAGTTTCAGATCTTAAATTTGACTTTAATCCACTTTGAGTTGATTTTTGCATATGATGTAAGATAGGGGTCCAGTTTTATCCTTTTGCATATGGCTGTCAGTTTTTACAACACCATGTATTGAAAAGACTATCCTTTCCCCACTGAGTATTCTTGGTGCCCTTGTCAAATTTTAGTTGACAGTGAATGCAGGGGTTTAATACTGAGCTCTCATTTTTGTCCTCCTGATCTGTCTATTTTCATGCCAATACCATACTGTTTAGATTACTATAGCTTTGTATTATAGTTGGAGAGCAGGAAGTGTGATGCCTTCAACCAAAGTTCTTTTTTCTCAAGATTGCTTTAGCTAGTTGGTATCCTTTGGGGTTCCATACAAATTTTAGGAGTTTTATTTTTCTATTTTTGTGAATAATATCATTGGAATTTTGATAGGGATTACATTAAATCTTCAGATTGCTTTGGGGGAGTGGAAATTTTGCCAATATTCTTCCAACCTATAAACATGGAATGTCTTACAATTTATTTTGTAAATGTTTGTACATAAATTTTTTCAGCATCTCTGATTATTTTCTTCATGTAAATTCCTAGAAGTAGAATTAATAGATCAAACACCACAAACATTTTACATTTTTAAAAAATTCATATTGCCAAATGATGTTCCAGAAAAAAAGGGACCATCTACATTTTTCCAAGAGTAACATCTAAGAGTGCTGGTCTCTCTGTATCCTCACCACCTTTACTTTTTGCAATTTTTCTGACAACTTGCTAGTTAGATATGCAAAACAAGAACAACAACAAAAAAACTATGTTACTTTCACATCTGGATGAAATGTTTGTGGATATTCTGACTAATGGGGAATTCTCAGGTGTAGAATTCTAAATGTTTAGATGTGATTTTACTTAATTATAGATATTTCTTTCTTACAAAATTATTTGGGGTGATTGAACAAATATGTGTGCCTGTGCTTATTTTCCTCCTGGAGTTTGAAGCCTCTGCCTGACACCCTATTGCTTCCCTTCAACATATTACTTTTATTCTCTCACTTCTTTGCCCCTTCACCTCCCCCGGCCAGAGACACTCAGAGTTAGTACCACCATCAATTAGCTGGAGTTAGTACCACCATCAATTAGCTGGAGTTCCACCAGTAATTCTCAAGCAAGTCTAATGAAAAGCACTGACTAGCCCACTATTTTCAGCTAGTTCCTGAACTATGAATTAATGCAATTTTCCTTACGGATAAGTTTTTGTAAAACATGAACTCTGGGTAGGGAGAGTGGATGATGATAGGGAACATTGAAAAAGAGGTGTGGCAGAGACATCCAGTTTGCTCCCAACAGCTTTGCCCACTTCCCTATTAGAGAAACCTAACACTAGATTTTTCTCTTTTTAACATCTTTATTAGAGTATAATTGCCTTACAATGGTGTGTTAGTTTCTGCTTTATAGCAAAGTGAATCAGTTATACATACACATATGTCCCCATATCTCTTCCCTCTTGCATCTCCCTCCCTCCCACCTTCCCTATCCCACCCCTCTAGGTGGTCACAAGCCACTTAGCTGATCTCCCTGTGCTATGTGGCTACTTCCCACTAGCTATCTATTTTACGTTTGGTAGTGTATATATGTCCATGACACTCTCTCACTTTGTCACAGCTTACCTTTCCCTGTCCCCATATCTGCAAGTCCATGCTCTAGTAGGTCAGTGTCTTTATTCCCCTCTTACCCCTAGGTTCTTCATGACCTTTTTTTTTCTTCTTAAATTCCATATATATGCGTTAGCAAATGGTATTTGTTTTTCTCTTTATGACTTACTTCACTCTGTATGGCAGATTCTAGGTCCATCCAACTCACTACAAATAACTCAATTTCATTTCTTTTTATGGCTGAGTAATATTCCATTGTATATATGTGCCACATCTTCTTTATCCATTCATCTGTCGATGGACACTTAGGTTGCTTCCATGTCCTGGCTATTGTAAATAGAGCTGCAATGAATATTTTGGTACATGACTCTTTTTGAATTATGGTTTTCTCAGGGTATATGCCTGGTAGTGGGATTTCTGGGTCGTATGGTAGTTCTACTTGCAGATTTTTAAGGAACCTCCATACTGTTCTCCATAGTGGCTGTATCAATTTACATTCCCACTAGCAGTGCAACAGTGTACCCTTTTCTCCACAACCTCTCCAGCATTTATTGTTTCTAGATTTTTTTGATGATGTCTATTCTGACTGGTGTGAGATGATATCTCTTTGTAGTTTTGATTTGCATTTCTCTAATGATTAATGATGTTGAGCATTCATTCATGTGTTTGTTGGCAATCTGTATATCTTCTTTGGAGAAATGTCTATTTAGGTCTTCTGCCCATTTTTGGATTGGGTTGCTTGTTTTCTTGTTTTTGAGCTGCTTATAAAATTTGGAGATTAATCCTTTGTCAGTTGCTTTATTTGCAAATATTTTCTCCCATTCTGAAGGTTGTCTTATGGTCTTGTTTATGGTTTCCTTTGTTGTGCAAAAGCTTTGAAGTTTCATTAGGTCCCATTTGTTTATTTTTGTATTTATTCCCATTTCTCTAGGAGGTGGGTCAAAAAGGATCTTGCTGTGATTTATGTCATAGAGTCTTCTGCCTATGTTTTCCTCTAAGAGTTTGATAGTGTCTGACCTTACACTTAGGTCTTTAATCCATTTTGAGTTTATTTTTGTATATGGTGTTAGAGAGTGTTCTAATTTCATTCTTTTACATGTAGCTGTCCAGTTTTCCCAGCACCACTTATTGAAGAGGCTGTCTTTTCTCCATTGTATATTTTTGCCTCCTTTATCAAAGATAAGGTGACCATATGTGGGCGGGTTTATCTCTGGGCTTTCTATCCTGTTCCATTGATCTATCTTTCTGTTTTTGTGCCAGTACCATACTGCCTTGATTACTGTAGATTTGTAGTATAGTCTGAAGTGAGGGAGCCTGATCTCTCCAGCTCCATTTTTCATTCTCAAGATTGCTTTAGCTATTCGGGTTCTTTTGTGTTTCCATACAAATTGTGACATTTTTTGTTCTAGTTCTGTGAAAAATGCCAGTGGTAGCTTGATAGGGATTGCACTGAATCTGTAGATTACTTTGGGTAGTAGAGTCATTTTCACAATGTTGATTCTTCCAATCCAAGAACATGGTATATCTCTCCATCTATTCATATCATGTTTAATTTCTTTCATCAGTGTCATAACTTTCTGCATAGAGGTCTTTTGTCTCCTTAGGTAGGTTTATTCCTAGATATTTTATTCTTTTTGTTGCAATGGTAAATGGGAGTTTTTTCTTAATTTCACTTTCAGATACTTTATCACTAGTGTATGAGAATGCCAAAGATTTCTGAGCTTAATTTTGTATCCTGCGACTTTACCAAACTCATTGATTAGCACTAGTCATTTTCTGGTAGTATCTTTAGGATTCTCTATGTATAGTATCATGTCATCTGCAAACAGTGACAGCTTTACTTCTTCTTTTCCAATTTGGATTCCTTTTATTTCTTTTTCTTCTCTGATTGCTGTGGCTAAAACTTCCAAAACTATGTAGAATAAGAGTGGTGAGAATGGGCAGCCTTGTCTTGTTCCTGATCTTAGTGGAAATGCTTTCAGTTTTTCAACATTGAGCACGATGTTGGCTGTGGATTTGTCATATATGGCCTTTATTATGTTGAGGAAAGTCCCCTCTATGCCTACTTTCTGCAGAGTTTTTATCATAAATGGGTGTTGAATTTTGTCAAAAGCTTTCTCTACATCTATTGAGATGGCTTTTCTCCTTCAATTTTTTAATATGGTGTATCACATTGATTGATTTGCATATATTGAAGAATCCTTCCATTCCTGGAATAAACCCCACTTGTTCATGGAGTATGATCCTTTTAATGTGCCGTTGGATTCTGTTTGCTAGTATTTTTTTGAGGATTTTTGGATCTATGTTCATCAGTGATATTGACCTGTAATTTTCTTTGTTTGTCACATCTTTGTCTGGTTTTGTTATCAGGGTTATGGTTGCCTTGTAGAATGAGTTTGGGAGTGTTCCTCCCTCTGCTATATTTTGGAAGATTTTGAGAAGGCTAGGTGTTAATTGTTCTCTAAGTGTGTGGTAGAATTCGCCTGTGAAGTCATCTGGTCCTGGGCTTTTGTTTGTTGGAAGATTTTAAATCACAGTTTTAATTTCAGTGCTTGTGATTGATCTGTTCATATTTTCTATTTCTTCCTGGTTCAGTCTCGGTAGGTTGTGCATTTCTAAGAATTTGTCCATTTATTCCAGGTTGTCCATTTTATTGGCATAGAGTTGTTTGTAGTAATCTCTCATGATTCTTTATATTTCTGCAGTGTCAGTTGTTACTTCTCCTTTTTCCTTTCTAATCCTATTGATTTGAGTCTTCTCCCTTTTTTTCTCGATGAGTCTGGCTAATCGTTCATCAATTTTGTTTATCTTCTCAAAGAACCAGCTTTTAGTTTTATTGATCTTTGCTATCATTTCCTTCATTTCTTATTCATTTATTTCTGATCTGATCTTTATTATTTCTTTCCTTCTGCTAACTTTGGGGTTTTTTTGTTCTTCTTTCTCTAATTGCTTTAGGTGCAAGGTTAGGTTGTTTATTTGAGATGCTTCCTGTTTCTTAAGGTAGGATTGTATTGGTATAAAATTCCTTCTTAAAAATGCTTTTGCTTCATGCCATTGGTTTTGGGTCATCGTGTCTCCATTGTCATTTGTTCCTAGGTATATTTTGATTTCCTTTTTTTTTTTTTTTTTTTGCGGTATGCGGGCCTCTCACTGCTGTGGCCTCCCCCGTTGCGGAGCACAGGCTCCGGATGCGCAGGCCCAGCGGCCATGGCTCATGGGCCCAGCCGCTCCGCGGCACATGGGATCCTCCCAGACCGGGGCACGAACCCGTATCCCCTGCATCGGCAGGCGGACTCTCAACCACTGCGCCACCAGGGAGGCCCTGATTTCCTTTTTGATTTCTTCAGTGATCACTTCATTATTAAGTAGTATATTGTTTAGCCTCCATATGTTTGTATTTTTTACAGATATTTTCCTGTAATTGATATCTAGTCCGATAGCGTTGTTGTTGGAAAAGATACTTGTTATGATTTCAATTTTCTTAAATTTACCAAGGCTAGATTTGTGAACCAATATATGATCTATCCTTGAGAATGTTCCATAAGCACTTGAGAAAAATGTGTATTCTGTTGTTTTTGAATGGAATGTCCTATAAATATCAATTAAGTCCAGCTTGTTTAATATATCATTTAAAGCTTGTGTTTCCTTATTTATTTTAATTTTGGATGATCTGTCCACTGGTGAACGTGGGGTGCTATAGTCCCCTACTATGATTTTGTCACTGTTGATTTCCTCTTTCATGGTTGTTAATATTTTCCTTATGTATTGAGGTGCTCCTATGTTGGGTGCATAAATATTTACAATTGTTATATCTTCTTCTTGGATCAATCCTTTTATCATTATGTAATGTCCTTCTTTGTCTCTTGTAATAATCTTTATTTTAAAGTCTATTTTTTTCTGATATGAGAATTGCTACTCCAGCTTTCTTCTGATTTCCATTTGCATGTAATATCTTTTTCCATCCCCTCACTTTCAGTCAGTATGTTAACACTAGATATTTAAGTGAGAACCTGGTTACCCGAAACTACAGAAGTTCCCAGCCTCCTCTGCAGCTAGGTTATTTGTGTGATGATGCTTTCATCTAGGATAGAAAGAAAACAATTTGTGTAACCTCTAGAATATTTCTGACAAGGAAGAGGAAGGCCTTACTTTCTCTTTCTCCCTCTGTCCTACTTTGGAAATTTGAACTCTGGAGCTAGAGCTGTGTCATGGCCTGTGTCCACCCTGGATGAGGCCGACACCCCTAGGATGACCGAACATCAAGGATGACAGAGAAGCTTCCTGTAAGTAGCCCTGCCAACACAGCCTGGGCTTTCTGCCTCAAGATCAAAATATGACAGAAATGAAAATTTCTATTTGCCATAACTATGTGGGGGGTTTGGTTATAGCAACAGAACCTTAACTAGTACAGGAGTCTCTGAAGGGGCTTTTCTGTGTAGTTCCCTTGGGTCAGGCTGCTCCAAGAAAACACAGTTCTCTGACATTTTCAGCTTTTCCATTGGTGACTGCCAAGCTCAGCTGAAATCCACTCTACTCTTTAAGCAGTTCTATGAAAAATCTAAGGTGTGAAGATTAATTCTCCGACTAGATGTATCTGAAACTAAAAATATTTTCCAGGGATGTGGTCTTGTTCTTTCCTCCTACATTTGTGCACCCCACTCCATTGTCTCCTAGAGACATAGTTTGCTTTGAAACATGCTGTGCTAACTCTTTCGTTGATGATATCTACAGGTTCTAAATAAATAACTCGGCACAGACCATCTCATGTCTGTTGTAACTTGATTATTGCTAGAAAGATAATTTTAGAAGTGATAAGTTCTTTGCTAAATCAGTACATTTATAAGCTTAATTTGAAAAAAGGAAAAAAAAAACATAAAAATTCGAATCATAGTATATAGCCAGAAAGTGGGACTTGATTAAGCCTTGGCCTGAGCTGTCAGTTCAAATGCAAGTATTTAGGACTTCCCAGATGTATGGTCTTCTGCATGTAATTTCTCATATACTCTCCAGCCTTATGAAACCCACAGTTTTATGGGGAAAAGAAGCTCTAATATACAAAAAAAGTTAAACTGATTGAGAACATTATTTCAAAAGTTGCATAGTTCATTTGTTCTTCATCTGTTCATGCTTAATTATCTACAGAGTGTCTTTTCATTCAAGGCCAGTTTAAAATATAGTGTATTAATAGGAAATTTGAGGCATAGTAAGGCCAACAGATCAGGAGATGACTGCCATTGAAAAAAAAAGTGATAACTTACAGTTCTGAAAAGTAGGGGACAGGACACCTCATAAGAGGACACATGGGAAAGTACCAGAATTGGTCAGGAGGAAGAGAAGGGAGGGGAATTTTGGACAAGCACCTTTATTTTGATTTCCTGAGGAAAGAAGAGTGGAGTGGGGTAAGTAGGTTCAGGGTTGACTAGTATGTATAGTTTCAGAACTCTGAGGCATAAGAGCTGTCCTTGGTTGTCTAGTACCTGGCTATGGGTGATTATGGGAGAACAATAGTGGCCCAGATTGTGAGAGTCATAAAGGAAGTATCTGGGAGATTTGGCTCTGAATTTGTTGCTTTTTATTTGAAAAACATGCCCTGGAGTGAGGTAAAAAGAAAGCAGCAGCCAAGACAAAGTGACTCAGGCATGTCATCATATGTTTGTGGTTGTCCAGTTCTCCAGAACTAGGCATGTCCAGCCTATTCATGTAAGCAGATGTTAAGGCATCAAGTTTACAGAAGCTAGAAATTTGGTTAATACAAGGTCTGAGCTTAAATGTCACCTCATCAGAGACATATTCCCTTCCTATGCAGTCTATAATGACAGCTTCTTCCACCCAAGTCTTGCCAGCTATTACCCACTTCGTGTTTTCATAACATTCTGGAACTTCCCCTGTTAGCACCCCACTGTGGGTCACCCACCCAGAGGAATAATCCTCACAGAGGTCACAGATCTGCAAATCTCCTCTCCCGCCATTGTCCCCTCTCTCTGCCCACCTCAACCCTACCTCCACCCCAATCTCTTAATTTCCCTGAGCCCTGCCTTTTTCTCCATAACACTAATCCCTTCTAACGTGCTGTATGCTTATTGTTTGTCTCCTCTCCACAGTGTCAGCTTTACAGGAGCAGCAAAGGGTTTTGTTGTTGTTGTTATCTGTTTTATTCTCTGCAGTGCCTACAGCCTAGGTCAGTGTTGGGCACATAGTAGAAGCTCAATGAACAGTGAAGGAAAAACTCTTATCAATACCTGAAATGTGGGGGGGGGGGTTATGTGTGTTATTTCCTTGTTGGGTGAGTCTCTGTCTCCTCTGGAGACACCTAAGTTTCCACTGGAACCTTAGGGACTGTGGTGTATCATTACTGAAAGTCTGGCTCCTAGCACAGACCTGGCACATAGTGTATGCTAAGTCAGCATTTTGGGGACCAAATGTGCCAGTTACTGTGCTTAACACAAGAAACCAACAATGATAAACCTCGTTGCTGTCCTCAAGGGACTGTTAAAAACAAGACAACTGCCTCCAAATGGAGTTGCTTAGGTTAAGAACCATGTCATCAAACTCAGACTTAAATGCAGTTGTGGCTCCCCCAGCAATGGAATCTTATACCAGTCAATCAGGAACCTTATCAGCATTAGTTAAGTAATCTGCCTGATAGGCCACTGCAGTCCCCTAATGAAAATTAACTTTGCAATAACCAACTTCCTTCTTTGCCTAGTACAGCTTCCTTGATTTTGCTCCCTTCTGCCTATAAAGGTCTTTCATTTGTACAGCTCTTCAAAGCTTCTTTCTATTGGATGCTGCCTGATTTCTAAATATTTAAATAAAGTCAATAAAATTTTAATCAGTTGGATTTTGTTTTGTTTTATAGGATTTATAGTTTATTTTAAGATTATATTTTGCTTTTAAGAAATTATTATAGAATCAGTAGGGTTTATTATGGCTATGTAACAAACTATTACAAAACTTAGTGGTTTAAAATGTAATTTATTATTAGCTCTCATAGTTATGTGGGTTGTTGGGCTTAGTTCCATGTTTCTTGCTCAGAGTTATTCATGCTGCTGCAGTTGGATGGCAGTTGGAGGCTCCACCAGGCTACCTCACACAGCTGGCAGGTGACACTGCTGGTTGTCCGGAGATCACCTTGTCATTGATCAGAGTGTGCACATGCTGTCTCCATGTGACTTGGTTTACTCAAAGCAGAGCCTGTGTTTCCCAGGACCATGGCACATGAGCAAGAGTCTAAGTAAAGAAAGTGGCAGTTGCCAGACCTCTTAAAAGTCAGGTCCAAAGCTGGCCTAAACCACTTCTGCAATTCTCTATTGGTCAAAGCAGTCACAAGCCAGCATAGATGCAGGAGGCTGGAGAAAGAGACCCCTTTTCTCCTCAGGGTGGGGTGTCTTGTATATGAAGTGAAGGAATTGAAGGTGGCTGCCTTTTTTATATAAGCCACCACAAAGATTTTGTGATGAAAGCTACAACTTGGCAATAGATGCTGTGAGTCAACACAGTCTAGCTATGCTCTGAGAGCTCACAGTCCAGAAGGGGAAGCACATGAAAAAAGATCATTCCAAAATCTTCCGTAAAGGAGGAAATGGTGTGGGACTTTTCCTCACTACACACACCTATAAACTGGACACAATACATTAAACACCTTTTTTTTGGTCATTGGAAAACAGGCATCATAGGACAATGGGGCTGCTAAGGACCATAAAGGGACAAGACTGGTATTTCTTTGGGCCCATGTTGCTGAGTGCCTTGGGAGTCTAACCAGTATTTGAGCTTTGTCTAATAGGCAAGAGAATCTATGTGATTTTCACAGTGAGGGGAGCAGTGGCTAGGTAGGTAGCATAATCAGGACTCAGATTTGCAGGGTTCATATCTTAGGACCACAAAAAGATAAGAGGTTCCCAGTAGTCCCAGAAGAGGCCCACAGGAAGAATCTCTGTCCAATCACAGAGGACCATGGAATTGGCATGTGAGATTTGGGTGGTTCATGGTGTCTGGATGAGTCTCAGCATCTGACACCTAGTGGGGGCTCATCTGCTGAATGAAGACTCAGAAACCCTCCTGAAACTGTAGGAACTGAGAAGTGGGCGGGACTTGGATGGGCTGAGGGTGAAAAGAAGTGTTTCTCAATTTCTAGAGAGGGGAGCAAGGTATTTCTGGGCTAGAAATGCTGATAGTTCAGCCCCAGCCTCCATCAAGTGGAGAGTATTGGTCAGAGGTGTCCTGACCATGGAGTTTCTCAGATCGATGGGAGATATTAGGAGGATTTGAAATGTCTCTGAGACACTTGGACCTAACACCCATCCATGTGATCTCAGCTCCAGGAAGTAGCAGAATATTATTTAGGGCTGTTCCCAAATCAGGGCAGCAGCTGTTTTCCCTGGGTCTAATTTTGCATCATTACAATAACAATGAGATATTTCTAGAAGAACAAGGGACCAAGACTGTCAGCAGATTGTCCTTCTGAACTGATCTATGACACCCAGCTGTCCTCACTACAAACTCAGTGTACACTTACCTGACGCCCTACTGTGTGCCAGGCCTGAGCCAGACACCAGAGGACAACAGTGAGTTAAATAGGTAGAGCTAGATCCTAATTATCATGCAGGTGACAGACTCATGGGGGAGACAGACTAAAAAATGAAAAAGAAATGTACACAAAGTAAGGAGGTGATATGTACCATAAATAAAAGTCAGGAAGGATGCTTGAGAAAATTTCTGAAAGAGTTTAGGAAGCAAAGATGTAGAGGGCACAGTGTCCCAGGCTGAGAGAACAGCAAGTGCAAAGGCACTGAGGTCACTGTAGGCTGCATTTTTCAGAGTCTTTGTTTTTAGTCTGAATACAAGTCTTATGTTGAGTCTGTTTTTGCTTTTATTTGTAATCCTTGGTTTCATTTTCCTAGCTCCTTAACTTGAGCTTGGTCACAACAACCTGGTAAATTCTGCAAATTCTATTCCAGTGCTTCAGTGTAGAAACAGAGGTGAATTTGAGTCAAGTCAGCTCCTTGGGCCCAGCACTTTGTTAGCAATTAGGAGGCTGTCGACTGAACACCCTTGATGACTGCAGTTAATAAACTTCCTCAATGTCTTCAGGCCCTTTCTACTTAACTTCCTCCCCATCTCACCTTCATTTCCTATGTGTAGCTCACTCAGACATCTCTGCCCAAAATTCTCCTAAGCTTCTCAAAGTCAGTGGGTACCAAACTGAGTTCATCCCTTGCCTCCTCTTCTTAAAGTCGCCATCAATGAGGATACCCATTTGTGGCCCCAACCTCAAGCTCTAAGACATGACCTCTACCCCTCCCCACAACTCCCATGCAACCCACACCATGATCCCACTGCTGCAGGACTCTCGGTCATCCTCTCCTTCCTATCTTGGGCTACACAACAACCTCCCCCTCTTCAATAAGCCCCATTAAGATGAGTATAATTACACATGGGATCACCAAGGCCACATAGGCAGGTGTTGCTGAGAATGACAAGCAGCATCCCAGAGCAGAAAACAGACAAGGGCTCCCTGAGCAGACAGAACACAGGACACTGTTGACAAGACACCCATAAAAGGATTGGGGCAGGCATCATGCAGCAGCCCTTCCCCACTGATCCTCCAGTGTGTCCTGTGTTCCCAAGGTTTGGCATTGGAGGGCTGCCACTCCTTGTTTGTATTAGGGGGATGCCCATGCATTAATTAATGTATTCATTCACTCACTCATTCATTCATCTTTTATGTGGCTCCTGCTGGGTGTCGGTCTCTGGCTAGATGAGAACTCATCCTTGGAGACACTTCTCAGATGTCACCTCCATGAAGCCTTATTTGATCAACATCCCTTCTGGCTGCTTCTGGGATCCCTGTCCTCCAAAGTGGTATGATTGTACTTTGATTACCTCTCCAGCCTGTCAGCTCTGTGAGGACACTGGCCCAGAGAAAGAAAGGATTTCAGAAAAAATGTGATGATGAATAAATAACTGAACAAATGAAAGAATTAAACACAGGCCATGTGTAGGTCAAATTCACCAAGGGTTAGTTTTCTCTTCCTCCTCCCTCTCTCATTCCAGGACCAGGAGCCCAAGGGACCTCATTTCAACCTCACCTCATGTAGAACGCTAAGGATCTGAATGATTTTTATCTTTTGTTTAGTTTTACACTTTGAAGGCATTTCATGACTGTACCCCTCAAAATTGTGAAAATTATCACTTGAAAGGCAAGGATTCTTTTGTGGTGTCTGAGCTAAAACAGGACAACTTGGGAACACAGGATAAAGAGGAGGAGGTGGCTTAGTGGCTGGGCCTCTGTGCAGGAGGAAATAGGAAAACAGAAATGGAGGAAGTTTCCACTGCCTTCTTCACCATGACTTTCTAGTCCCTTTTTGTACTTAACCAATCTGATTGTGATAACCTGGAAATTAACATGTCTCCTGGTAGATGGTGTGACCTTAGGAAACAGCATTAGAGGCCTCCAGACCTCAGTTCTAAGCCCTCTGCATGACCTAGGACAATTCGTCCATGTCTTGGGTCCTCTGTTCCTACCCCTAAGGAATGTGATAGTGATGCTGCATAATATGAGTGTCCAGAGGTGGGGGAGTTTATGGGTGCCTGGCATTGGTCACTGTGAGATGCTGCAGGTCTGTTAAGTGCTGTCTCTGAAATCGCAGCCTGGAACATAACTGTGTTTGTGGAATATTTGGGTGAAGTAATGAAGGAGTCAATAACTGTCAGGGCAGCATTGAATTAGAGAGGACTGGTCTTTCCTCCAGTCACTTCCAGCTGGTCAGGCCTTGTTGCCACTGGCCATATACCCTGAGCATACACAATCTCCTGGAAACTCAAAAGTCACAGCCTGATGACCTGGTCCTCAGAAGGCTGAAGGATGTTTCAGGAACAGTTTTCTCACAGGAGGCTGGGGACACCAGGGTTCTGAAGTGGGCTGGTGAGTGGACTCTCGCATGGCCGGGCTGCACAGCATGGGTTATTGGAGTACCTGGTCTGGGCTGCCATAATCTATGGCCACCCAAACATGAAGGGACCTAGTACCTTCTGAGCTCAGAAGCTAAAGGAGAGTTAAGCCTGGTTAGTACTTGGTTGGGAGACCAACTGGAATACCAGGTGCTATAGGCTTTTGCCAGTTATTTTTCTTTTTGTCTCTCTTTCCCTTTGCCACTTCACCACCACATCACCCCTCCTTGAACAGGTGCTCTATTCTTTGGCCACTGGGATGTGGCACCCATTGGTGGAGTCCTGGTCAGGGTGGGTAGTGTGGGGGGTTCTGAGAAAGGGCAGCATGGGGGGACTAGAGTCCTCTGTGCTTGCTGGCAGCTCTGGGTTTGTTGGGCAAGTTGGGGCCCTGCAGGAAGGCAGTACTTTATGCCATGGAAATGTATGCCTAAAATGGGTCTAATGGAAATTTTTATACTCTGTGTATTTTTCACATTAAAAAAATGGTAGCGTGTTTGTGTGTGCCTGTGTGTCCATATCTTAATGACTTAGAAAGGAAAATTCTAAAGCCAGAGGAATGAATCACATGATAAAACATGGATGAGCCTCAAAAAAATAACACTGTGTAAGAAGCCTGACATAAATGGTCACAGTTGTATGAATCCATTTACTTGAAATATACAGAATAGGCAAATCCATATGGACAAAGAGCATTCATTTAGTTGCCCAGGGCTGTGGGAAATGTGGAATGGGAAGCAAAATTTTAATGGGTACTAGGTGTCTCTGTAGGTTGATAAAACGTTCTGGATCAGCTAGTACTGATGGTTGAACAACTTCATAAATAGACTAAAAATCACTAAATTTTACACTTTTCAAAGGGAGAATTTTATGGCATATGACTTATATCTCAACTTAAAAATCAGTGATTATTAAATAAATGTTTTATTTAAATAACAGGGAAAACACATATTATCCTCAGTGCTTTATTTGATTCCCATTCTACTAAGCTTTGTAGATGTGAACAAAGCCCCCCCCACCCCAAATGAGAACAAGCACCATTTATTCAGAACTTGCTGTGTAGACAAAAGTAGTCAGCCACCACAGTTTGCATCAGGCTGAGACTCAGGGCAGACACAGGTGTGGGAAAGCTTTCTGGTGGAAAAAAAAGCCAGGAAGGAGTGTTCTGCTCAGAGCTTGTGATGCAGGGAAGCTGGAGGCAGGCTGACAGGAAGAGGGCCATCCCATATGATTGCTTAAGGGAATATATTTGACTTTCCCCCATTTGGTTTTAAATTGAAAGGACTAATAATGAGGAATCTGTGAGTCACAGACTCAGCACTGACCCTTGGGGGCCTATTGCGGCAGAGGCTGTGGTCTGACTTTCCAGGTTGGTTGTTGCAGGTTGTAGGTAAGTGCCTCATGGTTGAAGGGAGAGGTTCCCCAACTCCCAGGTGGACTTAGAAAATTCTGCATTCCAAAACCCCTTTTCTGTCATCTTCATTCAATCAGATACTCTGTGGATAGAGAAATTTTAATCAGTGCTTTTAAGATTAACTGCAAACAATGGTAATTATAGTAATGTTGAGTAACAATGACAATGGTACTTGTCATTACTACAAATCTCATGATTTCTCATTTCACTAATGTCCACAATGTAGTAAATCCCACTTGTGACAACAAAAAATTCTTCAATTCATTTAATTTTTTCATGCCCCAACACTGACTTGTGGTCATCTGGTCGACCTCACCCCGACAGCCAAGTGAAACACAATTAGTGTAAACCTCAGCAGGATGAATCTGGATCACAAGCCGATGAAGGGCAACAGCCACCACCCTGACACCCAGCTTTGACCCAGTCCACCATCCGACGAGTTTCTATGCCTGGGGAGTCCTCCCATCCTCCCATGTGCTTGGAGGCCACTCCATGTCTCCAGAGAGAGACCAAATTCCCTGGTGAAACCTCCGACAACTGCATCTCACCCAGGACCTCAGCTGGGCTCGGATGTCCTCCCAACCATCATTGGACGGCACAGGCTGGTCTCAGTTTCCCAAAGAGTTGGAAACATTAGTGAGGGCCTACAGCTACTGAGCCCATGCAGGACAGCAGCTGGGCCCTGAATGCCCTACGCTTGCCCATAACAGTCTATGTGGGTCACTTGTGGTGGCTAAACCTGTGTGTGTGGTCAAAACGCAAACGCTGCATGGACCAGAAGAGAAGAGTGGGGGCAAAGGGTACTCTCTGTGTAGATGCCAGCCCAGTCTGTGGAGTTGATCTGATCTGTGGAGCCCCCACGATCCTGCCTCAGCACCAGGCTCAGATCTGCCCCTGTGAATGCTCTGTGTGGAATCTGGAGAAACTAAAGTGGCCATGAAAGAATGCAGACCCACCACTACCATGGCACGTGAGTGGACCTGGGACTCCAAGTTGGCAAGGACTCACCCCCCGGATGCCTGTGGGCCAGGTCTTCTGGTCCCATGGGAAACAGGATGGGGAGGCCTGGGGTCAGCCTCCAAGTGCTTCCTCATTTCGGCCATCCAAGCTGGTCCCCACTCCAGGGAGAAACTTGTAAAAATTTGGGGATCAGGACGAATGTGATCTAAGGGAGAACACTTGTGAAATCCTGGCATTGTTCATGTATATACTTGGCATTCCTCACCACTAAGCGAGTGGGAAAAATTGAGAAATTACGGCCACCAGGATGCCTGGAGGACATCGGGCACAAGCACCATCTCCTGTTACCCTGGTCAGTCCTGTGGGCAGAGAGGCACCAGGACATGCTGGTCAAACCCCCCCCACCCCAGACCACTCCAACCACTTGTGGGAAGTGCAGCGTGGGCCTCACACCACACAGAACTGCATACCAGATCTTGGGTCAATAAATGACACTCCCCGTGCCTACGTGACTGGGATAACTGCCATCACAGCTGCTGGCTTCCCAGAATTTTGCTTTGGGTTGGTGGCCGAATCCCATCCTTTGCAAAGGTCACTGGAGCTCCAGTGAGAAGGGGCGATAAAAAAGTGAACCCCCCAGAAGGCGCCGGACAACCGGCGCGAACGTCAGCCGGACGCATCCGGATCCCACGAGGGCGCAGCGCCTCCAGCTTAAACCCCCGAGCTGGTTCCCGGCCATTTATTCTCCTGCCTCTGACCTAGCTCACTCTGGGCACTTCAAGGCGCCACGTGATCCCGTCAGGAGATGGGGGACTGGGAAGATCTGGGAGGGCAGCTGCCAAGAAGGACACAGACTGCCTAGGTGATTCCCAGGCTGGGGCATGCACAGGTGCTGCCCAGAGCATGCTGGAGGTTTCCTGCTCCTCCGTGGACTTAGAAATTTTGTGGGGGTTTGGGCAGCGTGGACTGTAAAACTGAAGCCATAAAAATATTCGTATAAAACATGTATGAAAAATTTTTATTCTGTACTTTCAGACTGGGGTCCTTGTAAAGCATTTTTTTCACAGTCCAGCACCATAAAATAATTGGACTTGACCACAAACTGATCTTACATATTCCGCAAGCAAAGTCAAATGATAACATACAGGTTTGTGCGGAACATTTGTGTAAATATATGTGTAATAAGAATATTGATATCAGCATTACTTAATATAATATCAGAACATTTGGAAATCATAGCCATTAAGAGGGACCAGTTAAATAAAGTCTAGTACATCCACACAATGCAATGCTCTCAATTTGTGGTTTGGTCACTGTTGTCTTTTAAATGATGTGAACCTATAGGTACTGACTTGTAAAGATTTTCATGATGAATTGTTAAATGATAATAGCAAGTTTTAGAACACCCAGTGGTGTTAAAAAAAAAAAAAACAGTATATGCATTTATCTTTCCGAGAAACTTAGATAGAAAGGCAGAGGAATTAGAATAGCTAAAGCAATTTTGAAAAACAAGAATAAAGTCTTCCCTATATCCTGGGATCTGGAGCCAGAAAGGAGAGTGTCTTCAAAAAGAAAGATGGGCCACACCTCTGATTTTCTGCCCCCTTCTATTACAGACCCCAGACAAGCAGCTAGCATCTCAGCCTCTCAACTTCTCTGTTCCACCCAGAGCTAACAGGGGGCTGGTGTAATCCTGATTCTTCAGAGCTGGGCTCCTCAGTCTCTTCCCTCATACTGAGAGCCCCAGTCATCTACACCAGGGGTTGCTGGCCCCAAACTGCATAGGTGCTGTCCTCTCCAAGAACCTTGAACTGTTTTCCTAAGGGAAGGACATTCCTTTGGCACAGCAGGTGTGAACCAATGGGACAACTGAACTTTTGCACCTGGACTTATCATACAAACATTGTGTGCAATCAACTCAACTTCTGAAGACACAGACAGAGACAGGTTTAGGCCCCTTAGCAGGGCATGGTCATTACTTTCATGAAATATACAGGCTCTTTGAGCAACTCCAGAAGTGGAAGGAAGAAAGAAGAAGCACACACACAAGTACACACACAAGGGGGAGAGACTAGCATCCATCTCATCCTAAAGGGAAAAGGTGACTCTGGAATCAACTGCATAAATGTGTCATGCAGGGCAAAGATCATCTAAATCACCTTATTCATTTATCAAATCTTCAATTATTAACAAAGGTTTACTGGGAACCTCCCATATTTCAGAACCTGGATTGTTATGAAAATTCATGTTTAAATAATACAATATCTTTACCTTCATAGAACTCTACATTCAAATATAGTTAATTAAATTACCCTGCAACAAAAACAGACATACTGAACAATATAACAGAATAGAGATCCCAGAAATAAATTCACACACCTACAGTCAATAAATCTTCAACAAAGGAAGCAAGATTATAAAATGGGAAAAAGATAGTCTCTTCAGCAAGTGGTGCTGGGAAAGATGGACAGCTGCATGTAAATCAATGAAGTTAGAACACACCCTCACACCATGCACAAGAACTCAAAATGGCTTAAATACTTAAACATAAGACATAAAACTCCTGGAAGAGAGCACAGGCAAAACATTCTCTGACATAAATCATACCACTGTTTTCTTAAGTCAGTCTCGCAAGGCAATAGAAATAAAACAAAATAAAACAAAAATAAACAAATGGGACCTAATCAAACTTACAAGCTTTTGCACAGCAAAGGAGACAAACAATCAAAAATAGACAACCTACAGAATGGGAGAAAATATTAGGAAAAATGGAATCAACAAGGGCTTAATTTCCAAAATATACAAACAGCTCATACAACTCAACAACAACAAAAAACAAACAGCCCAATCGAAAAATGTGCAGAAGACCTAAATAGACATTTCTTCAAAGACATACAGATGGCCAATAGGCACATGAAAAGAGGCTCAACATCACTAATTATTAGATAAATGTAAATGAAAACTACAATGAGGTACCACCTCACACCACTCAGAATGGCCATCATTAAAAATTCTACAAATAAATGCTGGACTGAGTGTGGATAAAAGGATGTGGATAAATTAGAATTACCATATGATCCAGCAATCCCACTCTAGGACATATATCCAGACAAAACTATAATTCAAAATGATACATGCACCCTTATGTTCATAGCAGCACTATTCACAATAGCCAATACATGGAAACAGCCTAAATGTCCATCAACAGATGAATGGATAAAGAAGATGTGGTACATATATACAATGGAATACTACTCAGCCATAAAAAAATGAAATAATGCCATTTGCAGCAACATGGATGCAACTAGAGATTATCATACTAAGTGAACTCAGAAAGAGAAAGACAAATACCATATGATATCACATATGTAGAATCTAAAATGTGACACAAATGAGCCTATCTATGAGACAGAAACAGACTCACAGACATAGAGGACAGACTTGCAGTCTTTGGGGTGAGGGATGGACTAGGAGTTTGGGTTTAGTAGATGCAAACTATTACATATAGAATGGATAAACAACAAGGTCCTACTGTATAATACAGGGAACTATATTCAGTATCCTGAGATAAACCATAATGGAAAAGAATATAAAAAAGAATGTGTGTATGTATGTGTGTGTGTGTGTGTATATATATATATATCACTTTGCAGTACAGAAGAAATTAACAGAACATTGTAAATCAACTATATGTCAATTAAAAAAATCTAAAAATATTACCCTGAAAAATAAAATTTCTGACATTTAAAATCAAATGTAAATAAAGGTTTACATATTGTATAATTACAAAATCTTTGCTACTAGTTTACAAAGAAAAGTTGGCACTTTATAAAATAAAATTGATATTTCAAACGTTGTCAATTCATGATCTTTGATAAGTTATATATTTTCAGAAAGATTGTGTTATTAAAGATATGTCTAAAATTCTGAACATTGGTAAAGCTATACTACAAGATTTGGGAGGAGTAAAACTAGATTTATTTTCTTAAGAGCCAAGTTTCCTGTTTTCTATGTTATAAAATAAGTACTTTTAAAATGCTTGAATTCCAAAATAAACTTTTGAAAATCAATAATGGTTTTTACTAGAATAGAAAATCTGCTGCCCATGCCCCTTAAAATTTCATTTATCTTCAATTTTATTTGAGATTCAGTGGGGTACCATTTTAAAGAAGACTATACAAGAGGATCTCTATTTTAATCATTATTTTGAGCTCCTTATTTCATTCTAACTCAATTTTAGATAATCCAAAACTATGGGAAATAACACAATATTGCCATATAAGCTAGAATCTCCCAAAATGTGCTATAGGCTATACACATTATTGATAAATTTGAAATAAAATGTATTTATAAATACATAAGAAAAATATAAAATTTTCTGTGTGTTGTTATTCTGCAAGAATGCATTTTAAAGAAAGAAATGGTATACCAGACGTGAGGATATCTGGAAGTTTCATGGAATGCTTTTTAATTTAATTACAGAAAATAATGTAATTCTGGAAATTGGTTATTTTTGTTATAAAGTTTTCATATTCATATTCAAATTATATATTCATTATGTCATCAATTTGACCAGTTCTTATAGTTTGCTTCACTCCAAAGTGTAAATTGGAACCCATTAACTACTGATAGTTTTCTATCAATAAATTATTATTTTATAAAATTTACATATTCAATCAACTTTGGCAAACACTGCCACAATCAAAAGAGATGTCTCCAAACCAGGGTTCAAACTGAATAGTTTTATGGTTTATGATTCTCCATTTTGAGGCTCAGAAATACCTGGCAGTTTTTGTATTTGATGTTAATTCAGATAAGTGCTGGGCTTTGGGCAGACTGATTTGTGATTATTTACTGAATGAAAGAAGGCAGCAGGTGGATTGCCGTCCCCAATAATAATTGCACATTTGGTGTCATAGTGTTTTTTCTAACTGAGATTACTGAGGGTAATGTAACCAGTTTTACGGTTACCCCAAAAATGTTTATTTTAAATAGCAAAATTCACTAAAAGTTTACCTGCTTTTTAAGTAACACTCTCAGCATATATTGTTTAAAAAAATACTACTTTTCTAAGCAGGGAATGGGAAACTTTTCTAAAGGACTAGATAGTAAATATTTTAGACTTTGCCATACAAATTCTGTTGCATCTACACAATTCTGTTATTGTAGTAGGAAAGCAGCCATAGATAAAAGGTAAATGAAGGAGCATGGTTGTGTTCCAATAAAACTTTATTTAGAGACACAAATTTGAATGTCATATAATTCTCATGTTTCAAAAAATAGCACTATTTCTGGAACTTTTTAACATTTAAAATTACAAATCCACTCTTAGCTTGCAGGTCCTGCCAGCACAGGCTGTGAGCAAGATTTTGCCCATAGGTTGTAGGATGCCATGACCTGTTCTAGAGAGCAACAGTGAAACTATCCCTCCTTAAGATGAGCATTCCAAAACAAATTGATTGCTCTAGATGTGTGCCAGAAAATGTGAAAACTAAAAACAAAACAACACAAAATATGAAGGGCTTACCAAGGTGTGAGGGAATCAAGTCCTCCAGGATGCCCACCAGCTCTGCTCATGCATGGCCACCTTATCTTGGCACCCCCAGACACCAGCAGTGAGTGAAGGCTGTTCAGACCCTGTGCCCCCGACCTGCCCCATGCAGGATACCCATTAGTAATGAGCAGCAGTTATTTGCTGGGCACAGTTCATCATCCATCAAGTCACCATTAACCACTATGTCTCCAGAGGAACAGAAAGCTGCCTTTCCAGCCCCACCACTGGGGCTTGCAGTCCAACCACTAAGAGTCCTGCTTCTCTGACTGTTAATGGCCAGTTGAGTCCAGCCACTATTTTGTGCTCAGTGTATCCGAAGTGGTTGGGGCTGTTTAGTGGCTCACAGCCAATGATTATAGATTACTCTGACATTTCAATTCACCAAACACATTTTGGCAGGAGACAGAATGCCTTCTACACAATAATTTTATAGAACTTCTTTTTTTTTTTGGTCCATGATGGTAAATCTGGGCCCGTTCACATCAGAGATGAGGATGAAAAGGGCATGACGGGAGCAGCATGTAATTGACCCTGTGTTTTTGTCCCAGTACTGGCCCTGTGCACAGCAGTACAGACAACTACGGACCTGGAGCCTACCTGTCTTCCAGCTCCTTGGGTGTCAGGCCCAAAAGCAGGCAGAGCTAGAAATGTAAGTGCACCTGAATCCCCAGACTTAGGCCAGGCTCGGGCTGCAGCTCTGCTGACAAATCCTAGAAGGAGCACCCCTCGGTGCAGGTGGAGTGCACTGCACGCCCTTGGCTTGGGACAGCCAACACAGGTCAGAGCCCTTGTGCTCCCTCCTCCAGTTTGCTGAAAGTGCACAAGCTCCCTGCATTCGCATTGCCATCACAGGTGCTTGGCCCGGGAACTGGAAGAGCAGCGGCCAAAGCTCTGGAGGGGGCTCAGGGAGGAGAGGGGCGGTCTCCAGGCCCACGAGCTGCTCCGGTCCTTGGCACGCAGGTGAAATAGCAGAGGCTCTCAAGCTTCACTGCGGCTCCTCAACCTCGCTGAAGGACTTCCTGCCGGCCAGCTCAGCCCCAGCTTGGTCATGAACCTTCCTGCTTCTTGCACTTGACGCAGCCCTCTGCTCTGTGGGCATGTCCTCCGCTTGCTCGCCGCTCTCGAGCTGATCCCAGATGCCTCTGGCGCTGTCACAGGAACTTGGCGCCTGCAAGATGGGTTGGTGGGCAGGGGAAGGAGCTCGAGGGCAGTGGCGTTATTCCAGCAACTCTTCTTGCCCCCAGGATGAGGCTGTTTCTTCCTGGAACAGGGACCTGTTCCGGGCTCCAGGACTCAGACGTCATCATCCTCACCAATCTCCACACAGAAGAACCCAGGAGGAGGGCACCAGCACCCAGGGTGTCAGGATGTTAGAGGAGTCTCTGTAGCACTTAGGTCCAGATGCTTACAACTTCCATGTGCGCCCCTAGGATCTCCATGACATCTTCCGCCCATGAACTTGTTGAGATCTCCCAGCCTGGGCTCCAGACTCCTCTGGAGTCTTAACTCCTTGGGCATTGAAGGAGTGATCCTGCAGATGCTGTCTCAGTTTCTTGCCCAGAAGACGCAGCAAAATTACCAGGCCATGCAGCCCTAGAGTGTGGAGTGTCTCCCTCTTGTTCTATTCCTTTCTTCCTAAGCTTTAGGGCACTCTGGCTCCAAACCCAGAAACTTGACCCCAACCAGTGCACTGGCCCCTAGGCTTTTCTAAAAGTAGGTGGCCAGAACTGCAGTCCCCACCTCCAGGATTCAGCTATGTGACTTCTGAGCTTCAGAGAGTCTGAGGTGTTTTCAGGGCAGAAGAATGGACACCACCTAGGAACAACTGCCCGAGGCCACTGGCACCTGCCTCGGAAAACATCCCTGCTCCTTGCACTTGTTCCATCCTGCATGCCCTAAAATAAATGTGGGATTTATTAATGACCTTTGTTTCTCCTTGACCTTAGTAAGTCAGGACCTCCCTCTGTGGGCTCCAACATGCTGCTGTGTTGTGTTCTTTTGTTGAATGGACTCTAGATCAAAACATCACTAGATGTTAAAGAGGGCAGGGTACTTTCACAAATAACTCAAGTGGGAGCCTTAGTATCTCAGAAAAACCCATATCTACAGCTACATATGGCCAACCCAGCCCATCAGTCCTAATATCTCGGTCTCCTCCTATATAAACCCTGCAGCAAGACAAGCTGTTCACTTGATTCTGTGCCTGTGTTCACTGGCGTCCTCTGTTGGCTCAAGCCTGGGGTCCTCTCCTGGTTCATCCCTAACTGTGCAGACCCCACCTGCCCTTCCCCAACTCCTCCTTCATGAAACTGGCCTGACAGGGTGTTACCCACATAGTGTGTTCTCCTTGATTCTTGCTGGTGAAAAATTAGAAAAGCATTGCTCTAGATCCATCTCTTATGAACCACACTGCTCTCATTATTTTATTGTTTGTAACATATACTTTAGTAGTTGATTATATTCTGAACTGTTGTGAAAAAAAATTTAATTGTGTAAAATAATGTTCTTTCAAGTGGTGCAGAAAGGTAGTGTGGTTGGCAGAAAAATGGCCCCTCAAAGTTGTCCAGGTTCCAATCCCCAGAGCTTATGAATATCTTAAGTCACATGGCAAAAGGGAATTGTGTGGGTGTGATTAAATTAAGGATATTGACCTAGGGAGACTCTCCTTGATTATTTCTGTGGGTGCAATGTAATCACAAGGGTCCTTGGAAGTGAAAGAGGGGGTAAGAGCATCACAGCCAGAGAAGGAGATGTGAGGACACAGACAAGGCAGGAGTGAAGTGGTTGCTGGCTGAGGCCTGGAGCCAAGGAATTTTGCAGACTCTAGAATCTGGTGAAGACAAGAAGTAGACCCTCCCCTGATCTTACAGAAGGAACACAGTCCTGCCAACACCTTGATGTCAGCACAGTGAGACCCATTTTGGACTTCTGACTTCCAGAAATGTAAGAGAATGAACTTGTGATAATTAGTTACATAAACAATCAGAAACTAATACAGTTAGGGAAATGAATCTTTTTTAAAAAAGCAGGTTTATTGTAACACAGATAAGTGAAATTTCCTTGTATTAGGGAGTTAGAATGAGGAATGGTCACACTAATACTCTTTCCTCAGAAAATCAATTCAGAAGACCGTCTTCTGAGAGGAAAGAGGGGGAGCTGTGGGCAGGTGGTATACTCGATGCATTGCAATAATCTATAAGGAAAAAGAATCTGAAAAAAAAAAAACCTGAATCACTTTGCTGTACACCAGAAACTAACACAACATTGTACATCAACTATACTTCAATAAAAAAACAAAATACACTGAAAAATAAAATTTCTGATATTACAAATCAAATATACATGAGGATTTACAAATTGTGTAACTACAAAATTGTGGAGACTAGTTTACAAAGAAAAGTAGACACTTTATAAAATAAAATTGATATCTAAAACATTGTGATTATAGAACTATGTGAGTCCAGAAATTTTTAGAAAAATGGTGTTGTTAAAATATATTTTACATTATAGCTTATTAAAGGATATTGAAAATAGTCCCCTGTGCTATACAGTAAATCCTTGTTGTTAATCTATTACTTTTTACCATCTTTACTGGAGAATAATTGCTTTACAATGGTGTGTTATTTCTGCTTTATAACAAACTGAATCAGCTATACATAAACATATATCCCCATATGTCCTCCCTCTTGCATCTCCCTCCCACCCTTCTTATCCCACCCCTCTAAGTGGTCATAAAGCACTGAGCTGATCTTCCTGTACTATGTGGCTGCTTCCCACTAGCTATCTATTTTACATTTGGTAGTATATATGTCCATGACACTCTCTCACTTTGTCCCAGCTTACTCTCCCCGTCCCTGTGTCCTCAAGTTGATTCTCTAAGTCTGTGTCTTTATTCCTGTATGCCTCTAGGTTTTTCATAAACTTTTTTTTTTTTTTTTACAATTCTCTATATATGTGTTAGCATATGGTATTTATTTTTCACTTTCTGACTTACTTCACTTACTTGTCTTGCTCCTGATCTTAGTGGAAATGGTTTCAGTTTTTCACCATTGAGAATGATATTGGCTGTGGGTTTGTCATCTTTGGCCTTTATCATGTTGAGGTAATTTCCCTCTATGCCTACTTTCTTCAGGGTTTGTGGAAAGCTTTTCTGTATCTGTTGAGATGATCATATGTTTTTTTTCCCTTCAATTTTTTAATATGGTGTAACACACTGATTGATCTGTGTATATTGAAGAATCCTTGCATTCCTGGGATAAATCCCACTTGATCATGGTGTATGATCTTTTAACGTGCTGTTGGATTCTGTTTGCTAGTATTTTGTTGAGGATTTTTGCATCTATGTTCATCAGTGATATTGGCGTGTAGTTTTCTTTCTTTGTGACATCTTTGTCTGGTTTTGGTATCAGGGTGATGTTGGCCTCATAGAATGAGTTTGGGAGTGTTCCTCCCTCTGTTATATTTTGGAAGAGATTGAGAAGGATCGATGTTAACTCTTCTCTAAATGTGTAATAGAATTCGCCTGTGAAGCCATCTGGTCCTGGGCTTTTGTTTGTTGGAAGATTTTTAATCACAGTCTCAGTTTCAGTGCTTGTGATTGGTCTGTATAAATTTTCTGTTTCTTCCTGGTTCAGTATCGGAAGGTGGTATTTTTCTAAGAATTTGTCAATTTCTTCCAGTTTGTCCATTTTATTGGCATAGAGTTGCTTGTAGTAATCTCTCATGATCCTTTTTATTTCTGCAGTGTCAGCTGTTACTTCTCCCTTTTCATTTCTAATTCTATTGATTTAAGTCTTCTCCCTTTTTTCTTGATTAGTCTGGTTAATGGTTTATCAATTTTGTTTATCTTCTCAGAGAAACAGCTTTTAGTACTATTGATCTTCGCTACTGTTTCCTTCTTTTGTTTTTCATTTTTTTCTGATCTGATATTTATGATTTATTTCATTTTGTTAACATTGGGAGTTTTTTGGTCTTTTTTTCTCTAATTGCTTTAGGTGTAAGGTTAGGTTGTGTATTTGAGATATTTCTTGTTTCTTGAGGTACGATTTTATTGCTATAAACTTCCCTCTTAGAGTTGCTTTTGCTGTATCCCATAGGTTTTGGTTCGTCATGTTTTCATTGTCAATTATCTAGGTATTTTTGATTTCCTCTTTGACTTCTTCAGTGATCTCTTGATCATTAAGTAGTCATTGTTTAGCCTCTATGTGTTTGTATTTTTTACACATTTTTTCCTGTAATTCATATCTAGTATCATAGCATTGTGTTAGGAAAAGATACTTGATATGATTTCAATTTTCTTAAATTTACCAAGGCTTGATTTGTGACCCAAGATATGATCTATCCTGGAGAATGTTCCATGAGCACTTGAGAAAAATGTGTAATCTGATGTTTTTGGATGGAATGTCCTATAAATATCAATTAAGTCCATCTTGTTTAATGTATTATTTAAAGCTTGTGTTTTCTTATTTATTTTCATTTTGGATGATCTGTCCATTGCTGAAAGTAGGGTGTTAAAGTCCCCTACTATGATTGTGTTACTGTTGAATTCTCCTTTTATGGCTGTTAGTATTTGCCTTATGTATTGAGGTGCTCCTATGCTTGGTGCATAAATATTTACAATTGTTATATCTTCTTCTTGGATCGATCCCTTGATCATTATGTAGTGTCCTTCTTTGTCTCTTCTAGTAGTCTTTACTTTAAAGTCTATTTTGTCTGATATGAGAATTGCTACTCCAGCTTTCTTTTGGTTTCCATTTGCATGGAATATCTTTTTCCATTGTCTAACTTTCAGTCTTTATGTGTCTCTAGGTCTGAAGTGGGTCTCTTGTAGACAGCATATATATGGGTCTTGTTTTTGTATCCATTCAGCCAATCTGTGTCTTTTGGTGGGAGCATTTACTCCATTTACATTTAAGGTAATTATCAATATGTATGTTCCTATTCCCATTTTCTTAATTGTTTTGGGTTCGTTATTATAGGTCTTTTCCTTCTGTTGTGTTTCTTGCCTAGAGAAGTTCCTTTAGCATTTGTTGTAAAGCTGGTTTGGTGGTGCTGAACTCTCTCAGCTTTTGCTTGTCTGTAAAGGTTTTAATTTCTCCATCAAATCTGAATGAGATCCTTGCTGGGTAGAGTAATCTTGGTTGCAGGTTTTTCTCCTTCATCACTTTAATTATGTCCTGCCACTCCCTTCTGGCTTGTAGAGTTTCTGCTGAGAGATCAGCTGTTATCCTGATGGGGATTCCCTTGTGTGTTATTTGTTGTTTTTGCCTTGCTGCTTTTAATATGATTTCTTTGTGTTTAATTTTTGACAGTTTGATTAATATGTGTCTTGGCGTATTTCTCCTTGGATTTATTCTGTATGGGACTCTCTGTGCCTCCTGGACTTGATTAACTATTTCCTTTCCCATATTAGGGAAGTTTTCAACTATAATCTCTTCAAATATTTTCTCAGTCCCTTTCTTTTTCTCTTCTTCTTCTGGAACCCCTATAATTCGAATGTTGGTGCGTTTAATGTTGTCCCAGAGATCTCTGAGACTGTCCCCTGTTCTTTTCATTTTTTTTCTTTATTTTGCTCTGCATCAGTTATTTCCACTATTTTATCTTCCACCTCACTTATCCGTTCTTCTGCCTCAGTTATTCTGCTATTGATCCCATCTAGAGTATTTTTTATTTCATGTATTGTGTTTTTAATCAATGCTTGATTCATCTTTAGGTCTTCTAGGTCCTTGTTAACTGTTTCTTGCATTTTGTCTATTCTATTTCCAAGATTTTGGATCATGGAAATAGAATCTTGGATCATCTTTACCATCATTATTCTGAATTCTTTTTCAGCTAGACTGCCTATTACCTCTTCATTTGTTAGGTCTGGTGGGTTTTTATCTTGCTCCTTCTCCTGCTGTGTGTTTTTCTGTCTTCTCATTTTGCTTATCTTCCTGTGTTTGGGGTCTCCTTTTTGCAGGCTGCAGGTTCGTAGTTCCCGTTGTTTTTGGTGTCTGTCCCCAGTGGCTAAGGTTGGTTTAGTGGGTTGTGTAGGCTTCTTGGTGGAGGGGACTAGTGCCTGTGTTCTGGTGGATGAGGCTGGATCTTGTCTTTCTGGTGGACAGGTCCACGTCTGGTGGTGTGTTTTGGGGTGTCTGCGGACTTTTTATGATTTTAGGCCACCTCTCTGCTAATGGGTGGTGTTGTGTTCCTGTCTTGCTAGTTGTTTGGCATAGTGTGTCCAGCACTGTAGCTTGCTGGTCGTTGAGTGAAGCTGGGTGCTGGTGTTGAGATGGAGATCTCTGGAAGATTTTCGCCATTTGATATTATGTGGAGCTGGGAGGTCTCTTGTGGACCAGTGTCCTGAAGTTGGCTCTCCCACCTCAGAGGCACAGCACTGACTCCTGGCTCCTCAATTTGGGATGATTTGCTGTCTATTCATGTATTCCACAGATGCAGGGTACATCAAGTTGATTGTGGAGCTTTAATCCGCTGCTTCTGAGGCTGCTGGGAGAGGTTTCCCTTTCTCTTCTTTGTTCTCACAGCTCCTGGGTCTCAGCTTTGGATTTGGCCCCGCCTCTGTGTGTAGGTCACTGGAGGGCGTCTGTTCTTCGCTCAGGCAGGACAGGGTTAAAGGAGCAGCCTCTTCGGGGACTCTGGCTCACTCAGGCCGGGCGGGAGGGAGGGGAACGGGGTGCAGGGCGAGCCTGCAGCAGCAGAGGCTGGCGTGACGTTGCACCAGCCTGAGGCACACCATGCGTTCTCCCAGGGAAGCCGCCCCTAGATCCCGGGACCCCGGCAGTGGCGGGCTGCACAGGGTCCCTGAAGGGAGGTGTGGACAGTGACCTGCGCTCGCACACAGGCTTCTTGGCGGCGGCAGCAGCAGCCCCGGCGTCCCATGCCCGTCACTGGGCTCCGTGCTTTCAGCCGCGACTCGCGCCCATCTGTGGGGCTCCTTTAAGCAGCACTCTTAATCCCCTCTCCTCGCGCACCAGGAAACCAAGAGGGAAGAAAAAGTCTCTTGCCTCTTCGGCAGCTCCAGAGTTTTCCCGGACTCCCTGCCGGATAGCTGTGGCACTTTAGCCCCCTTTAAGCTGAGTTCTCGCCGCCAGCCCCAGTCCTCTCCCTGCGCTCTGACTGAAACCCGAGCCTCAGCTTCCAGCGCCCCCCGCCCCAGCGGGCGAGCAGACAAGCCTCTCAGGCTGGTGAGTGCCGCTGGGCACCGATCCTCTGTGCGGTAATCTCTCCGCTTTGCCCTACCGAGGTAGGTGGGGAGTTTCTTGCCTTTTGGGAGGTCTGGGGTCTTCTGCCAGCGTTCAGTAGGTGTTCTGTAGGAGTTGTTCCACATGTAGCTGTATTTCTGGTGTATCCGTGGGGACGAAGGTGATCTCCGCGTCTTACTCTTCCGCCATCTTACCCGGAAGTCCTGTTTCTTGTTTCTTGAGCTAGGATTATATTGCTATAAACTTCCCTCTTAGAACTGATTTTGCTGCATGCCGTAGGTTTTGGATCACCATGTTTCGGTTGTCATTTGTTTCTAGGTATTTTTTATTTCCTCTTTGATTTCTTCAGTGATCTCTTGGTTATTTAGTAGCATGTTGTTTAACCTCCATGTGTTTGTATTTTTTTTACAGTTTTTTTTTCCTGTAATTGATATCTTGTCTCACAGGTTTGTTGTAGGAAAAGATGCTTGATATGATTTGGATTTTCTTAAATTTACCAAGGCTTGATTTTTGACCCAAGATATGATCTATCCTGGAGAGCATTCCATGTGCACTTGAGAAGAAAATGTATTCTGTTGTTTTTGGATGCAATGTCTTATAAATATCAATTAAGTCCATCTAGTCTAATGTGTCATTTAAAGCTTGTGTTTCCTTATTTCTTTTCTGTTTTGAACATCTGTCCCTTGTATGTGGTGTATGTGGGGTGTTAAAATCCCCTACTATGATTGTGTTACTGCTGATTTCCACTTTTATGGCTGTTAGCATTTGCCTGATGTATTGAGATGCTCCTATGTTAGGTGCATAAATATTTACAATTGTTATAACTTCTTCTTGGATTGATCCCTTGATCATTATGTAGTGTCCTTCTTTGTCTCTTGTAATAGTCTTTATTTTAATGTCATTTTGATATGAGTATTGCTACTCCAACCTTCTTTTGATTTCTATTTGCATGAAATATCTTTTTCCATCCCCTCCCTTTCAGTCTGTATATGTCCCTATGTCTGAAGTGGGTCTCTTGTAGACCACATATATATGTGTCTTTTTTTGTATCCATTCAGCCAGTTTGTGACTTTTGGTTGGAGCATTTAATCCATTCACATTTAAGGTAATGATCAATATGTATGTACTTACTGCTATTTTCTCAGTTGTTTTGGGTTTGTTTATGTAGGTCTTTTTCTTTTCTTGCATTTCCTACTTAGAGAAGTGCCTTTAGCATTTGTTGTAGAGCTGGTGTGGTGGTTCTGAATTCTCTTAGCTTTTGCTTTTCTGTAAAGCTTTTGATTTCTCTGTCAAATCTGAATGTGTTCCTTGCTGGGTAGAGTAATCCTGTTTGTTGGTTTTTCCCTTTCATCATTTTAAATATATCTTGCCACTTCCTTCTAGCCTGCAGAGTTTCTGCTGAAAATTCAGCTGATAACTTTATGGGGATTCCCTTGTATGTTGTTTATTGCTTTTCCCTTGCTGATTTTTTTTAACACCTTTATTGGAGTATAATTGCTTTACAATGGTGTGTTAGTTTCTGCTTTATAACAAAGTGAATCAGTTATACATATACATATGTTCCATATCTCTTCCCTCTTGCATCTCCCTCCCTCTCACCCTCCCTATCCCACCCCTCTAGGTGATCACAAACCACCTAGCTGATCTCTCTGTGCTATGCAGCTGCTTCCCACTAGCTATCTATTTTATGTTTGGTAGTGTATATATGTTCATGCCACTCTCTCACTTTGTCACAGCTTACCCTTCCCCCTCCCCATATCCTCAAGTCCATTCTCCAGTAGGTCTGTGTCTTTATTCCCATCTTACCCTGAGGGAATCCCTTGTTGCTTTTAATATTTTTCTTTGTATTTAATTTTTTATAGTTTGATTAATATGTGTCTCAATGTCTTTCTCCTTGGTTTATCCTGTATGGGACTCTCTGGGCTTCCTGGACTTGACTGAGTATTTGTGGTCTATGTTAGGAAGTTTTCAATTATAATATCTTCAAATATTTTCTCAGACCCTTTATTTTTCTCTTCTTCTGGGAGCCCTGTAATTCGAATGTTGGTGTGTTTAGTATCCCAGAGGTCTCTGAGACTGTCTTCAATTCTTTTCATTCTTTTTCTTCATTCTGTTCCACAACAGTTATTTCCACCATTCTATCCTCCAGTTCACTTATGTATTCTTCTGCCTCAGTTATTCTGTTACTGATTCCTTCCAGAGTATTTTTAATTTCAGTTATTGTGTTGTTCATCACTGTTTGTTTGCTCTTTAGTTCTTCAAGTTCCTTGTTAAATGTTTCTTGGATTTTCTCCATTCTGTTTCCAATATTTTGGATCATCTTTACTATCATTACTGTGATTTCTTTTTCAGGTAGGCTGCCAATCTCTTCTTCATTTGTTTGGTGTTGTGGGTTTTTACCTTGCTCCTTCATCTGCTCCATATTTTTCTGTTTTCTCATTTTGTTAACTTGCTGTGTTTGGGGTCTCCTTTCTGCAGGCTACAGGATCATATTTCCTCTTACTTCTGTTGTCTGTCCCCATGGTGTGGGTTTGGTCCAGTGGCTGATGTAAGCTTCCTGGTGAGCCTCTTGTGCCTGTGTTCTGGTGGGTGTGGCTGGATATTTTCCCTCTAAAGGGAGGGCTGCATCTTGTTGTGTGTTTTGGGGTGTATGTGAGCTTAGTACGACTTTAGACAGCCTGACTGGTAAGGGGTGGGGTTGTGTTTCTGTCTTTCTAGTTGTTTGCTGTGAGGCGTCCATCTCTGGAGCTTGCTGGCCCTTGGGTGGAACCAGGTCTTAGTGTTGGGATGGAGACTTCTGGGGGAGACCTCAGTAATTAATGTTCCATGGGCCTGGGAGCTCTATAGTGGTCCAACGTCCTGGAGTCATCTCTCCCACTTCAGAGACTCAGGCCTGTCCCCTGTCCAGAGAACCAAGACCCTGCAAGCCACACACATGGAGGAAAATGAAATAGAAAATAAAACCACACAAATGAAGAGACAAAACCCGAAGAAAAAATGGTAAAGCAAAACTAAACAGACAAAATAACCCACTAAAACATATACACACTCACTCACATAAAGAAAATAAAAGAAAAAAAAAGAAAAAACAAAGAAGAGGATAAACAAACTTAAAAATACAAAAATAAACACTAAAATCTAAACTAATAAATACATAGAACCAGAAATGAATCAAATGTAGAAAGCAAAATAAAATGACAATGAAAGCCTAAATCAAACACACAAAAAGATAAAAAATAACAACAAAGAAAGGTGAAAACAAAAGGAAACATACAAAACAACAAAGTAGTAGAGTAAAAATAGAAAAATATAAAATATAGTTTAAAATAAAATGAATACAAACAAAACAAAGGAAAAAACAAACACAAGGAAAAAGCACAATATAACAAAAAAGTACAGTAGAAATAAGAAAAAAATAAATAAAATAAAAAATATATTAAAAATAAAAGCATAAAAAAGAAAAGTAAATAAAAAATTAAAAGAAGAACAACAGAACAAAACAAAACAAAAAACAACCAAGAATAAAAAAGTAGTAATATTTTCCTCTGACCTCATCTGTCAGTGTCCTTGCCCCCACAGTGAGCCACAGCCAAACCCTGCCCATCCAGGAAGTCCTCTAATACTTCTAGGCAGGTCTCTGGACCTCCTGTGGGCACTGTGGGGCCAGCTCAGACTGTTTCTGGCCCTATTCCCTCATGTACTTTTCCCCAAAGTCCACAGTCTCAGTTGTGGGAACACTTGTCTATTCAGGTATTCCACAGATGCAGGGTTTACCACGTCAACTGTGGGGATTTAACCTGCTGCTCCTGTGGCTGCATGGAGATATTTCCCTTTCTCTTCTTTGGTCATACAGCCCCTGGGATTCAGCTATGGTTTTGACCCTGCCTCTGTGTGTGGGCCACCCTCAGGCATCTTTTCCCCTCCCAGGCAAGTGGGGGTGAAAGTAACAGCTGATTAGTGCTCACTTACTCACTCAGGCTGGTGGGAGGAAGGGATATGGCAGGCAAAATTGGAATGTGTGGGGATTGCCTGTGACAGCAGATGCTGGCATTAATTTGCAAGAGCCTGAGGTGTGCCATGTGTTCTCCTGGGGAAGTTGGCCCCAGATTGCAGGACCCTTGGCAGTGGCGGGCTGCACAGGCTGTTGAGAGGGTCTGAGCTGTGGTCTGCCTTGCACACAGGACACTTGGTGGCATCAGTGGCAGCCTCTGGGTTCTGAGATAACAGACACAGCTTGTGCTTGTGCTCATAATGGCACTGCCCTGTGGTCTGTGAATGCACTTAGTGGGAAGCTCCTATGGCGGGCCCACCCCTCTTCTCACACAGCCTGCAACAATGGATTCTTGCCTCTCCATCAGGCCCAGGTTTTTTGCTGGACTCCCTCCCAGCTACTTGTGGCACAGTAGCCCCCCTAGGCTGTCTTCACGCAGCCAACCCCATTCCTCTCCCTGGAGTCCGACCTACAAAACCCAAGCCTCAGCACTCAACCCCCACCTGCCCCAGTGGGTGAGCAGACAAGCATCTCAGGCTGGTGAGTGATGGTCGGCACTGATCCTCCATGCAGGAATTCTCCACTCTGCCCTCTGCACCCCTGTTGCTGCCCTGTCCTCTAAAGCTCCAAAGCTCCCCCCAAGCCCTGCCAGCGAGGAGGCTTCCTAGTGTGTGGAAACTTTTCCTCTTTCACAGCTCCCTCTCAGAGGAGCAGGTTCTGTCCCAAATCCTTTGTCTCTTTTTTTTTTTTTTCATTTTTCTTTTGCTCTACCCAGTTATGTGGGGATTTTCTTGGTAGTCTGAGGTCCCCTGCCAGTATTCAGTAGGTGTTCTGTAGGAGCTGTTCCACATGTAGATGTATTCTTGATGTATTTGTGGGGAGGAAGGTGATCTCTACGTCTTAATCCTCCACCATCCTGAAGGTTCCTCCAACCCTGTATGTTTTTTTTTTGTATTTTACAAAAAATAAGTTTAAGCTTATTAAGTAGCAGAACACTACTTTTATTTCCTAAACCTGAATTAAACTGTGTTGTGTTAGGTGTGGCTCATCTATTTAGACATGGGGATGCTTATAGGATATGCAAAGCTTGTTCTGAATTACACAAACATTCATATCTTAGCTCCACCCCTTCCTATTTGTGTTATGTTGCACAGGCCACCCTCACTTTCCTTACCTCTAAAGCAGAGATGACAATACTATTATGTCATAGAGCTGTGTGAAGTATATTATGAGATAATGTATGTATTAGAACATATCTAAGGCCACATAATGTATGTATTAGAACATATTTAAGGCCACATAACAATCGCCAATAATCCAAATAAATGATTTGAGAAAATTATATGTTAATTTTCTGAATCGCCCCAGTGTGATCATTCTTAGTGTTGGATTCTGGTCTTGCTTTGAATCCTGTTCTTCTCTCATGTCCTGTTTCTACTTATACATCCCACTTGATCCACACTGACCTAATTACTTCCAACGGAAATTCTACTCCTTCTTGTATGTGGTTGGGAGGGGGGAGAAGCCTTCCTCTGTGCCCACCTGAGCCCTTAAATTCAGGATATGATTTAATCTTTGTAACAAGGCTCTGAGGAAGTTCAACTATTCTCCTTATTTTCCAGAACACAGAATTGAGATTTGATACTTTTAGTACCTTGGCCAGTATCACAGAATGAGTGAGTGACCAAGATTTGAACCCAGACAATTCTGATTCCTTGGCCTTCACACCTACAGGAAGTTCACTACCTGTTCTACTCAGAACTCAATGATTGGACTCGTTTCTTTTGAAGTAGCTCTTATAGATGTCTCTTATTACCAAAATACTGTATATTTCTTGCAGCAAGCTTTGAAAATGTTGATAAACATGAAAGAAGGAATTTAAATTCATCTGTGATCCACAACACAAAATGTCTACCTCTAAGAGATGATCTCTCTTAATATTTTGCTTTATTTCCTTTCCATTTGAAATATTTCCCCGATATAAAGTTACTATGCTCTTTTTCACCAAATTGTTATTGTAGAGCATTTAAGATTGTTTTTCATTTTAGAGCAAACCTTCTGATAATTAAAATATTGTACCTAAGTATTTATTTGGTATAAATTCCCATAAATGAGAAGTAAAATTTCTAGGTGAAACAGAAGTCATCTTAAAGGTTTTTGATTTGTATGTACAACTAAAGGACCAAGCTTTAAAAATGGTAGGGTACACAGATCTTCACAGATGAAAACTACAGTTTTCTTACTGTTCAAGGTGTTAAACTAAAAGATTCTTGTCTCTTCATAGAAAATAAAACATTATTTCTGTCTTAATTTGTACAGATAGGTTGACTCCTTTTTATATTTTCTAGTAACCATTTGTATTTCTTTATTTGAATTTTCCCACTTATATATCTTGCCAATTTTTCTGCTTGACTGTTTGTAGTATTATAGATTTGTAGGAGTTATTTATTAAGAATAGCAGACTTCTGTCAAATATGTTATAAATAACATTCTGAGTTTGTAGTTCTCCTCTTATTTTTTGACATATAAGAGTTTAACAATGTTGTGTAGAGAAACCCTTTAAGCTTTTCCTGTGTAGTTTGGCATTCAGGATAATGCATATATATTATTTCCTTGCAGCTGTCATACAGTATACCACAGAATTGTTTGCAGGGCAGTGAGGGGGGAGTACTTAAATGAAAGAAATTTATTTTCTCACAGTTCTGGAGGCTGGAAGTCCAAGATCAAGGTATGATAAGGTTTGGTTTCTCCCGAGGCTTCTCTCATTCCCTTGCAGATGGCAGGTTTCTCAGTGTGTCCTCAAATAGTCTTACCTCTGTGCACAAAACCCTCTGTTCATTGTGGTTCCAAATTTTGTCATTTTATAGGGACATCAGTCTGATTCGATTAGGACCCTCTTTAACAGCCTCATTGTAATTTGTTACCCTTTAAATGTGTTACCAGCAAGTCCAGTCACATTCTGACAATACAGGGGGTTAGATATGCAACATATGGATTTGGGGGACACAATCCAGTCCACAACAGTTTATAAAGGTCTTCCCCATCTCAAGATCATAGAAATATTTATATTTTCTACTTGAAGTTTATAGTATAAAATTTTATATTTAAATTCACTTGGAATTTTTAAAATTTTTATTGGAATATGATTGATTTATAATGTGTTATTTCAGGTGTACAGTAAAGTTAATCAGTTATACATATACATATATCCACTCTATTTTTTTGTTTGTTTTGTTTTTAGGATTCTTTTCCCATGTAGGCCATTAGAGAGTATTGAGTAGAGCTCCCTGTGCTATACAGCAGTTTATTATTAATCTCTTTTTTAATTTTTTACTTTTTTTTTTTTTTTGCAGTACATGGGCCTCTCACTGTTGTGGCCTCTCCTGTTGCAGAGCACAGGCTCTGGATGTGCAGGCTCAGTGGCCATGGCTCACGGGGCTAGCCACTCTGTGGCATGTGGGATCTTCCCAGACCAGGGCATGAACCCATGTCCCCTGCATTGGCAGGTGGACTCTCAACCACTGCGCCACCAGGGAAGCCCTAACTTTTTATTTTATATTGAAGTATAGTTGATTAATGATGTTGTGTTAGTTTCAGGTGTACAACAAAGTGATTCTGTTATATATATACATGTAACTATTCTTTTTCAAATTATTTTCCCAATTAGATTGTTACAGAATATTGAGCAGAGTTCCCTGTACCATACAGTAGCATTGTGTACATGTCAATCCCAAACTCCCTAACTATCCCTTCCTCACCCTTCCCCCGGTAACCATAAATTCATTCTCTAAGTCCATGAGTCTGTTTTGTAAATAAGTTCATTTTTATCATTTTTTTAGATTCTGCATATAAGTGATAACATATGATATTTCTCTTTCTCTGCCTGACTTACTTCACTCAGTGTGACAAGCTCTAGGCCCATCCATGTTGTTTCAAATGGCATTATTTCATTCTTTTTTAATGGCTGAGTAATATTCCATTGTGTATATGTACCACATCTTCTTTTTCCATTTTTCTGTCAATTGACATTTATGTTACTTCCATATCTCAGCTGTTGTAAACAGCACTGAAATGAACACTGGGGTTCATGTATCCTTTTGGGCCACTTGGAATTTATTTTGATATCAGTCACATTTTTTTTTACTGAGAAATATATAAAGAAAATGCATAGGCAATATAAGTGTAGAGTAAAAAATTACTCATATTCTCACCACACAACTTCAGAAATAGAACATTCTATTTCCTCTGTATATCCCAACCCTCTGTCATTCCCTTGCTTTCATTAGAGATTCCCACATGCATATGAATTCCTAATCAATACTTTGGCTTTTCCTCTTTTGGCCATTTATGTAAGTAGAATCATATAGTGATTATCATTTTGTGATGTAATTTTTATTTTGTTTTCTATATTTGTTTCTGGGATTAATCTATGTTGGTGTATGCAGGTGGTTTGTTTTATTATAATTTAGTAGCCTATATGGTAAATATACCAAAATCTATCCTATGTATTGTTATTTAATATTTGGATGTTTCCTGCCCATTACTATTATGAAAACGGTTCACGTGTGTCTGCTCTATGCCTTGGATAAGAATTAATAAAACCTAGGAATTATACAACTAGTTGTACAATATAATCACAATTTATATTCCCATTAACCAAGGATGACAGTTCCTGTTATTCCACATCTGAGCCAATGTTTTTATTGCAATTTTAAAACATTTGCCCAATTGTGGACTGTGAAAAAATCGTTTGATTGTGATTTTAATTTGTATTTAATTTATTACCAGTGAAATTGAGCATCTTTTAATGTTTATCATATTTATCAATCTTTTTCTTTATGATTTCCATTTTGTGTAAATTTCTAAGTTCTTCATTCTCCGACATCATAAGAACATTCTCTTATGTATGCTTCTAAATATTTTATGTTTTTTTTTCTTTCACCTTGAATTTGAATTTAACTGGAATTGATATTTATGTACTGTTTCTGAAGGAAAGCACCTCCTCCTCCAGCAAAGCCTTTGGGGAGAAGATGCTACACCACCTCCTCCTCACATCTCCCTTCACCCACAGCCCCCACTTGGGCTTAAGATCCCACCTCTGGAGGGTGTAGGAGATACAAGAAAATGTATACTAGAACAAATGGACAGAGAAAGAGGGGGGCTGATATTTTCCATGAGAGGTGTGGACGTTTTCTCTAAGTAAGAGGCATTTGAGTAGAGACCATAAAGATAGTGAATAAATGAGACATTTATTTCTGAAGGAGTAGCACATTTCAGCAAGCCAGAAAAAAAAAAGGAAATGCTCTGTGGCATGAGGGTGCTCAGAGATTTAAAAAATGGCAAGGAACCCAGTGTGGCCAGAGCATGTGAATGTGCATGTTCATGTGCATGAGGAGAAAAGGGACACCAGGATCCTAGTCTATTTTTACAAGCTTCTACCCTTCAGATTAGCCCAATTCCCCTACCTAAATGGAAAACTTCTTGTTTTTAAGAAAGCAATTTGAGCATCCTTCTGACTCCTAGGTTGAGCAAGTGAACACTCCTCTGCATTTATGATGGTCTTTTACTTTCTGTTTCACCACTAAATGATCAGTTTCGTCAGGGACAGATTTTATCTTTTCTTATTTTCATGTTCTTACTGATTGGAATGGTCACTGCTCAATAAATGTTGAATAATGAACAAATAAATGCAAATGAGTGATTGTAACATTTTCTTCTGACTTCCCTTTGGCCCAGTAGAAACTAGGTGGAGCAGGAGCCCAGAACCACTGATAAACAGAATGTAGACATGGTCACTTCTGCTTTTTACCATGTATAAGAGTCTTAAGAATGAGTCTCAGGCCACAGATTCCAGCCATGTCCCCTTATTGAGAATTAGTGACTGGTTGATTCTTTTTTTTTTTAAATACACTTAATTAATTTATTTTTAAACATCTTTATTGGAGTATAATTGCTTTACAATTGTGTGTTAGTTTCTGCTGTATAATGAAAAGAATCAGCTATACATATACATATATCCCCATATCTCCTACGTCTTGCATCTCCCTCCCACCCTCTCTATCACCCCCCCCACCAGGTGGTCACAAAGCACCGAGCTGATCTCCCTGTTCCATGTGGCTTATTCTTCTGTCTCTCTCTATTCTAGTCAGTGGGTGCTGGTGCTTGCATGCTCTGTGGGCTGACCTCTTGCGTGGCTTGACTCTCCTCTCTCCCCTAGGCTGTCCCTGATTCACAGGTGCCTACCTGGTACAGGAAACTGAAAATCTGAAGTCACTACATGCTGTGGTTTGGAACACAGGACCCGGTTAGTTTGCATTTGTTTCAGCCAACAGTGGTGTCAACCTCTACCTATAGAGAGGGGCTGATCATGCTTCTCTCGTCAGCTTTATCTAACAGACAACTTCCTGTCATTTCTCTCTGCTTATTCCCTTGACTCATTGGGACATCCTACATGTCACAGCCACTGTTTTTCCTCACCCTAAATCAGGAAGTATATAATTCTGCCTGATGCTGAAACTCTCTGAAGCAGTGAGTTATGTGTCCAGCCCTGGCCTCAAGGCCAGTGATGAGTAGCAAACTGGCCAGAATGTTCATGTAGTCAGAGTGGGCAGAGTGGGCAAAGGTGTTTGTGACCAGAGAAGTTATACAAAATATGACCTAAGGACCAGGGTGGAGAGAGGTTCCCTAGAGGTCCAGGATACCAAGAGCAGACCATAGTCTCATAGAAGGAGAGCCTTCAAAGAAGATGGAGAGAAACAGTGAAAACTGGATCTTGAGTGTGAACAAAATGCAGTGAAGGCAAAACAAGAAGAAAGAAAGATAAGAAAAGAGAAGCAACACACAGAAAGGGCAGAGTACAAAGCACCTTGGGTGTGTATAGAAGGAGTCACATCAGAAAGAGATTGGAAGTGGAGAAGACAGAAGAGGGAGCACCCGAACAGCAGAAGTCATGCCAGTTTCTTGGCAGAGGAAGCCACACCCTCATCCAGTCTGCCACCTGTGGAGTAATGAAGGATAAATTAGTTGCATACCAAGGCAGTATACTTCATATTTAAATATACTTAAAAGTTAATAATACTTAAAACTTAATAATACTTAATCCTTGATCAATGAAATTCTTAAGTAAGTCCATTGTTCTAAAAATTCCATAGAGTACTTACATTCAGATAATTCTTTTTCCCATAAAGATGTGAACATTGACAGACCTCGTGTCCTATCTGGTAATGTTTAGAATTAAAGACAGACTTAGGTTTGAATCTAAGTTCTGCCTCATGGTAACTGTGAATATGGCATGCCCTTGCCCCACCTAAGCTTCAGTACCTTTATTTGTAAAATGAGACATGATAATATTGTCCTGATGATTAAATAAAAAATTGCATGTAAAATTCTGCAGTGCCTTGGATATGACAAGAATGTAGTCATCATACTTATTATTTATTTTATATTTTCAATGTAAAATTAAAGACACCTTTCTAAGGGCATCCTGATAACTGAACTGCACACGTAAATGGATTGTTTTTACCTCACTGGGATGAATCCCTACAAGTAGCCTCACTCAATCTTTATTTTTATCACTCTTGGCTTGCATTCTTGGTTCTGTCTAGTTCCCCTCTCCTTCCCTCTTTCAGATGTTACCAATGTTGGTAACTTTCAAGTGTTGAGTTTTATCTCCAGCTGTGGCCAATGTGAAATGTCAATCCAGTGGGAAAACCTGACCAAGATTAACACAGGTAGGGGCTATCCATCTTGTAAACAGGGAGATTTCAGATCTAGTTTACAGTTGATGACATATTTCAGGCCATCTAAAAAGTAAAATGGAGTAACTATACTTCAGGCATCCAAATAGAGCCAGGTGGCCATTGTAAATGTGTTTTCAGATACTTGCCTGCATCACTGAGAACTTGAATTTTCAGAACTATATCAAACTCAAGGACACCAGTAGCCATTTTCCAAACAATATCTGCTAGAAGTTGCCAGCTGCAACCTTGTAGTTTCAAATTTCCCCACCTTCAAAACTATATATTAATTGTAAACTCAAACAAATCTTTGCTTAAGAAGCAACTTTATGTCTTGCTACCTTCAATCCTAATTCTTGATAAACAACTTATGTAGCCTTGTATATTTTTGCCTTTATAAACTTTCCCCATTTTGTAGCCTGACAAAACACAATTCAAGTGTCTCTTGGATCTGTATCTCTTGCTGCAATCCTAACAAACCCCGAATAAATGCCTCTTTATTTCAACCACGTCTCCATTCTTGGAATTATTTGTTAATAGGGTACGACTTTTTCTCTCTGCTGCCTGTAGCATTTTCATCATTCAGGGGGCAGAAGTTTACACTCCATTTCTTCACAGGACCCATACTAAACCATCATTCATGTAAAACCTAAAGGTTCTTCAGCAGATCAATTTAACATTTAATATGTAGCTATTTCACAGGTCTTTTCTCACATTACTTATATAACTTGATACTCTATACCTTGGCAAATCATCTGAATTTCTTTCAAAGTGTTACAAAAGCAAAATTCAACTGAGTAATTTTAAAGAGTTTTTTGACTTTATTCCGTGATTCATGAATCTGAAACCATACAGTCTATTAAATAGAAATGAGCTCCAAGAGCTAAAGAAGGCAAGAGATTTTATAGGCAAAAAGAGTGGGAACAAAGAAGTTGCACTAGGCAAAAAGCTGGTTGGTAATTGCAAGTTTACTTTCCTTTAGGCTATGGTAGGGGCTTCTTGGGCAGATGACTTAACTAGTCCTGATCAGGAGATTCCTAATTGAATTTAAGATTGAGTTTAAGATTCAATTTCTGGGAAAGAGGAAACTGTATGTAAGTTAATTCTCAGGTTGGTGGCATGAGGCTTAATATAAGCAGCCCTATTTTAGGCCCGTTTTTTTGTTTTTAACAGAGGGTAGTTATAGAAGATACATTTTTAAGACAACAGAAATTAACATTCAGAGTTGAAACATTTCATATGGTGACTCAATGACAGAACAAGTATTTGAACCAACATTTGTTACCTTATCATTTTATTCTGGAAAATCTCAAATCTTTTCCTGGTTGATCTATAAATTACATCATTGATACACACACACTCTCTCTCACTGCAATGCACCAGCCCCTGCTTCCATCCATAAACTCTCTGATATTGGTGATCTCCTCTCATTCAACAGAGTGAGTGACATGCTCAGGTTAACTCTACATCTTGCTAGAAATTTGGAGGATGAACCATATTCTCACAGGTAAGACCAGAATGAAAGAAAGAAAAAATTAAAAAGCGTATGCACTTACTGATGGTGAATCCTTGAAAGTCTCAAACAAAGCCATTCTTGGTTATAATTGCTTACCCATTGAACTTGCCCATTAGTGTTTCCTGGTTCAAATTGTTTTCTGCTATGATGAATTGACTATTAAGTGTCCCATTCAATGTAATTCACCATGTGCAGGATTTTCACTTTGGTTTTCTCATAATGATCAAGTAATGAGAAGATGTAAAGATTGATTCTATATAGGTTTTCTCATTAAATTTCAGGCACATAACTAAAACCAAAAATATGTAAAATAAAACTATAACTCTGGCATCACTGTTCTGTTTATTTCTATAGTTTAAAATAAATATCTTGATGAGAGCTTCTTTTTCAGCATATGTCATAATTGGAATGTTTGTTGCCATGGTGATGGGCTGTTGTGGCTCTTTATACCATAAGGGTCACAATTGGAGGTTAGCCTTTCTGAACAAAGAAAGAATTAGCCAGATCCAAAAGAAGCACGTTACCCTACAAAAGTATATCCCATCTGTTCCTGGGAGATACTAATTTCCTTTGGTGATTAGCTTTATATACCAGTTGTATGGGTTTAGTTTAAAGTCAACCTTCTACCAATAAATAGATCCGTTTTGTGTATGATGTCAAATCAGGTTGTTCTAAATTGTGAGACTGATCAGTCCAATTAACAATTCCCAAAGTGAATGGATGCCATTCTGTAAGTCTTCTGGGTTCATTGCCTGCTACACCTGATCTATTACTGGTTGGGAGTATTTTTCTATGACATGGAACATAACACACAATGTAGTGATGGCTCTTAAAAAGAAATGATAATTTTGGGGAAATTTCAGAGTTGCCTCTGATATTACATCTATGAAAAAGTCAAACTCATACAAACAGAGAGTAGAAAAGTTGTTACCAGGGTTCTGGAGTGGTGAAAATAGGAAGAGGTTGGTAAAAGGAAAAATGTTCAGCTATAAGATGATTAAGATCTGAAAATCTAATGTAAAACATAGTGATTATAGTTAATATGTTTTGTATAATTGAAATTCAATAAGAGGGAAATCCTAAATATTCTCATGAAAGAAAAGAAAGAGGAAGGAAGGAAGGAAGGGAGGAAGGGAGGAAGGAAGAAAAGAAGGAAAGAGAAATATGTGAGGTGATGAATGTTAATTAACTAGTTGGGGGAATCCTTCACATTGCATACATGTATCAAATCACCACTATGTACCTTTAAATATCTCACAATTTTATGTCAATTATACCTCAAAAAAGCTGAATTTTTAAAAAGATATGAAAAATCTTCCATGAAAAATGGAAGATTAATTGTGTTTAGCTTGATAACATTTAGGAACATAGAACATGGGTGATCAAAAAAATCTCCCTGGCTGATAGAATGTGGGCAAGTTTTATTCATTACTCAAATCTGAATTGTCATGGTTACCAGGATTGTTGTCTTAATGCATAATTTATAAAGAGGCACACACTGGAAATCTCCAATGTGTTTAATCCTAGTCTCTCAAAGTAAAAAGCTGTATTTAGAGATTATATACACTTTGTGTGGACTCCCTTGTTTACAATGGATTGTAAAAAGTTATAGTGAGGTATCATACACTAATTTTCTGTTTTTCATTTTAGCATTTCCTTCAATATAAGCCTTCCTCTAGTTAGTGAGAGGTATCCATGTTAGCTTGAAGAGAGTTAGGTTGTTACCGTAAGAATGAAAAGAAAAACAATCTGGTGTTCTGTTTTTTTAATACTTTCAAAATAGACTTTTTGAGTCCAGAATAGACATGGTTGTTTTTTTTTGTTGTTGTTGTTCAGTTTTAGTGTTTATTTTTACTTGTTGACAGTTTGCTTTATTTATTTATTTTTGACTGTGTTGGGTCTTCGTTTCTGTGCGAGGGCTTTCTCTAGTTGTGGCGAGCGGGGGCCACTCTTCATCGCAGTGCACGGGCCTCTCACTATCGCGGCCTCTCCTGTTGCGGAGCACAGGCTCCAGACGCACAGGCTCAGTAATTTTGGCTCACGGGCCCAGTTGCTCCGTGGCATGTGGGATCTTCCCAGACCGGGGCACGAACCCGTGTCCCCTGAGTCGGCAGGCAGACTCTCAACCACTGCGCCACCAGGGAAGCCCCGACATGGTTGTTTTGAAAGGCAATTTTTTCAATTTGAAAGAGTTGAAATTTACTGAATGAAGACAAGGCCTTAGAAAATAGCAATGATGAGACTTTAACAGAATAGTAGCACATTGATAAACTACCAAGCAATAGGAGGAAAGAGGAAAGAGAATGACACAGGCCATCCTGTCTCAAGAGAGGAGACATATTCATTTTTCCTAATGAGTGGGAGTGTTACAGAATCCAACCTCAGTCTGCTTGCTGCACAACAGGCCAATAATTGGGAGACAAGGTGTTGAGGCAAGGAATAGTGACTTTATTCAGAAAGCTAGGTGTCCAAGAAGGTGGCAGACTAATGTCCCAGAGTACTATCTTATGGGGTCTGGATGCCAGTTTCTTTTATAAAACAGAGAGGGGGAGGAGATGAGGAAGTAAAGTAAAAAAGGCCATTAATCTTGCAAAATATCTCATGGCTTGACCTGCATCAAGGAGGGGATGTGTTATTTTTTTCTTTTCTGCAGGCATTTGCAAATGGACAGGGTCAGATTGTCTCCCTGTGAGCTGAACAAAGGCACTTTAGTTTAACATTCAGGCCATTATGTATGCTCAGACTTCCCTGAGGCAGGCCATTATGTATGCTATGACTATAGACAACATCCTTTTAGTGATTATAATAACAAAGGCAATGAAAAGCAAAGATTAAAGTAAAAGAAACAGATCCAACATGGAGTCAGATTTTGCTCTTCCTTGTTACAATTCCCCACTCTCAATGTCCATTTCACAATCTTGTGGGAAAAGGGGCAGGGACCACTCTAACTGCTTCCTGCTGTGTAGGGGTGATGAGGAGTGATCATGGAATGGAATTGATCAGCCTTGGGCCGGGAATAATTCTTAGAACTTTTAGGAAATAGTGCAGCTCTCAATTATTTGAACCTGTTGCTGTGTTGTTCAATAGAACAGGATTAAACAAGTAGATTGACCCACTCTTCTCCAGCTGTAAGGAAATTGCAGTCTCAACAGTTATCACTTATCCTTTTTGAAGGGCAACCTTAAGCCTTCTAAGGGTTCATAAACCCACTTCTCTCTAAGACTCTCAGGAGCTGAGTCATTTTTTTATGATGGTGGTGCAGCTTTAATGCGAGTGTGATGAATCCAAGGTTTTATCCCAGCCAATTTGACAGATGAATGTGTGGTGAGTAATACCACATATGGTCCTGTCCACCTTGCAGTCAGCTGGTGCTCAGGCCCTTGTTCTCTCCAGGTTTTAAGGAGGACTCAATCTCCAGGTCGGAAAGGATGTAAGGCTACTTCATTTGGATAGACAGACCTGCTGGAAGCAAACTCATGAACAAAGGTCAGTATAGTGCCCAAAGCTTTAACATAATTAGCAACAGCTAGGCCTTTCAGAGCATTTACAGATTTACTCCAGGCAGACACCTGGATTGGCCTACCATACTATATTTCAAAGGGACTTAATTTAATCCTTCTTCTCAAGCCACTCTGATCTGTAGCAAGACAATTGGAAAGGCCTTATCCCAAGTTAAATTAGTTTCTTGACATATTTTAGCAATGCTCCTTTTCAATGTATGATTCATTTTCTCATTTTTTCCTGCTGATTGTTATCTCAAGGATGAATGTAACTTTCAATTAATTTGCGGTGCTTTAGACATTTGTTGTGTTATGCTAGAGAGAAAAGCAGGTCTGTTATCACTCTGAAGGGCGTTGTTAGGTAGTCCAGACAGGGGAATAATTTCCTAAGGAGGACTTTAACCACTTTGGAGGCTTTTTCTGTCCAGGTGAGATATGCTTCCACTCATCCTGAAAAAGTGTCCACACACACCAGCAGGTATCTGAATTTTCCTGCAACACGAGGCATTTGAGTAAGGTCTATTTGTCCATCTTATTTGGGACAGGGCCCTTTTTGCTGGGTCCCCATCTGGGGAGGCCTGACAGCAGTTTAGGGTTTATTTTTAGCACAAATCATGCAATTCTGAGTGACTCACTGGATGATCTTTCTTAGGTGAGGTCCCACTATATACTTCTGAATCCATTGCAGAGTGGCATCTCTCCAGTAATGGGTACTGTCATGAATGTGCTTCAGCACAGTGTCCAAGAGGGCCTTAAGAATCAAAACAATTCCTTGTACATTACATTTCCAGCCAGTTGAGTTATGGTCAAGAATGAAATCCCACTCTTTGGCCCACTCCTTGTCCTTTTCTGAAAACACTGGCTGATATTTTGATAAGTCAATCTGCGGGAGAAGTGACCCTATCATGGCTTGACAATCACCTTCCTTTGATACTTTCTTTGCAGCTTGGTCAGCTAACTGATTGTACTTTATTATATGAGTCTCTCCTTTCTGGTGGCCTGGGCAGTGCATTATGGCCACCTGTGAAGGCTTATGGACTACGTCTAATAGTGACAGGATTTCAGAAGCATGTTTTATATCTTTATTTTGAAGTGAGAAGTCCCCTTTCTTTCCAGATTTCCCCAAGAGCATGTACCACATAGAATGCATAGAGGGAGTCTGTGTATATATTTACTCACTTCTCTTCAGCAAGGAGCAGGGCTCTTGTCAGAACAATGATTTCTGCCTTCTGAGCTGAGCTCCCTGGAGGCAGAGCTTTTGCTTCAACAATTCTTTTAAGTGTTACAACTGCATAACCAACACCTTGGTCCATGAAGCTGCTTCCATCAGTGAAAAGTCCATATCTGGTCTGCCGAGGGTTGGTCCTTTAAGTCTGGTCTGCTAGAGTACACTAGCTCAATGATGTGTAGGCAGTCATGCTCTGGGGATTGTGCAGCATCAGTTGGGAGCAACGTGGCTGGATTTAGGGCTGAAGTGACTTGAAGTCTTGCATTGGGACTGTCTAGGAGAATGTCTTGGTACTTTCCCATTATCCTGGAAGTCAGCCAATAGCCCCCTTTCTGTTCCAGCAAAGAAAGGACATGGTGAGGAATATACACACTGGTGGGTTGTCCCAGGGTAAATATCTCAGCTTCCTGAAGTACATCACTACTAGTTGCTACAGCTCAAAGGCAAGGGGGTCACCCCTTAACAGTCTGTTCTAGTTGTTTTGAGAAGTAGGCAACAAGTCGAGGGATATTACCCAGAGTTTGAATTAACAGCCCAAGACTTATGCCTTGTCTCTCATGTACATACAGTTTGAAAGGTTTCTTTAAGTCCATTAGTCCCCAAAGCTGGGAATGAAACTAACTTCATTTTTATTGTTTCAAAGGCTGTTTGACACTCTTTAGTCCAAGTAAGGGGCTCAAAATTGTGTCCCTTCAGTGTCTAATAGAGGAGTTTTACTATGAGCCCACAGTTTGGGATCAAAACCCGAGAGAACCCTGTCATTCCCAGAAAACCTCTCAGTTGTCTGTGGGTCCTGGCTGTTCCCAAACCTGCAATTGCCTGCTTCTTTTGGGCAAAGGATCCTGCTCTCCTTGGGAGAGGACAAAGCCCAGATACATGACTTGCTGTTTGTAAATCTGAAACTTTTTCTGGGAGACCTTATATCCACAATTGGCCAAATAGTTCAAGGTTCTGATTGTATTTTGTAGACATTTATCATATGCAGGGCTCACTATGAGCAAGTCATCCACATATTGGAGCAAAAGCCCTTTGTCCAATATTAAGTTTCTAAGATATCTAGCCAACATCTCCCCAAACAAGGTAGGGGAATTCTTAAATCCTTGAGGCAGGACTGTCCAACAATACTGTTGGACTGCCTGTGTTTCTGGGTCCTGTCATTCAAAAGCAAATAGCTGCTGTGTTTCTTCTGCAGTAGGAATGCAGAAAAAAACATCTTGCAAGTCCAGGACTGAGAACTAGCTATATTCTTCTGGAATAGTTGTGAACAGAGTGTATGGATTAGACACCACAGGGTGTACTCTTGGGCTACTTCATTAATAGCCCTCAAGTTTGGACAAAACAATACTCTGCCGAGTTTGGCTTTTTGACTGGGAAGATAGGGGTGTTATATGGGGACCTGCAAGGTTTAATCAGTCCTATTTTCAAAAACTTCTCCAGAATTGGCTGAATTCACTTTTCGGCCTCTTGTCTCAGAGGATATTGTTTTAGATTAGGTGTCCCAGCATGCCTTTTTAATGGGATTTGTATTGGTCTTGCTTTTTTTGTGTGTGTGTGGTACGCGGGCCTCTCACTGTTGTGGCCTCTCCTGTTGCGGAGCACAGGCTCCGGACATGCAGGCTCAGCGGCCATGGCTCACGGGCCCAGCCGCTCCACGGCATGTGGGATCTTCCCGGACCGGGGCATGAACCCGCGTCCCCTGCATCGGCAAGCAGACTCCCAACCACTGCGCCACCAGGGAAGCCCCTGGTCTTGCATTTTTGGCGTTCCCCAGAGTGCTGTTAGCCCACACTTCAGGCCTTACCTTTTTGTAGTGGGAAAGAGCTCAGTGTCCTTTTCTGGGGTTTCCATGAGCACCATTTGTAGGCTTAAAGTGTGCTCCGGTGGGACCCTGATGTCAAGCTGTTCTGGTGAAAAAGTTACTTGAACATTTAATTTACAAAGGAGATCTCATCTCAAAAGGGGGACTGGACACTCTGGCATATATAAGAAGCTATGTTTCAGGGTGAGGTCCCCTAGTTGGCATCCTAGAAGTTGTAAGAATGAACAGTCTTCTACTTCTCCAGAAACTCCTGTGACCAGGATAGACTGAGATAGTTTCTGTGCCACCTTGGTATTCTTCACAATATGTGGCACCTGTATCTATTAGAAAGTCAATCAACTTGTTCTCCATTGTCAAAGTTACCCAGGGCTCCTGTGGGGAAATTAGAATCAGACGCCTCAAGTCCAAGGGAGTCCCTGGGCCTCTTCATTCATTATCAGAGTATTCCTCTCTTTCTACCATATGAGAGGTTCCTCTTCCTTCTATTATTCTACTTCCTATTTTTACTGTAAGGCAATCTTTTTTCCAATGCCCTTCCTCCTTGCAGTAAGCACATTGTCCCTTCCCCAATGGTGGCTTACCTTCCTTTAGGCTACTCGGTTTCCAGGAATTCAATGCTGCTGCCAGAAAAGCTGCCTTCCATTTTGCATCTTCTTGCTTCTGTTGTTGTTCCCTGTTTCTGAATACTTAAGCAACATGTAAAAGAACGTGAGAAGGGTTCATTCCAAATGCACCATCTAACTTCTCTAATTTTCTGCTTATATCTGGGGCACTTTGCCTAATTACGGTCATATTTACCATACTTATGTTCTCAGGGGCCCCAGGGTCTGCATCTGTGTAGCACTTATAAGCTTGATAAATCCTTTCTAGAAACTCTGATGGATTCTCATTTGGTTTTTGTTTTATCTCCTGAATTTTGTTTAAGCTCTTTTTTCTAGGTACCCCCTTTTGAAGACCCACAAAGACAGATCTCCTATAATGTTCTAAAAGTGGCCTGTCTCCATTATTAGGATCTCAGGCTCAGCAATGAGGATTGCCAGAATTGTTTCTGGAGTTCCATTTGGATCCACTAGATGGAGCTGGTGCACTTCCTCTCTAGCCTTGTCAATGACCATCCTCCTTTCATACCCAGTAAGCATTATATTCATGAGTGTGAATGTCTGCCCAAGTGGGATCGTAGGTGGCAAATATAGAGGTGAAAAGTTCAGTCATATGGTGTGATTCCATTTGGAAAGCAGGGTTGTGGTTTTTCCAGTTAAGCAAATCTAAAATTGAGAATGGATTGTGCATCCATAGAAACCCAGTTGGTTGGCCATTTGCATTAAGGCTTCATACAGGATATCAGTACAAGGGAAACTGCTCTGCTGTGGGAAGGGGCTCCCGATCCAAACTGGGTGCCTTCTCAGGTCTTAGATGGTGATACTAAACCAGGTCCCTGAGCCCTGTGGGTTAACAGAGAAACTTCTATTCAATCCCCATGGGTAGGGGAAATAGGAGATGATGAAATGAGTGAATATGTTGGTGGTGTAGTGGTGGGACATTGGAACAATGGCCAGTGCAGCATGTTTGGCCAGTGGGAGTGTTGGATAGGCCAGAGGGGGGTTTAAGTTTTGAAGTAGCATGTCCCCACTCTCATTTTATCCATCTTCCCCTTATAGAACAGGTTCCGCCTTGGGTTTCCTTTCAAACTGCTGCACCATAACATGGCAGCCCTCTGACTTCTTTTATTTCTAATGCAATAGCATAAATGCTTCTATATATGGAATCTCATCTGTTTCCCCTGCTCTTTTGCAAAACATTTCTAATTGCGAGATCGTATAATAATTGAGTGAGCCATTCAGGGGTCATTGATGTTCTGATCCTAACATATACTGAGTCCACACCCTATTACAATAGTACACTATCTTTTTCTTAGTCATAGGCTCATGGCTATGTTTCGCCCATTTATCTAATATACGCCCCAAAGGGCTTTCCTTTAGGATAGATGAAGTATTTCCCATTTTTATAAGTTTGATAACACTAAAACAAAAAAGATGCAAACAAATTCCAATACAAAAAGCACAAATTCCAACATTGATGCACACAAAACAGAATCCAACAACTTGGTTCCCAAATCAGGTAGAGTACAACAACAATTCCCCTCTCCAACAGGGTACCCCAATCAAACAAACTGGCTGGTCCCATAAAGGGAAAGCCCCAAATGAGGGGGGAATGTTTTCTTTTCCTTTTTTTTGTGTGCAGTATGCGGGCCTCTCACTCTTGTGGCCTCTCCCGTTGTGGAGCACAGGCTCCAGACGTACAGGCTCAGGGGCCATGGCTCATAGGCCTAGCCGCTCTGCAGCATGTGGGATCCTCCCGGACTGGGGCATGAATCCATGTCCCCTGCATCGGCAGGCAGACTCTCAACCACTGTGCCACCAGGGAAGCCCGAGGGGGGGATTTATTCCTGGTTGTACACACTAGAGCGAATTACCTTGCTAATCGAGTCCATCAACACAGAAGTTTGTCAGTTCCTTGCTTCAACTGCCAAACACGGGTAGTAGGTGCCACTTCAGGGAAATTTGAAGGGAAGAGCCTCAGGACAGCTGGCAGCTGCTAAAACCTTGCCCCCAAATTCTCTCATCGTGGCCGGTTATCCTCAAACAGTAAGCCTCCTCTCTGGCTCGCCAAATTTGCAACCAAATCCAAGCTTGGTCTGCTCGCCACATGACAGGCCAATAATTGGGAGACAAGGTGTTGAGGCAAGAAATAGCGACTTTGTTCAGAAAGCCAGGTGTCTGAGAAGATGACGGACTAATGTCCCAGAGTACCATCTTATTGGGGTCTGGATGCCAGTTTCTTTTATAAAACAGAGAGGGGTAGGAGATGAAGAAGTAAAGTAAAAAGGCCATTTTTCTTGCAAGATATCTCCTGGCTTGACCTGCATTGGGGAGGGGATGTGTTAATTTCTTCTTTTCTGCAGCCATTCACAGATGTTCAGGGTCAGATGGTCTCCCTGTGAGTTGAACAAAGGCACTTTAGTTTAACATTCAGGCAGATGGGTAGGGTTCCCTGAGGCAGGCCACTATGTGTGCTTACAGCTATAGACAGCATCCTTTTAGTGATTATAATAACAAAGTCAATGAAAAGCACAGATTAAAGTAAAAGAAACAGATCCAACATGGAGTCAGATTTTGCTCTGCCCTGTTACAGGATAATTATTCAAACTATTTTGGGGAAGGGGTGGGATTTCCAAGGTATTGGGCCACTGCCCAGTTTTGGCCCTTTATGGTCAGCCTTGGAACTGTCATGGTGCCTGTGGTTGTACCATATAGCACGCTAATGTAGTACAATGAGTATATAATGAGGCTCAAGGTCTATAGAAATCAAATCTTCCACCATCTTGGGCTTAGTTGGTTCTAAAATTTTGTTGTGTACTTTTTCTTTTCCTCCATGGCTGTGTCATTCCTTTAAGGGTTGTGCCCTGTCCCCTTCCTTCTTGACTTAAAACCTAGTTTTAATACCTAAACTAATGGCAGTTTTCACCTTCCCTACAAATGTAATCTTAATCAACTAGTCTGAAATTTTCTAGCCAGCAACACTGAGTTAATCTGCTACTTGTCCCTCTCAATCTCCCAAAGGAAGAAAATGAAATCTGCGTGATAAAACCCACCCCATTCCCTTCCCCAAAGAAGATGTCCTGGCCTATAAACAAGTCTTTCTTTTATTTTGCTAATAGTTTCCTTGCCCCAACCTTCTTCATATAAAAATATTCCATTATTTACAACCCCTCAGAGAACCCATGATGTTGCTAGATGGAATGCTCTCCAATTCATGAATTGCTTAATAAATCCAATTAGATCTTCAAATTTACTCAGTTAAATTTTGTTTTTTAATAGATTCCAGAGAGCCATGTGCTGTTTCTCTCGTTTTTGAGACCCTGTCTAGACACTAGGAGAACAAACCTGGCTTAACAGCTGGATGATGAGGAAGATGGGTTTGTCATTCCCTGTTGCTCCAGATGACAATTAGCCAATCCTCTGAATTAGAATCACCTCTGCTGACCCACAGCTTATAAGTTTGTGTGAATGTATCAGTAAAGATAGGAGCACTAACCAGCTGAGTCTAGCTGAAAACACCAACCCACACCATCATAAACTAAATAAATGTTGTTGTTTTATTCTGATAATGTTTAGAGATTTTTACTTTTTGCTGCTTAGCAATAAAAAACTGATAACTAGAGGTTGGATGCTGCCATAACAAAAGTCCAAAATATGTGCCATTGGCTTTAGGACCAAACTGCAGGCTAAGTATGGAAAAGTGGTGGGGAAATTGATAGCAAAAACATTTTTTTAAAAAAGCAAGTAAACTGTGATTAAGGGGTTGAAAAATAATTGATATTGAAGACTGTAGAAAATAATAGGTAACACACATTTTATAGTACAAAACAATTGGCAAAAATGCTGTATAAAGTAATTTAGAAAATGGAGAATATATACATTTTTGGATTTGGCCAAAGAAATACCCAGATCTTCAAAATGTTGAAAATCAGGTGGCAGGACCTGGGTTGTAAGATAAAACTGTTTCTCTTCTCCAATCTCCAAAGATAGTAAAATTCCTCAAAATACAATGAGGTTTAAAGGTAAAGATCAAATTAAGGGTGTGGCTGGAAGACTCTTTGATAAAACCTAGTAGAATTTTTTTGGTACATCCTGTAAGCCAGATAAAAGAGCTTCTAGGAATCTTAAGGACATTATCAGTCAGCAGTTGACATAGAATAGAAAAGTAACTATGAATAAGTCAAGTACTATCCAATATGACATCTATTCACCACATGTGATTATTAAATTAAAATTAATAGAAAAATGAGTAACACTTAAAAATCAGTTCCTCAGTTGCACTAGATGCATTTCAAGTGCTCAATAGGCACATGTGGCTAAGGGGTTTTGTGTTGACAGTGGAGAATATTGAACATTTCTATCATGGAAACATATTGGATATTGCTGGTCTAGAAAAAAGAAGTATGTCTCAAGCACAATTGTGAGTGTGCTTTTCTGAGCATGAAATGAAGTATAATCATATAATTAGGAATCATTCAAAGATTTAACATACATATTATATTATATATATATATGAAAAAGTGTTAAATCATAATGTGTAAAGAACTTATACAACTTAATAGAAAAAATCCAATTAAAAACGGGCACAGGAACCAAATAGACATTTTTCAAAAAGACATACAAATGGCCAACAGGTACATGAAAACAGGCTCAAAATCACTAAACATTAGGAAAATGCAAATCCCAAACCACAATGAGGTATCACATAACAGCTGGCAGAATGGCTATTATCAAGAAGATTTCTCAAAAAATAATAAGTGTGGACAAGGGTGTGGACAAATAAGAACACTTGCACACTGTTGGTGAGAATGTAAGTTGATGCGCTATCATGGAAAACAGTATGGAGGTTCCTCAAAAAAATAAAAATAGAACTACCATATGATCAATTCCACTATTGGGTACATATGTGAAGAAATTGAAATCACTATCTCAAAAAGATATCTACACCCCCATGTGCATTGCACCATTATTTACAATAGTAAAGACATGGAAACAATCTAAGTGTTCATCAGTAGATGAATGGGTAAAGAAAATGTGGTATACAAGTACAAAGAAATATTATTCAGCTGTAAAAAAGAAGGAAATTCTGCCATTTGAAACAAACAGGTAAACCCTGAAGACATTATGCTAAGTGAAATAAGTCAGACAGAGAGAAATACAAATACCATGACATCTCACTTATATGTGGGATCTAAAACAACAACAGAGGAGGAGCTTCAAGATGGTGGAAGAGTAAGACACGGAAATCACCTTCCTCCCCACAAATACATCAGAAATACATCTACATGTGGAATAACTCCTACAGAACACCTACTGAACACTGGCAGAAGACCTCAGACCTCCCAAAAGGCAAGACACTCCCCACGTACGTGGGTAGAGCAAAAGAAAAAAGAAAAAACAGAGACAAAAGAATAGGAATGGGACCTGCACCAGTGGGAGGAAGCTGTGAAGGAGGAAAGGTTTCCACGGACTAGAAGCCCCTTTGCGGGCAGAGGCTGCAGGTGGAGGAGGGGGAGGAGATTCGGAGCCACAGAGGAGAGCACAGCAACAGGCGTGTGGAGGGCAAAGTGGAGATTCCCGCACAGAGGATCGGTGCCTACCAGCACTCACCAGCTCAAGAGGCTTGTCTGCTCACCCGCTGGGACTTGTGGGTGCTGGGGGCTGAGACTTGGGCTTCAGTTGGATCCCAGGGAGAGGACTGTGTTTGGCTGTGTGAACACAGCCAGAAGGGACTAGTGTGCCACAGCTAGCTGGCAGGGAGTCCAGGAAATTCTGGAGCTGTCGAAGATGCAGGAGACTTTTTCTTGCCTCTTTGTTTCCTGGTGCATGAGGAGAGGGGATTAAGAGTGCCACTTAAAGGAGCTCCAGAGATGGGCATGAGCCATGGCTATCAGTACGGACAACAGAGATGGGCATGAGACGCTAAGGCTGCTGCAACAAGCAAGAAACCTGTGTGCAAGCAGAGGTCACTACCCATACCTCCCATCCCAGGAGCCTGTGCAGCCCACTACTGCCAGGGTCCATGACCCAGGGACAACTTCCCTGGGAGAACTCACGGTGTGCCTCAGGCTGGTGCAATGTCACACTGGCCTCTGCCACCACAGGCTCAACCTGCATCTGTATCCCTCCCTCCCCCCAGCCTGAGTGAGCTAGAGGCCTGGAATCAGCTGCTCCTTTAACTCAGTCCTGTCTGAGAGAAAAATAGATGCCCTCAGGCAATGTACATGCAGTGGCGGGTCCAAATCCAAAGCTGAACCACGGGAGCTGTGTGAACAAAGAAGAGAAAGGGAAATTTCTCCCAGCAGGCTCAGGGGCAGCAGATTAAATCTCCACAATCAACTTGATGTACCCTGCATCTGTGGAATACCTGAATAGACAACAAATCATGCCAAAATGAGGAGGTGGACATTGGGAGCAACAATATATATATATATATATTTCCCCTTTTTCTCTTATTGTGAGTGTGTATGTGTATGCTTCTGTGTGTGATTTTTTCTCTGTAGCTTTGCTTTTACCATTTTCCTTAGGGTTCTGTCTGTCCGTTTTTTTTTAATTAAATTTTTTCTTAATTATTGTTTTTTATTTTAATAACTATTTTATTTTACTTTATTTTACTTTATTTTATCTTTTTTCATCCTTTCTTTTTTCTCTCCATATTTTTTTCTGCTCCGTGAGGAGGACAGGCTCTTGGTACTCCAGCCCAGTGTCAGGGATGTGCCACTGAGGTGGGAGAGCCAAGTTCAGGACACTGGTCCACAAGAGACCTCCCAGCTCCACATAATATCAAATGGCAAAAATCGCCCAGAGATCTCCATCTCAACACCAAAACCCCACTCCATTCAACGATCAGCAAGCTACAGTGCTGGAAACCCTATGCCAAACAACTGGCAACTCAGGAACACAACCCCATCCATTAACACAGAGGCTGCATAAAATCATAATAAGGCCACAGACACCCCAAAACATACCACCAGAGGTAGACCTGTCCACCAGAAAGACAAGATCCATCTACATCCACCAAAACACAGGCACTAGTCCCCTCCAACAGGAAGCTTACACAACCCACTGAAACAACTATAGCCACTGGGGAAAGACAACAAAAACAATGGAAACTATGAACCTGCAGCCTGAAAAAGAGACACCAAATACAGTAAGTTAAGCAAAATGAGAAGACAGAGAAACATACAGCAGATGAAGGAGTAAGGCAAAAACCCAGCAGACCTAACAAATGAAGAGGAAATAGGTAGTCTACCTGAAAAAGAATTCAAAATAATGATAGTAAAGATGATCCAAAATCCTGGAAATAGAATGGAGAAAATACAAGAAACATTTAACAAGGACCTAGAAAAACTAAAGAGGAAAAAAAGAGGAACAACACAATAACTGAAATTAAAAATTCTCTAGAAGGGATCAAGAGCAGAATAACTGAGGCAGAAGAACAGATAAGTGACCTGGAAGATAAAATAGTGGAAATAGCTACTGCAGAGCAGAATAAAAAAAAAATTGAAAAGAATTGAGGATAGTCTCAGACACCTCAGGAAAACAGTAAATTCACCAACATTCGAATTATAGGGGTCCCAGAAGAAGAAGAGGAAAAGAAAGGGACTGAGAAAATTTTTGAGGAGATTATAGTTGAAAACTTTCCTAATATGGGAAAGGAAATAGTTAATCAAATCCAGGGAGCACAGAGAGTCCCATACAGGATAAATCCAAGGAGAAACATGCCAAGACACATATTAAGCAAACTATCAAAAACTAAATACAAAGAAAAATATTAAAAGCAGTAAGGGAAAAACAACAAATAACACATAAGGGAATCCCAATAATATTAACAGCTGATCTTTCAACAGAAACTCTGCAAGACAGAAGGGAGTGGCAGGACATATTTAAAGTTATGAAGGAGAAAATTCTACAACCAAGATTACTCTACCCAGCAAGGATCTCATTCAGATTTGATGGAGAAATTAGAAGATTTACAGACAGGCAAAAACTAAGAGAATTCAGCACCAAGAAACCAGCTTTACAACAAATGCTAAAGGAACTTCTCTAGGCAGGAAACACAAGAGAAGGAAAAGACCTACAATAATAATCACAAAACAGTTGAGAAAATGGTAATAGAAACATACATATCAATAATTACATTAAATGTAAATGGATTAAATGCTCCAACCAAAGGACATAGACTGGCTGAATGGATACCAAAACAAGACCTGTATATATACTATATACAAGAGACCGACTTCAGACCGAGGGACACATAGAGACTGAAAGTGAGGGGATGGAACAAGATATTCCATGCAAATGGAAATCAGAAGAAAGCTGGAGTAATAATTCTCATATCAGACAAAATAGACTTTAAAATAAAGACTATTACAAGAGACAAAGAAGGACACTACATAATGATAAAGGGATCGATCCAAGAAGAAGATATAACAATTGTAAATATTTATACACCCAACATAGGAGCATCTCAATACATAAGGCAAATACTAACAGCCATAAAAGGGGAAATTGACAGTGACACATTCATAGTAGGGGACTTTAACACCCCACTTTCACCAATGGACAGATCATCCAAAATGAAAATAAATAAGGAAACACAAGATTTAAATGATACATTTAACAAGATGGACTTAATTGATATTTATAGGACATTCCATCCAAAAACAACAGAATACACATTTTTCTCAAGTGCTCATGGAACATTCTCCATGATAGATCATATATTGGGTCACAGTTCAAGCCGTGGTAAATTTAATAAAATTGAAATCATATCAGGTACCTTTTCCTACCACAAAGCTATGAGACTAGATATCAAATACAGGAAAAAAATCTGTAAGAAATACAAACACATGGAGGCTAAACAACACACTACTTAATAACCAAGAGATCACTAAAGAAATCAAAAAATACCTAGAAAAAAATACAATGAAAACACAACGACCCAAAACCTATGGGATGCAGCAAAAGCAGTTCTAAGAGGGAAGTTTATTGCTATACAAGCCTACCTTAAGAAACAAGAAACATCTCAAATAAACAACCTAACTTTACACCTAAAGCAAATAGAGAAAGAAGAACAAAAAACCCCAAAGTTGGCAGAAGGAAAGAAATCATAAAGATCAGATCAGAAATAAATGAAAAAGAAATGAAGGAAATGAAAGCAAATATCAATAAAACTAAAAGCTGGTTCTTTGAGAAGATAAACAAAGTGGACAAACCAATAGCCGTCCTTATAAGGGAAAAATGGGAGAAGACTCAAATCAACATAATAAGGAATGAAAAAGGAGAAGTAACAACTGACATTGCAGAAAAAAAAAGGATTATGAAAGATTACTCCAAGCAACTATATGCCAATAAAATGGACAACCTGGAAAAAATGGACAAATTCTTAGAAATGCATAACATTCCGAGATGGAACCAGGAGGAACTAGAAAATATGAACAGACCAATCACAAGCACTGAAATTGAAACTGTGATTAAAAATCTTCCAACAAACAAAAGACCAGGACCAGAGGGCTTCACAGGCGAATTCTTTGAAGCATTTAAAGAAGAGGGAACACCTATCCTTCTTAAACTCTTCCAAGATATAGCAGAGGAAGGAACTCTTCCAAACTCATTCTATGAGGCCAAGATCACTCTGATACCAAAACCAGACAAAGATGTCACAAAGAAAGAAAACTACACACCAATATCACTGATGAACATAGATGCAAAAATCCTCAACAAAATACTAGCAAACAGAATCCAACAGCACATTAAAAGGATCATACACTATGATCAAGTGGGATTTATGCCAGGAATGCAAGGATTCTTCAATATACACAAATCAATCAATGTTGTACACCATATTAACAAATTGAAGGAGAAAAAACATATGATCATCTCAATAGATGCAGAGAAAACTTTTCACAAAATTCAACACCCATTTATGATAAAAGTCCTCCAGAAGGTAGGCATAGAGGGAACTTTCCTCAACATAATAAAGGCCATATATGACAAACCCACAGCCAACATCATCCACAATGGTGAAAAACTGAAACCATTTCCACTAAGATCAGGAACAAGACAAGGTTGCCCACTCTCACCACTATTATTCAACATAGTTTTGGAAGTTCTAGCCACAGTAATGAGAGAGAAAAACAAATAAAAGGAATCCAAATTGGAAAAGAAGAAGTAAAGCTGTCACTATTTGAAGATGTCATGATACTATACATAGAGAATCCTAAAGATGCTACCAGAAATCTACTACATCTAATCAATGAATTTGGTAAAGTAGCAGGATACAAAATGAATGCACAGAAATCTTGCCTTCGTATACACTAATGATGAAAAATCTGAAAGTGAAATTAAGAAAACACTCCCATTTGCCATTACAACAAAAAGAATAAAATATCCAGGAATAAACCTACCTAAGGAGACAAAAGACCTGTATGCAGAAAATTATAAGAAACTGATGAAAGAAATTAAAGATGATACAAATAGATGGAGCGATATACCATGTTCCTGGGTTGGAAGAATCAACATTGTGAAAATGACTGTAGTACGCAAAGCCATCTACAGATTTAATGCAGTCCCTATCAAACAACCACTGGCATTTTTCACAGAACTAGAACAAAAAATTGCACAATCTGAATGGAAACACAAAAGACCCTGAATAGCCACAGCAATCTTGAGAAAAAAAAAATGGAGCTGGAGGAATCAGGCTCCCTGACTTCAGACTATTCTACAAAGTTATAGTAAACAAGACAGTATGGTATGGGCACAAAAAAAGAAATATAGATCAATAGAACCAGATAAGAATCCCAAAGATAAATCTGCCCACATATGGTCACCTTATCTTTGATAAAGGAGACAAGAATATACAGTGGAGAAAAGACAGCCTCTTCAAAAGTGGTGCTGGGAAAACTGGACAGCTACATGTAAAAGAATGAATTTAGAACACTCCCTAACACCATACACAAAAATAAACTCAAAATGGATTAAAGACCTAAGTGTAAGGTCAGACACTATCAAACTCTTAGAGGAAAACATAGGCAGAACACTCTATGACATAAATCACAGCAAGATCCTTTTTGACCCACCTCCTAGAGAAATGGAAATAAAAACAAAAATAAACAAATGGGACCTAATGAAACTTCAAAGCTTTTTCACAGCAAAGGAAACCATAAACAAGACCAAAAGACAACCCTCAAAATGGGAGAAAATATTTGCAAATGAAGCAACTGACAAAGGATTAATCTCCAAAATTTACAAGCATCTCAATAACAAGAAAACAAACAACCCAACCCAAAAATGGGCAGAAGACCTAAATAGACATTTCTCCAAAGAAAATATACAGATTGCCAACAAACACATGAAAGAATGCTCAGCATCATTAATTATTAGAGAAATGCAAATGAAAACTACTATGAGATATCATCTCACCCCAGTCAGAATGGCCATAATCAAAAATCTACAAGCAATAAATGCTGGAGAAGGTGTGGAGGAAAGGGAACCTTCTTGCACTGTTGTTGGGAATGTAAATTGATACAGCCACTAGAGAGAACAATATGGAGGTTTCTTTAAAAAACTAAAACTAAAACTACCATTCAACCCAGCCATCCCACTACTGGGCATATACCCTTAGCAAACCATAATTGAAAAAGAGTCATGTACCAAAATGTTCATTGCAGCTCTATTTACATTGCCAGGACATGGAAGGAACCTAAGTGTCCATCGACAGATGAATGGATAAAGAAGATATGGCACATATATACAATGGAATATTACTCAGCCATAAAAGGGAACAAATCTGTGTTATTTGTAATGAGGTGGATGGACCTAGAAACTGTCATTCAGAGTGAAGTAAGTCAGAAAGATAAAAACAAATACCATATGCTAACATATATATATGGAATCTTAAAAAAGAAAAAAAAATGTTCAGAAGAACCTCGGGGCACAATCGGAGTAAAGATGTAGACCTACTAGAGAATGGACGTGAGGATACAGGGAGGGGGAAGGGTAAGCTGTGACAAAGTGAGTGAGTGGCATGGACATATATACACTACCAAACCCAAAATAGATAGCTAGTTGGAAGCAGCTGCATAGCACAGGGAGATCAATTTGGTGCTTTGTTACTGCCTAGAGGGGTGGGATTGTTAGTGTGGGAAGGAGGGAGATGCAAGAGGGAAGAGATATGGGGACATATGTATATGTATAGTTGATTCACTTTGTTATAAAGCAGAAACTACGACACCATTGTAAAGCAATTATACTCTAATAAAGATGTTAAAAATAAAGTAAATAAATAAATAAAATAAAACAACAACAAACTTATAGATTCAGCAAACAGATTAGTGGTTTCCAGAGGCAGCCGGTGGCAGCAAGGGAAAATGTGTAAAGGGGGTCAAAAGATACAAACTTCTGGTTATAAGGTAAATAAGTCCTTGTGATTAAGTATAAAGATTATTCTTTGCAACTCAAATGTATATAAGCATTTAGTTTCTAATAAGTTTGTGCTAACCAATTCTGCTACCCATAAGTATTTCCTCTTCTCGTATTAGATAACTGAGTGTACATTATAGTATTTGTAAATGTTGGCTTAAAAAATTTGTACAATGTGAGATTTGCCAGTTAAGTTTTATTTGGGACTAAATGAGGACTGCAGCCCAGAGATAGCAGTTCAGATAGCTCTGAGAAACTACTCCAAAGAAGGGGCTGGGGGAGGGGAGGTCAATATATATGTGATTTTGGTGAAGGGGAAATACATGCAATCAAGCACATATTTTTGCAGAAGGTCTCATGAGGGTTACTGCTAGTCACGAGGAACAGACGTCACCATGGAGGAATTTAGTGCTTTTCTAGATATGAGCAGATGCAAGAATTGGGCTCTTAAAATCAGCTCCTGAAAATGTCTAACTATCTGAAGACCTGTTCTGCCAGATTTTCTCAGAGCACTGAGTGTCTCATTCCTGATCTCCACCCTGAATTCCTTTCAGGGGATGTTGAAGTTCAGCAGCTGTAGCGGCACCTGATTTTATCCTTGTAGAGGTAAATGGCAAGTGTCCATGGCAAGTGCCAATTTGCAGTTGACAGAGACCTGTCATGGTCATAAATTCGACCATGCTTTGGGAGGCGTTTCATGACCATTTCATCCCACAGTGCTAGGAAGGCTCATTCCTAGGTCTGGGAAAGATTTTGCTGATAGGCCACTCAATGTACTATTACTGGAATAGGTCTTAATATTCAAAGATCTCTGGACCACTTCTCCTTACTAGCTTGTAACTGTACAGGAAAAAAATCCCTCTTATTGCATCTTCCCATATCTAGAGTTACTATTACAATCTTGATTGCATACAGAACTATATATTTGATCAACTGCTTCAAGTCGCCTAGTCATCATTGTTTTTGTTGGAGGCTCAGTCGTACATTTGGTAATACAAGAAATGATCATCTTATGAAACAGGCAAAAAGTACAAATTATATAGCTAATAAGGTTAATAGAGTTGTAAGTAAATATTTAAGCCAAGACCTTTCCATGCCAAACCAGGTTTTGAAGAGGGTGTCAAGACTAGGGAGTGAGTCATTTAAGGCAGACATCTGATTTTTCATATGCTTCATTAAATGTGTTACATTAGGGGATTCATAAGGTATGAAAACATAGTATTCAGTTTGAATTATGGCACAGGTGCCTCCCTGAAATACTGTAAGGATGTTGAGGGCCATGCAGTTTTGTAGCACCACTTTTCTCATCATAGAGACCAAAGAATTCAATAGGCCAATAGCCTGGTTACTATCATTTAAAGCCTGTTGAGTGAATTTTGTTAAGGCTTCTATATGGCCGATTACATTCTCCAATTCTATTGAAGGCACAAAAATAGATACTAAATGGTCAGACAAGTGGAATACAGATCTCCTGACCCATCGGGCTTGTACCAATGGTAGATTGGCTGGGGTCATCCCTAAATTGTTATTTATGTGATCTTGAGTTCATGGGAATCCCAGGGTACATCTTCCTATCCATCCTGGTGGAAACCAGGGCCATAAATTCGTACCACAAATCCACTGAGTTCAATTAGGTGCAGCCCAGTGAATCTCTGGTAGTCTGACCCAGTTGGTTCCACACCAATCACTCTCTCTATGGGTAATAATATGTAGACATTGTTCATAAGACACCCAGCCTAATTTCCTAGTGTTACTAGGCTGGTCATCCTTAGTATGATTTAATTGTTCCTAACATAGAGGAGGTTTTAAACTTAAATGACCATAACCTGGTGTTAACCACAAAAATTCTATCCCATAATTGTGGGAGATTTCCTTTTAATAGATGAGAGGTAACAGTTTTTGATTGAGACTTAGCTCATCGCTTTGATTGAGCTTGAGTGACCCTAAAAGAAAGTTTGTATCTATGGCCAGGATCAGAGCAGGTATTATTAATTGGCCAGGTGAGAGGATCCCACCTAGTAATATCAGGAGTAGCCTGAACAGGACTGAATTTTCTTTCTTCTAAACTAAATTTCCTAAGGGCTACCCAATCAGAGCCTTGGAGGGGAGAAATCTACCAAGGTAACATAAAAGTACTAGACACAGGTAATTGGCCAGAAACCCAACAATTGGATTTATTTTTTTAATTAGCATAGGATGGTGCCCATGATACGAAAACATTTGATTCACATGCAAAGGTCCAAGAGGTCAGGAAAACATTATAAATGATCATACAAGTCAGGTCCAGCATCTTGGGTAAGCTGTCCACTTCTGATGTCGTCTTCTTCTCATCCTGCTGTGAGTGTAGTTTCTCCTCTACTTGAGCACATTTTAAGGTGAGTTTGATGTCAGCAGTCCTTTCTACACACCAGTCTGGTGCAAGGGCCCTTTTTAAGTGGGAATTATGAATCCAAGAGTCAATTTCCTTTAATTTTGCCACACATGAGCTAGTTAAGAGTACCTGGTGAGGGCCTTTCCATCTGGGTTGTAGAGAGTCCTTTAAATGATGTCTTTTCCAATGTACATAGTGTCCTGGTTGCAGGTCATGGGATATCTGATATTCGTTCAAAGATAGATTACTATGATAAGCTTTAGAAACAAGATAAGAATGTTCTTTTAGGAGCTCAATTAAGCTTTTACAGTAATGTAACATGTCCCCTTTTAATAATGCATGTTCATACAATCCTTCATTTAGTCTCATTGGGCTCCCAGTGATAATTTCAAAAGAAGACAAATGATGCTTCCAAAGGGAGTAGATCTTAGGTTGAGGAGAACCAATGGAAGGGCCTTTGGCCAGGGTCAGGAATAAGCATCTATAATTTTAGCCAATTGATTTTTAATTGTTCCCTTTGTTCTTTCTACTAGCCCAGAGGACTGGGGGTGATAAGCACAATGGAAATGTTGCATAATTGGCCAGATTTTGTGAATTTCCTTGACAATTTGTCCAGTAAAATGGGGTCTCCTATCACTATGTATTTCTGCATGGACTCCCAAAATGGGAATCACCTTTTCTAATATTAATTTGCCTACCATCTGCACAGTGCCCCTTCTGCACGGGAATGCCTTAACCCAATGTGAAAACATACAAATCATAACAAGTATGTAATGGTAACATTGAGAGGGGAGCATTTGGATAAAATCAATCTGCCAAATTACAAAAGGGCAGCAGGTAATGGAAATCTTCCTTGAGGACTACGTAATGGCTCACCTGTGTTGTATTTTGGACACATGGTACATCTAGAATAAACTTTTTGACCTATAGTGAAAGAAGGCTTTCAAAACAATTATTTACCTCACAATATGATCTTATCTGGGTTCCAATGAGTTAACTAATCAATATATTGTAAAATGAGGTATTGAGCTCCAAAAAGAAGGATAGTTTTTCCATTTGGGCCTATCCAGAGACTTTTATTGGAGTCAAACCTTCCTCCTGTTTGTTTCCAACTATCCTTTTCTCCTTTTGGTGCCATTTCCTGATAAATTAACAGGATGTCAGTAAGGTTACTGGGAGGCTGAAAAGAGAAAACAACTGTTAGTTGACTATTATCATTCTGCAGAGCTGCTGTTTTGGAGGCATGATCAGCTAAGGAGTTCCTTTTTGCTTAAGTGGTGTCAGCCTTTGAATGACCTGATACCTTAATGATAGCTAACACACTTTGTAGTAGAATTGCATCCAATAATTTTGCAACTTGTTTCACATTTTTAATAGGCTGTCCTCAGGATGTTAAAAATCCTCTTTATTTCCAAAGTGTGTCAAAAATCATATGCTATGCTAAAAGCATAGTGGCTCTCAGTGTAAATGTTAGCAGATTTCCCTTCTGACAACTGGCAGGCTCTTGTTAACACTATTAATTCAGCCTACTGGGCAGAAGAGACATTAGGTAAGGGACTATTCTCAAGGGTTGATATTGGAGAAAAGGCAGCTAGTTACTTTCCATGAGGTCCTCACAGATATAAATAATATAAAATCAGGATTATCCATAGAGTTTTCTCGGAGGTCAGTCCTAGGAGATAAAAGATTGTCAGTTAAAACAATACAATCATGGTTTTCATTATTGACATCTGATACTTATGGTAGTGAGGAGGCTGGATTAAGCTTGTTACACCTGTGAAGATTTATGTTCAGGCGAGAGCAAGATCATCTCATGGGAAGTTAATTGACTTGCAGAATAATGTGTGTGATGAGAGTTTAGTAAGGCTTCCACAGAATGAGAAACAAAGATAGTAATAGGGTGACTCATGACTATCTCTTCTGACATAGCACAGCTGTCAGCTGTGACAGCCTGGAGGCAAGAGCTGAAGCCCCCGGGCTACTGAATCTAGCTGTGGGCTATAATATCCTATCAGCTGATAGTAACCACCATGTTGCTCTTTTAGTACACCTAATGCAGTCTCCTTGTTTTCATGAACAAAGAGGAAGAAAGGTAGATCATAATTTGCATGCACCAGGGCTGGGGCATTGGCCAGAAGTTTTTCATGGTCTCCATGACTTCAGAATGTTCTACATTCCAGCAAAGATGTTCAGGTTGGTCTTGTTTTAGTAGATTATATAGTGGTTGAGCTACTAAGGAAAAATTTGGAACCCAGTTCCTACAGAAGCCTGCAAGTACTAAAAATCCAAATTCTTTTTTTGTCTTTGGGGCAGAGAAGGTTAGAATGCATTTCACTCTATCCAGATTAGTTAAAAGTCCTTCTATAGATCTACCAGAGGGCAGACAGCAGAAGCAAGAAGAACTACAAACCTGCAGCCTGAGGAACAAAAACCACATTCAGAGACAGAAAGACAAGATGAAAAGGAAGAGGGCTATGTACTAGTAAAGGAAAAAGATAAAACCCCAGAAAAACAACTAAATGAAGTGGAGATAGGCAACCTTTCAGAAAAACAATTCAGAATAATGATAGTGAAGATGATCTAGGACCTTGTTAAAAGAATGGAGGCAAAGGTTGAGAAGATGCAAGAAAAGTTTAACAAAGACCTAGAAGAATTAAAGAACAAACAAACAGAGATGAGCAATACAATAACTGAAATTAAAAATACACTAGAAGGAATCAATAGCAAAATACCTAAGGCAGAAAAATGGATAAATGACCAGGAAGAGAAAGTGGTGGATTCACTTCTGTGGAACAGAATAAAGAATGAAAAGAAACGAAGACAGCATAGGAGACCTCTGGGACAACATTAAATGCAACAACATTCACATAATAGGGGTCCCAGAAGAAGAGAGAGAGGAAGGATGTTAGAAAATATTTGAAGAGATTAGAGTTGAAAACTTCCCTAACATGGGAAAAGGAATTACCACCCAAGTCCAGGAAGTGCAGAGAGTCCCATACAGGACAAACCCAAGGAGAAACATGCTGACACACATAATAATCAAATTGGCAAAAATCAAAGACAAAGAAAAATTATTGAAAGCAGCAATGGAAAAATGAAAAATAACATACAAGGGAACTCCCATAGGTTAACAGCTGATTTCTCAGCAGAAATTCTACAAGCCAGAAGGGAGAGGCATGACATATTTAAAATGATGAAAGGGAAGAACTTACAACCAAGATTGCTCTACCTGGAAAGGATCTCATTCAGATTCGATGGAGAAATTAAAACCTTAAAGACAAGCAAAAGCTAAGAGAATTCAGCACCATCAAACCAGCTCTAAAACAAATGCTAAAGTGGGAAACACAAGAGAAGAAAAGGACCTACAAAAACAAATAAAAAACAATTAAGAAAATGGTAATAGGAACATACATATAGATAATTACCTTAAATGTGAATGGATTAAATGCTCCAAGCAAAAGACACAGGCTGGCTGAATGGATGCAAAAACAAGACCCATATTTATGCTGTCTACAAGAGACCTACTTCAGACCTAGGGACACATACAGTCTGAAAGTGAGGGGATGGAAAAAGATATTCCATGCAAATGGAAATCAAAAGAAAGCTGGAGTAGCAAGACTCATATCAGATAAAATAGACTTTAAAATAAAGAATGTTACAAGATACAAGGAAGCACACTACATAATGATCAAGGGATCAATCCAGGAAGAAAACATAACAATTATAAATATATATGCACCCAACATAGGAACACCTCAATACATAAAGCAACTGCTAAGAGCTAAGAAAGAGGAAATTGAGATTAACACAAAAATAGTGGGGGAGGGCTTCCCTGGTGGCGCAGTGGTTGAGAGTCCGCCTGCCGATGCAGCAGATGCGGGTATGTGCCCCTGTCTGGGAGGATCCCAAGTGCCACAGAGTGGCTGTGCCCGTGAGCCATGGCCACTGAGCCTGCACGTCTGGAGCCTGTGCTCCACAACGGGAGAGGCCACAACAGTGAGAGGCCTGCGTACCACAAAAAAAAAAAAAAAAAAAAAAAAAAAAAAAAATAGTGGGGGATTTTAAAACCTTACTTACACCAATGGACAGATCATCCAAACAGAAAATTAATATGGAAACACAAGCTTTAAATGACACAATAGACCAGACAGATTTAATTGATATTCATGGGACATTCTATTCAAATACAGCAGATTACACTTTCTTTTCAAGTGTGCACGGAACATTCTCCAGGATAGATTACATCTTGGGTCACAAATCAAGCCTCAGTAAATTAAAAAAAAAAATTGAAATCATATCAAGCATCTTTTCTGACCACAACACTATGAGATTAAAAATCAATTAAAGGGAAAAAAACGTAAAAACCACAAACACATGGAAGCTAAACAATATGTTACTAAATAACCAAGAGATTGCTGAAGAAATCAAAGAGGAAATCAAAAACTACCAAGCAGCAAATGACAACGAAAACATGCTGATCCGAAACCTATGGGATGCAGCAAAGGCAGTTCTAAGAGGGAAGTTTATAGCAATACAAGCCTACCTCAAGAAGCAACAAATGTGTCAAATAAACACTCTAATGTTACACCTAAAGGAAATAGAGAAAGAAGAACAAAAAAACCCCAAAGTTAGTAAAAGGAAAGAAATCATAATGATCAGATCAGAAATAAATGAAAAAGAAACAAAGAAAATATAGGAAAGATCAATAAAACTAAATGCTGGTTCTTTGAGAAGATAAACAAAATTGATAAAGCTTTGGCCAGACTCATCAAGAAAAAGAGGGAGAGGACTCAAATCAATAAAATTAGAAATGAAAAAGGAGAAGTTACAACAGATACCGCAGAAGTACAAAGCACTCCAAGAGACTACTACAAACAGCTCTATGCTAATAAAATGGACAACCTGGAAGAAATGGAGAAATTCTTAAAAGGTATAACCTTCCAAGACTGAACCAGGAAGAAATAGAAAATATTAACAGACTAATCACAAGTAATGAAATTGAAACTGTGATTAAAAATCTTCCAACAAACAAAAGTCCAGGACCAGATGGCTTCACAGGTGAATTGTATTAAACATTTAGAGAAGAGTAACACCCATCCTTCTCAAGCTCTTACAAAAAATTGCAGAGGAAGGAACACTCCCATACTCATTCTATGAGGCCATCATGACCCTGATACCAAAACCACACAAAGACACTACAAAAAGAGAAAATTGCAGACCAATATCACTCATGAATATAGATGCAAAACTCCTCAACAAAACACTAGCAAACAGAATCCAACAACATATTAAAAGGATGGTATACCATGAACAAGTGGGATTTATCCCAGGGATGCAAGGATTCTTCAACATATGCAAATCAATCAATGTGATACACCATATTAACAAATTGAAGAAGAAAATCCATATGATCACTTCAATAGGTGCAGAAAAAGCTTCTTTTTTTTTTTTTTACAAAATTCAACACCCATTTATGATTAAAACTCTCCAGAAAGTGGGCATAGTGGGAACCTCCCTCAACATAATAAAAGCCATATAGGAGAAACCCACAGCAAACATCATTTGCAATGGGGAAAATCTGAAAGCATTTCCTCTAAGATCAAGAACAAGACAAGGATGTCCACTCTTACCAGTAGTATTCAACATAGTTTTGGATGTCCTAGCCACAGCAATCAGAGAAGAAAAAGAAATAAAAGGAATACAAATTGGAAAAAAAGGAGTAACACTGTCACTGTTTGAAGATGACATGATACTATACATAGAGAATCCTAAAGGTGCCACCAGGAAACTACTAGAGCTAATCAATGAATTTGGTAAAGTTGCAGGATACAAAATTAATGAACAGAAATCTGTTGCATTCCTATACACTAATTATGAAAAATCTGAAAGTGAAAGCAAGAAAACACTCCAATTTACCATTGCAACCAAAGGAATAAAATACCTAGGAATAAACCTACCTAGGGAGACAAAAGACCTGTATGCAGAAAACTATAAGACACTGATGAAAGAAATTAATAACAATACAAACAGATGGAGAGATATACCGTGTTCTTGGACTGGAAGAATCAACATTGTGAAAATAACTACCCAAAGCAATCTACAGATTCAATGTAATCCCTACCTAACTACCACTGGCATTTTTCACAGAACTAGAACAAAAAATTTCACAATTTGTATGGAAACACAAAAGACCCTGAATAGCCAAAGCAATCTTGAGAAAGAAAAATAGAGCTGGAGAAATCAGGCTCCCAAACTTCAAACTATACTACAAAGCTACAGTAATCAAGACAGTATGGTACTGGCACAAAAACAGGAATATAGATCAGTGGAACAAGATAGAAATCCCAAAGATAAACTTAGGCACCTATGGTCACCTTATTTTTGATAAAAGAGGCAAGAATATACAATGGAGAAAGACAGCCTCTTCAATAAATGATGTTGGGAAAACTGGACAGCTACATGTAAAAGAATGAAATTAAAACACTCCCTAACACCATACATAAAAATAAACTCAAAATGGATTAAAGACCTAAATGTAAGGCCAGACACTGTAAAAGTCTTAGAGGAAAACATAGGCAGAGCAGTCTATGACATGAATCACTGCAAGATCCTTTTTGACCCACTTCCTAGAGGAATGGAAATAAAAACAAAAATAAACAAATGGGACATAATGAAACTTAAAAGCTTTTGCACAGCAAAGGAAACTACGAACAAGACCAAAAGACAAGCCTCAGAATGGGAGAAAATATTTGCAAAGGAATCAATGGACAAAGGATTAATTTCCAAAATATATAAACAGTTCATGTAGCTTAATATTAAAAAAAACAAGCAACTCAATCCAAAAATGGGCTGAAGATCAAAATAGACATTTCTCCAGAGAAGACATACACATGGCCAAGAAGCTTATGAAAAGCTGCTCAACATCACTAATCATTAGAGAAATGCAAATCAAAATTACAATGAGGTATCACCTCACACCAGTCAGAATGGCCATCATCAAAAAATCTCAAACAATAAATGCTGGAGAGGGTGTGGAGACAAAGGAACCCTCTTGCACTGTTGGTGGGAATGTAAATTGATACAGCCACTATGGAGAACAGTATGGAGGTTCCTTAAAAAAGCTAAAAATAGAATTACCATATGACCTAGCAATCTCACTACTGGATATATCCCAAGAGAAAACCATAATTCAAAAAGACACATTCACCCCAATGTTCATTGCAGCACTATTTACAATAGCCAGGACATGGAAGTAACTGAAATGCCCATCATAATGAAGGTGTGGTACATATATAGAATAGAATATTACTCAGCCATATAAAGGAATGAAATTGGGTCATTTGTAGAGATGTGGATGGACTGTCATATAGAGTTAAGTAAGTCAGGAAGAGAAAAACAAAAATTGTAGATTAACACATATATATGGGACCTAGAAAAATGGTACAGATGAACCAATTTGCAGGGCAGAAATTGAGACACAGATGTAGAAAACAAACGTATGGTCACCAAGGGGGGAAAGTGTCAGTGGTGGTGGTGGTGGCATGATGAATTGGGAGACTAGGATTGACATATATACACTAATATGTATAAAATGGATAACTAATAAGAACGTGCTGTATATACTTTATAAAAAGTCCTTCTATAAATATCCTGTGTCCTAAATTTTTTACACTAGTCATACAGAATTGCAATTTTTCTTTGGACACTCTATGTCCCTTTAAGACTAGCTTCTGAAGTAAATACATGGTGTCCTGCGGGCTGTTTCTCCAACAATTTGAACACAGTGGCAAATCATCTCCATATTTTATCAAAACTGACTTATGAGGAAAATCAAGATCATCTAGATCAGCTTTTAATATGTGGGAGAAGTAAGTGGGGCTTTCAGTGTAGCCCTGTGGCATTACAGTCCATGCATATTGCCGTTCATTCCAAGTAAAGGCAAAAAGATACTGATCATCAGGATGTACAGGGACACTAAAAAATGTGCTACAGAGGTCTGTCACAGAGAATTCACTGTTTTTAGGAATATAGGACAGTAAGTTATAGGGGTTTGGCACTATAGAATGTCTAGGGATAATAATAGCATTGATAGATCTCAAGTCCTATACAAATCTACAACCCTTGCCATTTGGTTTTTTAACTGGCAAAATGGGAGTGTTACAAGGGCTGGTGCAAGGCACAATAAGCCCTTTCTCAATGTAAGCTGATATGAAAGGTTTTTATTCCTTCTATGGCCTCTTGCCTTAATGGATATTGATGAATATTGGGCAGGGACTTATCCTTATCTATAGTAATTTTCATGGGGGATGCAGAACGTATTCTTCCAATGTCAGTAGAATCAAGTGCCCATAATTCTTCAGGTACTAAGTCTAGCAGTTTGTCTTGTTCAGTGTCATCCTCATCACATCCTCATTATGTGACTCATAATGAGTCACAAACATTATATGATGAAGGAAGTCTGATTGATCATTTAGATCTAGAAACATTTCTCCCTTAGGAGTAAAGGAGATATGACCTTCATAAGCTTCTAATAGGTCTCTACCTATCAGGTGAACAGGAACACTTTCTACTAGAAAAAAGGATTGTCTTCCTTTAAGTTCCCCCTAAGTAGAATTCTAAAGGTAATGATTTAAGAGCCTTAATAGGCACATTAGAAACCCCTACCATATGCACAGAAGTATTATTCTGAGTAAGAGAGCCCTTAATTTTGTTAGGGTTCAAAACTGAAAAGGTGGCCCTTGTGTCTATTAGGACTTTAATTGTTTCTCTTTGTATAATCATTTCTACTTCTCCCAGGGTATTAGAGAGGAGAAGGGGAAAGATTCCCCATGTACTCTCGGAGCAGCCCTATTCTTGTTTAACTCAGAATTCCAGTCTAAAATCCAGTTTTCCTTCTAGTCTTCTCTTTCTTTTCTTACAGTTCATTTTCTGATGCCCTGGTTTTCTGCAATGGAAGCAAACTTTTTGTTTCTCTCTCAGTTGAGAATTAAATGGGGATCGGTTCACTTTCAACTGGTGTTGAGTACCTAATTGGAGCAGCTGAAGGTTCATGATTTTTGTAGATATACCGTTTTCTTTCTTTTTAATGCTTTTTAAAAGTTGGTCAGCCAGTGTAACAAGGGCTTTTTGGTGTAATGTGGACCAACCTAGATTGTCTTTTGACCAGAGTGGCCAAATCTTTATCTAAGCCTTCTAAAAAGGAAGAGTTAAGTAAAGGATCATTTTAGTGGTTAGAGAATGATTCAGGTGTCAAGCCAGAATATTGCTTAAAAGTTTTTTTTCAAATCTCTCATAATAGTCCAGAATTGATTCATCCAGTCTTTGCTTGCACTGTTGAATCTTTGTCCAGTCGACAGTTTTTGGAAAAAGCTCTGGGATAAGTTTGAGTAATTTCTGAGCTAATTCCTTGCGTTCAGTGCTAACCTGTGGAATATGCGATTCAAAATCCATTAAGGGGTGCTTCCATCCTGCTTTCTCTATCCATTCCCTTGTTTTGCTTTCAGAAACAAATAGCTGTATTAGTTATAGATCTGAAAACCCGGGCTTGTATGGATGGATGGTTAACTCAAATTCCTTGGCAAATCCCAATGGATCCTGACTTGGATCAGTAAATTCCTTAGCTACAGCTCTAATTCTCACTAGGGTCCAAGGTGTATACTAAGCACCGAGGAGGGTTCACCCCTCCATTTAATAGGTTTCTCCTTAAAGGGAGCTATAATCACTTCTATTTTTATTCCCCTTTGTTGGGGAAATGGGAGCAGCAGGAGGTGGAAGAGTTGGAAGAGAAAAAGAGATAGCATCAGGGCCAGGCAATTCATATAGAAGAGAATATGTGGGAGGAGCAGAGGGAGAGACAGAGTCAGTGCTAGCGGCCCTTTTTAGTTCTGATATAATTTCAAGCAATTTTTTGTTTACTGCAAAGAAATTACTCTATCATTTCCTCTTTTAGAAGTTTTAAATACCAAACAAAGTAAACATTCCATTCAGTATGTTTGATCTTACGACCAGCTTTTTCTAATTGTGTGTGCAAAACTATCAATTTTGGAATATAAGAAGAGACCCGATTTGTCCATTTTAGGTTGAGATCTCTTTTAGTATAATTTCCCCAATTAACTAGGGACTTGCAAGTATGAGCTCCGTACGTATTTTACATGAATCTGGCTGGGGTGTTAGCCGGAGGCTGGTTTTCTGACGCCCCTCGTTCCGTGTTTGAGAGATTTTATTTCCCATTTTTGAGTTGAATTTTTCAGGGATAAAATTTACTAGTGAAGTTGTGTGGTGGGCCAGTGTGTTGCATGTGAGCTCAGCTCCTCTAGGTGTCACCCCAGAGTTGTTTCAGCCCTCTTGTCTCAGTTTCTCCCCTTGGTGGTCTACGACCACCACGGGTGCTCAGATCACTGAATGGCCAATTCTTATCCACGACCCCTGGATGAACAAGTGTTTTAATTAATGAGTGGGTTTCCGTATGGGACCACGGCACGGCATGAGGACTCTGCCTCGGCCACTCCCATAATATTTCCCAGTCACCTGAGAAAGCCGTAACCAGCCAAGAGGAGTCTTGTCCCTTTTCTTCGGAGCAAAGCTCTCATGTAATATCTTCACTTTTATCCCAACAAATTCTATTAAGGCAGGCGAATTGAGGAAAAGTATCATATCAGCCTTTTACCTAATCACTCAGCGAAGACCATTCAGTCTCCTACAACTGAGCAAACCCTGGTACCTTTCAACAAGCCCCCCCCAGTATCTTTCAACTGGGTGGGTATTCTCTGGTATCTTTCAACAGCCCCCGCCCCGAGTATCTTTCAACTGGGAGGGTAGGTACCTGTTATACACCACCAAATAAAACTCAGGATTATCAACCGATATGGGAGATCCGAGAACCAAGAGAGACTTACCCAAATTTGTCTGGACTCCCTGGGGAGGCGGATGGGCACGAAGTACCTATGCTGGTACCAAGGCTCGGGTTCCTCGTGGAGTTCAGGCGAAGGAAAGAAGTCCAGTCTGGGTCACTTTGTCAGTCACTATAAAACTGTTGGCTTTAAAAAAAATTGCACAAAATGAGAGTTGCGAGTTAAGTTTTTTTTTTTGTTTGTTTGTTTTTTTTTTGCGGTATGCGGGCCTCTCACCACTGTGGCCTCTCCCATTGCGGAGCACAGGCTCCAGACGCGCAGGCTCAGCGGCCATGGCTCACGGGCAAAGCCGCTCCGCGGCATGTGGGATCTTCGTGGACCGGGGCATGAACCCGTGTCCCCTGCATCGGCAGGCGGACTCTCAACCACTGCGCCACCAGGGAAGCCCAATGAGTTAAGTTTTATTTGTGGTAAAATGAGGACTGCAGCCTGGAAGACAACATTTCAGATACCTCTGGGAAACTGCTCCAAATAGGTAGGGGGGAAGGTCAATATATATGTGATTTTGGTGAAGAGGGAGTACATGCAATCAAGCACATATTTTTGCAGAAGGTCTCATGAGGGTTACTGCTAGTCATGAGGAACAGACATCACCATGGAGGAATTTAGTGCTTTTCTAGATATGAGCAGATGCAAGAATTGGGCTCATAAAATCAGCTTCCGAAAATATCTAGCTATCTGAAGACCTACTCTGCCTGATTTTCTCAGAGCACCGAGTGCCTCATCCCTGATTTCCACCCTGAATTCCTTTCAGGGGATGTTGAAGGTTAGCTGCTGTAGTGGCACCTGATTTAATCCTTGTAGAGGTAGATGGCAAATGCTCATGACAACTGCCAATTTATTGTTGACATAAATTATTTAGCATATTCTAAAATTTTTAAGTGATAATTATTTTTATACTTTGAGAATCTGAATTCAAAAAAATTTATTTGAAATTTTAAGTGTGAAAAATACATTCTCAGTAGACTGGCATGCAAATGCATGAAGAATGAGTAAATTCCTTCAATTAAAAGTTTAATGAGTTGCAATTCTTCTCTCTTTCCTCAAAATACTAGAGATGAATAAACCAGTATATAAAATCTCAAGGATTTTATATAAAAATCCCTAACTTCTCAGGTTTCTTCAAGAATACATTGTGACTTGGGAAAAAGACAGAGTCGATGGCAGATGCTTGAGTGTACAAGTTTACCCCATCATCCATTAGCATCATTGTGGTTCCACACAGTGGACATCAAAATGAAACCTAGCAGAACCCTATGCCCTCCGCCCCCACAGTTGACCAGAGATTTATGGTTCAGATAATATTCTGACCACGAGAGAGACCTGATGGCTACTTGGAACGCTGTGATCAAGACAATCATATGTGAAAATGGCAGAGCACCCCCTCCCCAGCACATAACCCTTTACTCTTCTGGCCCTAGAGCCTAGTTATACTTTAACCTCTAACCTCTATCCTAGCTAAATTCCAGGAACCTTAGGCTTCTGCATACTTTCCAAGGCCTTTGTTCTGCTTTGCTTAACATCTTGATTCTTTTCATAGACCAAAGGAAGGGAAAATGGCAAGTATGTGATTAGAGGATAACCAGACCTTCCCTCTAGCAGTCTTGTGAGTAGGCTCTGTGACCAAGATAGCATCAGAAAAGAAGAACAATGTTGCTGGCCATTCTATGCACAGTGAAAGGTAACAAAGACTCTGATCCCCTTCCCAAATGATTAACTGAAATTAACTTCCCCTTTATCCCTTTAAAATTTTTCACTATCGAGCACAATCTTCAGAGTTTGTTCTTGGACATGAGCTTGCCTTCTCCCCAGGTTGCCTGCCTCCTAAATAAACTAATCTTTCTTTTCCAACCAACACTTGGTTCTAGATTATTGGCTTTTGAGTGGCAAAGAGCTGAACCTGATTTTGGTAACAAAGAATGAGGATCTGGGAAGCCTGAAGGATGACTCTGGTTCTGCCTTCAATTAGCTGTGTGATACTAGAAAGTGACATTTTTGGGGTCTCTAGTTTCTTCACAAATAGATGTCAGGATACAAGAGAAGGCTCCGTTCTTAGCTGTGCTATTTATTGCTTGTTTGCCCTTGAATGGTCACTTAGCATTTAGATTAGCCAGAGTTTCCTTGTCCATGAGATGCATAGAATAACAAAATTGTCTATCTTACAAGGTCATTTGGAGGATTAAATGAGAGAGCCTTATAAAAGGAAAACAGTGAAAAACTTAGTTGTATGAAAGGATACATAACTGGCATAGAAGTATATTAAAATCTAATCCTAGTCCAGTCCCAACCTTTCACTGAGGGTACACTCACCTGCTCTGTATTTCTAGTTTTGCATATTTGAGAAGGGGATAAAAATCATATATGTTTATCCCAAGATAAATTCTAAGAAATTTGTCATAGGCATGCAGAGATATTACTTGATATGCTCTTACAACATTATAGACTGGGAGGTAAGGAATAAAAATATACGTGTAGGAACTAACATTGTATAATATTTTTAGGGTTTATAAACCACTTTTACAGTTATGAGCACATTTGGACCTCATAATCTCCCTGTAAGGTAGGTATTGTTGAGCCCACTTCATCACGAAGGAACATCAGACTCAGAGAGAACAATGTGAAACTTTATTAAAAGCATAAAGCTAGTGAGAGGCAGAGATGAGACTTGAGAGAACCAGAAGCTTAATGGAGGTCTCATTATCCCACATCTACATCCTTTCCCAGAGCAATGCAGGTTGGTAGACTGGGACCCTTGGGGGTCTCAAGGCAGTGGTAAAGAGGATGAAAACAAACATTTTTGTAAGTTCAGAAATTATTGTTTTAGGCCACCATATTTTGGGGTGTCTTGTATTCAGCATTACCGTGGACATAGTTAACTGATACATTAGCAAATTACCATACTTAGTTCAGAATTCAGATTAGAATTTATTTTCTCTAAGAAGACTTTTCTGAGACTCAGCTGGGCCAAGGATATCTCTCCGGCTCTCACACAGAACCTTATGCATATATAGAGCTCTGCACTTAATATATTTTCATGACTTTGTTTCTCTATAAGCCTGCCTTCCCCAACAAACTGTCAGCTCCTCGAAGGTAACAAAGGAAAGCTCAATATATGTTCATTTAATTTAATCAAGCAAATATTTGTTGCATGAATAAATATCAATTTTATCTCCCTGATAGATGAATCACTTTTTCAATCAAGGCACCTATTCTAAGAAATAGGTCATGCATAGTAAATACAGAGGATAAGTGATGGCATGAATCTTGACCAGAAGGACACATCATGTTAATTATGCTACAGATATTTTAGGGACTCTCAGGCTTTAGTCCTGAAGAGTATTTAGATGGTAATAGATTCCTAGATTCTGCTCCATTGTCCAGCTGTTATTGATGTTTAATTGCATAATATATTGAGGTTACACTGTTTTCTAAAAGGGATATCTTAGTTTGGATCCCATCTTTCCCTCGTCCATTTTTAGAGAGATCACCCCGCTGTTAAATCGTACTTCCTGAATGTAGTTATTGCCCTGATGATTTCATAATTTGCTTTTTGTATCAACCATGCTAGCCCCTGATGATGCTGGAGGCAGCAGTAAAACTATGACGACTGGTCGTTGTTAGGGTTACTTGACTGAGATAGGACCACGCAGGTCAAGAAAATTATTAAAGAAAATTACTAAGTTTGGCACAATATTGTCTACAATTTAACAAGATAAATTGGAGACAATACTGCACCAAACTTAGCCATATATATATATGGCTAATTTTACATATGTATATATATATGTAAAATGAACCAATCTGCCAGGCTAATTTATCTGATAATATTCTAATTTATTCATATTTACATACTGCCTACTATTCTGTCAATTCACAGTCCACTGTAGTATGGAAGGAATCTAAAAATAATTGAATTAAAAGGCTTGCTATCCCAAGACTAATTTAATACATGGCTTAAGCTACTTGATTAGGAAAAACTGCTTACCTTTAATTCCACTTCAGGCTTTCAATTACAAAATGTGTTTTTTTCTCTCTTGGGCAATATCTAAAGTCAATCCATCATTGGTTTCCTACTGAATAAAGACTAATATTTTTCTGAAGAGATTGTTTTAAAACTTTCTCTGATGTTTATAGTGTGTGTCTTTGTTTTTCACATTATTGTAAACTTCAAAATAGTGTAGACTGTATTGTAGGCTTCAAAATAGCACAGTTCTCTCTCTTCTATACCACACAGCTGACTAGTCCCCATGTCTCAGTAATTTTTTTTAAACAACAGAAATAACCTCACAATTCTGGAGGCTAGAAACCCACAATCAAGGTCCCAGCAGAGTTAGTTTCTTCTGAGGTCTCTCTCCTTGACTTGCAGATGGCTGTTTGCTCTCCGTGTCTTCTAATGGTCCTACATGTGTGCATCTGTGCTCTAATCTCTTTTTTTATATTTAAATTGAGTTATAATTGACATGCAACATTATATTAGTTTCAGGTGTGCAACAGAATGATATTATTTGTATATATTGCAAAATGATCACCATAAGTCTGGTCAACAACTGAGACCATATATAATTACAGATTTTACATCTTGGTAATTTTTGTCTTCTAAGTATGTCTTCAGTTTCCTCCTTTATCGTTATCCCTGATACAATTGTCATAGTTAAAATTTATCACCTTTCCCTTGCAGTAATCTGTCACTCAATTTTTTTGTGCCAGACTCAGTTTACATTAATTCCCACCACTGTATACTCACCTCCTCTTTTCTGCTTTTCTCAAAGCTCAACTCAGTTATCACATCCTCTAAAGAGCATCCTGGGCACCCAGGTTGAATCGGGTGTTCCTCTGCATTTCCATAAAAACCTCTTATGGATATTATTGTAGGTACCTAACTATAGTATAATGCCTCTACACTACAAATTCCTTGAAGACAGGACCACTCTTTAATTCCCTCTATATTTCCAACATAAATTTTTATTTCCAGCATCACTTTTCAATGTTGTTGAATTCTGTCTATGGTTCCTAATGGAATTAAGATAACGTTATCTGAGTCCTTATCTGCCTAATCTCAGTGCTGCTACCAGTAAAGGTGAGATATGTGAAAGTTCAAATGCCTTTGTAACAGTGAGCTAGAAGCTGTTCTCTTTTAAAAAGCTTTTTAAGATTGGGCAACTACAACTGAAATGCATTTTAATGATCTAAAATGAAAATATTTCTTGAAAATCAAATATTTATCCACATAACATCAGTCATAATGTCACTTAGAAGATGTTACTACTTCAATATACAAATATATACAATATACTAGGAAAAATTAGAATGACACCTAATTGTTTCAACAAGACTTGCATATGAAACGTTTGATGAATAATTTGCCCCCCTTCTTTTCCATTTAATTAAAATTTCCATTTAATTCATAGTTCAATTAACTAAAGTTGCTTCTTCAAATTCTGCTATTTTGCTATATTTTTATCTTTCATTTTGTCCTAAATTGAACAAAATCTTTTCTTATTTGATATCAGCATGTCTAACCTACAATTTCTGCACTTAAGCTATATACATGTGTGTGTGTGTGTCTGTGTGTGTGTGTCTGTGTATATATATATATATATATATATATATATATATATATATATATATATATATATATATATATCTTCTCCTGATGGTTCCATACATCTTCCAGAGTAATTTACTATAACATATATCTGTCATGACTCAACCCTCCCTAAATATTTTCAGTGACTTCCCTGTGCCTACAGGATGCAGTTTACATTTTGATCTGGCATTGCTGTACTTCAAATCTGTCTCAACTTATCTTCACAATTTTATGTCCTGCCATTCTGTAGCACACACCTTATATGTGCTGCAGGAACTTTGGACCGCGTACACCCTCCCCTGGGTGTGTCATGACCTTTCACCTGCTCACTTCTGCTTACTCATACTTCTCTGTCCAGAAAGTCCTTCCCCTGGTGTCTTTCTGGAAAAGTTCTGTTCATCATTCAGAATTGCTCCAACCTCTCTGAGGTGCCCCGTCCATTATCACCTGCCAAGTAAATTTATTCTGTTTCCTATAGCCTTTTGTTCTTTTCATTAGTCATGTATATTTCTACTTTCTCAGATCCATTGGGAGCCACTCAAGTGCAGTGAGACATCCTATCTGAAGTTTCCAATACTCAGTACAGATCACTGCTGTTAGCAAATATTCATTCAGTGTTTATAGCTTGACTAATCTCTCTACACATAATAACTTGGGTCATATATCTTATGGCTATTTAATACAGGTATGCAAATAATTGATTATAATTGGATTTCAAGTAGATTTTAAACGTATTATTTACAGAAAAAATTGTTAATTTGGTGATCTCGTGTTAAATAACAATAACAAATATAACGAGCATTCCTATGTGTTAGGTGATTTGCTGAGTGCAGTAATACATTATCTCATTCAATTAATACAGACACTGCCTTCAGCTGTAAAGATGAAAGTGTGTTTTTCAGAGGCACACTATTAACGGTTGCACTTGTTCCTAAACAGTGTGCACACCTGGATTAGTTCAAATGTGATGGGGAATATCTCAATATTTTTTCCATATTTGGTGGAGTTCAGAAGAGTTGGAAACTTAACTTAAAATATTTTCACCTACATTTAGTTCAAGTTTAGGAAATTTCATTGTAGTTTTTTTCCAGATTGATGAGGTATAGATAAATATCCAACAAAATTCTGTAGAACTTTGAGGATGTTCCATTAGTAATTCAGCTTTATAATTTTACTTATGTAATCCCTGTGATACTGAGCATAACTAAATAATTTTTCTATAAAATGTTCAGATTTTTTCTATTTCTATTTCTATATTAGTTTGTAGTTTGGGGTTTTTCTTTTGCTTACAATACATTTATTATAGAACAGAAATAAGTGATAAGAGAGAATCTCATACACATAAAATGCTAAAATAATTTTTTTCAAAATTTTCCCATTGAAAATGTTCAATGTTTTCAAATGTGAAAGTTACAAGTGTAATAAAATGATTTAAGTCTGAAAGCAGACACTCAATGAAATTAAAAGGTTAGCTGAGATTAGAGGATAAGTTGGCAGCAATACATTTCAATTTTTTTATTTTTTTTGGCAAAGAAAAAATCTTCTACCTTCGACTCTTTGAATGTGAGAAAAAAAACAGCTATGAGTCTTGGATTCAAGACTCAACAACAGTCTCAAAAGATTGTAATTTGCAATATGCAAGGTGACACTAATTGTAACTTTCCACATCATTTCTGTCTAATTTACTGCCCAAGTGTGTTACAGAGACTACTGGTGGTTTTCAACAGTATGAAGCTAGTTCCCCCAAATCTATCATACTCTGACTCCCTAAAGGCTCAGCCCTACATGTATGAAGTCTGGCATAGCCATTGCCTTTACCAGTAAATGCAGAGTATAGGAGATGGTTCTCAACACTACCTGTGCATGATTCTAGTGAATAACTGACTAGGATGATTCTAGTGAATAACTGACTAGGATGATTCTAGTGAATAACTGACTAGCTTGGGAACTTCCTTCCACTGATTATTTACTTTTATGCACCCATATATCTTTTTTTTATTAGTTTCTGCTTTATAACAAAGTGAATCAGTCATACATATACATCTGTTCCCACATCCCTTCCCTATGCATCTCCCTCCCTCCCACCCTCCCCATCCCACCCCTCCAGGCGGTCACAAAGCACCGAGCTGATCTCCCTGTGCTCTGCGGCCGCTTCCCACTATCTATCTACCTTATGTTTGGTAGTGTATATATGTCCATGCCTCTCTTTCGCTTTGTCACAGCTTACCCTTCCCCCTCCCCATATCCTCAAGTCCATTCTCAAGTAGGTCTGTGTCTTTATTCCCGTTTTACCCGTAGGTTCTTCATGACATTTTTTTTTAATGTCGTATATATGTGTTAGCATACGGTATTTGTCTTTCTCTTTCTGACTTACTTCACTCTGTATGACAGACTCTAGGTCTATCCACCTCATTACAAATAGCTCAGTTTTGTTTCTTTTTATGGCTGAGTAATATTCCATTGTATATATGTGCCACATCTTCTTTATCCATTCATCCGATGATGGACACTTAGGTTGTTTCCAGCTCTGGGCTATTGTGAATAGAGCTGCAATGAACATTTTGGTACATGTCTGTTTTTGAATTATGGTTTTCTCAGGGTATATGCCTAGTAGTGGGATTGCTGGGTCATATGGTAGTTCTATTTTTAGTTTTTAAGGAACCTCCATACTGTTCTCCATAGTGGCTCTACCAATTCACATTCCCACGAGCAGTGCAAGAGTGTTCCCTTTTCTCCACACCCTCTCCAGCATTTATTGTTTCTAGATTTTTTGAGGATGGCCATTCTGACTGGTGTGAGATGATATCTCATTGTAGTTTTGATTTGCATTTCTCTAATGATTAATGATGTTGAGCATTCTTTCATATGTTTGTTGGCAGTCTGTATTTCTTCTTTGGAGAAATGTCTATTTAAGTCTTCTGCCCATTTTTGGATTGGGTTGTTTGTTTTTTTGCTATTGAGCTGCATGAGCTGTTTATAAATTTCGGAGATTAATCCTTTGTCAGTTGCTTCATTTGCAAATATTTTCTCCCATTCTGAGGGTTGTCTTTTGGTCTTGTTTATGGTTTCCTTTGCTGTGCAAAAGCTTTGAAGTTTCATTAGGTCCCATTTGTTTATCTTTGTTTTTATTTCCATTTCTCTAGGAGGTGGGTCCAAAGGGATCTTGCTGTGATTTATGTCATAGAGTGTTCTACCTATGTTTTCCTCTAAGAGTTTGATAGTTTCTGGCCTTACATTTAAGTCTTTAATCCATTTTGAGCTTATTTTTGTGTATGGTGTTAGGGAATGATCTAATCTCAAACTTTTACATGTCCCTGTCCAGTTTTCCCAGCACCACTTATTGAAGAGGCTGTCCTTTCTCCACTGTACATTCCTGCCTCCTTTATCAAAGATAAGTTGGCCATATGTGCGTGGGTTTATCTCTGGGCTTTCTATCCTGATCCACTGATCTATCTTTCTGTTTTTATGCCAGTACCACACTGTCTTAATTACTGTAGCTTTGTAGTATAGTCTGAAGCCAGGGAGCCTGATTCCTCCAGATCCATTTTTCGTTCTCAAGATTGCTTTGGCTATTCTGGGAATTTTGTTTTTCCAAACAAATTTTGAAATTTTTTGTTCTAGTTCTGTGAAAAATGCGAGTGGTAGTTTGATAGGGATTGCATTGAATCTGTAGATTGCTTTGGGTAGTAGAGTCATTTTCACAATATTGATTCTTCTAATCCAGGAGCATGGTATATCTCTCCATCTATTTGTATCATCTTTAATTTCTTTCATCAGTGTCTTATAATTTTCTGCATACAGGTCTTTTGTCTCCTTAGGTAGGTTTATTCCTAGATATTTTATTCTTTTTGTTGCAATGGTAAATGGGAGTGTTTTCTTGATTTCATTCTCAGATTTTTCATCATTGGTGTACAGGAATGCCAGAGATTTCTGTACATTAATTTTGTATCCTGCTACTTTACCAAATTCATTGATTAGCTCTAGTAGTTTTTCGGTAGCATCTTTAGGATTCTCTATGTATAGTATCATGTCATCTGCAAACAGTGACAGCTTTACTTCTTCTTTTCCAATTTGGATTCCTTTTATTTCTTTTTCTTCTCTGATTGCTGTGGCTAGAACTTCCAAAACTAGGTTGAATAAGAGTGGTGAGAATGGGCAGCCTTGTCTTGTTCCTGATCTTAGTGGAAATGGTTTCAGTTTTTCACCATTGAGGACAATGTTGGCTGTGGGTTTGTCATATATGGCCTTTATTATGTTGAGGAAAGTTCCCTCTATGCCTACTTTCTGGAGGGTTTTTATCATAAATGGGTGTTGAATTTTGTCGAAAGCTTTCTCTGCATCTATTGAGATGATCATATGGTTTTTCTCCTTCAACTTGTTAATATGGTGTATCACATTGATTGATTTGTGTATATTGAAGAATCCCTGCATTCCTGGAATAAACCCCACTTGATCATGGTGTATGATCCTTTTAATGTGCTGTTGGATTCTGTTTGCTAGTATTTTGTTGAGGATTTTTGCATCTATGTTCATCAGTGATATTGGCCTGTAGTTTTCTTTCTTTGTGACATCCTTGCCTGGTTTTGGTATCAAGGTGATGGTGGCCTTGTAGAATGAGTTTGGGAGTGTTCCTTCCTCTGATATTGTTTGGAAGAGTTTGAGAAGGATAGGTGTTAGCTCTTCTCTAAATGTTTATAGAATTCGCCTGGGAAGGCATCTGGTCCTGGGCTTTTGTTTGATGGAAGATTTTTAATCACAGTTTCAATTTCAGTGCTTGTGATTGGTCTATTCATATTTTCTATTTCTTCCTGAGTCAGTCTTGGCAGGTTGTGCATTTCTAAGAATTGGTCCATTTCTTCCAGGTTGTCCATTTTATTGGCATAGAGTTGCTTATAGTAATCTCTCATGATCTTTTGTATTTCTGCAGTGTCAGTTGTTACTTCTCCTTTTTCATTTCTAACTCTATTGATTTGAGTCTTCTCCCTTTTTTTCTTGATGAGTCTGGATAATGGTTTGTCAATTTTGTTTATCTTCTCAAAGAACCAGCTTTTAGTTTTATTGATCTTTGCTATAGTTTCCTTCATTTCTTTTTAATTTATTTCTGATCTGATCTTTATGATTTTTTCCTTCTGCTAACTTTGGGGGTTTTTTGTTCTTCTTTCTCTAATTGCTTTAGGTGCAGGGTCAGGTTGTTTACTCGAAATGTTTCCTGTTTCTTGAGGTGGGATTGTATTGCTATAAACTTCCCCCTTAGAACTGCTTTTGCTGCGTCCCATAGGTTTTGGGTCGTCGTGTCTCCATTGTCATTTGTTTCTAGGTATTTTTAAATTTCCTCTTTGATTTCTTCAGTGATCACTTCGTTATTGAGTAGTGTATTGTTTAGCCACCATGTGTTTCTATTTTTTACAGATCTTTTCCTGTAATTGATGTCTAGTCTCATAGCATTGTGGTCGGAAAAGATACTTGATACAATTTCAATTTTCTTAAATTTACCAAGGCTTGATTTGTGACCCAAGATATGATCTATCCTGGAGAATGTTCCATGAGCACTTGAGAAAAATGTGTATTCTGTTGTTTTTGGATGGAATGTCCTATAAATAACTAAGTCCATCTTGTTTAATGTATCATTTAAAGCTTGTGTTTCCTTATTTATTTTCATTTTGGATGATCTGTCCATTGGTGAAAGTGGGGTGTTAAAGTCCCCTACTATGATTGTGTTACTGTTGATTTCCCCTTTTATGGCTGTTAGTATTTGCCTTATGTATTGAGGTGCTCCTATGTTGGGTGCATAAATATTTACGATTGTTATATCTTTTTCTTGGATCGATCCCTTTATCGTTATGTAGTGTCCTTCTTTGTCTCTTGTAATAGTCTTTATTTTAAAGTCTATTTTGTCTGATAAAAGAATTGCTACTCCAGCTTTCTTTTGATGTCCATATGCATGGAATATCTTTTTCCATCCCCTTACTTTCAATCTGTATGCGTCTCTAGGTCTGAAGTCGGTCTCTTGTAGACAGCATATATATGGGTCTTGTTTTTGTATCCATTCAGCCAATCTGTGTCTTTTGGTGGGAGCATTTAGTCCATTTACATTTAAGGTAATTATGGATATGTACATTCCTATCCCCATTTCCTTAATTGCTTTGCATTCGTTATTGTAGGTATATTCCTTCTGTTGTGTTTCTTGCCTAGAGAAGTTCCTTTAGCATTTGTTGTAAAGCTGGTTTGGTGGTGCTGCACTCTCTCAGCTTTTGCTTGTCTGTAAAGGTTTAAATTTCTCCATCAAATCTGAATGAGATCCTTTCTGGGTAGAGTAATCTTGGTTGCAGGTTTCTCTCCTTCATCACTTTAATTATGTCCTGCCACTCCCTTCTGGCTTGTAGAGTTTCTGCTGAGAGATCAGCTGTTAACCTGATGGGGATTCCCTTGTGTGTTATTTGTTGTTTTTGCCTTGCTGCTTTTAATATGATTTCTTTGTGTTTAATTTTTGACAGTTTGATTAATATGTGTCTTGGTGTATTTCTCCTTGGATTTATTCTGTATGGGACTCTCTGTGCCTCCTGGACTTGTTTAACTATTTCCTTTCCCATATTAGGGAAGTTTTCAACTATAATCTCTTCAAATATTTTCTCAGTCCCTTTCTTTTTCTCTTCTTCTTCTGGAACCCCTATAATTCGAATGTTGGTGCATTTAATGTTGTCCCAGAGGTCTCTGAGACTGTCCCCTGTTCTTTTCATTCTTTTTTCTTTATTTTGCTCTGCATCAGTTATTTCCACTATTTTATTTTCCACCTCACTTATCCGTTCTTCTGCCTCAGTTATTCTGCTATTGATCCCATCTAGAGTATTTTTCATTTCATTTATTGTGTTTTTAATCGATGCTTGATTCATCTTTAGTTCTTCTAGGTCCTTGTTAACTGTTTCTTGCATTTTGTCTATTCTATTTCCAAGATTATGGATCTTGGAAATAGAATCTTGGATCAGCTTTACTATCATTATTCTGAATTATTTTTCAGGTAGACTGCCTATTACCTCTTCATTTGTTAGGTCTGGTAGGTTTTTATCTTGCTCCTTCACCTGCTGTGTGTTTTTCAGTCTTCTCATTTTGCTTATGTTACTGTGTTTGGGGTCTCCTTTTTGCAGGCTGCAGGTTCGTAGTTCCCGTTGTTTTTGGTGTCTGTCCCCAGTGGCTAAGGTTGTTTCAGTAGGTTGTGTAGGCTTCCTGGTGGGGGGGACTAATGCCTGTGTTCTGGTGGTTGAGGCTCGATCTTGTCTTTCTGGTGGACAGGTCCACGTCTGGTGGTGTGTTTTGGGGTGCCTATGGCCTTATTACGTTTTTAGGTAGCCTCTCTGCTAATGCGTGGGGTTGTGTTCCTGACTTGCTAGTTGCTTGGCATAGGGTGACCAGCACTGTAGCTTGCTGGTCGTTGACTGAAGCTGGGTGCTGGTGTTGTGATGGAGATCTCTGGGAGATTTTCGCTGCTTGATATTATGTGGAGCTGGGAGGTCTCTTGTGGACCCGTGTCCTCAAGTTGGCTCTCCCACTTCAGAGGCACAGCACTGACTCCTGGCTGCAGCACCAAGAGCCTTTCATCCAGCCGGCTCAGAATAACAGGGAGAAAAAGTAGAAAGAAAGAATTAGTAGAAGAAAGAAAGAGAGAGGGAAAGAAAGGAAGAAGGGAAGAAAGGAAGGAAGGAAGGAAGAAAGAAAGAAAGGAGGGAGGGAGGGAGGAAGGATGGAAAGAAAGAAGGAAAGAAAGGAGGGAGGGAGGGAGGAATGAAAGCAAAAGGAAGAGTGAATGGAAGAAGGGAGGGAGGGAGGAAGGAAAGAAAGAAAGAAAGACAGGAGGGAGGGAGGGAGGAAGGAAAGAAAAAGAAAGTGGAAAGAAGAAGGGTGGGTGGGAGGGAGGGAGGAAAGAAAAAGATAGAAGGAAAGGAGGAGCAGAGGGAGGGAGGGAGGAAGGGTAGGTAGGAAAAAAAGAAAGAGCAGGTAAAGTAAAATAGAATAAAGTATGAAATATAGTAGCGTTATTAAAATTAAAATTAATTATTGAAAAAAAAACGGACTGATAGAACCCTGGGACATATGGTGGAAGCAAAGCTATACAGAGAGAATCTTACACAGAAGATTACACATACACTTTCACAAAAAGAGAGCAGGGGGAAAAATCAAAAAATCTTGCTCTCCAAGTCCACCTCCTCAATTTGGGATAATTCGTTGTAAAAAGAGGAAAAGGGGGGAAAGTCTTAAATCTTGTCCTCAAAGTCCACTTCCTCAATTTGGGATGATTCGCTGTCCATTCATGCACTCCACAGACGCAGGGCACATCAAATGGGCCGTGGAGCTTTAGTCCACTGCCTCCGAGGCTGCACAGAGAGATTTCCCTGTCTCTGCTCTCACAGCTCCCGGGTCTCAGCCTTGGACCTGGCCCCGCCTCTGCGCATAGGTCGCTGGAGGGCGTCCGTTCTTCGCTCAGACAGGACGGGTTTAAAGGAGCCGTTGATTCGGGGGCTCTGGCTCACTCAGGCAGAGGGGAGGGAGGGGCACGCAGTGTGGGGCGGGCCTGCGGCGGCAGAGGCCGGCGTGACGTTGCAGCAGCCCGTGGCACTCCGTGCGCTTTCCCGGGAAAGCCGTCCCCGGGTCTCGGGACCCCGGCAGTGGGGGGGTGCGCAGGCCCCCCGGAAGGCGTGGCGGACAGTGACCCACGCTCGCACACAGGCCCGGCGGCGGCAGCGGCGGCGGCAGCCCCAGTGTCCCACGCCCGTCTCCAAGGTCCGCGCCTTACCTGCGGCTCGCACCTGTCTCTGGCGCTTCCCCAAGCAGCCCTCTTAATGCCCTCTCCTCGCGCACCAGGAAACAAAAGGGAAAAAAGTCTCTTGCCTCTTCGGCAGCTCCAGACCCTTTCCTCGGACTTCCTCCGGGCTAGCCTTGGTGCACTAACCCCTTCAGGCTCTCTTTCTGCCGCCAGCCCCAGTCCTCTCCCTGTGCTCCGACTGAAAGCCTATGTCCGAGCCTCAGCTCCCAGCCCCGCCTGCCCTGGCGGCCGAGCAGACAAGCCTCTCGGGCTGGTGTGTGCCTGAGGGCACCGGTCCTCTGTGCCAGAATCTCTCCGCTTTGCCCTCCGCACCCCTGTTGCTCTGCTCTCCTCCGCTACTCCGAAGCATTCCCCCTCCGCCACCTGCAGTCTCCGCCCGCGAAGGGGCTTGTAGTGTGTAGAAACCTTCCCTCCTTCACGGCTCCCTCCCACTGGTGCAGGTCCCGTCCCTATCCTATTGTCTCTGTTTATTCTTTTTTTCTTCTGCCCTACTCAGGTATGTGGGGAGTTTCTTGCCTTTTGGGGGGTCTGAGGTCTTCTGTCAGCGTTCAGTAGGTGTTCTGTAGGAGTTGTTCCACGTGTAGATGAATTTCTGATGTATCTGTGGGGAGGAAGGTGATCTCCGCGTCTTACTCTTCCGCCATCTTCCTCCAGTTCTCCCCATATATCTTCATTAATGATTTTATCTCCTCTCAAACACTTGTCTCCAATTTTCCCTTTCTAAGTTACTTTCCTCTGGCTTTGAAGTTTTAGATGCACTCTTTCTCTACACATACCAATGCTGACCACAAATTCCTATTGCAATAAAAGTTTTACTCTTTAAATTACCTTCACTATTGAAACATGACTAAATGTCATAATGTTTGGTATTGACATCATTAGTTTAGGGCATAAACAAATGGACATTAACCTCCTGGTCAACTATTATGACCCTTCATTAGAGAGTTTTCTGGTGTGATGATACTTATCAGTCTTCCCTTGCCAAGGACAAGTTTCTGTTTATATAACTGAACTAAACAAGTCAACTAAGAATAGTTTGGCAGAGAAGTTTTGAGTTCTCACATTCCAAAATTATTTTTTTAAAATGTTCAACAGCCAATATATATTTAATTTCCTTTTCCTCTAATTTTGTTTCAGAAATGTTGACATAAAAATAATGAAGATTATTTTGTGTATGCTTTTTAAAATTTAAAATATACTAGTGATCATTACAGTTCTTATGTCATGATTTTTTGTTATGCACTGAATTTCTCTGCTTATTGATTTCATTAAAGATTAATATTATTAGTGAAGAAATCAACACATGGTAATTTCTGAGTTTATTCTTCTTCATCTTTTTCTGATGATGGAAATTATGTTGTCAGGATTCAGTCACTTATAAGAGTTTTTGTTTTTTGGTTTGGTTTCTGTTTTTTGGTAAGAAGTGGATTTATTTAGAGAGAAACATACTCCACAGATGGAGTGTGAGCCATCTCAGAATGAGAGAGGCCTTGGGAGAAACACACTCCACAGACAGATTGTGGGCCATCTTGGAAGGTGAGAGGCCAGTTATAAGAGTTTTGAGAAATCATTGCAAGTTAATTTTCTTAACTGATTTATTTACTATCCTAGGATATTTGTCATTCAGATAAATTTCTTAATATGTGTTTCCATATTTTCCAAGCATTTTCTCAATTTTCTTTGTAAATAGCAATTTCAAATTCTTTAGTTCCTAATTGTATCTTCTTTGTTACACTTGCTAATGACCTATTTTTAAGAGTCATTTTTCCCTGCTATTTAAGAGTTGTTTCCCTGTTATTTTAAAGTTGCTATACTTTATTACAGGATTTAAATTATTCCAATGTGTTTTGCTTTGGTTTGGATTTTTTTTTTTAATTTGTATGTGTTTAGCACAGTCCACAAGTAAAATTAGGTATTTGAGGGAAGTTGTTTTTTTTTTTTTTTAATTCTGTAAAATTCTCTTGTAGCTACAGTTCATCTACATCTTGTTAAATAAAATGAGAATTAAACTAATTCAACTGCCAAATTGTTAACTCACTCAGCTTTCATTTTAATCGTATTTAATTATCAGTGAAAGGAAGATGCTTGACTCCAGCACCCATCCTCAAAGTCTTTCTTCCTAGTCCACCACCTCCCTTGAAAAGTCAATCCTAAGTAATGACACTTTAATTCTTTAAAATTCACTTAGGTAATTTTTGTCTCAATGGATTTTTCTCTTTTGTATATTAATTTCTTTCTTTTGTAGCTGTGGTCCATATTTCTTAATTGTAACATTTACATTCAAATATGTTCTAGTATAGTAAAAATTAAAACACTATTTCTAAGTTAATATATGTTTGTAAAATTATATTTTTCCCTTTGCTCCTCTTATGAGTGTCAAAGACTTATAAAGTCAGACACTCATTAAAGTGGTTAGGACAGATTTTAAACAGTAATAACTATTGCAATGAGGAAAGGTGTCCAGCATGAAATGAACTCAACTTCACTTTGACCTTTTAAAGGGAGAATAAGTGAATAGAGAGGGGTGAGTGGGGACTCAGTAGAGTCAGAGAACAGAAATATTACAAAAAGTGGGAAGAAGAATTAGTCCATGTGACACCATCTGGGTTTATTAACTAGGGCTTCTGGATGAAAAATGTTGCCTGCCATATCAGTAAACAAAGGATTTTGCAGCCATCAAGCCATAAGTCACTGCAGCAGCCCTTGACAGTACATCCTGAGGGGATTCAGGATGAAGAAAAGCAGGATACTGGCCCTAGGTAGTTAGGGTGCATATCAAAGAAACGTTTCAATGAGATCAAACTCTTTCATCTTCCCATACATAGAAAAGCACTAAATTCATTAACTTCAGATGTCTGTTTTTCTTTAGTTAACAGTAATATTTTGATGTTCTGTTTTATGCTACAAAACCTCCTATATATCCCGGCTCCTCCTTTACATTTTGGGAGGAGTCCCTCAGAGCTATCTGAGAGGCTGTCTTCTGGGCCTAAGTCCTCAGTTTGTCTTCCAAGTAAAACATAATTCTCAACTTTTGGGTTGCACATTTTCTTTCAGTCAAGAGGCTTAATAAAGTTATGCTCCTACTACCCCACAGAGGCTGGAAGACAGGGGCGCTACCCTCAGGCATTGACTGGAACAAACTGCAAACTCTTTTGGCAGACTTGAGTTTTGTGAGGTAGGTAATTTAAGGGACAACTAGGGTTTTCTTAGGGATGCAGTCTTTAGCTGTTAGAAACTCTGTTGGTGTTCAAGTTTTATAGACCAAGGTTGAGGTGTAGTAGAGAACTGGGCTTATAAGGGCTTGGTTAGAGTTTGATCAAGGAGAGAATCTTTGTCACGAATCTACATTATAGGAGGCAACTTTGAATAATATCTGATTTTCACTTCTAAAGTAATAGCCTCCAAAATTTCCTACTACTAAGTCCAGGGGTACTCAAAAAATAAGTTTTTGAGAAAGTTTGGAATAGTGCTAATGATGATACAAAACATCACAACCCACCAACACTCAGTAAAGAAACCAAGAGAATCCTTATTCATATTAATTTCTAACTCTACCCACCTGTGAATAAGGAGTTTAGGGCCACTCTTGATTCTGGTAATTATCCCACTTTCAATTTCTGACCTACACTGTATTACGGGCAAGATTTCTTCTCTCTTAGGGTCTGAAATTAACCCCCTTTGGGCTGTGAGTCAAATACAATTCTCAGCTGGTGTTTTGCTGTTCACAAAGATATCTCCTCCATTTCTATTTGCTCCAGTGATGTCCAGCATTGGCCCCTCCTCACCCTCCAGCTCTTTCCTCCCCTGCACCAGTTTCCATCTGGTTTCTTCTGCTCATGTGCCCACTTCTTCTGGCCTGAGTGCATTCCTACTGTCTCATCTGGAATATGCATTCCACTTCTCTCAGAATTGACAGTTTTAATAAAAACAAACAAAACCCCCAAAATTAAAAACAAAGCTACTATCTGCCCTCATAGACCCCCAACCCCAACCCATCAGCCAGTCTAAAGGCCCCTCCTCCTGTTAGGATCTTTTTTTTTTTGCAGACACCACAGGAATACATAATTGTCCTGTCCAGCCATCACCAGAACCTGTGAGCTCCCTCATTTTCTCAGTCATTCACTCAACAAACACATACCAAAGAGCTTTTACAAGCCCAGCATTTATATGAGAATACAAACAGCCCCTTTCTCTTCTTTGTGTAACCACTGCCACCTTGAACTCAAATTTTTCAGGTTGGCATAAACCGCAGTCCTGTTCACCAGAGTCTTGACAACACATTGGACACTCAGAGAGAAATCCTCTGAGGTGAGATGTGTTTCTGTACCTGCAGGTTTCACATCTTTGCCTAGTCTTGGCATTCTGCCACTTCTGTGGAGCTACTGCAGCTGCTGGATTGAGACTGATGGCCAGATCTCTTCTCAGGTTTCCTTCTGAAGTCTATTTTCTTTTCTTAATTTCTCATATCTGTGCCCAGTTCAGCTCAGTCTCCTTTCATTCTCCTCACACTTGTCAGTGTTCTGCAGTTCCTCAGGAACAAGGGCTCTATGACAATAGGAATGCACTGATGGCTGGTGAATACCTGAATTCCATGGCCACATTCTCAATTTGCTTCCAAAATATGGAACCAGAAATGTTGGTTAGTCTGGTAGCTTAAAAAAATACTCCTAAGCAGGAGGTGGCTTTCACTGTCCTCATTTTAGAGCTTTCAGTTTTCACTATTTATTTTGATCAAGGTTGCCTATTAGTAAAGCTTGATGCTCTTGGTTTCAATGCTTCTAACACAGAATCAGAGTGATTTGTGGTGGGGCTAATCCTTCCCTGCCAGTGGAGAAGTGTGGTCTGTAAAATGTTCAACACCTATTTTATGGTAAAGAGCATGCCTCGGGTGGCAAACAGGGATAATATTTTGATTTGTTATTAATATCCTAGAATGGTTGTCAGGTGCATTATTTCCACATATAACATGGGGTGAAAAGTGAGGTAGGTGCATTTTAATGCACATACTAAATGTTAATGTTACTCTAAAATAAAAAGCACTGTTTGTGATGAAGAATAAAATAGTACAAAATGCAGATGTTAATGCTACCTTGGATAGTGTATAATGTAATAAAGAGCTGACTCTTCATAGAAAATGCATTCTGCATTACAAAAACAAATCCAAAACAATTAACAAAATGGCAATAAGAACACACAAATTGATAATTACCTTAAATGTAAATGGATTATAAAAAGAAATGAAATTCAGTTATTTGTAGTGAAGTGGTGGGACTTAGAGTCTGTCATGCAGAGTGATGTAAGTCAGAAAGAGAAAAACAAACACCGTATGCTAACACATATATATGGAATCTGAAAAAAAAAAGTCATGAAAAACCTAGGGGCAGGACAGGAATAAAGACACAGATGTAGAGAATGGACTTGAGGCCATGGGAAGGAGGAAGGGTAAGTTGGGATGAAGTGAGAGAGTGGCACGGACGTATTTATACTGCCAAATGTAAAATAGATAGCTAGTGGGAAGCAGGCACATAGCACAGGGAGATCAGCTCGGTGCCTTGTGACCACCTAGAGGGGTGGGATAGGGAGGGTGGGAGGGAGATGCAAGAGGGAGGAGATATGGGGATATATGTATATGTATAGCTGATTCACTTTGTTATAAAGCAGAAACTAACACACCACTGTAAAGCAATTATACTCCAATAAAGATGTTAAAAAAGAAAGAGCTAGAAAAGAGCAAAAATTTGAGAAGGACGAGAGCATCAGAGGGAAGGAAGAAGAAAGGAAAGGTTAAGAGAAAAGAAGAAAGAAACATATATTCATGGGGATATTTGCTCTGTGCTTGTTAAGCAACATCGTATTTCTTTAACTAAATAAAGAAATTTAAAAGGACGTGGGAGACAGAAAAACCATGGCAGGTCATATTGTGATGAGAATCCTCCAGCTTCATTTAGGCTGCACTTTTCCCCAGGTGTCTGGCTGAGGTGCGTCTCCTAGACAGCCATGTTTTGTGATGCCATATATACACCCCCTTTATGAGATTTCATACTACCTACTTTAAGAGAGGGATCTTAAATGCAGTAGGAAGGATTTATTAGTAATGTTGTAAATAAAATGTTTCCTGTTGCTTGAACGAAAAAAAATGTAAATGGATTAAATGCTCCAACCAAAAGACGTACACTGGCTGAATGGACACAAAAACAAGACCCATACATATGCTGTCTATAAGAGACCTACTTCAGATATATGGACACATATAAATGAAAATAAGGGGATGGAAAAAGGTATTCCATGCAAATGGAAATCAAAAGAAAGCTGGAGTAGCAATACTCATATCAGACAAAATGGACTTTAAAATAAAGACTATTACAAGAGACAAAGAAGGCCACTATATAATGATCAAGGGATCAATCCAAGAAGAAGATATAACAATTGTAATTATATATGCACTCAACATAGGGGCATCTCAATATATAAGGCCATAAAAAGAGAAATCAACTGTAACAATAATATTGGGGGAATTTAACACCCCACTTTCATCAATGGACAGATCATCCAGACAGAAAATCAATAAGGAAACACAGGCCTTAAATGACACATTAGACCAAGGGGACTTAATTGATATTTATAGAGCAACCAAAGGCAGAAGAACACACATTATTTTCAAGTGCACATGGAACATTCTCCAGGATTGATCACATGCTGGGGCACAGAATGAGCCTTGGTAAAGTTGAGAAAATTGAAGTCATATCAAGCATCTTTTCTGACCACAAAACTAAGAGATTAGAAATAAATTAAAGAGAAAAAAACTATAAAAACACAAACATGTGGAGGCTAAACAATATGCTGCTAAACAATATGCTACTTAACAACAGTTCAATCAGTTAAGAAATCAAGGAGAACATTAAAAATACCTAGAAACAGGTGAAAATGAAAGCACAATGATCCAAATCCTATGGGATGCAGCAAAAGCATTTCTAAGAGGGAAGTTTGTAGCAATAAAATCTTACCTCAAAAAACAAACAAAAAAAAATCTCAAAAAACAACCTAACCTTACAACTAAAGCAACTAGAGAAAGAAGAATAAACAAAACCCAATGTTAGTAGAAGGAAATAAATCATAAAGATCAGAGCAAAAATAAATGAAATAGAGATGAAGAAAACAATAGGGATCAATGAAATTGAAGTTTGTTCTTTGAAAAGATAAACAGAATTGATAAACCTGTAGCCAGAATCATCAGGAAAAAAAGAGGAGGGGGCTCAAATCAATAAAATTAGAAATGAGGAAGGAGAAGTTACAACTGACACTGAAGAAATACAGAGGTTCATAAGAGACTACTACAGGCAAATATATGCCAATAAAATGGACAACCTAGAAGAAGGAAAATTCTTAGAAAAGTACAATCTCACAAGACTGAGTCAGGGAGAAATAGAAAATATGAAGAGACAAATCACAATTGAAACTGTGATTCAGAAACTCCCAACAAAGAAAAGTTCAGGACCAGGTGGCTTCACAGGTGAATTCTACCAAACATTTTGAGAAGCATTAACACCCATCCTTCTCAAACTATTTCAAAATTTGCCAAGGAAGGAACAATCCTAAACTAATTTGATGAGGTCAGCATCACCTTGATACCAAAACCAAACCAAAATACCAGAAAAAAGAAAATTACCAGCCAACATCACTGATGAACATAGGTACAAATAGCCTCAAAAACATACTAGCAAAGAGAACCCAACAATACATTAAAAGGATCATACAACACAATCAAGTGGGATTTATCCCAAGAATGCAAGGATTTTTCTTTTTTTTTTCTTTTTTTTTTAAATTTATTTATTTTTATTTTTGGCTGCATTGGGTCTTCATTGCTTCACGTGGGCTTTCTCTTGTTGGGGTGAGTGGGGGCTACTCTTCATTGTAGTGCATGGGCTTCTCATTGCAGTGACTTTTCTTTTGTGGAGCATGGGCTCTAGGTGTACAGACTTCAGTAGTTGTGGTGCACAGGCTTCAGTAATTGTGGCTCACAGGCTCTAGAGCACAGGCTCAGTAGTTGCAATGAATGGGCTTTGTTGCTTCGCAGCATGTGGGATCTTCCTGGACTAAGGATTGAACCGGTGTGCCCTGCATTGGCAGGTGGATCCTTAACCACTATACCACCAGGGAAGTCTTGCAAGGATTTTTCAATGTTTGGAAATCAATCAGTGTGATACACCACATTAACAAATTGAAGAATAAAAACCACAAGATAATCTCAATAGAATCAAAAAAAATCTTTTGACAAAATTCAACTCCCATTTATGATAAAAACTCTCCAGAAAGTGGTCATAGAGGGAGCCTACCTCAACATAATAAAGGCCATATATGACAAACCTATAGCTAATATCATATTCAATGGTGAAAAGCTGAAAACATTTCCTCTAAGGTCAGAAACAAGGCAAGGATGTCTATTCTTGCCACTTTTATGCAACATAGATTTGGAAGTCCTAGCCATGGCACTCAGAGGAAAAAAAGAAGTAAAAGAAATCCAAACTGGAAAAGAAGAAGTAAAACTGTCAGTGTTTGCAGGTAACATGATACTATACATAGAAAATCCTAAAGATGTTACTAGAAAACTACTAGAGCTCATCAATGATTTTGGTAAAGTTGCATGATACAAAATTACACAGAACTCTCTTGCGTTTCTATATACTAACAACAAAAGATTAGACATAGAAATTAAGGAGACAATCCCATTTATCATTGCATCAAAAAGAATAAAATACCTAGCTAAGGAGGCAAAAGACCTGTACTTAGAAAACTATAATATGCTGATGAAAGAAATCAAAGATGACACAAACAGATGAAAAGATATACCATGCTTTTGGATTGGAAGAATCAATATTGTCAAAATGACTATACTACCCAAAGCAATCTACAGATTCAATGAAACTCCTATCAAATTACCAAAGGCATTTTTCACAGAACTAGAACAAAACTTTAAAAAATTTGCGTGGAGACACCAAAGACCCCAAATAGCAAAAGCAATCTTGAAAAAGAAAATTGGAGTTGGAGGAATTAGGCTTCCTGACTTCAAACTATACTACAAAGCTACAGTAATCAAAACAGTATGTTACTGGCACAAATACAGAAATATAGGTCAATGGAACAGAAAAAAAATTTAGACCTAAACACATGCACCTACAGTCCACTAATCTATGACAAAACAGACAAGAATATACAATGGAGAAAAGACAATCTCTTCAATAAGAATTTTGGGAAAACTGGATAGTTAAATAATGATGTTAGAACATTCTTTAACACCATACACAAAAATAAACTCAACATGGATTAGAGACCTAAATGTAAGACTGGACACTATAAAACTCTTAGAAGAAAACATAGGAAGAGCACTCTTTGACATAAATCACAGCAAGATATTTTTTGATCCACCTCCTCGAGTAATGGAAATAAAAACAAAAATAAACAAATTGGACCTAATGAAACTTCAAAGCTTTTGCAAAGCAAAGGAAACCATAAACAAGATGAAAATACAACCCTCAGAATGGGAGAAAATATTTGCAAATGAATCAATGGACAAATGATTAATCTCCAAAATATATAAACAGCTCATGCAGCTCAATATTAAAAAAACAAACAACCCAATCCAAAATGGGCAGAAGACCTAAATAGACATTTCTCCAAAGAAGACATACAGATGGCCAAGAAGCACATGAAAAGCTACTCAACATCACTAATTATTAGAGAAATGCAAATCAAAACTGCAGTGAGGTATCACCTCACATTAGTTAGATGGAAATCATCAGAAAATCTACAAACAACAAATGCTGGAGAAGGTGTGCAGAAAAAGGAACCCTCTTGCACTGTTGGTGGGAATGTAAGTTGATACAGCCACCATAGAGAAGGTTCCTTTAAAAACTAAAAATAGAATTACCATATGACCCAGCAATCCCACTACTGGGCATATACTGAGAGAAAACCATAATTCAAAAAGACACATGCACCCCAATGTTCATTGTAGCATGATTTACAATAGCCAGGTCATGGAAGCAACCTAAATGCCCATTAACAGATGAAAGGATAAAGAAGTTGTGGTACATAAATACAATGGAATATTACTCAGCCATAAAAAGGAACAAAATTGGGTCATTTGTTGAGACGTGGATGGATCTAGAGACTGTCATACAGAGTGAAGTAAGTCAGAAAGAGAAAAACAAATATTATATATTAACACATATATGTGGAACCTAGAAAAATGGTACAGGTGAACCAGTTTGCAGGGCAGAAAGTGAGACACAGATGTAGAAAACACAAGGGAGGAAAGCTGCAGGGGGGTGGGGGGTGGTGTGATGAATTGGGTGATTGGGATTGATATTTATACACTGATGTGTATATAATTGATGACTAATAAGAAACTGCTGTTTAAAAAAATATACAAAATTAAATTAAATTAAAAAACCAAAAAGAATGGAAGATGTCATTTGCAGCAACATGGATGGACCTAGAGATTGTTTTTTTAAGATATTTTTTTTGATGTGGACTATTTTCAAAGTCTTTATTGAATTTGTTACAATATTGCTTCTGTTTTATGTTTTGGTTTTTTGGCCATGAGCATGTGGAATCTTAACTCCCCAACCACGGATTTCACCCACACCTCCTGCATTGGAAGACAAAGTCTTAACCCCTGGACCACCAGGGAAGTCCTGGATCTAGAGATTATCATACCAAGTGAAGTAAGTCAGAAAGAGAAAGTCAAATACCATATGATATCACATGTGAAATCTAAAATATGATACAAATTAACTTATTTACAAAATAGAAACAGACCCACAGACATAGAAAACAAATTTATGGTTACCAAAGGGGAAAGGTGGGGAGGGATAAATTAGGAGTTTGGAATTAGCAGATCCAAACTACTATATATAAAATGATAACAACAAGGTCCTTCTGTATAGCACAGGGAACTATATTCAATATCTTGTAATAAACTGTAATGGAAAAGAATATGGAAAAAGAATACATGTACTGTATTCTGAATCACTTTGCTGTACATCAGAAACTAACACATTGTAAATTAACTATTTATTTTATTAACTTCAATTAAAAAATAATGTAATCATCTAAAAAAATGTCTACAAACAATAAATGCTGGAGAGGTTGTGGATAAAAGGGAAACCTCCTACACTGTTGGTCAGAATGTTAATTGGTACAGCCACAATAGAGAACAGTATGGAGGTTCCTTAAAAAACTAAAAATAGAGCTATAATATGATTCAGCAATCCCACTTCTTGGACATATATTCAGAGAAAACCATGGTTCAAAAGGATACATGCATCCCAATGTTCATTGCAGCACTATTTACAAAAGCCAAGACATGGAAGCAACCTAGATGTCCATCGAAAAATGAATGGATAAAGAAGGTGTGGTACATATATAGAATGGAATATTACTCAGTCACTAAAAGGAATGAAATAATTCTATTTGCAGCAACATCAATGGACCTGGAAATTTTCATATTAAGTAAAATAAGTCAGACAAAGATAAATATCATATGATATCACTTATACGTGGAATCTAAAAAAAATGGTACAAATGAACTGAGTTATAAAATAGAAACACAGTCACAGACTTAGAAAACAAATTTATGGTTACCAAAGGGGAAATGTGGGGAGGGGGAGGGATAAACTGGGAGTTTGGGATTGACATATACACACTACTATATTTAAAATAGATAACCAAAAAGTACCTACTGTATAACACAGGGAACTCTACTTAATATTCTGTAATATCCTAAATGGGAAAATAATTTGAAAAATAATAAATATATGTAAATGTATAGCTAAGATATATGTATATGTATAGCTAAGTCACTTTGCTGTACATGCAAAACTAACAAAACATTGTAAATCAACTATATTCCAGTATAATAAAGAAAAAAGAAAATATATTCTCCTCTGAATGTTATCAGGAAAACTTGAATTAGCTCTGAAATCTATTACCTTGGTAAATATCTATGTCTGACTGGTATGACTATGTGTAATGGCCTAGTGGAAACTATGTGGATTGGGCAGGGGGAGTATTATTTTGACTGCCCAGACCCTCTGAGCCTTCCCCTACCCATATGTTCCTTCATACCCACATGTTTGCTAAGAATTCCAGGTTTATCAGTGATCAATGAGAGAAACCTGAACTGAACTCCTGGACCTAAGAAAGGCTCTCTCTCTATGATCTTAAGGAAGGATTAGCTGTGAACAGAGTATGTGGTTCATGGCTAAATCCACTGTAGTCCGATCATCTTGGCATGTTGGGTACACCTCAAGAATGGTGTGTGTGTGTGTGCATTAAGCCAATATTTCTGGTAAAGAATTTAGCCTTACCCAGAGAGGTATGGTCTTTGCTTTTGCCACCTGGGAGGAAATCTCTGTCCTGTCTGATAAGAATGTCTTTTTTTATCTGAGGGCTTTTGGCCATGCCACGTAGTCTAATGATGTGATTTATGGTAGAGTGCCTTGGATCATGAGGTATCTGCTCCACCTTCAGTGGGGATAGAAATTAAAGTTCAGCCATGTGGTTGATGTTTGACCATGTATTTCTGATGAAGTTCCAACTCTAAGCAGCAAGGTCCATTTAGAATTTTTGGTTGGCAATATTTTGTGTGTGTTGCCACACATCAATACTGGGAAAGTTTATGCTGTTAGCAACTCAGCTGGGAAGAGAACAGCTAGAAGCTCTGTATTTGGAACGCTCCTGATCTCTGCCCAATATCTGTCTTCCTTTGGATGACATTAATCTGGATTCTTCTACTATAATAACATGTACTTAATTATAACAGCTTTCACTGAGTTCTGTGAGTCCTAACAAATAATTGAACCTAAAAGTGCTCTTGGGGACACCCAATCTTGTAATTCTTATAAAGCTGTAAATCTTGTAATCGTGTAACTTCACACAACCGTATTGTGCTTCTAAAACATTTGACCTTCTTAGACCATGACAGAATTGACATGCAGTGAGAATATTTAAGCATCACATTGAGGAAGAAGAGCTTTGTTCTTTATCCTGCATCTAGAGAAACTCTTGCCACGCTAGAAATTGTCCAGATACTTAGAGTCACTCTAGCTCCTGAAACTGCCAGCCGCAATGTGAACAATCATACAACTAAGAGCACATGATCCTCAGGCACTGAGTATGCTTCTCATTTTCTCTCCTTGGAGAGATAGCAACTAGGATTGGCTCTTGGATCTGAGGAGACCCAGGGAAGATTTCCATTTTTCAGGGAAGAAAGATAGTCTCACAAAAGAAAAGTTAGTGTTGAGAAAAACTTAATCTGAATAGTAAATGTATTGGTATTTTCTTGTACAGCTCAAGATATATCAATGGCAAAATAATTCAAATAATTTGTGCCTGACTTTTTTTTTCTTATATGGAACTTACCAGAGAAACCAAGTTATGTTATGAAGTAACCCATGAGATTTCTGCTTCAGTATTTTGTTCTAGCAAATTTTACAAATATCTTCACACTAAACCTTCTTTACCAAAACCTTTATTAATCTAGACCATCAAATTAAATTGGACCATCTTTTTTCTCTTTTAATCATGATGAAAAATGGCAAAAAGGAAAATATATAGCCTCCACCATTCCTTGATCTATGTTCTCAAATGATTTCTTCAGGGTTCAAGGTTCTTTGTTTTTGTTTTCCCATTTCTTGCCTCTGCCTCCCATCTCATTTATTCTCAGATTTCAAGTGGTGGCTCCCAACAGTCCTGAGCTCATTCTAGTAGATGTGAAAACATGCTTCTTTTACGGTACTTTCAGAGCAAGTCTGTGCAGTCGACTGACCATGATTGGATCACATACCTATTTCTGAATCCATCCTATGAGCAGACAAATGCAGTGCAGACATGCGGCACACACCCACCATGGCACTGAAGATGGATTGGAAATGAGGGAGGTGTGACTTTCCATAGATAATGGAGAGTATTACAAAGAAAAAAATGGAAATGAATGTAAAAGATTGTTTCCCTACCCCATCCCAAAGAAAAGAAAAAAATATCCACAAATATCCAGAAAAAAATCAATAAACTTTGTTTTCCAAATATAGAATATTACGGAAATTTATGTCAACTTTTCCCACTATAGTTATTAGGGAAATCTACTTTACAGTGGAACTTGGAAAAAAAATTATTATCTACCTCCATGAAAATAATTTTATATAGTATGTTTTAAAACATCAAGGTTTTTTTTATTATTTCAATTGTAAAAGCTTTCAATGAATTACAGCATAAAACAATGCATAACAAATAATGTGTATTGCAACCGACACAACCCAAATTTACAAAACTGTGACAAGAACACAGTTGGATGAGTGAAATTTAGTCAGACAGTCTGGGTTCATGTTCTGCTTCACCTGTTTTCTTGCTGAATGACCCTGGGCAAGTTACAAATCTCTCAGCAGTTTAGTTCTTCCATGTATAAAGGTGGGGGGCATCCATACCTATCCCAAGGGTGCACTGATATTATTAGATGTTAAGAAACTTAGTGCTAAGATTTGAATATCTTCCCTTCTTTTTTTCCCTGTCCTTCCTTTATTTTCTTTCCCGTTTTACCATTTTTTTTTTGTCCTTGCTGTTCCAAATCTGCCCTGATCTTCCCCTTTCCTGCTGACCATAAGTTCAGCTGCCTAGAGGTTGGCTAAGTCAAAGAGGTCTATTATTTTGCAAATACTCTGTTATTCCTTCTCCAGATCTTCTACTAACCACGGAAAGTGGTAACACCCCTCATTGTACTCCTTTCTTCAGTCTAAGATATTTTATGTTTGTAGAAAAAAATTGTGAAAACCAGGATATTAAACAATTCCAGTGATAATTAAATGTGGTTAATTAAAGCAATGTGAAGATCTCACTTTATGGCTTATGTGTCCATTCAAGTCTCAAAACGTAATGTGCTCAGAGTAGATACTATAATTTGTCATAGAACCATTTAGTGTTTTTGTCGCAAAGGATCTGAATGATAATCTGATCCAAATATCTCATTTTACAGATGAGAAAACTGAGATGCAAAGAAGTGAAGACACATGTCCCACATAGCAAATCTGTTAGAGCTATTGCTAAGAGATCTGAATCCTGATGGATTTTTCCATTTATTCCATAATCTTGGGAACATGAACATTCTGGAAATAGCTGTTCCCCACTTTTGGTTCCTTCTTGTTCTAAGTGATAATTGCTCTAACCATCACATTTTAGCCTCTCTTGAGCTGGGTCTTCTCATGAGATGGTGGCCAGCAGCATCTTTTCTGCCCTTCTGACCTCCCACTCATGGTCTCAAATTTCAGACAATTTGTCAGAGAATCTAGACAAATAGAAAATAGAAGGCATACCTCAACTAGACCTGCTTATTCTGAAAATGTCCAAGGTCTAACGGATGGATCCAAGTTCTGCTCATGTGGTGTATGTATGACCCTTCCCTTTCCCCAAATAATGGCTTTCTACCTTTAACAGGTAACAAATAATTGCCCATCTGATTATTATTAATTAATTTTTAGTAACTAATAATTACCTATATGATGCTGTTGCTGTACAGAATAATTGCAATAAATATGGAAGTACAGTACAATGAAAGCTCTCTGACATTGAGTTTGTTTTTAAAATTCATGCATTAATTTCTGCAGATCCTTCAGTCACATCAATGTATAAAATATGAGCTGTTTATATATGTTGGATATTAACCCCTCATTAGTCATGTCATTTGCAACTATCTTCTCTAGTTCAGTAAGTTGTCTTTTTGTTTTGTCAATGGTTTCCTTTGCTGTGCTAAAGCTTTTACATTTAATTAGGTCCCATTTATTTATATTTGCTCTGTTTCCTTTACTTTAGGGGATGGACCCTCCAAAATATATTGTGTGATTTATGTCAAAGACTGTCTGTCTATGTTTTCCTCTAGGAGTTTTATAGTAGCCAGTGTTACATTTAGTTCTTTGCTCCATTTTGAGTTTATTTTTGTGTATGGTGTTATAGACTGTACTAATTCATTCTTTTATAAGTGGTTGTCCATTTTCCCCAGCACAACTTATTGAAGAGACTGCCTTTTCTCCATTGTATATTCTTTTCTCCTTTGTCATAGATTAATTCACCATAAGTGTGCAGTTTTATTTCTGGGCTCTCTATTCTGTTCTAATGATGTGTGTGCCTGTTTTTGTGCTAGTACCACACTGTTTAGATTACTGTGGCATTGTAGTATAATCTGAAGTCAGGAAACAAGATACCTCCAGCTCTGTCTTTCTTTCTCAAGATTGTTTGGGCTATTCAGGGTCTTTTGTGTTTCCATACAAATTTTAAAGTAATGTTCTAGTTCTGTGAAAAATACCCTTGGTGTTTTGATAGGGATTGCATCAAATCTGTAGATGGCCTTGGGTAGTATGGTCATTTTAACAATATTGATTTTTCCAATCCAAGAATACAAAATATCCTTCCATCTGTTTTTGTCATCTACAATTTCTTTCATCAGAGTCCATTAATTTTCCTAGTACAGGTCTCTTACCTCCTTAGGTAGGTTTATTCCTAGGTATTTTATTCTTTTTGATGTGGTGGTAAATGGGGTTGTTTCCTTAATTTCTCTTTCTGATAATTCATTGTCAGTGTACAGAAATGCAAGAGATTTCTGTGTATTAAGTCAGTATCCAGCAACTTTACCAAATTCCTTGATGAGCTCCAGTAGTTTTCTGGTAGTGTTTTTAGGATTTTCTATGTACAGTATCATGTCATCTGCAAACAGTGACAGGTTTAATTCTTCCTTTCCAATTTGGATTACTTTTATTTATTTTCCTTCTCTGATTGCTGTAGCTAGGATTTCCAAAACTATGTTGAATAAAAGTGGTGAGAGGACCATCCTTGTCTTGCTCCTGATTTTAGAGAAAATACTTTCAGCTTTTCATTACTGAGTATAATGTGAGCTGTGGGTTTTTCATATATGGCTTTTATTATGTTGAGGTATGTTCCCTCTATGACCCTTTTTGGAGAGTTTTATCATAAATGAGAGTTGAATTTTGTCAAAAGCTTTTTTTGCATCTACTGAGATGATCATATGGTTTTTATTCTTCAATTTACTTAACGTGCTGTATTACATTGATTCATTTGAAAATATTGAAAAAGTCTTGCTTCCCTATGATAAAACCCACTTGATCATAGTGTATGATCTTTTGGTTTATTGTTGGATTAAATTTGCTAAAATTTTGTTGAGGATTTTTGCATCTATATTCATCATGATATTGGTCTATAATTTTCTTTTTTGTGATATCTTTGTCTGGTTTTTGGTATCAGGGTGATGCTGACCACATAAAATGAGTCTGGAAGTGGGTTCCTTCCTCTGCAAGTTTTAGAAGAGTTTTAGGAGGATAGGTGTCACCTCTTCTCTAAATGTTTGGTAGAATTCACCTATGAAGCTATCTGGTCCTGAACTTTTGTTTGTTGCTAGTTTTTAAATTGCTGAATCAATTTCATTGGTCTGTTCATATTTTCTATTTCTTCCTGGTTCAGTCTTGGGATATTGTGCCTTTCTAGGAATTTTTCCATTTCTTCTATGTTGTCCATTTTACCAGCACGTAGTTGCTGTTGGTAGTCTCTATATCATCTCACACCTGTCAGAATAGCTATCATCAAAAAGAACACAAATAACAAATGCTGATGAGATGTGGAGAAAAGGGAACACTTTTACACTTTTCATGGAAATTTAAATTGATGCAGTCACTGTGGAAAACAGTATGGAGGTTTCTCAAAAAACTAAAAATTGAAGTACCATAATACCCAGCAATTCCAGTCCTGGGTATATACTCTAAATAAAAACACTAATTCAAACAAATAGGTAAGTCCCAATGTTCATAGCAACAGTATTTACCATAGTCAAGATATGGAAGCAAACTAAATGTCCATCAAAAAATGTATGGATAAAGAAAATATAGCATAGGGCTTCCCTGGTGGTGCAGTGGTTGAGAGTCCACTTGCTGATGCAGGGGACATGGGTTCATGCCCCTGTCTGGGAAGATCCCACATGCCACAGAGTGGCTAGGCCCATGAGCCATGGCCGCTGAGCCTGCATGTCCGGAGCCTGTGCTCCACAACGGGAGAGGCTACAACAGTGAGAGGCCTGTGTACTGCAAAAAAAAAGAAAAGAAAAAAAAATAGCATACATACATATATATATATATATATATATATATATATATATATATATATATATATATATATATATACTACTCAGCCATAAAAAGGAATGGAATTTTGCCATTTTCAGGAACATGGATGGAGTTGAAGGGCATTATGGTAAGTGAAATATGTCAGAAAGAGAAAGACAAATACTGTACGATATCACTTACATGTAAAATTAAAAAATAAATACAACAAACTAGTGAATAAATAAAAAAAGAAGCAGACTAACAGATATAGAGAACAAACTAGTGGTTACCAGTGGGGAGAAGGAAGGGGGAGGGACAATATAGGGGTAGAGGGAAAAAGGGTTATTGTGGGATTATATGAAATTATGTGTGTGAAATTTTGAAAATTGTAAAGCACTATAGAATTTAAAGAATCTTTCATTTAATAAAGAAAAAAATGAACTGAGTTTAGAAATAGAGGAAACTTACATAAAGGTTCTGGAGTTGCTTTTAAGTCTTTTGTATCATCTATAATGAAAATTTACAAGAATTTTGAGAAGTAAATATTTGTTGTTTAAGCCAAAAGAAGAAAAAATAAATATTATGCTAAGTGAAATAAGCCAGACAGAAAGGAAAAATGATATGTTCCCACTTATATGTGGAATTTAAAAAAGTCAAATACATAGAAGCAGAGAGTAGAACAGTGGTTATCATGGGAGGGGAGGTGGAGGAAATAGGGAGATGTTGGTCAAAGGGTACAAAGTAACAGTTATGCAAGATGAATGTCAAGAGATCTAATGCACAGCATGATGACTGTGGTTAATAATACTGAGTTGAATACTGGAAATTTGCTATGAGAGTAGATTTCAGGTTCTCTCATCACACACATACAATAAATGGTAACTATGTGAGAAGAAGATATGATATTTAGCTTGACTGTACTAATCATGCCACTATACATATAAAATCAACATGCTGTACAGCTTAAATATATATATTTTATTAAAAATGTAAAAAGAAAAAAAGACAAAATGAAACACTTTTACATGCAAAAGAAAAAGGTGTGTAGAGTTTAGGCCCACTGCAAAGTTAGAAAGAGCCATCTCTAAGGTTGCCCTCATTTCTGACACCAAGTGCAAGTTCAGTGGATTCCCTAAATCACCCTCAGATTTTATAAGTCACTGGAGGAACTCACAAAAATCACTGAAAGCTCTTAAAAATCATGGTTATAATGTTATTACATAGTTCATTGCAAGGAAAGGATATGGATTCAAATCAGCTAAGAGAGGAAACACCTAGGACAGAATCCAGAAAATTTACTAAATATGGGGCTCCCGTTGCTTTCACTCCATAGAATGATAGATGTGTTGCCTTTCCAGCAGTAGTGAAGGACACTTTCCAATTTATTTTATGAGGCCAGCACTACTCTAATACTTAAAGCAGGCAACAATTTTATAAAAAAAATAAAAATACAGAACAGTATCTCATAAACATTTGCAAAAATATTCAAAAATATTAGCAAATCAAATCCAACAATGAATAAAAGAATTATACATTATAGCCAAGTGGGATTTATTTCTAGTATGCAAGGTTGATTCAACATTCAAACATCAATTACTGTAATCCATCATGTGAACAAGATAAAGAAGAAAAATCATATGATCATATGATTATATCTATTGATGTAGAAAAAGAATTTGACAAAATGCAACATCCATCTGTTATACAAAATGTTAGTGAACTAGTAATAGAGAGTGACTTTCTCAATTTGATAAAGAACATCTACAAACATTGACAACTGGTGAGGAAGTGAAGCTACAGGAACACTCATTCACTGATGGTGAGAATGCAAAATAGTACAGCCACTCTGAAAGACAGTATTTGGTAGTCAAAAAAAAAAAAAAAACCTAAACTAAACTAAACTAAATTTACTCTTACCACATGATCCAGTAATCATGCTCCTAAGTGTTTACTCAAATGAACTGAAAACATGTCCACAAAAAAACCCTCACATAAATGTTCATAGTAGCTTTACTCAGAATTGGCAAAAATTAGAAGTAATTAAGATGTTCTTCAGTGTGAAAGGATAAATAAATTGTAGTACCTCCATAACATGGAATATGAATAGACACTAAAAAGAAATAAACTATCAAGACACAAAAGACATTCAGGAACCTAAAAAGCATATTGTTTAGTGAAAGAATCCAGTCTGTAAAGCCTGCATACTATATAATCCCAGGTATATGACATTCTGGAAAAGATAAAACTATTGAGATATTAAAAAGATTACTCTGTCAGGAGAGAGAGAGGAATGAATAGGTAGTTGAGGTAATTTTTAGCACGGTGAGCAATTCTTTATGATGCTGTGATGGTGGATCCCTGTAATTATATATTTCTCAAAAACAGAATTTTCTGTACAACAGAGTGAAACCTAATGTAAACTATTCAGTTTAATTAGTAGCAATGTATTAACATTAGTTCATCTATGGTAACAAATGCACCATGGTAATGCAAGACCTTAACAACAGTAGAAAATGAACATAGGAGAAAGGAGGTATATGGTGACTATCTGTATTCTTAATTTCTGTAAACTTAAAACTTCTCTAAAAAATAAAGTATATCAATTTTTAAAAATTATGGGGGTTGTAACTGTTGGTCTCAATTTTTGCCTAAATTGAAAAATTGTGTGTGTGTGTGTGTGTGTGTGTTTAAGTAAGTAGAGGTCTTTCTGCATTGTTTAGTTGGTTTTACTTGGAAACTTCATGATGTAGAAGTGGACATTTTTATTGTGTTTAGTGATATTTTACAGAATATCTAATGATTTGTGATATGCATTTACTAACATTCATAATGAGGTCATCACTAGAACCCAAAGTAGCTACAGCAAGTATCATTGCCATATTGGCCACCAAGCATAATGATAAATGCCATAGAACCACAGAGATAATGCTAAATATATGTCTCTAATAGCTTAGACAGCATTGTATTTACTTTATTATATTTAAATAAGGCAAAAAACAGTGCTACCATACCAGGATTTCTTTTAAACTTTAAAAAAACTAAATCTACAAACATGCCACATATTTTCTTTAATCTATCCTCAATGTTTTATAATTTGGACACAATCAAGTATTAAACAGGAGAGCTGTAATCTTAGCCTGTGCATAGTATATAATATCTTAACATGGTTTCTCAAGAGGTTAAAAGTCTGGTCATGGATACATGTACATGTATGGCTGAGTTCCTTTGCTGTGCACCTGAAACAATCACAACGTTGTTAATTGGCTATACTCCAACATAAAATAAAAAATTTTTTTAAGTCTACAAATAACAAGTGCTGGAAAAAAAAAAGCTGGTCATGAGAATTGAGTGTATTAAACCAAGCTTATTTTCAAAAGCCTAAACTTTACCTTCTTCTTGAAAATCTGTTAGATAGAATCTTTAATTGAATCCAAATGTAAACCCTATAAATTTATTACTGTCTAAAAAATTGTGAATGGCAGTAACTGAAGAAATAAAATCTGCTTTTTTTCCAAAGGCAAAGACCACAGAAAAATCTACTCAATAAAGATTTAATGAATGCCTGCTCTTGAGAAAGAATCATTTTAGAAGTTGTTTGGATTCCAACGTTTATTAGGTAAGTCAATGGCAACAATGCAGTCACTTTAATTTTATGTATATATCATCAAACTCTAAGCTTAATATCTAATAGCTACCAGATTGAGACAGGCACTGGGGAATTAAAAATAATAATACTAGTAATGATACAACTATCATTTGTTGAGAGCCTTCTCTGTGCCACACACTGTATGAATATATTCCTTCTTGTTTTATCTGATTTTTTACTTGAAAATTTTACCATATGCTTAGATAAATTAAGTATCTAACACAAATATTCAAATCTACTTGCAGAACAGGTAGCTAAATTATCATGTTTCCCTCAAAAGGTCCTCAACTACATTATACTACTTCTCATACAAAGACATAGAAGATAAACTTGCTTTCCTTGAAAGGTCACAAGTCATAAGGTGATGTTGACATATAAAATTGTTATAAAACAATGCAGCAATTGTTATGATGAAGGGACATCTGTAACATAATATGCAGCAAAAAAGGGAGCTTCTAACTTCCTCATGGGATCCATTCACAGAGGACATGATGACAGCCATCTTGAGTCGGAGGGTGAGTCAAGAGTAGCGAGGCATATGGGTAAAGAGAAGAGGAAAATCAAAGTATCATTGCATGAGGAAAGTGCATAGAATTTAGTGAGGCTATTTCACAGAATGAACTTGTAGAACTGACAAGGAACTATACTAGAAGAACAAGCAGTTTGAGATTATGAAGATTAGGTATGACTTACTGAGAAGGTCACAACTGATTCTGTAAACAAGGGGAGAAATTGACACAGAGCAGTGAGCCAATTAAGCTCACAGTGAGAAATGAGCACCTTAGAAGCGGTGACGGTAATGGGTAAGAACAGAGCATGACCAGAAACAGGAAAACCAGCTGCAGTATTCCAGGAAGGAAATAATGTAGATGAAATCAAGAGACCTATTGAAAAAGTATGCCCCCTGGTTCTGACTTGAGTAATCAAGTAGAGGGTGATATCACAGAGTCTGGGAATACTAGAAGTGGAGGAAATTTTAGGAGTGGTGTGGTTATGGTGAGTTTAGTTTTAAACATGGTAAAATGATCAGAAGTCCATGGATGTCTGCAAAAGAGAAAATGATGTGTGGCATTACAAGCAATATAGGTAGTAACTGAGTTTCTGACCTCAGTTGAAATAATCCAGAGTGAGTGGAGAATAAGAATATGAAGCAAAGGTCATGTGAAGACCTTGACTTTTAAGGAGAAGGAAATTATGATAAACTCACAGAGTACAATAATAAGGAGCTAAGATGAGGGAAATGCTGTTATGGAAGCTGAGGATTTCAGACCAGCTCAGTAAAAAGACAAAATTGAGTCCTTGTTATGTTCCTGCTCTCTGCTGAGAAATGGATACCTGACGATGACGAAGATGTGGTTTCTGTTCTCAAGGAGCTCAGATAATAGTGAAGGGGAGAAGATTAAGTAGGAAATGGACAGAAAGGAATCTTTGATTTGGCTGTTAAGTGATTGGTCACTGCATGGGAGAGCACCTTGGGGATGGTAGGCAAGTAGGCAGAGAGGTAAATGTGGAGTGTGTCAATGAGCTCAGATGAGGGACATTAATTTCTAAGAAAATTTTTTGATTTGTTTTCCACCTATAGTTTCAGAATACTGGAATTAAGTTCTCGTCAACAGTGTGAGATAGGAGTTAGCTCCATTTTTTTCCTTTATGCAAACCCAAGTATCCTAATACTGTTTATTAAAAAGACTGCTATTCCTTCATGCCTGTGCAATACTATCTTTGTCACAAAGTATTCAGATACACTGAATTTTCATATTATGTTCTATTTCACTGATGTATTGGTTCATCCTTGCAGTGAAGGCCATAATATTTTGATTATTGTAGTTTTATCATAAGGCTTGGTAATCTGGATGAAGTTTTGGTATCTTATTCTTTTCCAAGTGTGTCTTGAATATTCTTCACCTTCCAAATATCCATAAATATGATAGAATCCACTAGAAAAATTCCACTAAATAATTGGAATTATGGTTAGGATTCCTTGAAGCTACACATCAGTTTGTAAAAATACTAATGCATGAACTTGGTATGTTTATTCATTTATTCAAGTATTATTTAATTTCTCTTAGCTACATTTTAATGTTTTCTATATGAAAGTCTTGCATTTGTTAGACTTTACCCTTCATATTTGGTATTTTTGATGATTTTGAAAATACATTTTTAAAATAAATTTTTATTAGAGTATAGTTGATTTACAATGTTTTATTAGTTTCTGCTGTACAGCAAAGTGAATATATATATATATATATATATATATATATATATATATATATATCCAGTCATTTTTAGATTCTATTCCCATATAGGTCATTACAGATTATTGGGTAGAATTCCCTGTGCAATACAGTAAGGTCTTATTAGTTATCTATTTTATATCTATTTTATATATTTATATACATATTATATATATTTTATATAGTGTGTATATGTCTATCCCAGTCTCCCAATTTATCCCTCCCCCCACCATTCACCCTTGGTAAGCATAAGTTTGTTTTCTACATCTGTGACACTATTTCTGTTTTGTAAATAGGTTCATTTGTACCACTTTTTTTTAGTTTCCACATATAAGCAATATCGTATGATATTTGTCTTTCTCTGTCTAATTTTACTCAGTATGACAATCTCCAGGTCCATCTGTGTCGCTGCAAGTGGCATCATTTTGTTTTTTTTTGTTTTTTTATGTCTGAGTAGTATTCCACTGTGTTGATATACACAATCACATCTTCTCTATCCATTTCTTTGTCAATGGACATCTAGGTTGCTTCCTTGTCCTGGCTATTGTAAATAGAGCTGCAATGAACATTGTGGTACATGCCACTTTTTGAATTATGGTTTTCTCAGGGTATATGCCCAGTAGTGGGATTGCTGGGTCATATGGTAGTTCTGTTTTTACTTTTTTAAGGAAGCTCCATACTGTTCTCCATAGAAGCTGTATCAATTTACATTCCTCCCAACAGTGCAAGAGGGTTCCCTTTTCTCCACACCCTTTCCAGCATTTACTGTTTGTAGATTTTTTGATGATGGCCATTCTTACTGGTGTGAGGTGATACCACATTGTAGTTATGATTTGCATTTCTCTAATGATTAGTTACATTGAGCATTCTTTCATGTGTTTGTTGGCAATCTGTATATCTTCTGTGGAGAAATGTCTATTTCAGTCTTCTCCCCATTTTTGGATTGGGTTGTGTGTTTTTTTGATATTGAGCTGCATGATCTACGTATATATTTTGGAGATCAATCCTTTGTCAGTTGCTTCATTGCAAATATTTTCTCCTATTCTGAGGGTTGTCTTTTTGTCCTCTTTATGGTTTCCTTTGCTGTGCAAAAGCTTTTAAGTTCCATTAGGTCCCATTTGTTTATTTTTGTTTTTATTTCCATTTCTAACGGAGGTTGGTCAAAATGGATCTTGCTGTGATTTATGTCATAGAGTGTTCTGCCTATGTTTTCCTCTAAGAGTTTTACAGTGTCTGGCCTTACATTTAAGTTTTTAATCCATTTTGAGTTTATTTTTGTGTATGGTGTTAAGGAGTGTTCTAATTTCATTCTTTTACATGTAGCTGTCCAGTTTTCCCAGCACAACTTATTGAAGAGGCTGTCTTTTCGCCATTGTACATTCTTGCCTCCTTTATCAAAGATAAGGTGAGCATATCAGCATGGGTTTATCTCTGGGCTTTATATACTGTTCCAATGATCTATATTTCTGTTTTTGTGCCAATACCATACTGTCTGGATTACTGTAACTTGGTAGTATAATCTGAACTCAGGGAGCCTGATTCTCCCAGATCTGTTTTTCTTTTTCAAGATTGCTTTGGCTATTCATGGTCTTTTGTGTTTCCATACAAACTGTGAAATATTTTTTTCTAGTTCTGTGAAAAATGCCATTGGTAGTTTGATAGGGACTGCATTGAATCTGTAAGTAGCTTTGGGTAGTATAGTCATTTACACAATGTTGATTCTTCCAATTCAAGAACATGGTATATCTCTCCATTTGTTTGTGTCATCTTTAATTTCTTTTATCAGTGTCTTATAGTCTTCTGAATACAGGTGTTTTGTCTCCTTAGGTAGGTTTATTCCTAGGCATTTTATTATTTTTTTGCAATGGTAAATGGGAGTGTTTTCTAAATTTCACTTTCAAATATTTTATCATTAGTGTATAGGAATGTAAGATATTTCTGTGCATTAATTGTGTACTCTGCTACTTTACCAAATTCATTGATTAGCTCTAGTAGTTTTCTGGTAGTCTTTAGGATTCTCTATGTATAGTATCATGCCATTTGCAAACCGTGACAGTTTCAGTTCTTCTTTTCCAATTTGGATTCCTTTTATTTCTTTTTCTTCTCTGACCGTTGTGGAAAAACTTCCAAAGCTATGTTGAATAATAGTAGTGAGAGTGGGCAACCTTGTCTTCTTCCAGATCTTAGAGGAAATGGTGAGGAAATGGTTTCAGATTTTCACCATTGAGAATGATGTTGGCTGTAGGTTTGTCATATATGGCCTTTATTATGTTGAGGTAAGTTCCCTCTATGCCTACTTTCTGGAGGGTTTTTATCATAAATTGGTGTTGAATTTTGTCAAAAGCTTTTTCTGCATCTATTGAGATGATCATATGGTTTTTCTCCTTCAAATTGCTAACATGGATTATGACATTGATTGATTTGCTAATATTGAAGAATTCTGGCATTCCTGGGATAAACTCCACTTGATCATGGTGTATGATCCTTTTAATGTGCTGTTGGATTCTGTTTGCTAGTATTTTGTTGAGGAGTTTTGTACCTATGTTCATCAATGATATTGGCCTGTCATTTTCTTTCTTTGTAACATCTTTGTCTTGTTTTGGTATCAGAGTGATTGTGGCCTCGTGGAATGGGTTTGGGAGTGTTCCTCCCTCTGCCATATTTTGGAAGAGTTTGAGATGGGTAGGTGTTAGCTTTTCTCGAAATATTTGGTGGAATTGGCCTGTGAAGCCATCTGGGCCTGTGATTTTGTGCGTTGGAAGTTTTTTTTTTTTTTTTTTGTGGTATGCTGGCCTCTCACTGTTGTGGCCACTGATGTGACCTCTCCCATTCTGGAGCACAGTCTCCCAACATGCAGGCTCAGCTCAGCCATGGCTCACATGCCCAGATGCTCCATGGCATGTGGGATCTTCCCAGAAAGGGGCACGAACCCGTGTCCCCTGCATTGGCAGGCGGACATTCAACCACTGCGCCACCAGGGAAGCCCCGTGTTGGAAGATTTTTAATCACAGTCTCAATTTCATTGCTTGTGTTTGGTCTGTTTATATTTTCTATTTCTTCCTGGTACAGTCTCAGAAAGTTGTGCTTTTCTAAGAATGTGTCCATTTCTTCCAAGTTGTCCATTTTATTTACATATAGTAGCTTGTAGTAATCTCTCATGGTCTGTTGTATTTCTGTAGTGTCAGTTGTTACTTCTCTTTTTTTCATTTCCAATTCTACTGATTTGAGTCTTCTCCCTTTTTTTCTTGATGAGTCTGGCTAATGGTTTATCAATTTTGTTTATCTTCTCAAACAACCAGCTTTTAGTTTTATTGATCTTTGCTATTATTTCTTTCATTTCTTTTTAATTTATGTCTGATCTGATCTTTATGATTTCTTTCCTTCTACTAACTTTGAGGATTTTTCCTTCTTCTTTCTTAACTGCTTTAGGTGAAAGGTTAGGTTGTTTATTTGAGATGTTTCTTGTTTCTTGAAGTAACATTATATTGCTATAAACTTCCCTCTTAGAACTGCTTTTGCTGCATCCCATAGGTTTTGGGTCATTGTGTTTTCATTGTCATTTGTTTCCAAGTATTTTTTGATTTCCTCTTTGATTTCTTCAGTGATCTCTTGGTTACTAGTAGTGTATTGTTTAGCCTCCACGTGTTGGTATTTTCTACAGATATTTTTTTCTGTATTTCATATCTAGTTTCAAAGTGCTGTGGTGGGAAAGATGCTTGATACAATTTCAATTTTCTTAAGTTTACCAAGACTTGATTTGTGACCCAAGGTATGATCTATCCTGGAGAATGTTCCATGAGCACTTGAAAAGAAAGTGTATTCTGTTGTTTTTGGATGGAATGTCCTATAAATATCAATTAAATCCATTTTGTTTGATGTATCATTTAAAGCTTTTGTTTCCTTATTTATTTTCATTTTGATGATCTGGCCAGTGGGGAAAGTGGATTGTTAAAGTCCCCTATTATGATAGTATTACTGTTGATTTCCCCTTTTATAGCTGTTAGCATTTGCCTTATGTACTGAGCTGTTCCTATGTTGGGTGCATAAATTTTTATAACTGTTATATCTTCTTCTTGGATTGATCCCTTGATCATTATGTAGTGTCCTTCTTTGTCTCTTGTAATAGTCTTTATTTTAAGGTCTATTTTGTCTGATATTAGAATTGTTACTCCAGCTTTCTTTTGATTTCCATTTGCATGGAATACCTTTTTCCATCTCCTCAATTTCCATCTGTATGTGTCCCTAGGTCTGAAGTGGGTCTCTTGTAAACAGTATATATGCAGGTCTTGTTTTGTATCCATTCAGCCAGTCTGGGTCTTGTTTTTGTATCCATTCAGCCAGTCTATATCTTTTGGTGGGAGCATTTATTCCATTTACTTTTAAGGTAATTATCAATATGTATGTTCCTATTACCATTTTCTTAATTGTTTTGGGTTTGTTATTGTAGGTCTTTTCCTTCTCTTGTTTTTCCTGTCTGGAGAAGTTCCTTTAGCATTTGCTGTAAAGATGGTTTTGTGGTGCTGAATTCTGTTAGCTTTCACTTGTCTGTAAAGGTTTTATTTTCTCCATCGAATCTGAATGAGATCCTTGCTGGGTAACATAATCTTGGTTGTAGTTTTTTTCCCTTTCATCACTTTAAATATGTCCTGCCAGTCCCTTCTGGCTTTCAGAGTTTCTGCTGAAAGATCAGCTGTTAACCTTATGGGGATTCCCTTGTATGTTATTTGTTGTTTTTCTCTTGCTGCTTTTAATATTTTTTCTTTGCATTTAACTTTTGGTAGTTTTATTTATATGTGTCTTGGCGAGTTTCTCCTTGGATTTATCCTGTATGGGACTCTCTGTGCTTCCTGGACTTGATTGACTATTTATTTTCCCATATTAGGGAGGTTTTCAACTATAATCACTTCAAATATTTTGTCAGTCCCTTTCTTTTTCTCTTCTTCTTCTGGCACCCCTATAATTTGAATGTTGGTGTGTTTCTTGTTGTCTCAGTGGTCTCTGAGACTGTCCTCAATTCTTTTCATTCTTTTTTCTTTATTCTGCTCTGCAGTAGTTAGTTCCGGTATTTTATCTTCCAGGTCACTTATCTGTTCTTCTGCCTCAGTTATTCTTCTATTGATTCCTTCTAGAGAATTTTTAATTTCATTTATTGTGTTGTTCATAATTGTTTGTTTGCTCTTTAATTCTTCTCAGTCCTTGTTAAACATTTCTTGCATTTTCTCTGTTTTATTTCCAACATTTTGGATCATCTTTACTATCGTTACTCTGAATTATTCTTCAGGTGACTGCCTATTTCCTCTTCATTTGTTTTGTCTGGTGGGCGTTTACCTTGCTCCTTCATCTGCTGTGTGTTTCTCTGTATTTTCATTTTGCTTAACTTACTGTGTTTGGCATCACCTTTTTGCAGGCTGCATGCTCGTAGTTCCTGTTCTTTTTGCTGTCTTCCCCCAGTGGCTAATGTTGGTTCAGTGGTTTGTGGTAGGCTTCCTGGTGGAGGGGACTGGTGCCAGTGTTCTGGTGGATGAGGCTAGATCTTGTCTTTCTGATGGACAGCACTGTGTCTGGTGGTATGTTTTTGGGTTTCTGTCACCTTATCATTTTAGGCGGTCTCTCTGCTAATGGGTGGGGTTGTGTTCCTGTCTTGGCAGTTGTTTGGCATAGGGTGTCCAGCACTGTAGCTTGCTGGTCATTGAGTGGAGCTGGGTCTTAGAATTGAGATGGAGATCTCTGGGAGATCTTTCACCATTTGATATTATGTTGAGCCAGGAGGTTTCTTGTGGACCAATGTTCTGAACTTGGCTCTCCCATATGTGAGGCACAGGCCTGATACCCGGCCAGAGCACCAAAACCCTGTTACCCCCACTACTCAGAAGAAAATGGAGAAAAAAACATAGAAAGGAAGAAAGAAAAAAATAAAATGAAATAAAATAAAAAGTTATTAAAAATATTTTTTAAATTATTTTTAAAAAATTAAAAAGTAATATAAAAGAAAGAAAAAAGAATGAAAGAAAGAAGAGAGCAACAAATAGAAAAAACAAATCCACCAATGATTACAAGTGCTAAAAACTGTAGAAAGAAAATAAGGAAAATATATGGACAGACAGAACCCTAGGACAAATGGTAAAAGCAAAAATTACAAAAGAATCATGCACATATACACTCACAAAAAGAGAAAAACCAAAAAGAAATATGTCTATATTTTTTTTTAAAAAGGGAAGAGAGCAACCAAATCAATACATAAATATACCAATGATAATAAACTCTAAATACTAAATTAATATAAACCTAAAACCAGAAACCAGTCAGTTGCATACAGCAACCCCCAAGTGTACAGTTGCTCCCAAAGTCCACCACCTCAATTTTGAGATGCTTCATTGTCTATTCAGGTATTCCACAGATGCAGGGTACATCAAGTTGACTGTGGAGATTTAATTCACTTTTCCTAAAGCTGCTGGGAGAAACTTCCCTTTCTCCTCTTTGTTTGCACAGCTCCTGGGTTTCAGCTTTAGATTTGGCTCCACCTCTGTGTGTAGGTCGCCTGAGGGCGTCTGTTCCTGCCCAGACAGTATGGGGTTAAAGGAGCAGCTGATTAGGGGCTCTGGCTCACTCAGGCCAGGGGGGCAGGAGCAGTATGGTATGTGGGGCAAGCCTCTGGCAGCACAGGCCAACATAAAGTTGAAACAGCCTGAGGTGTGCCGTGTTTTCTCCCGGGGAAGTTGTCCCTGGATCATGGGACCCCAGCATTGGGGGGCTGCACAGACTCCCAGGAAGGGAGGTGTGGATAGTGACCTATGCTTGCACACAGGCTTCTTGGTGCCTGCAGCAACAACCTTAGCGTTTCATTCCTGTCTCTGATGTGGTGCTGATACCTGGGACTCGTACCCATCTCTGGAGATCATTTAGGTGGTTCTCTGAATCCCCTCTCCTCACACACCCTGAAACAATGGTCTCTTTCCTCTTAGGCAAGTCCAGAGATTTTCCAGGACTCCCTCCCGTCTAGCTGTGGTGTATTAACCCCCTTCAGGCTGTGTTCACGCAGTCAACCCCTGTCCTCTCCTTGGGATCTGACTCTAAAGTTGGAGCCTCAGCTCTCAGCCCCCACCTGCCCCAGCGCATGAGCAGACAAGCCTCTCAACCTGGTGAGTGCCAGTCAGCACCAATCCCCTGTGCAGGAATCTCTCCGCTTTGCCCTCTGCACCCCTCTTGCTGTGCTCTCCTCCATGGCTCCGAAGCTTACCCCATCCCCCACCACCCCAGTCTCTACCAGTAAATGGGCTTCCTCGTGTGTGGAAACTTTGCCTCCTTCACAGCTCCCTCCCTGAAGCGCAGGTCCCGTCCCTATTCTTTTGTCTCTGTTTTTTCTTTTTTCTTTTGCTCTACCCAGGTATGTGGGGAGTTTCTTTCCTTTTGGGAGGCCTGAGGTCTTTTCCCAGATTTCAGTAGGTGTTTTGTAAAAGTAGTTCCACATGTAGATGTATATCTGATGTATTTGTGTGGAGGAAAGTGATCTCCATGTCTTACTTCTCTACCATCTTGAAGGTCTCTCCACCCAAAGCAGGCATTTTAACCATTCATTGGAGCCTGAGGAAATTCAGTGGTACAACACTGCACTAGATTTCCCTGTGTGTCTGACTCACTGCTTATAACTTTCTTTTTCTTCACAATGCTTCACATTTGTAGCATTTGTGTTTCCTGCAACTTGTAAGAACATCTAGAGGAAGGTGCTGTGGAATGAAGTCTTTACATGCATACAGAAAAGCCAATTCATAGATTCATAGATTATATTCATAGATTATATTTTAATACTGGAGTTTTCCAGCATCAAAACTGCCTTTAAACAAGGTTGTTCCTTTCTTATGTTTCCTGCCTTACTATACTCTGGGAGTGAAACTAATTTTACTGAGAATATATTATGCCATATTATGTCTTTCCAGTACCTTGTACCAAAAGACCATCCTTCTAATGGGAAACCAGACTTTACCTCTAGCCTGAACCAGTGGTGAAGTTTTTCTCTGTGTTCAATGAGGTAGCCCTTTTGCTGAGTCACTGGAGCCTGAGGAAATTCAGTGCCAAAACACCGTTATACAATTCACCACTAGCATGACTAACTGAATATCAGTTCCTTCAGTCATAGGCCATGGAGTACCCAAAGTCTTTGAGTCACAGAGAGATGAAAAGCTATATACTACTGTCTTTTTAAAGCTACATTTTCCCCATTTCAACCTGCCTTATAGACACAGTTGTTGACTTTCTTACCTTAACTTCATGCAGCAGACAATGAACAAAACTTACTTTTACAGAAAAATCTGTGTCCTTACTATTTTGGCCTGGAGCTTCTACCAAAGTCGAAGTATCTAATGGAGAAACAAAACTTTACCTCTACCATGATAAAAAGGTTCTGGTTTTCTGTTATAAAGCTAGGCACTTTGCTGATTCAACATGTCTTTAGAAAATCCAGTGCTAAACCAGTTATACTATTCATCAGTGGCATGACTTACTGAGTACATTCTTTTTCTTTCTTTTTGTCTCAAAAACCTTGTGTAATCAATGTCTTTCTTATACCTAGTAAGGAACTTGAATTACAGATGATGTGTATCATTTCTTTACAAGCAGACAGAAAAGACAAGGTTAACATGCCCATTTTTAAAGCTTAGATTTTCGCATCCTCAAATATGCCTTTCAAACACAATTGTTGCCAGTCTTACTTTCACTGCATTTGATAGTCTGTAAGTGGAAGTACATGTACTATTAAAACTATTAAAGCTCCATCTTTCTAGGAGCTTGTTCCAAACTTCTATATATCTAAAGACTTTACCTCTAGCCTGAAATAATGGTACAGTTTTTCTCTCTTTTAAAGCTAGATGTTTTAACCATTCATTGGAGCCTGAGAAAATTCAGTGGTAAAACACTTTACTAGTGTTCCCTATGTGCCTGACTCACTGAGTATGACTTCCTCTCCCTGGAAACACACAATGTATCAACTGTGTTTCCTGTGCCTTGTAAGAAACATCTAGAGAAATATGCTTTGTGATCAAGTGTTTAAACGTGGATAGACCGGTCAATTCATAGATTTTATTTTCAAAGCTAGAATATCCCAGTGTCAAATCTACCTTTAAAGTACAGTTATTTCTGTCTAATGTTCACTGCATTGCTATGCACTTGCAGTGAAACTACTTACACTTAAGAGTGCTCTTTCCAGATATTTGGTAACTTGAATTTTTAGAGTTGTGCTAGGGTGGGTTGGATGATGTGGGTTCTTTTTTTTTTTTTTTCTTTTTGCGGTATGCGGGCCTCTCACTGTTGTGGCCTCTCCCGTTGCGGAGCACAGGCTCCGGATGCGCAGGCCCAGCGGCCATGGCTCACGGGCCCAGCCGCTCCGCGGCATATGGGATCCTCCCAGACCGGGGCACGAACCCGTATCCCCTGCATCGGCAGGCGGACTCTCAACCACTGCGCCACCAGGGAGGCCCTGGGTTCTTTTTAATATCTAAATCATTTCCTGGTACAGTTGGATACTGAAATATTAAGTACTGAACATTGACTTTCTTTTGTAAAGAAGCTAAAGGTGTCTGGGGCTATGTTCGGTACCACACTGTGATGTTTTTTAAAAAAACACATGTTTTTAGAAATCATTATTGGTATTTATTTGCCAATGTAAAGAATATTAATAGTTTATAATTGCTTACTCTCTTTTTCACTAGAAATTAAGGCTTTTAAGAGTTGAGGATTTTAATCTAAATATGTAATTAAGGCTACTAAAATAATAAAGGAAATATTTCTGTATACAGCAGGAAAGTAGGACATATGTTTTGAATTGTTTAAAAAAAGGAGTTTTATACATGGTAAGGCTGAGGTTAGATTAAACTTAATTATGTAAATGGATTTGGTTATTAAAAGTAGGCTTATACAAGATTTGATTTGGTCCCTCTCTGCTACGAGAACAAGTTTACTTAAAATTCTGCTTTTGATAACAGATTATGTGAACTTCCTTGCCTTTAAGTGATCTGTATTCCCTTTTGAGATCTCTTCTCACGTTGGTTAAGAAATAAGTATCTTACAGTGACTTATGATCCTATTTCACCAAGTTTTTGGAAGTTCTTGACACATTTCCCAAAGGTCAAATTTTAATTAAAGTTCTTTTGACCTCTGGGTGTCTTTGGGATGCTTTAGAGGGTCCCTGAGGCATCTCAGAGAGTAATACTTAACTAGTATTATTTAGTATGTTGAATCACACAGAAAGCATTGCCAAATGAGTGATAAGCCTCTTCAAATTATATGGTATTGATAAATGTCACTACTATAGGTATTCTAGAAATTATATAAAATTTCTGAAATGTTGATATGTCCTAGTATAATGGTATCAGTCACAAATCTGGTTGTCATCTTAAAATATTGTATATCACAGCAACTTGATCAAGCCTCTTTGTCAACACATTGTAATCAGTTCTTTAACCTTGCCTTTTTGACTCTTCAATAGACAGGTAAGCTGATGCTTTTCAAGTGCTTCATCTTCAAGAAGATTCATAAGAAAGACTTTTTGACAAGTGCATGTCTCTGATAAATTTCAGATTATATCACTGAACTGGGTAAGTAAACATCCTAATGGAAACCTGATGGCTTCATAAAAGGTTAACCAAAGGTTTGGTTATTGAGTGAAGGGGTGAATATGGTTATAATGTGTATGGTTTTTGTCTGGAATGTTACTGGTTTTGATCTGTGTTTTCCAGCTATAGGGAAGCCCTTCTCCTCAAGTTACACATGACTTACAGAAATTTGATAAATTATACCTCTGTGAGTAAACTTGAAATATTTTCCTTTCTCTCTGGCTGGTCCCTCCAGAAACTGGAGACTCTTGGGTTCTGAGCAGCCTTATCAGGTGAATGGGAAAGACTGTCTCCTGGCATCTCAATATTTGGGGAACTGAGCATTCCACTGTGGCAGAATCTGATGGCAGGCTTTTGGCATGGATTTCCTGGCCTTGAGAGGCCTTCTGGGAATTCAGTCTGAGACTTCTGAGGATTTACACCACAGCCAGTTTGGAGAAGCCTATGTAGTCAATTGACCAGATTTATTTTACAAACAAATTAGTCTTGATGTGGTGTATTTGTGGAGATGAAGGTAATGTTTTAGAGAAAAAAAGATTATGTTTTAATAGACATTGAATTCTAGTTCTCCAGTTTCTGGAAGTCTGTATTTATGAAAATTATTGTGTTAGCTACACTTTTGTCCTGATGTTCAGTAGGAAAGGAAAATTATCTAGCGGAGTTGTCACAGAGTGTAAGCGGAGTTGTCACAGAGTGTAACTACTCATGATGTATCACTGCCTTCTTTAAGTCTGTTGTTGAAAGCACATGTACAATGCTTGTGTGACAATTAGGTATAAGTGGTAAAATGTATGACTTACAAAGTGTTTCCCCATTAACATACCTCTGAGCCTCTTGACACTATCTGATCAGTTTTCCCCCAATGTGAATATGTAGGCAAATATAAGGGAGGTCTAGCACCAAGAGACAAGATCTAGACCCAGGGTGAGTAGCTAAAATACTCTGGCATTGAAGGGCATGTTTTGGTCTGTTAAAGGATTTGTATTCGAAAGGGGAAGTAATGGGAAAATCTGCATATATTTTGAGGTATGGTGAAGTCGTTCTGGCTGATACATGGTTTAACTTGAATCTTACTGACCAGAGTGGATTTTTTATGACTGTTTGAACATGCATTTTCCATCTGTCTTGGCCATCGAAGAGGGTATTACATTTGAAAGTTAAAAATGGAATAGCTGTGGTTCGGACATCCAAGGTAAAACTGGGTGGCCATTGTGGATGTGATTTCAGATGCATTCCTGTATTTCTGAGAACTTGAGTTTTCTGAGCTGTGTCATACTTTGGATGCCACCAGCCATTCTCAAAGCAATTTCTGCTGGCAGATGGCAGCTGCAACCTTATGACCTCAAGGTCTCTTCTTGTAACAATTAAATTTTTAAACAATAAAGTTGTTTTAAATTAGATGTCAGCAGAAAAAGATGTGTTGTGTCCAATAGCTCCTGTTATCCATATGTTAATACCAAATCAGAAGTTAAAACCTGCTTAGATTAAAGTAGACAACAGGCTACCTGGCAACAGGTCTCCCCCAAAGTGCAAGGTCCAGACTGGTTTTCAAGCTTATTCTCCTGAATTCCTCAGGGGATGAGATCTTTATTATACAAGACTCAGACCCAGGATTTGGAACTTGGAAATATTTCCCACTTGGTGTTCACTCACCAAATTGAAGTAGGACTACACCCCCATTTCAGCATGAAGTAGCCAGAGCAATTGTTACCCCATTCCCTGAAAGAGTTGGGGAAGGATGAAACAGGATTGGAAGTTGAAAATGAGTCCCTCTAAAACCAAGTTCCTCTTCCAAGTTTATGATTAACCTCTCTATCCAAAACATTATTCCCCTTCTTGTCCAATACCTGTTCTCCTCAAGATTGGGGAGTATCAAAGAAAAGGGGGCATTGTAATAGGGAAGAAATCTGACTCCATATTAGATCTGTTCCTTTTACTTTAACCTTACTTTAACCTTTGTGCTCTGTTGCCCGTGCTTAGTCATGCTGGCTCTGTACATTTTGTAAAAGAATGTTGCCTATATCTTGAAATATACAGGAACATCATGACCTGAACATGACGTGACCTGAACAGAGAATATCATTTGTCTTGTTGGAGGTTTACACAGGAATGTCATGACCTGACCATGAACTGATCCACATGGACAACTTCAAGAACAAAGAATTTTACACTAATAAGTTTGCAACAACTAACTACATCCCTCATTCACTTTGCCTTTAAAAGGGCTTTGCTGGGCTTCCCTGGTGGTGCAGTGGTTGAGAGTCCACCTGCCGATGCAGGGGACATGGGCTCATGCCCGGTCCGGGAAGATCCCACATGACACGGAGCAGCTGGGCCCGTGAGCCATGGCCGCTGAACCTGCACGTCCAGAGCCTGTGCTCTGCAATGGTAGAGGCTACAACAGTGAGAGGCCCGCGTACCATGAAAAAAAAAAAAAAAAGACTTTGCTGAAAGCCTTCGAGGAATTCAGGCTTTCTAAGGCATAAGGTACCCCTCTCCTTGCATGGCCCTGCAATAAAACTTCTCTGCTCCAAACGCCAACATTTTGGTGTTATTTGACCTCACTGGGCATTGGACACACAGACTTGCATTCAATAACAATTCAGTATTGAGATATATTTAATTTCTGATAAAATAATATAGTTCACAGATTAAATGATCTAATTTAGTACATGGCATAGCTGTCTCATGGCAAGTGGTCAGTCAATGTTTTTATTGTTAACATTATTGACATAACCTTGAAGAATCCAAAATAGCTTCATTAAAAGAGTTACTGCAAAAAGCTAGTAAAAAGTTAAAGAAAAAATGATGAAATGATAGGTCTGACTTGATGCCTACTGTTTCCCCCTTCCCTTTTAACCTGAATATCCATGTTTTACCAAGTCTCTGTCGGAAATTCTTTTCTACTGTGAAGAGGTTATTACTACACAGCAATCATTTAAATAAAAATAAGTTTACAGACAAACCCACTAAAGTGTCTTTCACCCTTGGTCAAAATAACTTCTAGTTGTCCCATGTTGCATCCCCCAAAGGACCATTATCAAAACGATGGTCCAAAGATAAATGACTCAAGTGGGACATAGGAAAAGAGATTGCCCTCAAAGTTGTTTGGCTTACAAGTCTGTTAACCACTAGAATTGCATGCATCACAAAATGGATATGACTTGGGATCACTTAAAAATACAGTGTGGTATGCAGTTTACAGGAAGAAGGTAAGAAAGACTTTCTTACAGTTTTCTTAACACTACATTAGGCACATCACAAAATGTTTACCACCTGCATTTACAAAAGGAACACTACACAGAACTCAGTTAACAATTAGCTTCTAAAGCACATTTGCTTACAAATCATGTTAAATGCTTCTCCAGGAGTATCACATATGGGTATTGCTTGCATTCACAGAAAGAACACTGTATGGGGTGCCGTGGAGGAAAGTGAAACTTGTCTCTCCCAAATGTCTCTTTGCATGTGGATTATTTTGAGCTGAAACTATCGAGACCTAAAAAACTAAAAAAGAAACTGACTTTCCCCCAATTGCCTAAATAATTTACATAGAGATCATGTTCCTGTAATAGAGATATCACCAGAGATATCTGCAAAGAATCTGGATTAGGTGTAGTGGAGGAAACTCAACAGGGCCTAGAAATCAGAGTCCACGGTGTCCCATTGTCTCTGTTTGGCCCAGCAAACATTTGTTTATCAAACATTTGCTTTTCATTTCCATATTAGTTGCCTTCCTCCCTCTTTGAGGTCCTAGACACTGATGTCCAACATCTTCTTTTTTCTTTAGCTGAAAATGATACTTAAGATGCATTTTTTTCAGCCATTTTGGTGAGTTACTCTCAGTTTTCCTGTCTCTCTCTCCCATGTATACATGTTATTAAACTTTTGTGTGATTTTCTCCTGTCAATGTCTCATGTCAATTTAATTCTTAGACCAGCCAGAAGAATATCCTTTATAGTTACTCTGGTGAGACCCATCATTACTAGCAAGACACTACTTGCACCAAAGCTGCTGCAGTTAAGAGATCCTGGGACACGTTATAAAAGCCTTCAGGAGGTGATAATTCTTCCTTTTTTTGGATGTGCCATGCTTGAGGGGGATATTAGTTCCCTGACCAGGGATCGAGCCTGTGGCCCCTGCAGTGGAAGAACAGAATCTTAACAACAGGACCACCAGGGAAGTCCCAGGAGGTGATAATTCTTACCATGTCAGTCAGTCTCCAGAACCTCTGCCTGCAAGGTTTGTCAAAAATGAAAATGGTAAGATATATTTTTTTTCTTTTCTAAAATTATATCATCAGGAGGAAATATCTATGGTACTAGCTCCTTGAACTTGGAGACTCTTGGTTTGTTGATCTTTTTCCTCCCAGAGATGCTCACTATTTTTCTTTGTCTCTGTCTTTTGTGTCCATTATCATAAGGAGGAAAACCATTGGTCTGATTGGGTTTTCCTTTTGTCCTGTTCTATATCTTGAGAGCCTGACTTGTTAACCAGTCTCTCTAGTCTCTGCCAGCCAGAAGGTACACATACTGATGTAATTTTTACAGCCAGTCAAACAGAATGGAATTCAGAGCAGTCAATTTTTCTGGCCATGCCAACTCTCAAGGGAATATGTTATAAGGGGTCTCAGTCCTGAGGGATCTTCATTGTCTCAACTTTTCTTGCTTTATTAGTTATGCAACGAAGTCTTTACTTTCTTACACCATTTTTGGAAATGAGCCTTTGGATCATGGGGGTTATATCATCTGTGCCCTCACCAGGAATGCCTCTTGTGTCCATGGTACTAAGCCTGGAAAGTAACCTCTGGGTCTTTCCATAAGTAGGTTTATTGGTTTGAGTTGCTATTAATATCCTACTGGTCAATGGCCAGACAATGGATCCTTTGAATTGAAAAAACTTCTAAATTGGTAAGAATTTTAGAGAGCACTCATCATAAACAGCTTTTTTACTGGTACTGATGGAAAGATCAAATTAAAAGGTAGATACAGAGAAATATAACAGCTTACCTTAAGAACACCTGTAAATTAAAAAAAAAAAAGAAGTTTGGGAAATCTTATTGAATTTGTGGTCTCAGTTTCCCCTCAATGGGTCTATGAGTGCTAATAAAACCATTAGGTTAATTAACAAGAAAATAGGAAGAAAGTGAGTGGAAAGTCAAGAGATTCTTCCCAACAAAGTGGAAGTTCCAAAGGGTTATTTAAAAAAAAAGTAAATAAAGCAAATATTAAAATTGGCAAAATAAAGAGGAATCGAAAAGGGAAGAATCACAGAACTTATCCCAAAAGGATGGAAATATTCAGATAGTTAAGAAATGAGATAAATAAAACAGACATTTATAGGGTTAAAACAATAGTTTTAATACAGCCATACCTATGATGGGGTGAGCCATCATTTGTCCCTCTAATGTTAAAAGGCCCCAGATAAGTCTGCTCTGTTTACCCCACTTTAGAAAAAATTTTAAAGTCAAAAGGAAAAATCACATTGGGAAATCTGACCAGCAATTGCTCAGTTGCAACATGTAGACAAATTAATCAAGTTAAGGATTGACAAAGAGCTCTGGGTCCCTTGGCTTGACACCTCACCTGGGACCCAAAGCCTTTTACACAGGACTGGGTAAAATGGCCAGGAGATTAAAAGAATAAGATTCTGGAACTCCTTGTAAAACTAAAACTTGTTGATGTGACCTTAATGGACGTGATCATTAAGAGGTAAAAGAGTTAATAGAATTTAAGTGAAAATTTATAAGAAACTTGATGTATTTGAATGGGCTTTATAAATGATTGCATATATTTTTCTTGATTGTATTGTAGAAATTGACATTATTTTACATTGGGGAATATTTCCCCTGCATGTATTGTAAGACAGACTATGTAAATTCTACCTTCAGGCACTGTTAATTGAACATGCTAAAAGAAGTAAATAGGGTTGCCTGAACCCAGGCAAATGTAAAATTTGGGGGCAAATATTTGGGGCTAATATGGGCAAGAGTGGAAGTTTTTTGTCCCTAAGTTGAAATGGTGTAGAGTTACTGTGTGTGCTCAGAAAGAGGGCCTCCATGTCCTGGCTATTGTAAATAGAGCTGCAATGAACATTGTGGTACATGATTGGTTTTGAATTATGGCTTTCTCAGGGTATATGCCCAGTAGTGGGATTCCTGGGTCATGTGGTAGTTCTATTTTTAGTTTTTAGGTTTTTTTTTTTCTTTCTTTTCTGATACGCGGACCTCTTAATGTTGTGGACTCTCCCGTTGTGAAGCACAGGCTCCGGACGCGCAGGCTCAGTGGCCATGGCTCACGGGCCCAGCTGCTCCACGGCATGTGGGACCTTCCCGGACCGGGGCACGAACCCGTGTCCCCTGCATCGGCAGGTGGACTCTCAACCACTGCGCCACCAGGGAAGCCTCTATTTTTAGTTTTTTAAGGAACCTCCATACTGTTCTCCATAGTGGCTGTACCAGCTTACATTCTCACCAAGAAATGGAAGCAACCTAAGTGTCCATCAACAGAAGAATGGATAAAGGAGATGTGGCACATATATACAATGGAATATTACTCAGCCACAAAAAGAAACGAAATTGAGTTATTTGTAGGGAGGTGGATGGACATAGAGTCTGTCATACAGAGTGAAGTAAGTCAGAAAGAGAAAAACAAATACCGTATGCAAACCCATATATAAGGAATCTAAAAAACAAACAAAAAAATGTTTATGAAGAACCTAGGGGCAAGACAGGAATAAAGATGCAGACATACTAGAGAATGGACTTGAGGGTATGGGGAGGGGAAAGGGTAAGCTGAGACAAAGTGAGAGAGTGGCATGGACATGTATACACTACCAAACCCAAAATAGATAGCTAGTGGGAAGAAGCTGCATAGCATAGGGAGATCAGCTCCGTTCTTTGTGACCAACTAGAGGGGTGAGATAGGGAGGGTAGGAGGGAGGGAGATGCAAGTGGGAAGAGATATGGGGATATATGTATATGTATAACTGATTCACTTTGTTATAAAGCAGAAACTAACACACCATTGTAAAGCAATTATATTCCAATAAAGATGTTAAAAAAGAAAAAAAGAAAGAGGGCCTTTGTTGAATGCCACATGCAAATTTTTTGAAGCCATGATACATTGAACCCTGAAGTTCTAGAACACAGAAATCTAGTTAGAAATCTCCCTGACATAAAGAAGCAAATTAAAGAAAGTGTAGTTGGGCAGATCAATCTTTTGATATCATTTAGTTGGCAGCCCAGTTATTTGGAGAATTGAAAGCAACTGTCTTTGTCTTCGAAATCTCAGCAAAATCAGAAATGTAAACACAGCCCACGATGGCCTAAGACTGAGACAGGTGGAACATGAAACCAAGTGGAAAAAAAGGGCAGAAAGAGGTATTTTTAAAAGAACAACTGCTGGAAAGTCTCCTTCACCCAAAATCTAATTCAAAGATTCCTTAAGGGTTTATCAGGGACAAATACAAATCTTAAAAGTGTTTTCCACAAATAGTAAAATTCCTTAGTCATCTCAGTTGGTAAACGTAACTTATTCCAACTGTTACTTATAAGCTAGTGAGTTCTCTATTTCAATACCTGGTTCATGACAAGTTTTAAAATGAAAGCTGTGAGATCTCAGGTTATGTTTATCTGTATGTATGTATGTACATTATAGATATCATATTTTTCTACCTCTGGATAATATTACCAAAATTAATTCATAAAAGAGCTCTGTTTAATTGGTTTAAGGGTACATGTTTATGAATTAATTATTTTGAAACATAATAGAAACTAACTCAAATACTTCTCAAGTTCATGTGATGTAGGATTAATTTTTAGTAAATAAAAGTAAATTTAAATTTATTGGTTAGGGACTTCCCTGGTGGCACAGTGGTTAAGAATCTGCCTGCTAATGCAGGTGACATGGGTTCGATCTCTGGGCTGGGAAGATCCCACATGCTGCAGAGCAACTAAGCCCCTGTACCACAACTATTGAGTCTATGCTCTAGAGCCTGCAAGCCACAACTATTGAGCCTGCATGCCACAACTATTGAGGCCTGTGTACTCTAGGGCCCATGCTCTGCATAAAGGGAAGCCACTGCAATGAGAAACCTGCACACCACAATGAAGAGTAGTCCCCACTCGCCACAACTAGAGAAAGCCTGCACACAGCAACAAAGACTCAATGCAGCCAAAATAATAATAATAATAATAAAAATATAAAATAAATATATTTATTGATTAAATTAAACTAGGCATGTCTTAGAGTTATCAGCATTAAATATAAAACTTTTATTCTACCTACTTTTACCAAAAATCAAATAAGTTCACGTTATCTCACAGAGAGATATCAAGCTAATTAGGCTATTTGGTATTTTAAATTTTATAGTATGCATTGTCAAATGAGTAATGATAAACCTTAGGTTACATTGTATGGGTAAATGGTATTACTATAAGTGTTCTGGAAATTATATGAAATTCTTAAAATGCGGTTATGTCCTGGCATAACATTATCAGTGATAACTCTAGTTATAATCTTAAAAAGTTGTAAATCACAGAAATAACCAAATTTATTTGTTATTGCACTATAATTAGATCCTTAACCATGCCATTTTAAGTTTTTTTTTTTTTTTCATTTATGGACAGTTATTCTTTTACTCTGATGCAAAAATCCTTAATCTTCAAGAAGATTCATAGAAAGGATATTTTGAGAAGTACAGAATTCTGATAACTTTCAGATCATACCACTGAAATAGGTAAGAAATGATAGAACTATAATGGAAAACCTGGAGACTTCAAAAGACTTCTAACAAAAGATCAGTTTCAAGAAGCTAATTACATGGGATGGAATCAACTGATAAATATGATTATAATTTTATGACATTTTGTATGTGATAATACTGGCAATTTAACCTTTGTTTTCTAAATATTAAAATATATTTTTAAAATACTTTACTCTTAAGCTATGATTTACATCAATTTGGTAAATTATACCTTTGTAAGCATACTTGTAACACATCCTTTTTTCCCCTACCTGATTCTCCAGCCTTTGGAAATTTTAGTGAGTATTCTTATTTTCATGGCAATATATTTACATAAGTTCACTAAGAACCTGTTTTCCTTGTAACAGGACACAATTGGAAACATTGATTATATTACTCTGGTCTTGACTTGAATGACATATTTGAGAGGAACATTCAGAGAGTCAGGTTAAGGAACTAGGGTTGATGTTATGGAGCCAAAAATCCCCTTGGAAACACAGGCTGATATTTGTTTACAGGGTTCCCAGCAGCCTTGCCAGGTGATTTGTAAAGGTTGCTTCTTGGTAAATGCAATAAAACTCAGGATATTTTGGAGAACCCAAGAAAAAAGGAATTAACCCAAATCTATAGGTATCACAAGTGAGTCAGATGGAAAGTTTTGCTCTCCTACAGCATTAGCCATTAGCTTGCAAAATAATTTTGCTTAAAATTCTTGTTAAACACTTTACTCCCATGTATAATAAAACTGGGTATGTCTTGGATTCACTTATACAACACAGTATAGTATGACACTTACAAGTAGATTGTAAGAAATATTTTACTTCAAGTTTTGTTAACACGACCTGGGCCATCACAGACTGCGTATGGCCTGTAGTCACAGAGAAAAACACTGTATTTAATACAGTTAGCAATTAGGTTCTGAATAACATTTGCTTACTTGTATGGTTAAACATCTTATTTATTACGTCTTGATAAACATTTTACTACCATCATCACAGAATGTTTACCTTGGGTTCACTCAATACAGTTTGCAACTACTTTGTAAGAAACATTTAAATAGAAGTCCTGTTAACAGTTAACTACATGTGTTGCAGAATAGATAAAGGCTGCATTCATTGAAAGAAGACTGTATTGAATTCAGTTTGCAACTAGCATGTAAGAAATATTTTCTTACACTCTCGAGAAAAACGTCATTATTCACATCATACAATAAGTATCAATTGCATTCCCAGAGAGAAGTCTGAGCAAAATGTAGTCAGCAATCAGCTTCTAAAAACATTTGCTTGCAAGTCTTGTTAAATACTTCACTTACACATATCACAGAATTATTATGGTTTAAATTCACTTAAAGAACAGAGTTTTAGAAATATTTTATTACAAATCTTTTTAACATTTCACTATATGCATCACATAATGTCTATGACTTGGATTCACTTAAAAACACAAAGTAGAATGCAGTGTGCAACTAGAATGTAAGACATTTTATATCATATATGGCTTTTCACTACACACATAACAGAGTGTGTATCACTTGCATTCATTTGAAGACACAAAATTTAGTATTCAGTTAAGTATATTAAGAAACATTTTACTGTAGGTCTTCTTAAATATCTCATTACAAGTAACACAGAATAAGCATCAATGATTCTTATTCTGATTCCTATCCCTAAGAATAGGAATCAGTATAAAATGCACTTTGCATCTATATTGTAAGAAAAATTTATTCAAAAGTTTGTTAAACTCTTAATTTCATGTCTCACAGAATGCGTATCTCTTGGATTCACTGAAAGGACATTGTGCAGAATTCATTTAGCAACCAACTTGTAAGTTACTTTTTGTTACAAATCTTGTTAAACACTTTACTACACACATCTCAAAATGGATATCACTTGGATTGACTGAAAGAGGCAGTTTGCAACTAGCTTGTAAAAGACTTTTTATAGAAGTTTTCCAACACTTCACTACATGCATCACAGTATGTATATATAACACTTGCATTCACAGATAAAACACTGTAAAATGCAGCTAGCAACTAGCTTCTAATATAATTTTATTAGTGGTCCTGTGAAACACTTCATTTTACACATAACAATAAATAGCACTTGCATTCACTTAAAGAACACAGTGTACTATTCCATTTGCTTGTAGATTCTAAGAAACACTTTCTTACAAGTATTGTTATTCTGCTACTCCAATCACAGAATGGTTACAGTTGCAGTCATAAAGAACACATGTAGAACTCAGCAATTAGCTTCTAAAAATCATCTGCTTACAAGCTTATTAAACACTTCCATAAACACATCACAGAATGGGTATCAATTGTATTCACAAAGAGATTATATGTAGAACACAGTGAGGAATTTATTTGTAAAAACTTTATATTAGAGGTTTTTAAAACACTTTACTAAATGCAATAAGTACACTTCACACAAAATGGGTATCTCTTGGACTCATTGCAAGGATATTGTGCAAACACCTTTTAAGAAACTCTCTATTCAAAGTTTTGTTAAACACTTCACTATACTAGGGGAGCAAAATTTGCCACGCCTAAATATCTTTTTAGCATGTGGATCATTTTGAGCTGAAAATAATCAGGGCCATCAAATCAAAAAGACATTTTTACCATCCCCCATCGGCCTAAAGAATTTAGATATAGGACCTTTTCCAGGAAGGGACGTATCACCATAATTAACAATAGTTGAATTAGATATATAGACGGGGAGGAACCTAGGAAAGTCTATTAAAATTCTTCTGCGGGGGCTTCCCTGGTGGTGCAGTGGTTGAGAGTCCGCCTGCCGATGCAGGGGATACGGGTTCGTGCCCCGGTCTGGGAGGATCCCACATGCCGCGGAGCAGCTGGGCCCGTGAGCCATGGCCACTGAGCCTGCGCGTCTGGAGCCTGGAGCCTGTGCTCCACAACGGGAGAGGCCACAACAGTGAGAGGCCCACGTACCACAAAATAAATAAATAAATAAAATAAAATAAAATAAAATTCTTCTGCGATCCATTGTCTCTTGATGACTCAGCAAAAAAAAAAATTGTTTACCAAATATTTTCTTTTCCAGCTCTACATCAATTGCCTTCCTCCCCTTTATGATGTTAAACCACTACAACTAACATCTTCTTTTGTCTTCAGTTGAAGTTGATATCTAAGGTTATGGTTTCAGCCATTTTGGAAATTTACCTAGTTTTCCTGGGTCTCTCCCATATATACAGGTTACTAAACTTTGGTTTCATTTTCTCCTGTTAATCTGTCTCATGTCAATTAAATTCTAAGACCAGCCAGAAGAACCTAGAAGGGAAGAGGAAAATTTCTTCTTTTTCTACAATACACTCACCATAGAATGGGTATCACTTGCATTCTTAGAAAGAACACTGTATAGAACAAAGAATTTGGCTTATGAAACATTTGCAGTCTTATTAAAACTTTACTACACATCACAGAAAGGCACGCACTTGGAGTCACTGAAAAGACATTATGCTGAATGCAGTTTGAAAGTGTTATGTAAGTAACAATTTCTTAAAGGTCTTGTTAAATACTTCAAGCATCTCAGAATATGTATCACTTGGATTCACTGAAAGAAGCCAGTTGACAAGAGAGTTTGCAATTAGTCTGTAGGAAACTATTTTATACATGTCCTGTAAAAGAGTAAACTACACACTTCACAGAGTACCTTTCATTTGCATTCACTGAAAGAACACTGTGTAGAAAGCATTTAATAACTAGCTTCAAAAAACTTGATTAGAGACATTTTATTTTATTTTATTTTAGGTTTTTGTTGGTTTATTTCTTTTTTTTTTTTTACATCTTTGTTGGAGTATAATTGCTTTACAATGGTGTGTTCGTTTCTGCTTTATACCACAGTCAATCAGTTATACATATACATATGTTCCCATATCTCTTTCTTCTTGCGTCTCCCACCCTCCCTATCCCACCCCTCTAGGTGGTCACAAAACACCGAGCTGATCTCCCTGTGCTATGTGGCTGCTTCCAACTAGCTATCTATTTTACGTTTGGTAGTGTATATATGTCCATGTCACTCTCTCACTTTGTCACAGCTTACCCTTCCCACTCCACATATCCTCAAGTCCATTCTCTAGTAGGTCTGTGTCTTTTTTCCTGTCTTACCCCTAGGTTCTTCATAACATTTTTTTTCTTCTTAAATTTCATATATAGGGGACTTCCTGGTGGTGCAGTGGTTGCGAGTCCACCTGCCGATGCAGGGGATACGGGTTCATGCCCCAGTCCGGGAGGATCCCACATGCCGCGGAGCGGCTGGGCCCGTGAGCCATGGCTGCTGAGCCTGGGCGTCCGGAGCCTGTGCTCCACAATGGGAGAGGCCACAACAGTGAGAGGCCCGTGTACCACAAAAAAAAAAAAAAAAAAAAATCCATCTATATGTGTTAGCATATGGTATTTGTCTTTCTCTTACTGACTTAATTTACTCTGTATGACAGACTCTATGTCCATCTACCTCATTACAAATAGCACAATTTCGTTTCTTTATACGGCTGAGTAATATTCCATTGTATATATGTGTCACATCTTCTTTAACCATTAACCCGATGATGGACACTTAGGTTGTTTCTATCTCCGGGCTATTGTAAATAGAGCTGCAATGAACATTTTGGTACATGACTCTTTTTCAATTATGGTTTTCTCAGGGTATATGCACAGTAGTGGGATTGCTGGGTCATATGGTAGTTCAATTTGTAGTTTTTTAAGGAACCTCCATACTGTTCTCCATAGTGACTGTATCAATTCACATTCCCACCAGCAGTGCAAGAGTGTTCCCATTTATCCACACCCTCTCCAGCATTTATTGTTTCTAGATTTTTTGATGATGGCCATTCTGACTGGTATGAGATGATATCTCATTGTAGTTTTGATTTGCATGTCTCTAATGATTAATGATGTTGAGCATTCTTTCATGTGTTTGTTGGCAGTCTGTATATTTTCTTTGGAGAAAAGTCTATTTAGGTCTTCTGCCTATTTTTGAATTGGGTTGTTTGTTTTTTTGTTATTGAGCTGCATGAGCATATTGTAAATTTTGGAGGTTAATCCTTTGTGAGTTGCTTCATTTGGAAATATTTTCTCCCATTCTGAGGGTTGCCTTTTGGTCTTGTTTATGGTTTCCTTTGCTGTAAAAAAGCTTTTAAGTTTCATTAGGTCCCATTTGTTTATTTTTGTTTTTATTTCCATTTCTCTAGGAGGTGGGTCCAAAATGATCTTGCTGTGATTTATGTCATAGAGTGTTCTACCTATGTTTTCCTCTAAGAGTTTGATAGTGTCTGGCCTTACATTTAGGTCTTTAATACATTTTGAGCTTATTTTTGTGTATGGTATTAGGGAGTGATCTAATCTCATACTTTAACATGTACCTGTCCAGTTTTCCCAGCACCACTTATTGAAGAGGCTGTCCTTTCTCCACCATACATTTCTGCCTCCTTTATCAAAGATAAGGTGACAGTATGTGTGCGGGTTTATCTCTGGGCTTACTATCCTGTTCCATTGATCAATTTTTTCTGTTTTGGGGCCAGTACCATGCTGTCTTGATTATTGTAGCTTTGTAGTAGTCTGAAGTCAGGGAGCCTGATTCCTCCAGCTCCGTATTTCATTCTCAAGATTGCTTTGGCTATTCAGGGTCTTTTGTGTTTCCATATAAATTGTGATTTTTTTTGTTCTAGTTCTGTGAAAAATGCCATTGGTAGTTTGATAGGGATTGCATTGAATCTGTAGATTGCTTTGGGCAGTAGAGTCATCTTCACAATATTGATTCTTCCAATCCAGGAACATGGTATATCTCTCCATCTATTTGTATCATCTTTAATTTCTTTCATCAGTGTCTTATAATTTTCTGCATACAGGTCTTTTGTCTCCTTAGGTAGGTTTATTCCTAGATATTTTATTTTTTTTTTGTTACAGTGGTAAATGGGAGTGTTTTCTTGATTTCACTTTCAGATTTTTCATCATTAGTGTACAGGAATGCCAGAGATTTCTATGCATTAATATTGTACCCTGATACCTTACCAAATTCACTGATTAGCACTAGTAGTTTTCTGGTACCATCCTTAGGATTCTCTATGTATAGTATCATGTCATCTGCAAACAGGGACAGCTTTACTTCTTTTCTGATTTGGATTCCTTTTATTTCTTTTTCTTCTCTGATTGTTGTGGATAAAACTTTCAAAACTACGTTGAATAAGATTGGTGAGAGTGGGCAAACTTGTGTTGTTCCTGATCTTAGTGGAAATGATTTCAGTTTTTCACCATTGAGGATGATGTTGGCTGTGGGTTTGTCATATATGGCCTTTATTATGTTGAGGAAAGTTCCCTCTATGCCTACTTTCTGCAGGGTTTTTATCATAAATGGTTGTTGAATTTTGTCAAAAAGTTTCTCTGCATCTATTGCAATGATCATATGGTTTTTCTCCTTCAATGTGTGAATATGGTGTATCATGTTGATTGATTTGTGTATATTGAAGAATCCTTGCATTCCTGGAATAAACCCCACTTGAACATGGTGTATGATCCTTTTCTTGTGCTGGTGGATTCTGGTTGCTAGTATTTTGCTGAGGATTTTTGCATTTATGTTCATCAGAGATATTGACCTGTAGTTTTCTTTCTTTGTGACATCCTTGTCTGGTTTTGGTATCAGAGTGATGGTGGCCTCGTAGAATGAGTTTGAGAGTGTTCCTTCCTCTGCTATATTTTGGAAGAGTTTGAGAAGGATGGGTGTTAGCTCTTCTCTAAATGTTTGATAGAATTCGCCTGTGAAGCCATCTGGTCCTGGGGTTTTGTTTGTTGGAAGATTTTTAATCACAGTTTCAATTTCAGTGCTTGTGATTGGCCTGTTCATATTTTCTATTTCTTCCTGATTCAGTCTTGGCAGTTGTGCATTTCTAAGAATTTGTCCATTTCTCCCAGGTTGTCCATTTTATTGTCATAGAGTTGCTTGTAGTAATCTCTCATGATCTTTGTATTTCTGCAGTGTAAGTTGTTACTTCTCCTTTTTCACTTCTAATTCTTTTGATTTCAGTCTTCTCCCTTTTTTTCCTGATGAGTCTGGCTAATGGTTTATCAATTTTGTTTATCTTTTCAAAGAAGCAGCTTTTAGTTTTATTGATCTTTGATATCATTTCCTTCATTTCTTTTTCACTTATTTCCAATCTGATTTTTATGATTTCATTCTTTTGCTAACTTTGGGCTTCATTTGTTCTTCGTTCTCTAATTGTTTTAGGTGCAAGGTTAGGTTGTTTATTCGAGATATTTCCTGTTTCTTTTTTTTTTTTTTTTTTTTTTTGCTGTACGCGGGCCTCTCACTGTTGTGGCCTCTCCCATTGCGGAGCACAGGCTCCAGACGCACAGGCTCAGCGGCCATGGCTCACGGGCCCAGCCGCTCCACGGCATATGGGATCCTCCCAGACCGGGGCACGAACCCGTATCCCCTGCATCGGCAGGCGGACTCTCAACCACTGCGCCACCAGGGAGGCCCTTTCCTATTTCTTAAGGTAGGATTTTATTGCTATAAACTTCCCTCTTAGAACTGCTTTTACTGCATCCCATAGGTTTGGGGTGTCGTGTCTCCATTGTCATTTTTTTCCTGGTGTTTTTTTATTTCCTCTTTGATTTCTTCAGTGATCACTTCGTTATTAAGTAGTGTATTGTTTAGCCTCCATGTGTTTGTATTCTTTACAGATCTTTTCCTGTAATTGATATCTAGTCTCATAGCATTGTTGTCAGAAAAGATACTGGATACAATTTCAATTTTTTTTAAATTTACCAAGGCTTGATTTGTGACATAAGATATGATCTATCCTAGAGAATATTCCATGAGCACTTGAGAAAAGTGTGTATTCTGTTGTTTTTGGATGGAATGTCCTATAAATATCAATTAAGTCCACCTTGTTTAATGTATCAGGTAAACCTTGTGATTCCTTATTTATTTTCATTTTGGATGATCTGTCCATTGGTGAAAGTGGGGTGTTAAAGTCCCCTACTATGAATGTGTTACTGTCGATTTCCCCTTTAATGGCTGTTGGTATTTGCCTTATGTATTGAGGTGCTCCTATGTTGGGTGCATAAATATTTACAATTGTTATATCTTCTTCTTGGATCGATCCCTTGATCATTATGTAGTGTCCTTCTTTGTCTCTTTTAATAGTCTTTATTTTAAAGTCTATTTTGTCTGATATGAGAATTGCTTCTCCAGCTTCCTTTTGGTTTCCATTTGCATGGAGTATCTTTTTCCATCCCCTTACTTTCAGTCTGTATGTGTCTCTAGGTCTGAAGTGGGTCTCTTGTAGACAGCATATATATGGGTTTTGTTTTTGTATCCATTCAGCCAATCTGTGTTTTTTGGTGGGATCATTTAGTCCATTTACATTTAAGGTATTTATCTATATGTATGTTCCTATTCCCATTTTCTTAGTTGTCTTGAGTTTGTTGTTATAGGTCTTTTCCTTCTCTTGGGTTTCTTGTCTAGAGAAGTTCCTTTAGCATTTGTTGTAAAGCTGGTTTGGTGGTGCTGAACTCTCTCAGCTTTTTCTTGTCTGTAAACGTTTTAATTTCTCCATCAAATCTGAATGAGATTCTTGTTGGGTAGAGTACTCTTGGTTGCAGGTTTTTCTCCTTCATCACTTTAAATATGTCCTACCAGTCCCTTCTGGCTTTCAGAGTTTCTGCTGAAAGATCAGCTGTTAACCTTATGGGGATTCCCTTGTGTTTTATTTGTTGTTTTTCCCTTGCTGCTTTTAATATATTTTCTTTGTAGTTAACTTTTGACAGTTTGATTAATATGTGTCTTGGTGTGTTTCTCCTTGGATTTATCCTGTATGGGACTCTCTCTCCTTCCTGGACTTGATTAATTATTTCCTTTCCCATATTAGGGAACTTTTCAACTGTAATCTCTTCAAATATTTTCTCAGTCCCTTTCTTTTTCTCTTCTTCTTCTGGAACCCCTATAATTCCAATGTTGGTGTATTTAATGTTGTCCCAGAGGTCTCTGAGACTGTCCTCAGTTCTTTTCATTCTTTTTTCTTTATTCTGCTCTGCAGTTGTTATTTCCACTATTTTAACTTCCAGGTCACTTATCCTTTCTTCTGCCTCCGTATTCTGCTATTGATCCCATCTAGAGTATTTTTAATTCCATTTATTGTGTTGTTCATCATTGCTTGTTTCATCTTTAGTTCTTCTAGGTCTTTGTTTAATGTTTCTTGCATTTTGTCTATTCTATTTCCAAGATGTTGGATCATCTTTCCTATCATTATTCTGAATTCTTTTTCTGGTAGCGTGCCTAATTCCTCTTCATTTTTTAGGTCTGTTGAGTTTTTGTCTTTCTCCTTCATCTGCTGTGTGTCTTTCTGTGTTCTCATTTTGCTTATCTTACTGTGTTTGGGGTCTCCTTTTTCCAGGCTGCAGGTTCGTAGTTCCTGTTGTTTTTGGTGTCTGTCCCCATTGGCTAAAGTTGCTTCAGTGGGTTGTGTCGGCTTCCTGGTGGAGGGTACTAGTGTCTGTGTTCTGCTGGATGAGGCTGGATCTTTTCTTTCAGGTGGGCATGTCCATGTCTGGTGGTGTGTTTTGGGGTGTCTGTGGACTTATTATGATTTTAGGCAGCCTCTCTGCTAATGGGTGGGGTTGTGTTCCTTCCTTGCTAGTTGTTTGCATAGTGTGTCCAGCACTGTAGCTTGCTGGCTGTTGAGGGAAGCTGTATGCTGGTGTTGTAAATGGAGTTCTCTGGGAGATTTTCACCATTTGATATTATGTGGAGCTGGGAGGTCTCTTGTGGACCAGTGTCCTGAAGTTGGCTCTCCCACCTCAGAGGCACAGCACTGACTCCTGGCTGCAGCACCAAGAGTCTTTCATCCACACGGCTCAGAATAAAAAGGAGAAAAAGTAGAAAGAAAGAAAGAAGGAAAGTTAGAAAAATAGAAAGAAAGAAAGAAACAAACAAAGAAAGAAACAAAGAAAGAAAGAATGGAGTTAGGGAGGGAAGCAGGGAGGGAGTGAGGGAGGAAGGAAGCAGGGAAAGAAGGAAAGAAAGAAAGAAAGAAGATAAAATAACATAAAGTAAGATAAAATAAATTTATTAAAATAAAAAATATTAAGAAAAAAATTTAAAAAAACAAAAGAAATGGATGGATAGAACCCTAGGACAAATGGTGGAAGGAAAGCTATACAGACAAAATGTCACACAGAAGCATACACATACACACTCAAAAAGAGGAATAGGGGAAAAAATAATAAATCTTGTTCTCAAAGTCCAGCTCCTCAATTTGGGATGATTCATTGTCTATTCATGTATTCCACTGATGCAGGGTACATCAAGTTGATTGTGGAGCTTAATCCACTGCTTCTGAGGCTGCTGGGAGAGACTTCCCTTTCTCTTCTTTTTTCTCACAGCTCCCGGGGCTCAGCTTTGGATTTGGCCCCGCCTCTGCATGTAGGTCACCAGAAGACATCTGTTCTTTGCTCAGACAGGACGGGGTTAAAGGAGCAGCTGCTTCGGGGACTCTGGCTCACTCAGGCTGGGGGTAGGGAGTGGTACGGTGTGCGGGGCGAGCCTGCAGTGGCAGAGGGCAGCGTGACATTGCACCAGCCTGAGCGCACCATACGTTCGCCCAGGGAAATTGTCCCTGGATCCCAGGACCCTGGCAGTGGCAGGCTACACAGGCTCCCCGGAAGGGGGGTGTGGATAGTGACCTGTGCTTGCACACAGGCTTCTTGGTGGTGGCAGCAGCAGCCTTAGTGTCTCATGCCCATCTCTGAGGTCCGTGCTTTTAGCCACAGCTTGCGCCCATCTCTGGGGCTCCTTTAAGCAGCGCTCTTAATCCCCTCTCCTCGCACACCAGGAAACAAAGAGGGAAGAAAAAGTCTCTTGCTCTTCGGCAGGTCCAGACTTTTCCCCGGACTCCCTCCCTGCTAGTCGTGGTGCACTAACCCCCTGCAGGCTGTGTTCATGCCGCCAACCCCAGTCCTCTCCCTGCTCTCTGACTGAAGCCCGAGCCTCAGCTCCCAGCCCCGCTCACCCCGGCGGGTGAGCAGACAAGCCTCTCGGGCTGGTGAGTGCCGAATGGTACCGATCCTCTGTGCGGGAATGTCTCCACTTTGCCCTCCGCACCCCTGTTGCTGTGCTGTCCTCCATGGCTCTGAAGCTTTCCTCCTCCACCACCCGTGGTCTCTGCCTGTGAAGGGGCTTCCTAGTGTGTGGAAACCTTTCCTCCTTCACGGCTCCCTCCCACTGGTGCAGGTCCCATCCCTATCTTTTTGTCTCTGTTTATTCTTTTTTCTTTTGCCCTACCCATGTACGTGGGGACTTTCTTGCCTTTTGGGAGGTCTGAGGTCTTCTGCCAGCGTTCAGTAGGTGTTCTGTAGGAGTTGTTCCACGTGTAGATGTATTTTTGGTGTATCTGTGGGGAGGAAGGTGATCTCCACCTCTTACTCTTCCGCCATCTTTCCCTCATCCTAGAGACCTTTTCAACACTACACTACAAGCATCGCACAATGGGTTTCATTTGATTTCACTTTAAGAACAGTGTAGAATGCAGTTTTCAACTAGTACAGAAAATTATATTTCAAGTGATATTAAACACTTTGCTACATGCATTACAGAATGAAAATCACTTGCATTCACAAAAAGAAAGCTGTTGAAAATCTTTAGGAATCAGCTTTTAAAAACTTTTCTTAATTGTCTTGTTAAACCTTCTATTACATGCTTCACAGATAGGTATCACATGTATTCACTGAAAAAAATGTAAAAAATGCACTTAGTAACTAGCTTGAAAACATTTCATTAGAAGTGGTCTTAAACCCTTTACTGTATACACATCACAGAATGGGTGTCACTATTATTCACTTAAATAGCACAGTGTAGAATGGAATTTGCAAGTACTAGATTGTGAGGAATACTTTATTAGGAGTGTTGTTAAACTTCACCACATATTTCACAGAAGGATTATTGCTTGGATTCACTGAAAGTACCCTGTTCAGAATCCAGGGTTTTTCCCCCATTTCATTCCTCCCCCTACCCCCTGCTCTTCTGGCAACCAGCTGCCTATGTTTTCTTCTAGATGTTTATGGTTTCAGTTCTTACTTTTAACTCTTTAATCCATTTTGAATTTGTTTTTGTGCATGTTGTGAGAGAGTAGTCCTGTTTGATCTTTTGCATATAACTGTCCAATTTTCATAACACCATTTATTGAAGAGGCCATCTTTTCCCAATTGTATATTGTATATTAAAGATCCTTATTGTTATTGTGTTACTGTCAATTTCTTCTTTTATGTCTATTAATATTTGCTTTATGTATTTAGGTGTTCCTATATTGGGTGCATACATATTTACAATTGTTATATCTTCTTCTTTGATTAGTCCCTTAATCATTATGTAATTACTTTTTGATATCGTGTCATAGTCTTTATTTTAAAGTCTGTAAAGTTTCGTATCAGATACCTTTTCCATCCCCTCACTTTTAGTCTGTGTGTGTCTTTAGATCTGAAGTGAGTCTCTTGTAGGCAGCATATAGACTTTTTTTTGTAATCCATTCAATTATTCTATGTCTTTTGATTGGAGCATTTAGTCCATTTACATTTAAAGTAATTATTGATAAGTATGTTCTCATGGCCATTTTGTTAATGGTTTGGGGGTTCTTTTTGTTGTTCTTTTTTCTTTCTTTCTTCTTCTTTTGCTCTATTCACTTGTGATTTGATGAGTATGTTTACTATTATGTTTTGATTCCTTTCTCTCTCTCTCTCTCTTTTTTTTTGCTTTCTGTTTGTTTATCTATAATAGATTTTGATTTGTGGCCACTGTGACTTTTATATACAACAATAAATAAATAAATAAATAAATAAATAAATAAATAAATAAATATACACACACACACACACACACACATATATAATATGTATATATAATGCATATTTGGTTATTTTAATTTGCTGATCTCTTAAACTCAAATACCTTTCAACAATCTTGCATTTGTACACCCCCTACAATGTTTATTGTTTTTGATGTCATATTTAAATCTTTTTGTTTTGTGTGCACCTTAACTGCCTATTTTGGATATAGATGATTAGACTCCCTTTTTTCTTTTAACCTTCCTTCTAGCTTTTTTTTTTTTTTTTTTTTTTTTTTTGTGGTACGCGGACCTCTCACCATTGTGGCCTCTCCCGTTGTGGAGCACAGGCTCCGGACACACAGGCTCAGTGGCCATGGCTCATGGGCCCAGCCACTCCATGGCATGTGGGACCTTACCGGACCGGGGCACGAACCCATGTCCCCTGCATCAGCAGGTAGACTCTCAACCACTGCACCACCAGGGAAGCCCCTTCCTTCTAGCTTTATTAAACACTTTATTACCCACATCACACAATGGGTAACATTTGGTTTCACTTTAAGAACACAGTGTGTATTGTATTTTGCCAATAGATTGTAGAAAACAGTTAATTAGATGACTTGGTAAAACATCACTATGCACAACACAGAATGATCATCAATTGCATTCACTGAAAGAACCCTGCATTGAACACAGTTTTTGACTATCTTGTAAGAAACATTTTATTAGAAGTCCTGTTAAACACTTCATTGCATGCATCACAGAACTTTTATCACTGGTATTCATGGAAATAACACTGTGTAGAACACAGCAATTCTCTTCTAATAAACCTTTGCTTACAAGTCCTGCTTAACACTTCATTACAAATATCACAGAATCGGTATGACTTGGAATCACTTAACACAGTGCAGAATTTATTTTGTGACAGGTTTTTAAAATATATTTGACTGAAAGTCTTTCTAAAGAGTTGACTATACCCTTCACTGAGTGTCTATTGTGTAATAACTGTAAGAAATGTTTTCCTAAAAGACTTGTTATATACTACATATATTTCAGTATGAGTATCCTTTGGATTCACTGTAAAAACCCTGTGCAGAATAACTAGATTGTAAGAAATATTGTCTTTCAAGTCTCTTTACTTTATTCACATCATAGAATGGGTATTGAACACTCATTTAAGAACACAGTGTAAAAAAATCTTAAAATTTGTGTGGAGACACAAGAGACCCCGAATAGCCAAAGCAATCTTGAGAAAGAAAAACAGAGCTGGATGAATCTTGCTCCCTTACTTCAGACTATACTACAAATCTATAGTCATAAAAACTGTATGGTGCTGGCAGAAAAATAGAAAAGTAAATCAATGGAACAGGATAGAAGCCCAGGAATAAACCCACACAGCTATGGTCAATTAATCTATGACAAAGGAGGCAAGATTGTACAGTGGAAGAAAGATAGTCTCTTCAATAAATGATGCTAAGAATACTGGACAGCTTCATGTAAAAAAAAATGAAATTAGAACATTCTTTAATACCATACACAAAAATAAACTCAAAATGGATTAAAGATCTAAATGTGAGATTGGACACTATAAATCTCTTAGAGGAAAACATAGGGAGAACAGTCTCTGACATAAATCCCTGCAGTATCTTTTTGACCTGTCACCCAGAATAATAGAAATAAAAACAAAACTAAGCAAGCGGGACCTAATTAAACTCAAAAGCTTTTGCACAGCCAAAGAAACCATCAACAAATCGGAAAGACAGCCCACAGAATGGGAGAAAATATTTGCAAATGATGTGACCAACAGAGGATCAGTCTCCAAAATTTACAAACAGCTCATGAAGCTCAATAACATCAAAACAAACAACCCAATCAAAAACTGAGCAGAAGAGCTAAATAGACATTTCTCCAAAGAAGACATACAGATGGCCAAGAGGCACATGAAATGATGTTCAACATCACTAATTATTAGAGAAATGCAAATCAAAACTACAATGAGATATCACCTCACACCAGTCAAATGGCTATCATCAAGAGATCCACAAACAATAAATGCTGGAGAGAGTATGGAGAGAGGGGAAACCTCTTATGCTTTTGGTGGGAATGTAAACTGCTACAGCCACTGTGGAGAACCGTACAAATGTTCCCTAAGAAACTAAAAATGGAGCTACCATATGATCCAGGAATCCCACTTCTGGGCATATATCCAGAGAAAAACATGGTTCAAAAGGATACATGCACCCCAATGTTCATTGCAAAACTCTTTACAATAGCCAACACATGGAAGCAACTTAAATGTCCAGTGACAGAGAAATGGATAAAGAAGATGTGGTACATATATACAATGGAATATTACTCAGCCATTAAAAACAATGAAATAATGTCATTTGCAGCAACATGGATGGACCTAGAGGTTGCCATACTGAGTGAAGTAGGTTAGACAGAGAAAGACAATTATCATGTGATATCACTTACGTGCAGAATCTAAAAAAGAATGATACAAGTGAACTTATTTACAGAGCAGAAATAGATTCACAGACTTAGAGAATGCCCTTATGGTTACCAGTGGGGAAGAGTGAGAGGAAGGGATATTTAGGGAGTTTGGGATTCACATGTACACAGTGCTATATTTATTAAAAATGGATAACCAACAAGGATCTACTGTATAGCACAGGGGAGTCTGCTCAATATTTTGTAACAACCTAAATGGGAAAAGAATTTGAAAAAGAATAGATACACGTATATGTATAACTAAATCACTTGCTGTACATCTGAAACTAATACAACACTCTTAATCAACTATATTCCAATATAAAATAAAAAGTTAAAAAAGAACGCAGTGTAGAATGCAGTTTGTATGTAGACTGTAAAAATATTTTATTATGTTTTGTTAAACCTTTAACTGCAGGCATCATAGAATGAGCATCACTTGGATTCAATAAAAGAACTGTGCATGGAATGCAGTTTATAACTAGCTTCTAAGAAACAGTCTATTAGAAGTCTGGTCATGCACTTCACTACATGAATCACAGAAGAGTTATTACTTGCATTCACAGATAGAACACTGTATAAAACACAGCAATTGTGTTAAAACATTTTATTTGAAGTCTTTTAAACATTTAACTACCTGCATTACACAATCAGTAACACTTGCTTTCATTTTAAGAAAGCACTTTATAATGCAGTTTCCAAATAATTTTCAGGAGGAACTTAATTAGAAGACTTTTGAAACACTTCACTACATGTATCACAAATGGGTACCATTTGGAATCCCTGAAAGGACATAGTGCTGAATGTAGTTTGCAGCTAGCTTTTGAGAAACATTTTTTGTAAGTGTTGTTACTTCACTACATGTGTCACAGAATGGATATGACTTGGATTCACTTAACACAGTGTAAAATTCAGATAATTAAAACATTTTATAAAAGTTTTTTAAACACTTAACTACAGGAGTCACAGAATGAATATTGCTTGCATTCAATGATAGAACTTTATGTAAAACACACTTTGCAATTAGCTTGTAAGAAACATTTTATTAGAAGTCTTGTCAAGCACTTTACTATATGCATCAAAAAAGAAGTATCACTTGCCTTCACTGTGTAAAATGCAGTTAACAACTAGCTCCTAAAACATTTTATTAGAAGGCTTTTTAAAGATTTTATTAGTTGCATCACAGAAAGGACATTACTTACATTAATAGGCAAAATACTTATAAAATGCATTTAGCCACCAGACTCTAAAAACATTTTATTAGAAATCTTCTTAATCGCTTCACTACATGCATCACTGAATGGGAAATATATTGGTTTCACATTAAGAATTATCTATATAATGCAGTTTGCAACTAGCCTGGAAGAAACATTTTATAAAAAGTCCTAGTGAACCCGTGAGTCACAGAATGGGTATTGCTTGGATTCACTGAAAAGATATTAGGCAGAATGCAGGAGGAAACTCACTTGTAAGCACCATTTTTTTTTTTTTTTCGGTACGCGGGCCTCTCACTGTTGTGGCCTCTCCCGTTGCCGAGCACAGGCTCCGGACGTGCAGGCTCAGCGGCCATGGCTCACGGGCCTATAGCCACTCCGTGGCATGTGGGATCTTCCCGGACCGGGGCACGATCCCGTATCCCTTGCATCGGCAGGTGGACTCTCAACCACTGCGCCACCAGGGAAGCCCCATAAGAACAATTTTGTTACAAATTATGTTAAACACTTCCCTGCACACATCACAGAATAAGTATCACTTGGTTTCACTGAATAAAGCTTGTGCAGAATACAGTTGTGAACTACCTTGTAAAAAGCATTTTATTAGAAGTCTTGGCAAATACATCACTACATACATCAGAGAATGGGTATTACTTGCATTCACAGAGAGAAGACTGTGTAAAATACAGTTAACAACTAGCTTCTAAAAAAGTTATTAAAAGTCTTGTAAAATTCTTCATTATATGGTTTATAGATTGAGTACTGTTTGGATTCAGTAAAAGTATCTTGTGAAGAATGAAGTTTGCAACTACCTGGTAAGAAACATAATCCAACGAGTCTTGTTAAACATTACATGTATTTGAGAATGGGCATCACTTAAACTCACTGTAAAAACGCTGTACAGGACGCATTTTGCAACTACATTGTTAGAAACATTTCCCCACATGTCTTGTTACTGTACTACACAATCACAGAATGGGCATTACCTAGATTCATTTAAAAACACAGCATAGAATGCAGTTTGCAAGTAAATTGTAAGAAAGATTTTATTAAAAATTTTGTCAAACCCTTAATTAGAGGGATCACAGCATGGGTATAGCTTGGATTCAATGACTGAACTTTGTGCATAACATAGTTTGCAACTAGCTTGTAAAAACATTTTATTAGAAGTCTTGTCAAACATTTCAATTCATACATCACAAAATGGGTATAACTTGCATCCATAGAGAGAACACTGTGTAAAACTCAGCTACCAATCAGCTTCTAAAAACATCTTATTAGAGGACTTGTTAAACATGTCACTACATGAATTACACAATGGATGCCACTTTAATAGACTGAAAGAACATGTGTGCAACAGTTTGCAACTACCTTTTAAAATATTTTATTAGAAATCTCCTTAATCACTTCATTACATGCATCAAAAATGGGTATTTCTTGGATTCTCTGAAAGGACATTGTGCAGAAGGCTGTTTGTAACTAGTTTGTGAGAAACATTTTCCTACAAGACTAGTTAAATTATTCCGTAGCATTACAGAATGGGTATTGTATCACCTGCATTCACAGAAGTGCCATTTTATAGAATACAATTAGCAATGAGTTTATAAAAAACATTAGTTTACAAGTCATGTTAAAATTTCAAAAACATGTATCAAAAATATGTATCGGTATGACTTGGATTCACTAAAAGAATACAGTGCTGTATGCAGTTTACAAATAGATTATAAGAAACATTTTTTTACAAGTCTTGATAAACATTTCATTACAGACATCAAGGAATTGTTATCTCTTAGATTACTAATAGAACCCAATGTAGAATCATTTTACAAATACCTTGTAAGAAACATTTTCATAGAAGTCCAGTTCACACTTCAGTACACCCACCATAGAATGAGTATTGCCTGCATTCACAGAACGAAGCCTGTGTGTTATGCAGTTTGCAACCTGCCTGTAAGATACATATTTTAACAATGGGTTAAACACTTCACTTACACATATCTTAGAGTGTGTTACTTGCATTCACTTTAAAACAAAGACCTGTGCAGAATGCAGTTAGCAATTATATTCTAAAAACATTTTCTTACAAGTCTTTTTTTTTTAAACACATTTATTGGGATATAATTGACTTACAATTGTGTGTTAGTTTCTGCTTTATAACGAAGTGAATCAGATATACATATACATATATCCCCATATCTCCTCCTTCTCATGTCTCCCTCCCAACCTCTCTATCACTCCCCTCTAGGTAGTCAAAAGCACCGAGCTAATCTCCATGTGCTACGCAGCTGCTTCCCACTAGCTCTTTTACATTTGGTAGTATATATAAGAACATGCCACTCTCTCACTTTGGTGCAGCTTACACTTCTCCCTCCCCGTGTCCTCAAGTTGATTCTCTACGTCTGTGTCTTTATTACTGTCCTGCCCCTAAACTTGTTTTTTTTTTTTTTTTACATTCCATATATATGTGTTACTATATGGTATTTGTTTTTCTCTTTCTGACTTGCTTCACTCTGTATGACAGACTCTACGTCCATCCACCTCACTACAAATAACTCAATTTCATTTCTTTTTATGGCCTAGTAATATTCCATTGTATATATATATATATATATATATATATATATATATATATATATATATATATATATATGTATATGTATATATATATATGTATATATATATATATATATATATATATATATATATACATATATATATATATATATATGCCACATTTTCTTTATCCATTCATCTATTGATAGACACTTAGGTTGCTTCCATGTCCTGGCAATTGTAAATAGAGCTGCAATGAACATTGTGGTACATGACTCTTTTTAAATTATGGTTTTCCCAGGAAATATGCCCAGTAGTGGGATTGCTAGGTCATATGGTAATTCTGTTTTTAGCTTTTTAAGGAACCTCCACACTGCTCTCCATAGTGGCTGTATCAATTTACGTTCCCACCAACAGTGCAAGAGGGTTCCATTTTCTCCACACCCTCTCCAGCATTTATTGTTTGTAGATTTTTTGGTTATGGCCATTCTGACTAGTGTGAGGGGATACCTCATGGTAGTTTTGATTTGCGTTTCTCTAATGATTAAGGGGTTGAGCATTCTTTCATGTGTTTGTTGTCAATATGTATATCTTCTTTGGAGAAATGTCTATTTAGGTCTTCTGTGCACATTTGGATTGGCTGTTTGTTTTTTTGATATTCAGCTGCATGAGCTGCTTGTAAATATTGGTGATAAATTCTCTGTCATTTGCTTAATTTGGAAATATTTTCCCATTCTGAGGGTTGTCTTTTCATCTTGTTTACAGTTTCCTTTGTTGTGCAAAAGGTTTTTAAGTTTGATTAGGTCCCATTTGTTTATCTTTGTTTTTAATTCCATTTCTCTAGGAGGTGGGTCAAAAAAGATCTTGCTGGGATTTATGTCATAGTGTTCTGCCTAAGTTTTCCTCTAAGACTTTTACAGTGCTTGGTCTTTCATTTAGGACTTTAACTCATTTTGAGTTTATTTTTGTGTATGGTGTTAGAGAGTGTTCTAATTTTATTACTGTTCATGTAGCTGTTCAGTTTTCCCAGCACCACGTATTGAAAAGGCTGTCTTTTCTACATTGTATACTCTTGCCTCCTTTATCAGAAATAAGGTGACCATATGAGTGTGGGATTATCTCCGGATTTTCTATCCTGTTCTATTGATCTATATTTATGTTTTTGTGCCAATACCATACTGTCTTGATTACCGTAGCTTATTTTTTTACACCTTTATTGGAGTATAATTGTTTTACAATGGTGTGTTAGTTTCTGCTTTATAACAAAGTGAACCAGTTATACACATACATATGTTCCCATATCTCTTCCCTCTTGCATCTCCCTCCCTACCACCCTCCCTATCCCACCCCTCCAGGTGGTCACAAAGCACCAAGCTGATCTCCCTGTGCTATGTGGCTGCTTCCCACTAGCTATCTACCTTACATTTTGTAGTGTATATATGTCCATGCCTCTTTCTCGCTTTGTCACAGCTTACCCTTCCCCCTCCGCATATCCTCAAGTCCATTCTCTAGTAGGTCTGTGCCTTTATTCCTATCTTATCACAAGGTTCTTTTATTTTTTTGGGGGGTACGGGGGCTTCTCACTTTTGTGGCCTCTCCCGTTGCGGAGCACAGGCTCCGGACACGCAGGCTCAGTGGCCATGCTCACAGGACCAGCTGCTCCATGGTATGGGGGATCCTCCCGGACCAGGGCATGAACCCATGTCTCCTGCATCAGCAGACGGACTCTCAACCACTGTGCCACCAGGGAAGACCACTGCTAGGTTCTTCATGACATTATTTTTTCTTAAATTCCATATATATGTGTTAGCATATGGTATTTGTCTTTCTCTTTCTGACTTAACTTCACTCTGTATGACAGACTCTAGGTCTATCCACCTCATTACAAATACCTCAATTTCATTTCTTTTTATGGCTGAGTAATATTCCATTGTATATATGTGCCACATCTTCTTTATCCATTCATCCGATGATGGACACTTAGGTTGTTTCCATCTCTGGGTTATTGTAAACAGAGCTGCAATGAACATTTAGGTACATGACTCTTTTTTCAATTATGGTTTTCTCAGGGTATATGCACAGTAGTGGGATTGCTAGGTCATATGATAGTTCTATTTGTAGTTTTTTAAGGAACCTCCATACTGTTCTCCATAGTGGCTGTACTAATTCACATTCCCACCAGCAGTGCAAGAGTGTTCCCTTTTTTCCACATCCTCTCCTGCATTTATTGTTTCTAGATTTTTTGAGGATGGCCATTCTGACTGGTGTGAGATGATATCTCATTGTAGTTTTGATTTGCATGTCTCTAATGATTAATGATGTTGAGTATTCTTTCATGTGTTTGTTGGCAGTCTGTATATTTTCTTTGGAGAAAAGTCTATTTAGGTCTTCTGCCCATTTTTGGATTGGGTTGTTTGTATGTTGTTATTGAGCTGCATGAGCTGCATATAAATTTTGGAGATTAATCCTTTGTAAGTTGCTTCATTTGCAAATATTTTCTCCCATTCTGAGGGTTGTCTTTTGGTCTTGTTTATGTTTTCCTTTGCTGTGCAAAATCTTTGAAGTTTCATTAGGCCCCATTTGTTTATTTTTGTTTTTAAATCCATTTCTCTAGGAGGTGGGTCCAAAAGGATCTTGCTGTGATTTATATCATAGACTGCTCAGCCTATATTTTCCTCTAAGAATTTGATTGTTTCCGGCCTTACATTTAGGTCTTTAATCCATTTTGAGCTTATTTTTGTGTATGGTGTTAAGGAGTGATGTAATCTCATACTTTTATATGTACCTGTCCAGTTTTGTTTATCTTCTCAAAGAACCAGCTTTTAGTTTTATTGATCTTTGCTATCATTTCCTTCATTTCTTTTCCATTTATTTATGATCTGATTTTTATGATTTCTTTCCTTCTGCTAACTTTGGGGTTTCTTTGTTCTTCTTTCTCTAATTGTTTTAGGTGCAAGGTTAGGTTGTTCATTCGAGATGTTTCCTATTTCTTAAGGTAGGATTGTGTTGCTATAACTTTCCCTCTTAGCACTGCTTTGGCTGCATCTCATAGGTTTTGGGTCATCATGTCTCCATTGTCATTTGTTTCTAGGTATTTTTTTATATCCTCTTTAATTTTTTCAGTGATCACTTTGTTATTAAGTAGTGTATTGTTTAGCCTCCATGTAGTTGTATTTTTTACATATTTTTTCCTGTAACTGATATCTAGTCTCATAGAGTTGTGGTCAGAAAAGATACTGGATACAATTTCAATTTTCTTAAATTTACCAAGGCTTGATTTGTGACCCAAGATATGATCTATCCTAGAGAATATCCCATGAGCACTTGAGAAAAATGTGTATTCTATTGTTTTTGGATGGAATGTCCTATAAATATCAATTAAGTCCTCCTTGTTTAAGGTATCATTTAAAGCTTCCTTATTTATTTTCATTTTGGATGATCTGTCCATTGGTGAAAGTGGGGTGTTGAAGTCCCCTACTATGAATGTGTTACTGTCAATTTCCCCTTTGATGGCTGTTAGCAGTTGCCTTATGTATTGAGGTGCTCCTATGTTGGGTGCATAAATATTTACAATTGTTACATCTTCCTCTTGGATCGATCCTTTGATCATTATATAGTGTCCTTCTTTGTCTCTTGTAATAGTCTTTATTTTAAAGTCTATATTGTCTGATATGAGAATTGCTACTCCAGATTTCTTTTGATTTCCATTTGTATGGAATATCTTTTTCCATCCCCTTACTTTCAGTTTGTATGTGTCTCTAGGTCTGAAGTGGGTCTCTTGTGGACAGCATATATATGGGTCTTGTTTTTGTATCCATTCAGCCAATCTGTGTCTTTTGGTGGGAGCATTTAATCCATTTACATTTAAGGTAATTATATATATATATATATATATATATATATATATATATATATATATATATATATCGATATGTATGTTCCTATTCCCAGTTTCTTAATTGTTTTGGTTTCATTATTGTAGGTCTTTTCCTTCTCTTGTGTTTCTTGCCTAGAAATGTTCCTTTAGCACTTGTTGTAAAGCTGGTTTTGTGGTGCTGAACTCTCTCAGCTTTTGCTTGTCTGTAACAGTTTTAATTTCTCCATCATATCTGAATGAGTTCCTTGCTAGGTAGAGTAATCTTTGTTGCAGGTTTTTCTCCTTCATCAGTTTATATATGTCCTGCCACTCCCTTCTGGCTTGCAGAGTTTCTGCAGAAAGTTCAACTGTTTACCTTATGGGGATTCCCTCGTGTGTTATTTGTTTATTTTTCCTTTGCTGCTTTTAATATATTTTCTTTGTATTTAATTTTTGACAGTTTGATTAATATGTGTCTTTGCATATTTCTCCTTGGATTTATCCTGTATGGGACTCTCTGTGCCTCCTGGACTTGATTACCTATTTCCTTTCCCATGTTTGGGAAGTTTTCAACTATAATCTCTTCAAATATTTTCTCAGTCCCCTTCTTTTCCTCTTCTTCTTCTGGAACCCCTATAATTCCAATGTTGGTGCATTTAATGTTGTCCCAAAGGTCCCTGAGACTGTCCTCAGTTCTTTTCATTCTTTTTTCTTTATTCTGCTCTGCATTAGTTATTTCCACTATTTTATCTTCCACGTCATCTATCCATTCTTCTGCCTCAGTTATTCTGCTGTAGATCCCATCTAGAGTATTGTTAATTCCATTTATTGTGTTGTTCATCATGGCTTGTTTCATCTTTAGTTCTTCTAGGTCTTTGTTAAATGTTTCTTGCATTTTGTCTATTCTATTTCCAAGATTTTGGATCATCTTTACTATCATTATTCTGAATTCTTTTTCTGGTAGACTACCAATTTCCTCTTCATTTGTTAGGTCTGGTGGGTTTTTATCTTGCTCATTAATTTGCTGTGTGTTTTTCTTTCTTCTCATTTTGTTTATTTTACTGTGTTTGGGGTCTCTTTTTTGCATGCTGCAGGTTCATAGTTCCCGTTTTTTTGTGTGTCTGTCCTGTGGCTAAGTTTGGTCCAGTAGGTTGTGTATTCTCCCTGGTGGAGGGGACTAGTGCCTGTATTCTGATTGGATGAGGCTGGATCTTGTCTTTCTGGTGTCAGGTCCACGTCTGGTTGTGTGTTTTGTGGTGTCTGTGGATTTATTATGATTTTAAGCAACCTCTCTGCTAATGGGAGGGGTTGTGCTCCTGTCTTGCTAGTTGCTTGACATAGGGTGTCCAGCACTGTAGCTTGCTGGTCGTTGAGTGAAGCTGGGTGATGGTGTTGAGATGTAGATCTGTGGGAGATTTTTGCCATTTGATATTAGGTGGAGCTGTGAGGTCTCTTTTGGACCAATGTCCTGAAGCTGGCTCACCCACCTCAGAGGCACAGCACTGACTCCTGGCTTCAGCACCAAGAGCCTTTCATCCACACGGCTCAGAATAAAAAGGAGAAAAAGTAGAAATAAAGAATAAGTAGAAGTAGAGAGAAAGAAAGAAAGAAAGAAAGGAGGGAGGGAAGAAGGGAGGAGGGAAGGAAGCAAAATGAAAGAAAGAAAGAAAGAAGATAAAGTAAAATAAAATAAAGTAAGATAAAATAAATTTATTAAAATAAGAAATAATTATTATGAAAAAATAAAAAAAGGAAGGATAGAACCCTAAGGCAAATGGTGGAAACAAAGTTATACAGACAAAATTACACACAGAAGCATACACATACACACTCACAAAAAGAGGAAAAGGGGAAAAAATAATAAATCTTGCTCTCAAAGTCCACCTCCTCAATTTAGGATGATTCGTTGTCTAAAGGAGGGAAGGAAGGGAAGAAAAAAAGAAAGAGAAGATAAAGTAAAATACATTAAGATAAAATAAAATAAAGTTATTTAAATAAACAATAATTATTAAGAAAAAATTTAAAAAAATACGGACCGGTAGCACCCTAGGACAAATGGTGGAAGTAAAGCTATACAGACAAAATCTCACACAGAAGCATACACATACACACTCACAAAAAGAGGAAAAGGGGAAAAAATCATAAATCTTGTTCTCAAAGTCCTCCTCCTCAATTTGGTATGATTCATTGTCTATTCATGTATTCCACAGATGCAGGGTACATCAAGTTGATTTTGGAGCTTTAATCTGCTGCTTCTGAGCCTGCTGGGAGAGATTTCCCTTTCTCTTCCCTGTTCTCACAGCTCCCGGGGCTCAGCTTTAGATTTGGGCCCCCCTCTGCCTGTAGGTCGCCGGAGGGTGTCTGTTCTTCGCTCAGACAGGACAGAGTTAAAGGAGCAGCTACTTCGGGGACGCTGGCTCACTCATGCCGGGTGTAGGGAGGGGTATGGAGTGCAGGGCGAGCCTGCAGCAGCAGAGGCCTGCGTGACGTTGCACCAGCCTGAGGCGCGCCATGTGTTCTCCCGGGGAAGTTGTCCCTGGATCCCGGGACCCTAGCAGTTGCGGGCTGCACAGGCTCCCCGGAAGAGGGGTGTGGATAGTGACCTGTACTAGCACACAGGTTTCTTGGTGGTGGCAGCAACAGCCTTAGCATCCTATGCCCATCTCTGGGGTCTGTGCTTTTAGCCGTGGCTCATGCCCGTCTCTGGGGTTCCTTTTAGCAGCACTCTTAATCCCCTCTCCTCATGCACCAGGACACAAAGAAGGAAGAAAATGTCTCTTACCTCTTCAGCAGGTCCAGACTTTTCCCCGGACTCCCTCCCAGCTAGCCCTGGTACACTAACACCCTGCAGGCTGTGTTCACGCAGCCAACCCCAGTCCTCTTCCTGCACTCCGAATGAAGCCTGAGACTCAGCTCCCAGCCCCGCCCACCCCGGTGGGTGAGCAGACAAGTCTCTCGGGCTGGTGAGTGCCGGGGTCGGCACCGCTCACCCCTGTTGCTGTGCTCTCCTCCGCGGCTCCAAAGCTTTCCCACTCTGCCACCCCCAGTCTCCACCCACGAAGGGGCTTCCTAGTGTGTGGAAACCTTTCCTCCTTCACGGCTCCCTCCCACTGGTGCAGGTCCCGTCCTTATCTTTTTGTCTCTATTTATTCTTTTTTTCTTTTGCCCTACCCAGGTACGTGGGGAGTTTCTTGCATTTTTGGAGGTCTGAGATATTCTGCCAGGGTTCAGTAGGTGTTCTGTAGGAGTTGTTCCACGTGTAGATGTATTTCTGGTGTATCTGTGGGGAGGAAGATGATCTCCACATCTTAGTCTTCTGCCATCTTCCCTGGAAGTCGATTACTGTAGCTTTGTAATATAAGACTGGGAGCCTAATTCCTCCAGCTCCATCTTTCTTTCTCAAGATTGCTTTGGCTATCCGGGGTCTTTTGTATTTCCATAAAAATTATGCAATATTTTGTTCTAGTTAAGAGAAAAATGCCAGTGGTAGTTTGACAGAGATTGCATTGAACCTGTAGATTGCTTTGGGTAGTATAGTCATTTCCACAATGTTGATTCTTCCAATCCAATAACATGGTAAATCTCTCCATCCATTTGTATCATCTTAAAATTCTTTCATAAGTGTCTTATAGTTTTCTGCATACAGGTCTTTTGTCTCCTTAGGTAGGTTTATTCCTAGGCATTTTATTGTTTTTGTTGCAATGGTAAATGAGTGTGTTTTCTCAATTTCTCTTTCAGATTTTTCATCATTAGTGTATAAGGATGCAAGAGATATCTGTGCATTAATTGTGTACCCTGCTACTTTACCAAATTCATTGATTGGCTCTAGTAATTTTCTGGTAGCATCTTTAGGATTCTCTGTGTAGAATATCATGTCATCTGCAAACAGTGACAGCTTTACTTCTTTTCCGATTTAGATTATTTTATTTCATTTTCATGTCTGATTACTGTGTTAAGACTTCCAAAACTGTGTTAAATAATAGTGGTGAGAGTCGAAAACCTTGTCTTATTCCTGATCTTAGAAGAAACTGTGAGGAAATGGTTTCAGTTTTTCACCACTGAGAACTATGTTGACTGTGAGTTTGTCATATATGGCCTTTATTTGGTTGAGGTAAGTTCCCTCTATGCCTAGTTTCTGGAGGGTTTTTAGCATAAATGGGTGTTGAATTTTCTTGAAAGCTTTTTCTGCATTTATTGAAATGATCATACGTTTTTTCTCCTTCAGTTTGTTAATATGGTTTATCACATCGATTGATTTGCATATAGTGAAGAATCCTTGCATTCCTGGGATAAACCCCATTTGATCAAGGCTTATGATCCTTTTAATGTGCTGTTGGATTCTGTTTGCTAGTATTTTATTGAGGATTTTTGTTTCTATGTTCATCAGTGATACTGGCCCCTTGTTTTCTTTCTTTGTGACATCTTTGTCTGCTTTGGGTATGAGGGTGATGGTGGCCTTGTGGAATGAGTTTGGGAGTGCTCCTCCTTCTGCTATATTTTGGAAGAGTTTGAGAAGGATCGGTGTTAGCTCTTCTCTAACTGATAGAATTCACCTGTGAAGCCATCTGGAGCTGGGATTTTGTTTATTGGAAGATTTTTTTTCATAGTCTCAATTTCAGTGCTTGTGTTTGGTCTGTTTATATTTTCTATTTCCTCCTGGTTAAGTCTCTGAAGGGTGTGCTTTTCTAAGAATGTGTCCATTTCTTCCAGGTTGTCCATTTTATTGGCATATAGTTGCTTGTAGTAATCTCTCATGATCCTTTGTATTTCTGCAGTGTCAGTTGTTATTTCTCTTTTTTCATTTCTAATTCTATAGATTTGAGTCTTCTCCCTTTTTTTCTTGATGAGTCTGTCTAATGGTTTATAAATTTTATCTTCTCAAAGAACAAGATTTTAGTTTGATTGATCTTTGCTATAGTTTCTTTCATATCTTTTTAAATTTATTTCTGATCTGATCTTTATTATTTCTTTAATTTGCTAACTCTGGAGGTTTTTTTTTTTGTTGTTGTTGTTGTTCTTTCTCTAATTGCTTTAGGTGTAAGGTTAGGTTTTTTATTTGAGATATTTCTTGTTTCCTGAGGTAGGATTTTATTGCTATAAACTTCTATCTTAGAACTGCTCCTGCTGCATCCTATACATATTGGGTCATCATATTTTCATTGTCATTTGTTTGTAGGTATGTTTTGATTTCCTCTTTGACATCATCAGTGATCTCTTGGTTATTTAGTAGTGTATTGTTTAGCCTCCATGTGTTTGTATTTTTTACACACTTTTTCCTGTAATTGATATCTAGTCTCATAACATTGAGGTCGGAAAAGATACTTCATACAATATCAATTTTCTTTTTTTTTAACTTTACTTGAGTATAATTGCTTAACAATGATGTGTTAGTTTCTGCTTTATAACAAAGTGAATCAGTTATACTTATACATACGTTCCCATATTCCCTCCCTCTTGTGTCTCCCTCCCACCCTCCCTATCCCACCCCTCCAGGTGGTCACAATGCACCTAGCTGATCTCCCTGTGCTATGTGGCTGCTTCCCACTAGCAATCTACCTTACGTTTGGTACTGTATATATGTCCATGTCTCTCTTTCTCTTTGTCACAGCTTACCCTTCCCTCTCCATATCCTCAAGTCCATTCTCTAGTAGGTCTGTGTCTTTATTCCTGTCTTACCCCTAGGTTCTTCATGACATTTTTTTCTTCTTAAATTCCATATAAATGTGTTAGCATACAGTATTTGTCTTTCTCTTTCTCACTTACTTCACTCTGTACAAATACCGGATGGACTTTAGGTCCATCCACCTCACTACAAATAACTCAATTTCATTTCTTTTTATGGCTGAGTAATATTCCATTGTATATATGTGCCACATCTTCTTTATCCATTCATCCAATGATGGACACTTAGGTTGTTTCCATCTCTGGGCTATTGTAAATAGGTCTGCAATGAACATTTTGGTACATGACTCTTTTTGAATTATGGTTTTCTCAGGGTATATACCCAGTAGTGGGATTGCTGGGTCATATGGTCGTTCTATTTGTAGTGTTTTGAGGAACCTCCATACTGTTCTCCATAGTGGCTGTATCAATTTACATTCCCACCAACAGTGCAAGAGTGTTCCCTTTCCTCCACACCCTCTCCAGCATTTGTTGTTTCTAGATTTTTTGATGATGACCATTCTGACTGCTGTGAGATGATATCTCATTGTAGTTTTGATTTTCATTTCTCTAATGATTAATGATGTTGAGCATTCTTTCATGTGTTTGTTGACAATGTGTATAAGTAAAAACTGACACTGCAGAAATACAAAAGATCATGAGTGATTACTACAAGCAACTCTATGTCAATAAAATGGACAATCTGGAAGAAATAGACAAATTCTTAGAAATGCACAATGTGCCAAGACTGAACCATGAAGAAATAGGAAACATGAACAGACCAATCACAAGCACTGAAATTGAGACTGTGATTAAAAATCTTCCAACAAACAAAAGACCAGGACCAGATGACTTCACAAGTGAATTCTATCAAACATTTAGAGAAGAGCTAACACCTATCCTTCTCAAACTCTTCCAAAATATAGCAGAGAGAGGAACACTCCCAAACTCATTCTACGAGGCCAATATCACCATGATACCAAAACCAGAGAAAAATGTCACAAAGAAAGAAAACTACAGGTGAATATCACTGATGAACATAGATGCAAAACTCCTCAACAAAATACTAGCAAACAGAATCCAACAGCACATTAAAAGGATAATACACCATGATCAAGTGGGGTTTATTCTGGGAATGCAAGGATTCTTCAATATACGCAAATCAATCAACATGTTACACCATATTAACAAATTGAAGGAGGAAAACCATATGATCATCTCAATAGATGCAGAGAAAGCTTTCAACAAAATTCAACACCCGTTTTTGATAAAAACTCTGCAGAATGTAGGCATAGAGGGAACTTTCCTCAACATAATAAAAGCCATATATGATGAACAAACAACCAACATCATCCTCAATGGTGAAAAACTGAAACCATTTCCACTAAGATCAGGAAGAAGACAAGATTGCCCACTCTCACCACTCGTATTCAACATAGTTTTGAAAGATTTAGCCACAGCAATAAGAGAAGAAAAAGAAATAAAAGGAATCCAAATCGGAAAAGAAGAAGTAAAGCTGTCACTGTTTGCAGATGACATACTACTATACATAGAGAATCCCAAAGATGCTACCAGAAAACTACTAGAGCGAGTCAATGAATTTGGTAAAGTAGCAGGATACAAATGTGTTTCTTCAATTGAGTTATTTCACTTATAATCCCTTGAACATATCTCTTACTTTCCTCACCTCTAAAGTTTATGTTATTTTTTCCAAGTTTTTCTATTATATAATGTACTCTCTTTCTTTACCCTTTTCCCATCTCAACTGCCTCTTGAATCACTTGTCACTGCACACCATCCATCTCACATGCCAACTTCTCTAATAACACTCCCTTCATCCTCCAAACCATACCTCTTCCTTTAAAATTATAGCATTTTATACCACTTAATTAACTTCTTTTGCAATGTGGTTGTGTATTTTTTTTTCTTTTTCCTCCAGATTGCAAAGTTTTAGCAGTAGAGACCATGATTTACTGACATCTTTGAATCACACCCAGCACCAGCACTATGTCCTGTACATAGTAATTGTACATTATGCAGTTGTTGAACAAACGTTGAATGAACTGTGGTTTTGCTTTAGAAGTAGAAACTATTGTGGCCATCTGGTTATAAAATATTAAATTTGTTTTTCCAATAAATAAGTGTCAAGAAAATGAAAGGAGGACTATTAAATACATGATAACCAAAAGTGATGTGTGGACCTTGTTTGGATACTGGATACTGATTTGAACAAACTTACTGTAGAGAAATATCTTTGACATAATTGGAGAGATGTGTATATGGAATGGGTAATAGATGATATTAAGGATCTAGAGTATGACAAAAGTATGCTCATTATGTCAAAAATTGTTATTAGTTAGAAATGCATACTGAATTATTTACAAATGTTATGTTTGATATTTGATTTTAAATACTCTAATAAAAAGTATGAGAAACAATTTAAAACGTTTGCAAAATTTGGCAAAACACTGATCATGATTGAAGTAGAGTGATGGATACATAGTGTTCATTATACATATTATATAGAGAGATATTCAGTGGAAGTCTTTTTTTTTCAAATAAAAAGTTTGAAGACATATAAAGTGCTATACGGAAATAAACTTTCAGTCATTCTTACCATAGGAAAGTAATCTTTCAGTGATTTAATATATTAACTATAAGATACTCTATTCACTTGAATAAATTTTAATTTTACAGTGTTTAACTCAACACTTAGAAACAATTCAACATGTAAAATATCACTTTAGTTGTACAATGTCCTACCCCTTTGTATTGCACAGAAGACTATTGGGTGCTTAGTGCGTCTGGCTTTTTCCACTTCTCTAAGGACCCATTTTTTATTATTCATAACTGTGTAGCTTGAAGGAAGTTAGAGTCGGCATAATAGCCAGCCACTGACCCCAAATATCTTATTCTCTTATCCTGAGAATGGCCAACAAATCTGTAAAAAGCAAAGAACACTTTTTGTTCTCTTTGCCAACTGAACTGGATCCACTCACTCTCAATGTCATGGAAGAGAAATAAGTGAAGAAAACTTTCCTTTAATTGACATACCGGGTATTAGGTAAGTAAATATAGAAACTGTGGGCATGACCAAGTCATAAATACCAAAGAAAGATGGCAGTCATAGAAAACAGATGGATTGGTAATTTTAATACTACACTTTGCCATTGTCATCTTTCTCTCACTTTTTCTTGTTTTTTCCATCTTTGTTGCCACTTTCTTAAACAGGCTTCTCTTTTCAACCCCTTCAGCTGATGATTAAAAATTTCTGACCTTGGTTACCTCCATTAGCATGCCCCAAACCACCCCCAAAATATAAAATCTAAGTTATATTCTTGTGCATGTTAAAGGGACACAACCTCCAAAGAAGTCCTCTCCCATCCCAGCTTTCAATCCACCCACCTTCCATTGTCAAAGGTGCACTTTCATTTCCCTGTATGTTACTTCAACAGCTTTCCTATTGTTCTTTTTCTTCTATTTTTTTCTTTCTCCAATAAAGGTGCTTTCAGATTAGATTTCCTAAAATATGGCACATTTCATACCACTCCCATGTTCAAAAGTTTTCAGTACTTCCTACTTCCTATCAAATAAAGTCCATTCTTGTTCACTCAGCATTTCAGGCCTCACAGTCTGTCTGGAGTTTACATTCTAACTGTGACTTCTTTTAAGCCCTTGAAAGTATAAACCAATGGATCTAATTTCACTTTCCTGAAAATACTCTGTTCTTTTGGATCTCCATTCTTTTAACTTATTAATGTTCCTGTTATTTTCAAGCATCTCTTTACATACATTTCTACTTGAAACCCCTGCAATTCCTCTTTCATCATCCCTTAGCATAAAGTCTTTCTTGGTCCTTGTTAGAATCAACCTCTTCCTCTGTAAGGTTTGGCAGTGCTTCATGTGTATCTTTCTTGAGATGTTTCCTCTCACGTATTTTTCAACATGGTATGAGCTCCATTTATCCAATCAACCATAGCTTTTGAGAACACAACTTATCTATTTCATCTTTGCATCCCTAATCTTTGGCTCCCTAATCTCTGTACTTAGGACATGTTTAGTATACGTTGGTTAAAATGTTGGTAGAAATCATACTAAAGCTCTATGCAGAGACAATTAGAGATCAAGGCAAAACAGTGCTTTCACAAATTTAAAACATTATGTTTTTTATTTAAAAGAATTTTTTTCTCATTTTTATTAGGAATTCTTTTTAAAATTTCCATTTATTTATTTATTTATTTTTAAACAGCAGGTTCTTATTAGTTATCTATTTATACATATTAGTGTATATATGTCAATCCCAAATTCCAAATTCGTCCCACCACCACCCTTCCCCCCAACTTTCCCCCCTTGGTGTCCACACCTTTGTTCTCTACATGTGTGTCTCTATTTCTGCCCTGCAAACCTGTTCATCTGTACCATTTTTCTAGATTCCACATATATGCATTAATATATGATACATGTTTTTCTCTTTCTGACTTACTTCACTGTGTATGATGGTCTCTAGGTCCATCCAAATCTCTAAAAATGACCCAATTTCATTCCTTTTTATGGCTGAGTTATATTCCATTGTATATATGTACTACATCTTCTTTATCCATTCATCTTTCGATGGGCATCTAGGTTGCTTCCATGACCTGGCTATTGTACATAGTGCTGCAATGAACATTGGGGTACATGTGTCTTTTTGAATTATGGTTTTCTCTGTGTGTGTGCCCAGTAGTGGGATTGTTGGAATATATGGTAATTCTACTTTTAATTTTTAAAGGAACCTCCATACTGTTAATCACAGTGGCTATATCAGTTTATATTCCCACCAACAGTGCAAGAGGGTTCCCTTTTCCCCACACCCTCTCCAGCATTTGCTGTTGTCGATTTTCTGATGATGTCCATTCTAAACCAGTGTGAGGTGATACCTCACTGTAGTTTTGATTTACATTTCTCTAATAATTAGTGATGTTGAGCAGATTTTTATGTGTTTCTTGGCAATCTGTATGTCTTCTTTGAAGAAATACCTATTTAGGACTTCTTCCCATTCTTTGACTGATATTAATCTTCTGTCTGTTGATTCATTTGCAAACATTTTCTCCCATTCTGAAGGTTGTCTTTTCATCTTGTTTATAGTTTCCTTTCTTGTGCAAAAGTTTTTTAGTTTCATTAGGTCCCATTTGTTTATTATTTTTTATTTCCATTACTCCAGGAGGTGAGTCAAAAAAGATCTTGCTGTAATTTAAGTCAAAGACTGTTCTTCCTATGTTTTCCTCTATGAGTTTTATAGTGTCCACTCTTACATTTAGATCTTTAACCCATCTTTAGTTTATTTTTGTGTATAGTGTTTGGGAGTGTTCCAATTTCATTATTTTACATGTAGCTGTCCAGTTTTCCCAGCACCACTTAATGAAGAGACTTTCTTTCTTCCATTGTATATCCTTGCCTAGTTTGTCATAGATTAGTTGACCATAGGTGCATGAGTTTATCTCTGGGTCTTCTATCCTGTTCCATTGATCTACATTTCAATTTCTGTGCCAGTACCATATTGTCTTGATTACTGTAGCTTTGTAGTATAGTCTGAAGTCAGGGAGTCTGATTCCTCCAGCTCCATTTTTTTCCCCTCAATATTGCTTTCATTATTTGGGATCTTTTGTGTTTACATACAAATTTTAAGATTTTTTGTTCCAGTTCTGTAAAAAATGCCATTGGTAATTTGATAGGGATTGCTTTGAATCTGTAGATTGCTTTGGGTAAATAGTCGTTTTCACAATATTGATTCTTCCATTCTAAGAACATGGTATATCTCTCCAACTGTTTGTGTCATCCTGGATTTCTTTCATCAGTGTCTTATAGTTTTCTGAGTACAGGTCTTTTGCCTCCTTAGGTAGGTTTATTCCTAGGTATTTTATTCTTTTTGTTGCAGTGGTGAATGGAAGTGTTTCCTTAATTTCTCTTTCTGATATTTCATTGCTAGTGTATAGGAATGCAAGAGATATCTGGACATTAATTTTGTATCCTGCAACTTTAACAAATTCATTGATTAGCTCTAGTAGTTTTCTGGTGGCATCTTTAGGATTTTCTATGTATAGTATCTTTTCATCTGCAAACAGTGAGTTTTACTTTTTCTTTTCCAATTTGTATTCCTTTTATTAATTTTTCTTCTCTGATTGCCGTGGCAAGGACTTTCAAAACTACACTGAATAAAAGTTGTGAGAGTGGACATCCTTGTCTTGTTCCTGATCTTAGAGGAAATGCTTTCAGTTTTTTACCATTGAGAATGATGTTTGCTGTGGGTTTCTAATATATGACCTTTATTATGTTGAGGTAGGTTCCCTCTATGCCCACTTTCTGTAGAGTTTTTAGCATAAATGGGTGTTGAATTTTGTCAAAAGCTTTTTCTGCATCTATTGAGATGATCATATTGTTTTTATTCCTCAGTTTCTTAATATGGTGTATCACATTGATTGATTTGCATATTATTAAGAATCCTTGCATCTCTGGGATAAATCCCACTTGATCATGGTGTATGATCCTTTTAATGTGTTGTTGTATTATGTTCACTAGAATTTTGTTGGGGATTTTTGCATCTATATTCATGAGGGATATTGGTCTGTACTTTTCTTTTTTGTAGTGTCTTTGTCTGGTTTTAGTATCAGGGTGATGGTGGCCTCATAGAATGAGTTTGGGAATGTTCCTTCCTCTGAAATTTTTTGGAAAAGTTTGAGAAGAATGGGTGTTAGCTCTTCTCTAAATGTTTGATAGAATTGACCTGTGAAGCCATCTGGTCCTGGACTTTTGTTTGTTGGACGATTATTAATCACTGTTTCAATTTCATTACTGTGATTGGTCTGTTCATGTTTTCTTTTTCTTCCTGGTTCAGCCTTGGAAGGTTATACCTTTCTAAGAATTTGTCCATTTCTTCCAGGTTGTCCATTTTATTGGCATAGAGTTGCTTGTAGTAGTCTCTTAGGATGTTTTGTACTTCTGCAGTGTCTGTTGTAACTTCTCCTTTCTCCATTCTAATATTATTGATTTGAGTCCTCGCCCTCCTTTTCTTGATGAGTCTTGCTAAAGGTTTATCAATTTTGTTTATCTTCTCAAAGAACCAGCTTTTAGTTTTATTATTCTTTGCTATTGTTTTCTTTGTCTCTATTTCATTTATTTCTGATCTGATCGTTATGATTTCTTTCTTTCTACTAACATTGGGTTTTGTTTGTTCTTCTTTCTCTAGTTCCTTTAGGTGTAAGTTTAGATTGTTTATTTGAGATTTTTCTTGTTTCTTGAGGTAACATTGTATTCTTATAAACTTCCCTCTTAGAACTGTTTTTGCTGCATCCCATAGGTTTTGGATCTTCGTGTTTTCCTTGTCATTTGTCTCAAGGTATGTTTTGATTTCCTTTTTGATTTCTTCAGTGATCTCTTGGTTATTTAGTAACGTATTGTTTAGCCTCCATGTGTTTGTGCTTTTTACATTTTTCCCCTGTAATTTATTTCTAATCTCATACTGTTGTGGTTGGCAAAGATGCTTGATATGGTTTCTAATTTCTTAACTTTACCAAGGCTTGATTTGTGAACCAAGATATCATGTATCCTGGTGAATGTTCCATGTGCAATTGAGAAGCAAGTGTAATCTGCTGTTTTTGGATGGAATATCCTATAAATATTAATTAAAACTATCTGGTCTATTGTGCCATTTAAAGTTTCTGTTTCCTTATTAATTTTCTGTCTGGATGATCTGCCTATTGGTGTAAGTGAGGTGTTAAAGTCTCCAACTATTATTGTGTTACTGTTGATTTCCTCTTTTATAGCTGTTAGCAGTTGCCTTATGTATTGAGATGCTCCTATGTTGGGTGCATATATATTTATAATTGTTATATCTTCTTGGAATGATACCTTGATCATTATGCTGTGTGCTTCCTTGTATCTTGTAACATTCTTTATTTTAAAGTCTATTTTTTCTGATATGAGTATTGTTACTACAGCTTTCTTTTGATTTCCATTTGCATGGAAAATCTTTTCCCATCCCCTCACTTTCAGTCTGTATGTGTCCTTAGGTCTGAAGTGGGTCTCTTGGAGACAGCATATATATGGGTCTTGTTTTTGTATCCATTCAGCGAGCCTGTGTCTTTTGGTTGGAGCTTATAATCCATTCACATTTAAGGTAATTATCGATATGTATGTTCTTATGACCATATTCTTAATTGTTTTGGGTTTGTTTTTGTAGGTCTTTTTCTTCACTTGGGTTTCCTTCTTAAAGAAGTTCCTTTAACATTTGTTGTAGAGCTGGTTTGGTTTGGTTTGGTTTACAAAATTTGTTGTAGAGCTGGTTAGCTCTTGCTGGTCTGTAAAGCTTTTGTTTTCTCTGTCAAATCTGAATGAGATCCTTGCCAGGTAGAGTAATCTTGGTTGTAGGAACTTCCCTTTCATTGGTTAAAATATATCACGCCACTCCCTTCTGGCTTGTAGAGTTTCTGCTGAGAAATCAGCTGTTGACCTTATGGGAGTTCCCTTGTATGTTATTTGTTGCTTTTCCCTTGTTGCTTTTAATAATTTTTCTTTTTCTTTAATTTTTGTCAATTTGATTACTATGTGTCTTGGTGTGTTTCTCCTTGGGTTTATCCTGCCTGAGACTCTCTGCACTTCCTGAACTTGGGTGGCTATTTCTTTTCCCATGTTAGAGAAGTTTTCAACTATAATCTCTTCAAATATTTTCTCAGGTCCTTTCTCTCTCTCTTCTCCTTCTAGGACCGCTGTAATGAGAATGTTGGTGTGCTTAATGTTGTCCCAGAGGTCTCTTAGTCTGTCTTCATTTCTTTTCATTCTTTTTTCTTTATTCTCTTCTGCAGCAGTGAATTCCACCATTCTGTCTTCCAGGTTGCTAATCTCTTTTTTGCCTCAGTTATTCTGCTATTGAATCCATCTAGTGTATTTTTCATTTCATTTATTGTATTGTTCATCTCTGTTTGTTTGTTATTTAATTCTTCTAGGTGTTTGTTCTTTAATTATTCTAGGTCTTTGTTAAACGTTTCTTGCATCTTCTCAATCGTTGCCTCCATTATTTTTCTGAGGTCCTGGATCATCTTCACTATCATTATTCTGAGTTTTTTTTTCTGGAAGTTTCTTATCTCCACTTCATGTATTTGTTTTCCTGGGGTTTCACCTTGTTCCTTCATCTGGTACATAGCCTTCTGCCTTTTCATCTTGTCTATCTTTTTTGTGAATGTGGCTTTTATTCCACAGGCTGCAGGATTGTAGTTCTACTTGCTCCTGTTGTCTGTCCTCTGGTGGATGTGGCTATCTAAGAGGTTTGTGGAAGCTTCCTCCTGGGAGGAACTGGTGGGTAGAGCTGGCTGTTGCTCTCATGGGCAGAGCTCACTAAAACATTAATCTGCTTGTCTGCTGATGGGTGGGGCTGAGTTCCCTCCCTGTTGGTTGTTTGGCCTGAGGTGACCCAGCACTGGTGTCTGCAACCTTTTTGGTGAACCTAATGGTGGGCTCTGGGAGGGCTCATGCCAAGGAATACTTCCCAGAGCTTCTCTGCCAGTGTCCTTGTCCCTGTGGTGAGCCACAGCTACCCCCTTCTTCTGCAGGTGACCCTCCAACACTAGCAGGTATGTCTGGCTCAGTCTCCTATGTGTTCACTGTTCCTTCCCCCTTGGTCTTTATGCACACACTACTTTGTGTGTGCCCTCCAAGAGTGGAGTCTCTGTTTCCCCCATCCAGTCAAAGTCCTGCAATCAAATCCCACTAGCCTTCAAAGTCTGAGTCTCTGGGAATTCCTCCTCCTGTTGCCAGACCCCCAGGTTGGGAAGCCTGACGTGGGCCTCAGAATGTTCACTCCAGTGGGTGGACTTCTGTGGTATAATTGTTCTCCAGTTTGTGAGTCACCCACCCAGCAGTCATGGGATTTGACTTTTTTGTGATTGTGCCCCTCCTACCATCTCTTTGTGGCTTCTCCTTTGTCTTTGGATATGGGGTATCTTTCTTGGTGAGTTCCAGTGTCTTCCTGTTGATGATTGTTCATCACTTAGTTGTGATTCCAGTGCCCTCGCAATAGGGTGAGCGTCCATCCTTCTACTCCATCATCTTGAACCAATCTCCAAAACATTATGGTTTTTAAATTCTAGTTATTAAATAAATTATCAGCATTTAATTAAGCATTAGGCTCGTGCATTCTTTGCATTGTCACATTGTCTCAATTCAATAACTTTCTAGATGAGGAAAGTGAGACTTAAAGAGATTTGGTAACTTCTTTGTACATGATTTTTCTGGTTCAGATTCAGGTCTACTTGCAGTTAAGCCTCATCACCTTTCTATTATTAAATGTTTTGGGGAAACCCTAAGTTTTAGAATACATAACCCAAGGACACCTCAAGAGATGAAAAACAGACTCAAATAGATGATACTCCCCTTCCCCATTCCCTACTTCAATATCAGAAGTTTCTCTGGCTTTTTGTTTTTTGTTTTTGCAGTGAATGTTTTTATTTTTTATTTTTTACCTACAAGGTGGAACACTCACTTTCTTATTTTCATTATTATCTGTTTTTCTTATACCCAAGGATTTTACATATTAAATTTGCTTGAAGAAATTAAATATATAACCCTCACTTAATGTAACAAGTTATATTTACTTCCCCAAAGTAGGCAAGTCATGAGCCTACATGCATGCTTAACTCCATCATATTCTAATACATATGTTCTAATCCACTTTCACAACTGTTCTCAGAACCAGTTTCTAAGTCTCTTAAGAAAATCAATTTCATTACTTGATAGTCTCAATTTCAACTTGCTCCAAAGTGTTTTGATACATTCCAGAAATTCTTCAACCCTAAAAGGATGAGAACATCATGAGGATTCTTAAATCGTATTTCTTATTTATTTATTTTATTTGAGATATAATTGACATATGACATATTAGTTTCAGGTAGACGACTTAGTATTCAATATTTGTATGTATTGCAAAATGATCACAGCATGGTAACTATAATTAATAATACTGTGTTGCATATTTGAACTTTGCTAAGAGAGTAGATCTTAAACGTTCTCATCACAAGAAAAAAATCATAGCTATGTAAAGTGTAGTTCTTTAAAGTTTAACTTTAAAGCCAACTCCAAAAAGAAATTTAAAAAATTATTTGGGTGATTCATGGCTCCTCATTGGTGGCCACTTAAAAGAGACCTCATTTGAATGTGTAAATTCTGGTGTGTGTGTGTGTGTATTCTGATATGTATACATATGTACATATGTATATATGTGTATATATATATATATATATATATATATATATATATATATATATATTTGAAAAATATATAATATTTTTAAAAGTTCATATTTCCTTGGTTACAGTTATATCATAAATATCAACTGACTACTGTATATCAGAAAGTTTAAAAATGATTAGAAAAAGGAAGTTTCTTCTGGGGATAAGGGAAACAGGAATGTTTCCATGAAGGAAATGTGGTACTTGAGTAGTCCATGAAGCTTTGGCATAGGTGGATGAATAAACTTAGGATATTCCAAAGTTATAGTTTTCCAAAGCATTTCCTGGAATGCTCTCCCCTTAAGATGCTATTACATGCAGAGGGTGGCAGAAAGGAGACCTGTGATCAAATGTGTTGGGAAAACTACATCCCCTCCTGGAGACTGATGGAGTGTATCAAAGGTTCAGAAACACTTGTCAGGAAAACATGTTTAACTTTTTGTTTCCAATTCATTTGATAATGCATCACCCATATTTTCTTATATAACCTTTGATAACACGCCCAATATCCCATGTAAGCAGAACTGAGCTACTTAAGCTGATGATTGTGATATTCCTTCCAATAAACATACATGCTTTTGTGCCTTGAACAATTTCCTGTGTTTTTATTCAGCTTAATATTTACAAGTTGTACGATTATGGAAAGTTATTTGATCTCTCTGAGTCTCAGTCTCCTTATTGGTAAAATAGGGATAGCACAGTACCTATATCATAAGACCTGACCTATTGAAAATGTTTTGAGAGGACTGAATGAGTCAGTCCCTGCAAAGTGCTTAGCACCATGTTCAGTCACTCAATAATGACAATGATATTGGGTGATTCCTGTAGACCAGCTAGGAAACAGTAGTTCCATACAGTCGCAATCTTTCCTTTCGGTAGTTTCCAGTTACAGGAATGTTACATAAATAAGCACACAGAGCTGTAAATAGAGGTATTATTTCCTACAATGCACACTGAATAAGTTCCCAGAGCATCAAGTGCCTTAAAACAGTTTTTATTTAGAAGAGAAAGCAGGTGTCTTCAGGTCCAGAAGTGCACAGTGTCTGTGCCTCAGAAGACGACTATCTTTTTTCTTCTTTCTGTGGGTTAGAAAAAATACATGAACTTCTTCTCACCTCTGGAGGGTCATTTATTACTCAAGAAAACAAGAAATTTATGTGGACATTATTCTGGGTATGCAAAAACTATAGCATTTGAAAAATTAAAGAGAAATTATGCAAAATATATTATTGATTTGCCCATTATTAAGAAGATAATTTTCTGGTTTCTTGAATTTATAATTTGTAATCTGACATTCACATACATTCTGAAAAGTCCCTGAGGTTCCTTGGCAACCATAATTCCAACTTCACTTTCCAGAAAAACACACTTCATTTACCTATTCAACTGAAAGATTTATTAGGTATTTGGACTCTTTTTAAATTTTTTATCAGGAAAGAACAAGTAGAAAATGAGTATTAAAATGTGCAATCTCTATTGCCTTTATAACCTCTACTGTTTTGGATCTAAGGATAAAATAAGAATGCTGAGAAATGATTGAAAAAGCATTCTGTAAATGGAAAATCATATGAAGTGTGTTTACTGATAGCAACAATAATAATTAGTGTCTGAGGATTTTCCTACTTAAGTCTATACTTTTACTTGTGGGGATTTTCCTACTTAGGTCTATAATTTTACTTATTTTATATCAAAGGAGGGATCAACCTCAGTCAATATTTTCACAAACAGATATCAATATGTAAATAAAACATAATGTTTATGTAAGTTAATATGTAATTACTTACAGTTATATATAATCATAGATAATTACATAACATAAATACAGAATTCTGAAACATTTTTAACCATTGCTTCCTTCCATAGAAATGAATTCAGTTCAGTAGTCAGTTGTGACTCACAAGGGCTTTTTTGGGATTTTTTTAACTTCTTTATTGGAGTATAATTGCTTTACAATGTTGTGTTAGTTTCTGCTGTATAACAAAGTGAATCAGGTATATGTATACATATATCCCTATATCCCCTCCCTCTTGTGCCTCCCTCCCACCCTCCCTATCCCACCCCTCTGGGTGGTAACAAAGCACCGAGCTCATCTCCCTGTGCTATGCAGCTGCTTCCCACTAGCTATCTATTTTACATTTAGTAGTGTATATATGTCAATGCCACTCTCTCACTTCATCTCAGCTTACACTTCCCACTTCCCATGTCCTCAAGTCCATCTTCCATGTCTATGTCTTTATTCCTGTCCTGCCCCTAGATTCATCAGAACCTTTTTTTTTTTTTTTAGATTTCATATATATGTGTTAGCATTAAGTATTTGTTTTTCTCTTTCTGATTTACTTCACTCTGTATGGCAGACTCTAGGCCCATCCACCTCACTACAAATAACTCAATTTATTTTCGTTTTATGGCTGAGTAATGTTCCATTGTATATATGTGCCACATCTTCTTTACCCATTCATCTGTCGATGGACACTTAGGTTGCTTCCATGTCCTGGCTATTGTAAATAGCACTGCAATGAAAAACCGTTCAAAGACATACTTATTCAATTTAAAATTTTGGAAGATGGTGGAAGAGTAAGACATGGAGATCACCTTCCTCCCCACAGATACATCACAAATTCATCTACACGTGGAACAACTCCTACAGAACACCTACTGAACACTGACAGAAGACCTCAGACCCCCCAAAAGGCAAGAAACTCCCCACATACCTGGGTAGGGCAAAAGAAAAAAGAATAAACAGAGACAAAAGGATAGGGATGGGACCTGCACCAGTGGGAGGGAGCCGTGAAGGAGGAAAGGTTTCCACAAATACAAGCCCCTTCACGGGCAGAGATTGCAGGTGGCGGAGGGTGAAAGCTTCGGAGCCGCGGAGGAGAGCACAGCAACAGGGGTGTGGAGGGCAAAGTGGAGAGATTCCGGCACAGAGGATCGGTGAAGCCCAAGAGGCTTGTCTGCTCGGCTGCCAGGACGGGCGGGGCTGGGAGCTGAGGATCGGGTATTGGCTTTCAGTCGGAGCTCAGGGAGAGGACTGGGGCTGGCGGCAGGAAGAGAGCCTGAAGGGGTTAGTGCACCAAGGCTAGCCCGGAGGGAGTCCTGGGAAAGGGTCTGGAGCTGCCGAAGAGGCAAGAGACTTTTTCTTCCCTTTTGTTTCTTGGTGCACGAGGAGAGGGCATTAAGAGGGCTGCTTGAGGAAGCGCCAGAGACAAGCGCGAGCCGCGGCTAAAGGCGCAGACACCAGAGATGGGCGTGGGATGCTGGGGCTGCTGATGCTGCCGCCGCGGGGCCTGTGTGCGAGTGCGGGTCACTGTCCGCCCTGCCTTCCGGGGGGCCTGTGCACCCCGCCACTGCCGGGGTCCCGGGACCCGGGGAAGGCTTTCCCGGGAAAGCGCACGGAGCGCCTCAGTCTGGTGCAACGTCACATCGGCCGCTGCCGCCGCAGGCCCGCCCCACACTGCGCGCCCCTCCCTCCCCTCTGCCTGAGTGAGCCAGAACCCCCGAATAAGCGGCTCATTTAAACCCATCCTGTCTGAGCGAAGAACGGACGCCCTCCGGCGACCTACGTGCAGAGGCGGGGCCAGGTCCAAGGCTGAGACCCGGGAGCTGTGAGAGCAGAGACAGGGAAATCTCTCTGTGCAGCCTCGGAGGCAGCGGATTAAAGCTCCACGGTCCACTTGATGTGCCCTGCATCTGTGGAGTGCATGAATGGACAGCGAATCATCCCAAATTGAGGAAGTGGACTTTGAGAACAAGATTTAAGACTTTCCCCCCTTTTCCTCTTTTTACAACGAATTATCCCAAATTAAGGAGGTGGACCTAGAGAGCAAGATTTCAGACTTCTCGCCCTTTTCTTCTTTTTACAACAAATTATCCCAAATTAAGGAGGTGGACCTAGAGAGCAAGATTTCAGACTTCTCGCCCTTTTCTTCTTTTTACAACAAATTATCCCAAATTGAGGAGGTGGACTTGGAGAGAAAGAATTTTGATTTTTCCCCCTGCTCTCTTTTTGTGAATGTGTATGTGTATTCTTCAGTAAGATTCTCTCTGTATAGCTTTGCTTCCACCATTTGTCCCAGGGTTCTATCTGTCCTTTTTTTTTTTCAATAATTACTTTTTAATTTTAATAATGCTACTATATTTCATACTTTATTCTATTTTACTTTACCTGCTCTTTCATTTTTTCCTACCTTCCCTTCCTCCCTCCCTCCCTCTGCCCCTCCTTTCCTTCTTTCTCTCTTTCTTTCCTCCCTCCCTCCCTCCCTCCCTTCTTCTTTTCACTCTTTCTTTTTCTTTCCTTGCTCCCTCCCTTCTTCCTTTTACTCTTTCTTTTTCTTTCCTTCCTCCCTCCCACCCTACCTCCTGTCTTTCTTTCCTTCTTCCCTCCCTCCCACCCTTCTTCCTTTCACTTTCTTTTGCTTTCTTCCCTCCCTCCCTCCCTCCCTCCTGTCTTTGTTTGTTTCTTTCTTTCTTTCCTTCCTCCCTCCCTTCTTCTATTCACTCTTCCTTTTTCTTTCATTCCTCCCTCCCTCCCTCCTTTCTTTCTTTCTTTCTTTCCATCCTTCCTCCCTCCCTCCCTCCTTTCTTTCTTTCTTCCTTCATTCCTTCCTTCCTTTTTTTCCTTCTTCCTTTCTTTCTCTCTCTCTCTCTTTCTTCTACTAATTCTTTCTTTCTACTTTTTCTCCCTTTTATTCTGAGCCGGGTAGATGAAAGGCTCTTGGTGCTACAGCCAGGAGTCAGTGATATGCCTCTGAAGTGGGAGAGCCAACTTCAGGACACGGGTCCACAAGAGACCTCCCAGCTCCACATAATATCAAGTGGCAAAAATCTCCCAGAGATCTCCATCTCAACACCAGCACCCAGCTTCACTCAACGACCAGCAAGCTACAGTGCTGGTCACCCTATGCCAAGCAACTAGCAAGGCAGGAACACAACCCCACCCATTAACAGAGAGGCTGCCTAAAACCATAATAAGGCCACAGGCACCCCAAAACACACCACCAGACGTGGACCTGCCCACCAGAAAGACAAGATCAAGAATCAACCACCAGAACACAGGCTCTAATCCACCCCACCAGGAAGCCTACACAACCTACTGAAACAACCTTGGCCAATGGGGACAGACACCAAAAACAACGGGAACAACGAATCTGCAGCCTGCAAAAAGGAGACCCCAAACACAGGAAGATAAGCAAAATGAGAAGACAGAAAAACACACAGCAGGTGAAGGAGCAAGATAAAAACCTACCAGACCTAACAAATGAAGAGGTAATAATGAAAAAGAATTCAGAATAATGATAGTAAAGATGATCCAAGATTCTATTTCCAAGATCCAAAATCTTGGAAATAGAATAGACAAAATGCAAGAAACAGTTAACAAGGACCTAGAAGAACTAAAGATGAATCAAGCATTGATTAAAAACACAATAAATGAAATGAAAAATACTCTAGATGGGATCAATAGCAGAATAACTGAGGCAGAAGAACGGATAAGTGAGGTGGAAGATAAAATAGTGGAAATAACTGATGCAGAGCAAAATAAAGAAAAAAGAATGAAAAGAACAGAGGACAATCTCAGAGACCTCTGGGACAACATTAAACACACCAACATTCGAATTATAAGGCTTCCAGAAGAAGAAGAGTAAAAGAAAGGGACTGAGAAAATATTTGAAGAGATTATAGTTGAAAAATTCCCTAATATGGGAAAGGAAATAGTTAATCAAGTCCAGGAGGCACAGAGAGTCCCATACAGAATAAATCCAAGGAGAAATACGCCAAGACACATATTAATCAAACTGTCAAAAATTAAACACAAAGAAATCATATTAAAAGCAGCAAGGCAAAAACAACAAATAACACACAAGGGAATCCCCATCAGGATAACAGCTGATCTCTCAGCAGAAACTCTACAAGCCAGAAGGGAGTGGCAGGACATAATTAAAGTGATGAAGGAGAGAAACCTGCAACCAAGATTACTCTACCCAGCAAGGATCTCATTCACATTTGATGGAGAAATTAAAACAATTACAGACAAGCAAAAGCTCAGAGAGTTCAGCACCACCAAACCAGCTTTACAACAAATGCTAAAGGAACTTCTCTAGGCAAGAAACACAACAAAAGGAATATACCTACAATAACGAACCCAAAGCAATTAAGGAAATGGGAATAGGAACATACATATCAATAATTACCTTAAATGTAAATGGATTAAATGCTCCCACCAAAAGACACAGATTGGCTGAATGGATACAAAAACAAGACCCATATATATGCTGTCTACAAGAGACCCACTTTAGACCTAGAGACACATACAGACTGAAAGTAAGGGGATGGAAAAAGATACTCCATGCAAATGGAAGTCAAAAGAAAGCTGAAGTAGCAATTCTCATATCAGACAACATAGACTTCAGAAAAAAAGACTATTAGAAAAGACAAAGAAGGACACTATATAATGATCAAGGGATCGATCCAAGAAGAAGATATAACAATTGTAAATATCTATGAACCCAACATAGGAGCACCTCAATACATAAGGCAAATACTAACAGCCATAAAAGGGGAAATCGACAGTAACACACTCATAGTAGGGGACTTTAACACCCCACTTTCACCAATGGACAGATCATCCAAAATGAAAATAAATAAGGAAACACAAGCTTTCAATGATACATTAAATGAGATGGACTTAATTGATATTCATAGGACATTCCATCCAAAAACAACAGAATACACATTTTTCTCAAGTGCTCATGGAACATTCACCAGGATAGATCATATCTTGGGTGACAAATCAACCCTTAGTAAATTTAAGAAAACTGAAATTGTATCAAGTATCTTTTCCGACCACAATGCTATGAGACTAGACATCAATTACAGGAAAAGATCTGTAAAAAATACAAACACATGGTGGCTAAACAATACACTACTCAATAACGAAGTGATCACTGAAGAAATCAAAGAGGAAATTTAAAAATACCTAGAAACAAATGACAGTGGAGACACGAAGACCCAAAACCTATGGGACGCAGCAAAAGCAGTTCTAATGGGGAAGTTTATAGCAATACAATCCCACCTTAAGAAACAGGAAACACCTCGAGTAAACAACCTGACCCTGCACCTAAAGCAATTAGAGAAAGAAGAACAAAAAACACCCAAAGCTAGCAGAAGGAAAGAAATCATAAAGATCAGATCAGAAATAAATGAAAAAGAAATGCAGGAAACGATAGCAAAGATCAATAAAACTAAAAGCTGGTTCTTTGAGAAGATAAACAAAATTGATAAACCATTAGCCAGACTCATCAAGAAAAAAAGGGAGAAGACTCAAATCAATAGAATTAGAAATGAAAAAGGAGAAGTAACAACTGACACTGCAGAAATACAAAAGATCATGAGAGATTACTACAAGCAACTCTATGTCAATAAAATGGACAACCTGGAAGAAATGTACAAATTCTTAGAAAAGCACAACCTGCCAAGACTGACTCAGGAAGAAATAGAAAGTATGAATAGACCAATCACAAGCACTGAAATTGAAACTGTGATTAAACATCTTCCAACAAACAAAAGCCCCAGGACCAGATGGCTTCACAGGCGAATTCTATCAAACATTTAGAGAAGAGCTAACACCCATCCTTCTCAAACTCTTCCAAACAATTTCAGAGGAAGGAACACTCCCAAACTCATTCTACGAGGCCACCATCACCTTGATACCAAAACCAGGCAAGGATGTCAAAAAGAAAGAAAACTACAGGCCAATATCACTGATCAACATAGATGCAAAACTCCTCAACAAAATACTAGCAAAGAGAATCCAACAGCACATTAAAAGGATCATACACCATGATCAAGTGGGGTTTATTCCAGGAATGCAAGGATTCTTCAATATACACAAATCAATCAATGTGATACACCATATTAACAAGTTGAAGGAGAAAAACCATATGATCATCTCAATAGATGCAGAGAAAGCTTTCGACAAAATTCAACACCCATTTATGAAAAAACACCCTGCAGAAAGTAGGCATAGAGGGAACTTTCCTCAACATAATAAAGGCCATATATGACAAACCCACAGCCAACATTGTCCTCAATGGTGAAAAACTGAAACCATTTCCACTAAGATCAGGAACAAGACAAGGCTGCCCACTCTCACCACTCTTATTCAACCTAGTTTTGGAAGTTTGAGCCACAGCAATCAGAGAAGAAAAGGAATTAAAAGGAATCCAAATTGGAAAAGAAGAAGTAAAGCTGTCCCTGTTTGCAGATGACATGATACTATACATAGAGAATCCTAAAGATGCTACCAGAAAACTACTAGAGCTAATCAATGAATTTGGTAAAGTAGCAGGATACAAAATTAATGCACAGAAATCTCTGGCATTCCTGTACACTAATGATGAAAAATCTGAAAGTGAAATCAAGGAAACACTCCCATTTACCATTGCAACAAAAAGAATAAAATATCTAGGAATAAACCTACCTAAGGAGACAAAAGACCTGTATGCAGAAAATTATAAGACACTGATGAAAGAAATTAAAGATGATACAAATAGATGGAGAGATATACCATGCTCCTGGATTGGAAGAATCAATATTGTGAAAATGACTCTACTACCCAAAGCAATCTACAGATTCAATGCAATCCCTATCAAACTACCACTAGCATTTTTCACAGAACTAGAACAAAAAATTTCAAAATTTGTTTGGAAAAACAAAAGACCCAGATTAGCCTAAGCAATCTTGAGAAAGAAAAACGGAGCTAGAGGAATCAGGCTCCCTGATTTCAGACTATACTACAAAGCTACAGTAATCAAGACAGTGTGGTACTGGCACAAAAACAGAAAGATAGATCAATGGAACAGGATAGAAAGCCCAGAGATAAACCCACGCACATATGCTCAACTTATCTTTGATAAAGGAGGCAGGAATGTACAGTGGAGAAAGGACAGCCTCTTCAATAAGTGGTGCTGGGAAAACTGGACAGGGACATGTAAAAGTATGAGATTAGATCATTCCCTAACACCATACACAAAAATAAGCTCAAAATGGATTAAAGACCTAAATGTAAGGCCAGAAACTATCAAACTCTTAGAGGAAAACATAGGCAGAACACTCTATGACATAAATCACAGCAAGATCCTTTTGGACCTGCCTCCTAGAGAAATGGAAATAAAAACAAAGATAAACAAATGGGACCTAATGAAACTTCAAAGATTTTGCACAGCAAAGGAAACCATAAACAAGACCAAAAGACAACCCTCCAAATGGGAGAAAATATTTGCAAATGAAGCAACTGACTAAGGATTAATCTCCAAAATTTATAAACAGCTCATGCAGCTCAATAGCAAAAAGACAAACAACCCAATCCAAAAATGGGCAGAAGACTTAAATAGGCATTTCTCCAAAGAAGATATATAGACTGCCAACAAACACATGAAAGAATGCTCAACATCATTAATCATTAGAGAAATGCAAATCAAAACTACAATGAGGTATCATCTCACACCAGTCAGAATGGCCATCATCAAGAAATCTAGAAACAATAAATGCTGGAGAGGGTGTGGAGAAAAGGGAACACTCTTGCACTGCTGGTGGGAATGTGAATTGGTACAGCCACTATGGAGAACAGTATGGAGGTTCCTTAAATAACTAAAAATAGAACTACCATATGACCCAGCAATCCCACTACTAGGCATATACCCTGAGAAAACCATAATTCAAAAAGAGTCATGTACCAAAATATTCATTGCAGCTCTATTCACAATAGCCCGGAGCTGGAAGCAACCTAAGTGTCCATCATTGGATGAATGGATAAAGAAGATGTGGCACATATATACAATGGAATATTACTGAGCCATAAAACGAAACGAAACTGAGCTATTTGTAATGAGGTGGATAGACCTAGAATCTGACATACAGAGTGAAGTAAGTGAGAAAGAGAAAGACAAATACTGTATGCTAACACATATATATGGAATATAAAAAAAATGTCATGAAGAACCTAGGGGTAAAACGGGAATAAAGACACAGACCTACTTGAGAATGGACTTGAGGATGTGGGGAGGGGGAAGGGTAAGCTGTGACAAAGCGAAAGAGAGGCATGGACATATATACACTACCAAACATAAGGTAGATAGATAGTGGGAAGCAGCCGCAGAGCACGCGGAGATCAGCTCGGTGCTTTGTGACCGCCTGGAAGGGTGGGATGGGGAGGGTGGGAGGGAGGGAGATGCATGAGGGAAGGGATGTGGGAACAGATGTATATGTATGACTGATTCACTTTGTTATAAAGCAGAAACTAATAAAAAAAATTGAAATCAGGGTGCTTCTCTTAATCAATGTCCAAAAATTGCTGTTTTTCTTTTATACTGAAAAGCTTTCACTAATTTTGTTTCATAGTTAAAGAAGTAGAGGATGTTGTACCACCACATCTAAAGAACTTTTGTGGATGTAATTTTATATTACTTGATTGGACTCTATGATTTTTTTTTTCTTTTTCTTTTTTTTTTTTTTTCGGTACACGCGCCTCTCACTGTTTTGACCTCTCCTGTTGCAGAGCACAGGCTCCGGACGCACAGGCTCAGTGACCATGGCTCACGGGCCCAGCCACTCCGTGGCATGTGGGATCTTTCCAGACCGGGGCATGAACACGTGTCCCCTGCATCGGCAGGCAGACTCTCAACCACTGCGCCACCAGGGAAGCCCTCTATGACCTTTTATACGGTCTATTTTTTCTATGAAGTATTTGTGAATGTTTATTCTACCTTGGTCATTAAGTTCTGTGATGTAGAGGTCACAGACATTTCTAATACTAGTTAGTATTTTTTTTCCAAAGACCAAATTGTGAATGATGAATATGTATCTTAGTTAAGAAATATATGGAAGCAATGATCTAACAACTCCATACATTCTTGAACCAGTCTTGTGCCCTTAAGTGAAAGTGAAAAGCTAAACACTGAAGTAACAAAAAGAGAATTTAATGAGAATGGAAAATTGTCTCAAATGTGACTCAGATTCAGATCTTATACAACGTGACCTAAAATGCCATTTTTTCTTTAAGTTTCTTCTAAAGAAGTAAAATCAAATTAATATAATAGTATTATAGGATATACTATAAACTGGCCCACAATATTGTGCCATCTTGAGTTTTTAATGGAACTAGCTGCATTTCTAATTACTTGAAATATTTTGACATCACTCCTTTATGTCTACATATGGGTCCTATGATACCATACATATGAGCCCTATGTCTTTACTTAGGGTAAGAGTTCAATTAACTTCATATGGAGAAAGAGGAACAGACAGAAATACCATCATCATGAAACAAAAGACGCCAGGCACAGGAAGTCCTCTGTCACCACCACATGAGCGTCACACTTTTCACTCTAATACAGTCAGATTATGTGATTTGTTCATTTGTTCAGTCATTATTTAGAACATATTTATTGCTCTATGTCAGGTGCTGTGGTAGATCCATGGAATTTAGAGATGAACACAGCTCTGTCTTTAAGGACAACCACCTGTGGAGACAGATGAATAATAACCAGATACATTCAATAACGTGTGGTATAGCAATAATATAGAAAAACCACAGGAGCAGAAATAAGTCAGTCATTCTAGCGCAGCGTGGCTTAGTAGGGGAGGAGGCAGGATTCTGTCCTATAGGAACCAGTGTCTGGCCTTGTTACTGAAAGCCCAGCCTCTGTTCACAGCTGCCCAATAGAAATGCAGAGACAGGGCTTTGGAGGAGTAGAAACGAGTAGCTTTATTGCTTTGCCAGGCAAATGGGGCCATGGCAGGCTAACACCTTCAAGACTGTGCCCCCCTTCCTGGGAAATAGGAAGGGGTCTTGTAGTTTCAGGGTGGAAAATAGGGCTGTAGATAAGGATTAGGGCTGTTTTGGTCTTGCATTCTTCTTTCATCCTGGAGACATTGAGATCTCCAGGGCTGGCGTCAGGTGGTTCCAGAACAGGTTCTGGTGGTCCCTGAGGTTATTGTTCCAAGACCTTCTTTCTGGAATGAAGAATGCTCACAAAGGACAGGAACGTTAAGGAGTGTGCTTAGTTAGCTAGAGGGCAGTCATTTTCAGAGTGCAATCAAGCAAGAAAGAAAGGGGCAGAAAACATCTGTAGGAGACCAGTTGAATGGGTGGAAGGAATAAAGGCTGAATAAGGGCTAACATAATGGCGGCGTCTCATCTAGTTTCTGCTACAGTCTGAGTGATAGAATACAAGAAGGAATTGACCAAGTGGTTACATTTGTATGTTTCCTCCCCTTTACCAGATCTCATATTTTGTAATTTCAGATTTAGTTCTGGGCCCTCCTGCCTTATTTCTATATACTGCTCTTGTAATAGTATCATTGATTCTTATCAGCTTAATGTCACGTCTATGCTAATTATCTCCAGGTAGACTTCTGAAGGCAGATCTTCCCTTTGAGCTTCTCTAGGGGTTGCAGGTGATTTTTCAAGGAGATAGATATGAGAAGAGAGATAGGACAAGGTGGCAGTAGCACACAAACTTTACTGGGAGATGCTCTGACAGGTTCACAGGTGAAGAAGTCCTTCACAGCAGGAGTCTGTCCAGAGAAGAAGGCTCAGGGTTGCTACTCAGAGGAAATGGAGTCAAGGGAAATCCCAGGAGACAGAATGCTGGAAGAGGTGCTTCCGTGTGTGAGTGGTGTCACCCAGCAGCACTGCAGGCAGTCTCTGTCAGTCATAGAGCTCAGAGGGCAGCAGTGTCTTGGTGTCTTTACAGATCTTTTAGAGCAAAGAAGATGGAATAATCATGATCTTCATCATTAGGTATTTAAAAGGTATAGAAAGGAAACATCTACTGGGGTAAGAATTAAATAAAATGTTTATTTAGAGGACATAACAAAATACTAGAATCTTGACTTTCTACTATGACTTTTGCTTTTGCTAATGCACTTATGACTATATTCCCCTTTCATACTTAATGTCATTTATGTGTACATTCTCTATTTTTCCCTTGCTCAGTCTTAATGAGAACTTATCCATTCTACATTAGAAGTAAAACTGCCTTAATTTGGATATGGTGGCAAAAATAATAATACAAAGAATAAGAATATGATTAGATAACATTTATGAGTGTTTTTAACATGTGAGGCATTATGCTAAGTACTTTACATGTTCTAACTAATTTAATCCTAATAAGTTCAATGAGTTAGGTATTATTATCATCTCCTTTTTACAAATGAAGAAATAGAAACAAAGCAAGATGACCTAACTCTCCTGTGATCTCAATGCTAGAAAACAGAAGACCCAGGGCTTGAAACCAGGCAGTCTGGCTCACAGTCCTTGTCAATTCCTGCATTCTACAGCTACTTCTATAGTTATGTCCCACTCTTTCTTTGTAGACATCAGAATTTTTATTTAGGAGAAAGACATGCACATGCTATAAATGTATTCTAAAGATAATATGTTTGTGCTCATAGAGAATAAATAAAAGTAAATAGTAAAGCATCCAATTCATTTATTGCTATATTATTTAGAAATCATTAGCTTTTTGCTAAAATATCAGTAGTTTTTATTAGTGAGTAGCATCAACAATGGACAGCAGAAAATTTCTTGCTTTTCTCTTTTTTCCTCTGTAGATAAAAACAAACTGAGAAGCCTGAGAGCCTCTTTCTCAGAGGAGACATTATAAACCTATGAAATTTTGGAGTAGAGAGAAGAATATTGACTTAGTTCTCTCCTCTTTTCACTTTGTTGTCAGTAAACTTAAGATCTGATGTGACTAAGATTGGAAATAATTATTTGCTTTCATATCTTCATTTGGAAATGAACATTCACACATTATTTGTTCAACAACTATTTATGAGTACCTACGAGATATGTCAGGCTTTGTGTTACATTTTGGTGTTAAGTGGTGAAGCAAGTCATCTAGAAGAAAATCTGTGGGGGTAAGAAAAAATGAAAACATAAAACACACATGTATGTACACACACACGGGTGTTTTTGTATATATTACTTATACATATATATGCATATATTTTATATCTACTATATATTTTACAAATCTATGTAAATTTAACTTTATTTACCTCATGTGCTTATTCTACACATACTTCCTATTGTACTAATTATCACAAGTACCATGAAGGAAATGAACAAGTTCAGCGACAGAGAACAAACTATGAATGGTGGGAGAAGTAGCTTAGGGACATTCCTGGTTCCTAGTCTAAAGAAAAGTGGCAAAGGATCTTGAAATATTTGTGTGCCCAGCCCACACATTCTGGTATGGAATGAAGGAACCATTCAGAGCTGTGTCTTATGTGGGTGACTAAATGCCCATGAGTCCAGCCACACAGTGAGCACACCAGTGTTTTCATTCAATGAGGAGCTAAAAATATTAGCACAGATATTGATGAAATCAGGAAGACATTTAGTCCACAAGCCTACATTGTGAACATGCTGTGAGGAGACGGAAAAGAAAAAGTATCTCCCTCTTCCAAGCTCTGAGTCTAATTGGGTAGAACAAACAGATGCCTGAGAAATGACACCAGAGTCAATGGGCCAAAATGTGCAAGGAGAACCACTATAAATTGAATGAACAGAGCACAGTTGAGCTCCTTTTCAAAGGAAATTAGAGACACGGTATTTACTTAACTGACAGTGGAGGCAATGGGAATATACTTAGATGGACACTGAAAACAAGGGCATAAATTTAGGAAGATAGACACAGAAAGAGGATACAACTTCTAGTGAAGGAGAAAATAAACAAGAGAAAGATTTGAGAAGTTTTGTTCTAAACTTGTTAAAGTGCTATGTTGGACTTCATGGGAAGAAACAGTACCAACCTCCTACAAATTTGCATCTTTATTAAGTGTTCTTATACATGTGTAACTGCATTTGGTGCTTTGTCTCAGTTTTAGACAATTCCTCAATCTCCTTTTCCAATTTATATATATATATATATATATATATATATATATATATATATATATATATATATATATATATATATATATATATATATATCCATAATATTCTTAGCATTCTCTTCTTGGAGAATTCAAATCATTTCCCTTGTTATCAAAGTTGTTCAACAAAACTGTAAGTACTTCCATATGTGGGCCACAAACATTAGGCATTTTGTGAAATAACCCCTGGCTGTTACATGTTGTTAGTAAAATATTCCTAGTATAAAAAACAAAGCAAACCTTCCATTCCAAGATCCAAATATTAATTTTTTGTCCAACATGAGAAGCCTTGGAACCCTTAGTGTATTGTTCAGAAACAGTTAAATATATTTTGAATAATTCCTAAGTACCAAGGAAGTTACAGAGAGCACTAGGTCTACAAAGATGAAACATAGTCCTTTCATTATAGAGCTTAAAGTCTAACTGGAGATAGAGACATAAATATATTTCACACAAATCATTTTGGGGCATGAACAAGGGTCAAGTGAGTAGGAAAGTTCAGAGAACACTCCTGGAAAGATGGTTATTTGATTGAGAATTCATAGAAAAACAAAAGAAAATAGAAGGAAAAAGAAGATAATTTCAGGAAGGGGGAGCAGCACAGACAATGCATTAATGCATGGAGTGTAGGGAAACATGTGAATAATCTTTATAAAATATTATTTTTAGAAACTCAGCATTAATGTATGTTTCAGAGTCCAAAATAAGTTAAACGAATGCATGGGCATATAACCTTAGCTTGATACTTTCGGATTAAGAGTAAATTTATAGAGCTAACTTGAACTCCTTAAGACCAATTTAAGATATGGTGTTGTTTTGTGACACAAATTTACTTCCTTGAAAAGAAAGCAGAAGGGATATAATTTTAGAATGGTAACAACTCACAGATCCATATTTTAGTCCTATCATCATATACATGGAAACTCTCTGGAGACTCTGTCATCCTTTGTGACTTTCTAGGAAGGGTACTAATATCTGAGAGAAACGCCACCCATAAGAGAATTTGAGGGGTGTGGCCTGAAGAAGGGGCAGGCTAGGCTAACAAGTGTAATGGCTGAGGGTCTTGTGACACTGATGTTAGCAGAAACAAAGAAAATTACTTTTTCTCTGCCTCCAACTCAGAAATCTGGCCCAGAGCAGGCTCGAAGTAGAACGGTCATTTAACTAAAGGGGAAGAGCTACAAAGGGAACAGTGACTGCAGGAGTTCTTGCTCCAGAAGGGCCTTTGAGACCTTTGTGATGGGTACAGAGGAACTGCACTTTCAACAGTGTCACATGTCTGAGAATTCAGTTGAGCAGGTGGCCTGTGTTAGATCTTGGGCCAATCAGGGTCCAGTCAAGGTGAACAGGATTCACCTGGAATACTTAAATGTTGGCTTCTCATGCAGGAAAGTGATTAAAGCACAAAACAGGTGTTGAAAGGGATAGATGAAGTCAACCAGAGAAAAGTGAGGCAACTTAGAAATTAGCAACAGGGGCAAGCCATAACCAACCCCAAGCTGGAGGGGCACAATGACCAGGAGGTGCTATCGCAAAACAGGAGCCTTGGGTTACCTGATGAGAGCTGCAACCGTGACAGCCTCCAGCAGTGGGAAGTAGAGCATGGAAGAGACATAGCTGCTACCTGAGAAGGCACAGGAGGCAAGCTGGCTGTTGGGAGAAACAGCCTGGTTCCCCGCTTCCCCCCCAACCTTTAGTCTTGCACCATCACCCCAACCACCAGCCCCCATCAGCAGAACCAGCTTTGGGGGAGAGGAAGCCTCAGGGATCAGATCTCCCTCCCCATCATTGAGCCAGGGGATCCAAATGCAAACCTACCCAAGACTCAATTAAGAGAGATCGCAGGACTATGTGGCTGAAGAAAAGAAGCCTGCACTCCAAAGACTGGGTTTCTTAGAAGTTTTGAGTATAGGAAAATATATTTAAAACACGTTTCCTCTCTTTTTCTGCAGTGCTTGGTTAGAAGGTCAACATAAAATGGGAACATCTGCATGTACACCCCAAAATTAGTTTTAATTTGCCTAGAAACAATCATCAGAAAAGACAAACTAATTTTTTTTCTCTAAAAGAAATTTCATTTTAATATCCTATTTTGCAAAACTTAGCCTACATGTAAGACTTTTTGTTTGTTGTGCTAGTGCAGTCTACGAATCAGAAGATCCTTGAATTACCAAACAAAGGCTTATTTGCCTAAATTACCATGCTGCCTTGACACTGAGATGTGATTCGATTTGATTTGAGTCTTTGTACATTTAGTGACCTGCGGTATTTTGATAAATGCCGTTGCCTAAAACTATTCAGTAGGAGGTTTGGGCACCATCTGTGTTTGTTTCTCTAGGAGCAGTAACAGCCTAGAGAAAAATCTGATGTTCATTTCAAAGATGCAGTATAAACAAAATTCAAGATGATGCCTTTTACATAATTATTCCACCTTTCATTACATAGTGCTTTATGCATTTCAAAGTGATTTGATGTGCTTTAATTTAACTGATCCTCACAAAATATTTAGAAGGTGGGTATGGGCTTCTAAAAGATATAAAAGTTCAACAAAGAAAATAACACGGGCTTCCCTGGTGGCGCAGTGGTTGAGAGCCCGCCTGCCGATGCAGGGGACACGGGTTCGTGCCCCGGTCCGGGAAGATCCCACATGCCGCGGAGCGGCTGGGCCCGTGAGCCATGGCCGTTGAGCCTGCGCGTCCAGAGCCTGTGCTCCGCAACGGGAGAGGCCACAACAGCGCGAGGCCCACGTACCCCCCCCAAAAAAAAATAAATAAAAAAGAAAAGAACACAACTTAGGCAGCCTTTTATGCGAGGACTGTAAACAATCATATAGTCTCATCTCCTGTTAATACTAATAGAAAATACTTACTGAGCACCTTCTCTGTGCTGGGCACTTTCTAAAGTGCATCACATATATTAACTCATTTAATCAGCAGAACAATTCTGTGAAGTAGGTATTATAATGTTCTCATTTTAAGTGTAAGAAGATTAAGACACAAGGAGGTTGATTGACGGCTAATAGCAATGTGAGCCTTGGCAGTCTAACAAAATACCATCTCTTTTAAGCAGTGTCTTTAAATATTTACCCAGCAAGCAATATTCTTAATTGCAAAAACATGTGTTTATATTAGGTCTCTTCTAAAATGTGCATGTAACCCAGTGGTTTGCTGGTTAACTGTCTCAGTGGCTCTCTACAAAAGAAAAATAGAAAGCCCTGATTTGCAGAATGCTATGGTCTGAATATTTGTGTCCCACCCCTGCTAAGTTTACTTATTGGAATTCTAATGATCAACCTGATGGTGTTAGAAGGTGGGGCCTGTGGGAGGTAATTTGGTCATGATGGTTGTACTTTCTTGAATGGGATTAGAAGTCCCACAGGGCTTCTTAGCCCCTTCCACCACATGAGGATACAAGAAGTTTGCAACCTGGAAGAGGGCCTGACCATACTGGCACCTGATCTCAGATGTCCAGCCTCCAGAACTGTGAGAAATAAATTTCTGTTGTTGATAAGCCACCTAGTCTCTGCTATTTTGTTGTAACAGCCCAAAGGGATCAAGACATCCCATATGCCAATTTCTGTGGTATAAAATTCCCACCAGGGTCCACTTCAAGCTACCAAAGTGAGGTGACTGAAGGCCTGGTTGAGGAAAGATGCATGTATTTGGATGTCATGGACCTGTGGCTCCAGCATACCCCTGTCAAATGAAAATTACTGGTGTACTCAAGATGACATGTGGGCCATGAATGTGATGAGCCACCCTTGAAATCTTATTAAAACATACATTCATTTTACTTTCAGCTGTTTTGTGCAACTAAATGTGAATTAAACTGTTTAAGATATATTCAGTTTCAATCCTTATAAATAATTATGTAATCATGTTTATTTTTGGTATGTTTTTCACTGATGACAATCAGGCTTGTCTGGGATGAGGTGATCATGAGACAGCTGGAGGGGCCGAAAAAGTGCAACAGTATGATGGCCAGTAGATATATGACTTGAGCCAGGTACCAGACATTTTCAAAATCATAGTTCCTGAGTTCATTTTGCAGCCAGTATAGTTACTAAGAGTCCAGTTAGTAATGTGGAAGTCTTGAGTTTTGGTCCAACTAAGAATTCCATGTGTTTGTTATATTGATAGAATGTAGTCACATCAAGAGTTCATTCAATAGTTCTTTAGGGAAAAGTGGCTCCAGCTTAGAGCCACATCAACTGAACCGTAACCAGTCAATTGGACAACCTGGACTTCTCCTGAATGGCACCAAGGCTGAGCTCACAGGCATCCTGTATTGTGACAGCTGCTTCTGCCCAAGCTCCCTCTTCTGGATGCTACCCCTACTTTCTCTAATACCAGCATGAGTGTCTATCCAAGCTGTCTCACACTAAACATATTTTACAAATACATGTCCATAACTAAACACTGTATGCCTTCCATTTTCTTCCCCTTTATTCCCCAAAACATGTATATGAATAATAGAATTAAAGTCTTCTGTCAACAGCTTACCATACTCTTTTTCCATCTGTGTTTTGTTTTCTGTCCATTCTTTCTTCTTCTTCTTATTTTTCCCCCTATGAAACTGTTTCCAAAATCATTTATAAAATTACACTGAGGAAATATGAATATATTCTGACATTTTTTTCTATAACAACAATGGCACCGAGGAGATGTAATGCAGCAAGATATTCTTAGTGACCTTTCTGGCTGTCACGCCTTTACAATTCTATTAGCAATGCAAACCAAAACAATGACAAAATTGGGCAAGCTGGGAGGCCTTGCTCCTTCCCATTGACAGGTTGGTGACTTTGCTTGCTTCTCCTTCTGGAGAGACTGGTCTGAGGGGAGGGTTTTGCCAGCTGGTGTAGGCATACACATGGATGGAGAACTCCCCTGGTGTTAGGATGCTTGGAGCTCTTTTGCCTTTTCCACTTTTTTCTTTCTCTTCATTCACTGGGAAAGAAAAAGCCTAAAAGCTAATGGTTGTTGAAAGTCTTTGCCAGCTCATTGGTTATGGATCAAGAAAGAAACAAAGAAACCAAAACCTTTATAGGTAAAATTCTTGATCTTTCAAATGCAGGCTATTGAAATCTGCCCCACAAACAAGGTGGAATGAATAAACCGAGTAAATCCAAATATTTAATTCATTCAACAAATATATGTTATTCATCTTCTAGATACCAATCCCTATGTTAAAGACCTAAGAATCCAAATTTGAATAAAACACCAAAAGGCAATTTGTACTCTAAAATGCATTTACTAATTGTGATAAAAATTTTGAAATTAAGATATTAATGCTAATCTATAGAAATTTGTGAGCTTTTAAGCAAGGCTTTTACCTGAGTTTCATGTAACCATATCATGGATATATTAGAAGATAATTGAACATTTCCAGGTATTTATTTTATAAGTTTTATTATCTACTCTATATCAATCCAATTAGGAATCTGAAATGTAGAGAAAGTCCTTAAAGGCAAGTTTTTTTTTTTTTATTTTGAGCTAAAAATTAACAGAAAAATGTCTGTTTCACCTACCTTCTGTCATATCTCATGTTTCATTCAAATCTCATCTCTTCTATGAAGCCATCTTTTATAACCTAGCCCAAATGAACCTCTTCTTTTTAATCGCATAATTAACATATTAATGTTAATCCAGTGGTTGTTATTTGTACTGCATTTCAGAATCACCTGTGGAGTTTAAAATTATACATTTCCAACCTTAGAAACTTATTTGGTCAACACATGTATGGTCCTGGCATCTGTATTTTAAAAACATCCCACACATAACATATTCTCAGTTAAAAAGCACTGTTCAAATTACACTCTACTATTTGGCATTTTATAATAGTACCTAATGTATATTTGTGCATTTATATTCTTGTATCCCAGCTGAACTGTGACCATTGTTTGGGTACAAGCACAGACTCATATTTGCTTTGTTCTCTGAGCACACAGAACTTCCTCTGCACTAGTGAGAATTTCCACACTACTTGTTTGAAAAGGTAGCTAGGAATTTCCTTTCAAAAACCTCTATATGATACTATCACAACTGTTTTTCTATGCACATTATTTATGTAGTGGTGGAACAAATTATATCATGAGCAAACACTATTTATTCATTTATATTTAATATTGACTTTCAGAAAGGTTCCTAAATTAGGGCAAATGCTAGAGAGTCAGAGAAGGATACTTTCTGTAGCATAGTGGAGTTAAATTTACAGTGGTTCAAATTCAGATTCTCTTATTTGGCTTATGGTGAGGAGAAAAACAAAAGAAAAAATAAAAGTTTGTAAAATGCATGCCCCTAGTAAGCACTCAATACATGATAGCTAATATAAATATAAGGTGTCTCTGCCCCCAAGAATATTCCTCAGCATCCAAATTTTATGCCTTATATACTGATAATCAGTTACTCCCAGAGAATCTAACCTAGTCAGAGTTGGAGAGGCCTGCTGAAATTATTTAATCCTCCAGGCTTCATTTTAAATCTCTGAACCAATTTTGGGCTAAAGCAATTCATACACATTCATGGGGTACAGATGTTCTGCCTCACAGAGCTGTTTTAAGGGTCAGTGAGAGAACACAGGGAAAACCCCATGTACAGTGCCTGGCATAAACTAGTTACATAACAAACCATTATTATTATCACTAACTTAGTAATAGTAGTATACTGAACTACAATCCAGCTGACTGGTTCAGCTGACCAGTTTGGTACTCTTTTTCTGTCTCTTAAAATGAACAGTAGTTATAAAGTATGTTTATAACAGCTAGGAAGTATAACAAAATAGAAGTATTGGTAATCTTTGAATGTATTAAGTAAAACCAAATTAATCGTATCAACCAGCAAATAAGAAGATAGTATATCATCTTCTGGCATATGCTGTTATAGAATCAGACCTTCATCTGGTGTCAGGTTTGCCTGCTATGAGAAGAAGCCATGCTATTTAACTCTATCCATGTTTTATCTCATTGTTTCCTCAACTGTGAAAACCTCTTTTACTGGGTTATTTCAAAGAATTCATTACACATGAAAGCATTTCAGTCTGACAAATAGCAAGCTTCCAATAAAGTCTATTTTATTAACATTTCATTATTATTTATAGATAACATTACCATAATTTGTCATCTCTACTGGGACACATCTGAGATTGAAAGGTGGTGTTATTAATAATTACACTGGGACAGGATGCATGGTCACCTTATCTACAATATATTTTCTAGCTCAAAACAAACTTCTAAAAGAGTGTTATATTATACAGGAAAATTTACATGAGACTCTTTTGAAAGATGTTATGTCTGGGTCAGATACAAGATGGGTACAAAATATGGTGCTGCCTCCTTCAAAACTCCTCTGAGACATAATGGCAGGAGGTGGGATAGTTCTATAGTATTTATAACTTAGCATTTCCTTTTTATAGTTTAGTCTTTCCTAGGGTATCTTTAAAGGTCAGGTCTTGGGAGATACACTTTAATTTAAAAAAAATTAAGTACTTTCAATGAAAATTTCTGAAATCTTCTTTACAATTTCCTGTCTCACTAAACAAACTTACTATAATTTATATTTTCTAAATAAGTTCTTTTTTTTAATAAAAATACGTATAAAGAGGAAACAGAAACTTCTATTTTGAATCATTTGTATCACTGACCAGTCATCCAACCATCTATTTATTTTTCTTTGTTAATTTTTAGAACAAATTAGGCTTTTAGGAGAGAACAAATATGCATGGTCCTCGTCTATCATGTTCTTTTCCACTCTGCTCCATTCCAACCCATTTAATGCTACAAACATATATTTGGAAGCACACTGTATATTGACCCTCTCTCCAATAAAACCAAACTTTCCCTCTAATACAAAAATGGCATATTGGGAAGGATGACTATTATAACTCTTTAGACAAAGGCTCCATGAATATCTATCAGGTATGGTGGATGAAATTTCCTCTCTTCAGGAACTTTTTGTCTCCTACCACCACTTCTTATCAGAAATAGTGTGAATATTCATCACATTCTATCAAAAATATATTTTCTTATTAATTTTTTTTGTTTTTACTTTAATAAAGAAATTCATAACCTCAAGTTCTTGTGATTAAGACATATGAAATCATGTGCATATAAGAATCAATACATTACTGCCATGTTGTTACAATGTAGAATAAAACTAAATGTTTCTCACTTGTTTGTCATTAAATTCATGTCCCATTTACCTTCTATCAGATATAAAGAGATGCTTCATCCATTTAAACATTTCTTTTCGGGTCCATAAGGAAGTGTTCAGTACCTTTCTTGTAAACAGAGTGCATACATGAAATCACAAAGTGATAAGGGGACTCACGTCCACTGTCAAAAACATTGAACCTCCAAACAGTTAGTGTCAGATTTATTCCAGATTTTGGTTTTTCTATCACACATCTTCACCTATATTCCCAAATGAGCAGAACAACTTTAAAGCATCATGCAATCACACATACAGGCATCTATTCCCATATGGAATATCAATTAGGTTCATGGCAAATTTGACAAGAGTAGCAGTTGTCAAACATACTCAAAATAAAATAAATTATTCATCCAACTTCTTGTACTAAGTGATTTTTATATTCTGGCTTAGAAAACCAGTTTAAGTAGTATTCTAGCTATGATTGGTCTCTCCTGAGGAAGTATTTTATGAGATTGATGAAGATAATGACAAACATCAGTCACTGCCATTAGCATAATGCATGAGGCACACTACAATATTAATAAGAAGCTAAGTCATGACAGTCAAAATATGACTTCCTATACCACAGGTAGGCTTCTGAGCACAGCTGTCTGCTATTCTGTGAAGTGTGCATCTGGGCTCAGTCTGGTAGGAACACAGTTGATGGCATATTCATCATAAGACCTAATTGTTTTTGACCACAGGGCCCTCTATCAGCCAAAACCAAACAATCTTACTGCTTAGTGGTTGTTGAATTAATTTTATGTGTTACTTTTACACCCTGAATTATTTGATGGATAAACTATAAGAAGCTATTTGAAAACTAGGTTTAATGGAACCTCAATTATTATTAAAAATTTCCATGTTCTAGAGTAGCTCAAACTATCAACTAGAGAATATAGAACATACATAGATATTCAAAAATCTTCTATTCTCCTATAAGAATGACAAGTCAAATGTTTGGAAGGAAATGACCCATGTAGCTTGAGCCTTGCTGCCTTCAAATTGAAGATCAAAATAGGGTTAGAATAGAAATGACCCATTCAAACCAAGTCAAAATGTGAAACTTTGTTATACTAGAATGGCTCAGCTTTTGTATTTCAATTGCTTTCTTAACTTTTAACTTCACACTTATCATATAAGACTTAGCAGAAAGCACTATTTAATTGAATGTATTAATTCCACACCCCTCCTTTGGTAGAAGTTTTGTAAAATTACTGAAAATATATTTTCACTGAAAGATTGTCATTTTTGAATTTTTGAGAAAAAAATGACTTCTGGCCTTTGTAGTTATTTGGATATAGCAGTATTATATTCCTTCACTATTTTTCATTCTAATATAAGAGCCCTGATGTATTTGACACAAGGGCAATTAATTAATAGTGTCCCTTATTGTCCCAAATTAGTTGGGTACCATTAGACAAAAGAAAAAGAAAGAAAGGTTTAAAAACAAAAACAAACGAACAAACAAACAAAAAAAACAAGAATTGAGGAAATGAGAGACATTGCACATTTCCTATTGGAAATTAAGGGTCCTTTTATTCCATGCATGATATTTGCAAATGCTGATGTATATATTTTAATAGAGCTGTGGCTGTCCTCTTCTTCCTGTCCTACAGTTTAACTATCAGCATGAGGTTCATAAGCAGGGATAAATGAGATAGTAAGTTTAAAAAATGTCAACTGTCTTGACAACTTCCCATTAAGAACAAGTGAGACACGCCAAACTTGCCACCTGGTTGGTTGAAGTTTAAAGTTCACTGCTTTTGATTGTAAGGTGATGAATCTTTGATTTTTTAGTTTGTGATTCTTAAACACTCTTTCACTGAAATGTATGTAATTGAATTGGTTTGAACTTGATTATTATTGGTAATAAATAAAGGTGGCTCTATGGTGTAAAAGCACATTAAGAAACATTTTAGCAGAGCAATCGATTTACTTTCATTATCATTTAAAAATGTATCAGCACTTGATATTGTAACCAAATTTATTGCAACTTAACTGGATACATTTTTCTAATTCTACATATTGTTAGATACTAACTAATATTCTAATTAATGTCTAATTTAATTTTGAAGCTACTGAGCATGTGACAGAAGGAACATGTTATGTAAAAATTTGAATGTGTTGGATGGGCTTTAGGTAGATAAATGATTAGGAATGAAATAATAAATCCCAAATTTTACTAACAATTAAAAATCCATATGGTATGTTTCCCAGTTATTTTATAGCTGATTTTCATATGTCAAATATTCGAATAGAGGAACATATTTTTGGAAATAAAACAGTAGGAATAAGTCTTGGGTGTTATTATGTTAATATAAGACATAAATCATTGGTGTTAAATGCAGTCAGAACTATTACATGATACTTAAGTGTTTTGTGTTATACATATTTTCTGTTAACTCCATTATAAGGGTATAGTTTGAAATGTGAGAGGAATTACATCACTTATGAATAATGCTTACATTCTCCACAAATGAAAAGTGGAGAAGAGAGTTGACAGCTTTTTGGGTAATTTTGGCAAATGTCCTATTTTGGATGGCTTATCAGTTCAGCAGATAATACTTATTTCTAAACTTCATTGTTTTAAAGCAGAAAATAAAATAAACTTTCTGAACTGTTCAATTAAGAAAATTGGAGGCTGGGTAAGTATACAATATGGAAAATAAAAAATGTACACAAATTCAATTAAAGTCTGAAATAAGACTCATCTATTTACTTAAGTTCTGAAAAGATTTGAATATCTTTTGAAGGAACAAGTATACCCAGAATTATAGATATTGTAAAACTGATATTTTATACAATATAAACAAGACTTTATTTTGTTATTTTAAAAAACCTTAAAGATGATTCATAGCTTATTTTGTACTCCAGTAATTTGATTTTGAAATTTAAGTTCATCATAATACATAGTCATTGACAAATTAACAGACTGTGCTTGTCCTAAGTTCTGCTCTTAAATTATGCTTTCTTGTCTATTTGTGAAGCCAAATCGGTCCTCTGTACCCGACACTGAATTAAATCTCAGAGACAGAGTTTTGGGTGAAGTAGACAAGAATAGCTTTATTGCTCTGTCAGGTAAAGGGAACCACAGAAGACTAATGCCCTTAGAACTGTGTATCAACCCGAGGGGGGGGGTGTTGTGAGGAATTTTATAGTCAAGAGGTGGGGTTGCTGATAACGAACAGGATGCATGAAGGGCCCACATTCCTTCAATCCAGAGATATCTGGCATCAAGTGGTGATAGGCAAACTATGACCTTCTCTGGAATGAAGAGTGCTTCATCAAATAGTTAACATCTTCCATTTGGTGGGGGTTTTAATTCTGCAGAAGAGCTCAAACATACTGTTATGTATATCCCTTGAGGGGGAACCAGGACCCTGCCCCCAAGACTGCACTATTGTTTCTTGACTGCTCTTCCCTTTTCTCCACATCCCCCTCCCTTCCCTACTTAGCAACTGTTTGAACCTGCCCTTTGGAACTCCGGGAAGGGGACACAGAAAGGCTTCTGTGCCCAGGAGCTTCACAGGGTCCTGCTCTGTTTCAATACGCCCTTTTCTCTGATACTCCTCAATCTTAAGGAGAACAAGTGTTGGACAAGAAAAGGAATAATCATTTTAGGTAGAGACATTAATCATAAACTCATCAGAGGAACTTGGTTTCAGGGAACATAGTTTCAATTTCCCCCCGTTTTTTTTTAACCTGCTCACATCCTTCAGGGAATGGGGTAATGCTTGCTCTGGTTATTTCCTGCTGAAATGGGATGTAATCCTGCCTAAATTTGGGGGGAATGGATACTTAATTAGAAATATTTGAATTCCAAGTCCTGGATCTGAGTCTTATATGATTAAGGTCTCAATCCCTTGTTCTACAAATTTTGGTGCAGCAGATCCAGTTAGATGTGGTTGGAGGAATGACAACTGGAACTTTAAGAGACAAAATAGATCTCATTCCCTTAGTAATTCAGGAGAATAAGCCTGAAACCTAGTCTGGACCTGGCACTTCAAGGTAGACTTGCAGCCAGGTAGCCAGTTGTTTAATTTTACCTGAGTAGGTTTTAACTTCTGATGTGGTATCAACATATATATAACAGGAGCTATTGGCCACTACACATCTCCTCTTTTTTAAAATATCTGATCTAAAGCAATTTTATTGTCTAAAAATTTAATAGCTGAGAGGAGACCTTGAAAATGTAAGGTTGCAGCTGCCATCGCCAGCAGACACTGCTTTGAGAATGGCTGGTGCTCTTCCCTGCTCTGACACAACTCAGAAAATTCGAGTTCTCAGCAATACAGGAACGTGTCTGAAAATCTGCAATGGCCACTTAGTTTTACCTTGGATGTCTGAACCACAGTTAACTCCGTTTTTGACTTTTAACTGAATTTCTCTCCTGAATGGCCAAAGTAGATGTCAATGTTAATGATTTCAGTGCTTTTCTGGATATGAGAAGATGCAAGAATTTGGGCTCATAAAATATTTTCCTGAAAGTTTCTAACTACCTGAAAGCCTGTTGTTCTAGTTTTTCCCAAAGCACAGAGTGCCTCCTTCCTGATCTCCACCCTGAACTCCTTTCAGGGGGTGTTGGTCAGTGGCTGCAGTGACCAGTGACTTAATCCTTGCAGAGGTAGATGGCAAGTGCTAATTTTCAGTTGGCAGGACCCCTTCAGGGTCATAAATTTGACCATGGTGTGGGAGGCATTTCATGGTCATTTTGTCCCATGGTGCTAGGAATGCTCATTCCCAGGTCTGGCAAAGATTTTGTTGATAGGTCACTCAATGTGCTATTACTGGACTAGCCCTTTTTTAACAGTAGCCAAAAGTCTCCAGACCACCTGTCTAATTAGTCTCTTATGGTCCAGGAAAATATCCCCTCTTGTTGATTCTTCTCATATTTAGAGTTACACTATTACAGTCACTGATCTCATATGGAACTATATATCATCATTTTATCAGGGGCTCAGCACACATTTGGTAACGCAAGAAACAGCAATTTTGTGAAACAGGCAATATAAAAAATAATATAACTAGCAGTGTTAGTAAGGCCATAAGAAAGAATTTAAGTCAAGAACTTACATTAGGTGCAGCCCAGTATACTCCAGGTTGCCTGACTTAGTCTGTTCTATACCATTCCTTATCTTTAAGGGAAATTATATATTGGCATTGTCCATAAGGCACCCAGCTTGCTTTCCTACTGTTTTTAGGCTGGTTATCCCTAGTATGGTTTAACTGTCCCCAACATAAGGGAGCCTTTAAATTTAAATGATCATAGACAAGTGTTAATCCCCTGGTTGCAGATCATGGAGCATCTGACCTTCATCCATAGAGAGATTGCTGAGTTAAGTTTCAGATACAATTTTAGAGTGTACTTTCAATAATTCAATTAAACTTTGCAACAATATAACATAACAGCAAAGAACTATCTGGGAAGTAAGTCTTAGTGAATACAGACCTCAATAAACAGAATTAGAACTTAACATCCACTGAAACATAATATTGTTCTCTCTAAAATTACCCTCATCTCCACCAATCACAGCTAATCAAATCTAATTTGTTTGCAAAATAAGTCTGGTTAATTGACCATATAGGCTCTTCCACATTGGCTGTGGTGGAATTCCTGAGGAGTCTCAGACTGAATTCCCAATAGGCCTCTCAAGGCCATGGAAGCCATGCCAAAGATCTGCCATCAGGCTCTGCCTTGGTGGATTTTTTCTAGAAGTCCCCCAAATACCGAGATTCCTGTACATGCCAGGAGACCGTCTTTCCCATTCAACTGATAGGGCTTCTTGAAACCCAAGAGCCCCCAATTTCTGGAGAGCCCAGGTAGAGAGAAAAGAAGAATGCTTTAATCTTACCCACAGGTGTAGTTTATCAAATTGTTATAAATGATAACCAACTTGAGTGGAAGGGCTTACCTATATCTGGAGAGCACAGATCAAAACCAGTAACATTCCAAACAAAACCCAAAAACATTATAACCATATTCACCAGTTCACTCAGTAACCAAACCTTTTGTTAACTTTTAATGAAGCCATCAGGTTTTCACTTAGGATGCTTTAATTTCTTACTCAGTTCCCCAGTATAATCTGAGATTTATCAGAGTACAATGATAATTGCCTATAAATCACAGAAAGACTTCAAAGTTCACAGTTAAACATTTGATCACAATATAATTGACAAAAAAACTTAGTTATTGCTGTGACATACATTTTAAAATAACTGCAATTATGACTGATAACATCTTATCAGAACATACTAAACTTTTAGGAATTCCATGTAATTTAACATGCTAATTAAATATTTCTCTCTGAGGTGCCTCAGGGGACTTCTAAAGCAACTCAAAGTTAGCTGGAGGTCAAAAGAACATTAGAATCCGTGAAAGGATTTCAAAAGCAAATACAAGTCACTTAAAGGCAAAGAAACTTAAAATCTGTTATCAGGGACAGATCAACATTTTAAGAAAACTTGTCTTCTTAACTGATAAAAGCCAAATTCAAGTTTTGCACTAGCTTACTTTTAAAATTAATTTACTCAATTAAATTTATTCTAAACGTAGCCAATCTCAAGCATACATAAAACTCTTTTCTCAGGGTCCACTTCCCACAAATCTTCCATCACATTCTGCATCCATAGTAGCCTGTCCCCCATTTTTCCACCCAAAAACAACCAACTCCAAGACAGACTCACTTTCTTTTTCTTAAATGCAATGCAGTTCCATTCCTCATACCTTCTTTTACTGAAAACATGCATCCTACTTTCCTTAAGAAACCATGAACTGTCTTCTGCATCAACAATCTGTAGATTGGTGAACATAAATACCAATAATTTCTAAAAAATATGTTCTTTCTCATAAAGAACATCTTAGGATGACACCAAACATATTCATCAACAGCCCTAAATACCCTTAATTTCTCTGCAAAAGGAAGCCAATGTTCAGTAATTAATGTTTCAGTACCTTATTTTATTTGGAAATGACCTACATATTTAATAAACTTCCATCACTTAACTTAATTAACAACTCTAAGTTTTGTTACCAAATATCTGGGTAGATTATTCTTTTTTTTTTTTTTTTTTCGGTATGTGGGCCTCTCATTGTTGTGGCCTCTCCCGTTGCGAAGCACAGGCTCTGGATGCACAGGCTCAGCAGCCATGGCTCACGGGCCCAGGCGCTCCGCGGCATGTGGGATCTTCCCAGACCGGGGCACGAACCCGTGTCCCCTGCATCGGCAGGCGGACTCTCAACCACTGCGCCACCAGGGAAGCCCATGGGTAGATTATTCTTGTGTGTGTGTGTGTGTGTGTGTGTGTGTGTGTGTGTGTGGTACATGGGCCTCTCACTGTTGTGGCCTCTCCTGTTGCAGAGCACAGGCTCTGGATGTGCAGGCTCAGCGACCATGGCTCACGGGCCCAGCCACTCCACGGCATGTGGAATCTTCCCAGACTGGGGCACGAACCCACATCCCCTGCATTGGCAAGTGGACTCTCAACTGCTGCATCCCCAGGGAAGCCCTGGGTAGATTATTCTTAAGTAGACATTCCTAAAATAGTTATTCCTAAAGAGTTCACCTAAAAGTCCTTATCTCATTTGCATGTAATTTACCAATAAGAATTTCATCATATCAAGTTAGTTATTGTTTTTTCTTTCTGCTGAAAAACTCTGCAACAGGAGTGACATAAACTTATTGAACTTCAATAAACCTAGGTACAATATATATTAATTAAATCAACTAACAAGACATCTTTTAATAGCTGATATCAATTTAGTTCTGAATATTTCCCAGATCATGTGGGCCTGAAACTCATCTCAACAAGTTTCCTAAATAATTATATTAAATTTGTAACCACTTTTAAGTAAATTAAATAGAGTTCATTTACAAATTAACCTCAGCAGTATTATCCAAGGCAAAGATACATACTAAGACATACATAAATCCATAAATCATTGTTTCATCTCAACCTATTTTCTCCAGAGTCTAAAGAATACTGTGGTCACACAGTGTTCCCTATTCATAGGTTCATAACTATAGGTGTACCAATCTGTCAGAATGTTCCTTAAGGGGATATCAGATGGAAATGAAGAAGCACTTCACATATCTGGTTGAAAAACACTCACATATGGACTGAGAACAAACCAGAACCCTCACCAGCAGGTGGAAGCCTTACACCCAAAAAACACAGAGAGCACAAAGCTCAGAGTGGCCAATTCCAAGTCCCACTAAGCCAGTGACCTTAATCCAAATGGTGACTTATAGGTGGGATTTCTAAAACAGAAAATCCCCAAACAGGAACTGAATGTTCCCCAGATGGAACCAAGTTTCTCAGAGGAACAAGGTCCAAGGGGTCTCAGACTATATGCCAGAGGACTTACCCAGGTTCTGGCAGCAGTGTTGCAACATCAGACACTATCTTTCTCCTTCCCCAAAATAATTCCTCAGAGTAGGAATTTCAGGCTGGCTGAGACAGGAGGAAGAAGGGCATGTCCTCAAGCCAAAGGTGGCCTTGGCAGCTGCAAGAATTGTCCCTCTTCTGCTTCTCACTCCCACCTCAGAGTTCTGACTACCAGAATTGGGTATGACCAGGACTTAGCCTTTCCAGGCAAGGGTCCCAGGTGATCTGCCCTCTAAAGGAATTCTCCTACTCTCTGCTCCCTCAAAAGAGGCTGGTGTGGAGAAAACCTCAGGGCATCCAGTCAAGCCAGCGGACCCTTCTGGGGCCATCCCTAAGTCAGCCCCATACTGGGTGCCAAAATTTGAAGCCAATCCAACCTCTGTACCCACACTGAATAAAATCTCAGAGACAGAGTTTTGGGTGACGTAGTAAAGAATAGTTTTATTCCTTTGCCAGGTAAAGGGGGCCACAGCAGGCTGATGCTCTCAAAACTGTGTCACAACACAGGGGGGTTTGTGAGAGGTTTTATAGTCAAGGGGCAGGGTTGCTGATGAGGATCAGGGTGCATGTAGTACCCACATTACTTCAATCCAGAGGTCATCTGTTGTCAGGTAATTATGGGCAAATTGTGACCTCTGGAAGGAAGAGTGCTTCATCAAGTAGTTAACATCTTCCATTTGGTGAGGGCTTTAGATGTGCAAAAGAGCTCAGATATTGTTATGTGTATCCCTTGAGAGGGAACCAGGACCCTGCCCCAAGGCTGCACTATTGCTTTTCAGCTGCTCCTCCCTTGTCTCTTCATCCCCTTTCCTTCCTCATTAACAAGTGTTTAAACCTGTCTGTCGGTACTCAGGGAAGGTCATGGAAGCTGAATGAAGCCTATTTCCTGTAATCAAAGAAATGGGGGACACAGAAAGGCTTTTGTGCCCAGGAGCCCCATAGGGTCCTGCTGGGTTTCATTTGTACATTGAAGGCAATTAAAAATAAATAAAACAACTACTATATTGAGGAACAAATAATCTGATAAATTAATTATATTTTTGTGTTGTCTGTGGTCTTACTAAGAATAAAAATATTAGTTATAAATACAAATCATTTAAGAATTGAGGTATGTGTCATTTCTATAAAATTTCTATAAAATTGACTAAATACAGCAGTGATATATTAATGCCAACAATCATGGTTACTTTGAGAGATAAGGTATATTTCTACTGCAGTAATAATGAAGTCTAATTAGAAAATAAATAAAATGAAGCATTTATAGTCTATTTTAACAAGCTAAAATCAAATTCAGCCAAAGAAGAGAAGAAAATAATGCCCAATTGATATTTACTAAATATCATTATCAAATAATTTATCTGTATAAATAAATATATGTCTTAGAAAAGCTGCAGCATAGCGTAATTTTACATTTTTTGGTGTGGGCATTGCAGACATAATTAAGGTCATCTCTCATTTATTCTGCATTTCTAGACCCTTCTTTCTTTTACATTGGGGGAGGGAGGCAGCAAGGATCATCTCATCACAAACATACGTATTCAGTTCACTGTTTGCAACTTTGGTGCCATATCTCATTTATATAATGTGCACTAATATTTTAACTAGTCACTTATGCTTAATAAAAAGGTGCATTTCCTGATCTCAGCAGTGCACCAGAAACCTGCGATGTCTGAGCACACCACAACAGGAAGTGTATAACACAGGCCAGCTATCTGACCACAGAAACAAGATTTCAGGAACTCATATCAAATTCAGGAATGAGGTTTGACCTGAAACAGAGTAAGCCTAAGACTCTCAAATATGCTGGTATTTTATTGGAAAAGTAGTTAGAATATTTTCTATACAGTGTAATGTAGCAGATTAATCGAGAAACAATAAAATCTGTGTTGACTGGCCATGCATTGCTTCAACAGTGGGTCTGTGACAAAGAGATATTTCTGGGTCTATTCAATACATTTTAATAATAAAGGTGGACAGAGATAAATTGGACCAAATAGCAGAATCCTTCAAGATGACTACATTCTGTTGAAGAATCCCAACTCTTTGCAAAGTTAAATGAAATTGTTTCTTAAATTAAATCAAGATCAACTGCTGAGGGAGACCTTCAAGATGGCGGAGGAGTAAGACGTGGAGATCACCTTCCTCCCCACAGATACATCATAAATTCATCTAACTGTGGAACAACTCCTACAGAACACCTACTGAAAGCTGGCAGAAGACCTCACACTTCCTCAAAGGAAAGAAACTCCCCACTTACCTGGGTATGGCAAAAGAAGAAAGGAAAAACAAAGACAAAAGAGTAGGGACAGGACATGCACCTCAGTGAGGGAGCTGTGAAGGAGGATAAATTTACACACACTAAGAAGCCCCTTCACTTGCAGACATGGGGGGTGGGGTGGGGGGAAGCTTCAGAGCCACGGAGGAGAGTGCAGCAACAGGGGTGCAGAGGGCAAAGCAGAGAGATTCCCACACAGAGAATGGGTGCCAACCAGCACTCACCAGCTTGAGAGGCTTGTATGCTCACCCGCCAGGGCGGGTGGGGGCTGGGAGCTGAGGCTTGGGCTTCCAAGGAAAGATCCCAGGGAGAGAACTGGGGTAGGCTGCCTGAAGGGGACTAATCCACCACAGCTGTCCGGGAGTGTATCCAGGAAATGTCTGGATCTGCCTAAGAGGCAAGAAACCATTGTTTCAGGGTGCATGAAGAGAGGGGATTCAGAGCACCCCCTAAATGAGCTCCAGAGATGGGTGAGAGCTACGGCCATCAGTGCAGACACCAGATACAGGCACAAAATGCTAAGGCGGCTGCTGTAGTCACCAAGAAGCCTGTGTGCAAGCACAGGTCACTATCTACACCTCCCCTCCCAGGAGCCTGTGTAGCCTCCCACTGCCAGGGTCCCATGATCCAAGGACAACTTCCCCAGGAGAACACATAGTGCACCTCAGGCTGTTCCAACGTCATGGTGGCCTCTGCCACTGCAGGCTTGCCCTGCATTCTGTACCCATTGCTCCCCACCAGCCTGAGTGAGTCAGAGCCCCCTAACCACCTGCTACTTTAACCTAAATCTATCTGAGCGAACAGCCTGCACCCTCAGGTGATGTAAACACACAGGTGGTGCCAAATCAAAAGCTGAAACCCAGGAGCCATTTGAACAAAGAAGAAAAAGGGAAATTTCTCCCAGCAGGCTCAGGAGCAGCGGATTAAATCTCCACAATCAGCTTGATGTACCCTGCATCTCTGAAATACTGTACAGACAATGAATCATCCCAAAATCGAGGCAGTTGACTTTGGGAGCAACTGTAGATTTAGGGTTTGCTTTCTGCCTCCAATTTGTTTCTGGTTTTATTTTTATCTTAGTTTAGTATTTAGAGTTTATTATCACTGGTAGATTTGTTTATTGATTTGGGTGCTCTCTTCCTTTTTTTAATATATATATATATATTTTTTCTTTTTTCTCGTTTTGAGAGTGTGTATGTATATGCTTCTTTGTGTGGTTTTCTCTGTATAGCTTTGCTATTACCATTTGTCTTAAGGTTCTGTCTGTCCTTTTTGTAGTATAGTTTTTAGCACTTGTTATCATTGGTGGATTTGTATTTTGGTTTGGTTGCTCTCTTCTTTCTTTTCATTTATTACTTTTTGATTTTTAAATTTTTAATAATTTTTTTACTTTTTATTTTAATAACTTTATTTTAATTTAATTTTTCTTTCCTCCTTTTTCTTTCTTTCTTTCTTCCTTCCTTCCTTTCTTTCTTTCTCTTTTTCCTCACTTTTCTTTGGAGCCATGTGGCTGACAGTGTCTTGGTGCTCTGGCTAGGAGTCAAGCCTGTGTCTCTGAGGTGGGAGAGCCTAGTTCAGGACTTTGGTCCACCAGAGGCCTCCAGGCTCTACATATTATCAAACAGCAAAAGCCCTCCCAGAGATCTCCATCTCAGTGCTAAGACCCAGGTCCACTCAACGACCACCAAGATACAGTGCTGCACACCCTTTGCCAAACAGCTAGCAAGACAGGAACACAACCCCACTCATCAGCAGAGAGACTGCCTAAAATCATAATAAGGTCACAGACCAAAACACACCACCGGATGCTGTCCTGCCCACCAGAAAGAAAAGATCCAGCCTCATCCAGCAGAACACAGGCACAAGTCCCCTCAACCAGGAAGCCTACAGAAGCCAATGAACAAACCTTAAACACTGGGGGCAGAACCAAAAACAATGGGAAATAAGAACATGCAGCCTGTGAAAAGGAGACCCCAAACACGTAAGTTAAGCAAAATGAGAATGCAGAGAAACACATAGCAGATGAAGGAGCAAGGTAAACACCCACCAGACCAAACAAATGAAGAAGAAATAGGCAGTCTACCTGAAAAAGAATTCAGAGTAATGATAGTAAAGATGGTCCAAAATCTTGGAAATAGAATGGAGAAAACACAAGAAACATTTAAAAAGCAGCTAGAAGAACTAAAGAGCAAACAAACAATGATGAACAACACAATAAATGAAATTAAAAATTCTCTAGAAGGAATCAATAGCAGAATAACTGAGATAGAAGAATGGATATGTGACCTGGAAGATAAAATAGTGGAAATAACTACTGCAGAACAGAAGAAAAAAGGATGAAAAGAATTGAGGACAGTCTTGGAGATCCCTGGGACAACATGAAATGTAACAACATTCGAATTATAGGGGTCCCAGAAGAAGATGAGAATAAGAAATAGACTGAGAAAATACTTGAAGAGATTATACTTGAACATTTCCCTAATATGGGAAAGGAAATAGTCAATCAAGTCCAGGAAGTGCAGAGAGTCCCATACAGGATAAATCCAAGGAGAAACATGCCAAGACACATATTAATCAAACTATCAAAAATTAAATACAAAGAAAAAATACTAAAAGCAGGAAGGGAAAAACAACAAATAATGTAAAAAGGAATCCAAGTAAGGTGAACAGCTGACCTTTCAGCAGAAACTCCACAAGCCAGAAGTGAGTGGCAGTACATATTTAAAGTGATGAAAGGGAAAAACCTACAACCAAGATTACTGCACCCAGCAAAGATCTCATTCAGATTTGACAGAGAAATTAAAACCTTTAGAGAAAAGCAAAAGCTAAGAGAATTCAGCACAACCAAACCAACTTCACAACAAATGTTAAAGGAACTTCTCTAGCCAGAAAGCACAAGACAAAGAAAAGACCTATAATAACAAAGCCACAATAATTAAGAAAATGTTAATACGAACATACATATCAATAATTACCTTAAATGTAAATGGATTAAATGCACCAACCAAAAAACATAGACTGGCTGAATGGATACAAAAACAAGACCCGTATATATACTGTCTACAACAGACCCACTTCAGACCTAGGGACACATACAGACTGAAAGGGAGAGGATGGAAAAAGATATACTATGCTAATGGAAATCAAAAGAAAGCTGGAGTAGCAATTCCCATATCAGACAAAATAGACTTTAAAATAAAGACTATTACTAGAGACAAAGAAGGACACTACATAGTGATCAAGGGATCAATCCAAGAAGAACATAGAACAACTGGAAATATTTATGCACCTAAATATATATGGCAAATGCTAAGAGCCATCGAAGGGGAAATCAACAGTAACACAACCATAGCAGGGGACTTTAACACGCCACTTTCACCAATGGAGAGATCATCTAAAATAAAAATAAATAAGGAAACACAAGCTTTAAATGATACAGTAAACTAGATGGACTTAATTGATATTAATAGGACATCCCATCCAAAAACAACAGAATACACTTTCTTCTCAAGTGCTCATGGAACATTCTCCAGTATAGATCATATCTTGGGACGAAAATCAAGCCTTGGTAAATTTAAGAAAATTGAAATCATATCAAGTATGTTTTGCTACCACAACACTATGAGACTAGATATCAATTACAGGAAAAAAATCTGTAAAAAATACAAACAAATGGAGGCTAAACAATATGCTACTAAATAACCAAGAGATCACTGAAGAAATCAAAGAGGAAATCAAAAAACACTTAGAAACACATGACAATGAAAACATGATGACCCAAAACCTATGGACGTAGCAAAACCGTTCTAAGAGGGAGGATACAGCAATATAATCCTACATCAAGAAACATCTCAAATAAACAACCTAACCTTACACCTAAATTAGCAGAAGGAAAGACATCATGAAGTTCAGATCAGAAATAAATGAAAAAGAATGAAGAAAACAGCAAAGATCAATAAAATGAAAAGCTGGTTCTTTGAGAAGATAAAATTGATAAACCATTAGTCAGACACATCAAGAAAAAAAGGGTGAAGACTCAAATCAATAGAATCAGAAATGAAAAAGGAGAAGTAACACCTGACACTGCAGAAATACAAAGGATCATGAGAGATTACTACAAGCAACTATATGCCCGTAAAATGGACGACCTGGAGAAATGGACAAATTCTTAGAAAAGCACAACCTTCTGAGACTGAACCAGGAAGAAATAGAAAATATGAACAGACCAATCACAAACACTAAAACTGAGACTGTGATTAAAAATCTTCCAACACACAAAAGCCCAGGACCAGATGGCTTCACAGGCGAATTCTATCAACATTTAGAGAAGAGTTAACACCTATCCTTCTCAAACTCTTCCAAAATATAACAGAGAGAGGAACACTCCCAAACTCATTCTACGAGGTCACCATCACCATGATATGAAAACCAGACAAAGATGTCACAAAGAAAGAGACTACAGCCCAATATCACTGATGAACATAGATGCAAAAATCCTCAGCAAAATACTAGCAAACAGAATCCAACAGCACATTAAAAGGATCATACACCACAATCAAGTGGGGTTTATCCCAAGAATGCCAGGATTCTTCAATATATGCAAATCAGTCAATGTCATAAACCATGTTAACAAGTTGAAGGTGAAAAACCATATGATCATCTCAATAGATGCAGAAAAAACTTTTGACAAAATTCAACACCATTTGTGATAAAAACCCACCAGAAAGTAGGCATAGAGGGAACTTATCTCAAAATAATTCAGGCTGTATATGACAAAACCACAGCCAACATCATTCTCAATGGTGAAAATCTGAAACCATTTCCTCACCTTTTCCTCTAAGGTCTGGAAGAAGACAAGGTTGCCCACTCTCACCATAGTTTTGAAAGTTTTTCCACAACAGTCAGAAAAGAAAAAGAAATAAAAGGAATCCAAATTGGAAAAGAAGTAAAACTGTCACTGTTTTCAAATGACATGACACTATACATAGAGAATCCTAAAGATGCTACCAGAAAACTACTAGAGCTAATCAATGAATTTTGTAAAATAGCAGGGTACACAATTAATGCACAGAAATCTCTTGCATTCCTATACACTAATGATGAAAAATCTGAAAGATAAATTAAGGAAAGACTCCCATTTACCATTGCAACCAAGAGAATAAAATACCTAGGAAGAAACTTAAGGACACAAAAGACCTGTATGCAGAAAAGTATAAGATAATGATGAAAGAAATTTAAGAAAATACAAACAGATGGAGGTAATTACCATGTTCTTAGATTGGAAGAATCAACATTGTGAAAATGACTATACTACCCCAAGCAATCTACAGATTCAATGCCATCCCTATGAAACTACCACTGGCATTTTTCACAGAACTCGAACAAAAAATTTCACAATTTGTATGGAAACACAAAAGACCATGAATAGCCATAGTAATCTTCAGAAAGAAAAATAGAGCTTGAGGAATCATGCTCCCAGACGTCAGACTATACTACACAGCTACAGTAATCAAGACAGTATGGTACTGGCACAAAAACAGACAGATAGATCAATGGAACAGGATAGAAAGCCCAGAGGTAAACATATGCACATATAGTCACCTTATTTTTGATAAAGGAGGCAAGTTTATACAATGGAGAAAGGACAGTGTCTTCAATAAGTGGTGCTGGGATAACTGGACAGCTACATGTAAAGGAATCAAATTAGAACACTCCCTAACACCATACACAAAAATAAACTCAAAATGGATTAAAGACCTAAATGTAAGGCCAGACGCTATCAAACTCTTAGAGGAAAACATAGGCAGAACACTCTGTGACATCAATCACAGCAAGATCCTTTTTGATCCACCTCCTAGGGGAATTTAAATAAAAACAAAAATAAATAAATGGGACCTAATGAAACTGCAAAGCTTTTGCATAGCAAAGGAAACCATTAACCAGACAAAAAGACAGCCCTCAGAATGGGAGAAAATATTTTCAAATGAAGCAATTGACAAGGGATTAATCTCAAAACTTACAACCAGCTCATGCAGCTCAATATCAAAAACACAAAGAACCCAACCCCCCAAATGGGCAGAAGACCTAAATAGACATTTCTCCGAAGAAGATATATAGATTGCCAACAAACACCTGAAAGGATGCTCAATGTCACTAATCATTAGAGAAATGCAAATGAAAACTACAATGAAGTATCACCTCACATTGGTCAGAATGTCCACCATCAAAAATTCTACAAACAATAAATTCTGGAGAGGATGTGTAGAAAAGGGAACCCTCTTGCACTGTTAGTGGGAATGTAAATTGATACAGCCACTCTGGATAACAGTATGGAGATTCCTTAAAAAACTAAAAATAGAACTACCATACGACCTAGCAATCTCACTACTGGGCATATATCCTGAGAAACATAATTCAAAATGAGACATGTACCACAATGTTCATTGCAGCTCCATTTACAATAGCCAGGAGATGGAAGCAACCTAACTGTCCATTGACAAATGAAGAAGATGTGACATATATATACAATGGAATATTACTCAGCCATAAAAAGAAATGAAATTGACTTATTTGTAGTGAGGTGGATGGACCTAGAGGCTGTCATACAGAGTGAAGTAAGTCAGAAAGAGAAAAGCAAATACCGTATGCTAACACATATAAATGGAGACAAAAAAAAAAGTTTCTGAAGAACGTTGGAGCAAGGCAAGAATAAAGACACATACGTAGAGAATGGACTTAACGATATGCGGAGGGGCAAGGGTAAGCTAGGACAAAGTGAGAGTGGCATGGACATATATACACTACCAAATGTCAAATAGATAGCTAGTGGGAAGCAGCCGCATAGCACAGGGAGGTCAGCTTGGTGTTTTGTGACCACCTAGAGGGGTGGTATAAGGAGTGTAGGAGGGAGACGCATGAGGGAGGAGTTATGGGGATATATGTATACATATAGCTGATTCACTTTGTTATAAAGCAGAAACTAACACACCATTGTAAAGCAATTACATTCCAATAAAGATTTTCTGAAAAAAAAAGAAAGATCAACTGCTGATCTGTTTAATTTAGATTCAGATAGTCTGGAATCTTTTCCTCAAAACAAGGTGCTTGTTTTCAAATTATGAAATTTCAGTGACTTTTTTGGTCTTTGCAAACAAAGCCAAAATTAGATTTTGAAACTTGCATGGCATTTAAAAATCTCAATTATCCAATATTCATAAAGTCCATTTTTTAAAAAAACGTAAGATGGATGGACGATAATACTCTAATTCTTATCTAGTGGTGGAATAATTACTCATTTTTTTTTGTATTCAAGTTCTTAGAATCAGAGATGCTAAGGAACTGGAGTCACAATCTTGATGTATTATAAATAAAAATTAGAATGCTTCTATTGATTTTTCTTAATTGCACTCCATCCTCTTCCAACTAAAATCAGAAAAATCATTACTTAATTTCAATATTACCAATTTACTGTACACTTTTTTATCCATTAGGCTCTTGGTTTTGAGTAATTTCATATGCATCAGACACCAATATGCTGTTTTTTAAATTATTTAATATTTTGGCATGTTTTTAGGAGAAGGCATCTAATTGTTAATTATTAAAGTTCTTAGTAAATATTTATATATAGGTAAAAGTAAATCTCAAAAATTTTGGTTAATTTAGAATGTGTTTTATTAAAAGATGCTTAATAATTACTTCACATGAGCAGTGTCCTCTCTCATAAAACACGATCTCTCTTCCACCACTGGACACGACCACTAACAAAAATGAGATGGTTAGTTATTTTGGAGAGGTTAATGTTTCAGACCAAGTCATGTGGTTTTGCACAAACTTCTTAACCTGTCGAAGTTTTATTTCCTTATATTTAAAATAAGAATAGGAAAATTTGGCCTGTTTTCTTCATAGAGCTGTTGTGATTATTAAATCAATATTATCTTAATTTTTTTAAGTAGCAATGCATATAAAGGTAGATAGATATACATATGTATGTATGTAAATATAATGTCATACACAATATTAGTATTTTACAAATAAATCAATATAATTTCCATATATCATAAATAGTACATAAGAAATATGATTAGAAAAATATGGAGGCAAATTGATATTTATTCATTTAGTTGTATTTGCTAAATGCCTCCCATCTATTTTGGATCAATATACTAGATTGATTCAAAGATTAAAATGTTAAGCCTTTTCCTTCGAGGGCTTCAATTCTTGCTACAAGAGAGGTAAAGCCTGACTGTTCCTTCCCAAAATATTTCTTGAACATCTTCAAACCACGATGCTGCACTTGATGACAGTTTTTCCTTATGTGGCAGCCAGCAATGCACTTAGCTCTATTTGGCATTAATTGAATATGTTTTAGCTGTAAATTGTCATAAGGCCACTTTCTTTTGAACATATGTAATTTAGTCACAGGCTCTCATTTCTAGTCTCATTTTCAGGTAAAAGTGTTTCCTTGAGGGATATAATTAACTGGTAGATTTAGAAATGGAAAACTATGTGGATTTGGTAAGTCATTTGGATATTACTAAAAATACAAAAACACCTTGGACTTAAATTCTGAAAGAATTAATTAACAGTCTTCTCCTACTTCTGAGCAATCAAATCAACTCATGACCAAGTTTCAATTATTAGTAATTAATGTTTTGATGTCCTATTTTAGATATCTCCCTAATAATTTCTTTTTTTTTTTTTTTTTTTTTTTTGCGGTATGCGGGCCTCTCACTGTTGTGGCCTCTCCCGTTGCGGAGCACAGGCTCCGGACGCGCAGGCTCAGCGGCCATGGCTCACGGGCCCAGCCGCTCCGCGGCATGTGGGATCCTCCCGGACCGGGGCACGAACCCGTATCCCCTGCATCGGCAGGCGGACTCTCAACCACTGCGCCACCAGGGAGGCCCCCTAATAATTTCAATACAAGAAACAAACAATTCTTATTGAGAAAACATATGCTTCCAACAGGGTCTATTGTTTTACTCATAGTAGATAGTATACCACACTACAGATTTCTTAAAATATAGGTTGAAAGACAGTATCCCTCAAACATCAATATGTTTTGGAGCAATGTGATAAAACTATTTTGGTATACCCTTGAATTATAGATTTAGTATTTTTTAAATATCTCTGAACAATTCTAAAGCTCCATATATGTAATTTGTAATTTTCTAAAAGCACAAACTGGTACAAATTTTTGTTCTTTACTCAACATTGGACATGTAGAAATTTTCTTGAAGTGGTTAAAAAAAAAAAAAAAAAAAAAAAAAACCTCTGCTGGTGCAAGTGAAGGGAAAATGCAATAGTCCACAAGGTTGACTGTTCTGAGACAGACAACAGACATTTCAGACACATACAATAGCTAAGTATTCTGTATTTGCTGTAGAAGCAAGGCAAGTAATTTCTAAAGTTACTGCCTTATGTGATAAGTTGCACATGATTGTGACTTATGAGAATTTTCAGATGTCAAGACACTCCATTCTTTAAGGTTATAAGGGGTGGGTTATCTTTTGTTTTTCATGTTGCTACCTGTTTTGTCATAGCACTTCTAATGGGTCTTTCTCAGCCTTTCACCTACATTTCTTTCTAAATCTATTTTTTCCTTATTCTCATGTTCATTTTCATTTTTGTAACCTATTATTAAGTTTAATAAAATATAAATACATTATACATTTAAATGGTATATATCATCTACATAGGACAAGACATAGTAAAGGAAAACTACATTTTATTTTTGCAATCACACAGATTGAGATAAATCAATACAATAGAGCATGCTGTTAGTAAACAAGTAAGTGACCATGACTATTTTTCTAGACATATATTTTTCCAGTTTATTTTCATTTTTCATTGAAGTTTTATGTCAGCCTCCATGAAGGCTACATTCTATATTTAGATACACATAACTTCCGTTTAATCAATGGTAAGATGTGCAAATAAATATAGTCAGGCACAACCTATATAAACTCAAGGTTATTATGCAAGACACACTTTTTAGATTATTCGGGAAAAAGAGATATTCTGAATATTTTGGCTTATGCATATAGAGCATTTAGAAATTTATCATCAGACTTCAAATTTAGTACTGATCTTGGCAGTATTCATAGTAAAAGGGTTTATTTTAATTCCTTTTTACTAGCTTGATGAATGAATTACATATCTGCATTTTGGTTTCCTCTAAAATTTAGTTTACTACATAAAATGTGATCAAAGTCAGAAGGGACAGTAGAGTGTAGGAGTTGAGGATGAAGTCTCTGGGTTTAGAGTGCAAGCCACTGGCCAGTGTGACCTTCAGTGGGTTACTTTGCCTCTCAGACTCGGTGTCCTCATTCAGAAAATGAGAATGCCCTAGAACTTATATCATAGGGTTGTTGAGAAAATATATGAAGTAATTCCTAAAAATACAGTGTTTGACGTGTATTATGTATCCATTCCACTTTTGCAAATACCTCTTTATTCACATTATTCTTACTATTGAAACAGTTATACAAACATGGCTAGTCTTTTGTTTTTAGCTGTATTTCAATGTGAGCAATATATATAGTGCAACATTATAATGATTCTTGTGTATAAACATATAATACATGTTATGAAGATACCCAATACATGCTTCCTTATGACTATAATGATGAGCATTTTTAAAACTGTGTTCTAAAGCCTACATTATCTGGTTTCAGTAAAGAATATTTTTAAAATGTCTAAGCTGCAAATTGATTTCAGTAATATGAATATATTTATGGATTAAACTAGCTTCTATTTACACATTTGATACATACCATGAAGATAGTTTAAAGTTAAAATTTTTAGTCAAGGAAAAATACCTTGGGAAAGAATATTAACTAAATTTGTGGAAGATATATGTATGATTTTTCTTTACATGCCTCACAGTTCTATGAGTAGGTACTACTATTATTATTATTTTACCCATTTTACCTGCAAGAAAACTGAAACTCAAAAAGTGAAAGTAAGTTTGCTTACACTCTAGAGCATGTGCCGTGGGTTAACATTTCATAGAGTAAAAATACAACCTTTATTCTCCACACAAATCAACCTTATAGAAATGGGTCACTTTTTCACAAAATAACAAAATTCATCTCACCTCTGAAAATTAAAATGGCAGTTCTGTATAAAGCAGAATCTCACTGCAAATGAATAAATAAGTAACAAGCAGTTGAGGAATGGAGGAAGGAAAGAAGGGAAAGAAGATGAAGAAAATCAGAAGGAATACAAACCAACATATTAACAGAGTTATCTCTGAGGAGTAAGATTATAGAATTTTGATTTTTACATCACATATTTACATTATACAGTATAAATTTTTAACCCTGAATATGGATTAATTTTGTAATTTAAAAAAGGAGACAGTATTTTAAAAAAAAGAACCCCTTCCCCCAAATTACCAATTCACTGGCAATCCTGCCAGATTGTAAGACAACCATTATTTGTACCTGAATGGTTTACTCACAAGAAATGAAGAAAGGTCTTTAAGAAGTTAAACCAATTTGTACTTTGTTTGAGGTTATCAGTAATTAAAGGGTTTCAGAGAAGTTTATCTGATGGATTACTTATTTTAAAAACTATTGCCTTAAAAGAAGGCAACATACCTAATATTAGTTCTAAATAAGTATTGGTCAATAAATACATTTATATTCTTAAACGTCCAACAAGAAAATGGAAAGAAACAGTTTAAAAATTCAGCATTAATTCCATTATGAAGATTATCTTTATGCAACATGTAAATATAATCTTCCCTTCTTAAGGACGTTTAAAACAAAACTGGTTTCCTTCCAGTCACAGACACTATGAACTGATCTTTGTGAATTCCATTAAGAGGATTATTTATTTATTATTTTAAGGTTTATATTTTGGAATAGAGAACTTAGACTAATTGAAGACATTTTCTTACCTATTGCATTGCCTTATATATTACAGCTAAGAAATCAAGATTTTGTGACCAGTAGGTTATAAATAAATGTTATTACTTTTCTGTTTTAATTAAATGTGATTTTGTTTTCTTTTCAAACTTTATGGTTTACAATGGGCATGCACTAGTTTAATAATTAACACAACATTTTTTAATGTGATGGCCCTGTTGTATAGATTGGACAGCACTCCCTTCCCTAGAGTCATCAATTAATTGTTTTTCTCTTTGTCTTCTCACATCCCATGTACTGTTGGGAAAATGACAGAGACTTGGAGAAGGAAGGGGTGAGATGATATCAAAAAAGGTTGAAAAATGTCCTGATGTCAAAAAAGGCAGGCTGTAAGGTCAGAATACAGGAAATGTGGTGCCCCTTTGTGACGGCAGACAGAGACTGAGACAGGAGGGAGGGAACATTTTCCTGCTGGTGGAAGTCATCCTGAGAGGCATCTAGGTGACAGGAAACCTGTGTCTAGTGGTGACATTTGCTTCCAGAGAGGTTCTAGGAGGAGGATCCAAGAGTCTCCAAATTTCTCTTGGAAATAGATCATTCTCTATATCCCACTGTGAAGTATAAAATATGATGAAACAGAAACTTGAACAAAATAAGTGTTTAGTAGTTTGTTACCAATTTTTAAGATAGCTCATTCTGTACTTGTTTTTGGTAAAGGCAGAGAAGCTAACTGTTGTTAAGTCATCCAGTAGTGTATGAATCAGACAACTTCCTCTCCTATTTTCTCAACTTCTTTCACAGTAAAGTGTAAGAGACTGAGATATAAAACAGCATATCAAGCAGAGTGACCTTATTACCCACTGTAAATAATCTTTTGAGTACCAATTAATCAATTCTAAGTAAAGAGACTAGAAAATTAATCTTCATGATGGATATTGAAGACCCATGCCTGCCAGTCAACAAGAACAACTATCTTACTGTTAACTCAGATATTTTAATAGAAAACTAGAATGTCCAGGAAAATGCCACACATTATATTGACAAGAGGAAATGCTTTGTTTTAAAATATTTAACATTGAGTTATAGCTTCACTTTGTGTTCTTAATACATGACTGCATGGTTTATACAAAGATATTTCTGATTTGAATTGACTCTCATACTTTAAAGCAGAGTTCTGATTTACAGACTGAAGAATAAAAGCCTGAAATTTATTTTATGCTTATTTAACCACGTGAGGGTTTTTTTAATGTTAAAATAGAACTTAGATTATAAATGAATCCATTTGTTCTACAAAAGACTGTAGCATTCACCTCTATTTTCTATGATGGAACTTTTGACAGAATGACAAATTTGAGGAAAGATCAAAGTAGATGAACTTCAAACTAAAATATTTTATCATATATATATATATATATATATATATATATATATATATATATATATATATATATATATATATATATTTAGTGAGGATTAATCAAGTTGCTACAGAACAGAAATTATGCTATGGCTACCTGAGATTTTAGATTCATTTTTTAAAATACATCTTTATTGGAGTATAATTGCTTCACAATGCTATGCTAGTTTCTGTTGTACAACAAAGTGAATCAACCACATGCATTCATATATCCCCATATCCCCTCCCTCTTGAGCCTCCCTCCCACCCTCCCTATCCCACCCCTCTATGTTGTTGCAAAGCACCGAGCTGATCTCCCTGTGTTATGAGTCAAATTCATTAAAAGTTGGAAATCATGATACATTTTGGAAAATGTATGGGTTATAAAATTTTGTTTTAAATATTGGTTTTCCTATATACTAGTAGTGTGACATTAGCTAAGCCTCTGAACTTCAACTTCCTCTTCTGTAAAACAGGGTTAACTGTGCTTCCTTTGAAAGCTTGTTGTAAGGATTACAGGGGTTCCATGTATGTCTTTATGTGAAAATTCCAGTACCTTGACTGGTATGTATGCTCAGAAAACTGATGGCTTCATTATTACTATTGTTGTTATTATTCTTTGGCCGCATACAGAGCACAAATAATGTAATCAGTTTTGTAAATTTCCATTCAATTGGATATTTGCAATTATTCACTGCATAATTTTTTGCAGTAAAAATTAAACCTTTCAATGGAATCTGCAAGAGTGGCAAACAGGTGAAGTTTTCAGTTAACAGTTTTTTGATATTGAAAAAAATACTTGATATTCAACCAACTTGACAGATTACTGATCACTGTTTTGTATTCCCTTTAAAACCCCCCAAAATAGACAAACTTCTCTATTATATTAACCAAGAGACACAGAGATAAAGATATAAAGAACATGGTATATAATTAAAGGGTTACATTTTTAAGGGACATTTGTGGTTTCAAAGTACAAGCCTATATATTTTTAAGTGAAAAACTAAAGAAACAAGAGTAATATTTTAATAATATAGTTTAAAAAGCAATTTCCTTTAAAGGAATTCATGAAAACCTTTAACATGTCATTCTGTGACAAATTTATTTAACAACTGTTAGTGCTTCAATTGTGATTAAGCTAAATGGCCTTAGTTCCATTAATATACTGAAAGTGAAAATTATCTAAATATTAAAAATAAGACCTAAAAGTACTATTTGTTCTGGTAAATGGCATCAAACTGATTCTGATTTAATCATACTGGAGTGTAGTAAAAGTTTTTGGACATATATAAGCAGCAATAAAGTCTTTCTTACTCACTAATGTCTACTGTCCAAACTAGCAACCTTTGTTGAGTTCTCTGTTGTCATAGGATCATTATAGTATACCAAGAGCTACAGCATTATCTGAAAGAATGTCTGGAGTATGCACACGAATAACATCAACTGTAATTTAAAACCTTATGCCATGTAACTTGCACAGGTGAATGTCAGACATGAGAATATCTATACAGACACTGGCTCTAGAACTGGCATGGTACCTGTTTCTGCCATCTTTGGGAGCCAGCATTTTGAAATTAGTTAGAGGGGACATGATTTCATGAAGGGATCCAATGGGACCAGTGTCACTGACAAGAGAAGAAAGCTCCCTCCAACTGACCAAATGTTCACTGTTGGGGCCACACTGAACAGTTTTCATTCTATCAGAGTTTTCTGCTGAGAGGCCACTAACTGAGGGAAATTCTCACTCCTGTTGCCAGAGAAACCTACTGTATTCACTTCTGATTATTTTATGAGTCGGGAAAGTTATGAAATAAATGACTGCAATGTATATATAATTATATTTTTCTATACCTCAACTTGATTTCAATCTCAAGTTCCCATACTGCCAGTGGAGAAAAATTATCTCAGCCAGTTCAGATTAATTTTGGTCACGGGTTCCCTTGTCAACTCAGGAATTTATTTTTCTCCTCTCTCTTTTTCTGGGTTGGATTTAAATTTTGGAACTGTTGGTAGCAGGGAGCAGCTGACCTTCTCACCTCTCCACATATACATCTGCATTCTGGTCAGTGTTGGTCCAAGCTGATGCTACTGCTCCCTCCCCTGCCTTCCTGCAGAGGTGACTGTGAGTGGCTCTCTGTTACATCTGCTCCACTTGTGCCAGCATGGAAAAACATTCTATAAAAGCATTTTTTTTCTACAGAATTGCACCTAGAACACACTGAGGTGGGGGAATTCAGTGAAGCCTCCCCAGGCTCCACTTTAGACAAATATTCCCTCTGTGTTCTAAGCATATGGGAGGCTTTTATTGGATAATTGATTTAGTGTACAGACTCAGACTCAAGACCACATTAATGTCTTACACTAATATCTTAGATATTTTTACCTCTTGAGATTTCTTCTCAGCCTGAACAATGTTTATCTTGTAGATATATGGAGGCAGGTGGACAGGAGTTTTTATTTATTTATTTTTGGATAGGAGTCTTTTAAATCTACTGTTTTATGTCCTACTCAGAACCTACTCAAAATACAAGCTTTTGAAACTCAAAATCCCCTTTCTCACAAATCGTTGTTATTGAACTTCAAAAATTCTTAATTTAAACTTAATAGTCAAGAATATTCTCTTCTCTTATTCAGCACTGGTGTTTCTGCTGTGATAGCCCTGCCCTGAGTTAATGCATTGAAAGATCGAGTCTGAATGGTGAGAGGCCCATGGGTTATAAAGCAACAATAACAGCAATGATAAAATAATTACAATGGACACAAAAACATAGAAATTAATATATCAAAATAGTAACAAACTGCGACTGATTTCTCTGTCATTGCTATACAAGATCAAGCTTATTGTTTAAAAAGGATCAAAGGAGAATAGTAAGCAGGATACCTGGATTACAGGTTCTTTCTCCCCTTGGAGCCTGCTTCCTGAACTGTTTGGACTCCAAGACCTGACTCAGCCTGTTCTCTTCCCCAGGCGGTCCTCCCCTCCACCTCCATGCATAAGCTGCCCCTCTCAGTCCATGGTTCCCTCAGTCTCTTGCCTCCCTCTAGTCATGAGGAATCTCCAGGATCTCTCATCTCTCTCCTATGGTATTTGTTTAACTCTACACTGTATCAGGGATATCTGTGTAGTGATAAGAGGACCAGACCTAGAAAGAGAAAACTTGGATTTTATCCCTGTTTCAAACATCCTAACAAGACCATTTCATTTCTCAAGTCTGTCTGTGGATCTCATAACTGCCCTTGCATTGTTTTCAGTATGAAGTTTATTGGCTAAAGTTTTCAACTCCTTGTGTATAGAAATCAAGTTTCAGTTTCCAATAGTGCTTTGTACTTAGTAAATATTTGTTGAATCAAATAGAATGGCAGATGAGAAACAAGGAATTTACTGATAAATCTAATGGGATAAATGGGGAAAATAATGGTAAGTTTATTTTAGTTGACTAAATAAATATCATCTTATTGACAGAGGGTAGACAAGGGGTTGGTTATGGGGCTCCCTTTCCCATCCCCTCCATCTCAGTCAACAATTGTGATTTCCTTTTCTTACATCTGTAGAATAAAAGTTTTAATACTCTTTCTCTGCACAATTAAGAAGAGGTAATATATAGTAGTTCATTGCAAGGAAAAGGGCTGCAGATTAACTATAAATTCACCTTTCTGAATAAGCTCAGAAAGCCTTGCCAGGTAAATACCTAGTTAGATCACTTTCTTTAAAAGAAGATATAAATAACTCAGTTTCTAGACAACAATCTAAACCTTTTTAGTATTTCAACAAGTGGCATTTGGTGTTTTAGCTTACTACATAGCTTCATGTTGCTAAAGATTATCTATCTATGTCAAGATAAAAATAAGCTTACCTCTCTCATTCTTAGCCCATCACACCTGCTACTCAATTATGTGCTCTTTGCTTGTGGGTACCTGAAATAGTAAGAAAGAATAGAAAACAAATTAAATGTAATTCAATAGCATTTTGTGAAAGGCAAATATTACAAATTTAATTGATGACAGACACACACATCATAAAACTATTAGCATGCAACTCCAGCTGCAAAAACTGAACAACAATATGCCTAAACTGGTTAGCAGCAAAAAAGTAAACCAATTACGTTGACAAAAGCCACCATAAACAAAAAAACTGTATTTAAAAGATGAACAGGTTTGGCATTCATCCCTACCATCGAGTCTTTCACTTTCTTTTTTCCATCAAAATTTAGCTTACGTTTGATGTTAGCAAGAATTGCATTACTATTATCGCTAATTTTAGTTCTGTTTATTACCTTGAGGGTTATATATTGTAAAATAATTTTGGTGCCTCTAGTTAATCTTAATTAGTTGTTTTAATAACCTATAGACCTATTTGTTATGTTTTTGTAGGTTTACTTTTTTAACTATCAGGAACTTAATAACTGAGAATAGTTAACATTACTGTTGCATAGGCAAAATTACAGAGTTACTATTAGTGTTACCTGTTTAACGTTTAGTCATCCTTTGAGTCCTGCGACATATTTCCTTAACAATCATCAGCCATCAAGTCTGATAGTCTCAAAAGAATTATCAGCCCTCTAAACTGCCTTCAAGGGCGGTGATATTTAGCACTGAAAATTACAAATAAAGTTTTTGAGGTTGAATAGCAATAACTGGCCAGTGACACTGATGATTTGTTTGTCAAAACAAATTGTTATAAACTACGCAAATGAAGTCCACACACTCCTTTGAGTGAAAATAAAGTGAATCTACACGATGCTTACATGTTGGATGGGATATTTAATGTGCGGGAAACTCAAAGGTTGAAGAACTAGGCATTTAGACAGTGGTAAGTGGTAATCTTACCTCTTTATACTCCATTACTCTTTCTCACGGGAGACATGCTAATGCAAACAAGTCAACCAGAATTTGTGTTTAGCAAGATAAAGCTTAGAGGATAGTTTAAAATCCATTTATTATTCTAAATCCATTTTTCCCATTAACATGTTATACATTAGTGTTTACTAACCATGATTCATGTAACAGTTTAGTTTGTTAACTTTTTAATTATTTAACAACCATAAGTTATTAATACACTTTTAAAGTATTACACAAATATCTTAAAACAGGCTTGGGTTCATTTTTGTAATTTTTAAATAGAAAACATTTTAGGCATCTCTTGAAAAAGAAATAAAGCAGGCATTTAAAGCTAGAAAACAAGTAATTCCAAATTTAGTTTTTTACAAAAGTTTTCAGCTTTATTGACAAATTATGGCAAACATATTTGACAAAGTGTGGTTTCCTATTTAGAGCAGCTTACACATGGAACTTTATGTGTGTGTGTGTTTTTTTCTTTTTTAACAAATACAGGTTAAAACACTAAACAAATTCAGTTAGCTACATACATACAGTAGCTACTTGTTTTCAACCCCATTAAAACAGCATTTAAAATTAAATTTACAAACTTAATATCAAACAGCTTCATCTAACTAACAGATATTAAAAGACAGGTTAAAACATCTTATCTATAACTTTATTATAGCTAGTTCAAATATCGTGTTACAGTTTTTTAGCAACCCTAAACAAAGTTTTTGCTAGTTGATTGAGACTCAAAATCTGTTAACAGATTCATGCTCTTTCTTTAAAAAAAAAAAGAGAGAGAAAAAAAAAGGATTACACACAACAATGAAAACAACCAAGAGAATATCATCCTACTGAATCGTTTATAGACAATGCTTGCCAATGCTTTTTTTAGTCTGTTTTATAAAATAATACTAGTGTCAGTGTCACGCCAACAGTATCAGGGAAATACAAGAAATATATGGGAGCAATCATGAGCAGTTATCCCTAGAATAGGAACAAAAAAAAGGACTATTACTTGTCATGTTGCTGTTTATGTGGAGACCATAGGTTATGAATTGTCTTTGAGGTGAGGTCACAGACGAGGAGAGCCCTCAGTATCTACTATAGGGGTGCTCCCTGTATCCCCCTCGGGCTGACCTTGGTGGTGGTGCCTTCAGGCTGGAGCGGGTCATGGCCCATTCTTCTGGTGCTAAGAACAAGAGAAAGACAGTAGCATTCACTTGGCTTCACAGTTATCAAAAACAGTTGTTTAAGATGCAATAGCCGAAACGAGAATAAAGGATCTTAACACTGAGGGCTCTAGACTTACTACATTTTCCATATGGTAAGATCATACAAAAAAGTATATATTTTGAAATACAGCCACTTGGAATTAAACTTGCAGGGCATTTTTCAAAGAAGAGAAAGTTAAAGTCCATTTATTATGTGTTAATTAGAAAGAGGGGCATCAAGGTAAACCGCTCCTCCCTAATCCTTTGCACAGACTCCTAAAAGAAACTGGATATAGGAAACCTGTGGTTCTTAGCCCTTGATTAACATAGGAATCACCTGGGAATCTTGAAACCAAACCAAACCAAACCAAAAATGACTAATGCCTATTCTCTATCTCCCAAACCAAATGATTAGAAACTCTACAGGTTGAGACCTAGGGTTTGGTATTTTGTCAGTGCTTCCCTAGATGACTCAGGGTCCAGCGTTGAGGTTCACTGTGCTAACCTATCCAAGTCAGTGAGAGAGAAGATGATATGGAGTAAATTTTCAGTAGCAAAATCAGTAAAGAAAAATCTTCTATCAGTTTTTCGAAAAACAAGTTGGAAAATAAAGAGGTATTCGTACACTAGGAAGATTCCTCATTTACCTGTTAATTTGACTTCCAGTAACCTCAGTGCTCTGGGACCTGGCCAACAGACAAGAAACAAACAGCCAACCTTTTGAATGTTGTGGAAAATAGCTTTTTTAAAATCTATGTACGCAGAAGGGAAATGTAGTGCTCCTTCAAAGGGCCAAGGGGTTTATGGTGACTTCAGTGGTTCCAGAAACTAGGTTATCTGGGTCTTTCAATCAGAAAGAATTCAGTTCTTCATTAGAAATCAGATTTTATGCATTGGGCTATGGAGGGAGGAAGTATGGATATAAGAAAAGGGATTACTAGAAATAGACACACTGACATTGAAAGCTGATATACAAGGTGGTGGTAATGGAAATAACTGTAAAATCACTGTAGATTGAGGCCACTGATGTAAGGCATATGCCCCTGGATAGCTCAAGTGCCTCTAAGAATGTTTTTAACAAAAACAATAAGAAAAATTTAAATTGTACTTACTATACTATAAGGAAAGGAATAATGATCTATAATATAGAACAATAAACAAAAGTTGGATCAATATAGGGGAAAATAGCATTAAAGGGGTGAACATTAGGTTTCTGAGGATATCCTTCATCAGGATACCTTTATTACAAATGATATCTGATGATAAATGAAAAATTACATCTCTTTCACTATTTAAGGTACATGCTTATGATTATTTCAATATATGATAGGACACAAAATAGAAGTGAGATCCTAAATAAATATGAGAAGTGTTACCTTCAGTCAGAATACAGATCTACTTAGACCAGGGGTTGGCAAACGAAGGCCTTTGAGCCAAATTTGGCCAGTCGCCTGTTTTTGTAAATGAAGTTTTACTGGAATACAGGTATGCTTACTTATTAACATATTGTATGTGGCTGCCTTCACTCCATAAAGGAAGACTTGAGTAATTGTAACAAAGACCATACTGCCTGCAAAGCCTAAAGTATTTACACTCTGGGATTTTACAAGAAAAGTTTACAGGACCCGCTCTAGATCATGTTGTCTTTTCTGGTGGGAGATTGTAGATGTTGGTCTTTTTCATGTGATCTCTTGAAGACAGTAATTTACTCCTAAGCTGCTAGTCTTTCTCAACAGAGACATTTTGGAGAAGAATTTTATGTATGTACTTGACTGGAAATAAAGAAAAGTTTCTTTGATGTACTGGAAGGGAAAACGGATCTTGTTTGCAAGCTAGAAAGTGCCTTGTCAGCCTTATATAATATGAATTTTACACTTTGTCTATGAATAATCAAGAATATGTCAGTGCCCTCATTCTCTTGGAGGTAAAATCTACCCCGTTTTATTACTTATTTTTAACAAAGGGAATGCACCACTTTTTGCTTCATTTGTTCTAGAGTGTTAAAGATCCCTGGGTTGCAATCTATGGGCTTTAGGAGCTGCAATAATATAGGTTTCAAGTTTTCCCAGGGGATGGAAGTCCTGGATTGTTTCTTAGATGCTGAATGTTCCTGCAAAACAGTGAAACAACAGCAGGCAGAGCGACAGCCATACCTGTCACATCTACTCCCAGATTTGTTGGAACTTTTAAACTGGCATAATCTTGGGGACTTGCCACAGCAAATGTGTTTAACGAAAACTCACTGACTTGGTTTTATTTGACTTTATCTAAAACTCCAGGGCAGCAAATTGATGGACTAAAACCTTACATTTTTTAACTGTTGACCAACATTAAAATGGGGAATGACACTGTTAACTGCTGTATCCCCAGCACCTGGAAAAATATGCAGTGCATAGCGGATCACATAATCCACTAAATGTGGGAACTAGGAGACATAAAGAGCTTCCAATGACAACCTTAAAAACACTAACAGTTGAGCTGAAGAAATGCAACATTAATTTTTAAAGTTCTATAAATAGGAATCTTATATACTCGTTATAAAGTCAGACTTCTTACTCACGAGGGTTAGTTAGCTAAGTATCCAAAGTATTTCACTATTAGATTCAATGAAACAATCATAACGGAGTCCTATTACAAAAAGTGTTAAAAACGTTTTTCATTGCATAAAAATATGCTCTTTCACAATTCTCTATTGGTATGTGAATTAACACTATGCTCTTTCCTCCTTGCTGAAGGCTAGGAAAATGGGAAATACTATTAGGCCAGCATAATAGTGATACTGAGCAGGGCCCTGTGGGGCTCCTGTGCACAAAAGCCTTTTGTGTCCCCCATTTGTTTGACTACAAGAAATAGGCTTCATTCAGCCTCCATGGCCTTCACTGAGTTCCAAAGGGCAGATTCAGGCAGTTGTTAATTAGGGAAGGGAGAGGATGTAGAGACAAGAGTGAAATAGTCAAGAGAAACGATAGTGCAGCTTTGGGGCAAGGTCCTAGTTCCCCATCAAGGGATACACACAGAAATATCTTTGAGCTGTTTTGCAGATACTGAAACCCCCACTAGGTGGAAGAAGTTAATGGTTAAAGATGGTATGCTGCCCACAAACACATAGACCCCAGACCAGTTGGAACCTGAAGGTTGATGATGTTGACTCCTACTTACCTCACGACCAACCAATCAGAAGTATGTCCACAAGCTGATCACTCCTTCTTGGAACCATTACTATAAAACTTCTCATTACCCTCTCCAAGTTGGTACACACAGTTTTGAGGGCATCAGCCAGCTGTTGCTCCCTTTGCCTGGCAAAGTGATAAAACTGTCCTTTTCTACTTCACCCAAAACTCTGTCTCTGAGATTTAATTTGGTGTCGGGGTACAGAGGGTGGATTCAGCTTCAGTAGTAACCAGAAAGGCATCTAAAATGAATTCCTAAACAGGCAAAGTAAGTTTTAGATTTTCTAAGATTCCTTACCATTAGCAGAGGAAATCAAGGATTAATTTCACTTAATTCAGATCTTGGGCCCATTGTTTACATGTTCTCAATAATAATTGAGATCAGGTTAATATTATTTCTATTTGTGCCAAATTTCCTTGGTCTATATTTTTCCTAATATCATAATGTTTATATTTAGACACACATTTAGTCACCACATTACAATACAAGCCAGCTTCTCTCAGTGAAGTTATGGTGTTTGTGTTTGGACTGGAGAGCACTGACTCAAATGTTTTTCCTTCGTCATGAATCATATAGTGTGTCATTGAGCTTGTGTGGTCAGCCAATATCCTCACTGCTCACCAGAAGCTTTTGGATTACTTCAGAGATAAAAGTGATTCTTAGAAATCCAGAGGGATTCTAACTTGAGTACATCATGGAACCTTGCACATAGGAATAGACAAATCATTATAAAGTCTTGATAATGGGAATTCTCTAAAATGTGAAGTTATAAAGGCCCGGGAATGGACTTAGAATTTATCTGTCTTCTTAGGCTTTGACTATTCAGCAGATAAAGTGGATTTAAATGTTTTGGGACTTCATACAAATTTTGGAGTCCTGGCCAAGTGTTTCTATTCCCATGAAGGGCGTCATTTAAACAATCATTACAAACAATAAGGTTTAGAGATCTTTCTTTTTACTTTTGGAAAATGATAAAGGAAGTAAGATTCTCTCAGTATCAGGATGATTGTCATCTGAGAGGCACTAGGTAGTCTATGCATGTAAACAGAGCAAATAAATGCATTATTCCTTAGAGAAGGTGCAAAATAACTGTCTGTCGAGTTGGAATTTCCTGAAATGGTTTACAGAATTGTGGATCAGGAAAAAGCAAATGAAGATATGAAAAATAGAGTTCAACTGACTTGACTGAATTTTCATTTCTAGGTTTCCCAATCCAGATTTTAATGTACCATATGGTATATGAATAGGAAGGAAAGGGGTCAAATAAATCATCCATTAGATAACATTTTCTTGTTTTTTCTTCACTAAAGATCTCCTATATGCCAGTCCTTGTATTAAACCCTGCATGTGAAGATAGTTTAAGGAGCCTTAAGGAGATCACAGGACAACACTAACATGAAATGTCATAGATTACAGCACAATTGTAATTGATATTTGAAGAAAATGCTGAGGAAAGCGTAAAGAAGGGAGCTACTAACTTCCATCATTCTATTGAACTTGGATAGAACTCTAACACTGAATCATTTCAAAGAAGTAATTTTCTGTGCAAATATATGGCATTAACTAAGAATTCAGGTACTGTTTAACTTATTTAAGAGAACTCACATTCTTTAAAAACTTTCTTGTATTAATTATTTTGTATCATCTGGCCTGGTTTTTTAAACTGGATTCTAAGATCTATGAAAGGAAAGACTTTCTACAGTGACAAAGAAGTAGTAAGGACACCATAAATACTTGTAAGCTATATATAAATAAATTATGTTATTAACTAAAAAGGAATTTAAAAATGAATTATGCAAAATAAGTGAAACAGGACTCATTCAGAAACACATTGTTAGAATTAGGTTATAGTGTTTTATATATTTGAAATATATCAATATTTCTTTTAAAACATTATCCCATCTCTGGTTTTTTAAACTCAGACTGTTTTTTACCCAGTTGATTCAAGTTTTATGGAATGCATAGCGTGTAATCTCCATTACATGCTAATAAGCATCATTGAGGAAGATTTTACTTTGATAAAGGGGTGTAAATTACCCAGGTAACTCTTCTTGTGCATTAAATGTTACTCTAGTGACTTAAAAAGCTATTACATCTCAAATACTCTGTTCTCAGCAGAATCAGAACTATTAAGTGGCATTTATATCTCAATGTTCTCTCATTCCTGCCATGGGACTAGGTACTTTGGGGAGCATTCAGTGTGGGAAAGAAAAATCTTGATGATTTTTAAATTTGCAAAATGGTGTTCTCTGAGTGCTCCAGAGATACTATAAATATTGAGGTTGTTGGGGGGCAAAAAATGAAGCACTAAAACAAGGCACCAATTTATGAAAAGTCGGCATTATTTATCTGGAAAGTAAACTTTTAATGCTTATCTATCTCTCTGGAAGTAGGTTTAACATGCCACCTTCAAAATAAACTAACTTTAGAGAATAGTTCAGAAAGGATATAGGGTGTCATAAAGATTACCGAGGACATAGCTCTTATTCTCACACTTTGCTAGACCTAGATAGCTAGTTGTTTATATTTCTGAGATCTGGAAAATAATCTCAAAAAAATTTTTTTTAATCACACTACAACAAAAAAGGACAGATCTTGCTATTTATGTTTGATATACTGTAAACCAATTTGCAAAAAACACAACTAATGTAAGAAATCTAAATTAATCTCTACTATTACAAGTCACTAGTGTCTTTGGTTTTAATCATTTAAGAGCATTAAAACAAGTTGATCAAAGTTCACAGTGTCTCTGAGCCACTCAGTTTGTTGGGCTCAGTTAGGTTTCTCATTTCTTAGAGGAATATCTTTCTATTTAAAAGCATATTTCAAATATTTAAGTACATGTTGCTTTATGGTTATTTATTCCCAAAGAGAATATGTGAGGTTAGATGTTTTGTAGTTGCCGTTGTAACTCACTAAAATAACAATGTCCATTTTCTTTAATTTTAAAATACCTATCCTACAAAAAAATGAAGCACCCAAGATGGGTGCTAATGTTGTTTTCCTTTTAAAGATGAGAAAACTATAGCTTAGAAAGTTTAGTTGCTGGGAAAGCCCAGAATTTTTATTTGTAATTGTCTCATCATCTTTCTACTACCCTTTTCATCTGAAAGAAGCTGCTGATTTCCACTCTCTTTTTCCTTTTCTTTTCTTGGCTAGAAAATAAGACAATTTATTTTACTCCCTTCTGATTATATAATAATTGGTGATTCCAGGACTTCTCTGGTGGGGCAGTGGATAAGAATCTGCTTACCAATGCAGGGGACATGGGTTCAATCCCTGGTCCTGGAATATCCCACGTGCCACAGAGATACTAAGCCTGTGCACCACAACTACTGAGCCTGTGTGCCTAGAACCAGTGCTCCACAAGAGAAGCCACCATAAGGAGAAGCCCAAGCACCAAAACGAAGACCCACACAGCCAAAAATAAATAAAATTAAATCTTTAAAAAAATAATAATAATTGGTGATTCCAACAACAAACAATTGATTAGCTAAATGAGGAGGTTGTAGCTTTAATTTTGTTAACAAAAATGTAGGCTGCTTGAAGTGAATTTGCTAAGGTGCAAATATAGGTGTTTAAAGTGGAAGGCAGGGTTAACTGATCCACTCTGAGCATTTTTAGATATTAATGGAATATTAGAACCTAATGGTTCAACAATTTCATCCACACAATTTGTATTGTCACTATATGTAATTGCAGAGTTTATTGTTTTAAGATGCAAAGGGTAAAATAGAATAGTACTGAAGGAGAAATATGGATGATCAACATTTCTTTTCAGAGATGAACATAATGAGTTATGTTCTAAGAAGAGTGAAATTTCAGTTCTCTATCATTTATGTTTTCTGGAAATTCAGGCAGCATCTGGGAAGCAATTACAGCTATTATCACTGTCATGAATTTTTAATTAGACATTCCCTGTTAGAAACAAGTAACACTTGAGATAACCCATTTAGAGAATAATAAAGGACTGTACTCCATTCCCATCTCTGGAGTTTTAAGACACACATGACAGGTACTCAGTAATTACTTATTGAATAAATTAATTAAATTTAAATATTTTACATCTTCATTTTGTTCCCAAAAAGAAGCCATAGACCCCCCTCAGATGGATCCCTTCAGTTTGAATGGAAGTCCCATGAGTCCTATAGCCAGGCATGCTTTTGAGTTCTAGTTCTGCCTCTTTCTTGTTGAAAGACCTCTTTGGCAAGTCAGCAAGTCTCTTCATCTACATACTGATGGCACATTTTAATTGTCAGAAACCATTCTGAGCTTCTGACATGCATATCTAAATGCCTGTGGGACACCTCCTCAAGTGTCTCAAACTCAACTTTTTCAAAACTAAACATCTTTTTCTACATGCTACTTAATACTCTAAGTTTCCTATTTCAGTGAATAATGCTATTACCTACAACTTACCTAGTTATACATCAAAAACCCTTGGCATCTTCTCAATTTTGCTCAGTAGATCTAAGCAATGATCAAGCTTTTTCTTTTCTTCCTTAATATGTGTTTCACTCACTCATTTCTTCCTATCTCCACTAATCCTATTCCAGGGCAAGCCATTATCCTATTTGCCCAGAGTACTCAGCTACCTTGTTATCTTTTGTGTTTTTCCATGATTTTAAGTATATATACATATATATGTATGTATATATGTATATATATATATATATATATATATATATATATATATATATGCCATAATGTATATGTGTTCTATTGTACATATGCATATATGAGTATATATATATTCCCCACTGTGTGTGTGTATATACATGTGTGTGTATGTATGCATTCCCTACTCTTCTCCACCTTCTTGAGAGGAACTTGTCCAAATACAATTGATTAGGCCTGTTCACTTGCTGTTGTAGCATACTCAAGATCAAGTCCAAATGTTTTAACAAGGAATTCCACACAAGGCCTAACATGGTCTGAACCTTGACTTCATTTTAGACAATTAGAGTTGATGACACTGGTGATCATCTAAAGTACAAGTATTCTATGTTGTTTATTGAAAAAAAATTCTTGTGTTTCAAAATACAAGTAAAGTTGCTGATAAATTTAAGACTTTAAAACATTTTTCTCAAAAGGAAGATCATCTTATTTTTGCATGGAATTGGACCAATTAGGAGAAGGAACTAGTAAAACAAACCAGTTTAAGGTTTCAAGTACAAAAGACCCAAACTTTAGATACCTGTTAAATTTTGGCAAATTAATGATTTTACTTTGTTTAATATACTGAGAAAAAGCTTACATTTTCCCTAACAATGAGTAAATGCTTATGGATTAGATTTTTTGATCACTCACTATTTTGATTCATTTTAAGAATGATGATGATTTCTGGTAGTGCTCCCACAAACCAGAGATGGGTTGGGTCATTGGGACTTTTGAAGTGCTTCTCTTGGTTACTGGGGAACTTGTCCTAAATACAAAAATTTTCCTCAGAAGTGGTGAGATCCATTTTAGTCCTTGAAGATGTTCTTAGGTGAAGTCCCTAAGTGGCTTTTGAAAGTATGTATTTCCAATTGGCTATATGGACCATGATACAAATAAAATCTATCTCCAAAGTCCAAACTTAACATAAACAACAAATATGAATGTTTAAAATGTGGTACATATTGAAAATATAAATGGGTAAATTCAGAAAGACAGTTGATAAATATATGAATAATCTATAATGAGGAACATTGTAGAAACTTTGAGAAAAAATTCTGAAATACTTTTGTGGCCCAATAGTTCATGCTTGATATTTCTCTATTAACTTAAATTCAGCACAATGGAATGTGTGCCTGTGGCCATGGCTGGTTTTTATAATATGAGAATTAAATCCTCTTCCAGTTTCTTTTTTCACTCTAGGTATGGAAATCCTGGGGCCATTTTTCTTAACTTTACTGCATTTTTATATATTCCCTTGTTTAGTACCCACAAACTTACTTCATGTATATACTTAATTTCCAAATAACAGTGTGGTTTTGCAATTTTATCTTCTGTGACTAAGATTAAGTTATTTGAACTACTGCTATTCTGTAAGCTCCAGGAGGGTTAAAAAAATGCCCAACAAACTTAAGGCTGTGCCAAGAAAGCATTCCAAGTAGTTTAACATGCAATGAGTGTTTTTTACAAGCTTGTATGTTCTCAGGTGAGGCCACAACGATTTGAAATAAGACTCACACTGTAATTTAAATATGCTGTGATTAGTATAACACTCCTCTCTTTGGTGGTGGTACTATTTATTTTTATTTTATTTTTTAATTTATTTTTTTTTACTTTTTATTTTATATTGGAATATAGTTGATTTACAATATTGTGTTAGTTTAAGGTGTACAGCAAAGTGATTCAGTTAAATGTATACATATATCTATTATTTTTCAAATTCTTTTCCCATTTAGGTTGCTACATAATATTGAGCAGAGTGTTCTTTGCTATACAGTAGGTCCTTATTGGTCATCCATTTAAAATATAGCAAAGTGTACATATTAATCCCAAACTTCCTAACTATCCCTCCCCATCACCCATCCCTCTGGTAACCATAAGTTCACTATCTAATTCTATGAGTCTATTTCTATTTTGTAAAAAAATCATTTTTAACATTTTTTTAGATTCTGCATATAAGTGATATCATACAATATTTCTGTTTCTCTGCTGGACTTACTTCACTCAATGTGACAATCTCTAGGTCCATCCATGTTGCTGCAAATGGCATTATGTCATTGTTTTTAATGGCTGAGTAATATTCCATTGAATATATGTACCACATCTTCTTTATCCATTTCTCTGTTGATGGATATTTAAGTTGCTTCCATGTCTTGTCTATTGTAAAGAGTGCTGCAGTGAACATTGGGGTGCATATATCCTTTCAGACCATGTTTTCCTCTGGATACATGCCCAGGAGTGGGATTGCAGGGTCTTATGGTAGTTGTATTTTAGTTTCTTAAGGAACCTCCATACTATTTTCCATAGTGTCCACACCAATTTACATTCCCACCAACAGTGTACGAGGGTCCCCTTCTCTCCACACCCTCTCTAGCATTTATTGTTTGTGGATCTTTTGATGATAGCCATTCTTCTGGGGTGAGGTGACAACTCATTGCAGTTTTGATTTGCATTTCTCTAATAATTAGTGATATTGAACATCTTTTCATTTTCCTCTAGGCCCTCTGTATGTCTTCTTTGGAGAAATGTCTATTTAGGTCTTCTGCCCATTTTTAATTGAGTTGTTTGTTTTTATGATATTAAGCTGCATGAGCTGTTTGTAAATTTTGGAGACTAATCCCTTGTCGGTCACATCATTTGCAAATATTTTCTCCCATTCTGTGGGTTGTCTTTTCATTTTGTTTATGGTTTCCTTTGCTGTGCAAAAGCTTTTGAGTTTACTTAGGTCCCATTTGTTTATTTTTGTTTTTATTTCCATTATTCTGGGAGACAGATCAAAAAAGATTTGCTGCGATTTATGTCAGAGAGTGTTTCTCCAATGTTTTCCTCTAAGAGTTTTACAGTATCTTGTCTCACATTTAGGTCTTTAATCCATTTTGAGTTTATTTTTGTATATGGTGTTAAAGACTGTTCTAATTTCATTTTTTACATACAGCTGTCCAGTTCTCCCAGCACCATTTATTGAAGGGACTGTCTTTCCTCCATTGTATAGTCTTGCTTCCTTTATTGTAGATTAATTTACCATAGGGCAAGGGTTTATTTCTGGGCTTTCTGTCTTTTTCCATTTTTGTGCCAGTACCATACTGTTTTGATGACTATAGCTTTCTAGTGTAGTCTGAAGTCAGGGAACCATATTCATGCAGCTCCATTTTTCTTTCTCAAGATTGCTTTGGCTATTCAGGGTCTTTTGTGTCTCCATACAAATTTTAAGATATTTTGTTCTAGTTCTGTGAAAAAATGTCATCAGTAATTTGATATGGATTGCATTGAACCTGTAGACTGCCTTGGATCGAATAGTCATTTTAATAATATTGATTCTTCCAATCCAAAAACATGGTGTATCTTTCCATCTGTTTGTGCCATCTTTGATTTCTTTCATCAGTGTCTTATAGTTTTTGGAGTACAGATCTTCTGTCTCCTTAGGCAAGTTTACTCCTAGGTATTTTATTCTTTTTGATGTCATTCTTTTGTTTCCTATTGAAACAAACAAAATAATTGTTTCTTGAATTTCTCTTTCTGATCTTTTATTGCTTTGTACAGAAATGCAACATATTTTTGCATATTAATTTTGTATCCTGCAACATTATCAAATTCATTGATGAGCTCTAGTAGTTTACTGGTAGCATCTTTAGGATTTTCTATTCATCGGATCATGTCATCTGCAAACAGTGACAGTTTTACTTCTTTTCCAATTTGGATTCTCTTTATTTCTTTTTCTTCTCTGATTTCCAGGGCTAGGACTACCAAAACTATGTTGAATAAAAGTGGTGAGAGTGGACATCTTTGTCTTGTTCCTGATCTTGGAGGAAATGTTTTCAGATTTTCACTGTTAAGTATCATGCTAGCTGTAGGTTTGTCATATGTGACCTTTATTACATCGAGGTAGGTCCCCTCTATGTCCACTTTCTGGAGAGTTTTTATCATACATGTGTGTTGAATTTTGTCAAAAGCTTTTTTTGCATGTATTAAGATGATCATATGATTTTTATTCTTTGATTTGTTGATATGGTGTATCACACTGATTTCTGGTTATTGTAAAATTCTTGCATCACTGAGATAAATCCCATTTGATCATGGTGTATGACCCTTTTAATGTATTGTTGGATTCAGATTGTTAGTATTTTGTTGAGGATTTTTGTGTGTATGTTCATCAGTGATATTGGCATGTAATTTTCTTTTTTTGTGGTACCTTTGTCTGGCTTTGGTATCAGGGTAAAGTGGCTCATAGAATGAGTTTGGGAGTTTTCCTTCCTCTGCAAATTTTTGGAACAGTTTCAGAAGGATGGGTGTTAACTCTTCTCTAAAAGTTTGATAGAATTCCCCTGTGAAGCCATCTGGTCCTGGACTTTTGTTTGTTGGGAGTTTTAAAATCACAGCTTCAATTTCAGTGCTTGTGAATTGTCTGTTCATATATTCTCTTTCTTCCTGGTTCAGTCTTGGGAGATTGTACCTTTCTAAGAATCTGTCCATTTCTTCCAGGTGGTCTGTTTTATTGGCATACAGTTGCTCATAGTATTCTCTTATAATCCCTTGTATCTCTGTGGTGTCTGTAGTAACTTCTCTTTATTCATTTCTAATTTTATTGATTTGAGTCCTCTCCCTTTTTTTCTTGATGAGTCTAGCTATAAGTTTATCAATTTTCTTTACCTTTTCAAAGAACCAGCTTTTAGTTTCACTGATCTTTGTTACTGTTTTCTTCACCTCAATTTATTTCTGCTCTGATCTTTATGATTTCTTTCCTTCTACTAACTTTAGTTTTTGTTTGTTCTTTCTCTAGTTGCTTTAGGTGTAAGTTTAGGTTGTTTATTTGAGATTTTTCTTCTATCCTGAGGTAAGATTTTATTGCTATATACTTCCCTCTTAGAACTGCTTTTGCTGCATCCCATAGGCTTTGGATTGTTGTACTTTCATTTTCATTTGTCGCCAGGTATTTTTTGATTTCCTCTTTGATTTCTTCAGTGATACATTGTTGTTTAATAGCATATTGTTTAACCTCCACATGCTTGTGATTTTTACATTATTTACTTGTAGCTTATTTCTAATCTTATAGCATTGTGGTCAGAAAAGTTGCATGATATGATTTCAATTTTCTTAAATTTACCAAGGCTTGCTTTGTGACCCAGCATGTGGTCAGTCCTGGAGAATGTTCCATGTGCATGTGAGATGAATGTGTATTCTGCTGCTTTTGGGTGGAATACTTTATAAATTAAGTCCATCTGGTCTAATGTGTCATTTAAGGTCTGTACTTCCTATTGACTTTCTGTCTGGATAATCTGTCCATTGTTGTAAGTTGGGTGTTAAAGTCCCCCACTATTACTGTGTTACTGTCAATTTCTCCTTTTATGGCTGTTAGTATTTGTGTTATATATTGAGATGCTCTTATGTTGGGTGCATAAATATTTATAATTGTTATATCTTCTTCTTGCAATGATCCTTGATCATTATGTAGTGTCCTTCTTTGTCTCTTATAACAGTTTTTATTTTAAAGCCTATTTTGCCTGATATGAGTATTGCTAGTCCAGCTTTCTTTAGATTTCTATTTGCATGGTATACATCTTTTCATCCCCTCACTTTCAGTTTGTATGTGTCCTAGGCCTGAAGTTGGGTCTCTTGTAGACAGCATATACACATGTCTTATTTTTGTATCCATTCAGCCAGTCTTTGTCTTTTGGTTGAAGAATTTAATCCATTTATATTTAAGGTAATTGTCAATATGTATGTTCCTATTGCCATTTTAATTGTTTTGGGTTTGTTTATGTAGGTCTTTTTCTTTACTTCCTCTCCTCTCTTGTGGTTTGATGACCATCTTTATTGTTGTGTTTGGGTTACTTTTTATTTGTATGTGTGTATCTATTGTAGTTTTGGAGTTTGCTGTTCCCATTAGGTTTTGACATAGCAGTCTATATATGTACAAAGTTTTTTAAAGTTGCTGGTCTCTTTCCCACCTAGAGAATTTCCTTTAGCATTTGTTGCAATGCTGGTCTGGTGGTGCTGAATTCTCTTAGCTTTTGCTTCTCTGTGGAGCTTTTGATTTTGCCATCAAATTTGAATTAGAGCCTTGCTGGCTAGAGTATTCTTGGTTATAGATTCTTCCCTTTCATCACTTTAAATATATCACCCCACTCCCTTCTTGTCTGCAGAGTTTCTGCTGAGAAATCAGCCAATAACCTCATGGGAGTTCCCTTATATGTTATTTGTCATTTATCCCTTGTTACTTTTAATACTTTTCTATGTCTTTAATTTTTGTCAATTTGATTGCTATGTGTCTCAGCATGTTCCTTCTTGGATTTACCCTACCTGGGACTCTCTGCTTCCTGGACTTGAGTGACACTTTCCTTTCCCATGTTAGGTACATTTTCAGCTATTATCTCTTCAAATATTTTCTCAGGACCTTTCTCTCTCTCTTTTCCTTCTGGGACCCCTATAATGTGAATATTAGTGTGTTTATTGTTGTCCCAGAGGTCTCTTAGACTGTCTTCATTTCTTTTCATTCCTTCTCCTTTATTCTGTTCCATGGCAGTGATATCCACCATTCTATCTTCCTAGTCAGTTATCCGTTCTTCTGCCTAAGTTATACTGCTATTGATTCCTTCTAGTGTATTTTTCATTTCAGTTATTGTATTGTTCATCTCTGCTTGTCTGTTCTTTAGTTCTACTTGGTCTCCATTAAACATTTCTTGCATCTTCTCGATCCCTGCCTCCATTCTTTTTCTGAGATCCTGATTCATCTTCACTAGCATCATTCTGAAATCTTTTTCTGGAAGTTTGCCTATCTTCTCTTCACTTAGTTGTTTTTCTGGGGTTTTATCTTGTTCCTTCATCTGGAACATATTCCTCTGCCATTTCATTTTTTCTAACTTTCTCTGATTGTAGTTTCCATTCTGCTGGCTGCAGGATTTTATTTATTCTTGCTTCTATTGTCTGCCCTTTGGTGGATGAGGCTATTAAGAGGCTTGTGCAAGCTTCATGATAGGAGGGACTGGGGGTGGGTAGAACTGGGTCTTGTCCCTCTGATGGCAAGGCCCTGCTCAGTAAAACTTTAACTGACTTGTCTGCTCATGCATGGGTCTGTGTTCCCTCCCTGGTAGTTGTTTGGCCTGAGGGAATCCAGCACTGGAGCATGCAGGCTGTTTGGTGAGGTTAATGGTGATCTCCAGGAGTGCTGACACCAATGAGTACTTCCCAGAACTGTTGCTGCCAGTGTATTTGTCCCTGAAGTGAGCCATAGTCACCCCACCACCTCTGAAGGACACCTTCCAACACTAGCAGGTAGGTCTGGCCCAGTGTCTTATGGGGTCACTGCTTTCTTCCCCTGGGCCCTGGTACACACAAGACTTTTTGTGTGCCTTCCAAGAGTGGAGTTTCTGTTTCCCCCAGTCCTGTGAAAGTCCTGAAATCAAACCCCACTGGCTTTCAAAGCCAGATTCTCTGGGACTCCTCCTCCTGTTGCTGGACCCCCAGGCTGGGAAGACTGATGTGGTGCTCAGAACTTTCACTCCTGTGGGATAACTTCTGTGGTATATTTGTTTTCTAGTTTGTGGGTTGTCCAACCAGTGGGTATGGGATTTGATCTTATCCTGATTGTGCCCCTCCTACCATCTTGTTGTGGATTCTTATTTATCTTTGGATGTAGGGTGTCTTTTTTTGGTAGGTTCCAGTATTTTTTTTGACAATGGTTGTTCAGCAGTTAGTTGTGATTTTGGTGTTTTTGTAAGAAGAGGGTGAGCTCACATCCTGCTACTCTACCATCTTGAGCTAATCAGCTGATGCTATTTATTTTTAAGCTGTCTAGTCTAACTCCTACCCTGCACATTTTACATGTTATCATATTTAATAATAACTTGATTCTATGTGTACTATTTTATTTCTAATTATCACCCCTTGATTATCATCCCTTGCAAATTGTATATGTAGCTTGAAATTTTAACTTATATTTTATTCTTGACTCTGCTGTACAATATCTTGCTGCTGTAGACAAATAAAGGTAAGTTCTCAATATTTTAAATTAAGTATGTAACTTTCTTCTTTCTTTGGAGTTAAGATCCCATCTAAATAAAAAGGAAATAAATAACCCAGTTAGAAAGATTTCCAAAAAAACAATGGTGAATGATAATTGGACACAATGTAGAAGCTTCTCTGATGTGAGCCAAAAACAATACTTCAATTATTGTTGAATAAAATTCTGAATCAATCAAAACATGCAGAATTCGGTCATAGACCTTTTCTTTTGAAATGCACGTAAGGGCTTTATGAGAAATAATGGAAGGAAGAATAAGAATGATGATATAAAATAATATTTTTTGATCCTCTTCTCAAAGAAGTCCAATAACGTCTTTAATTCAGTGAAGACAGTGGGCTTGGTGGCATACTTTTGTAGACAGAGACTGAACCTGTAGTTTCTGGATTTCCTTACACATGCCACTCCCCACCCCCATTCACAACATCTGTCATTTCTATGCTTGATAATAGAAATGAGCCCAGATTGTATTCTCAGACCAACTACAAGTTTTGGGAGTTAAAAATACAAATCAGACTTTAAATTCAGCAGAATTCTACCCTCGCTGCTTGATCAGCTCTGGCTCCCTCTGATTTTGCCCCACAAGCCTCTGCCTGCTTTTTCAGATTGGTACCATCATCTCAACACCTGTGTGAAAACAATTTTGCCACCTTTGTCCCTGGTCACCACAAGGTAACCTTTAAACTCTGGAATTTCCTAGAGTAATTGGAGTGTCTTTGTTATGCATGGTGGACACCTCTGACCACACCTGACCTGATAGTTTATGCTAACAAGATGACTCAGGATGGAGGCTGGTCATGCCAGAAAGACCAACTATGAGATTACAGGGTTTGGGCTTTTACCATGTGATACCAGTGCACCCTAGGGAGGATAGGAGGCTGGAGATAAGGTGATCTAATCAATCATGCCTACATAATATAACAATGATAAAAAAAACTCTGGGCACTGAGATTTGCATAATCTTCCCTGGTTGGCAATACTTTACATTGCTATACATCAATGTTGCCAGTAGGATAACACTGCCCTGAAGGTTTTGAAACTTCACATTTGGGATCCTTCCAGACCTTGCCCTACGTGTCTCTCCCTTTGCTGGTTTTGCTCTCTATCCTATTGTTATAATAAAGTTAACTGTAAGTATATCACTTTCCTTAGTTCTATGGGTTATTCTGGCAAATTATCAAACCTAAGGAGGTAGTTGGAACCTCCAAATTTGTAGCCAGCTGGTCAGAAGTAAGGGTGACCTGGGGTAACCCAAACGTGTGTCTGTGTGTAAAGTGAGGACACTTTTGTGGAGAACTGTGCCCTTAGCTGGTGAAGTTTGGCCTGACTCTGGGCACCCACTCTAGTCTCTTTGTTTGCTCTTCCTGGTCTTCTCAGCAACCTGAATCTTAGCTCTTTGCCCATGACTGGACCTATCCCTGCTGGAACTTCCAAACGCTGAAAGCCTCCCGGGTGTCTCTCAGTCCCCCGAGACTGAGGGGTCTGCCCCTGAAATCTTCTTCGACAATGACCAGACACCAGAGAGATTAACCTATTTTTTTTCTTCTTCTTGGCACGTCTTACAACTGAGCTAAATGTTTGATAAAGTACCAGTATGGTTAAGTAATTTGTTCAATACAAAAATACATCAGTTATTAGTCATCAATAATTAAAATTACATTTTCAACAACTGGCATAGTTTTTCAGCAATTCATAGATATCAGTTCCCATTGAATCATTCCCATAATTCAATAAATTATGGCATATTTGATAAATGAAGTGTAGCACACTTATTTTAGAACAATGTATCTTAGTTTTTTTTTTTTTTTTTTAATCCATGCCCTCTTTTAATAAACATAAAATCTCCCTAAACTCTGGAAATTCTATGAAGACACACTAAGGTGGCATAGCTCCTGTATATATATCTTCCTAGTTGGTGTATTTCCATATTGGCAAGAAAATGTTCTCCCAGCTTTCAATTTTGTACTCTGTACTTTGTGTTTATTAAAAAAATTCTTTTTGTACATTCAAAATACAAATCTATATCATATTGAATATATTTTTTGTACATGATCAGTTCATTCCAAGATTCTGACAATAAATCACTCAACTATTGCCTCCCATTCAGTTAAAATGATTGTATAATTAACTCAGCAGGAAGTTAAGTAATGAAAGAACTTTCCTATGACTTGTTTTATTCGCTCATCAAGAAAATTGTTAAATGAATGTGGATTATAATTTTTTGTGGACTTTTGATTGGGTGAATTTTGGACAAAATCAAATTTGAGATTTAACTGTTTAAGCACACTTGTTCAAAAAGGCACTAAGTTTGTTCAAAAAAGGGCTAAATTTTATTTTCCATTATTTAAACTTATAGTTGTTTTTTTTTTATGAATTTAAAATGCCTGGTTCTATAACACAATGTTTACTTATAAAATCCCCACTGTTCTAAACATAGACTGTACATAACTTGTGTGTTGCCTTCAAGAATGCAGATGGCTGGGCCTCCCTGGTGGCGCAGTGGTTGAGAGTCCGCCTGCCGATGCAGGGGATACGGGTTCATGCCCCGGTCTGGGAGGATCCCATATGCCGCGGAGCGGCTGGGCCCGTGAGCCATGGCCACTGAGCCTGCGTGTCCGGAGCCTGTGCTCCGCAATGGGAGAGGCCACAACAGTGAGAGGCCCGCATACCGCAAAAAGAAAAAAAAAAAAAAAAAAAAAAAAGAATGCAGATGGCTGGCACAGTTTTGACCTTTCATATTAAGACTGTAGGCCGCTTATCAGCATGCTCCCATGTATCCATCTAAAACTTTTTCTCAATCTGAGCATCCAGGAAGACCACCCAGGAACTTTTAACTGATGCCTAGTTTTCATCTTCAAAGATTATGATAGAGCTGAATTGGGATGGTAACTGGACACTGGTATTTTTTCAAAATTCACCAGGTGATTCGAAAATGTATAATTAAGGTTAAGAATCTCTGATCTAGGGACTTCCCTGGTGGCGCAGTGGTTGAGAGTCTGCCTGCCGATACAGGGGACATGGGTTCGTGCCCCAGTCTGGGAAGATCCCACATGCCATGGAGCGGCTGGGCCCGTGAGCCATGGTGGCTGAGCCTGCACGTCCGGAGCCTGTGCTCCGCAGCAGGAGAGGCCACAGCAGTGAGAGGTCTGAGGTAAAAAAAAAATCCCTGTTCTAAAATACTGAAACAGAGGTTCCAGTATTACCTAAAATTGTTGAACTCAGGAGTGCATGATTCAAAATAAAATTGAAACCACTGTTAAGTACATCTAACTTCAAATGAGCAATGCAAGCAGTGAAGCAACATAATCTGAATTAGTAAAGAGCAGAAAATTAGCTTCTCCTTAAAGTAAGTTTACAACTGGATATTAAAATACTTCAGAAGCACAATTTCTTCTTTCATTAAAAATAAAGTTTAAAAATATATATTAAAATTTAAATTGAATAAATCACAATATGTCTCAATAAAACTCCGATATTAATCCTATGATAAATACTTTGTATACACTATTATTAAAAATGACTGATAAATTCTTGCCCATATTAAAAAAACTCATATCCATTTGTGAAATCAGTTTCCTCAAATTCTATTTCTATTTACTATTGCAAATGAACTGTGTTTGCTCTTGAATAACATGGTGGCATGATTGCCAGGTAGCTTCATTTTCCTTTGCTGTTTTCACAGCTTAATCAAAGCAGAGGCTATTTTCACATGGGGATAATAATCATTCCAGCTCCTCATCACAAAATGAACGCATTTGTGTTCAGCAATCAACTTGAAGTGAGGCACTCCAATGCCCTAGAATAGGGTACAAAAATTCTTTTTGCTTTCATTCATTTCAAGACAGTGTATTGATATTACCCTCCTTGATTCCACACACCTGTCATCTAAAATGCCACTACAGAATAGACCCATAATTAGTTCTTCAGTTCATACATTAAATACATTTTAATAAACAGCTCTCTTCTCTGAGAATAGAATATTACTGTCCATTCTTAGCTATCAATCACAGATTAGAGGGCGTTTCTTATTTGAAGTATTGATAAGACAAGCTGATATGTGCACTGTACTTAAAATGCACCCTTATTGAATTATGAGCTATTCAGACTTATCTGAAACAATTATAATGACTCTGATAAGGTAGGAAATATTTTAAACTGCAAAAACTGGTTTGGGATTTCTGTAAGTCAAATATTCATGTTCCAAAAAGAAGTTTAAGTTATCAGAAATTTAATACTTAAATATTAGTTTAATAATAACTTAATGTCAATGAAATGTTTAATAATCATTAATACAATAAATAATATAAGGTATCATATATTATATTTTATATATGAAGTATAATTGTATCATATTTTCTTACTAATATTTATTTAAATACTTAATATTTAAAATTTTATATTTACATCATTGTAAGAAAATAGTTTAATATTCAATATTAAATTGTACAAAAACAACTTGAATAATTTAATTGCAATGAAGCCCAAAGGGATACATGATATTCACAGAAGTCAGCGTATTTGTTACTTCACCATGAATTATGGGCCCAAAGGAGACAAATACAATTTCAATCTGTTAATACATGAAACATGATGTATAAAGATTCAGATTGAAGTGTCACACTGAATGACTGGATTTTTACTTCTACTGGTTTATTTCAAACTATTTTTGAAGGAATCCTGAATGAGAGATTCCATCCATGAGTCTTTCAAATGCAGGATACCATTATTCTGGAGAGCATTCCCTGTTCCTCTCCCACAGCTCTTTCCTCAAGCCTGAGCAGCAGAGGAGGTTCTGGGGCAGCTGACTGTGAGCCTCCTCACATACTATCTAAATCTGCGTGTTGCCAGGAAACTGAGAATTGGAGCTGTTTGTTTTATAAAAATACAGATCTGTGTCCATGACACAACCAAAATGTAACAGAGAGGAATTAGTAATTCAAAATATAAGTGAATAAGCAGAGATACAAGATTTACATTTTGGAGTAAATGTTATTAATTTAAAAGATTGTGCACAGTTCATTAAAGATAAGCTATAAATGGATACTTGTTAACATGTAAGGTATGGAAAATTAGTGAAAACATCAATCTATAATTGACATGAGTGGGTCCTCAAATCACTGTTCCACGTGCATATTTAAATGTTATCATCTGCCCATTTGAACGTGACAGGCTGAGCAACCTATGGAGCAAGAATCCTGAACTTAAAGTACCCTTTACATAATCACCTAATACCAAAATCTGAGGGCATATAATGCATATTAATTTATTAGGCTTTATGATGCTGAGCTCTTACTATTTCTCATCATTTGACTTAGGCATTTTTTCTATTTTCTGTATAGAATATGGGAACATGGACACTCCCCAAATTTAAATATCATGACTATATGGATTGACATGCAAGCAGTTTCTTTATTTTCTGGTCATATAAAAGGAGTGCCCCTTTTCAAATCTACATATTTATGGTTAATTATAATGGCACATATGAAAATATATTAAATTCTGCATTTTGTCAAGGTATTATCCAAATGATTAAGAACTGAAAAAAAACGTTTATTTTATGGTAGAAAAATCTTATAGGAATTTTTATAAAGCAGTCTATATTGTTTCTTTTTCAATAAGATATGTATCATGATGGATTTAAAAATTGGTAAAATATATAACAAACAGTAAAGTATGAGTAAATATAGGAGTGTAATTTAAATTTCATTTTTTAACCTAAATTTTCTATAGTGTATGTGTATTATTTTTAGAGTAAGAAAAAATAACTTATTTTTAGATTAATCATACCTATGTATCTACTTAGATTTCTTAACACCTGTGGCAAAAAATTTTTTTTTCTAAAAATATATAATTACTTTCACATGTGCATCATTTAAAACAGCCACTTTTGTTCAGAGTTCCTGATGGCATTCTGTGGTCCAGTGTAGCAGAGATGAGTCACAGTGAGCAGAGAGGATTATGGGGTAATGGAAGGGGCCCTGGGCTGCTGGTGGAAGGGGCCCTGACTTGTGAGCAGCCTCCTTGCTGAACTCCACTGTTTCCTATGGGCTGCACCATGAAAAATTGTTGCAACGTGTTGGTTAGATTTATTTGCCTCTGTCCCAGGAATGTCACCTCCTGACCTCAACAAACTAAGTAAATAAATTCTGTCCTGAATAATTACCCTTCTGATGTGAAAATCAAGAAGTGCTTTCCAAATCAGAATGCATAGAGGGCTGATATATCAACATTTACAAGCAAAGAGTGAAACCATCTTGAATGTGAAGTGTATTCTTGAATTAATGCCTGCTCAATGATGCCAGAAAATGGCCACAGATCCTGGTGGCCAAAGAAAAAGTCAAGACCCTAAAGCGAAGTCTACTTGTAGGCATAAATGTGTCTAATCTTTCAACATTAAGAATATGGCCAATTTGGCTGAAATTTTAGGTAATAAAAGTTATTACCTAAAATTTCCTGCCTAATATAATTCTTACTCTGTCCAGACAGTCAAACCACTATCCACATTTTCTTCATTACTTTATTGAAAAGATTTATCAACTGCTTTTTGTGTGCAAAGAATTGTTTGTTGGTAAATTTTAATTTAACCCAGAATGAAAGCTAGTGCTTATGAGAAAGTGTAGCTTATAAAGTGATAGAGGTTGTTTGTCTCTAGACTTGGCAGCAGCAGAAGAGCTAAACACCCAGGAAAGCCCACAACAGGTAACAGAGGTGAGCCCAGCTCTCCTTACGATGACTCCTGCATCTCCATTAGAAAGTCTGAGAAGTAATAGTTTGTATTCACACATTTTCCCCTATTGCTTTAATTACATGGCATTAACATTTTAAATATAAATAATTGAGAAATAGATGGCCTACATGGGAAAAGAATCTAAAAAAAAAAAGAGTGGATATATGTATATGTATAACTGATTCACTTTGCTGTACACCTGAAACTAATACAACATTGTAAAGCAACTATACTCCAATAAATTAAAAAAAAAAAAAAAACAAGAAAGAATAAAGACATATGACAACTAAATGCAATGTGGTACTCTGGATTGAACCGTGGGACAGAGAGAAAATATTGATGGAAAAAGCATTAAAATCTAAATAAACTCTGAGGTTTGGTTAAAAAAATTAAAAAAGAAATCTCTTAGCCTATTACTAACTATGCAGTCAGATATCATCAAATTCATCCCTGCCATTGATTTCAGTGCATGTAATTCTGTAAAGTAAAGCTCATAGGGGATTTTTCCTCACATTTATTTGCCATATGTAAAAAACAATGACTGTATTTTGCAAATAAAAATTCCATTTTAAAAAGTGATTTATAAATAATAATATATCTTCTTATTAGAATGTAAGCTTTAAATGATAGTTCACTGCAGTATCTCCAGGATTCAGAACAATGACTTACATGTGTTAGCCATTAAATACATATCTGTTACATGAGTAATGTTCTCTGACCTTCTACTGAATCACATGGTTTATAGTCTGGCACAATTTTTATATGTAGGAATACGTTTCTCAACAGTAGACAGCAGGAACTAGGGAGGGACAATATCTATCATGTACACCATCATATTCCTGGAAACTGACAATACCATTGTGCACAAAAGACAAGTGTGCATTTTTACTATAAAATGGAGATAAAATACTTCAAATTTCAATATATTATAAAGAAAAAAATAAGAAAATATATATAGGTACTCAGCTTATGGATAGCAGTGATTGTGATGGTGGCTTATTTTTATGCTCCTACTTCTGAGTTAGCCTCATGAGAGTCACCAGAGAATTGAGTTGATTTGGTACCTCTGGTTCCAAGGAGGATGCACTTCTTTTTCTCTGATGTCTGGACCTTCCCTTCCCTGTCCTGATGGAGCACTACACCATCACGTGGAGCCCTGAACACAGGCAATGTTCATCATCTCCTTTACTGCTCCTCATAAAGAGGAGCAGAGTGGCCTTGGTATTATTTTAATAAAAATCCAGGACTGGGAACATTTAAATGAATGTTATTTTTCAAGGCAGTCAACTGGTGATACTGCACATATATTTTCAGGAACCAGAAACTACACTTCTAAAGTGATGTACTATATTGATATATCATAGGCACTCAACAAATCTTACTGAATTGTTAACTTTAAGTGGTTTTTAAATTAAACAATGAAATTTTGAAATTAATTTTATAGACTGATATTTTTATTGACTATTAATTCTTATGAGTCAATCATTTTTTGGCACTTTCAGGAACGACACATGCTATAAGAATAATTTAAAATTTACAATTTCTGCCCTTCAAAGTTTTTAAATGTTTAATGACCATTGTGATAGCAGAAAGACAGCATTGCTGTCATATCAATGAGTCAGACAATGGACACAGTAGAACATGAAAGAAACACACTATTCTTAATGTTCACTGTTGCTGTAGAAAGTTTTCTATGATTAGGATTAATTGCTTTTGAAATTTTGATCAAAATGGATCTGTCCAATTTTCTGGCACTGGCTCTCTACATCAAATCTCACCTTGGAATTACATAAATCAATGTAGTCTGGACTTCTGTAAAAACTGGAGGAGGAGGGGAGAAAGATAGAAGTAATTTCTGAGTTGTTAGTGACTGATGGATGTTTTGATTTCACAGTTTTAGTAAAGTAAAGGTCTTACCGTAGCTGTCATAGGCATCCTCACTTACTCCATGACCATAGTCATAGTACTCAGGCACACTGCAATAGATTTAGACAGCAATGAATGTTACTGTATTCAGGAGGAGTCAACCCAAAAACTCATATGGAATTTGAATGCAAAATGTGTGCTAAGGTAATATCCCAAGAATCTCTAGGCATAAATCACATATTTGAACATAAATAATAATAGAATAATATTCATCAAATAATAGAATTCAAAGAAGAATATTCAGTAAGAAAAATACAGGTTATTGACAAAGAGTGCTATGATTTTCTCACCCCACCTCAGTACTTTATCTCTATCCTCCAATTATATAAATCAAATTTCCTCTAAAGCACAAGTATGATACTTCAAGAGAAGAGTTAAAAAAGGTACTACATAAGATGACAACCTGGTCAATTGTATGTGGGTTTTAATGCAATTACCTTAAGAAATATACATCAATTTCATCTTCACTTCCAAACACTGAAATTATGTTTATACTCCCTTCCAATTCTTCCACAGTATGTCCCTAGGCTTCTCAAATACATAAGCTATTTCTTCTCACTTAATATCTTGCTAGATGCTTAGCCTAATGTTACCAAGTCATAATTTTTAAAAACACTATACAGAGAGTGGAAATTATTTTAATTTAGCTTAGTATTTGGATAATTATTGCATATTTTAATTTTATTTAGGGATCTACAAATATTTGTGATACACTGTATTTTTCACTCAAATAAGCTCATTCATTTAAAGTTCTCTACCTCATCTATACAATGGAATATTACTCAGCCATAAAAAGAAATGAAATTGAGTTATTTGTAGTGAGGTGGATGGGCCTAGAGTCTGTATACAGAGTGAAGTAAGTGAGAAAGAGAAAAACAAATACCGTATGCTTATACATATATATGGAATCTAAAAAAAAATGGTTTTGATGAACCTAGGGGCAGGACAAGAATAAAGACTCAGACATAGAGAATGGACTTGAGGACATGGGGAGGGGAAAGGGTAAGCTGGCATGAAGTGAGAGAGTAGCACTGACATATATACACTACCAAATGTAAAATAGATAGCTAGTGGGAAGCAGCTGCATTACATGAAGAGATCAGCTTGGTGCTTTGTGACCACCTAGAGGACTGGGATAAGGAGGGTGGGAGGGAGATGTAAGAGGGAGGGTATATGGGGATATATGTATACATTTAGCTGATTCACTTTGTTGTACAACAGAAACTAACACAACATTGTAAAGCAATTATACTCCAATAAAGATTTTTTTTTAAAAAAAGGAGATAACTCCAATGGAATAAAAAGAAAATGTTCAAATTCTTTTACAAAGTAATTAAAACAATGAATCAAAACCTGACGAAACTGCAAAAAATAAAAGGATAGTTCAAATCAGAAACTGATCATATTATTGAGTTCACTAGACTATCTGAAAATAAGATGAAAAGATGTTTAGTTAAATTTCACAGCCATTCTTCTTTTACTTTTATTTTTTTTCTAGGTTTAATGAGGTATAATTGACAACTAAATTTTTTTCTAAATGTAAGTTTTACATCATGATGTTTTGATTATATATACATATATATGGTGTGAGATGATTACCAAAGTTAACCTAATTAACATAGAAAAATAAAGTTCTCTGCCTGAACCTTAATTTATAAGCTTATATATTTATACATATATATTTACATATATAATTTGTATATATAAATTTATAAATTATATCAATATATACTAATTCCTCTAAGTATATAAAAGTGTGGCAAGAAAATGGCTAAATATCAAATACCAAATTGAATAGGGGCTGAGGGTGGGTGATAGATGCCAAAGCGTTAGGTTGGAAGGAAGAAAGAAAGGCCTAAAATTATTTGGTTGTTATTATCCTTCAAGGCAATCCCATAGGTCTCATTATATTAAATAGTTGAGATTTCATTGATAGTAAGTAAGAGAAGCAAAAAATAAAATAAAAGTCTGTATATTAGAGATGAAAAGAGAGATGGACAGAAGTTTGGCCATTTTTATCTTTCTGGGAGGCAATTGATAATGCACTAATTCAATTTCAGTGTAATGTAGCTGGGATAAAAATAGATAACCTAGGCGTTATTGCCCAGGATAATTATATACAAATTATCTAAGAAAAATATGGTAGTAAGTTTTTCTCCCCATCTTTCTAAGACTTGAGATTGTAGAAGTCTAAAGTCATTGGCTGTTGGCTGGATGTTTATCTTAATAGAAATGATGCAACCCAGTTGGGAACCCTCACATATGTATAGCAAAATCCTGAAAGTTTTTTCACTGATTTCCAGGATGATCAAGAATTGGCAGTCATGAGAAAGTGATTAACAAGCAGCATTCCCATGTATCAGGATGAAGAGAAAATGAGGGCACTGAGAGCAGCTGTTCCCTGCCTTCCTCACAATCAGTAAATTTCTCATGAGTACGCCTGATTATGTTTCCCAAAGTGTATGCAGACCAGTAGCAACAAAGTATGAAGCATACTTTCCCAAAGTATGAAGACCAGTAGCAACAAACACTATCTAGTAGCATTACTATGTTTCTAAATGGATTTCAATTTTGATTTCAATTGATGAAGCTGAGAGGGAAAAAGAAGAGTAGTGAGAGAGTGATACATACACACCAAGAGGGAATTTAAAATTTCAAAACTCTAAAAGGGGAAAATGAAACATACAAGACATTTGTAAAATAATGGATAATGCAAAATAATGGACAACAATCTTAATGGACTCTTCCAGAGTCCATACCTTTGCTTATCCAAATATTACTTCTCATTTCTCCCAGAAGAAAATATTTTATGTGGACAAATGGCCACACAGTGAGTGAAATATACTCCTCAGCCAAGCTTGCAGCTAGCTGTGTCCTTGTGGCTGTGGCAGGAAACACGAGATGTACACAGAAGTGAGGGTATCAACCTTGAGTTCATTTCCAAATGAAGAACAAGCTTCTCATCTTGGACTTGTTCACAGTCACATCCTCAGATGGTAAAATGCACTCAAAGTGTTGATCTAGTATCTACCATGCAAATACAGATAATGCTAGAAAGTCCTGAACTGCAGCATGGGAGGAACTTGTGTCTAAATGATCACATTGGAGCAGGCTTACTCTAAATCACTGCCTACCTCAGGGATTGTTATGAGGGAACAAATAACTTTTTCTCTTTTTTGAGCCACTGATTTTTGAATCTCTATTACAACAATTTAGTCAAAAATAAAAATAAGTATGTAGGAGTGTAGAACTGCCATTAAAAATCTCAAAATATGGGCTATTAGTTTACTGGGAGGGTGAAAAATGTAAGGAAAAAAATACTGTAGGATGGAAAGCTGATGACCCTTGTCATGCCATCACTGAATGGCAGACTATAAGCCTAGATATATTTTGGCACTATGGGTAAAAGCTGGACAAAGCTCAACTGTTAACAATCCTTGCTGCTTTTTTTTTTTTCATGTTTGAAAATCTTTTTTTGTTTGTTTGTTTTTGTTTTACAGAGTACTGAGCAGAGCTCCCTGTGCTATACAATAGGTCCTTATTAGTTATCTATTTTATAGATAGTAGTGTGTATATGTCAATCCCAATCTCCCAATTTATCCCTCCCATCTCCTTACCCCCTGGTAAACATGTTTGTTTTCTACATCTGTGACTCTATTTCTGTTTTTTTTTCTGCTTTATAACAAATTTAATCAGTTATACATATACATATGTTCCCATATCCCCTCCCTTTTGCGTCTCCCTCCCACCCTCCCTATCCCACCCCTCCAGGTGGTCACAAAACACCAAGCTGATCTCCCTGTGCTATGCGGCTGCTTCCCACTAGCTATCTACCTTACGTTTGGTACTGTATATATGTCCAAGCCACTCTCCCACTTTGTCACAGCTTACCCTTCCCCCTCCCCATATCCTCAAGTCCATTCTCTAGTAGGTCTCTGTCTTTATTCCTGTCTTACCCCTAGGTTCTTCATGACATTGTTTTCCCTTAAATTCCATATATATGTGTCAGCATACAGTATTTGTCTTTCTCTTTCTGACTTACTTCACTCTGTATGACAGACTCTAGGTCCATCCACCTCATTACAAATAGCTCAATTTCGTTTCTTTTTATGGCTGAGTAATATTCCATTATATATATGTGCCACATCTTCTTTATCCATTCATCCGATGATGGACACTTAGGTTGTTTCCATCTCCGGGTTATTGTAAATAGGGCTGCTATGAACATTTTGGTACATGACTCTTTTTGAATTATGGTTTTCTCAGGGCATATGCCCAGTAGTGGGATTGCTGGGTCATATGGTAGTTCTATTTGTAGTTTTTTAAGGAACCTCCATACCGTTCTCCATAGTGGCAGTACCAATTCACCCTTGCTGCTTTTTAAAAAGGTTTAAAGAAGTTATGAGCTCAAATAAGAATGGGCCATTTTTCCAGAAGAAATAAAATTGAATAGAGCTTTGCTAAGGGAAGTTATCTCTGCCTAATTTATGGGTTAGTTCTATAATTTAAAAATGAGAGAAGGTTCAGAAATTTAGGGTTTAACAGGATTAGAGAAGTCAACTGTTTCTGTATTCCCATAGCAAGAGACAATGAGTGTTGTTCAAAGATGCCCTTACATCTTCCCATTAGACTTTGCTACCATATACAATCCCAGGGGCAACCCTCGGGTCCCCAAACATTTATGGAAATATGTTGCAAAAATTGTGAAGTCCCAATTGAGGGCATGCTCTATTTTAATCATTTCAGATATGCCCAGAGATAAGACCATTTATCCATAAGGATAAGGAAGGACCTTCTGCTAAATCTGGCTTAAATCCCAGAAAAGAGAACCAAGGTTGCCAGATGCACTCACCAAAAAATTTATTTCAATGCTGTTGCTTAGATGCCTCTTAACCTCTGCTTAGCAGGATTTTGTAATTGTTATTGCCTGTGGAGTGTTTCCCAAAGGACCTTTCTATTGTAGTTATTCTGTTCCTTTTACACTAAATTATATTGAATATTTTGTATGGGGAAGAAGGTCAAAAACAAGAAAGATATTCTGTCTATCATTTTATAGGTTGTGAGGCTTCAAAGAACCATATGAAGACCTAATCTTCCCAGACTCTAGATTTTGATCTGGTTGCAGTAATTGGAATTGAACTTGGATTTTCTCTTTTAAGCAGAAGGTAGTTTTTTTTGTTTTTTTTTTTTTATGTTTGTTTGTTTGAATGAGAAGACGGGTATTCACTCATATTTGGATGATGAGAGGGCTGGGCCACAGAAGAATTCAAGCTGTTCCAAAATCCATTTGGCTCTTCTTTCAATAAGAGAGACTTACAATCTCAAGACTACATTTCCTAGTATTCCTTACATTTGAGTGTGGCCATGTGCAGAGTTATGTATACAAATTCTTCATGATTTGCATAAAATTAAATTCACTGTCCTCTACTTCTTTTCAGCTTTCATGTAATTGGCTGCAAACGTCAATGATTGGAGCCATTTTGGAAGACGTTAATGATGGTGTAATGGACGGTATCTTAGTATTTTCCAAAATTTATTTGTTGAAATCTCAATCCCCATTGTGATGGTATTAAGAGATGAGACATTTGGGAATTAATTTAGATATGGAGGGTGGAGCCCTAATGAACGGATTAGTGCTCTTAAAAAGGGGGACCCCAAGAGAGCTCTCTTGTTCTCTTTCTACCATGTGAAGATACAAGAAGACAGCAGTCTGCAACCCAGAAGAAGAACCAGAACCCCACCATGCTGGCACCCTGACCTGGGACTCCCAGCCTCCAGAACTATAGGAAATAAATTTCTCTTGTTTATAAGCCACCCAGTCTATGGTATCATGTTATAGCAGCCTGAACTAAGACAGATGGCATTCCACTAGCCTGGAAGCCTGAATGGTGTCATGAAGCAAAGCCCACCTATTTGCCTTGCTTTATTATGTGTGAAGGAAATAAATGTTTCTCTTGTTTGGGCCACTGAATTGTCGATCTCCTTATAATGGAAGCTTAGCCCATATCCCAAATAATAGAGTTGGCAATTAAAGAAATCCCTTGAAGTTTTATTCAGTAAATATTTGTTCAATGAATAAATGATTAAATAAAATAATTCAAAATAATAGAACATTTTGCTAAAATATCATTATAAAATTTTTTGTATGCTTCAGAAGTGATGTCTACTTACATCAACAACAATGGGAACAGTAAAGAAGAAAAACAAACCACAGGTACAATAACCAAGATATGGAAGCAACCTAAATGTCCATTAACAGATGAATAGATAAAGAAGATGTGGTATATATATGCAGTGAAATACTACTCAGCCATAGAAAAGAATGAAATTTTGCCATTTGCAACAACATGAATGGACCTGGAGGGTATTATGCTTAGTGAAATAAGTCAGACAAAGACAAATACTATGTTTTCACTTAAATGTGGACTCAATTTTTTTTTTAAAAAAACAAACAAATACAACAAAACATGAACATACTCACAGATACAGAGAACAAACTAGTGGTTACCAGAGAGGAGAAGCATAGGGGTATAGGAAAAATCAGTGAAGATGATTAAGAGGTACAAACAGATGTAAAATAAGTGTAAAATAAGTTACAAGAATGTAGTGTTCAGAGATAGAATAAAGTCAATATTTTATAACAACTTAAATGGAGTATAATCTATTGAAATATTGAATTTCTATGCTATATATAAACTGAAATTAATATAATATTGTAAGTCAAATATAATTCAATAAAAAAAGAAAAATAATCACTCATTTTCTGGTATGAATGAAATTCAGGTTAAAAGTTTAAAAATATTGTAACTGACCTATGCATGTGTAATTTTTATATTGTTATATTATTTTTCAATTTTAAAAGCATATATGACTTGGCTAGAAAAAGTAAACTAAGATATTAGCTCTATGACATCCATTTCATTATTTCAGAAAGCCATATTGCATTACTTTTGTTTTAATTTATCGTGTTAATTAATTATGTTATGTAAAAGTTAAAAGTGAACAAATGAATTCAAACACAACAAGGTTATTTAATTTGAATGGACATTATTATTCCATCTTATATTTTAGAAACTATAGCAATCAAGGTTTGTCAACACACTGTTACAATTAGGGAGGTGTTAATTAAAATTATGACAATTATTGGTGGTTTGGAATAAAATAACTCTAGTAGTTAGATATAATTTTCCTAGGAATTGGTGTATATATATAAAATCAGGATAGGACACGTTAGCTGCATTAACTCATTAATCCATGTCTAGTTATTTGTAAAAAAATTCTACACAACATTTTGGCTTTTTGACATCAAGACTTAGACACTAATAAACATTTGGAAAAAATAAATAAAAGTTTTGGCAGAAAAAAATACCATATTAATTAATTAATGGTTGATTGTAAAATTTGAAAAAATCAGAGATGGACAATTTCAGTTCTTTTTTGGAAGAAGAGCATTTTACCTTAAATAGGCTATGTTAGCAGTTTACTAAGACAACTAATTAAATGGAAATTAACACAATAGAAAAAATTAGGATGAAATTTGGTTTCTAGGAAACCATATAATACCTTCACCACAATCAAGCTATTTTTGAAGCAAGTGAGTCCGCCTGTGCCATGTTGACACTGCAATTTCCATCATGCTTCTCATCCAGCACTTGGTGCTCATGTTCCTGTGGTCAGAGCACTGATGCTGGGACAGACCTGTTCACAGGTCAGTCAGACTAACCAAGCTTGTAAATGAAATCTTTTAGATGTTCAATTATTGCAAAAAGAGATATTGACAGTAATATAAATGAGATCTCTGTTCCATAGGATGTGCTCATATAATCAAACCAGTTAGACCTGTAAAGTGGGGGGGGAACAGAGGAGGCAAGTTGTTAAACAGCAACACTTTGCTTAATTTTTTTAACTGCCTACTTTGATAGGATATAAAAATTATCAGGGATGATTAAACACTTTACAAATACACCAGATATTGTTGTGGCCTGGTAAGATTAAAACTCTCACATTCATAGTTTCAGGTTTATTTTGCTTATGCATTGTGTCCTTCATTTCAATCTTTTTCTGATTCTTGACTAAGCTGTAGATTTTGGGGTATGAAAGTAGGACAAATAGATGAGTGTGTGTTTCAGTTAAAGCTTTATTGATTATTTTCTGAATTGAGGAGGAGTAAAAACTACAAAATAATATTTCAGATGAAAAGATAAAGGGATTTAATTACTGTATTAATATGATGGAAATATAACTACCCAACTATTCTTAGCACTTAAGTGGGTTCACTTAATGGTTGTTCTCTTAAACATTTACTCTGCAACTTTGTTATACTGTGAATTTACACTGTATTTCCAGAGATATTTGTTAAGTAAAGGTAAATTTATAGCCCAGCCCCGCCCCTCAAATTGAAAATTGATAGTTCATTTTTTAAATCCATTTATATGATGATCAAATCCTTCTGTTAAATTTCATAAATCTTCAAGAAAGTTCCATTTACAAAGCTGGGAATCTAGTGTGTAGATTAATGAGGGCAACACACAAGTTCATGAATCAGTTCTCACTACCAATGACAACCTCCCTCAGTGTTATTCAGGACATTAACCAAACATTGGTGGGAAGGAGGCATGAGAGACCCTTCACCAAACAGTTCAAGACTCCACAGCTTTCTTTAATGTCATGTTACCTACTAATTCTCATAGCTGTTCCCAGATCTTCCCTGGGGGAGGGGGGGACATCTCCTATTATTTCCAGCACTGAAGGTGAAGCTTGCCAAAATAGGATCAACTTTATGCTTACATTAGAGAATATGACTTATTTGCAAAAAGGTTCTTAAAAATGATTTCATTTGTCCATATTTTCTAGGACAAACCTTACCTTCCCACAGAAACTAGTTGCATTGTCTCTCCTGTCTCACTTCTCAATATATTCTTTCATTTTCATTATTCCTGACTACACATGTAACAGGACGATAACCATTAAAAAACACAGCAGCTACATGTAGATATTCAGTCTATTTTGTAAAACACTAAAAATAAAACAGGTGGCACTGAAGCAGCCCTCATGGAAATTACAGTCAAGCAGAAAAGCAATTAAACAAGAGATAAGGAGTGACACATTAATTTTTTTCATTCATCAAACCTTGAAAAGAAAGAGAAGTTAACTACTCAAGTGAAATGGAATGAAGAAGACTGACAGGTATGGCATCAGCATCAATCAAGTCTCAGAGGCAAGAAAAAGCAAGGCCTGAGCAGCTACTACTTCTGAGCAGGAGGGGGTGAGTGTGAGCGAGACAGGGCTCAACAACAGATATGAGAAAGAGGCAGGGGTCACATCTTGAAGGACCTTTATTAGTCATGGTCAGGAGTTTGGATCTTACCTTACAAGGCATTGAAGACAAGGAATGATTTAAGAAGGAGACAGGAGAAGCTTCAAGATGACGGAGGAGTAAGATGTGGAGATCACCTTCCTCCCCACAAATACATCAGAAATACATCTACATGTGGAACAACTCCTACAGAACATCTACTGAACGCTGGCAGAAGACCTCAGACCTCCCAAAAGGCAAGAAACTCCCCATGTACCTGGGTAGGGCAAAAGAAAAAAGAAAAAACAGAGACAAAAGAATAGGGACGGGACCCGCACAAACAGGAGGGAGCTGTGAAGGAGGAAAGTTTTCCACACACTAGGAAGCCCCTTTGTGGGCAGAGACTGTGGGTGGAGGAGGGGGAAGCTCCAGATCCAGGGAGCACAGAGCAGCAACAAGGGTGCAGAGGGCAAAGCAGAGCGATTCCTGCACAGAGGATCGGTGCTGACCAGCACTAACCAGCCCGAGAGGCTAGTCTGCTCACCTGCTGGGACGAGTCAGGGCTGGGAGCTGAGGCTCAGGCTTCGGAGGTCAGATCCCAGCAAGAGGCCTGGGGTTGGCTGCGTGAACACAGCCTGAAGGGGCTAGTGTGCCACAGCTAGCCGGGAGGGAGTCTGGGAAAATGTCTGGAACTGCCGAAGGGGCAAGAGACTTTTTCTTGCCTCTTTGTTTCCTGGTGTGCTAGGAGAGGGGATTAAGAGGACTGTTAAAGGAGCTCCAGAGATAAGAGCAAGCCACAGCTATCAGTGCAGACCCCAGAGACGGGCATGAGATGCTAAGGCTGCTGCTACAGCCACCAAGAAGACTGTGTGCAAGCACAGGTCACTATTCACACCTCTTCTCCTGGGAGCCTGTGGAACCCACCAATACCAGGGTCCCATGATCCAGGGAAAACTTCCTTGGGAGAACACATGACGCACCTCAGGATGGGCAATGTCATGCCAGCCTCTGCCATTGCAGGCTCGCCCTGCACTCCGAAACCCTCCTTCTCCCTGGCCTGAGTGAGCCAGAGCCCCCAAACCAGAAGCTTCTTTAACCTCGTCCTGTCTGAGCGAAGAATAGACACCCTCAGGTGACCTATATGTAGAGGCAAGGCCAAATCCAAGGCTGAATCTCAGGAATGGTGCGAACAAAGAAGAGAAAGGGAAATCACTCCCAACAGCCTCAGGAGCAGTGGATTAAATCTCCAAAGTCAACTTGATGTATGATGCATCTGTGGAATACCTGAATAGACAACGAGTCATCCCAAATTGAGGAAGTGAACTTTGGGACCAAAAAAAAAAAAAAAAAAAAAAAATATATATATATATATATATATACACACACACACACACACACATATATGTGTGTGTGTGTATATATATATATATATATATATATATATATATATATATATATATATATATATTCCCTTTTTCCCTTTTTGTGAGTGTGTATGCATATGTTTCTGTGTGTGATTTTTTTCTGTATAGCTTTGCTTTTACCATTTGTCCTAAGGTTCTGTCTCTCTGTTTCTTTTGTTTGTTTTTTGTTTGTTTTGTTTTGTTTTTAGTGTAGTTTTCAGTGCTTGTTATCAATGGTAGATTTGGGTCTTTTTTTGGTGTGGTTGTTCTCTTCTTTTTAAATTACTGAAAACAATTTTTTTTTTTTTTTTTTTTTGCTGTACGCGGGCCTCTCACTGCTGTGGCCTCTCCCATTGCGGAGCACAGGCTCCGGACACACAGGCTCCGCGGCCATGGCTCGCAGGCCCAGCTGCTCCGCGGCACGTGGGACCCTCCGGGATCGGGGCATGAACCCGTGTCCCCTGCATCGGCAGGCGGACTCTCAACCACTGCGCCACCAGGGAAGCCCTGAAAACAATTTTTTTAATAATTATTTTTTAGTTTTCATGTTAATAAATTTTTTATTTTATTTTATCTTTTACTTTCTTTCTTTTTTGTTCCTTTTATTCTGAGCCATGTGTATGACAGGCTCTTTGTACTCCAACAAGGAGTCAGGGCTGTGCTACTGAGGTGAGAGAGCCAAGCTCAGGACATTGGTCCAACAGAGACCTCCCAGCTCCACGTAATATCAAATGGAGAAAATCACCCAGAGATCTCCATCTGACACCAAGACCCAGCTCCACTCAATGACCAGCAAGCTACAGTGCTGGACACCCTATGCCAAACAACTAGCAAGACAGGAACACAGCCCAACCTATTAGCAGAGAAGCTGCCTAAAATCATAATAAGGTCACCCCAAAACACACCACCAGACGTGGACCTGCCCAACAGAAAGACAAGATATAGCCTCATCCACCAGAACACAGGCACTACTCCCCTCCACCAGGAAGCCAACACAACCCACTGAACCAACCTTAGCCACTAGGGGCAGACACGAAAAACAACAGGAACTACGAACCTGAAGCCTGCAAAAAGGAGACATCAAACATGGTAAGATGAGCAAAATGAAAAGACACAGAAAAACACAGCAGATGAAGGTGGAGGCAAAAACCCAACAGACCTAACAAATGAAGAGGAAATAGGCAGTCTACCTGAAAAATAATTCAGAATGTTAGTCAAGATGATGGGAAATCTTGGAAATAGAGTGGAGAAAATACAAGAAACATTTAACAAGGACCTAGAAGAATTAAAGAGCAAATAAACAATCATTAACAACACAGTAAATGAAATAAACTTCTCTAGAAGGGATCAATAGCAGAATAACTGAGGCAGAAGAATGGATAAGTAACCTGGAAGATAAAATAGTGGAAATAACTACTGCAGAGCAGAATAAATTAAAAAGACAGAAAAGAATTGAAGACAGTCTCAGAGACTTCTGGGACAATATCAAATGCACCAACATTTGAATTATAGGGGTCCCAGAAAAAGAAGAGTAAAAGAAAGGGACTGAGAAAATATTTGAAGAGATTATAGTTAAAAACTTCCCTAATACGGGAAAGGAAATAGTTAATCAAGTCCAGGCAGCATAAAGAGGCCCTTACAGGATAAATCCAAGAAGAAACACACCAAGACACATATTAACCAAGCTATCAAAAATTAAATACAAAGAAAAAATAGTAAAAGCAGCAAGGAAAAAGCAACAGATAACAAACAATGGAATCCCGATAAGCTTAACAGCTGAACTTTCAGCAGAAACTCTGCAAGCCAGAAGGTCCTGGCAGGACACATTTAAAGTGATGAAAAGAAAAAACCCACAACCAAGATTACTCTACAAAGCAAGGATCTCATTCAGATTTGATGGAGAAATTAAAACCCTTACAGACAACGAAAAGCTAAGAGAATTCTGCATAACAAAACCAGCTTTACAACAAATGCTAAAGGAACTTCTCTAGGCAGGAAACACAAGAGAATGAAAAGACCTACAATAACAAACCCAAAACAATTAAGAAAATGGTAAAAGGAACATACATATTGATAATTACCTTAAATGTAAATGGATTAAATTCCCCAACCAAAAGACATAGACTGGCTGAATGGATACAAAAACAAGATCTGTATTTACTCTGTCTACAAGAGACCCACTTTAGACTTAGGGACACATACAAACTGAAAGTGAGGGGATGGAAAAAGTATACCATGCAAACGGAAATCAAAAGAAAGCAGGAGTAGCAATTATCATATCAGACAAAATAGACTTTAAAACAAAGACCTTTACAAGAGACAAAGAAGGACACTATATAATGATCAATGGATCAATCCAAGAAGAAGATATAACAATTGTAAATATTTATGCACCCAACACAGGAGCACCTCAATACATAAGGCAAATACTAACAGCCATAAAAGGGGAAATTGACAGTAACAAAATCATAGTAGGGGGCTTTAAAACCCCACTTTCACCAATGGAAAGATCATCCTAAATGAAAAGAAATAAGGAAACACAAGCTTTAAATGAAACATTAAACAAGATGCACTTAATTGATATTTATAGGACATTCCATCCCAAAACAACAGAATACACTTTCTTCTCAAGTGCTCATGGAACATTCTCCAGGATAGATCATAGCTTGGGTCATATATAAAGCTTTGGTAAATTCAAGAAAATTGAAGTTGTATCAAGTATCTCTTCTGTCCACAAGGCTATGAGACTACATATCAATTACAGGAAAAAATCTGTAAAAAATACAAACACTTGGAGGGTAAACAATACACTACTAAATAACCAAGAGATCATTGAAGAAATCAAAGAGGAACTCCAAAAATACCTAGAAAAAAAATGACAATGAAACCATGATGACCCAAAACTTATGGGATGCAGCAAAAGCAGTTCTAAGAGGGAAATTTATAACAATACTATACTACCTTAAGAAATAAGAAACATCTCAAATAAACAACCTAAACTTACACCAAAGGCAACTAGAGAAAGAAGAACCAAAAAACCCAAAAGTTAGCAGAAGGAAAGAAATCATAAAGATCAGATCAGAAATAAATGAAAAATAAATGAAGGAAAGGATAGCAAAGCTAAATAAAACAAAACGATGTTTCTTTGAGAAGATAAACTAAATTGATAACCCATCAGCCAGACTCATCAAGAAAAAATGGGAGAAGACTCAAATCAATGGAATTACAAATGAAAAAGGAGAAGTAACAACTGACATTGCAGAAATGCAAAGAACCATGAGACATTACTACAAGCAACTATATGTCAGTAATGGACAACCTGGAAGAAATCAACAAATTCTTAGAAATGCACAACCCACAACCTTCCAAAACTGAACCAGGAAGAAATAGAAAATATAAACAGACCAATCACAAGCACTGAAATTGAAACTGTGATTTAAAATCTTCCAACAAAGAAAAGCCCAGGAACAGATGGCTTCATAGGCAAATTCTATCAAACATTTAGAGAAAAGTTAACACCTATCCTTCTCAAACTCTTCCAAAATATAGCAGAGGGAGGAATATTCCCAACTCATTCTGAAAGGCCACCATCACTCTGATACCAAAACCAGACAAAGATGTCACACAAAAAGGAAACTACAGACCAATAACACTGATGAACACAGATGCAAAAATCTTCAACAAAATACTAATAAACAGAATCCAACAGCACATTAAAAGGATCATGCACCATGATCAAGTGGGGTTTATTCCAGTAATGCAAGTATTCTTCAATATATGCAAATCAATCAATGTGACACACCATATTAACAAACTGAAGGAGAAAAACCATGTGATCCTCTCAATAGATGCAGAGAAAGCTTTCAACAAAATTCAACACACATTTATGATAAGAACCCTGTAGAAAGTAGGCATAGAGGGAACTTTCCTCAGCATAATAAAGGCCATATATGACAAACCCACAGCCAATATCATCCTCAATGGTGAAAAACTGAAACCATTTCCACTAAGATCAGGAAAAAGACAAGGTTGCCCACTCTCACAACTATTATTCAACATAGTTTTGGAAGTTTTAGCTACAGCAATCAGAGAAGAGAAAGAAATAAAAGGAATCCAAATCAGAAAAGAAGTGAATCTCCCAATGTTTGCAGGTGACATGACACTATACATAGAGAATCCTAAAGATGCTACCAGAAAACTACTAGAGCTAATCAATGAATTTGGTAAAGTAGCAGGATACAAAATTAATGCACAGAAGTCTCCTGAATTCCTGTTCACTAATGATGAAAAATCTGAAAGTGAAATTAAGAAAACAATCCTATTTACCATTGAAACAAAAAGAATAAAATACCTAAGAATAAACCCATGTAAGGAGACAAATGACCTGTATGCAGAAAATTATAAGACACTGATGAAAGAAATTAAATATGATACAAATAGATGGAGAGATATACCATGTTCTTGGGTTGGAAGAATCAACATTGTGAAAATGACTCTAGTATGCAAAGCCATCTACAGATTCAATGCAATCCCTATCAAACAACCAATGGCATTTTTCACAGAACTAGAACAGAAAATTTCACAATTTGTAGGGAAATACAAAAGACCCCGAATAGCCAAAGCAGTCTTGAGAAAGAAAAACAGAGCTGGAGGGATCAGGCTCCTGGACTTCAAACTATACTACAAAGCTACAGTAATCAAGACAGTATGGGGGAGCGGAGGAAGATGGCGGAAGAGTAAGATGCGGAGATCACCTTCCTCCCCACAGATACATCAGAAATTCATCTACACGTGGAACAACTCCTACAGAACACCTACTGAACGCTGACAGAAGACCTCAGACCCCCCAAAAGGCAAGAAACTCCCCACATACCTGGGTAGGTCAAAAGAATAAAGAATAAACAGAGACAAAAGGATAGGGACGGGACCTGCACCAGTGGGAGGGAGCCGTGAAGGAGGAACGGTTTCCACACACTAGAAGCCCCTTCACGGGCGGAGACTGCAGGTGGCAGAGGGGGAAAGCTTCAGAGTAGCGGAGGAGAGCACAGCAACAGTGGTGTGGAGGGCAAAGCGGAGACATTCTGGCACAGAGGATCAGTGCCCTCAGGCACACACCAGCCCGAGAGGCTTGTCTGCTCGGCCGCCGGCACTGGGAGCTGAGGCTCGGGTTTCGGGTTTCAGTCGGAGCGCAGGGAGAGGACTGGGGCTGGTGGCAGGAAGAGAGCCTGAAGGGGTTAGTGCACCATGGCTAGCACGGAGGGAGTCCAGGGAAAAAGTCTGGAGCTGCCGAAGAGGCAAGAGACTTTTTCTTCCCTTTTGTTTCCTGGTGCACGAGGAGAGGGCATTAAGAGTGCTGCTTAAAGAAGCTCCAGAGACGGGCGCGAGCTGCGGCTAAAGGCGCGGACCCCGGAGACGGGCGTGGGATGCTGGGGCTGCTGCTGCTGCCGCCACAAGGCCTGTGTGCGAGTGCAGGTCACTCTCCACCCCGCCTTCTGGGGAGCCTGTGCACCCCGCCACTGCCGGGGTCCCGGGACCCAGGGACCGCTTCCCCGGGAAAGCGCACAGAGCGCCTCGGGCTGGTGCAACGTCACAATGGCCTCTGCCGCTGCAGGCCCGCCCCGCACTGTGCACACCTCCCTCCCCTCTGCCTGAGTGAGCCAGAGCCCCCGAATCAGCGGCTCCTTTAAACCCGTCCTGTCTGAGCGAAGAACAGATGCCCTCCGGTGACCTACGCGCAGAGGCGGGGCCAGGTCCAAGGCTGAGATCGGGGAGCTGTGAGAGCAGAGAAGAGACAGGGAAATCTCTCTGTGCAGCCTCGGAGGCAGCGGATTAAAGCTCTATGGTCCACTTGATGTGCCCTGCATCTGTGTAGTGCATGAATGGACAGCGAATCATCCCAAATTGAGGAGGTGGAATTTGAGGACAAGATTTAAGACTTTTTCCCCCTTTCCTCTTTTTACAACGAATTATCCCAAATTAATGAGGTGGACATTGAGAGCAAGATTTCAGACTTTTCCCCCTTTTCCTCTTTTTACAACTAATTATCCCAAATTGAGGAGGTGGATTTGAGAGCAAGATTTTCGAATTTTCCCCCTGCTCACTTTTTGTGAATGTGTATGTGTATGCTTCTGTATGAGATTTTCTCTGTATAGCTTTGCTTCCACCATATGTCCCAGGGTTCAATCTGTCCGTTTTTTTTCAATAATTACTTTTAAATTTTAATAATGGTACTATATTTTATACTTTATTCTATTTTACTTTACCTGCTCTTTCTTTTTTCCTACCTTCCCTTCCTCCCTCCCTCCCTCCGCCCCTCCTTTCTTTCTTTCTCTCCTTCTTTCCTTCCTCCCTCCCTCCTGTCTTTCTTTCCTTCTTTGTTTTTTTCTTTCTTCCTTTCTTTCTTTCTTTCCTTCCTCCCTCCCTCCCTCCCTTCTTCCTTTCAATCTTTCTTTTTCTTTCCTTCCTCCCTCCCTCCCTCCTTTCTTTCTTTCTTACTTTCTTTCTTTCCTTCTTCCTTTCTCTCTCTCTCTCTTTCTTTCTTCTACTAATTCTTTCTTTCTACTTTTTCTCCCTTTTATTCTGAGCCGGGTAGATGAAAGGCTCTTGGTGCTACAGCCAGGAGTCAGTGCTGTGCCTCTGAAGTGGGAGAGCCAACTTCAGGACACGGGTCCATAAGACACCTCCCAGCTCCACATAATATCAAGCAGTGAAAATCTCCCAGAGATCTCCATCTCAACACCAGCACCCAACTTCACTCAACGACCAGCAAGCTACAGTGCTGGTCACCCTATGCCAAGCACCTAGCAAGACAGGAACACAACATCACACATTAGCAGAGAGGCTGCCCAAAAACATAATAAGGCCACAGGCACCCCAAAACACACCACCAGACGTGGACCTGTCCACCAGAAAGACAAGATCGAGCTTCAACCACCAGAACACAGGCACTAGTCCCCCCCACAAGGAAGACTACACAACATACTGAAACAACCTTAACCACTGAGGACAGACACCAAAAACAATGGGAACTACGAACCTGCAGCCTGCAAAAAGGAGACCACAAACACAGAAAGATAAGCAAAATGAGAAGACAGAAAAACACACAGCAGGTGAAGGAGCAAGATAAAAACCCACCAGACCTAACAAATGAAGAGGTAATAGGCAGTCTACCTGAAAAAGAATTCAGAATAATGATAGAAAAGCTGATCCAAGATTCTATTTCCAAGATCCAAAATCTTGGAAATAGAATAGACAAAATTCAAGAAACAGTTAACAAGGACCTAGAAGAACTAAAGATGAATCAAGCATCAATTAAAAACACAACAAAGGAAATGAAAAATACTCTAGATGGGATCAATAGCAGAATAACTGAGGCAGAAGAATAGATAAGTGACATGGAAGATAAAATAGTGGAAATAACTGCTGCAGAGCAAAATAAAGAAAAAAGAATGAAAAAACAGAGGACAGTCTCAGAGACCTCTGGGACAACATTAAATGTGCCAACATTCGAATTATAGGGGTTCCAGAAGAAGAAGAGAAAAAGAAAGGGACTGAGAAAATATTTGAAGAGATTATGGTTGAAAACTTACCTAATCTGGGAAAGGAAATAGTTAATCAAGTCCAGGAGGCACAGAGAAAATAAATCCAAGGAGAAATATGCCAAGACACATATTAATCAAACTGTCAAAAATTAAACACAATGAAATCATATTAAAAGCAGCAAGGGAAAAGCAACAAATAACACACAAGGGAATCCCCATCCGGTTAACAGCTGATCTCTCATCAGAAAATCTACAAGCCAGAAGGGAGTGGCAGGACATAATTAAAGTGATGAAGGAGAAAAACCTGCAACCAAGATTACTCTACCCAGCAAGGATCTCATTCAGATTTGACGGAGAAATTAAAATATTTACAGACAAGCAAAAGCTGAGAGAGTTCAGCACCACCAAACCAGCTTTACAACAAATGCTAAAGGAACTTCTCTAAGCAAGAAACACAACAGAAGGAATATACCTACAATAACGAACCCAAAGCAATTAAGGAAATGGTAATAGGAATGTGCATATCCATAATTACCTTAAATGTAAATGGACTAAATGCTCCCACCAAAAGACACAGATTGGCTGAATGGATACAAAAACAAGACCCATATATATGCTGTCTACAAGAGACCCACATCAGACCTAGAGACACATACAGATTGAAAGTAAGGGGATGGAAAAAGATATTCCATGCAAATGGAAATCAAAAGAAAGCTGGAGTAGCAATTCTCATATCAGACAACATAGACTTCAAAAAAAAGACTATTAGAAGAGACAAAGAAGGACACTACATAATGACAAAGGGATCGATCCAAGAAGAAGATATAACAACTGTAAATATCTATGCACCCAACATAGGAGCACCTCAATACACAAGGCAAATACTAACAGCCATAAAAGGGGAAATCGACAGTAACACAATCATAGTAGGGGACTTTAACACCCCACTTTCACCAATGGACAGATCATCCAAAATGAAAATAAATAAGGAAACACAAGCTTTCAATGATACATTAAATGAGATGGACTTAATTGATATTCATAGGACATTCCATGCAAAAACAAGAGAATACACATTTTTCTCATGTGCTCATGGAACATTCTCCAGGATAGATCATATCTTGGGTCACAAATCAAGCCTTGGTAAATTTAAGAAAATTGAAATTGTATCAAGTATCTTTTCCGACAACAATGCTATGAGACTAGACATCAATTACAGGAAAAGATCTGTAAAAAATACAAACACATGGAGGCTAAACAATACACTACTCAATAAAGAAGTGATCACTGAAGAAATCAGGAAATAAATATATACCTAGAAACAAATGACAATGGAGACACGACAACCCAAAACTTATGGGATGCAGCAAAACCAGTTCTAAGGGGAAAGTTTATAGCAATACAATCCCACCTTAAGAGACAGGAAACATCTCGATTAAGCAACGTGACCCTGCACCTAAAGGGATTAGAGAAAGAAGAACAAAAAACCCCAAAGTTAGCAGAAGGAAAGAAATCATAAAGATCAGATCAGAAATAAATGAAAAAGAAATGAAGGAAACGATAGCAAAGATCAACCAAACTAAAAGCTGGTTCTTTGAGAAGATAAACAAAATTGACAAACCATCAAGAAAAGAAGGGAGAAGACTCAAATCAATAGAATTAGAAATGAAAAAGGAGAAGTAACAACTGACATTCCAGAAATACAAAAGATTATGAGAGATTACTACAAGAAACACTATGCTAATAAAATGGACAACCTGGAAGAAAGGGACGAATTCTTAGAAATGCACAACCTGCCAAGACTGAATCAGGAAGAAATAGAAAATATGAGTAGACCAATCACAAGAACTGAAATTGAAACTGTGATTAAAAATCTTCCAACAAACAAAAGCCCAGGACCAGATGGCTTCACAGGCGAATTCTATCAAACATTTAGAGAAGAGCTAACACTTATCCTTCTCAAACTCTTCCAAAATATACCAGAGGGTGGAGCACTCCCAAACTCATTCTACGAGGCCACCATCACCTTGATACCAAAACCAGGCAAGGATGTCACAAGGAAAGAAAACTACAGGCCAATATCACTGATGAACATAGATGCAAAAATCCTCAACAAAATATTAGCAAACAGAATCCAACAGCACATTAAAAGGATCATACACCATGATCAAGTGGGGTTTATTCCAGGAATGCAAGGATTCTTCAATATATGCAAATCAGTCAACGTGATACACCATATTAACAAATTAAAGGAGAAAAACCATATGATCATCTCAATAGATGCAGAGAAAGCTTTCGACAAAATTCAATACCCATTTCTGATAAAAACCCTCCAGAAAGTAGGCATAGAGGGAACTTTCCTCAACATAATAAAGGCCATATATGACAAACCCACAGCCAGGATCGTCCTCAATGGTGAAAAACTGAAACCATTTCCACTAAGATCAGGAACAAGACAAGGCTGCCCACTCTCACCACTCTTATTCAACCTAGTTTTGGAAGTTTGAGCCACAGCAATCAGAAAAGAAAAGGAATTAAAAGGAATCCAAATTGGAAAAGAAGAAGTAAAGCTGTCACTGTTTGCAGATGACATGATACTATACATAGCGAATCCTAAAGATGCTACCAGAAAACTACAGGAGCTAATTAATGAATTTGGTAAAGTAGCAGTGTACAAAATTAATGCACAGAAATCTCTGGCATTCCTATACACTAATGATGAAAAATCTGCAAGTGAAATCAAGAAAATACTCCCATTTACCATTGCAACAAAACAATAAAATATCTAGGAATAAATCTACCTAAGGAGACAACATACCTGTATGCAAAAATTATAAGACACTGATGAAAGAAATTAAAGATGATACAAATAGATGGAGAGTTATACCATGTTCCTGGATTGGAAGAATCAATATTGTGAAAATGACTCTACTATCCAAAGCATTCTACAGATTCAATGCAATCACTATCAAACTACCACTGGCATTTTTCACATAACTAGAACAAAAAATTTCACAATTTGTATGGAAACACAAAAGACCCTGAATAACCAAAGCAATCTTGAGAACGAAAAACGGAGCAGGAGGAATCAGGCTCCCTGCCTTCAGACAATACTACAAAGCTACAGTAATCAAGAGAGTATGGCACTGGCACATAAACAGAAAGATAGATCAATGGAACAGGATAGAAAGCCCAGAGATAAACCCACGCACATATGGTCACCTTATCTTTGATAAAGGAGGCAGGAATGGACTGCCTCTTCATTAATCGGTGATGGGAAAACTGGACAGGGACATGTAAAAGTATGAGATTAGATCATTCCCTAACACCATACACAAAAATAAGCTCAAAATGGATTAAAGACCTAAATGTAAGGACAGAAACTATCAAACTCTTAGAGGAAAACATAGGCAGAACACTCTATGACATAAATCACAGCAAGATCCTTTTGGACCCACCTCCTAGAGATATGGAAATAAAAACAAAGATAAACAAATGGGACCTAATGAAACTTCAAAGCTTTTGCACAGCAAAGGAAACCATAAACAAGACCAAAAGACAACCCTCAGTATGGGAGAAAATATTTGCAAATGAAGCAACAGACAAATGATTAATCTCCAAAATTTATAAGGAGCACATGCACCTCAATAGCAAAAAAACAAAAAACCCAATCCCAAAATGGGCAGAAGACCTAAACAGACATTTCTCCAAAGAAGATATACAGACTGCCAACAAACACATGTAAGAATGCTCAACATCATTAATCATTAGAGAAATGCAAATCAAAACTAGTGAGGTATCACCTCACACCAGTCAGAATGGACATCATCAAAAAATCTAGAAACAATAAATGCTGGAGAGGGTGTGGAGAAAAGGGAACACTCTTGCACTGCTGGTGGGAATGTGCATTGGTACCGCCACTATGGAGAACAGTATGGAGGTTCCTTAAAATACTCTAAATAGAACGACCATATGACCAGCAATCCCACTACTGGGCATATACCCTGAGAAAACCATAATTCAAAAAGTGTCAGGTACCAAAATTTTCATTTTAACCCTATTTACAAAAGCCCGGAGATGGAAACAACCTAAGTATCCATCATCGGATGAATGGATAAGAAGATGTGGCACTTATATACAATAGAGTATTACTCAGCCATAAAAAGAAACAAAATTGAGCTATTTGTAATGAGTTGGACAGACCTAGAGTCTGTCATACAGAGTGAAGTAAGTCAGAAAGAGAAAGACAAATACCGTATGCTAACACATATATATGGAATTTAAGAAAAAAAAATGTCATGAAGAACCTAGGCGTAAAATAGGAATAAGGACACAGACCTACTTGAGAATGGACTTGAGGATATGTGGAGGGGGAAAGATAAGCTGTGATAAAGTGAGGGAGAGGCTTGGACATATATACACTGCCAAACGTAAGGTAGATAGCAAGTGGGAAGAAGCTGCATAGCACAGGGAGATTAGCTCGGTGCTTTGTGACTGCCTGCAGGGGTGGGATTGGGAGGGTGGGAGGGAGGAAGACGCTAGGGGGAAGGGATATGGGAACAGATGTATATGTATAACTGATTCCCTTTGTTTTAAAGCAGAAACTAATAAAAAAAAATTACAAACAACCCTATCTAAAACTGGGCAGAAGACCTAAATAGACATTTATCCAAAGAAGATATACAGATTGCCAACAAATACATGAAAGAATGCTCAACATCATTAATCATTAGAGAAATGCAAATGAAAACTACAATGCCATATCAACTCACACCAGTCAGAATGGTCATCATCAAAATATCTACAAACAATAAATGCTGGAGAGGGTGTGGAGAAAAGGGTACCCTCATACACTGTTGGTGAGAATGTAAATTGATAGCGCCACTAATGAGAACAGTATGGAGGTTCCTTAAAAATCTATAAATAGAACTACCATACGACCCAGCAATCTCACTACTGGGCATATACCCTGAGAAAACCATAATTCAAAAAGAGTCATGTACCACAATGTTCATTGCAGCTCTATTTACAATAGTCAGGACATGGAAGCACCCTAAGTGTCCATTGACTGATGAATGGATAAAGAAAATGTGGCACATATATACAATGCAATATTACTCAGTCATAAAAAGAAACGAAATTTAGTTATTTGTAGTGAGTTGGATGGACCTACAGTCTGTCATACAGTGTGAAGTAAGTCAGAAAGAGGAAAACAAATAACGTACGCTAACACATATATATGGAATCTAAAAAAAAAAAAAAAAAAAAAAAAAAAAAAGTTCATGAAGAACCTAGGGAGAAGATGGGAATAAAGATGCAAACCTACTAGAGAATGGACTTGAGCACCCGGGGAGGGGGAAGTGTAAGCTGGGACAAAGTGAGAGAGTGGTAGTGTATATATGGACATATATACACTACCAAGTGTAAAATAGATAGCTAATGGGAAGCATAGCACAGGGAAATCAGCTTAGTGCTTTGTCACCAGCTAGAAGTGTGGGATAGGGAGGGTGAGAAGGAGGGAGATGAAGAGGGAAGAGATATGTGGATATATGTATATGTATAGCTGATTCACTTTGTTATAAAGCAGAAACTAACACACCATTGTAAACCAATTATACTCCAATAAAAATGTTAAAAAAATAGATAAAAGACAGACATAAGTATATTTTGCCTTAAACAAATCCTTCTGTTGGTGGTGTCTTTTGTTTTAGTTGCTGTATCATCAGCACCACCTACAGTATCAAGCACATAGTAGGTACTCAACAAACAATTATTGCATAAACGAATGCATGTAGAATGGATATTTCTCTTCACAATTGCTGTCTCCCTTGTGTTTTTCCATCTCTATTTCCTTTATATTCACGAGCTTGGGCTTTTTTGTTACATTAAAACATGGTAGTGAAAATTCAGATATTAGGATAAATTATTTGAACATAATTCACAATTTATTTCATTTCATTAAATGTCACATTCAGTATCTGCAGTCTGAGCTGCTAAATGTCTAGCCTTTTTTTTTTCTTACAACCTTGTAGAGATTAAAAGGAAATAAAAGAGGATAATTATGGGTTAACCTCAGTCAGCAGTTTAAAAAAGTATTTTGGAAGATTTGGTGGATCTTGAGAGCAATACATAAATTAAATTGGACATTTTGGAGGCCCAAACTCAAATGCATAGATTATAAAGTAGCATGACTTTCCTTAATTCCCTTTTTTTGCTAATGTTTTAATAACATTTGCAGTGAAAGACAGAATCAGCATCTATTAAATGTTATCAATATTTCTTTTTTGATTTAAATCTTATTTTCTACTTCCTCACCGCTTCTACCACCTGATTTTTGGAACTGAGACATTTAAAATGGAAAGGGGCCTTAAATAAGAAATTAAGTCCTTTGTCTCTTTGAAATTCTTCTCCTACCTCTCCCTCCCAGAAGGAATAATGACTCTAATAACCATAAAAACATACATCTAATAATTTTGTAACACTTAACACATTCCAAATACTGCTAAGAGTTTACATACCTTGTCATATTTAATCATCACAACAATTATTGAGTTGGTGGTATTGGGCAAAATATAGAATAGGAAATCTAGGTTTATCTGATTAAGTTACTTGTCCTAAGCTAACCAGGTCTTTGGTGGTAAAGTTGGAATTTGAACCTTGGTGTATCTGATGACAGATCTCATGTCCATTATATCTATTCAAATAATCATTATCAACTTTATCTACATAATACCAGACAAAAAGAAAGGAAATAATTTACTTAACATATTTTTGATCTTGAACTGACTGTGATTAGGAAGATCAGATGTGCTACGAGCACTCCTCTACATTTACCTGTCCTCCTTTTTCTCAGAAAAATCCCAGCTATGGTCAAGAACAAGAGCCTGACCCAAGCACACTAAATTCTTGACACTCTCTTCATCTCCTCCTCAATTATTTCCTCTTCTAAGAAGCATTCTCAGATCCCAAATAACCCTACGATGTGTTCTCACAACTCTATTTACCTCTCACATATAGCACTGTCATTTTTGCAATTTCACTTTTATATGTGCTTTTATTTACTTGTCTGTCTTCCCAGTTAAGTTATGATTTCCAATATTCAGGGCTATTTGGACTATTATGTATTTACAGGGAGTAACTCAGTGCCTGACTCATAGTAAATGCTCTAGAAACGTTGGTCAAATGAGTGAATTGATGTCTTGGAACTGATGAGCTTTATCTTCATTCCAATTTAAACAGCTACCTTCTAACAGGTAAGCATCATCCAACAATCCATTGCATTGGTTACCATCAATCATTCCCTGTGTACTCACCCCTTGACTCCCATTTCTATTTGGAGAACCTAATGCTATCATATTCTACTGAGCCCTTAGCATTCAGCTCTATTTAGAACAAGGTCTCCAACTTCCTTTACCAATTTCCTTGGTCCTTCTTTGACATAAACTTTGATTAGAGTTTATCTATCTGTCTATCTGTCTATCTATCTATCTATCTATCATCTATCTATATACCTAAATGTTTTCAGAGGTTTGTATCAGGAAAAGTAGATTTGGTGTTTACTTAGAAAACTTCTAGGTAGCAGAATAAAAGATTCTACTCACCTACAAAAGAATACAACATAGGTCAGGGGACTTAGATATGATGACTTTAAGCCATGCTAGTCAGTATGAGCCTGGGGTTTTAAAGTATAGAGATTTTGAGTTTATTATTCTTCTTTTCAACTTCTCATGGGACTGAGGATCAAAAACTTTGTCTTCTATTTACCTAGAAAATTATGACTACATGAAATCATTCAATAAATATTTACTGAGTACCAGTACCATCCTGGGGATACAAAGAGGAAGCTTACATTAGCATATTACTCAGATATGTTGGATTAATAAATATAAGCACTGCAAGAAAGTATAAATAGATCAACACTGTGGATATTTTCAATCTACTTTCTCTCCATTTATCCAGAAAATCTACTGAGAACCTATCATGTACCAGGCACTGTTCTAAGTGCTAAGGAATACTGCAGTGAACAAAATAGACAAAGAGACCTGCCCTCATGGAGTACAGAAGTAAAATAAAGGCTAAGTTAAATAATTACAAGCACCAAGGAGAAAAGACTAAAGTGGAAGAAGAACATCAAGTATTTGAATAGGGGATAGAATTATAGTTAAAGTTGTCAAAAAAGGCTTTACTGATACATCAACATTGAACAAACACCTGAAGGAGATAAAGGAGCAAGACAGAAATTTAGGAGAAGAGCATTGCAAACAATAGGAAAATATAAAGACCATGAAGTAGGTGTGTGCTTAGGGCATTTGAGGAATGGAAAGGCAGCCAGTTGTCAGGGCAGAGGCAAGTTTCAGGAGATGAGGTGGGAAGGAACAGGTCCATACCCACCCCTATATGTGGTCCTTCCTAAGGCTGTCTCCTGAGCTCACTTCCTCTCTTTCTACATTCTTTACTTTTACTTCAGATCCATTCCCAAGACTCCACTGATCACAAACTAAATAATGTCTATAAAGAAATTCCTAATATAAAAACAGCGATTGTTAGAATCTCCACATTAACATCAAGTAGCACGACTGTTTTAAAGTATTAGTTATAATATTGTAAAGGTTAAGATGTACATTTTCATCCAAATATTAAAAGCTAATTATTTAATTTATATATAAAGTAACATAGTGGTTTAGAGAAGGCATTATTTAAAAGCAACCAAATGTGCTTGAATTTTGATAAAAAACTGTATAAATGAGTGGTGGTCTTGGAACTCACTGTCATGAGTAATAATATAAGTAAATAGGAGTGAAGACATAATAGTTATTGCATTGCTACCAACTAATTTCAAGAGTTTAAAAATGAAATACTCTTAATTATTAGAACAGATGTATATAAAACAGTTTGATACATTCAGTCATAATGCAAAAGAAAGCATAGAAAAGAAAACATACACCACATGTTACTGAAAATTATGAAGGAATTCAAATATAGTTCAAAACTCTTAATCTCATATTTTTAGAATTAAAGTCACAGGTACCAATACCATTGGAGTTAGTAAGAGATTTAAATATGAAAATTGTAGAGTTTAAATTACTTAGCCACCATTATGTTTACATATTTTATACATTTCATTTTCCATTCAAGAATTTTTTGACTTAGATATTGGCCTTCATTCTGAGGACAACAGGAGAATTAAAACATACAAATTAACCTCTCTGATACTAGAAATTTGTGTTCACAAATATGACTGTTTGTTGCAAATTCACTATCAAAACTTGGTATAAATATAAACCATATCAAACCCTTAAACTCTTCTGCATATCTTTTATTTCATACATTTCTAGTACAGAAATAAGCAAAATAGATTTTTCAATGAAACAAAATATTTTTATTCAAAAATTGAAACATGTTGATCATTTTGTGTGCGCACTCAAAATATTACATGAAATATGTTCCTTTTTGTATGTCTGCGTTTCAGCGAAAATGTAAATACCCTTTTCCACATTCTAATATCATTCTAATTTTCACAGATTTCTAACATGGGGAAAGAGCACTGTCTTAGATACTATATTTCTAAAATATATTTGAAAATACATCAATATTCCATAAATATTTTTAAAGTATCTTTGAAATTTCCATTGTGTTATTTATTTGTTTATTCACTGAATTCAAACAATAGTGTTACACAGAAAGCACTGTTATAAAGAAGCCATGTTTGTGTATAAATATAGTATAAATTTGTGTCTTCTAAAATTAATCAGTAAACTAAATACATTAAACATAGATGTATAACACATAGGTAGATAACACAGCAAAGCTCTGCAGTTGTTTTTCTGACCAGTTTGGTTTAAGAAAGTCAAAGCTATAAGTATGCCACTCAAAGGTAACTCATCATGAGACAGAAAAAGTCACAATTTCAAGAGTATAGAAGAGTGAGGTATCCATTCTCTGATCCATTTGGAGGAAAATCAGTATGTCTTATAAAAAAATGATACAGAATACAGAAAAGTAAGATATTTGAACTGCAAACTGAAAGCTGCTATTTTTCGTTCTTATTGAGTGTGTCATATTGGCCAAGTCAGTTAATATCTTTGAACTCCAGTTTTTTCACCTTTATGGCAATAATGATATTTACCTCAAGTATTAATAAGAACCTGTGACAGCCCCATGATAAGTGTCTAGTACATAGCAGGTGATCAGTAAATACTAATACTGGGTGGTTGTCCAATCAATGAAGGCATAGACATAAAGCCCCTCTTTTTCATATTCATAAATGTTACAGTGCTGATAGAGATTCCATCTTCTTCAAATATGCTGAAACATGAAATAGCCACATATGCCCTCTTAAGTTTCAATTGATGGTGTTTAATGTTCACAGAGTAAAATATAGGATGATTATTCATGAGGGAAGTGACATATTTATTCTGCTCGTAGGTTAAGATAGATGATATATATAAGGCATCTAGTGTAGAACTATGATCAGTTTTGCAATGATCCCTTTTACAGAGAATGGATCTTTTGAGAGTGCAGCCTCATGCCCCAAATGAGAGAGAAAAACATTTAGATATTCTTTTATTTTCATGATTCAGCTCTGTGCATAAATTTGTGTAAATTTTCTTTATTATAAACACTCTTTAATCATTTTTTTTCTAATTCAGCTTATATTTTTGCTTACTTTGACCCTTTATTACATAAATAAGGGATGAGAAATTTTGTAAAAAAAACAATAATCTTCTGTTTTATTGTGTGGAATTATCATTAGAACATAGCAATTATTTTCTATAACTAAGACCTTCAACTGACTAATTAATTAGGCTCAGTGGTATATGGTATTAATAAATGAACTGTTATATTCTTTTGGTACAAATACACAGAAGCTATTGAACCCTAGCCTGAAATGGACATAATTTTCACTGTATACACGTATTTTTTGGTTGAATCATAATTCGTGAATATCAGTAAGATTTCAGTGTTGTAAAAATCAGTATAATTTCTAATTATTTCAAGTCTTAATCTAGTTGACTGAGACAGAATTCATTGGTGTAAGCTGCACTATGGTTATGCATTAACGATGATTTATATTCTTCTCTACTCAAATCACAAATGAAATGGTACTTGCTTTGTGTAATGTTCCAGGACAACTTGTTACTTATTGAAAGGTTATTTTCATGCACCAGACCTTGGAAATTCAAATAAGTAATAGAGTCTGGGGAAAGACTATGTAAATTGATAACAAGGATTCTACTTTTACAAGTCTTTTCTTCACATGAGGAAGTAAGGTCACATTCAACCAGAAACTCTAAGCATATAACATAAGTCAGGTGCTGTCTCCATGCACCATCACTGTGGCATGCTTTAAATTGAATTGTAATTATGTATTTTCATGTCTTCCTATTCTCTAATTCTTAGACTGTGTGTGAATAGTAATTCCTTAGCACAACACACAAGTCCATTTTCTATCTATGTTCTATTGATCTATGCAGCCTGTTCCCTATTACCATGTCCCATAACCTGACATGGTGGAGTGTCTCCCAAAGTCACAAATCTTTTCAGGACTCCATGCCCCTGACCAGGGTTATCCTTCTGTCTAGATGAAAATTCCTCTACTTCTTCACATAGGAACGTATTCATCCTCTTCCTGGGATCCAGTTCAATAGTCAGCATCTTATTAAAGCTTTACTCAAACTCCCAGGCAAGACATCAGCTCTCTCCAATTGCCTTCTGTAAGAAGTTGCTCACATCTTCTTGTAGAACAACTCTCATTGTGCCGAACTCCTTTTTTGTTCAGATCTCTCTATTTCTTCCTCTAGCACTATGGTTCTCAATATCTAGTGTGCATAAGCATCACAAGGATACTGTGCTAAAACTGCACAGTATGAGCATATTATGAGCCCCATTCTTCATATTCTGAATCAGCTGGTCTCAACAGGGGCCCAGAAATCTGTTATTTCACTTATAGGTGTTTCTGATGCAGAAGCCCAGGGTCACACTTTGTAAACAAACAAACAAAAAACTACACTAATTGTGAATAAATCAACGTCTGAGCAATGTTATTTGTTCTGAATACATAGTTCCAGAAGAGTAATGTTTAATGACTGTTCATTGAATAAATTAATGAGTAGTTTTAAAATACTACATAATTTATTTGTGAATAATTTGTAAGGTACTTGAAAATACAGCCATATAGTTTCGTGGCTATGTCTACAATTGTTCTCACAGAGTTTTAATTAGTGGTCAATGTCAACTTAAAGTGTGTTACTGAATTTTTGTCCTTGGCACCGTATGTTTTTCCAAACTTTTTTGAAAAGTACTTAATAAAGTAATATAAGATGTGCTAGGAAACATAACTAATATGCTGGTTTTAAGAATTAGTATTCAAAAAAGTAGCTAAAAATCAACAACAGAAGGCTAAAAGCAAGGTGAACAGTCGCAGACATCAATGTATATTTCTGCATTTATTTTAAAAAAGTTAATTCCAAAGATGCAGGATGGTGTTAGAACTCACTCAACAACAGTTCATTTAGAAAGAACCTAGGTTTTCAGTTGAAAAAAAATTCAATAAAACCCAGTAATGTGACATAGCCACTTAGGAAAGCCACATGGTCAGACGATGCTGAAGAGCTTTAAAGCAAGAAGCACGGGATATAATAACATCATTTATTTGTACCAGTCAACTCTCATCTAATAAAATGTACCTCAAGATCACTGTGCCACACTTTAAGATGAACAATTGGACAACAAGCATGTTTTCAGAAGAGAACAACTAGGGAATTTGGTGAAATGAAAATCATGATACACAAAGAACAATTGAGGAAATCATGCCTGTGTGGTGGGCATTCACCCTGGATACTGGCGTGTTACTGGTACAATAATATTGCTTAACAAACAATCACAAAATATTAGCTTTACACAAAAATAAGCAATTATTTAGCTCTTGTGTTTTGGCTTGGCTGGAGGTTTGCTGCCCCTAGGCTGGGCTTATTGGGGGCTCTGTTCCAAGTTGTGTGTGTGGCTGGGCTTTGCCTCCCTGAGGTCTGGGCTATGTGTGTTCACTCTGGAGCTCAGACTAAGGGCACAGCAGTTACCTGGGGAAGTTCTTCTATCACAACAACAAGAGGGCAAGTGGGAAACACACAGTCCTCCTAAGGTCTAGGCTTAGAAAGGTCATTATTCTATTAGTCAAAGCAAGACACATGATGGTGAGGAATCAGGAAAACATATTCTGCCACTTTTTTGAGAAGGCCTGAAAAATCACACAGCAAAGGGTGTGAACACAGGACGTGTGAAGAACTGTAGCCAAGAATGCACTCTGTTACACCCTGGATTGAATATCATTAGAGGAACATTATTTTCATAAAGAAAGGCTGAAATGTGGAAGAAAGCTAGATTCACTATGTGCAGCTTCACAAAGCCAACTAGTGATCAATGAATATAAATAGAGATTACAGGATAGGAGATGTTACTTCAGTTTAAGAGTTTCCTAATAAGCTGAAATGTTTAAAAACACGGAGTTAAAGGGAAACAATATGACATTAGTATAAGGGTCCAGTCTTTGGAATTGGATAGGAATCAGTTCAAAACTTGGATCTTTTGATTATTAAGCTATAAAGTCCTGGGAAAAGTAGACATTCTGAGTCTTAGTTTCTTTATTTACAACATGAAGATAAAACTACCCACCTCATTCACTAATATTTATGAAGTACCTAATATAGGCATCTGCACATAGCAACTGCTCTATATTGTGGCTATTATTATTATTATTAGAGTCTTACTATCTTTAGAAATGGTCAAGTGTTCCTTGACTAGCCCTTCGGACTCCTCTCTTGCCTTTTTCCCACATCTCCTGTAATTCAATATTACTAAATATTATACAACATAAGAATACAAGTCCACAATTACAATTGAATTCTAAATCCAAGAGCTTTGACATCAAAAAATATTTTTTCTTTAATTGGGTGTGTGAAATTATTAAGTAACAAAATTCTGACCTAAAATAAGAATCTATTTATAGCCATTTATATCCTGCTAAGTTTAGTTATTCATATTTCAATACAATAATATATTTTTGGCCTAGATGTCACTGGGGGTGATATGCAATATATAGTACATGCACTGTATTGCCTTTTTAAAATACAAACAATTCTGAATATGAAACATCTGGTCCACAGAATTGCAACTATAGGATTATGAACCTGTATTTAGATGAACCAAATTGTTTACTATTCTACTTCCAGCACCTAGAAAACAGCAAGTCCTTAATAAACACATTTAATGAAACAGTAAAATAAGATATTGCAAATACTATATTAATTATGAAAAATGAATAATATCTATATCTTATTTTAACTCTATTTCACATGCATCTGAGATAAATTCTATTCCCTTTTCTGAAGTCCCCCAAGGATCAAAAGTGTTTTGTTTTTGGTGTTCCCACCCTATAACTTAAAGTTCACAGATCCACATTTTTTTATCTTGACCATGGTATTACAAGAAAAATATCTCCCTTCTTTCATTACTAGTGTACAAGTGCAAAATATCAAGTCCTGGAAGCTTTTTGTTTTTGTTTTTTTTTAAGTGCAAATTGACTAAGAAACCAAAGAAAACAATGAAAGAACACAAAGGTTTTTCAGGAAAGGGACAAAATAACAACAAATGGAGAACCTACTGACCGCAAACGACCAAATCAGCCTGATGCAGAAAAAAGGATGATCATAATTTTCTCCAAAGATGACTAACTTCTAGATTTGATGACAACCTCAAATTCTAACCAAATACCATTCTTTTCTTATTTCTATGTGCCATATCCAGGCTTTCCTGTTCCCTTTCTATCATATTAGCTAAATGCCCTGCTACTCCCAACCATTTTATAATCTCACCAGAAGGACATGTGATCCTTTACTAATAAATCATATTTTCACAAGGATACCTTTGCCTGGATAAAATTTATTTCCCTGGTTAAATGACAGCTTGGCATCAGTTCTTCTGAGAAGACTTTTGGTACTTTTTCTTAACTCTACACTTAGATGGCCTCCTATATACTCTCAAACCCTCTGGCACATCCTTCTAGCATAGTACTCATTACATGTTATGCATTTATTTGCATGTCTGTCTTCCCTAATCATCTCCAAATAGACCACTCCTGGATTTTAGAAAATCTGTGAACAGACCATATAGTGCTCTCAGATAGCCGTTCTGAAGGACTCCGTGTTACTGTGCCCTTGGAAGCATTTTCTGGCTATGACTTCTTCTCTCTCTTGATTAATTGGCATAGAGCAGAATTTAGAAAAAAATGGCCATGGTTACCTAACACTAGTCTCTAAAGTGTTTAATTTAAAAACATTAGTTGCCAGCATGTAAAAATTAGGAAAAAATGATGCCAAGTTATATTTTCTGAAAATGTCCACAATAAAATTTTTCAACCTTGAACCATGCCAGTAACCATTGTATGGTGATTGCTAATACCCCTTCCCTTAAATCTGGATGGACTTGCGACTTACCTGTAACTAACAAGTAACAAACAAGGATGAGGCTAAGTCATAAAAGGGAATGTAACTTCTATTTTGTTCTTTGGGATACTCATATTAGCTGCTCTGAGCTGCCATGCTATGAGGAAGCCTACATGACATGGAGAGCACTAAATATGAGTCTTCCAAACAGCAGTTCCAATTAAGATATCAAGTGACATCTTGCATCAACTGCTAGGAGAAGAACCTCCAGATGATTCCAGCTACCAGCCGTTGAATTAACTTTACCTTTTTAGACTTCCCAGATGAGGCCCCAGACATAGGAAAGTAGAAAAGGTCACGTCTATTGTGCCTTGTTAACATTCCTGATGCACAAAATCCTCAAGCATAATAAAGATGGTTAACTTGTACCACTTGATTTTGAGGTGGTTTGTTATGCAGGAATAGTAACAAGAAAAGCTAGATTTCCAGATTTTCTTTGGAGGGAAAAAAAGAATACTACTAGGCCCTTTACTGAACATGGACTACAGGGCTACAATATCTTAAAGTTGAGCAGAAGATAGTTGCTTTAGGCAGGGCACACACTTTCCAGTTTACCACAGGCTTATTGTAATACCTTGATAGTTACATACATTCATGAACATTCATGACCCCTTAAGTATGTTGATTAACTATCTGTTAAATATATTTCTTTCTTTTGGTGGAACTAAACTTCTTTATCTACCATGGAAGTCTGAATTTCATGTTGGGGTCTTTAACTCACCTTAACACTAGGCATTTTGCAACACGTCAGGTCCTTCAAGAGTCTAAGGTGATCTAATACCACCCATTTCTGAAGCTCTGATTGTAAGTGATTTGCCTAATACTTTCCTGTTTCCTGTTGAGGGGTGTCTACACATCTAAACGAAACTACTGAGGAGAAATGCTGTCACGTGCTGATCTCAGTAAATGATTGAGCAGGTTTCAGTTACTAACTGGACACTTCTTTAAGTTCTTTTTTTAAATGTATTAAAAAATTCTTTATCAAATTTGTTACAATATTGCTTCTGCTTTATGTTTTGGTTTTTTGCTGCGAGGTACATGGGATCTTAACTCCCCGATCAGGGATGGAACCTGCACCCCCTGCATTGGAAGGTGAAGTCTTAACCACTGGACCACCAGGGAAGTCTCCCTTAAGTTCTATTGGAAACTTGTCATTCAAATGACCAGGGAAAATAATTTTTCTAACTCTTCTTATTAGAGTTTTACAAAACATACTTTAATGTATATTTTTATTTTTTACATATTTATTTTTAACATCTTTATTGGAGTATAATTGTTTTACAATGGTGTCTTAGTTTCTGTTTATAACAGAGTGAATCAGCTATACATATAGATATAACCCCATATCTCCTCCCTCTTGCGTCTCCCTCCCACCCTCCCTATCCCACTCATCTAAGTGGTCACAAAGCACAGAGCTGATCTCCCCGTTCTACGCAGCTATGTGGCTCTGGAGCTGTTTCCCACTAGCTATCTATTTTACATTGGATAGTGTATATATCTCCATGTCTCTTTATCACTTCGTCCCAGCTTACCCTTCCCACTCCCCGTGTCCTCAAGTCCATTCTCTACATCTGTGTCTTTCTTCCTGTCCTCCTCCTAAGTTCAACAGAAGCATTTTTATTTTTTTGTTTACATTCCATATATGTGTATTAGCATATGGTATTTGTTTTTTCTTTCTGACTTCCTTCACTCAGTATGACAGACTCTAGGTTCATCCACCTCACTATAAATAACTCAATTTCGTTTCTGTTTATGATTGAGTAATATTGCATTGAATATGTGTGCCACATCTTCTTTATCCATTCTGGAGATTAATCTTTTGTCAGTTGCTTCATTTGAAAATATGTTTTACCATGCTGAGGGTTGTCTTTTCATCTTGTTTATGTTTTCCTTTGCTGTGCAAAAACTTTTAAGTTTCATTAGGTCCCATGTGTTTATTTTTGTTTTTATTTCCATTTCTCTAGGAGGTGGGTCAAAAAGGATCTTGCTGTGATTCACATCATAGTGTGTCCTGCCTATGTTTTCCTCTAGAGTTTTACAGTGTCTGGCCTTAAATTTAGGTCTTTAATCCATTTTGAGTTTACTTTTGTGTATGGTGTTAGGGAGTGTTCTAATTTCATTCTTTTACATGTAGCTGTCCAGTTTTCCCAGCACCAATTATTGAAGAGGCTGTCTTTTCTCCATTGTATATTCTTGCCTCTTTTATCAAAAATGAGGTGACCATATGTGCCTGGGATTACCCCTGGGCTTTCTATCCTGTTCCATTGATCTATCTTTCTGTTTTTGTGCCAGTACCATACTGTCTTGAATACTGTAGCTTTGTAGTATAGTCTGAAGTCTGGGACCCTGGTTCCTCCAGCTCCATCTTTCTTTTGCAAGATTGCTTTGGCTATTAGGGGTCTTTTGTGTTTCCATACAAATTGTGCAATTTTTTGTTCTAGTTCTGTGAAAAATGCCATTGGTAGTTTGATAGGGATTGCATTGAATCTGTAGATTACTTTGGGTAGTATAGTCATTTTCACAATGTTGATTCTTCCAATCCAAGAACATGGTAAATCTCTCCATCTGTTTGTATCATCTTAATTTTCTTTCATCAGTGTCTTATAGATTTCTGCATACAGGTCTTTTGTCTCCTTAGGTAGGTTTATTACTAGGTATTTTATTATTTTTGTTGCAATGGTAAATGGGAGTTTCCTTAATTTCTCTTTCAGATTTTTCATCATTAGCATATAGGAATGCAAGAGATTTCTGTTCATTAATTTTGTATCCTGCTAGTTTACCAGATTCATTGATTAGCTCTAGTAGTTTTGTGGTAGCAACTTTAGGATTCTATATATATAGTATCATGTCATCTGCAAACAGTGCCACTTTACTTCTTTTCCAATTTGGATTACTTTTATTTATTTTTGCTCTCTGATTGCTGTAGCTAAAACTTCAAAACTATGTTGAATATTAGTAGTGAGTGTCGGCAACCTTGTCTTGTTCCTGATCTTAGAGGAAATGGTTTCAGTTTTTCACCATTGAGGACGATGTTGGCTGTGGTTTTGTCATATATGGCCTTTATTATGTTGAGATAAGTTCCCTCTATGCCTACTTTCTGGAGGATTTTTATCATAAATGGTGTTGAATTGTGTCAAAACTTGTTTTGCATCTATTGACATGATCGTATGATTTTTCTCCTTCAATTTGTTAATATGTGCATCACATTGATTGATTTCCGTATACTGAAGAATCCTTGTATTCCTGAGATAAACCCCACTTGATCATGGTGTATGATCCTTTTAATATGCTGTTGGATTCTGTTTGCTAGTATTTTGTTGAGGAGTTTTGCATCTATGTTCATCAGTGATATTGACCTGTAGTTTTCTTTCTTTGTAGCACCTTTGTCTGGTTTTTGTATCAGGGTGATGTTGGTCTTGTAGAAGGAGTTTGGGAGTATTCTTCTCCCTTGTATATTTGAGAAGGATAGGTGTTAAGCTTCACTAAATATATGATAGAAGCTATCTGGTCCTGGGCTTTTGTTTGTTGAAAGATTTTTAGTCACAGTCTCAATTTCAGTGCTTGTGATTGATCTGTTTATATTTTCTATTTCTTCCTGGTTCAGTCTTGGAAGTTTGTGCTCTTCTCAGAATTTGTCCATGTCTTCTGTATTGTCCATTTTATTGGTGTATAATTGCTTGTAGTAATCTCTCATGATCATTTGTATTCCTGCAGTGTCAGTTATTACTTCTCCTTTTTCATTTCTAATTCTATTGATATGAGTCTTCTCCCTGTTTTTCTTGATGTGTCTGGCTGATGGTTTATCAATTTTGTTTATCTTCTCAAATAACCAGCTTTTAGGTTTTTTTTTTTTTTGATCTTTGTTATTTGTTTCCTTCATTTCTGTTTCATTTATTTCTGATCTGCTCTTTATGATTTATTTCCTTTTGCTAACTTTGGGATTTTATTGTTTTTCTTTCTCTAGTTGCTTTTGGTGTAAGGCTAGGTTGTCTATTTGAGATGTTTCTTGTTTCTTGAGGTAGGATTGTATTGCTATAAACTTCTGTCTTAGAACTGCTTTTGCTGCATCCCATAGGTTTTGGGTTGTTGTGTTTTCATTGTCATTTGTTTCTAGGCATCTTTTGATTTCCTCTTTATTTCTTCAGTGATCTCTTGGTTATTTAGCAGTGTATTGTTTAGCCTCCATGTGTTTATATTTTTTACAGATATTTTCCTGTAATTGTATCTAGTCCCATAGCATTGTGGTCGGAAAAGATACCTGATACAATTTCAAATTTCTTAAATTTTCAAAGGCTTGATTTGTGACCCAAGATATGATCATCTATCCTGGAGAATGTTCCATGAGCACTTGAGAAGATAGTGTATTCTGTTGTTTTTAGATCGAATGTCCTATAAATATCAATTAAGTCCATCTTGTTTAATGTTTCATTTAAAGCTTGTGTTTCCTTATTACTTTTCATTTTGGATGATCTGACCATTGGTGAAAGTGGGGTATTAAATTCCCTACTATGGTTGTATTACTGTCAATTTACCTTTATGGCTGTTAGCATTTGCCTTATGTATTGGGGTGGTTGTATGCTGGGTGCATAAATATTTACAAGTGTGATGTCTTCATCTTGGATTGATCTCTTGATCATCATGTACTGTCCTTTTTCTCTTGTAATAGTATTTATTTTAAATCTATCTTGTCTGATATGAGAATTGGTACTCCAGCTTTCTTTGATTTCCTTTAGCATGGAATATATTTTTCCATCCCCTCACTTTCAGTGTGTATGTGTCCCTAGGTCTCAAGTGGGTCTCTTGTAGACAGAATATATATGGGTCTTTTTTTGTATCCATTCAGTCAGTCAATGTCTTTTGCTTGGAGCATTTAATCCATTTACAGTTAAGGTAGTTATGGATATGTATGTTCCTATTACCATTTTCTTAATTGTTTTGAGTTTGTTATTGTAATTCTTTGACTTCTCTTGTGTTTCCTGCCTAGAGGAGTTCCTTTAGCATTTGTTGTAAAGTTGGTTTGCTGGTGCTGAGTTCTCTTAGCTTTTCCTTGCCTCTAAAGTTTTTTTTATTTCTCCATTGAATCTGAATGAGATCCTTTCTGGGTATAGTAATCTTAGTTGTAGTTTGTTTCCTTTCATCACTTTAAATATGTCCTCTCACTCTCTTCTGGCTTGCAGAGTTTCCTGCTGAAAGATGAACTGTTAACCTTATGAGGATTCCCTTGTATGTTATTTGTTGTTTTTCCCTTGGTGCTTTTGCTATTTTTTTCTTTGTGTTTAATATTTGATAGTTTGATTCATATGTGTCTTGGCATGTTTCTCCTTGTATTTATGCTGTATGGTACTCTCTGTGCTTCCTGGACTTGATTGACTATTTTCTTTCCCATATAAGGGAAGTTTTAACTATAATCTCTTCAAATATTTTCTCAATTCCTTTCTTTTTTTCTCTTCTTCTGTAATTGTATCTGTAATACAAATGTTGTAATACAAATTACAGACCGCTGTATCTGTATCTGTATCTGTAATTGTATCTGTAATACAAATTACAGACCACTGTAATTCAAATGTTAGTGTATTTAATGTAGTCCCAGAAGTCTCTGAGACTGTAGTCAATTCTTTTATTTCTTTATTCTGCTCTGTGGTAGTTATTTCCACTATTTTATCTTCCAGGTCACTTATCTGTTCATCTGCCTCAGTTATTCTGCTATTGATTCCTTCTAGAGAATTTTTAATTTCTTTTATTGTGTTGTTCATCATTGTTTGTTTGCTCTTTAGTTCTTCTAGGTCCTTGTTAAACGTTTCTTGTATTTTCTTCATTCTATTTCCAAGATTTGGATCATTTTTACTATCATTACTCTGAATTCTTTGTCAGGTAGACTGCCTATTTACTCTTCATTTGTTTAGTGTGATGGGTTTTTACCTTGCTCCTTCATCTGCTGTGTGTTTCTTACTCATCTCATTTTGCTTAACTTACTGTGTTTGGGGTCTCCTTTTCACTGGCTGCAGGTTCGTAGTTCCCATTGTTTTTGGTATCTGCCCCCAGTGGCTATGGTTGTTTCAGTAAGTTCTGTAGGTTTCCTGGTTGAGGGGACTGGTGCCTGCATTCTGGTGGATGAGGCTGGATCGTGTCTTTCTGGTGTGCCAGACTGCATCCAGTGGTGTGTTTTGGGGTGCCTGTGACCTTATTTTGATTTTAGGCAGCCTCTCTGTTAATGGGTGTGTTTGTGCTATTGCCTTGCTAGTTGTTTGGTATAGGGTGTCCAGCACTATAGCTTGCTGGTCGTTGAGTGGAGCTGGGTCTTAACGTTGAGATGGAGGTCTCTGGGAGACCTTTTGCCATTTGATATTTCATGGAGTCAGGAGGTCTCTGGTGGACCAATGTCCTGAACTCGGTTCTCCCACCTCAGAGGCACAGCCCTGACACCTGGTTGGAGCACCAAGGCACTGTCAGCCACACTCCTCAGAAGGAAAGGTAGAAAAAAAGAAAGAAAGAAAAAAAATAAAATAAAGTAAAATAAACTTATAAAAATTAAAAAAATATATTAGAAATAAAAAAAGAAAAGAGAGCAACCAAACCAGTAAACAAATCCACCAATGATAACAAGTGCTAAAAAATTTACTAAAGCAAAATAAACAAACAAAAAATGGACAGACAGCACCCTAAGAAAAATGCTAAAGCAAAGCTATACAGACAAAATCCCACAAAGAAGCAGACACATACACGGTCACAAAAAATAGAAAAAGGAATAAAATGTACATATCTATATATAAAAAGAAGGGAAGAGAGCAACCAAATCAATAAAGAAATCTACCAATGATAATAAACTCTAAATCTAAACTAAGTTAAACATAAAACCAGAACAAATTACATGCAGAGAGCAAACCTCAAGTCTACAATTGCTCCCAGAGTCCACCATCTTGATTTTGGGTTGATTCATTTTCTATTCAGGTATTCCAGAGATGCAGAGTGCATTAAGTTGATTGTGGAGATTTAATCCACTGCTCCTGAGGCTGCTGGGAGAAATTTCCCTTTCTCTTCTTTGTTCACACAGCTCCTGTGGTTCAGCTTTGGATTTGGCCATGCCTCCGCATGTAGGTCACCTGAGGGTGTCTGTTCCCACCCAGACAGTATGCATTTGAAAGAGCAGCTGATCGGGGGCTCTGGGCCACTCACGCCCTGTGGGGAGGGAGGGGTATAGAATGCAGGGCTAGCCTGCTGTGGCACAGGCCAGTGTGACATTGCAACAGCCTGAGGTGCACTGTGTGTTCTCCCAGGGAAATTGTCCCTGGATCACAGGACCCTGATGTTGGTGGGCTGCACAGGCTCCCAGGAGGGGAAGTGTGGATAGTGACCTGTTTGCACCCAGGCTTCTTGGTGGCTGCAGCTGCAACCTTAGCATTTCATGTCTGTCTCTGATGTCTGTACTGGTAGCCGCGGCTCCCGTCCATCTCTGGAGCTAGTTTAGACAGTGCTCTGAATCCCCTTCCTCGTGCACCCTGAAACAGTGGTCTCTTGCCTCTTAGGCAGTTCCAGACATTTTCCTAGACTCCCTCCCGGCTACGTGTGGTGCACTAACTAGCCCCCTTCAGGCTGTGTTCACACAGCCAACACCAGTCCTCTCCCTGGGATCTGACCTCCAAAGCCAGATCACCAGCTCCCAGCCCCCACCTGCCCTGGCAGGTGAGCAGACAAGCCTCTCAGGCTGATGAGTGCTGGTCAGCACTGATCCTCTGTGTGGGAATCTCTCCACTTTGCCCCCTGCAGCCCTGTTGCTGCACCCTCCTCCGTGGCTCTGAAGCTTCCCCTCCACCACCCCCCATCTCCACCAGTGAAGGGGCTTCCTAGTGTGTGGAAATTTTTCCTCCTTCACAGCTTCCTCCCAGAGGTGCAGGTCCCATCCCTATTCTTTTGTTTCTGTTTCTTCTTTTGACCTACCCAGGTACGTGGGCAGTTTCTTTCCTTTTTGGAAGTCTGAGGTCTTCTGCCAGCATTCAGTAGGTGTTCTGTAGGATTTGTTCTACATGTAGATGTATTTCTGATGTATTTGTGGGAAGAAAAGTGATCTCCACCTCTTACTCCTCAGCCATCTTGAATGTCTCCCTTTAATGTATATTTTTAAATACAAGTTGACTATTCAGGCAAGCAGTTAAGATGTCATCAAAATTAACTTTAAATTAAGAAAGACTCAACAAATACAATGCCTAATGAAAAATTTGAAGAAACCCATTGTTTCTTTCTAAAACTAACAGTTATCTTAGATAGTTACAATAAGTATGTCAAATGAGAACAAAAAAGAATAGTGTGTATCAAGAGCTGAATTCCCACTCTGTTAAGGTATCTTCAAACAATACCAAATCCACTATTTGTGCAGAGTTCTGTGGATGTGTGAGAAAGCCACAAACTGAACTAGTAGATTAACTGTGGGAAAATATCTCACATCCAATAACAATCTGTAAATTCAATCTCATCATTGACTATAGCTTGAGACATAAGAGAATTGAATCACAAAATGAGGGTGAATCACTTTATAGCAAGTTATGACACTTAAATGAATAGGACAAGATGTTATATTACAACTATTATTAAATTACTGGGTAACTGCAGTGCCTTATATGTAAGTTCTCATTAGAAGTGTTTTTATAGACTCTTAGTGTCAAATACAAGGGCCCACATTAAAATTATCACCTAAAATAAATAGTTAAGTAATTTCTTTTTTTTTTCCTGCCTAGATGTATCCTTTGGTCAGAGCCCTTTGAAAGGCATGCAGATAACTCACTACATTCTTATTACATTATATTATATTCCCTCTGGATTGTTCAGGTATATAACAAGTCTGTTGAATCAATAAATCTATTTAGATTTCTCAGACTGTATTTATTAGTCTTGAAGTCTGAGGTCTCTGGAGTTAATAAATGTGATTTTGAAGCCAAAGTTTACTACTTGAATCAACATGAGAAAATCATTTAATATTTTTAAGCTTCAATTTTTTTTTTTTTTTTTTTTTTTTTGCTGTATGCGGGCCTCTCACTGTTGTGGCCTCTCCCGTTGCGGAGCACAGGCTCCGGATGCGCAGGCCCAGCGGCCATGGCTCACGGGCCCAGCCGCTCCGCGGCATATGGGATCCTCCCAGACCGGGGCACGAACCCGTATCCCCTGCATCGGCAGGCGGACTCTCAACCACTGCGCCACCAGGGAGGCCCCTAAGCTTCAATTTTTTATCTGCCTCAAATATTATTGCAAGGGTTAAATGACATAAATATCCTAAACAATTAGCATGGCAGCCAGCACAAAACTAATGCTAGTTACCATGAAATCATTAGGGCCAAGCAGCCTCTGAACAACAGAGCAGTGGTTCCCACTGTGGGGGCTCTGACCCTCAAGGAGCTAATTTGTGCCTGGGTGTCCAAGAAGCTATCACTTCAAAAATATATATTTATATGTTCATGTATATTGTAACATTTTTTATTATAAATGTTTTCTCATTAATGAAATACAAATTAATTTAAAAGCACTGCTGTTTCCATAGCAAATGTATGTCATTTTTTATATCTTCAAGCAACTGACACTAATATGTACAATGACTGGTCGCTGAGGTTTGATAATTATTTTGGATGTTGTGCAGGACCTCTTTCCATTTGCCTTCCCACTTCCACCCTTCTCTCCAGCCTGCTCTATACCTGGAATGACTAATGGCAACTCCATCTACTCAGTTTCTTGTCCTTTGCCTCCTAATGGTTTCAGCCAGTGGGAACAAAGTGAGGTCGGGGTATTAACTCCTGAGATTCCTCTTTGTGGGCTGGCCTCCGCTACCATTCTGTTTCAAAGGAGAGGCCTCTTTCTCTGTCAGAAGGCCTCTCTGAAAGCTTTCTATCTTCCTTCCATTCCTAATTTTTGGTGATAAACACATTGCCCCAGGGATACTAGCCCTGTGCACTACATTTTCCCTTGTGGTTTCCTTATACTCTGAAAAGAGTTCCATTATTAAACTCTCTTCAAATTATCCTAATTTAAGAGTCTCATTTTTCACCTGCTATGTAGACCCTGACAATTACAGATATTCCAAGAGAGTCTTCATTCTAGAAAACTTTGGGTACTACTGCCTTATATATGAGAAGGACCTTTATCTTTCCTCCCCTAGAACATTCCTCCATTAACCTAGAAAAGATAGGATTATTTTCCAGGTTGTGTGAGTCACACACCTGATTCGTGTTTCATGGGAAGTGAAGCCTTCCTTTTTGATATTTGCCTATTACAAATCTGCATTTAGAAATTTAAATTGGAAAATTACAAATTCTTAATATTTCACATCCAAGTTAAAATCCTGTAAGAATCAAAGATCAGAATTGGTCTTTTGACTTTCACTTGCAATATTACTATTTGTATCTAAGTACAGGAAAGTCACTTTTTTCTACGTTTATGATTTGGATTGCTGTAGATTCTTGCATTGAAAAGAAACAATTTTTTTGGTAAAGGCTTGAGAATTTATGTGATTTTAGAAGATTGATCTCCGGAAATATTAATGACTTTGAGCAGTACATAAAAAAATAGGATATCAGAACATGAACCAAATTTAATATTTGGTCCAATTAAAGGTGTTGATCACAGTATGTAACTTGTCATATGCCAAAGACTGCCCTGCAATTTGAAAGTTTCATAATAAACTCATCAGTCTATTTCTTTACTTTTTCTCCTCATAGACACAGAGCAAGAGAAAAAGATGGTCAGAGACACCTCATATCATTGTCATCTTTACCAGTCCTTAATGTGTCATTTATTTGAGCTGCCTCCTAAGGAATTTTCAGCAAAGTCCCTTTTCTGATCCATTTGAAATTTTCCACAACTATCAACACATTACAAGACAACTGGGGATTAATTAAAGTTGTTATAGTTTCTGAACTGTAGGTGAACCTTTGTAGGGTTGTTACCTTGTGAACTTCTTTTAGACTCTCTATTAAAGATGAAATAATTATTCTATTTAGGCACCTGCCAGATCCTACTTTATAATTTCCACAAATTCTGTATTCACTTGTGCTGGCAAACTAGTCATTTAAATACCTTTTTATCTAAACCTTTTTCCTTTTATCTCAGTTCTGCTAAGTCACACAAAACCTATAGTTTTACCTTCAAGTTTCTAAATCAGCATTTCTTCTTATTTGACCACTTCAATGTCGAAATAATACTCACATTGTAAGTGATGGAGAAGTTTTATGTTCACATATTTCTCTTTATTTCACTTCTTTAAAAGCTTTCTCCATTTGCCTCCATAAATCCAAATAATACTTTAAAAAGTCCAATTAAAGAACCACCACTTGAAAAAGAAAAAACTCCATACTGATTCTTGTAGAAAATAAACTTTCTCTCACTTCTAATACTTGATTACTCTATAGTAATTACTCTATAGTAGTTGTTTTACTTAATTTAAATATACATGCAGCTTGCATATATGCACCAACAAATTATTAGGAGAAAATGTTAAAATATATTTAAAAATTGAAAAATATTTATTGTGACTGTATGGTGAGCATACTCTCTGGCACAAGTGATCATTTAATAAGTGCTTATTTAACTAAAGTGTTATTTTTATATTCTGTTGTCATAGTTGGGTCAATAGAAGTAATCTATAAGTAGATTTTTAATTCATTATATAATAAATTTTCTCAGAGTTTATCCATTTCTATTACAAATCACTATTATATTTAAACATTTTTCCTCACAGAGTTTTCTGAAATAACAGTGCTAACTTCATTCATTCAATAATGCATTCATTTATTTTTTATTCATTTATTCAATAAATATTGAGAACTCTTGCATGCCGGACAGTATTCTAGTATTGAGTATATGTTTTTACCAAAATAGGCATCTTATTATAATATAGAGTATTAGTATTGTTGTAACTAACTTCATGACCTTCTTTCTTTATCCCTTCTGCTTTAGCACTAAGATACCTCAGAAATTAATATATATTTTGTCAGTAAAAATGATACATACAATTCTGAATATTGTATTCTCTTTGAGCGATGAGTCTCTTATTTTTTATCCCCATCATGTAGGTACATATTAGGTCTGACATTCATGCAGTCAATGATTATCTGTTCAGCACATACCCTATGAAAGCCTCAATGTTAGGTGCTGTGAGGGACATGAGGGTGTATCAGACTAGGATTCTGAGCAAGTTAAGGATGACAAGGGACAAATACACAAATGATCCCAACACAAGGCAGAAAAAGAAAGTGCCGTAGAGAAATAAAGATATGATGCTGTTGGAATTCAGGGTAGAAACAGATTATTCACAAATATAGGATTAAGGAAAGATTTTCAGAAGAGTTGTTTTTTGAGGTGGGTTTAGGAGGATGGGAAGAATTTAGTCACAGAAAATTGAATGGATAAGAAAGGGAAAAGAGAAGGTAGCAGAGTGCATAGAAAATATACTTTTACATATAAATTATACTTCATTAAATCAAGATAAATTGGGTTTTCCAGATTATTCTATATCACCATTAAATTTTATACATAATTATGTTCAATTATCCTAGTATTCACTTTTCAAATATTCAAGGTAAGTTATTATAATCCCCAATTTTTCCTTAGGTTAAATCAAACCCAATTAAATCTAACCAGAATAAAGATGCAGAAAATTCCTCACTTTTAGAAAATTATTCCCAAATCTCTACAAATTGAATGTAGCTCTAAAGCTACATCAAGAAATGATTTTACTCTATTCTAGCAGCGCTTGTAGAGTGTGATAATTGTGTTTCTTCCGAATAGTTTCTGAAGCAAGTTACAGAACTTTATTATCACTATTTTTATGCACTAATATATAATGATGAGATAGAAATTTGATTGAAAATATTAGCAAATGTTTTAAATACATAGCCAATTTGCATACAGTACTCTGTTAGTGTCTGTGATGTGACGCAAAACTTTCCTGCATCCTAAGTAGTTGTGCTGTGCTCCAATATGTAACTGTAACAATTAAGAGAGCAGAAGCTCTTGGCTTATGATGTCTTTTTTATTTACCCTACTACAAAGTAACCAAAGACTCAAAGTAAAATGTTCATTTCCATAATGATATCTTAACTTATGCTGAGTTTAAAGGTATCTGTTCACATGAGTTTTTTTTTTGTTTGTTTGTTTGTTTTGTTTTTTCTAATTGCCTAGAGTGGTTTCCCTAAATATAATTCCCTTTCACCCCTTTCACTATGCTGTCCCCCAGGCCATGAAAAATTCACACTCATGCAATATGATGTGTAGATGTCCTACACTCCATAATGACCTTAAAGTGGTTGCTTTCTTTGCCAGTTCCCTCCTCCAAATATTACTTAATACATTCAAATCTCTTTGGGTGCCAATAAGTTGATCAGTAAATGGTCAATACTATGATTTTGTTTTTGTGACAATTAGTCCTATTGGTTTCTGAGAATCACATATGGGGGAGAATCATTTAACTAATTATCACATGGATTCCTTTCCTATGAAATGTGTAACTTATTTTCAGAAAAAAATACTTAGGCACTTTATTTTTCTAAAGATGTATTTTATGCCAAATTTATTCATAATAGCAAAATATAGGAATAATTCAAATGTCCTTCAACTGGTGAATGAGGAAACTGTGATACATCCATAAAATGAAATGCTACACCATAACAAAAAGGAACAGAATACTTATACACACATCAACATAAATAGATATGGAATGCATAAGAAGCCAGACTGAAAATGCTACACTTTGTAATGTTTCTAATTATATGATATTCTAGAAAAGGCAAAACTGTAGTGACAAAATGTGAATCATGGTTCCCAGGGCCTGGGGTGGAGAAAAAGTTGACTCTAAAGAGCAATAAGGAAACATTTGGGGCTAACTAAATAGTCCTATATCATAATTTTGGTGGTGGTTACATGATACTTTGTATGGCCAAACTTATACAACTGTACTCTAAATGGGCAAATTTTACCATATGTAAATTATATTTCAATAAATCTAACTTTTATAAAGTAAAAATTCATTAATAACACAAATTTTAGTCTATATAAATTTATTCAATAATCTCTGAGATCCATCAAGAAAGGAAAGAAAAAATTTTTTTTGTTTTTTTCATTTGTAATTCACTTTTATTTTTGATGATCCTCCCCCACCAGTTCCTTCATACCATATTTTATGAAAACATTTTGCTTCTATATAAGGATTGCAGGTGGTTTGAACTCAAAAGTGAGGAAGAAGGGCTTGGAGAAATATGATTTTTATAGACTGAATGTTTGTGTCCTCCCAAATTTCATATATTGACCTTGTAGTTCACTTTAAATTTTTTTTTTTAATTTTCTACTGGAGTAGAGTTGATTAACAACATTGTGCTATTTTTAGGTGTACAGCAAAGTGATTCAGTTATACATATAGTTATAACTATTCTTTTTCAAATTCTTTTCTCATTTAGGTTATTGCAGAATATTAAGCAGAGTTCCCTGTGCTATACAGCCTTGTTGGTTATCCATTTTAAATATAACAGTGCATATATGTCAATCCCAAACTCCCAATTTGTCCCTCCCACCCATATCCCCTGGTAACCATAAGTTCATTCTCTAAGTCTATGAGTCTGTTTCTGTTTTGTAAATAAGTTTGTTTGTATCACTTTTTAAAAAAAAATTGTTTTAAACATCTTTATTGGAGTATAATTGCTTTACAATGGTGTGTTACTTTCTGCTCTATAACACAGTGAATCAGCTATACACATACACACGTTCCCATATCTCTTCCTTCTTGAGTCTCCCTCCCTCCCACCTTCCCTATCCCACCCCTCTAGGTGGTCACAAAGCACGGAGCTGATCTCCCTGTGTTATGCTACTGCTTCCAACTAGCTATCTATTTTACGTTTGGTAGTGTATATATGTCCATGCCACTCTCTCACTTTGTCACAGCTTACCCTCCCCCCTCCCCATATCTTCAAGTCCATTCTCTAGTTGGTCTGTGTCTTTATTCCTGTCTTACCCCTAGGTTCTCCATGACCTTTTTAAATTTTTTTTCTTAGATTCCACATATATGTGTTAACATATGGTATTTGTTTTTCTCTTCTGACTTACTTCACTCTGTATGACAGACTCTAGGTCCATCCACCTCACTACAAATAAAATAAGTCAATTTCATTTCTTTTTATGGTTGAGTAATATCCCATTGTATATATGTGCCACATCTTCTTCATCCATTTATCCGATGATGGACACTTAGGTTGCTTCCATCTCCTGGCCAACAAACACATGAAAGAATGCTCAACATCATTAGTTATTAGAGAAATGCAAATCAAAACTACAATGAGATATCATCTCACACTGGTCAGAATGGCCATCATCAAAAAATCTAGAAACAATAAATTCTGGAGAGGGTGTGGAGAAAAGGGAACACTCTTGCACTGCTGGTGGGAATGTAAATTGATACAGCCACTATGGGGAACAGTATGAAGGTTCCTTAAAAAACTACAAATAGAACTACCATATGACCCAGCAATCCCACTACTGGGCATATACCCTGAGAAAACCATAATTCAAAAAGAGTCATGTACCAAAATGTTCATTGCAGCTCTATTTACAATAGCCAGGAGATGTATCACTTTTTTTAGTTTCTCCATATAAGTGATATCATATGAGATTTGTCTTTCTCTGTCTGACATACTTCACTTAGTATGATAATCTCCAGGTCTATCCATGTTGATGCAAATGACATTATTTCATTCTTTTTAACAGCTGAGTAATATTGCATTGTATATATGTACCATACTTCTTTATCCATTCATCTGTCATTGGACATTTAGTTTGATTCCCTGTCTTGGCTACTGTAAACAGTGCTGCCATGAATATTGTGTTGCATGTATCCTTTCAAACCATGGTTTTCTCTAGATATATGTCCAGGAGTGTTGCTGGATCATATGGTAGCTCTATTTTTAGTTTCTTAAGGAACTTCCACAATGTTCTCTATAGTGGCTTCACCAATTTACATTCCCACCACAAGTGTAGGAGAGTTCCCTTTTCTCCACACTCTCTCCAGCATTTATTGTTTGTATATTTTTTGATGTTGGCCATTCTGACCTGTGTGAGGTTATACCTCATTGTAGTTTTGATATGCATTTCTCTAATAATTAGTGATGTTGAGCATCTTTTCATTTGCCTGTTGGCCATTTGTATGTCTTCTTTGGAGAAATGTCTATTTAGGTCTTCTGCCCATTTTTTTAATTGGGTTGTTTATTTTTTGATATTGAGTTGCATGAGCTGTTTGTAAATTTTGGAGATTAATTCCTTGTTGCTCACTTCATTTGCAAATATTTTCTCCCATTCTGTGTGTTGTTGTTTCATTTTGTTTATGGTTTCATTTGCTGTGTAAAAGCTTTTAAGTTTCATTAGGTCCCGTTTGTTTATTTTTGTTTATATTTCCCTTACTCTAGGAAATAGATGGTCAAAGATATTGCTGTGATTTATGTCATATAGTGTTCTGCCTATATTTTCCTCTAAGAGTTTTATAGTATTTGGTCTTACATTTATGTCTTTGATCCATTTTGAGTTTATTTTTGTGTATGGTGTTAAAGAATGTTCTAAATTCATTCTTTTACATATAGCTCTCTAGTTTTCCCAGCACAATTTACTGAAGAGACTGTCTTTTCTCCATTTTCTCCATAGTCTTGCCTCCTTAGTTGTAGATTAATTGACCATAGGTGCATGGATTTATTTTTGGGCTTTCTATCTTGTTCTATTGATCTATGTTTCTGTTTTTGTGCCAGTACTATCCTGTTTTGATGACTGTAGCTTTGTATTATAATCTGAAGTCACACAACCTGATTCCTCCAGGCCGATTTTTCTTTCTCAAGATTGCTTTGGCTATGTGAGGTCTTTTGTGTCTCCATATAAATTTTAAGATTTTTTTTTTAATATTGATTCTTCCAATCCAAGAACATGGTACATCTTTCCATCTGTTTGTGTCATCATTGATTTCTTTCATCAGCCTCCTATAGTTTTCTGAGTGCAGGTCTTTTGCCTCCTTTGGTAGGTTTGTTCCTAGGTATTTTATTCTTTTTGCTTCGATGATAAATGGGATTGTTTATTTAATTTCTCTTTCTGATCTTTCATTCTTATTGTATAGAAATGCAACAGATTTCTGGGTATTAATTTTGTATCCTGCAACATTACCAAATTCATTGATGATCTCTAGTAGTTTACTGGTAGAATCTTTAGGATTTTCTATATATCTGATCATGTCATCTGCAAATAGTGACAATTTTACTTCTTTTCCAGTTTGGATTCCCTTTATTTCCTTTTCTTCTCTGATTGCCAGGGCTAGGACTTCCAAAACTATGTTGAATAGAAGTGGTGAGAGTGGACATTCTTGTTTTGTTCCTGATCTTGGAGGAAATGCTTTCAGCTTTTCACCATTGAGTATGATGTTAGCTGTAGGTTTGTCATATATGGCCTTTATTATGTTGAGGTAGGTTCCCTCTATGCCCACGTTCTGGAGAGTTATTATCATAAATTGATGTTGAATTTTGTCAAAAGCTTTTTCTGCATCTATTGAGATGATCATATGGTTTTTATTCCTTAATTTGTTAATATGGTGTATCACATTGATTGACTTGTGTATACTGAAGATTCTTTGCATCCCTGGGATATATCCCACTTGATCATGGTGTATGGTTCTTTTAATGTATTGTTGGATTTGCTTTGCTAGTATTTTGTAGAGGATTTTCACATCTATGTCCATCAGTGATATTGGCCTGTAATTTTCTTTTTTTGTGGTATCTTTGTCTGGTTTTGGTGGCCTCCAGAATGAGTTTGGGATTGTTTCTTCCTCCGAGATTTTTTGGAATAGTTTCAGAAGGATAGATATTAAATGTTCTCTAAATGTTTGATAGAATTTGCCTGTGATACTGTCTGGTCCTGGACTTTTGTTTGTTGGAAGTTTTTAAATCACAGTTAAGAAAGAAAAGGAATTCTTGATTCCATAATATTGTTTTAAGAATTTTCTTCTTTTCAGAGCACCAATAACATTTCCCTATTTTTTGTTTTAAAAATGAAAATTACGTTTCTGGGGGAAAAAATCCACACTGAACAAGTACCTTGTTTTTATTGTTATCTTAATTATGAATTCACCAAAATAATCTCTAAAATAACAGTATTTTTATTAAATACAAGCTTGTTCAGTGAGTTGATTGGTTATTATAATCATCTAGTCTTAAAAGAACACACTACTATTTCACTATTAACAATTGCAAGATTATTATATTTTACCTCTCACAGTCTAGTAAGCAACTGAATAATTCAGGACAATGAATAAACCCAATGCTAGAAACTTTCACATAAAGTAACTGATATTCAGATTCAAGAAACAAAATAGCAGAGTTAGAAATCATCCTGAGAAGGATGTGTTAAACAACGTATACCTTACCTTTGTGCTTGGGTGGCATAGTTATTGTCATAAGTCTCATATGTCTGGTCATCGTATTCACCCCCATAGCCATCATCATAACCCTGAGGCAGAAAATGGTAGAAAGATGGATTAGCAATCAACTTAAGTAACTATGATCTGTTTTTGATTAATGAGATTTTAAATTCCTTTTTTTTTTTTTTTTTTTTTTTGCCATACGCGGGCCTCTCACTGTTGTGGTCTCTCCCCTTGTGGAGCACAGGCTCCAGAGGCACAGGCTCAGTGGCCATGGCTCATGGGCTCAGCTGCTACGTGGCATGTGGGATCCTCCCGGACCAGGGCACAAACTCACGTCCCCTGCATCAGCAGGCAGACTCTCAACCACTGCGCCACAAGGGAAGCCCATTAATGATATTTTATATAAGGTGATCTTAATTTAGTTTTTGTGTGTGGTTACTCTGCATCATATTTTACTAGATTAACAATTTCCTTACAACACTGAATAAAATTTCATCTCTCAGATTTTAACATTTAATAATTAAACTCAGCATATTATTTAAGTAGCAATACCTACTCCCTGATTTATTTAGAATTTTGAGCAATACTAATGAAAACAATTTTAAAATTTCAAAATATATATTTTTCAAAAAATTATGAGTAGATAAGAATAATTATGATAACCTAATGGTGACACTAATCTATTTGTTACAACCTTACTGGGATTTTTTTCTTCCTTAATAATAATCAAAATCATAATTAGAATTGTAACTAAAATCTGGATTTCTCAGTAAAGAAGATGTAATTATTTTTTGAAAAAAAAGAAAGGGAAAAAGTAAAGAAGAAAATGAAGAAAGAAAGAAAAGGGAAAAGGAAGGAAGAGAGAAAGGAAAAGGAACTGAAATAAAGACTTTTTACTTAGTTGTGCATTCTATGGCTTTTAAATCTCATGAGTAAAATTATGTTGTGTGGTGGTTTAATTATCTGACTAAATTAATGCTAACAAAGTTAATGCAGATTTGTGATTCTAGAATGTGCAAGCAAGCTAGCAAATATACACTCCAGTTATACATTGCTCTATGAGTGATTTAGTTTTATTTCCCTTTGTGGTCATTGACTTTATTCTAAATCATAGCCATCCATCTTGATTACTCTCAACTTCTAAGAAAACCTTTAGCTATTCTGCTTCTGGATCTTTGCTGCTGTATCGCTTTCCTTGGATTGTACTTCCATCCCACCCTACCAATTCTATAATTCCTTTTCAATCTGGAGGCTTGCAAATCTCTCTCCTTATTGTGTTCAGAAATTTAAACAGAAAAAAGTGCAGATGTGAAAGTTTCCACATAATTTTGACTAAGACTTTTGAATCCATTTAATCTGAAGGCTAATATTTTTCATCAACTTAAGGAAGTTTTAAAAATATTACTTCTTTATTACTTCCACATCTGGTTTACCCGTTATATAATGTTATTTTGAGATTTTCTGTCTAACCTCATTTTCTTGTATTTTTCCATTAATGATTTCCATTTCATCATATTTTTGCTCTGCAGTATGGAACAGTTTCCTCATTTGATCTTTGAATGTTCTAATTAAATTCCTATTGATTTTTTTAAAAAATTAATCTAAAGTTAATTGTTGTATATGAAAACATTGCATACAGATTATTTTAAAATAGTACTGAAAGGTTTATGTCCAAAAATCAGCAGCTACTTGTCTTCTCCCTCTCCAACTTCCAGTTCACATTTAGCATTTTATCTATCATATTAGTAGTATTTAAGCATTTATTTTTGTGTTATTAAGTAATATGTTTAAATTTATGTTGTTTGATTTATGAATTTTAGTGGTCTTTCTATTGACTGACCATTCATGTTGTGAAGGATTTAGTTCTATTGTAGACTCCTCCCAATATGTCTCCCTATAACTGTCTTCCTAATATAGTTTCATCATAATTTTTCATTAACTAGTAACTGTCTACCTTGTTACTGAATAATAAATAATTATTATTCATAAATGATCCAAATAGATTAGTATAATTCTGTTTTATTTTCATATCTTTTTGTTTCTCCTAAAGTTAGTAATTGCTCATTCACTTTACTATTTTCTTGGTTTTCTATATTAGAATTATTTGTCTTCTATATTAGAATTATTTGTCTTCTATTGTACCAATAGTTATCCTAATCTAGCAATAATATTTCCAAATATTCCAAAACATCAGATAATCTCTCACTTCCTTTTGTGCTTCATAGAGACCAACTCCCACAGGACCAGATCATTGGACTGGTCTAGACTGCTGAACTCCTAGGCCTGAAGGCAGAGTAGTTTTTCTCAAACTTCCCACCCACCACTGTTTGCATGGAATTCCCTTTTACCAAGTTCCATCTTCTGCTTGTTCTCATTTCTTCCTGAAACATCTCTTCCAGTAAACTCTATTAAGAGGTATATTGGAGAGAAATATTTACATTATCTGTCTCTCTGTCTCTGTCTCTCTCTCTCTCCTCTTTAGCTTCACTCTCCCTCCATACCTAGCTTTTATATTTTACTTTTTTGGGTGAAGAGTTTAAATTATACAGAAAGTTAAATAATAGTACAATGAATTCATCTACTATTCATCTAGATATGCCAGTTTTGTCCCACCTACATTATCTCACTATATATATATGTGTGTGTGTATGTATATATATTCTAAGTCATGTGTAAGTCTGCTCCAGAAATATATTTCATCACTAAATAGCTCAGCTTGCATCTCCTGAGTATAAGGATATGCTCCTACATAGATACAATAGTATTACTCCCTCAAAAAAGTCCACAATAATTTCATAATATAATTTACTGTGAAGCCCATGATTAAAGTTCTGTTATTGTCAAAAACAGGACTTTTATAGCTATTTTTTTTTAATTTATTTAATTTATTTATTTTTGGCCGTATTTGGTCTTCGTTGCTGCACACTGGCTTTCTCTGGCTGTGGTGAGCAAGGACTACTCTTGGTTGTGGTGTGTGGACTTCTCACTGCAGTGGCTTCTCTTGTTGTGGAGCATGGGCTCTAGGTGCATGGGCTTCAGTGGTTGTGGCATGCAGGCTCCATAGTTGTGGCTCACGGCCTCTAGAGCACAGGCTCAGTGGTTGTGGTGAAGGGCTTCTTTGCTCCATGGCATGTGGGATCTTCCTGGACCAGGGCTCGAACCCGTGCCCCCTGCATTGGCAGGCGGATTCTTAACCACTGAGCCACCAGGGAAGCCCCTATTTTTTAAAAAAATCAGAATCCAATCAAGATTCATGAATTGCATTTAACCATTATATCTGTTTAGTCTTTTCAGAACTAGCATAGTCTTCCAGCATTTTATTGCTTTTCATAACACTAACTTTTGTGTAGTCTGGACCAGTCTTTTTTCAGACTGTCCCACATTCTGAATTTGTCTGATTAGTCTCATAATTACATTCCCACTGAATAGTTTTGAAAGAACACTACATATGTGATATTGCATTGAATATATACAAATTTAAAAATTCTAGTTCCATGCGACTGTTTGGTTGAGTATAAAAGTTGAGGCTGAAAATTATTTTCAATCAAGATTTTGAGGGCTTTGATTCAATGTTTTCTATCATTACATACCTGTGGTCTTGAGAATTCCTGCTACTTGTTTGTGACCTAGTTTAGTTTTGTCTCATTTTATTTTTTTCCGTTTCTAGATGTTTTTACATTATTTTCTCTGATGTTTTGAAATTTCCCAATGCTGTGCCCATGTGTGTGCATTTTCTTTTATTTCTTATGCTGGGTACTTAATAAACTCTCTCCATCTGGAAGTTTATACTCTCCAGGTCTGGGAAGTGCTTCATTTTTCTTCTCACTTTCTAGAACTCTCACTAGTGAGATGTTGGATCTTCTGGATTGGTGCATTAATTTTATCTTTATGTCCTATGTGATATCTCTTATTTTTTTTATTTTACTAATGAGAGAATTCTATAAATTCATCTTCCAACCATTCTATAAAATATCCACACATACGTTCTAATAACTATTAGGGTGTGGAGAGGAGATTTCCTTGTATCCGCATCCTATCCTCATCCCAAGGCCTCATCTCCTCTCGGGTAGAATAAGAGTTAACATCGCAGTTAGAATTCTCAGTGCTGCAACTGGCAGTGCCTGTTCCCAGCTCTCTTTCCTGGGCAGCCACCTGGGTCTGTGACTGGGGGATTAATTACGTTTGCCACATGTGTCTCTTTTCTAACACCCAGGCTATTGTTCTTCTGCCACGTTTGTAAAAAAATAGCTTCATTCATCTCCACGTCCTACTCAGGACTCAAGCGCTCTAACTTCCAACAAGAGGCAAGCAAGTATTGTTTTGTCTTGTTCCCTTTTTTTTTTTTTTTTGCTGTGTTTGTGTTCTATAGCATAGCCATGGAGTGGCAGGTGCAGGTCTCTGAGGCCTTCAGCCTCTTGAATTCCCTTCCTTTCTCCTATTTCTATCTGTTAAAATGCTACTGATTTCTAAAGGTCATTTACATTACATGATTTCAGGAAGATTTTTCTGCTTCTACCAAGCATAAGGTAACCCTCTGCCCTCTGAATTTAATAGCCTATTGTTTTCTTCTCACTGCTACCCAGAATGTCTAAACATATACCATATTTATTTTTCTATAATTTTCTCTTTTTAAATGTATGCTCTTGAAAAGAAAGTTAGTCCCTTTTTGGTGCCTTGTGGTGCTTAACATAGTGTATTCAATAGGGTATTCATTCAATGAATACGTATTGAATTGTTAAATTAGTACAGAGAAGACTATTCTCATCCAGTGTAGATATGGATTGACTCAAATCAATCACCACTAAAAGGGGAATATTACAAATGATGAGTAGAGAGTAGTATGATCTCTATTTATGAAGAATAGCTTTGGTCTGTGGAAGACTATTACATTTTCTTTCCTCATTTACACTTTCACTTTTTAAAATATTAACATAGAAAATCCACAGAATAGATAGAAATCTTTCCTGACAACCCACAATTTCCTAAAGCATATAGTTAAGTTGTCCATAAATACTTGTACTTTTGTAAAAGAGAAAGTAAATGTGGATACTTATACTTAATCTATTATTGTTGTCTACAATTTGATGTAAATATTTATGTGGTTTGCTTAGGACAGTTAAAAATATAGATCATGCTGGTGATGTTCTAAGGTAAATCACTAAAATAGATATGCTTCCAAAAGGATCAGTCAGTATCTGCAAGAGATTCAAATTAAATAAGGGTATTCAAATAAATATCAAAGCATAAAATATCAAAAATTCTAAAATTTTTTTCCCACTTTTGCTCCACTGTTTCTGCTGTTTCTTTTGAAGAAATTACTGGGATATTATGTCCCAGCCTATTAACACATTTGTGTTAATAAATTAAGACTATTTTAGAAGTTACTTATCCTATCACAGTCTCAAAGTAGAATTTCCTAAAGAATAAAGGGTACATCTGATGTCCCAGTAAAGGAAAAACCTCCCTCTACAACTAAAAGTTTTAACTCTATTTCCTTCTAGCTGAAGACAGATGATTTGGCATCTCTCACAAAAAAGAAAATGCTCAAGGAGACAAGACTCATTTCTTTTGGAGACATGAAGAATATCCCTATTACCTAGAATTTCTTCATATTTATGAAGTTATAAATTCTTTAGTTTTCTATACTTGAGACAATATAATAAGCAGATCCTCATTGGATTTTTTATGAAACACAAGCTTGGCTATTTTCCAGATCTTCACCAGGTCCTGTGCAATTTACATAAGGTAAAATATAAAATGTAGACCTGACATGAAGGCGTGAGAAATAATGAAAGAAGAGGACAAGTTCTCTGCAGTGTCCTATGAATTTTAGATCACTTTATACATCTGAGTACTGGGCACATCAACATACAGGATACATGGGTATTACTATAAGCACATGTTTTACAAACCCAGTCCTTTTCAAGGCTACTTTGTAAAATGTATTTCTTGCCACAAATATGCCTACTAATTTTTTTTAAATTTAAGGAGACCATTTTGATCTAAACATCCTTTCCTGAACTATAATTTCTGCACACATTTTGGGTTTTCAAAAGTAAATAATATTGGCCCTACAATAAGCTTAAAATAATAGTAATTCAGCAGACTTTATGAATATTAACCACTGAATTACCTATTATTCCTAGCAATAGAGACAAAAGAAGAATGACATAATTCCTGTCTTTTAGACATTCTCAACCAGTGATGTTTGAAAAAATTGTATGCATGTGTATGTATGTGTGTGCGCATGTATAATGTTATTATAAATTTTAGTGACATAAAGCACAGTATTTTAAATAAAAACAAATACATTTAATTTATATTTAAATAAAATTTATATTTCATTTACATTAAAAATAAAATTTATAGAACTCAATTTAAAGATAAAATATAGAATTTATTGTAACTTCTGTACACATATAACTTTAGTGTGACTTGCTGTTTCTTGAAAAATTCACTATCAAATTTTATAATTCTGTTTTTACAATAACACCACTATAAATCACAGCACAGATAAGATAAATACTTGATTACTCTTTGATTCTTCAGAGACAGCCTTGTATTGATGAACATGTATAAATCTGACATTAATGTCACTTGAAATTTTCATTTATGTTGACAAGCAAAATGAAAAGGAAACCTCAAATATGCATGTCAGAACTTTACTCATTTGTCATTTTTGAGAGCAACTTTGTTCTGAATTGGACAATGGTTTTTACACACTAGAAGAATATTTCCTCAATTTCATGTTCTGGTCATGATATAAAGGCTGCAGACATAACAGACTTTTAAGTTAAATCTGCTTTATTAACATTTTTCTCCATCGTTTTCTTGTCTGCATAATCACTGTAACAAAAAATCAAGTCCTGGTTTTTAGCATTTGCCAGTATCTGTGGTGTAAATACTCTTTCTATGGCTGATTTCAAGATAGCAACATGATATCCTTAAAAACAAATTTGGGAAGAGGTAAACAGTAGCACACCATATATTATTTCTGCCATACAGAACAACAGATGTAACCTTAAGCATAGAGTGTAATGAAACAATTAGATAATAATGAGTTTTTAAATATTAACGTTTTGTCTTTAATATAACTAATTTAATATTAAGTTTATAAAATTTAATTTTTAATAATGGCTGTGTTTAACAACCAATTCATGAAATTCCTGGAAATTTTACAAGAGATTTTGTGAGCCAGCACAAGTCTGCTCTAGCACAGCAGTGCTCTCGGCTTACTAGAGGAGATCAACAGGTATATAAAAAAAATTTGAAATAGAAGTGGAAAGTGCTTCAATAGATTATATAATAGGGGCTATGACATCACTTTGGAAGGAATGCATAAATCTGTCTGGGGATTTTAGGTGGAAATTCTCAGGGAAGGCCTTATTTGAGATGGTTATTTGTGAATAAATATATTTTCTAGAGGGACAAGTGGGTAGTGTCAGAGCATTCCAATTTCCATGTGTGAATGCATGGCAACATGAAAGAAAATACTGTTTGGTGAACCACTAGCAGTTGGATCTAACTAAAACACAAACGCCTAAGAAATGGTAGGCAGTTGGGCTAAAGAAGTAGGTAGGAGTCAGGTCTGAAGTGTTTCCTATGACACAGTAAGGATTTTATTTTTATCCTATAGGCAAGAAAGCCATGGAAAGATTTCAAGCAGTGGAATGACAATACATAGATCTATCTGCATTTTGTCACATTCATTTGACTCTTTAAAAGAATTCCAAGTCTTTTGGGACTAGGCTCCATTTTCCCCTCTATTTTCTTGACTAGGTTAATCATAGTTACTATAAAACCCTTGGATGATAACTCCAATGTCTGAATCACTTGTTTCTTTATTTTTCCTCTTGGTTTCCTCATGCCTTATAATTTTATTTACTGAATTCTTGATATTGTCTATGGAAATTTGTGAAGGGTTTTGCCTGATAATATTTTCTTCCAAAGAGGATTAAGTGTTCCCCTGGCAGGAAGTTAGGATAGCAGCAGATAACCTTGATGTCATGGAGAGATGGTTTTAGGCAATTGGATAGAGAAGATTGAAGCTTAGGCAGTCTGGGCTACAGATATAGCTCTGGAAGTGATCAACATAAAGATGACAGTTGAAATTACAAGCACTGTTCAGGGTGCCTACTGAGAAGAGAAATTTAGGCTACACCATGCTCCACATGGAGCCAGTGTTAGGAGAGCTCCCCTTCCCATGTTTAATTGGCCTTTATCTCACTAGGAAATGAAGGCACAAGCTGTTATAAATATAATCCTGTTTCTTCAAGAAGATCCCACTTTAAAAAGAAAGTCAATCTTGAATTTATAAAAAGATGATATTTCTCTAAAGGCCTGTTGTAAAATCCCCATGCCAGTGTATGTTTTGGACATTAACCTGTAAGAATCTCTGGCTGTTCCTGGGTATACATTACCGCCTCACAGACACCAAATCAAAAATTCTTCCAAAAATGGAAAAATAAACAGAATATGTATTAAATTTCCTCTAGATACAGAGTTTTTCTAATCAACACGCATTTATGAAGTTTTTGAAGATTTCCTGTAACTAAGAGAATCATCATACAAAATAGTTCAGAACATTTCTTACCATATATTTTGGAAAATGCACGTTTCCAAAATATTATGTTACTGAGAGTTTGGCTAACTCCTATTGTACTGGATTTACCTATATTAAAAGTTAATTGGATCATATAAAATTGCCATTTTTGTAGGTACAAAAAATATGTATTTGAACTGTAGTTAAACCTAATACTAACACTAGAAACTATAAAACTGACATGTTTTTGTCAACTAAAGAGAAGCAAAAATATCTTGTGATGCTAATAAGTTATTGTGGCTTTCAGAAGAAAATCTTTTTTGAAATTTAAATAATATGAAATGTCATCCTGACTCTGCTTTGTGCCCACAGTTTCTTCAAAGACTTTTCAATTTAATAGGCCTTGGTGACAGATTTAGAATTTGGTCATTATTTTCATTTTGGGCTTTATTTCCGTAAAATGTCAGCAGGTTTTAAAAGAAAATAAACGAAAATAATGCGGAATTTTCTAATAAAATTGAGAATTCAGTGGGTATTAAGAGAAAATAAATGAAAATAATGTGAAATTTTCTAATACAATTGAGAGAAAAAGAAAATAAAGCCGAACATGCAATCAAGAAGCATAAAATATTCCAGAATTAAGTAATTTAATTATGAGGGTCAAGATCATAATTTTGTCACCAAACTCTAAAATTCTAGGCACAGAAGCAATTTGCAAATGCTGCTCTTTAATGTTATTGAATATAATTAGCAGGTCATATGAGAACTTGACATTTAACTTTCTTTATGAAGTGTGGTTAATTCTTATAAGCATATGTTCCTTTCTGGATGAGTTAAACCATAAAATGCATAGCATGTCCACTTCATATATATTTCTTGTTACTACAAAAGCACTTCATGGTAATAATTCAAATTAAAAAAAACATATCATGAAATATTAAAATAAAAACTATACATGAAATGCTAATATTTTAAGAGTCAATATTCTCTTAGGATGTAAATGATCAGTGTTTATGACATGTATCTGATTGATCATGGATTTTTATACTTTCTCATGTTTCTTTTCTTAAAGGTTTTATTTTTATGTGAATATCTCCCTACATTTTTATCATACATTCTCTGCTTGATATATGGATGAGTTTCTTATAAAATAGAATGATTTTAATAGTATCTCCCATCTCTTTTTTCCACTAAAAGAATAGCTTCCTATTATGGATTGCTGGCTTGTGTGGAACAGCGTGGCAATAGATACCCCCCCCCGCCCCCAGGTTTTGTTACTGATGCAGCTTATTCACTCTCTGTGGGAAATCATTATCTGTTCAAAACCATCCTAAACCTGAATGTGTCCACACAGCGAATGGGGAAACACTACACCTAATAGTCTAGCTTTACAATGTGGTAATACTTAATTTTCTGAAAGTTTTATGGGGAAAACAATAAATAAGTCTCTAATAAGTGGGGAATGTATTCTATTATAGCTTCATCTGCTATGAGGTTGCAGATATGTGTTTTATATTGCTATTTTAGGCTACAAGAAACCAAAGCATGAAAAGTTGTTAACATCATCATAGCTATCTCATTCAACCTGTCCATGGCAGGGATAAATTAGAAAAACAAAACAAAACAAAAAACAAAGCAAAATAAAAAAGAATCCAATAATTCAACTTCCCATAATGACTCCTGCCACACTTCTTGGTAATATTATTTTTGTTGCTGAAACAGAGATTTTATAGTTTGTGCAAGACTATGATGGCATGATGTATCTATCTATTTGATATTTTTCAATAAAGTATCTTTAGTGACACTTTTCAGTTAGAAGGCAATTTAAGAATCCATCATTTACTTTCATAAATAAAACAATGTTGGCATTTTGTTTTACATAATTATCATTTTCTAATAAGTTATGCATCAGGCAAATGTATATCAAAATGAAATAATAATTTCATATAAACCAGTTGAGTAATCTTCATTCTTACAATGGCTTTTTCCCTGTTGTATGGTACCATATATAACAAAAATTCCTTTATTATCCTGAGAGGAAGACATTTCTGATCTCTTTGCAATTCCTATGATTAGAAAATACTAAGATAAGACAATGCCCTTTATTCATCTTTAACATTTGACTTACAAGTGAAAAACATGAGTTGTCTTTTAAAACTTGGTTTTGCACTGAGTCATGACAGCATTACTAATTTTATTTTTCTGGAATGTTTTGTTTCAGTAGTGCTTAGTTTCATGGAGAAAATGTAAGTATTCAAGTTAACTATGTCATTAATAATGACGTTAGCATTGTTTGAATAGGAAGGGGGTCTCATTGCTAAATTAGGTTTAGCTCTGATTTTTTTTTTAATGGCCCAAGCGTTTCTTTTATTACCAAAAACAATTGTTACACACATACTCAGTGCCTCCAATCTCATCCCTGAGGATGACCATGAAAGTCCTTGGGGTTTGTAGGAGGAACCATTTAGAGGGAAATGCCTTGGCTGGTTGTGAGGAAAGTGCCCTTGCAGGGATCAGTTACGTTATCATCCCTGGGCCTAAGGACCCCTAAAGACAGGAATGGATGTGAGTTGACTATGGATTTTAATCACTCTTCCAGCACGTCTGGGGGTTAGGGTTAAGCCTGACACTAGCCCCCTCTACAAGAACACACACAACCAGGGTGCCCCCCTAAAGAATCCAAACTCCTCAGGATCCCCACAGAATGTGGTCTGGCACAAAAGGGAAGTCCCTCGGTCTGCCGAATGATGCAAGCCGGGTCCAGAGTGGACTGCACTGCTCTCAGCACCACTCCTAAAGGCATCCATTGGCAAGGGCTGCCCACTAGGGGCACTGCCACGAGCCCGGCTCAAACCCCAGCTGGGGTCTGGGGTAGCAGTGGTCAGGGTCTGCAGCCTTCACACCATCTGGACTTCTGGCCCCTCGGCTACTCCCTGAAGCTCTTCCATGACGCCCCCGGAGGGGGGCTCAGAGGCTGGAGGTGGCTCTCCTGGGGCTTCGGACAGCACATAGTAGACAATCTTTCGCTCGCCTTGGGCGCTGGTCTGATTCACCACGTGGATGACAGGGCTAGAAGTGTCCTGAGAGGCCGAGAGAGCTGTCCCCTCACCACCCCCACCTTCCTCTTCCTCTTCAGCCTCTTCCTGGAGTCCTGGCTCCCCTGGCACTGTTTCTAGAATGATGCCCTGCAGGCTGCTCTCATTCAGTGATGCTCCCAGGCCCGATCCCTCTGGCGGCTGCTGCAGCGGTTGCTGTGTCAGCTCTACACTCTCATAGTGAACCAGCTGCAGCCGCATGTAGCCGTCTTCATGCTCCTTGTACCGAAAACGGGGGTGCCCTGAGGGCCACTTGAACTGGTGTTTCTTGCGAAGGTGCACGGTGAGGTTATTACCCCTCGTGAAGCACTTGTCACACACGTGGCATCTGTACCTCGGCTCTGAGTCTCCTTCATGCACTTTTCGGTAATGGGACTTGATAGAGCAGAGCGACCGGGCACTGAAGGTGCAGTTCTCGAAATCACACCTGTAGGCTGGCTCTTTGCTATGGGTATCCAGGTGCTTCCGGAGGTCGATCAGATTCTTGCAGCTGTAGTCACAATAGTCACATTTAAAGGGCCGGTCCTCGCTGTGGCGAAAGCGCATGTGGTTTCGGAGGGAGGATGGCAGTGGGCAGGTCATGTCGCAGAGAGGGCACTGGTAGTGGTCCACATGGTTACGCATGTGGTCCCGCAGCAGCCGCTCCGTGGCAAATCTCTTGGAACAGTGAGAGCACTGGAAGTGTTGCTTAGCTGTGTGATCTCAGGTAAGCGATTTAACCTCTCTGAGCCTCAGTTTCCTCATCTGCCAAAAGCGTGGATAAGAGGCCTACCTCATGGGGCTGCTGCTAGGATTCACTGAGATAAGAGGATCCAATGAGGTCTGGCAACGGATGTGATCTAAGAACTTGGTGTTGTTGGCAAACATGCCCCCGCAGGTGGGGCAGGCCACCACCTTCTCCTGGGTATGGCTACGGAGGTGCTCTCGAAGCTTAAAGCGGTCTTTGAAGGTGCACGTACAGCCTTTCCAGCCACACAACACCAAGTGGTTGTCCTTGCCGACTGCCTGGTATTCACAGCATAGGCTGTGCGCTTCCACATGCCGATAGAACCACTCGGGATTGTCGAAGGAGCTCTCACAGTGCTCCCACAGACACAGGAAGTGGTCAGGGATGTCAGGGATGAGGTTGCGGCTCTGGAAGTCCAGGACGCAGGGGCTGAGGTCGGCCTGGCTCTGCAGGGCCTGCAGCCCGCACTGTTTCAGCTTGGTGTGGTAGCAGTGGAAGGAGACATGGCGCACAAGATCAGCAGAACTGTCCAGAGAACAAAAGCCGCACTCCTGCCACAAGCAGGAGAATTCTTCCTCCAGCGGGTCCTCCTCCTCCTCCTCCTCCTCCCCGGAGCCCTGCAGGTGCTGAGTGACGTGCTCGCAGAACTCCTCCATGGCTGAGCACACAAAGGAGCAGGACCCCACTCACACTGTAGCCCCAGGTTCTCCTTTCGAGGAACTTTCCCAGGGGGCGGCATGGCCTTCACCCGTCGATCAGTCTAATCGGCTCCGGCGTCTCTCCTGCTCTCCTCCCACCTCCCACCGTCTCCGGTAGGGCTCTTGAGCGACGGCCAACGACAGCCAATTGCCGTTCTCGGATCCCTCTAACAACCAATTGCCCCTGCGACTGACGGAACCCATGCGCGACCAAAACACGGAAGGGGCGGGAGTGAGGGGCGGCGGGACGCGCGGAAAGGTACCGCTGCTGATGCCGCCGATCTCCTGGCGTGGCGTAAGCGGGGATCCCTAGGGCCCGAATTCCCCCAACTGCGCAGGCTCGGCCCACGGCACCCACTGGGCATGCGCAGAGCTCGGGCTGAGCGCAGAGAGTGGTCTCCGACCTTGTGTTGGTTATCAAGCTAGCTGGCCGCGTGGGCGGTGAGGCGGAGGAACAGGTGGAGGAGGCCGAGGAGGCGGAGGAGGAGGCATGCGAGGCTCCGTGCCCAGCACAGTAAGCCCCGCTCAGCCCAAACTGGGGGTCCTTCACCTTCTTAATCTTCCTGTTTCTTAAATATCAGTATTCCTTGTGCCATCTTCTCTTTCCCCTGCACCTCACCTCCTGTGTCACCAGGCTCAGAGAATGACTCCTTCAAGTCAGAAACCTGGCGGTCATGGCTGATTCCTCCCTCACACGTCGCATCCAATCCATTGCCAAGACCTGTAAATGCTACCCCCTTAAATACAGGATCTCTCACGTTCATCCCCCGTTCTTGATGCTCTTGATGTTCGCCGCCCCCTCTCTAGTCCATTAACAACGTCCATCCCAGATGTGTACACTGACCTAACTGGTTCCACTGCGGGCACCCCTACTTCCTTCCAAACCATTCTCGACGGAGCTCTCAAGTCTAGTTCTGATTTTTAATCTTCTTTTGAAAGTATTCTCTCCTTCTCTAGTCAGGGCCTGCTTTATTTGTTTGTTTGTTTGTTTCCACGTAGCTCAGGCTCTCCTGTGGGGCTGGTGACTCAGGGCTTCCTCCAAAACCAGCAGCTCTGGAGGCAGGCAGTATGAGCAAGGAGGGGCCCTTCATCTCCACTGCAACCACACAAGCTATAGTTTAAGTTTACATGAGATTTATTTGAAAAATTTAGTCTAAAAATGTTACAAATGTGTTGGTGTACAGCATTCTGCATTATTAAACAATTTTACATGTTATATTATTAAAACTATCAAATGTAAGCTATTGAGGCCAGAAATATAAGTTTGCCATATAAAACCCCAAATTTCCATCAAAGGATAATTCAAATTGCCATATTATTCTATTAACTATTCATTTTCTCTGTGGTGATTTACTTCTTTCCAAATTTAATATTGCGTTGGCTTATAATGTTATAGCTGCTATTGTATTTCCTACATGGAAGCTTCATAAATACTAGGGCCGTGCAGTCCAATAGATCTTTCTGTGATAATAGAAGTTTCCATGCTCTGTGCTGTCACTGGTCAGACGTGGCTTTTGAGCACTTAAATGTGGTTAGGGTAACTGAGGAACTGAATTTTTAATTTAATTTAATTGATTTAAATTTAAATTTAAGTAGCCACATGTGGCTGTTGGCTACATGGATGCAGAATAACTCGTGAATAAACATGTGTGAAATACTCAGCTGTCCAGAGACTTTTTACATGTCTTTTTTTTTTTCAGTTTGAGACAGGCTGGGACCTGGGACCCTTTGTTTGCACCTGAACAAACCTCTCCTCAAGCAACAAAATACAAAGAAACTGTAGGGGTCTAAAAATAACTGCATGCATGTGCAGTTGGGGAAAATTATGGACAAAAAGATACAAAAAGACTAAAAATAGTCAACTGCCACTTTTGAAGATCCAGGAGAAAAAAAAGGGTGTTGGGAGCAAAAGCAGGGTACTACACATGCCCCCTGCACACACCACCACCTAAGGGGTGGGCAAACCACCTAAGCCACCCCTCTAGCCCAACCCCTGGACACACCCCTACCCTCACCCCATATAAGGAACAAGCTCACTGCCCTGCCCAGCGAGTGAACAATCAAGGGAATCTGTTGTTTGTTCTCGCTTCCCCCTTCTGCAGGAGGGCCCCCAATAAAGCCTTGCCTGAATTTCTTGTCTGGCTTCTAGCCAATTTCTATTGATTAGGGAAGGCCAACAACCCTGGTTGGTATCAGATTTATGGCACCCAATGTGGGGCAGTTGTCCCCCTCTTGGGAGAGGATCTGGGTACCTCCAGGACCACCAAATACAGCTTCACCATGGGTGACAAGTGGCCACCTTGTGAACCTCTTGTTTCAGTGTCACTGGATTTGGTAAGTCTGCCTTCCTGGCCCCTTGGGACCTCAGTACCCTCATTAAGACTCTACACTTTCCCCTCCCCCTTGTCTTTTCCCTCTCCTGAAATCTCTCCACTTCTCCTCTCTCTGTCCTCTTCTCTCTCTGTCCTCTCTTACCTCTGTCCCCTACTTCTGAAAGACTGGACATTGGCAGCTACAGCGTCACTCCTCTCAGCTTGTGAGACCATGCTCCCTCTGACCGGCAATGGCTCCCTTTGATAGGTGACAGAGGTGGGAGAGGCATGCCTCACACCATGCAGACCCTGGTCCAGCAGCCTCTCCCTGACAGGAGGTTTATGAGAGTGATAGGGGGTTAAACCTCATATCATGAACTGGCTGGATGTTCTATCATCCCAGTATTCTCACCTGTATTTTCCTGCTGTCTCTTTCCCTTTTTCAGTCTTTTCTGTCCCTCCCCCCTTCCCCCTCCCTGAATCCTCATACCTGAAGTCTCTGCCAAAATTGTGGGCATGGTGGAGCATTTAAACCTTGAAATACAAATGCAGCACACTTTCCCTGAGATTCCAGGCTTGGCTTACTTGGTGGGATTTTAAAGAACAAAAAAGAAAAGAAAGGAGCTTGCAATTTTCCCTCCTCTGCTTTTGCAGTGTAACTATTCTTTCTGCCTGAGCTCTAGGGTCTTGCATCTGTCTCTTCTGCTTTTGCAGTGTAACTATTCTGCCTGGGCTCTCAGGAACTACCTGATTCATCTGTAGCCTCCCAGACCAAGGAAAAAAAGGGACCATTTTAAATTCAAGTGGGAAACTATGAGGCCTCTGGTTCTGTCTTTATGGAAAAATTAACTTGTAAATGATCTGTATTTAATTGGCTTAAGGAAATGGAGTGCTTATACACATTCTCAGAAATATAAAGGAGGCTCACCAGAATACATTTTGGGTTAATGTGATCTGGGGAATATTCAATATCTAATTAATCTCTGGTATTAGAGACAGCTTAAGCTTGTGGGTTTAATTAATGCAAACCTGTCTTTAGAGTCATCAACATTAAGTATAATACTTTTATTGTACCTATGGTTACTGAAAGTCAATAAGTGCATATTGTTTCAGTTATAAAATCTGTTAATATGGAAAATAACCTGATATGATTAAACTTTTAAGTAAATGGTCCTGAGATAAGAGCGTTTTGGTAAACTCTATAGGAATAATTATGTTTTGGAAACGTCCATTTAAATAGTCTCTCCAAATTTTGGTAACTTAAAACTAAATTAAGTTAAATGATAGGAATTCATTGAATATCCAGGCCATTTCAAATAAGATAAAATATTGGGAACATTAATTGCTAAGCAGGTCTAAATTTACCTACTTTTGTCTTCTTGTGAGAGAGAAACTAAAGCTGTTTGGTGTCACCTTGAGATGTTCTCTATCAATTTATAGAATGCTAATGTAAATGACAGTTCATGGTTGCTTAAGGAAAGTAGGAGGTGTGTTTTCAGAAAGAAATGTATGAGGATTGGAAATATACTTTGTTAATGTAAAAAGGGTGAGTTTGTTCCATAGCTGGTTATTTCTGAATGGAAAGAATAAGGGACTTTCTGGCTACAGAAAGTTGCAGAAGGTTTGTGGAAGAGGAACACTGAGAAAAGAATTTTGTATGTGGTCAGGACTTTCTAAGGTTGGATTAAATTTAATTAGGTAAATGGATTTTATTATGAGTAGGCTGATACAGGACTGGATTTGGTTTCTCTCTCTCTCAAAAGAGAACAAAGTTTTCCTGGAATGCTGTTTTTTTGATAACAGATTGTATGAGTTTCTGTGTCTTTAAGTGATCTGTATTTATTTTTGAAATCTTTTTTTTTTTTTCACCTTAGTCTAGGAATAATTGTTTCACAGCCACCTATGATTCTATCTGACCAGGTGTTTGTAAAGCTTTTTGAAATTTTTGACAGACATCCCAAATATCAAATTCTAATTAAAGTTCTTTTGACCCCCCCCAGCTAACTTTGGGGTGCTTCAAAGGGCCCTTGGAGAATCCTAAAGAGAGATCCTAAACTAATTGGGTTCATTTTGTATGTTAAATTACATGGGAAACATTGTCCAAACTCTCTGTTCCTTGTGTCAGATGGAATCATCAGGCTTTGCCCAATTTTTATCACAGCCACCAAACAAATAAGAGATAGGGTTTTGGGTTCTTCTGCTGTCTAGTCTCTCACCTTACTCTATGCACAAAAAATCCCCTGTGGGAATACTCCTACCTCTAGGCCCTCAGGTCCTGACCCCTGTGGCATTTTCCATTGTGCCCAACTCCAACTCCTCCAGGAGTTCCTTTTTGCACCTCTAGGACCCACTTCACTCTAAGCCTTGGCAGCCCATACCTCGTTACAGACTACCTATTGGGCTGGCCACTTCCAAGCAGCCCACATCCTTTAATAAGGCTTCACAGATGCTCAATCTCGAGGAATACACCCCAACATAGGAAAAAATTGTTATAGGACATAAGCTTTATGGACACCAGATCTCCATCAAAGAGAGTCCTGTCAATGCACTGGCACTGGTTCAAACATCCTCTATAGGGGCCCCCTTGTGCGAGGGACTGGGTCAACCAGAGATGTCTGGTTAGGCGATGGGAGAATAGAGGGCCCTCAAAAACCCATTAGGTAAGATGAGAATTCGGAGGACACTCTAATCCCCTTCTGACAAAAGCCTCCTAGTAAATGTCTCTGAGATTACAGACTTCATTTCGAGGAGTGCTCTTGGTTGCAGGTTACTCAACATAGGAGGATCCTCTTCTAAGCCAGAAGAAACACCTCTGGAATATATTCTTAAAAATTGGAAATTTAAAAAAATAGAAGGGCTGGAAAGGGAAAATTTTTAACTCTACTAACACTGCCTGGCCTTTATGTAAGTTGGGGGATAGAGAAAAATGGCCTGAAAATGGGTCTCTAAATTACAGTACCATCTTGCAATTGGATCTTTACTCTCATAAGATGGGAAAATGGACTGAGGTTCCCTATATCCAAGCCTTCACAGTCCTTTACCAAAACCCCACTCTATGAGGCTCCTTAATCAAAATTCAGGGTAATCAGAAAACACTCCCAACATTTTAGATGATCTCCTTCTAATCTTCCCCAATTTTTAGGGAGGGGGGAAATCAAGTTTCCCCTGCTTCTCCAGAACCACCTGATTCTCCAGAGCCACCTACTTCCCTGGAGGCACCTACTTCTTCAGATTTCTCTGACCAATCCCAAACTCCACCTCCCTATGTCCCTTTATACCCTCCATTACCCTAGGAGGGAGAGACAGGTCTCTCCAGGGTAACTCATAGTGGAACTTCCTATCACCCAGGATCAGGAAAAATAGGCCCTATTAGGGAAGTGGCAAATGGTGAAGGGACAATTAGAGTACATGTGCCCTTCTCTTTAACTGATTTAGCCCAAAGCAGAAGAGACTGGGCCAATTTTCTGAAGACTGTAGTATGTTTGCTGAAGGGTTTCAGGCCCTAACTCAGTCCTTTGATTTAACTTGGAAGGATGTCCAAATAGTCCTGTCTACTTGCTGTAACCCTGAGGAAAAAGAGATTTGGGGCAGCAGCCCAGGGGCACGGTAGCCAGCTTGCCAATCTCAACATTTTGTTAAGGGTGGAGACGCAGTCCCAAATCAGAAGTCCTGTTGTAATTATAATTCCCGAGATGGAACAGAAGGCAGGAAGCACATGATCCAATGTGTATTAGAAGGGATGAGAAAGTATATCAAAAAGCCAAAGGGTAAAGGAGTGACCCAAGAAGAAAAAGAAAATCCAGCCCTCCTTCAGGGATGGCTTGTGCAGGCTTTTTGAAAATTTACTAACATTGAACCATCCACTCCCCAGGGTCAATCCCTGTTGGGAAAACATTTTATCAGCCAGTCTACCCCTGATATAAGGTGGAAACTCCAAAAGTTACAATTAGGCTCACAAACCCCAACGCCCCAACTTCTAGAGGTGGCCTTTGGGGTATTTAATAATCGAGATCTAGCTGAGGAAGAGGAGAGAACCTGACATGAAAACAAGCAGCCCAGGGCTCAAGCTAAACTCATGGCCATAGATGTCAGCCATGCCTTGAAACCTCAGGAGAACCCAGGGGGGCCAAGGAAGTTTAACCATCTTCCTGGAGGTAAAGCCAGCAAGGGGGGATGCTTCAAATGTAAGCCAACTGACCACTGGGCCCAAAAGTGCCAACAAGAGCTCTCTGGCCCATGCCCAGTCTGCAAACAAACCGGTCATTGGAAGTGGGAATGCCCTCCGTCCTGAAGGGGAAGGGGGGCTCCCAATTCCGAGATGGCCAAGTTGGATGACTGAGGTGGCTAGGGGATTCTGGTGACTCCCCACCATGAGATGTCTATCTCCATCAAGAAGCCCTGCATGGTCCTTGATGTGGCAGGTAAGAAAACCATTTTTTTAAATTGATATGGGAGCCACTTACTCTTTCCTGGTCTCTCATGATGGACCTCTTTTCTCCAAAAGCTGTACTGTGACTGATGTCAACAGAAAGCCTCGCACCCATTTCCTCACTGGGCCTCTCACTTGCCAATTTAAACAGCTTTTGATCTCACATGGCTTTTTGATTGTGCCTGAGTGTCCTACCCCACTACTGGGGAGAGACCTTATGGGCTCCCTTGGAACCACATTACAATTAGGAGGCCCCAAGCAGTCCCTTTTCTTGACTCTGACCAAGACAAATCAGCTGGAAGAACAAGGGTCTATTCCCAACCATATTCTACACACAGTAAGCCCGGCAATTTGGGACAAAGGAATCCCTGGGAAGGCTATAAATGCCTAACCTGTAAAAATTAGCCTTAAGCCAGAAGTCACTTATCCTAACAAGAGACAGTACCCCATAAAGTTGGAAGCAAAAAAAGTTTGCAACCTCTCATAGATAAATTCTTAAAACATGGCCTCTTAGTGCACTGTCAGTCTCCATGCAATAACCCCTATTCTGCTAGTTGTTAAGCCAAATGGGAAATATCAAATGGTACAAGACCTTAAATCAGTAAATGATGAAGTGGTCCCTATACATACCCTTGTGGTCAGTCCTTATAATATATTAGTCCAGATTCCTGGAGATGCCAAATGTTTTACTGTGCTTGACCTCAGGATGCCTTCTTTTGCATACCAGTTCATCCCTCATCACAGTATCTGTTTGCCTTCGAGTGGACTAACCCCCGCTATGGCCAAATGCAACAATATACCTGGATGGTATTACCCCCAGGGATTTTAAGACAGCCCACACTTGTTCGTCCAGGCCCTAGGAAAAGAGCTAAAGGAAATACACCTAAAAGAAGGGCCATTCTACAATATGTAGACATATTAATATGTAGTCCCACCATGGAGGCCTCAGATCAGAATACCATTGAAGTCTTTAATTTCCTTGGGACCCAGGGTTACAGTGCCTCCCAGAAAAAAAAAAAAAAAAAAAAAGCACAAATCTCAAAACAACAAGTTATATATCTGGGATATATTATAAACCCTGGAAGTAGACAGTTATCGCCAGATAGAAAACAAGCTATATTAGGCCTAAGCTCCCAAAAGACAAAATAAAACTTTGTACTTTCTTAGGCATGGCAGGATTTTGAAGAATTTGGATTCCAGGATTCAGACGAATGGCTAAGCTTCTATACAAAGCCACTAAAGGCCCAAATACAGAACAATTACTTTGGACTGGAAAACAAGAAAAAGTTTTTAATAATATCAAACAGGCCCTCACCAGAGCTCCTGCTCTGGGTCTCCCCAATTTAAAAAAAAAACAAAGCCATTTGTGTTGTACATAGCTGAAGAACAGGGAACAGTTCTGGGGGTCCCTGTACAAAAGCTAGGAGAAGTTCCTCAGCCTATAGTCTATTTTTCCAAACAACTAGACTCCGTGGCCTGAGGTTGGCCTGGCTGCCTCTGGGCAGTAGCTGCCACTGCTTTATTAGTGGAAGAAGCTAACAAGCTTACCTTTAAATAGCTGCTGGAAGTCCAGACCCCTCATCAAGTACAAGGGATTTGGAGATTAAAGGCCACCACTGGTTAACTGGAGGCTGCATTACTAAGTACTAGGCTTTACTCCTTGACTGTCCAGAAGTAACCCTCAAAACTTGCCACACCCTCAACCCAGCTACAGTAATGCCTGCAGAAAGCCCAGAACTAACACATTCCTGTCTTGAAACCCTTGACCTGGTTTATGCCTGCAGGCCTGATCAAACAGACCAGGCCATAGAAAACACTGAGGAAGAATAGCATATTGATGGCAGTAGTTTTGTTAAAGATGGAGTCAGGAAGGCAGGGTGTGCTATCGTGAGTGTTCATAGTCTTATGGAAGCAAAACGTTTGTCACCCAACACTTCTGCCTAGAGGGTTGAGCTTACAGCCCTAACTTGAGCCTTAACCTTAGGGAAAGGAAAATTATAAATATATATACAATATGCCTTCCTTGTTTTGCATGCCCATGGAGCTGTCTGGAAAGAAAGAGGACCTTAAAATGCAAAAATTCCCCTTTAAAATATGGGGCTGAGATTTTACATCTCGTAGAAATGGCTCAAAACCCAGAACTAGTAGCAGTCATTCATTGCCATGTGCACCAAAAGGAAAATTCTCAAATTACCCAAGAGAACAACAGGGCAGATGGAGAGGCAAAGAAAGTAGCCCTGATGCACATACCATGTAGAAACCAACATTGACAAAATTCAACAAGCCACTTGGCTTCAGCAGACAATTAACCACCAATCCTCGCTAATCAATACAGGCAGGGAAATTGAAAACAGTTCTCTAGTTTGTTCTCTTGGAACCCACAAGGTTTAGAAAACTTTCTGACAAGAGGTTTTTATTTTCTTATTACCCTTTTCTTTTCAGTCATATTGATTTATGCCATATTTTTTCTAGTACTGCGTTGTCTTCCCTACTGTTGTAAACTTGTGACTAAGACTTTTTGGTCCAAGAAGTAGACCTGGGACCAATAGGTCCAGACCTTTCATTCTGAAAATAGAGATACATATTCAACTTTAACCCTGAGATTAACAAAAATATATACCCAAGCAGAATGGCTTCTTGGCAGGAGTAACATCGTCTCCCCTGTCTTGTCAACAGTTAAGGAAGCCCTCCCAAAGTTAACCTGGTTCCTTCCCTTTCTAGGCCCTTTAATGGCTATTGTTGTTAGTCTTTTTTTTTTTTTTTTTTTTTTCTGGCTATGCGGCACAGCTTGTGGGATCTTAGTTCCCCAATCAAGGATCGAACGCAGGCTACCTGCAGTGGAAGCACGGAGTCCTAACCACAGGACTGCCAGGAAAGTCCCTTAAATGGCTGTTGCTGTTTTCCTTTCTAGCCATTGTTTTTAACCTTTTTATTGAGTTTGTGTCTTCTAGGCTCCAACAGTTTGAAGTAAGGCTCGTGATGGCTCAAGGAATTCAGCCCATTCCAGCGGAGAGTGGCCCAGGTCCTTACAGGTCCTTGAGACAGTCAGAAAGGTACTTGTACACCTCTGGGGCAGGCTAGGTTCTGTGGCCCCTGTCCAGCAGGAAGAAGTGTCAGAAGAAACCTTCAGCCCCTTATTCCTTAAGAGTACGGGTGTAGAGTCTCTCAGGGGAGAAGGAGACAGGCTGGGACCTGGGACCCTTTGCTGCAGTGCTTGCACCTGTACACACCTCTCCTCGAGCAACAAAATACAAAGAAACTGTATGGGACTAAAAATAACTGTGTCCATGTGCAGCTGGGACAAATTCTAGACAAAAGAGACCAAAAAAAAAACCCAACTGCCACTTTTGAAGGGCCTGGAGCAAAAGCAGGGGGTTGAGAGCAAAAGCAGGGTACAGCACATGCCCCCTGCACACAACACCACCTAAGGGGTGGGAAAGCCACCTAAGCTACCCCTCCAGGCTGACCCCTGAACACATCCCTATCTTCACCCCATATAAGGAACAAGCTCACTCGCTCAGTGAGCAAGAAAGCAGGGGAACCTATTGTTTGTTGTCACTCCCCCGATGCAGCAGGGGCCCCAATAAAGACTTGTCTGAATTTCTTGTCTGGCCTCTAGTCAATTTCTATTGATTGGGGAAGGCCAAGAACCCTGGTCAGTATCAAGTTCATAACCATAGATGGAGAAAAAAAAACAAAGGACTTAGATTTCATAAATGATGTCACTTTGAGAGCAAAAGGAATATGTATTTTGAATCTGCCATCCACTCCCCCTTTATCTTTGTCCCCTTGTGGAAATTACCTTTGATTTTCTCTTTTGTGATTTTGAGTGATGTTGCTTTCCAATGAATGGGATGGATTGGGAGCCTGGAAGACATTTTCTGTAGACTACTTCCTTGAGAGCATTTGAAAATACAATGAAGAAACAATTAATGTCACAATAAGCTTTAACAGTTCTGAGAAAATTCCAATATGCAAACATCCAAACAACAGTAATGAACAATGAAATTAGGTAAAATGAAAAATACTTCTTGACTCCGGACTTATCCTTCTTATTATCATTTTAAAGAATCAACAAAGGACTCATATGCCGGAATCTTTGATGATTTAAAAACTGCTATTTTAAAGTAGAATCTTATGTTGTCAGTTCTGCTCTATTCCTTATTGTTTTTTTATAAACTAACAAGTGACTTCTGGGCTTTATGCTTAAGGAGGCTTTCAACACTCACAAAAATTTATCATGAAGAGTTATTTTAAGAATATACAAGATTGCTGTGTGGAAAAGGGTAGAAGACACCAGAAACATTTTATGTGTGATTTTATCCTTTTTTTTAGAAGAACAACAACAACAAACAACATTATTGTCACAAGGAGTAACTTAAATATAGGAAGAAGAAAAGAGGGACTTAAAAAAACCTCACAAGAGATGAAAGGTCAGTGTTTCAAAGTCTGTGATATCCTTAAATCTGAGGTCAATGAATAAAGACTTACTTTTTTTCCAGTGACAAATGCTAACAGAAATGAAAGAAGCAGAATGATGGTGGTGAGGCTTATACACAATCAGTCAATACAGAGAAGCACAAGGGGAACAAGCCACAGTCTACAGGTTCAGGCTCTTTCTGCTTGGATTTCCATTAACCTTCCTTGATTAAGACTCTTCTAGCATGCAGTACACTGTGGGCTTTGTCTTTCTGAACTTATGCTGTTCTTCACTGTCAGTTACGCCACTCACCTTGCTAATCCACCAGTGGTATTCTGTTCACCATCTCTATCTCACCTCTTTGGAAAGCAATCAAGTGTTCCCAGACAAATCCCTCTTGTGATTCTAGCTCTATCGCTCCTTTCTAAGCTGTTAATGTTTTGGTATTTCCCTCTCTCATATTTTCCTTGTTCACCAAAATGTAACTTCGTCTCTTCTTCTCATTTACAATCAAAAGAGGAAAAAAAAAAACCTAAGAGGCAATAAATTGTCACAGGGATAGTCCAATTTGCCAAATGTTATAGTTCTTTCCAAGGTCAAATTCCTTTGTTTCTGATTTTATCTTGAGTAGCATTGCATATAAATTGTGTAATAATATGTCTGTATCAAAAACAAGGTAAGCAATGTTATTAATTATAATGTTTTTGCTATTATACCCATATACAACCCAAAATATACAAATATATAATTTTACATTATGTCATAGTATAGTAAACTAATTTTGAGTGACATATTTTGGGACCTGTGCAAACACTTTACATAGATTATTCCATTTATTGTTAGGAGGCGGCCCTAAAGATGCAATAAACACACCATTCATGTCCTTCTTCTTCACTCTGTCCCCCTGTCTCTCTCTGTCTCTTCCTTTGTCTTCTACTGTTTCAATTTCTCATCTCTCTTTGTCTTTCAGGCATCTCCACTCAGCAGAGAACATACCCACCAGCTGCTCTATGGTCACATTACTTAGCTAATTGGCTAACCAAAGAGAGAAGAAAGTTTCTCTCTCCGCTTCAGCTTTCAAACTCCCAAAGAAGAACTGTGATCAGCATACATCACATGGTCCTCTTTGTACCTTTCATTATTGCAGGGGGAGGGGGTAAGGGGTCATGACTTGAATGATTTGACACCCTGCAAACTACATGAGCACTTCTCAGAAAGAAGAGGGTGATATTTTGGACAGGTAAAACTGTCCAGTAAAATGGATATCAACATCTTTAAGCAGAGAAAAAATTGTAACTCTTGGTCAGCCCCACAGTCAATAATGGTCATGCTAAACAAATTGTGGATCTTTTGCTTATATGTGTGTAGTGTTGGGACTTTTATTTTCTTCCCCAGGGTTATATGGAAAGAGAAGAATGTATGGAGACAGGAGCGAGGATGGTGATAGAGCAGACATGCAGAAAAGGTTTCCAGTCTGTGATCTCGCCCTACACTTAACATGTTGTAAAATGGTGTGGTAGGCTGCTAATGCCCAGAGAGATGTCCATGTCCTAATCCCAGGAATCTATACATGTTCCTTCATTTGGAAAGAGGACTTTGCAGAAGTAATTAAGTACCTTTGAGATCAGGAGATTGTTCTTCATTACCTGAGTGGACCCTAAATATCATCACAAGTGCTTGATAGTGACAGAGGGAAATCACAGACACACACACACACACAAAGCAGAATATGATGTGAGCAAGGATGCAGAGACTGGAGTGATGCAGAATTCTGGCGCCACCAGAATCTGGAAGAAGCAAGGAAAGATTCCCCCCCAGAGTTTCTAGAGGAAATTAAACCCTACAGAGTTCTGGCCTCTAGAACTCTGAGAGAATGAAGTCCTATTGTTTGAAAACACCAAATCCACAAACTACCTTCCACAGGACATTGCTCATGGTTTTTAAAAATCTTTGTAACTGATCATTGGAAGACTCTTTTCTTCAATGTCTCACCTGTTGTTAATAATCCCATACAGTTTTTCATCTTACATTTTGTAATTATCATATCTAGAAGTTTGATTTATTTCTTTTCTTGTGTCTTTCATGTCTCCTCCTTACATTTTAAACAACTATAATTTAGTTATAACAATTGTTTTAGTGTCCTTATTTACAATTCTAACGTGTGAATTATGGGTAAGTTTTGATTAGTTATTCTCTTTTATTATGTGTCATGTTTTCCTACTTCTTTGCATACCTGGTATTTTGATTGGATGCCATGCATTGTGAATTTCACATTTTTAGATATTATGCATTTTTGTTTTTATATAAATACTCTAGAGCTTTGTTCTGGGATTTTAACTATATTAAAAGCATTTCTTTTTCTTTCTTCTTGCTTCTAGTATTTGTTAGGTGGGACCAGAGAAGTGCTCAGCATAGGGCTCATTATTCCACATTACTAAGTAAGATCTTTGCATGTACTCTACTCAATGTCCCATGAATAATAAATTATGTTTTCCAGTATGCAAATTGGGAACAGGCACTATTCTTGTCCTGCTTCAATGTTGGCACTATTACCACTGATGCTTTTCTTTTTGTCCACATTGCACGCCATGCGGGATCTTAGTTCCCCGACCAGAGGTTGAACACAAACCCAGGACCTCAGCAGTGAAAGCATGGAGTCCGAACCACTGGACTGCCAGGGAATTCCTGATCACGGATGCTTTTAGGTGGTGATCTTCTTCCCAAACTCAGTTATTTTTCTTTGCACATAAATGTTAATAAATATCCTGTGGATCCTAGAATTCTCTGTGCATCTCTCTCCTGTCCAGTACTACTACAATCTCTGGCTGCCTTGGTCCCTCCAGACTTTCAGCTCTGTCTTCTCAGTTGAGGGAGTTTTCTGAGTTCCCCTGAGTCCCTTCTCACCATGTCACAGCCTGGAAACACTCTCGAGGCTGTGAACCGGGGCAAGTCAAGACTCAGCTTATTTTTTTCCCTATTTCTCAAAGATCACTGTCCTTCACTCCCTAATGTCCAGTGTCATGAAACTGTTGTTTCATATATTTTGTGTGCTTTTTGTTGTTTTAGATGAAAGAGTAAATGCAGTTCATGTGCACTCCAGCTGGCCATGAGCATGTACTATCTGAACTACATTCTGCTTGTAAGTACAATCTTGTATCTCTCTCTCACAAGATCGTGAGTTTTGACAGGTAGATTCTTTGTGGGTTTTCATCTTAATCTCTGCCCCTCATTGTTAACACAGTGTTTTGTATATATTAAGCATTTAATTAATACTTCCTGATTTTTGAACTGTTAAACAAAGCTCCAAATTGAGATTTGTTGAATGTTGTACATGTTTCCATAAATTACAAAGATGGAAATTTAGCTTCCCCCACCCCTTAGCCTCATTTTATAACTATGGCACATATGGCCCACAAGGGTTAATATCCTTTCTAATACTATTTAGAGTCCAACATAAAATGCAGTCTAGTGTTTGACTTTAAGAGAATTACTTAATCAGCCGGTGGTGGATGGTTTGCATCCATCTATAAAATGGGTATAATAATACTGGCTGTAAATAAATGACTGTTGTGTGGCTAAGATGAAGACTCAGTTTGTGGGTAATAGAGTACCCTCAGCAACTTTCTAAAATATTAATGAAAACAATAATTTTGCATATAAATAGTTTGAGCAAAGGATTCAAATGCTTTCAAAGAATTCAAAGGAAAAAGCATAAGAGAATAATCAGTATTTCTTGTTCAAATGGAAAACACAACTTTCTTAACTAAATATCTGCTGTATATGCAGGTCAGCAATGTTTATAACTATGATGATGATATAACCAACACAGCTAACACTGTTACCCCAAAAGACTCATACTCCCACACTGCTGTATCCATTTTTTGTGTGTAACTCCATCCGTTATGTGCTTCTTAGAAACACAAAAGTTAAACTGCTATGCCTATTCCTCTCATATAGTACTTTTCAAAATACATCACAAAAATAGCAGTTTTAATAATAATTCTTACCTTCTTTCAACTCATAATTTAAAATATTATAAAAACACTATTAAAATGGACTTACTGTCCTAATTCTCTTTTTTCATTTTAGATAAGAATTTTGTTTAGTCTGCTAGTATTTACAGGTACCCCAAAAGTTAGCCAGCTCTCCTTCTAAGTACAGATGAAGTCGCTAAGCCACTTGCTCCAAGGTAGTAACTTCGGGATTTCTAAAACACCAAACTATTTTGGAAAGTATAAGAGCTCTTTCATTTCCCCTGGTAGCACACTTCAGCCTCAAGTTATGATGAACTGGCAGACAACAAATTAATGGGCATCATAATGTTAGGATTTGGCTAATCAACAAAAATTAAATGAACACAAGCAGCCTAAAGGAAGCAGAATGTGTGCAAAGGATTGTCATTTCAGTTTTAATTAACTTTGTCTTCACACAGATCATGCTGTCTTTTAAACCTGGCCAAACTCTATTAAAGGTCTGAGGATTTGGGCTGGCTCTAAATGGCAAACCTGATTTACTGGAGAAGATTTCATTTCACTTGCACTTGTTTACTTATTCAGAAAATAAGTTGAAAAAAAAAACATGAACATAAATTTTTAAAAAGTCCTAATGTTGAACTTCATCTAAAAAATGATGAGCTATTTAAAATGCATGTTATATTATTTTTAATTGGAAAATTCGATTATACATGGTCTGCTTAAACATTCTGAAGTTATTATAGGTGAGAGAAATTAGGTAAATTTATACTTGTTTTTCTGAAAGCATTTGTATTGTTCCCTTAGAGAAAGTTTGTAAACAAGTGTGGAAACAACACAGAATAAAGCCTCAAACTGTTCTTGATACCAGTAAACCAGTACTCTGGAGAGGACGATTTCTGAAGGAAAAGTCATTACTCACAGAATAGAAAATCATAAGTTTTAGGATGATCTTATGACACTCCTGGTTTTAACTTATTTGATATGGAAATAAGGAATCACGGAAATTTACGGAAAAGCAATAATTTGGCACAGCACCTCCACAATAAGTATAAAATCTAAATATGTTCTTTGAGAAGATAAACAAAACTGATAGACCATTAGCCAGACTCATCAAGAAAAAAAGGGAGACGACTCAAATCAACAGAATTAGAAATGCAAAAGAAGAAGTAACAACTGACACTGCAGAAATACAAGGGATCATGAGGCACCACTACAAGCAACTATATGCCAATAAAATGGACAACCTGGAAGAAATGGAAAAAATCTTACAAAAGCACCAACTTCCGAGACTGAACCAGGAAGAAATAGGAAATAGACCAATCACAGCACTGAAATTGAAACTGTGACTAAAATTTTTCCAACAAACAAAACCCCAGGACCAGATGGCTTCACAGGTGAATTCTACTAAACAATTAGAGAAGAGTTAACACCTATCCTTCTCAAACTCTTCCAAAATATAGCAGAGGGGAGAACACTCCCAAACATATTCTATGAGGCCACCATCATGGTGATAGCAAAACCAGACAAGGATGTCACAAAAAAGAGAAATATACAGGCCAAAATCACTGATAAACATACATGCAAAAATCCTCAACAAATACCATGCTCAAGTGGGGTTATCCCAGGAATGCTAGGGTTCCCCAATTTACATAAATCAATCAATTTGATAAACCATATTAACAAACTGAAGGATAAAAAACATATGATCATCTCAATAGATGCAGAAAGAGCTTTCAGCAAAATTCAATACTGATTTATGATTAAAATCCTCAAGGAAGTAGGCATAGAGGGAACTTACCTCAACATAATAAAGGTCATATATGACACACCAACATCAAACATCATTCTCAATGGTGAAAAACTGAAAGCATTTCCGCTAAGATCACGAACGAAACAAGGAAGTCCACTCTCACCACTTATTCAACATAGTTTTGGAAGTCCTATCCACAGCAATCAGAAAAGAAAAAGAAATAAAATGAATACAAATTGGAAAAGAAGATGTAAAACTGTCACTGTTTGCAGATGACATGATACTATACATAAAGAATCCTAAAGATGCCACCAGAAAACTACTAGAGCTAATCAATGAATTTGGTAAAGTAGCAGAATACAAAATTAATGCACAGAAATCTCTTGCATTCCTATACACTAATGATGAAAAATCTGAAAGAGGAATTAAAGAAACACTCCCATTTACCACTGCAACAAAAAGAATAAAAGACCAGGGATTAAACCTACACAAGGAGACAAAAGATCTATATGCAGAGAACTGTAAGATACTGATGAAAGAAATTAAAGACATTACAAACAGATGGAGATATATACCATGTACCTAGATTGGAAGAATCAACATTGTGAAAATGACCCACAGCAATCTGCAGATTCAATGCAATCCCTGTCAAACTACCAATGGCAATTTTCACAGAAGTAGAACAAAGAATTTCACAATTTGTATGGAAACACAAAAGACCTGGAATAGCCAAAGCAATCATGAGAAAGAAAAACGGAGCTGGAGGAATAAGTCTCCCTGCCTTCAGACTATACTACAAAGCTACAGTAATCTAGACAGTATGGTACTCACACAAAAACAGAAATATAGATAAATGGAACAGGATAGAAAGCCCAGAGATAAACCCACACACATATGGCCACCTTAACTTTGATAAAGGAGGGAGGAATATACAATGGAGAAAAAGCCTCTTCAATAAGTGGTGCTGGGAAAACTGGGCAGCTACATGTAAAGAATGAAATTAGAACACTTCCTAACACCATACACAAAAAGAAACTCGAAATGGATTAAAGACCTAAATGTAAGGTCAGGCAGTATAAAATTCTTAGAGGAAACTATAGGAAGAACACTCTTTGACATAAATCACAGCAAGATCTTTTTTGACCCACCTCATAGAGAAATGGAAATAAAAATAAACAAATGGGACCTAATGAAACTTAAAATCTTCTGCACAGCAAAGGAAACCATAAACAAGACAAAAAGAAAACCCTCAGAATGGGAGAAAATATTTTCAAATGAAGCAACTGACAAAGGATTCATCTCCTAAATGTACAAGCAGCTCATACAGCTGAATATAAAAAATAAAATAACCCAATCCAGAAATGGGCAGAAGACCTAAATAGATATTTCTCCAAAGAAAATATACAGATTGCCACAAACACATGAAAGGATCCTCAACATCACTAATCATTAGAGAAATGCAAATCAAAACTAGAATGAGTTATCTCCTCATACTATTTAGAAGGCCATCATCAAAAAATCTACAAACAATAAATGCTGTAGAGGGTGTGGAGAAAGGGAAACCCTCTTGCACAGTTGGTAGGAACATAAATTGATACAGCCATTGTGGAGAACAGTATGGAGAGTCCTTAAAAAACTAAAATAGAACTACTACACGACCCAGCAATCCCACTACTGGGCAAATACCCCGAGAAAGCCATAATTCAAAAAGAGTCATGTACCACAATGTTCATTGCAGCTCTATTTACAATAGCCAGGACATGGAAGCAACCTAGGTGTCCATCAACAGATGAATGGATAAAGAAGATGTGGCACATATACACAATAGAATATCACCTCACCTTAAAAAGAAATGAAATTGAGTTATTTGTAGTGAGGTGGAGGGACATGGAGACTGTCATACAGAGTGAAGTAAGTCAGAAAGAGTAAAACATATACCATATTGTAACACATATATATGGAATTTAGAAAAAGAAAAAAATGGTTCTGAAGAACTTAGGGGCAGGACAGGAATAAGATGCTGACATAGAGAATGGACTTGAGGACCTGGGGAAGGGGAAGGGTAAGCTGGGACGAAGTGAGAGAGTGGCATGGACACATATACACTACTAAATATAAAATAGATATCTAGTGGGAAGCAGCCACATACCATAGTGAGATCAGCTTGGTGCTTTGTGTCCACCTAGAGGGGTGGGATAGGGAGGGTGGGAGGCAGCTGCAAGAGAGAGGGGATATGGGGATAAATGTATATGTATAGCTGATTCACTTTGTTATACAGCAGAAACTAACACACCATTGTAAAGCAATTATACTCCAATAAAGATGTTAAAAACTATAGCACAAAGATATCTAGCTGAATATATTTTTTACCATAAAAAGAAGAAAAACTCAGTGTGCTGTGTCAATGTTGCATTTGGGTAAGGCAAGAAGGAAATTGAGTGAAGGGGGAAATGTTTGTTGAGCCCGAGATGACATACCCTGCCACATACAGCACTACAGGATTCCCAGGTGCATAATAGCCCATCCCATGTGTCTGAGATGTGTATTATTTCACTTATTTTTAACAAAACCCAATAAAATAAGTATTCATATTTCCATTTTAAAATATTTTATTGAGGTATAGTTGATTTACAATGTGTTTATTTCTGCTCTATAGCAAAGTGATTCATATATATATATATATGTATATGTAGATAGATAGATATAAATATATATTCTTTTACATATTCTCTTCCATTATGGTTTATCTAGCAGGGCCTTGTTTTTTATCCATCCTTTTATAATAGCTTGCATCTGCTTATCCCCAATTCCCAATCCTTCCCTCCCTCACCATTCCTCCTCTTCCTTGGCAACTTGTCTGTTTTCTATGCCTGTGAATCTCTTTCTTTTTTTTAGAAAAATTCAACTGTGTCATGTTTTAGATTCCACATATAAGCAATATCATATGATATTTGTCTTTCATTGGCTTTGCTTAGTATGATAATCTCTATGTCCGTGCATGTTCCTGCAAATGGCATTATTTCATTCTTTTTCATGGCTGAGTAATATTCTACTGTATATATAAATATATTCATTATATATATAAAGATATACAGTATATATATAAAGGTATATATTATGTGTATATATGTATGTGTATATATATATATGTGTGTATGTGTGTGTGTGTGTGTGTGTGTGTGTGTGTGTGTGTATACCACATCTTTATCCATTCAGTGGATATTTAGGTTGTTTCCATGTCTTGGCTATTGTAAATAGTGCTGTTATGAACATAGGGGTGCATGTATCTTTTCAAATTATTGTCTGGATATACGCCCAGGAGTGGGATTGCTGGATCATACGGCAACTCTATTTTTAGTTTTTTGAGGAACCTCCATACTATTTTCCATAGTAAACTGGCTGAACCAGTTTACATTCCCACCAACAGTGCAAGAGTGTTCCCTTTTATCCTCACTCCCTCCAGCATTTGTTATTTAACGATGGCCGTTCTGACCAGTGTGAGGTGACACCTCATTTGGTTTTGATTTGCATTTCTCTAGTAATTAGCACATATCTCCATTTTTATCCACAAGGATATATAGGCTCGGTGCCTTTTATTGCAAGAAATGAAAGAAGCATGAGCATGCCTGTTTATAAAGAAAAATGGTAACTGATCTTTAAGGTTCAATCATGTTCATTCCACACACATATTAAGGCAGTTGGCAAGCACTGGACATGTTCCCAAATATACTGTGCTCTTTCCTTTCCACTGCTGCTCTCTGACCTGTCTGTTTCATTTTAGGAAATGCCAAGTCCCTCCCTCATTTTTTAAACCTCATATGCATTATCTAACATTGCCCCATTTTAACATAATTTTATCCTAAGTAAGAACAGCTCAATGACCTCACAAAATAACCTGATGATAGCATGTCAGTAATGGACACACACACACACACACACACACACATGTAACTACTTAAGATAAAAGTGCCTAAATTGGTAGAGGGGATTTCAGTCTTTTCCCTGAAATAAGAAATATCTCATGCCTTGAGTAGGGAAAACATCTCCAGGCAAAGTGTTCATTTTGTAAAATTGAAATATAGCATTGTGTAAGTTTATGGTATGCAACATGTTGATTTGATACATTTATATATTGCAGTATGATTACCTCCTTAGCATTAGTTGGCACCCCCATATCATCAAATAATTATCATTTCTTTTTTGTGGTGGGAACAATTAATGCCTAGTCTCTTAGCAACTTTGAAGTTTATAACACAGTACTGTTGACTATGATTATTATGCTCTGCATTGGCTCCCCAGGCCTTACATATCTACTACTTCTCAGTTTGTCCCCTTAAACAACCCATCCTCAATCCCCCACCCCCAGCCTCTGGTAACCACCATTCAGCTCTCTGTTCTTATGAGTTTGGCTGTCTTGATTATACATATTAAGTGATATCATACAGTATATGTCTTTCTCTGTCTGACATCTCACTTAGCATGAAGTCCTCAAGGTCTATCCATGTTGTTACAAGTGGCAGGATTTCCTTTTTTCTTGTGGCTGAATAATATTCCATTGTGTAAATATACCACAACTTTCTAATCCATTCATTCATTGATGGACATTTAGGTTATTTTCATGTCTTTACTGTAAATAATGCTGCAATAAACAAGGGAGTGTATATAGCTCTTCAAACTTCTGTTTTCATTTCCTTTGGATATATAGCCAGAAGTGGAACTGCTGGATCATATGGTAGTTTTATTTTTAATTTTTTTTGAGTAATCTCTATATTGTTTTCCATAGTGGCTGAACCAATTTACATTCCCACCAACAATGCTGCCCAAGTGTTCCCTTTTCTCCACATCCTTGCCAACACTTGTTAACTCTTGTCTTCTTGATGACTGCCATTCTAACAGGTGTGAGATAATATCTCACTGTGCTACATGTTGGCCATTTAGATGTCTTCTTTGAAAAAAATGCCTATTTCGTTTCTCTGCCCATTTTTTTAAACCAGATTGCTTATTTTATTGTTATTGAATGGTATGAGATCTTTATATACTTTCTATATTAACCCCTTATCCAATACATGTTTTGCAAATATTTTCTCCCATTCTGTAGGTTGCTGTTTCATTTCTGTAGGTTGCTGCTTCTTCATCGTACCTTTTGCTATGAAGAAGTTTTTAATTTTGATGAAGTCTCACTTGTTGAGTTTTGCTTTTGTTGCCTGAGGTTTCTGGTGTCATATCTGGAAAATAATTGCCAGTCGAATATCAAGGATTTTCTTCACTGTTTTCTTCTAGGAGTTTCATGGTATCAGGTCTTATGTACAAGTCTTTAATCCATTTTGAGTTATTTTTTGTGAGTGGTGTAAGATGGGGGTCCAATTTCATTTTTTTGTGTATGGTTATCCAGTATTCCCAACACCATTTGTTGAAGAGACTCTCCTTTCCCCACTGAGTGTTTTCTTGGCTTTTCACTTGTTGAACATACATGTGGAGGTTTAATTCTGGGCTCTTTATTCTGTTCCATTGGCCTTAAGGTCTACTTTTATCCTGTACCATATTGTTTTAATTACTATAGATTTGTAGTATACTAGCTTGAAATCAGGAAGTATGATGCCTCTGGCCCTGTTTTTTCTCAGGATTGCTTTGGCTTATTTGGGATCTTTTGTGTTTCTATACAAAATTTAGGATTATGTTTTCTATATATGTGAAAAATGCTATTGGAACTTTGATAGGGATTGTATCAAATCAATAGATGGTTTTGGGTAGAATGGACACTTTACAATATTAATTCTTCTGATCCATGAACATGGTTTGCATCTTTTCAATTTCTTACATCAAGGTCTTGTAAATTTTATTGTATAGATCTTTTATCCATTGGTTAAATTTGATCCTAAGTATTTTATTGCTTTTGATGCTGTTGTGAATGATTGATGAGATATATTTATTTATTTATTTTTTGCTGTTCCTTTGTTAGTGTATAAAACCACCACTGATTTCTGTATGTTGATTTTTTTTTTTTTTTATAAACAGATCTCAAAGACAAAGTCTTGTTGACCTTATACGGACCTTCACTTCATGAAGATTTGCTTCAGATCTTTTATAAATTTATTTATTTGATTTTTGGCTGTGTTGGGTCTTCATTTCTGTGTGAGGGCTTTCTCTAGTTGTGGCAAGCGGGGGCCACTCTTCATCGCGGTGAGCAGGCCTCTCACTGTCGTGGCCTCTCTTGTTGCGGAGCACAGTCTCCAGGCGCACAGGCTCAGTAGTTGTGGCTTATGGGCTTAGTTGCTCCACGGCTTGTGGGATCTTCCCAGACCAGGGCTTGAACTCGTGTCCCCTGCATTGGTAGGCAGATTCTCAACCACTGCGCCACCAGGGAAGCCCCATGTTGATTTTTATATCCAGCAACTTTACTGAATTCATTGATTAGTTTCAAGTGTTCTGGTTGAGTCTTTAGGATTTTCCATATATAAGATCATATCATTGCAAATAATGACAATTTTCCTTCTTGCTTTTCAATTTGGATTCTTTTTATTTCTTTTTTCCCCTAACTTCTCTAGCTAGGACTTCCAGTACTATGTTGAACAAGAGTGGGCATCCTGAGATTATTCCTGATCCTAGAGAAAAAGCTTTGAATTTTTCACCTTTGAATATAATGTTAGCTGTAGACTTATATATGGCCTTTATTATGTTGAGTATGTTCTTTCAATACACAATTTGTTGAGGGTCTTAGTCATGAAAGAATATTTTATTTTTCCAAATTTTTTTTCTGTATCTGTGGAGATGATCATATGGTTTTTATCCTTTATTATTAATGTGGTATATAATATTGATTGATTTGCATATTTTGAACCATCCTTGCATCCAGGGATAAGTCTCCCTTGGCCATGATATATAACCCTTTTAATGTGTTGTTGAATTAGGTCTGCTAATATTTCTAAGAATGTTTACATCTATATTCATCAGGGACGTTGGTCTATATTCTTACTGTAGTGTCCTTATCTGGATTTGGGATCAGGATAATCTGGCCTCATAAAATTAGTTTGGAAGTGCTCCTTCCTCTTCAATTTTGGAAGGGGTTGAGAGGAATTGGTGTTAATTCTTCCTTAAACACTTGGTGGAATTCACCAGTTAAGCTATGTGGACCTAGGCTTTTCTGTGTTGAGAGGTTTTTGATTATTGATTCAATCCCCTTCTTGTTATTTGCTCATTGTGCTTTTCCTTTTCTTTTTGATTCAGTCTTGGTAGGTTGTATGTTTCTAGAAATTTATCTATTTCTTCTAGGTTATCCAATTATTTGACCTATAAATATTCACAATAGTCTCTTAAGGTTCTATGTATTTCTGGTCCCGTCCCCCTTCTGGGTATCTGGAAACCTTGGGCCCAGGAGCCAATGCTTGCAAGGCATGTGGGCCCAGGTGGCTGCAGGAAGCCAAGGATAGAGCATTACATTTAGTCTTCATGTCTCCATAGGCTCCTCTTGGCTGTGACAATTTCTCACACTTTCCTCATTTTTGAAAACCTTGACAATGTTGAGGAGTACTACCCAGTTCTAAAGGCTCAGAGTCTTCTGCTTCAGTTGACAGAAAGGGAAAGAGAAAGTGGAGGAGTCACTTCAGATTAATAAAAACCACACATTAGAGGTAAAGATCAAGATTCTCCATATGAATAGCTAATTACTTCTCTGCTGTTAGTTGAAAAGACTTTCTTTCCCTCCATTGAATTGAATTTTTGCTCTTGTCAGAAGTCTTTAGAACATATAAGGGAGCTGTCCATGCTTTTGTATTTCTGGTATGGAGCAAAGGAAATCTCCTCTAGCACCCAGTGCTAAGGAAGCATTTCCAATTTGAATATTCCATTGGTCAGGCTGCTGCAGGTGGCCTGGCTTTAGGAAGACATGCCAGGTGGCAGGCAGAGTCTTGGTTCTCCATCCGGGTGTCAGGCCTGCACCTCTGAGGTGGCAGAGACGAGTTGAGGACATTGTTCCACCAGAGACCTCCCGGCACCACATAATATCAAACGGCAAAAACTCTCTAAGAGATCCCATTCCCAAAGCTAAGACGAGGCTCACTCAATGACCAGCAAGCTACAGTTCTGGACACCCTATGCCAAACAACTAGCAAGACAGGAAAACAACCCCATCCATTAGCAGAGTGGCTGACTAAAATCATAATAAGTTCACAGACAGCCCAAAACACACCACTGGATGTGGTCCTGCCCACCACAAAGACAAGATGTAGCCTCACCCACCAGAACACAGGCACCAGTCCCCTGGAGCAGGAATCATACACAACCACTGAAACAACCATACCCACTGGAGGAAGACACCAAAAACAATGGGAATTATGAACGTGCAGCCTGAAGAAAGGAGACCCCAAATACAGTAAGTTAAGCAAAATGAGAAGACAGAAAAACACACAGCAGATGAAGGAGCAAGGTAAAACCCACCAGACCAAATGAAGAGGAAATAAGCAGTCTACCCGACAAAGAATTCAGAGTAATGATAGTAAAGATAATCTAAAATCTTGGAAATAGAATGGAGAAAATGCAAGAAATGTTTAACAAGGACCAAAAAGAACTAAAGAGCAAACAAACAATGATGAACAACACAATAAATGAAATTAAAAATTCTCTATAAAGAATAGCAGAATAACTGAGGGAGAAGAAGGGATAAGTGACCTGGAAGAAAAATAGTGGAAATAACTACTGTAGGGCAGAATAAATGAAAAAGAATGAAAAGAATTGAGGACCATCTCAGAGACCTCTGGGACAACATTAAATGCACCAACATTCGAATTATAGGGGTCGCAGGAAAAAGAAAGGGTCTGAGAAAATATTTGAAGAGATTATAGTTGCAAACTACCTAATATGGGAAAGGAAATAGTTAATCAAGTCCAGGAAGCGCAGAGTCCCTGACAGGATAAATCCAAGGAGAAACATAACAAGACACATATTAATCAAACTATCAAAAATTAAATACAAAAAATACATAATAAAAGCAGCCACAGAAAAGCAATAAATAACCTACAAGGGAATATCCATAAGGTTAACAGCTGACCTTTCAGCAGAAACTGCAATCCAGAAGGGAGTAGCAGGACATATTTAAAGTGATGAAAGGGAAAACACTACAATGAAGATTACTCTAAACAGCAAGGATCTCAGTCAGATTCGATGGAGAAATGAAAACATTTAAAGACAAGCAAAAGCTAGGAGAATTCAGCACCACCAAACCAGCTTTACAACAAATGCTAAAGGAACTTCTCTAGGTGGGAAACACAAGAGAAGGAAAAGACCTACAATAACAAACCCCAAACAATTAGGAAAATGTACATAGGAACAGACATACTGATAACTGCCTTAAATGTAGATGGATTAAATGCTCTAACCAAAAGACACAGAGTGGCTGAATGGGTAAAAAAACAAGACCCATATATATGGTGTCTACAAGAGACCCGTTTCAGACCTAGGAACACATACAGACTGAAAGTGAGGGGATGGAAAAAGATATTCCATACAAATGGAAATCAAAAGAAAGCTGGAGTAGCAATTCTCATATCTGACAAAATAGACTTTAAAATAAAGACTACAAGAGACAAAGAAGGACGCTACATAATGCTCAAGGGATCAATCCAAGAAGATATAACAATTGTAAATATTTATGTACCCAACATAGGAGCACACCAATACATAAGTCAAATGTTAACAGCCATAAAAGAGGAAATTGACAGTAACACAATCATAGTAGGGGACTTTAACACCCCACTTTCATCAATGGACAGATCATTCAAAATGAAAATAAAAAATGAAACAAAAGTTTTAAATGACACATTATATAAGATGGACTTAATTGATATTTACAGGACATTCTATCCAAAAACAACAGAATACAGTTTCTACTCAAGTGCTTATGGGACATTCTCCAGGATAGATCATATTTTGGGTCACAAATCAAGCCTTGGTAAATTTAAGAAAATTGAAATCACATCAAGTATCTTTTGGGACCACAATGCTATGAGACTAGATATCAATTACAGGAAAAAAAATCTGTGAAATATACAAACACGTGGAGGCTAAACAACACACTACTAAATAACCAAGAGATCACTGAAGAAATCAAAGAGGAAATCAAAAAATATCCAGAAAAAAGTGACAATGAAAAAACGATGACTCAAAACCTATGGAATGCAGCAAAAGCAGTTCTAAGAGGGAAGTTTATAGCAATACAATCTTACCTCAAGAAACAAGAAATATCTAAAATAAACAACCTAACCTTACACCTAAAGCAATTGGAGAAAGAAGAACAAAAAAACCCAGAGTTAGTAGAAGGAAAGAACTCAAAAAGATCAGATCAGAAATAAATGAGAAAGAAATGAAGGAAACAAGAGCAAAGATCAATAAATCTAAAGGCTTGTTCTTTGAGAAGATAAACAAAACTGATAAAGGACTAGTCAGACACATCAAAAAAATAACGGAGAATACTCAAATCAATAAAATTAGAAATGAAAAAGTAGAACTAACAACTGACACTGCAGAAATACAAAGGATCATGAGGGATTACTACAAGTACTATATGCCAATAAGATGCACATCCTGAAATAAATGGACAAATTCTTGGAAAAGCAAAACTTCCCGAGACTGAAACAGGAAGAAATAGAAAATATAAACAGACCAGTCACAAGCACTGAAATTGAGACTGTGATTAAAAATCTTCCAACAAATAAAGCTCAGGACCAGATGGCTTCATAGCAAATTCTACCAAACATTTAGAGAAGAGCTAACATCTACCCTTCTCAAACTCTTCCAAAATATAGCAGATGAAGGAAAACTCCCAAACTCATTCAACAAGTCCACCATCACCCTGATACCAAAATCAGACAAAGATGTCACAAAAAAAGAAAACTACAGAACAATATCACTGATGAACATAGATGCAAAAATCCAACAGCACAAGAAAATAGTAGCAAACAGAATCCAACCAAACATTAAAAGGATCATACAACATGATCAAGTGGGGTTTATCCCAGGAATGCAAGGATTCTTTAATACATGCAAATCAATCAATGTGATACACCATGTTAATAAATTGAGGGAGAAAAACCGTGTGATCATCTCAATAGATGCAGAGAAACTTTTGACAAAATTCAACACCGATTTATGATAAAAACCCTCCAGAAAGTAGGCATAGAGGGAACTTACCTCAACATAATAAAGACAATATATGACAAACCCGCAGCTAGCATCATCTGCAATGGTGAAAAACTGAAACCATTTCCACTAAGATCAGAAACAAGACAAGGTTGCCCACTTATTCAACATAGTTTTGGAATTTTTAGCCACAGAAATCAGAGATGAAAAAGAAGTAAAAGGAATCCAAATCGGAAAAGAAGTAAAGTTGTAACTGTTTGCAGATGACAGGATACTATACATAGAGAATCACAAGATGCTACCTGAAAACTACTAGAGCTGATCAATGAATTTGGTAAAGTAGCAGGATATGAAATTAATACACAGTAATCTCTTACATTCCTATACACTACTCATGAAAAATCTGAAAAAGAAATTAAGGAGTCACTCCCATTTACCACTGCAACAAAAAGAATAAAAGACATAGGAATAAACCTACCTAAGCAGCCAAAAGACCTGTATGCAGAAAAATATGACACTGATGAAAGAAATTAAAGGTGATACAAACAGATGGAGAGATAGTCCATTTTCTTGGATTGGAAGAATCAACAATGTGAAAATGACTTTACTGCCCAAAGCATCTATACATCCAATGCAATCCCTATCAAACTACCAATGGCATTTTTCACAGAAGTAGAACAAAAAAATTCACAATTTGTATGGAAACACAAAAGACCCCGAATAGCCGAAGCAATCTTGAGAAAGAAAAAAGGAGCTTGAAGAATCAGGCTACCACACATCAGACTATACTACAAAGCTACAGTGATCAAGACATTATGGTACTGGCACAAAAACAGAAATATAGATAAAGGGATTATGATAGAAAGCCCAGAGATTAACTCACACACAAATGGTCACAGTATCTTTGGTAAAGGAGGTAAAAATATACAGTGTAGAAAGGACAGCCTCTTCAATAACTGGTGCTGGGAAAACTGAACAGCTACATGTAAAAGAATGAAATTAGAACACTTCCTAGCACCATACACAAAAATAAACTCAAAATGGATTAAGACCTAAATGTAAGGCCAGACACTATAAAACTCTTACAGGAAAACTTAGGGAGAACACTTTATGACATACATCACAGCAAGATCCTTTTTGACCCACCTCCTAGAGAAATGGAAATAAAAACAAAAATAAACAAATGGAACTAATGAAACTTAAATGCTTTTGCACAGCAAAGGAAACCATAAACAAGACCAAAAGACAACCCTCAGAATGGGAGAAAATATTTGCAAATGAAGCAAGTGATAAGGGATTAATCTCCAAAATATACTAGCTGTTCATGCAGCTCAATATCAAAAAAAAAAACAAACAACCTAATGCAAAAATGAGGAGAAGACCTAAATAGACATTTCTCCAAAGAAGATATACAGATTGCCAACAAGGACATGAAAGGATGCTCAACATCACTAATCATTAGAGAAATGTAAATCAAGACTACAACGAGATATCACCTCACACCAGTCAGAATGGCCATCATCAAAAACTCTATAGACAATAAAGTTTGGAGTGGGTGTAGAGAAAAGGGAACCCTCTTGCACTGTTGGTGGGAATGTAAATTGATACAGCCACTATGGAAAACAGTATGGAGGTTCCTTAAAAAACTAAAAATAGAACTACCATATGACCCAGCAATCCCACTACTGGGCATATACCCTGAAAAAAAACATAATTCAAAAAGAGTCATGTACCACAAGGTTCATTGCAGCTCTATTTACAATAACCAGGACATGGTAGCAATCTATGTGTCCACTGACAGTTGAATGGATAAAGAAGATGTGGCACATATATACAATGAAATATTACTCAGCCATAAAAAGAAACGAAATTGAGTTATTTGTAGTGAGATAGATGGATTTGGAGTCTGTCATACAGAGTGAAATAAATCAAAAAGAGAAAAACAAGTACCATATGCTAACACATATATATGGAATCTTTAAAAAAATTTATTTCCTGAAGAACCTAGGGATAGGACAGGAGTAAAGCTGCATACGTAGAAAATGGACCTGAGGACACAGGGAGGGAGAAGGGTAAGCTGGGACGAAGTGATAGAGTGTCATGGACATATATACACTACCAAATGTAAAATAGATAGCTAGTCAGAAGCAGCCACATAGCACAGGGAGATCAGCTTTGCACTTTGTGTCCCCCTAGAGAAGTGAGATAGGGAGGGTGGGAGGGGGACGCAAGAGGGAGGTGACATGGGGATATATGTTTATGTATAGCTGATTCACTTTTTTATACAGCAGAAACTAACACACAATTGTAAATCAATTATACTACAATAAAGATGTTAAAAAAATTCTATGTGTTTCTGTAGTAAGAGTTGTAAATGCATCCTCTTTCATTTCTGATTTTGAGTCTTCTCTTTTTTTCTTAGTTTATCTAAAGTTTTGTCACTTTTGATTTTATTTAAAAAGAAAACCCAACATCTCTTAGATTTGTTGATTTTTTTTTTTTGTATTGCTTTTTCTGGTCTCTATTTCATTTATTTTTGCACAGATCTTTGTTATTTTATTCCGTCTGCTAAGTTAGGGGTTCATTTATTCTTTTGTTTCTAGTTCCTTGAGGTGTAAAGTTAGGTTTTTTAATGAGATCTATTTTCTAATTACATGCATTTATCACTGTATACTTCCCTCTAAAAACTGCTGTTTGAGACAAAAACTTATGGGTTCTGTATGCTGTGTTTCCACTTTCATTGATTTTGAGATTTTTAAATTTGGGGTTTTGATTTTTTTCCTTAATTCATTGGTTGTTCAGGAGAGTGTTAATTTCAACATATTTGTAGATTTTCCTTCTTGTTGATTTCTAGTTTCAGTCCATTGTAACTGGAAAAGATACTTGATATGATTTCAGTTTTCTTTAATTTTGTAAGACTTGTTTCATGCCCTATTTTATGGTCAATCCTGGGGAATGTTCCAAGTGCACTTGAGAAAAAACTGTATTCTGCTTTTGTTGGATGGATTGTTCTAAAACTCTGTTGAATCCATTTGGTCCGATGTATGGTTCAAGACCATCATTTCCTTGTTGACTTTTTGTCTGGAAAATGATATATCCATTGTTGATAATGGGTATTAAAGTCCCCTACTTTTACTATATCTTTGTTTTTTTCTCCCTTCACATCTGTTAGTGTTTACTTAGCATGTTTAGGTGCTTCTATATTGGATGTATATATATTTACAACTGTTATATCTTCTAGATGGATTGACCCCTTTATATTATATCATGACCTTCTCTGTCTCTTTATGCAGTTTTTGGCTTAAAGCTTAATTTTTCTGATATCCGTATTACTATCCCTGCTTTCTTTGGGTTTTCACTTGCATGGCATATTTTTTTTTACCCATTTCTTTGAGCTTATAAGTGAGTCTTTTGTAGGAATTTTATATTTGGGTTTTGCTTATTGTCCCATCCAGCTGCTTTGTGCCTTTTGATTGGTGAATTCAATCCATTTCCATTGAGTTTTTATTGATATGGGAGGACTTACAAATGCCATTTTATTAATTGTTTTGTATTTTCATTGTTTCATATTTTCCCTCTGTTTCTGCTTGTCTTTGTAAATTGGTGATTTTCTGTTCTGGTATAATGTTTTTTCTTCCTTTATCTTCTGTTCATCTGTTCTAGGTTTTTGCTTTGTGTTACCATGAGGCTTACAGAAGATATCTTATGGATTAAACAGTCCATTGTAACCTGGTAGCAACTTAACTTTGACTGGTTATAAAAGCTTTACCCTTTTAGCTGCTGGTCAGCTCTGGTCTAGTTGCTCGCAGGTCTGCAGGGCCTGAGGCCAGGTTCTAACCTGTCAGTGACCTTCATACTGGACTGGCTGAGAGGTAAGGCAGAAGTTAATCAGGAGAAAATCCAGCAGCTCCTGGAGGATAATGACTAGCTGTATCATGATACTGGCTGTATCATGATCTGCTGTATCATGATCTGCTGTATCATGGGGTATCAGAACAAGAGTCTGGTGAATGAGTGTGTCCAGTACCAGTGTGTCTTACAAAGAAACCTCATTTATTTGGCTACCATCAAATATACCAATCCAACCAGTGCTTCAAAAGCAATGGAATAATCTTCCAGTTGGCTGTTATGAGGAGTAATCGAATGTAATCTATTTCCTATGAAATGGGAACACATCTTTACCAACTCAACTGCTTAGAATGTGAATGGAATATCTGTGACTCTCAGCATAAATATTTATTTTAATAATTAAGTGGATTCCCTCAATTAAGGTGACTCCAGGTGTCCTCCTTCCTGAAATAAGTGTGTTTGGATAGCAAGGACATCACACACATACTCAAGTCTACCTTTTTAGTTTCAATCTGAAGAGGAAACTGAGCAAGTATTGAGCAAGCCTCTTGACTGACACTGTCAAATGGACATGTAACTGTACTCCCTTCTACCAGTTTGTGGTTGTAGACCCCCTGCTCTTTTCAGGTCGCTTTGGCTTACCTTTCCACAAAATAAAAAAAACTTCACCCTTTTCACCCTTTTACTCTGTCCCCCCATTTTTTTGATGTCTTATTTACCTCTTTTATATTGTGTATTCATTAACATATTATAGTAACTATAAAAACTTTGAATACTCTTTTCTTTTGACCTTATACTACAGTTCAGTGGCCATTGTATTACAGATTTAGAGATTTCTACATCTGACTGTATGTTTATTTTTATCTGTGTGTTATAAACTTTCTTATATTTTCATGTTGCTTATTAGCATTGATCAATTTCAGCTTGAATCACTCCTTTTAGCATGTTTGCAGGCAGGTCTAGTGGTGATGAACTCCCTCGGCTTCTGTTTATCTAGAAAATATTTTATTTCTCCTTCATATCTGAAGGATAATTTAGTGAACTAGTGTATTATTGGCTGGTAATTTATTTTCTTTATTTCTGTACTTTGAATATGTTATTCCTCTTTCTCCAGGCTTGTAGGGTTTCTGTTGAGAAATCCACTGACAGCCTAATGGGGGCTCCTTTGTAGGTTATAAGATTTTTTTTTTTAGTATTTTACATTTATCCTTGATTTTTGACAGTTTCATTATAACCTGTCTTGGAGAAGGTCTTTCTGCATTGAGATAATAGTGTGATCTACTGGCTTTGCAAATTAAGATGTCCAATTCTCTTCCCAGGTTTAGGAATTTAACAGGTATGATTTCTTTAAATACATTTTCTGTTCACTTCTCCATCTTTTCTCCTTCTGAAATCCCAATTATTCTAATGTTTTTAATTTTGATGAAATTCCATAGATCATTTAGGCTTTTTTTATCCTTTTTCATCCTTTTTTTCTTTTTTTCTCTTCTAACTGGATTATTTCAAAACCCCTGCCCTCTATTTCACTTATTCTTTCTACCTTTTGCTCCGCTTTACTTCAGATTCTCTTCATTACATATTTTACTTTATTCATTGAGTTCTTCAACTCCAGAATCTCTGGTTCTTTTTTATGATTTCTATATCTTTGGGAAAATCTCATTTCAATCATGTATTTTCCCCCAAGATTTCATTGTACTGTCTTTCTGAGTTTTCTCATAGCTCATTGAGTTTCTACAAAACAGTTATTTTGAATTCTATCAGTGACATTACAAAGTTAGCATCTTTGAGTTTGGTTATTGGAGAAATATTATTTTCTCTTTGTGATGGCATGTTTCCTTAATTTTAAAATTTTTTCATAGTTTTGTGCTGCTACTTTCACATCTGAAGTAGCTGAACCCCTCTTACATCTTTGCTTTTTGCCTTCAGATGGGGTATTCTATTTGGTGGTGTCTTTATTATATGGTGTTGTGCTCTACTATATAGGGTGTTGGTACACCTGTTCTACTACACTTTCTCTCTCTTTTGGCAGGATCCTTAAGTTTTTATGTCTTCTCTCGTTCTTACAAGTCACCAGGCAGGCTACTTTGGGCCTCACTTATGTTTCAGAAGATGGTTTCTCCCTTGCCCACAGACCATGGTCTGTTTCCGGTTGCACTCTCTGTCTACAGGAGCTCTTTTGCTGCTGCACTCAGGAAAGTATGCTAAGAGCCAGCAGCTGAATAGGGGGAAGGGCAGGGTTAGCCATCTGAACCTTGCCCACAGGCCTATGGAGTCAGTGGGGTGGTACCAGGCATGGTACTCCCAGAGGCTCATGGGTGGATGTCTTGCTGAGTACAGTCAGCAGGAAGCAAGTCCCTTATCTGCCTCTTTCCAGATCTCCTCCCTCCCCCCCACGTCATGGAGGTCCCGCCTCAATACTCTTGGTGCTGCTGGAAGGAAGTGGTTTTATCCAGCTGTGTCCTGCACACTGCAATAGCCAGGCAATCACTGACTGCTCTCCTCTTCCTCTGCCGAAGAGGTCAGTGCTGCTAGAGAGCAGTCCAGTGCAGTTTCCCTGGGTGAGAGCAGCACTGGGAACATTTCTCTTACTACTGCTTCCCCTGTGACCAAACTCACATTTTATTTCCTCCAGTGGTGTGCTGGAATCTCCCCTAAGGAAGGCTGGATTTCTGTAAATTCTCCGTCATGTGGGTATCTGCCCAGGTCAGCACTCTCCAGGTTTTATTTTTCCCCAACCTGGATGAGAGGGCTCTGGACATGTTCACTCTCTCCCCTGGTTCCACACTTTGTACTGAGGTCTGTCTGCTTATTACTGGATGCATAAGTGAGTGAGACTCCTCCCAGGTCCCCTGGCATATATATGGTGCTAGATCCCACAACACCCACAAGGGCACTTTTGTTTGTGGGTGGATATCTATTTTGTTGTTAACAAAAGGGGGATAAAAAGGAAGAATGTCTTACATTGCCATGATGCTAATGTCATTCTCCAGAGTGGTCATTCTGACGCATCTCTATCACATTATTACAAGGCTATGTGCACAGCTCATTTTGCATATGAGTAGAAACATACAAATTCAGAAAAAAAGATCCCTGTACAATGTGAAATATTTGATCTTTATGTTTTCGAGCATGAAGGTGCTTAATCGGTTCTCTTATTAGCAAAACAGCAAAGAAGATACAAGGCCACATTTTATACCAGTGAAATTTGTTTAAAGCCATGTAACATCATTAGAAAAGAGTGATTAGTTATGGTTAGTTTGGTCAGAGAATAGTATAGTTAGTCCATAAGTATAAAACATAATTTTTTTCAGTATGAATGCATTTTATATTGTCTGTTACAGTAATCAAAAAAACTACAGAACTTTATGATATTAGAATGAGTTCTAAACTGTAAATTTTACAGTTATTCTACTTGGTACTGCAATCATGATAAAAACAAATAATTATCTTTTCTTTCTTATTATTTTAATGTCTTGGGTAATGAAGCATTTTAGCTTATTTAATATTTAAAAGATAAAATTGGAAACTATACTTTTATGGTTTTCAGTTATTATTCTGTAGTTTTATCTTAAACAAAAACTATACATTTTGAAGTATTATATACCTGCAGTGTATATAGACATATATTAATGTATGTATAAGACCAAAAAAAGGTATTCAATATATTTGTTTAAGTACATAGTCAATAGTTATAATGTTAATCTGTTAAAACTCACTGAAAATCAATAGAAGGATGAATTGACGATGAAGACTGTTACCTTACTCTCAATTTTTGTGGAATATTTGAAGCCATCAAAAATAGAGTCAAAGGACAAAGTGGAAAACTAATCTGTACTGGAAACGTTTTCTATGAGACTTGGTATTTTTTACTGGGCTTTGCAGCATCAATCATGAATTATGGTACAGTAAGTTTTTAACACTACAGTATTTTGTTCCCAAAGTATCTTTTCCAAGACACTATACATTTTTTAGAAAGCATTAAATAAGCAGTCAGAGATATAAGGAGTCATAGATATAAGCTATAGAAATGTTCCTTTTCCCTTTCTTTTCAACATTTTGAATATCTTGAGGGCTTTTCATTTCAGATTCCCACTGCTCTAACCACCCCCCACCAAAAAAAGACTTTTATTTCTCAGCTTACTAAGTATTTTTCTTTTTCATGGTTCATGGTTTTGTGAATAATGTATATATTAAATAAGATAATCAAGAGAGAGTACTATCATTACGACACCTTAAAGACACAAAGCAGTGACTTAGAATTTCTAACATGAAGTCAAACATTTTTTTAAGGCACATAATCACAAAACCTGTTTTGGTTGATTATCTTTCCATGAATTCCCTTCCAGTTAGAGTTTCTCAAATAAATCTCTTGACATATAAATCCAAAGTGTTCATCAACACTACTATGATTCTATTTCTTTATACTTTTATATCCATTCAGGCATGGAATGTACTAATATAACATTAGAAGGAAAAAATAGTTGAATAGTCAGTAAAGATGGTTTTAGTATATAGTCCTTATTTTGTTCATCCCTCTACTTCCATCTCCTTCTCCTTTCAACACTTTATAATTCCATTGTGGCTCAATACTACTATGAGAATGTTATTTATGAGTGTTGATTATTGCCTGTGGAAGTTATAAAGTAGTAAGTTATGCATATTAATAAAAACATATGAGTATCTAAGTTATGTGTATGCCAATATATACACACACATCTCTAAGTAATAAGATTTCCTTTATAATATACCTATAAGAACGACAGCAAAAGGACATTTTTAATATCCTGAACTCAAGTTCGGAATTGTGCTGATGCTGCTTGGACTTGTCCTAAAGAACTTGGACAAGTTATTTATCCTAAGTCTCTAAGTTCTTTATCCTTTGAGATAAGAAACAGAGTTCTTGGTCCCTGATTAACCTTGGCAAAAACCTTTTACAAAGGGAATGATTAAGAGGTTAATTTAATGTTTTTGTGATTCAAATCCTATTCAGATGAACTGCACACAACTACATATTGTATTGTTATAATAGAAAGTCAAGTGATCTTGTCTAAAAATATGTTTTAAAGGCAGTTTCTCTCACCATTAATACAAGGAACTTCAGTGAGGTGATCACAACTGCTCCTTCCCACTGGGCCTTTTCTCCCCAGTTCCTTCCCCATGAGCAGCAAAGTAAATGCTACCTGTGTCTCAGAATCCTTATGTTCAAAATTAACCTGGTTCTACAGTGTAGAGTTATGGAATAGTAGTGTAGGCTGTACTGCATTCCCCTCCTTTAACATTAGTTTTAGTTGGAAAAAATTTTACTCTGCTGTGCTGCTTTCAGGACCCTCTTGATTCTGGACCTTTCTCAACTTAACAACTGGATCTACTAATTTCTTCAGATATGGGGCCCATCCTGGCTGTAGGTAGGGGACAGAGCTCTCATGTGTCCACCCTTGTTGCTGACCTAGGCATCTCTGTCCCACATTCTGGTATGGAAGTTCATTTTTAAAATTGTTCACCCTTAGTATTGGGACACCATCTTTTTCTTGCCAGTCCCTCACACTTAGACAGCACTCCTGCTTCTAAACACCTGTGACTATGACCCTGTTTCCTGATGCAGATTGCTTTCATGGATATCTAAATATCATGAACTCCTAGATTCTGTTGCCATAGCACACTCAACTACCTGTTAGGACATCCTGGGTGCATGTGCTGGATTTTGTTCATGTCAACTACTTGTCTGCAGGAGTGCATCTATTTAATAATTTCAGAGCATGTTTGCTCTACCAGGACATTTCCTGGGGATGATAGGCATTTGTTTTGTCCTTAAGGAGTCAAAATGCTACTTGGAGAACAAAATGTTAAAAGCAGATGGTCCTAAAAGAATACAAGTGTTCCCGAATTAAGATGGGATAGAAGAAAGGAGAAAATGGCAGTAGAGCTTGCTAGAGGAGGTGACCACACTTATGTAGACCATTAATGATTGAGTATTATTTTAAACAATGTCCAGTGGAATTATATCTGCCTCCATGATTCTCTACTTACGCTGATAATTCAGAGACATTATATCTGATAAAGAAAGAATGCCAATGAACAGTTCTTTAGTCTTATTCAATTTGGCTGCATTTCAGCCAAAATTGATTTAAAGTGTCACTGCTCCCCCTCTTCTCTTGGTGATGATAACTGTGATGACAACAATGGTGATGATGATGAGTGTTCGTATATTCCAAGAAGTATGCTAAATGGCTTTATAACCTTGCATACCAGATCCCATTTGGTCCTTGTAGTGGGTAGGATTCTAAGATGGCCCCTGATTCCTGGCTGCTGGTGTATACACAACTTCTCCCAATATTCAATCAAACACTAATCTCGGTACTGCCATGAAGGGATTTTGCAGCTGTAATTAAGGTTTCAAATCAGCTGATAGGGGTATTATTCAGGTGGGCCTGAATTAATCATATGAGTCCTTTTTAAGTCTGATCACAGACACAGGAAGCCAGAGAGATCCAAAGCATGAGGAGGATTCACTGCTGGCTTTGAGGAGCCACATGGTAAGGAAGTGGGTGGCCTCCAGGATCTGAGAGTGATTCCTGGATGACCATCAGCAAGGAATCAAGGGCCTCAGACTCTATTCAACTGAGAAACTAAATTCTTCCATGACCACATGAGCTTAAAAGAGGACTCTGAACTCCAAATGAGATCAGAGCCTGGCTGATACCATGGTTTTAGAATGATGAGACTCTGAACAAAAAACATAGTTGAGCCCATCCAGGCTTCTGACCTACAGAACTGTTAGATAAGAAATGGGTATTGTTTGTTTGTTTTTATTTTTTATTAGGGTATAGTTGTTTTACAATTTTGTGATAGTTTCTACTGTACAGAGAAGTAGAGTTCCCTGTGCTCTACAGCAGGTTCTCATTAGTTATCTATTTTATACATATTAGTGTATGTATGTCAATTCCAATCTCCCAATTCATTCCACCCCCTTTTTCCCACCTTGGTGTCCATATATTTGTTCTCTACATCTTTGTCTCTATTTCTGCCTTGCAAACAGGTTCACCTGTACCATTTTTCTAGATTCCACATATATGCATTAATATGATATTTGTTTTTCTCTTTCTGACTTACTTCATTCTGTATGACAATCTCTAGGTCCACGTGTACAATCCATGTCTCTACAAATGACCCAATTTCATTCCTTTTTATGGCTGAGTAATATTCCATTGTATATATGTACCACATCTTCTTTATTCATTCATCTGTCGATGCACATTGTGTTTGCTTCCATGACCTGGCTATTGTAAGTTCTGCAAAGACACATGCACCGCAATGTCCATTGGATATTGTCTTGAGCTACTAAGCTTGTCATGCAAAAATAGAAAACAGATACCATTGTCCTAACCAATAAATTAGTAGCATCATCTTACTAATTTTAAGATGAGAAAAGTGAAATTTTAGGACTTTACCTGTTTTGCTCATATTTACCATGTATCAGTATGGCTGATAATGCAAAACACAGAACTACAATATTGTGAAGATAATACTTTCAAATTATACTAGTTTTATTTTGATGTTATGACTAAGAATTTTTGCCTGCTAAATATATGCACAAGAAATTACAATCTTTTCACCCTAAGTCTAGTTCCAAACATGGACAAAGAAGTCTGAAATGACTTTTATGTCCTTAAGTGCAGAAGCAATATTTAGAAAATGCTCCAAATTTTATTTAAGGTGAGGAAATGTACTTTCTTCAGTATTTAATCTATAATTTTACACATTTTTCCAGGTACAGCTCGTAGCCACAGGATTCAAGATCTTTCTCCTTAACTAAGGCCTGGATGGGTCATGGAAGAGAAGCCTAAAGAGAGCCACGTTCATGCTTTCACCCTCCCCCATCTTGGAATGGCAGAAGAATGAGGAACAGATGGCAGGATGAATTATGTGTGTGTGTTTGTGTGTGTGTGTATGAGAAAGCAAGAGACAGAGAGAGAGAAATGGCAGAGACAGAAAGTTATGGCTCTCCACATCATGATAAAGAACACATGTAAAGATTTAAGACAATTATCTCAAAAACATATAAGGGTAAAAAGGGAAATTAGAGAGGTTTCTTGGTTTGAGCTCTTTTGACTACAACACTGATTATTTAAATCCTGACTTTGTTTTCACAAATTTAAAACATATTTTTTGAATTATGGACTGAATCATGCTTCCCTGCTTCCACCTCCTCCTCCTCCTCCTCCTCCTCATTCTTTAGTTGTTCTATACAATGGGAACTGAGAACAAAACAATTTGTCAATTGTTTTCAGACACAAAAACAAAACTCTTTTACAGGTAGTCCTGTTGTCTATGGAAATGATATTTATTAAGAAGCATAAGAATCAAGGTCAGGGGGACCTTCAAGATGGCGGAGGAGTAAGATGTGGAGATCACCTTCCTCCACACAAATACATCAGAAGTACATATACATGTGGAACAACTCTTACAAAACACACAGTGAATGCTGGCAGAAGACCTCAGACTTCCCAAAAGGCAAGAAATTCACCATGTACCTGGGTAGGGCAAAAGTAAAAAAGAAAAAAACAGAAACAAAAGAATAAGGATGGGACCTGCACCTCTGGGAGGGAGCTATGAAGGAGGAAAAGTTTCCACACACTAGGAAGCCCCTTCACTGGAGGAGACGGGGTTGCGAGGTGGAGGGAGCTTCAGAGCCATGGAGGAGAGAGCAACAACAGGGGTGCAGAGGGCAAAGCAGGAAGATTCCTGCACAGAGGATCAGTGCCAACTAGCACTCACCAGCCTGAGATGCTTGTCTGCTCACCCGCTGGGGCGGGTGGGGGTTAGGAGCTGAGGCTCAAGCTTCTTCAGAGGTCAGATCCCAGGGAGAAGACTGGGGTTGGCTGCGTGAACACAGCCTGAAGGGGGCTAGTGAACCAAGCCAGCGGGGAGGGAGTCCAGGAAAAAGTCTGGAACTGCCTAAGAGGCAAGAGACCATTGTTTCAGGGTGCACGAGGAGAGGGGATCCAGAACACTGCCTAAACAAGCTCCAGAGACAGGTGCAGGCGGCTATAAGCATGGACACTAGAGACGGGCATGAGATGCTAAGGCTGCTGCTGCTGCTAAGGCTGCTGCACCAAGGACCCTGTGTGCAAGCACAGGTCACTATCCACACATCCCCTCCAAGGAGGCTGTACAGCCCATCACTGCCAGGGTCTTGTGATCCAGGGACAACTTCCCCAGGAGAACACACAGCACACCTCAGGCTGTTGCAACATCACACTGGCTTCTGCCACCACAAGCTCGCCCCACATTCCAATTATAACTGCTATACCCCTCCCTCCCCCTGGCCTGAGTGAGCCAGAGCCCCCTAATCAGCTGCTACTTTAATGCTATCTTCTATGAGTGGGAAACCCCCAGGTGACCTACACACACAGGTGGGGCCAAATCCAAAACTGAACCCCAGGAGCTGTGCAAACAAAGAAGAGAAAGGGAAATTTCTCCCAGCAGCCTCAGGAGCAGTGAATTAAAGTTCCACAATCAATTTGATGTACGCTGCATCTGTGGAATAAATGAATAGACAATGAATCATCCCAAAATTGAGGCACTGGACTTTGGGAGCAACTGTAGACTTGGGGTTTACTTTCTGCATGTAATTTGTTTCTAGTTTTATGTTTATGTTAGTTTAGTATTTAGAGCTTATTATCATTGGTAGATTTGTTTATTGATTTGGTTGCTCTCTTCCTTTATTTAAAAAAAATATTTTTTTTTTCCTTTTTCTCTTTTGGTGAGTGTGTATATGTATGTTTCTTTGTGTGATTTTGTCTGTATAGACTTGCTTTTACCATTTGAACTAGTGTTCTCTCTGTCTTTTTTTTTTTTCTGGTATAGATTTTAGCGCTTGTTATCATTAGTGGATTTGTTTTATTTTTGGTTTGGTTGCTCTCTTCTTTTTTTTTACTTTTTAATTTTTAATAATATTTTATACATTTTTTATTTTAATAACTTTATTTTATTTTTTCTTTCTTTCCTTCTTTTTTTTTTTCTTTCTTCCTTTTCTTCAGAGCCGTGTGGCTGACAGAGTCTTGCTGCTCCAGCCGGGTGTCAGGCCTGAGCCTCTGAGGTGGGAGAGCCAAGTTCAGTACATTGGTCCACCAGAGACCTCCCAGCTCCACATAATATGAAACGGTGAAAGCTCTCCAGAGATCTCCATCTCAATGCTAAGACCCAGAACCCCTCAATGAACAGCAAGCTACAGTGCTGGACACCCTATGTCAAACAACTAGCAAGAGAGGAACATAGCCCCATCCATTAGCAGAGAGGCTGCCTAAAATCATATTAACTTCACAGACACCCCAAAACACACCACTGACGTAGTCCTGCCCACCAGAAAGACAAGATCCAACCTCAACCACCAGAACACAGGCACCAGTCCCCTCCCTTTTCTTCAGATCTGTGTGGTTGACAGGGTCATGGTGCTCCAGCCGGGTGTCAGACATGAGCCTCTGAGGTGGGAGAGCTGAGTTCAGGACACTGGCCCAACAGAGACCACACAGCCCCATGTAATATCAAATGGTGAAAACCCTCCTAGAGGTCTCCATCTCAATGCTAAGACCCAGCAGCTCTCAATGACCAGCAACTACAGTGCTGGACGCACTATGCCAAACAACTAACAATACAGGAACACAAACAAACTATTAGCAGAGAGGCTGCCTAAAATCATGATAAGTTCACAGACATCCCCAAACACACCACTGGATGTGGTCCTGCTCACGAAAAGAAAAGACCCAGCCTCAACCACCAGAACACAGGCACCAGTCCCCTCCACCAGGAAGCCTACACAACACACTGAAACAACCTTACCCATTGCGGGCACACACCAAAAACAATGGAAACTACAAACTTGCAGCCTGCAAAAAGGAGACCACATACACAGTAAGTTAAACAAAATAAGAAGACAAAAATCACGCAGCAGAAGAAGGAGCAAGGTAAAAACCCACCAGGCCAAACAAGTGAACAGTAAATAGGCAGTCTACCTGAAAAAGAATTCAGAGTAATGATAGTAAACATGATTTAAAATCTTGGAAATACAATGGAGAAAATACAAGAAACATTTAACAAGGACCAAGAAGAACTAAAGAGCAAAAAACAAACATGATGAACAACATAATAAATGAAATTAAATCTCTGTAGAAGGAATCAACAGCAGAATAACTGAGGCAGAAGAACAGATAAGTGACCTGGAAGATAAAATAGTGGAATTAACTACTGCAGAGCAGAAAAAAGGAAAAAGAATTAAGGACAGTTTCAGAGGCTTCTGGGACAACATTAAACAAACCAACATTCAAATTATAGGGGTCCCCAAATAAGAAGAGAAAAAGAAAGTGTCTGAGAGAATATTTGAAGAGATTATAGTTGAATACTTCATAATATGGGACAGGAAATAATCAATCAAGTCCAGGAAGCACAGAGAGTCCCATACAGGATAAATCCAAGGAGAAACACACAAAGACACATATTAATTAAACTATCAAAAATTTCATACAAAGAAAAATAGTAAAAGCAGCAAGGAAAAGGCAACAAATAACTAAAAAATGGAATCCTGATAAGCTTAACAGCTGATCTTTCAGCAGAAACTCTGCAAGCCAGAAGGGAGTAGCAGGACACATTTAAAATGGATGAAAGAGAAAAACCTACAACCAAGATTACTCTACCCAGCAAGAATCTCATTCAGATTCGATGGAGAAATTAAAACCTTTAGAGAGAAGCAAAAGCTAAGAGAATACAGCACCACCAAACAAGCATTACAACAAATCTTAAAGGAACTTCTGTAAGCAGGAAATATAAGAGAAGGAAAAGACCTACAATAACAAACCCAGAACATTTAGGAAAATGGTAATAGGAACACACATATCAATGGCTGCTTTAAATGTAAATGGATTAAATGCTCTAACCAAAAGACACAGACTGGCTGAATGGATACAAAAACAAGACCTATATATATGTTGTCTACAAGAGACCCACTTCAGACCTAGGGACATATACAGACTAAAAGTGAGGGGATGGAAAATGGTATTCCATGCAAATGGAAATCAAAATAAAGCTAGAGTAGCAATTCTCATATCAGACAAAATAGACTTTTAAAAAAGGACTATTACAAGAGACAAAGGATACTACATAATAATCAAGGGATGTACCCAAGAAGAAGATACAACAATTGTAAATATTTATGCACATAACATAGGAGTACCTCAATACATAAGGCAAATACTAACAGCCAAAAAAAGGAAAATTGACAGTAACACAATCATAGTAGGGTAATTAAACACCCATTTACACCAATGGACAGATCATTCAAACAGAAAAGAAAAAAGGAAACACAAGGTTTAAATGACACATTAGAACAGATGGACTTAATTGATATTTATTGGACATTCCATCTAAAAATAGCAGAATACACTTTCTTCTCAAATGCTCATGGCACACCCTCCAGGATAGATCATATCTAGGGTCACAAATCAAGCCTTGGTAAATTTAAGAAAATTGAAATTGTATTAGGTATGTTTTCCGACCACAATGCTGTGGGACTAGATATCAAATACAGGATAAAATCTGTGAAAAATACAAACACATGGAGACTAAACAATACACTACAAAACAACCAAAAGATCACTGAATAATTCACAGAGGAAATTAAAAAAATCCGTAAAACACATGACAATGAAAACACGACAACTCAAAACCTATGGGATGCAGCAAAAGCAGTTGTAAGAGGGAAGATTATAGCAATACAATCCTACCTCAAGAAACAAGAAACGTCTCAAGTAAACAACCTAGCCTTACACCTAAAGCAATTAGAGAAAGAAGAACAAAAAAAAAAAACCCTCAAAGTTAACAGAAAGAAAGAAATCATAAAGTTCAGATCAGAAATACATGATAGAAAATGAAGGAAACAATAGCAAAGATCAATAAAACAAAGTGCTGGTCCTTTGAGAAGATACCAAATTGATAAACCATTAGCTAGACACATCAAGAAAAAAAGGGAACAGACTCAAATCACCAGAATTAGAAATGAAAAAGGAGAAGTAACAACTTCCACTGCAAAAATACAAAGGATCATGAGAGATGACTACAAGCAGCTATATGCCAATAAAATGGACAATGTGAAGAATTGGACAAATTCTTAGAAAAGCACAACCTTCCTAGACTGAAACAGGAAGAAATAGAAAATATATACAGACCAATCACAAGCACTGAAATTGAAACTATGATTTAAAATCTTCCAACAAACAAAAACCCGGGGATAGATGGCTTCACAGCCAAATTCTATCAAACATTTAGAGAAGAGTTAACACCTATGCTCCTCAAACTCTTCCAAAATATAGCAGAGGGTGTAACACTCCCTCACTCATTTTATGAAGCCACCATCACCCTGATACCAAAACCAGATAAAGATGTCACAAAGAAAACTAGATGCCAATATCATTGATGAGCAAAGATGCAAAACTCCTCAACAAAATACTAGCAAACAGAATCCAACAACACATTAAAAGGATCAAACACCATGATCAAGTGGGGTTTTTCCCAGGAATGCAAGTTTTCTTCAATATACACAAAACAATCAATGTGATAGACCATATAAACAAATTGAAGGATAAGAATCATATGATCATCTTAAAATATGCAGAAAAATTTTGACTAAATTCAACAATAATTTATGATAAAAACACACCAGAAAGTAGGCATAGAGCGAACCTACCTCAACATAGTAAAAGTCACATATGACAAACCCACCACCAACATCATTCTGAATGGTGAAAAACTGAAACCATTTCCACTAGGATCAGGAACAGGACGAGGTTGACTACTCTCACCACTATTATTCAACAAGTTTTGGAAGTATTAGCTATGGCAATCAGATAAGAAAAAGAAATGAAAGGAATCCAAATCGGAAAAGAATAATTAAAACTGTCACTGTTTGCATATGACATGATACTATATATAGAGAGTCCTAAACATGTTAGCAGAAAACTTCTACAGCTAATCAATGAATTTGGTAAAGTAGCAGGATACAACATTAATGCACAGAAATCTCTTGCATTCCTATACACTAAAAATCAAAAATCTGAAAGAGAAATTAACAAAACACTCCCATTTACCACTGCATCCAAAAGAATAAAATACCCAGGAATAAACCTCCTAAGGAGACAAAAGACCTGCATGCAGAAAACTATAAGACACTGATGAAAGAAATTAAAGATGATACAAAGAGATGGAGAGATATTCTGTGTCCTTGGATTGGAAGAATCAACACTGTGAAAATGACTTTACTACCCAAAGCATCTATACATTCAATGCAATCCCTAAAAAAACTACCAAAGGCGTTTTTCACAGAAGTAGAACAAAAAATTTCACAGTTTGTATGGAAACACAAAAGACCCCGGATAGCCAAGGCAATATTGAGAAAGAAAAATGGAGCCGGAGGAATCAGACTCCCTGACTTCAGAGTATACTACAAAGCTACAGTAATCTAGATAGTATGTTACTCACTCAAAAACAGAAATATAGGTCAATGGATAGAAAGGATAGGTCAACAGGATAGAAAGCCCAGAGATACACCCATGCACATATGGTACCATACCTTTGATAAAGGAGGCAAGAATATACAGTGTAGAAAAGACAGCCTCTTCAATAAGTGGTGCTGGGAAAACTGGACAGCTACATGTAAAAGAATGAAATTAGAGCACTCCTTAATACCATATACAAAAATAAAGGGAAAATGGATTAAAGAACTAAATGTAAGGCCAGACACTATAAAATTCTTAGAGAAAACTATAGGAAAAGCACTCTTTGACATAAGTCACAGCAAGATCATTTTTGACGCACCTCATAGAGAAATGGAAATAAACACAAAGATAAACAAATGGGGCATAACTTAAGGAAACTTAAAAGCTTTTGCACAGCAAAGGAAACCATAAACAAGATGAAAAGACAACCCTCAGAATGGGAGAAAATATTTGCAAATGAAGCAACTGACAAAGGATTAATCTACAAAATATACAAACAGCACATGCAGGTCAGTATCAAAAAAACAAAGAACAGAATCCAAAAATGGACAGAAGACCTAAACAGACATATCTCCAAAGAAGATACACAGATTGGCAACAAACACATGAAAGGATCAACATCACTAATCATTAGAGAAATGCAAATCAAATCTACAATGAGGTATCCCCTCACACTGGTCAGAATGGCCATCATCAAAAAATCTACAAAAAATAAATGCTGGAGAGGTTGTGGAGAAAAGGGAACCCTCTTGCACTGTTGGTGGGAATGTATATTGATACAATCACTATGGAAACAGTATGGATTTTCTTAAAATCTAAAAATAGAACTACCATACAACCCAGCAATCCCAGTACTGGGCATATTACCCTAGGAAACCATAATTCAATAGAATCATGTACCACAATGTTCATTGCAGCTGTATTTACAATAGCCAGGACATGGAAGCAACCTATGTGTCCATCAACAGATGAATGGATAAAGAAGATGTGGCACATATATGGAATGGAATATTGCTCAGCCATGAAAAGAAATGAAATTGAGTTATTTGTAGTGAGGTGGATGGACCTAGAGACTGTCATACAAAGTGAAGTAAGTCAGAAAGAGAAAAAAATATACTGTATGCTAACACATGTATATGGAATCTAAAAAAGAAAAAAAAATGGTTCTGAAGAACCTAGGGTCAAACCAGGAATAAGATGCTGACATAGAGAATGGACTTGAGGACATGCAGAGGGGGATGGGTAAGCTGGGACGAAGTGAGAGGGTGGCATGGACTTATATACACTACCAAATGTAAAATAGATAATTAGTGGGAAGCAGCTGCACAGCACAGGGAGATCAGCTTGGTGCTTTGTGTCCACCTAAAGAGGTGGGTTAGGGAGTGTGGGAGGGAGACCCAAGAGGGAGGAGATATGGGGATATATGTATAGATACAGCTGTTTCAGTTTGTAATACAGCAGCAACTAACACAACATTGTAAAGCAATTATACTCCAATAAAGATGTTAAGAAAATAAAAGAATCAAGATTATTCCCAGCGCCCCTTCCAGAGAGGCCCTGAATACCTAAAACATCCTTGCAAGGAACAATATTAAAAACCTGCTAACCCTGGAGCTACAATGCTGATTTAGACACACTACCTATTATCAAAAATACTACAGACAATAAATGCTTGAGAGGGTGTGGAGAAAAGGGAACCCTCTTGCACTGTTGGTGGGAAAGTAAATTTGATACAGCCACTATGGAAAACAGTTTGGAGGTTCCTTAGAAAACTAAAAATAGAATTACCATATGATCCAGCAATCCCACTACTGGGCATATACTAAGAGAAAACCATAACTCACAAAGACACATGCACCCCAATGTTCATTGCAGCACTATTTACAATAGCCAGGTCATGGAAGCAACCTAAATGCCCATCAACAAATGAATGGATAAAGAAGATGTGGTACTTATATACATTGGAATATTACTCAGCCATAAAAAGGAATGAAATTGCATCATTTGTAGAGACGCTGATGGACATAGAGACTGTCATACAGAGTGAAGTAAGTCAGAAAGAGAAAAACAAATATTGTATATTAATGCGTATATGTGAAATATAGAAAATGGTACAGATGAACCTGTTTGCAAGGCATAAATAGAGATACAGATGTAGAGAACAAATGTATGGACACCAAGGGTGAAAAGGGGGGTGGGATGAATTGGGAGATTGGGATTGACATACAAACACTAATATGTATAAAATAGATAACTAATGAGAACCTGCTGTATAGCACAGAGGACTCCACTTTGCTGTACAGTAGAAACAAACACAGCATTTTAAAACAACTTTACCCCAATTAAAAAAATACTACAGACTCATATATGTTGATACTTTCAAGCTTACTTGGAAAAATAAAGTTGAATAATTATAATAGCAGCCACTTAATTGTGCTTACTGTATGCCAGGCACCTGCTCATGGTAATTGTACACATATCATCTCATTTAGTCTTCATAACAACATTATTGTGTAGGCATAACTACACCCCGTTTTAGATATTGAGGCAGTGTGGTTCAATTTGTGCATGGTCATGCTGGTAGTTACTGCTGGAGCTGGGAATACAAACCCAAGTAGTCAGGCTTCAGAAACTGTGCTCTAACCACTGATGCTGACAGAATTTATTTTCCAAAGATGTTTGCAACAATATTTCATGTCCAACTTATTTTTCTTACAAAACACTATTGGCATACTTCCCCTTACCTATGCTACTTTTTCTTAAATCTGAGCTTTCCTGATTCTCTGTTGAGTTATACACTTTTGGAGCCCTGAGATGCCATGTAAACAGTCTGACATCTTTGGGGTCAACACGGTGTGAAGAAGCCCAATTTCATCAAGATGAGAGACTATGGAGAGGCCCTGAGTCTTCATGAAGATGGAGAGATGCTCAGGAAGCCTCCAGTGGCTTCAGTATCTGCACTACTGTGGCTCCAGCCACCATCTGAATTCAAACCTATGTGAGGTCTGAGGCAGACTGCCTGGCCCAACCATTCCCAAATTTCTAACCCCAAAAGCCTGAGACAATGAAACAATTGTTGTTTGAAGACATAACATTTAGGGTGACTTGTTACATATCAATAATGATGGAAACACACTTTCTATATGAGGTAAGTGGACTCAGTTAAAAATTACACACTGGTAATTACTATATATACTACTTAAAAATGTGTTTTAATTGTAAGTTTACATCTTGGTATATGTACTGGTTTCTCAAATAGAAATAGTCTTACTATGATATTAATTTTAAATTAATAGTATTAAAAATTTTATTTTATATTGGAGTATATTTGATTAACAATGTTGTGGTAGTTTCAGCTGTACAGCAAAGTAATTCAGTTATACACATACATGTATCTATTCTTTTTCAAATTCTTTTCCCATTAATTTGTTACAGAATATTGAGCAGAGTTCCCTGTGCTATACAGTAGGTCCTTATTGGTATAAGTAGTGTGTAAAACTTGTGTGGAGACACAAAATACCCTGAGTAGCCAAAAGCAATCTTGAGAAAAGAAAAATGGAGTTGGAGGAATCAGGCTCCCTAACTTCAGACTATACTACAAAGCTATAGTCATCAAAACAGTATGATGTGGACACAAAAACATAAATATAAATCAATGGAACAGGATAGAAAGCCCAAAAATAAACACATGCACCTATGGTCAATTAATCTATGACAAAGGAGACAAGACTATACAATGGAGAAAATACAGTTTCTTCAATAAATGGTACTGGGAAAACTGGACAGCTACATGTAAAAGAATACAATTAGAACACTCTCTAACACCATACACAAAAATAAACTCAAAATAGATTAAACACTTAAATGTAAGACCTGATACTATGAAACTCCTAGAGGAAAACATAGGCAGATCACACTTTGACATAAACTGCAGCAACACCTTTTTCAATCCGTCTCCTAGAGTAGAGGAAATAAAAACAAAAATAAACAAATAGGACCCAATTAAGCTCAGAATCTTTTTGCATGGAAAAGGCAGCCATAAACAAAATGAAAAGACAACCCACAGAATGGGAGAAGATATTTGGAAATGATGTGACTGACAAGGGATTAATAACCAAACTTTACACACAGCTTATGCAGCTCAATTAAAAAAAAAATCAAAAAATAGGCAGAAGGCCTAAATAGACATTTCTCCAAAGAAGACATACAGTTGGCCAACAGGCACATGAAAAGATGCTCAACATTGCTAATTATTAGGAAAAAAATACAATGAGATATCACCTCACACGGGTCAGAATTACCATTATCAAAAAGTCTACAAACAATAAATGCTGGAGAAGGTGTGGAGAAAGAGGAAACCTCTTACACTGTTGGTGGGAATGTGAGTTGGTAAAGCCATGATGGAGTTTCCTTAAGAAGCTAAAATAGAGGTACCATATGATCTAGGAATCCCACTCCTGGGCATATATCTGGAGAAAAACATGGTTCAAAAGGATATGTGCACCCCAATGTTCATAGCAGCACTATTTACAATAACCAAGACATGGAAACAACCTAAATGCCCATCAATGGAGGAATGGATAAAATAGATGTGGTACATATATGCAGTGGGATACTAATCACCCATAAAAAAAGAATGAAATAATGCCATTTGCAGCAACATGGATGGACCTGGAGATTATCATACTAAGTGAAGTAAGTCAGACAGAGAAAGACAAATATGATATTGCTTATATGCAGAATCTAAAAAAAAAGAGATACAAATTAATTTATTTATAAAACAGAAACAGACTCACAGACCAAAGGGGAAAAGTGGGGGGCAGGGATATGAAATCATTTGAATCTCAAAAGTTGATTTGATCCAATTTCCAGTTTTGTTTTGTCATCTATAGTAGCTAGATTCTAACAGTTCCATCAAATTTTAAAATAAATATAATTTACCTACTCTCTTTCCTATGTTCAAATCATTTATTCAGGATGAAAGTACTCTACATACCTGAAAAATATCTCTTTTTGGTGAAACATATTCTATTTTATGAATAAGATACCACAGATCACTCACTATAAATAATCCAGCCAGAAGACTCCTACTGGATAACAATATTAAATCAAGTGTCCTATTAAGGGGAGATTTGAAGAACAAATTAAATTCCCATTCAGTCACTCAAATAAAAAAACTGCTTGAATGCTCACCCAGTAGGCATCATCGCATCACTCTGTGGGCATCTTATTTGAGAAGGAATATTACACTGGCAAACCTATTTACTTCACGACTTTAAATATATATGTCAAGTAAATTGTGGGAACATGAGTAGTTTGATTCATCTTAAGTATTTGAGGATAGAATTATTTCCAGGGGACAATCACATTAAGTGCCTAGTTTTGGTGTATGCTTGGTAGAAAGATACAGAGAGTGGTATTAATACATTAATATGAACTTGGAGTATTCAAATGGGCCCTAAAATAAAATATACCACTGAGATTTTACATGATGTTAGTTATAAACATGAAACAACATCTAGAATTCTAGTTATAGTTCCATTAAACAAGTTTTTATACTAGAAGTCAATGTAATTACAGTTTCTAAAGCAGTACTGACCAAAGGGTAAATGTGATTTCGCTCAGTGACATAATCTATTTTCTCCTAAATGTAACTGTAAAATGGCATCAAAGGAGCCATTGTCAGATTCAGATCTTTGGAGTGTGTGTACTCATTAAGGATAAAACACTGAACAAACATAAATGAGAAATGCAATCTTTGCAAGATTATGTTGGATACGAATTACTGTCTAAATTTCTATATTTCAGTTAGTGTAAGTCTAACTAGGGAAAAATAGGATATTTTACGGTTTGAAATGAGGTAAGAGATTACAGGAATGTGAAAAAATACCCAGATGGCCATTTTAAGTTCTTTTTCTAATTAAATTCTACTTTTTCTCTTTTGATGTTATCTATATAGATTCAAGCAACATTACAAATTCCTCTTTTCTAAAAGGAATGAAGGATCGGATGAATGGATAAAGAAGATGTGGCACATATATACAATGGAATATTACTCAGCCATAAAAAGAAATGAAATTGAGCTATTTGTAATGAGGTGGATGGACCTAGAGTCTGTCATACAGAGTGAAGTAAGTCAGAAAGAGAAAGACAAATACTGTATGCTGACACATATATATGGAATTTAAGAAAAAAAAATGTCATGAAGAACATAGGGGTAAGACAGGAATAAAGACACAGATCTACTAGAGAATGGACTTGAGGATATGGGGAGGGGGAAGGGTAAGCTGTGACAAAGTGAAAGAGTGGCATGGACATATATACACTACCAAACGTAAGGTAGATAGCTAGTGGGAAGCAGCCGCATAGCACAGGGAGATCAGCTCGGTGCTTTGTGACCGCCTGGGGGGGTGGGATAGGGAGGGTGGGAGGGAGACGCAAAAGAGAGGGGATATGGGAACATATGTATATGTATAACTGATTAAATTTGTTAAATAAAAAAATAATGATAAAAAAGTACAAAGAAAAAAAGGAATGAAGGGAAGAAAAAGTAGAAAATTAAATAAAATTTAATTAAATTTGGCATAAAAACAACTTGTTAAATGCAACATCTATTTCTTCATTTCCAGGATTGAAATAAAAATAACAATTTAATAATGATTTCCTGAATGTGTTTCTTATCTAAGTTATAGCTAGTAGACTCCATTGGGGAAAAAGGTAAACTATTAAGCAACTGTGTCACATTTAATCACTAGCCTCTGTTTACTATATTTGCATAAGTCAAAATGTACTAATAACAGACAAATGTTCTGGAGTCCCTTCATGTAGTTGGTGGCAGGGCAGGCATAAAAATCAATAGAACAAATTGTCACAGAGGTAATGTGGCTTCTGTTGTTCTGCTTTTTATTAAAGACAGTAGCAATTGAAGAAAAGCTATTACTGCATCCAGAATTTTTAATGAAGTTTGTTACCAATTAGTTTACTGCCCAAGTATATGCTTTGACATTTGTTTAGCTAGAAACGTGGACAACTTTTCATGCAAAAAAATATTACTGCACATAAGCCTGAAATACTTAGCTATTCTAATGTCTGAGCCAGTTATAGAATAACTACCTGCAAAATATCTTAAGAAAACATTGACAATCAAAGTCCGCTTTCTTCTGAGCTGATGTCAAATGAGTAAAGAAACTTAAAGCCAATGTTATATTGATATCTGAACTAATATGGTTTGCAAAAAAAAAAAAATTACTAAGGTTTGCAAACAAATTTCAGGTTAAACTTTTGTACCCAGAAAATGTCAGCCTCAAAAAATTGTCTAACAAATGTGATGGAGCTTCTTTGACACATTCTCATAAAAACCCTACTCTGATACCTGCATCTTTCCAAATAATTGTATCAATTTTTATGCTGCAACTAGGATTTTAGCTGTATAAATCATGGGGGAAATCCTGAGTGTATTGGTCATTGAATACTTTTAGTTTTATCATTATAAAGAAAGATTTGTAATGTAAAGAAAATTTTTTAAAATATCATAGAGAAAAATCTATAACTTATGGATCTCAAAAAATCATGTTAAAATGAATACTTATGCTCATATACATGAGCTTTTAGATAGATTATTAAAAACATACTGTTTATTACAAATTTAAATAAAACATAAAGGAATGGCAAAAATACTGACTAAAGAAGAAAAAACTTCTAAAACATTTAGAGTGTTTGAGAGTTAGATAAAATAAGCTACTTCAGAGGTTGCTTTGTGGAAGAGGGGCTGGAAGAAGTTGCTGCTGCAGGCAGCTTGGCTTTAGGAAGACCAGACATGCAGAGCAACAAAAAAATTGAGTAGCCTGACATGGATGTTTCCAGATGAGGTTGAACAAGGTGATGCTCTGCCTTCTTATTTTATCTCTCATATGGTAAATAATTTTACCATCTAAATTTATATTCCTGAGAGACCTTCAAGATGATGGAGGAGTAAGATGTGGAGATCATCTTCCTCACCACAAATACATCAAAAATACATCTACATGTGGAACAAATTCTACAGAACACCTACTCAATGCTGGCAGAATACCTCAGACTTCCCAAAAGGCAAGAAAATCCCCATGTTCGTGGGTATGGCAAAGGAAGAAAAAAAAAAAAGAGACAAAAGAATAGGGATGGGACCTGCATCTCTGGGAGGGAGCTGTGAAGGCGGAAAAGTTTTGACACACTAGGGAGCACCTTCACTGGTGGGGACAGGGGTTGGGTGAGAGGGAAGCTTTGGAGCCACGGAGGAGAGTACAGCAACAGTGGTGCAGAGGGCAAAGTGGAGAGATTCCTGCACAGAAGATTGGTGCTGACCAGTGCTCACCAACCTGAAAAACTTGTCTGTTCACCCACCAGGGTGGGTGGGGGCTAGGAGCTAAGACTCAGGCTTCAGAGGTCAGAACACAGGGAGAGGTCTGGGGTTGGCTGCATGAAGACAGCCCAAAGGGGGTTAGTGTGCCACAGCCAGCTGAAAGGGAGCCTGGGAAAACGTTCAGACTCACTGGAGAGGCAAGAGAACATTGTTTCAGGGTGCTCGAAGAGAGGGGATTCCTGCTCCGTGTCCCCAAAGAAAACAGAACACCACTTAAGCAAGCTCCAGAGACAGGCGTGAGCCATGGCTATCAGCTCAGACCCCAGAGTTGAGCATGAACTGCTAATGCTGCCACTGCTGCCACCAAGAATCCTGTGTGCAAATGCAGGTAACTACCCACACACCATGAGAGCCTGTGCATCACACTACTGCCAGGGTCCTGTGATCCAGGGGCAACTTCCCCGGGAGAACACATGGCCCACGTCAGGCTGTTGCAATGTCATGCTGGCCTCTGAAGTTGCAGGCTCGACCCACATTCCAAATCTGACTACCATACCCCTACCTCTCCCCAGTGTTAGTGAGCAAGAGAGCCCTAATAGGCTACTACTTTAACCACCTCCTGTCTGGGTGGGAAACAGAAGCCTGAGGGTGGCCAAAATGCAGAGGTGGGTCCAAAACCAAAGCTGAACCCCAGGAGCTGTGTGAACAAAGAAGAGAAAAGGAAAGTTCTCCATGCAGCCTCAGGAGCAGCAGATTAAATCCCCACAATCCACTTGATAAACCCAGCAGCTGTGGAATACCTGAATAGACAACAAATGTTCCCAAAATTGAGATGGTGGACTTCGGGAGCAACTGTAGAATTGGGGTTTGCTTTCTGCATCTAATTTGTTTCTGGTTTTATGTTTATCTTAATTTAGTATTTAGAGTTTATCACCATTGGTATATTTGTTTATTGATTTGGTTGCTCTCTTCCTTTCTTTAAAATGTATATATATATTTTTTTTTTCCTTTTTCTCTTTTTGTGAGTGTGTATGTGTATGTTTCTTTGTGTGATTTTGTCTGTTTAGGTTTGCTTTTACCATTTGTCGTAGGGTTATGTTTGTTTGTGTTTTTGTTGGTGTTGTTTGTTTTTTCTTTTTATGAGTGCATGTATGTTTCATTGTGTGATTTTGTCTGTTTACCTTTGCTTTTGCCATTTGGTTTGGGGTTCTATCTATCTTTTTTTCCCCTACTTTTTCTTCCAAGCCGTGTGGCTGGCAGGGTCTTGGTGCTCCAGATGGGTGTCAGGCCTGAGGCTCTGAGGTGGCAGAGCCGAGTCCAGGAATTTGGACAATCAGAGACCTTCCAGCCCCAAAGAATATCAATCAGCAAGAGCTCTCCAGATATCTCTGTCTCAACACTAAGATCCAGCTCCACCCAAGGGCCAGGAAGGTCCAGTGCTGGATGCCCCACGTCAAACAACTAACAGGACAGGAACACAACCCACCCATTAGCAGAGAGGCTGCCTAATGCCATAGTAAGTCCACAGACACCCTCAAACACAGCACTGGAGGTGGCCCTTCCCACCAGAAGGACAAGATCCAGCCCCACCCACCAGACAACAAGCACCAGTCCCCTCCAATAGGAAGCCTACAAAAGCAACTGAACCAACCACACCCACTGGGGACAGACACCAAATATAATGGGAACTGCATACCTGCAGCCTGTGAAAAGGAGACCCCAAACACAGTAAGTTAAACAAAATGAGAAGACAGAGAAATAAGCAGCAGTTGAAGGAGAAAGGTAAAAACCCACCAGACCAAACAAATGAAGAGGAAATAGGTACTCTACCTGAAAAAAAATTCAGAGTAACGATAGTAAAGATGATCCCAAATCTCAGAAATAAAATGGAGAAAGTATAAGAAATGCTTAACAAGGACCTAGGAGAACTAAAGAGCAAACAATGATGAACAAGACAATAAATGAAATTTTAAAATACACTAGAAGGAATCAATAGCAGAATAACTGAGGCAGAAGAACGGATAAGTGACCTGGAAGATAAAATAGTGGAAATAACTGCTGCAGAGCTGAATAAAGAAAAAAGAATGAAAAGAATTGAGGACAGTGTCAGAGACTTCTGGGACAACATTAAATGGACTAACATTCAAATGATAGGGGTCCCAGAAGAAGAAGAGAAAAAGAAAGGGACTGAGAAAATATTTGAAGAGATTATAGTCAAAAATTTCCTAACATGGGAAAGGAAATAGTCAGTCAAGTCCAGGAAGCACAGAGAGTCACATACAGGATAAATCCAGGGACAAATATGCCAAAACACATATTAATCAAACTATCAAAAATTAAATACAAAGAAAAAATATTAAAAGCAGCAAGTGAAAAGCAAAAAATAACATACAAAGGAATGCTCAGAAGGTTAAGAGCTGAACCTTCTGCAGAAACAATGCAAGCCAGAAGGGAGTGACAGGACATATTTAAAGTGATGAAAGGGAAAAACCTACAACCAAGATTACTCTCCCTAGCAAGGATTTCATTCAGATTTGACAGAGAAATCAAAAGCTTTACAGGCAGGCAAAAGTTAAGAGAATTCAGCACCACCAAACCAGCTTTACAACAAATGCTAAAGGAATTTCTCTAGGTGAGAAACACAAAAGAAGAAAAGACCCACAAAAACAAACCAAAAACAAATAAGAAAATGGTAATTGGAACATACATATCAATAATTAGCTTAAATGTAAATGGATTAAATGTTCCAACCAAAAGACACAGACTGGCTGAATTGATACAAACATAAGACCCGTTTATATGCTGTCTACAATAGACCCACTTCAGACCTAGGGACGTATACAGACTGAAAGTGAGGGGGTGGAAAAAGGAAATCCATGCATGCAAATAAAAAGAAACCTTTACTAGCAATACTCATATCAGAATAAATAGAGTTTAAAATAAAGACAATTACAAGAGATAAAGAAGGACACCACAACATGATCAAGGGGTCAATAAAGAAGAAGATATAACAATTGTAAATATTTATGTACCCAACATAGGAGCACATCAATACATAAGCAAATGCTAACAGCCATAAAAGGGAAAATTGACAGTAACAAAATAATAGTAGGGGACATTAACACCCCATTTTCACCAAATGACAGATCATTCAAAATGAAAATAAATAAACACAAGATTTAAATGACAGAATACACCAGATAGACTTAATTGATGTTTATAGGACATTCAATCCAAAAACAACAGAATAACTTTCTTCTCAAGTATTCATGGAACATTCTCCAGTATAGATCATATCTTGGGTCACAAATCAATCCTCAGTAAATTTAAGGAAATTGAAATCATATCAAGTATCTTTTTCGACCACAATGTTATGAGACTGGATATCAGTTACAGGAAAAAAAAACTGTAAAAATACAAACAAGCTAAACAATATGTTACTAAATAACCAAGAGATCATTGAAGATATCAAAGAGGAAATCAAAAATACCTAGAAACAACTGACAATGAAAACATGACCACCCAAAATCTAGGGGATGCAGCAAAAGCAGTTCTAAGAGAGAAGATTATAGCAATACAATCTTACCTCAAGAAACAAGAAAAATCTCAAATAAACGACCTAACATTATACCTAAAGTAACTAGAGAAAGAAGAACCAAATTCTCAAAGTTAGCAGAAGGAAAGAAATCACAAAGATGAAATGAGAAATAAATGAAAAAGAAACGAAGAAAATAATACCAATGATCAATAAAACTAAAAGCTTGTTCCTTGAAAAGGTAAACAAAATTGATAAACCATTAACCAGACTCATCAGGAAAAAAGGGAGAAGATTCAAATCAACAGAATTAGAAATGAAAAAGGAGAAGTAAAACTGGCACTGCAGAAATACAAAGGATCATGAGAGACTACTACAAGCAACTATATGCCAAAAAATGGACAACCAGGAAGAAATGGACAAATTCTTAGAAAAATACAATCTCCAATACTGAATTAGAAAGAAATAGAAAACTTGAACAGACCAATCATACGCACTGAAATTGAAACTGTGATTTAAAATCTTCCAACACAAAAAGCCCAGGGCCAGATGTCTTCACAGGCAAATTTTATCAAACAGTTAGGGAACAGCTAACACCTATCCTTCTCAAACTCTTCCAAAATATAGCAGAGAGAGGAACACTCCCAAACTCATTCTTCGAGGCCACCATCACCCTGACACCAAAACCAGACAAGGATGTCACAAAAAAAAGTAAATTACAGGTCAATATCACTGATGAAAATGATGCAAAAATCCTCAACAAAATACTAGCAAACAGAATCCACCAGCACATTAAAAGGATCATGCACCATGATCAAGTGGGGTTAATGCCAGGATTGCAAGATTTCTTCAATATACAAAAATCAATCAATGTGATACACCATATTAACACATTGAAGGATAAAAACAATATGATCATCTCAATGGATGCAGAAAAAGCTTTTGAGAAAATTCAACATGCATTTATTATATAAACTCTTCTGAAGGTGTGCATAGAGGAAACCTATCACAAGATAATAAAAGCCATACATAACAAAACCATGGACATCATTCTCAATGGTGAAAAACTGAAACCATTTCCTCTGAGATCAAGAAAAAGACAAGGTTGCCCAAACTCACCACTATTACTCAACATAGTTTTGGAAGTTTAAGCCACAGAAAGCAGAGAAGAAAAAGAAATAAAAGGAATCCATATCAGAAGAGAAGTAAAGATATCACTGTTTGCAAAATGACATGATACTATACATAGAGAATCCTAAAGATGTTACGAGAAAACTCTTAGAGCTGATGAGGGAATTTGGTAAAGTAGCAGGATACAAAATTAATGCACAGAAATCCCTTGCATTTCTATACACTAAAAATGAAAAATCTGAAAGAGAAATTAAGGAAATACTCTCATTTACCATGGCAAAAAAAAAAAGAATAAAACACTGAGGAATAAACTTACCTAAGGAGAGAAAAGACCTGTATGCAGTAAACTATAAGACACTGATGAAAGAAATTAAAGATGGTACAAACAGATGGAGAGATAAACCATGTTCTTGGATTGGAAGAATCAACATTGTGAAAATGAATATACTACCCAAAGCAACGTATAGATTCAATGCAATCCCTGTCAAACTACCAATGGCATTTTCACAGAACTAGATCAAAATATTTCACAGTTTGTATGGAGACACAAAAGACCCTGCATAGCCAAAGCAATCTTGAGAAAGAAAAACAGAGCTGGAGGAATCAGGCTCCCAGACTTCAGATTTTACTACAAAGCTACAGTAATCAAGACAACAGAGTAGTTGCACAAAAACAGAAATGTAGATCAATGGAACAGGATAGAAAGCCCAGAGATAAACCCATGCACATATGGTCACCTTATTTTTGATAAAGGAGGCAAGAATATACAATGGAGAAAAGACAGCCTCTTCAATAAGTAGTGATGGGAACACTGGACAGCTACATGTAAAAGAATGATATTAGAGCACTCCTTAACACCATACACAAAAATAAAGTGAAAATCACTTAAAGAACTAAATGTAAGGCCAGACACTGTAAACTCTTAGAGGAAAACATAGGCAGAAAACTCTATGACATAAATCACAGCAAGATCCTTTTTGACCTACCTCCTAGAGAAATGGAAATAAAAACAAATGGGACTTAATGAAACTTAAAAGCTTTTGCACAGAAAACGGAACCATAAACAAGATGAAAACACAACCCTCAGAATGGAGAAAATATTTGCAAACGAAGCAACTGACAAAGAATCTCCAAAATTTACAAGCAGCTCATGCAGCTCAATGTGAAAAAGACCAACAACCCAATCCAAAAATGGGCTGAAGAACTAAATAGACATTTCTCCAAAGAAGATATACAGATTGTGAACAAATACATGAAAGGATGCTCAACCTCAGCAATCATTAGAGAAATACAAATCAAAACTACAATGAGGTATCACCTCACACCAGTCAGAATGGCCATCATCAAAAAATCTACAGACAATAAATGCTAGAGAGAGTTTGGAGAACAGGGAACACTCTTGCACTGTTGGTGGGAATGTAAATTGATACAGCGACTGTGAAAAACAGTATGGAGGTTCCTTAAGAAACTAAAAAGAGAACTACCATACGACCCAGCCATCCCACTACTGGACATCCCTGAGAAAACCATAATTCAAAAAGAGTCATGTACCACACTGTTCATTGTAGCTCTATTTACAATAGCCAGGACATGGAAACAACCTAAGTGTCCAACCAACAGATGAATGGATAAAGAAGATGTGGCACATATATACAATGGAATATTACTCAGCCACATAAAGGAACAAAATTGAGTTATTTGTAGTGAGGTGGATGGACCTAGAGACAATCATACAGAGTGAGGTAAGTCAGAAAGAGAAAATTAAATACCATATGCTAACACCTATATATGGAATCTAAAAAAAAAAAAAAAAAAAAGAGTTCCAAAAATCCTAGGGGCAGGACTGGAATAAAGACACAGATGTTGAGAATGGACTTGAGGACACCGGGAGGGTGAAGGGCAAGCTGGGATGAAGTGAGAGTGGCATGGACGTATATATACTACCAAATGTAAAATAGATAGCTAGTGGGAAGCAGCTGCATAGCACAGGGAGATCAGCTCGGTGTTTTTTGACCACCTAGAGGGGTGGGATAGGGAGGGTGGGAGGGAGACAGAGAGGGAGGAGTTATGGGGATATATGTAAATATATAGCTTATTCACTTTGTTATAAAGAAGAAACTAAGACACCATTGTAAAGCAATTATACTCCAATAAAAATGTAAAAAAAAAAAAAAACCTGACATCATTTGCAATCAGTAGTGTTTAAATCCCTGGTAAAACATTTTATGGCTATCATAAAATATCATATGTGCATATAAATTTACTTGGGTGAATTTTGTTTGTAATCAAATATTAATATAAAAGGAAAGAAGTGAAAATTACAAGAAAATAAAATCCGGAAATAAATGAAGAATTTAGAACTGAAAAGACGTGATATTTTGAGAATGGCATAAAGGAGGAAACGAAAGATGTTCCAAGATGAGTAGGCTGGAGTTACTTAAGTTAATGAGGCAGATACTACTCAGATGAAATACTCTTTCACTGTGTGACAGTATTTTGCTTATAATTATCCTTGCCATTATATTATGAAAGCCTATGATAGTAGGCATTCAACTGTAGTCAACCAAATTAGGTTCATTAAGCTTGTTGTTGCAATGGTCACTACATAACTAGGAAAACCAATGAACTGGAAAGTATTAGAATTTGTAAACTAATGAATTACTAAAACCACATGAGTGTGAGAAGTTAGTTTTCAGTCATTTTTGAATCTGAATGAGCTGATTTAAAATAATTTGATCTTTTATAGTTTTTCTTCCATGTCATTATTTGGTACAATTTAATCTGTTTTGAAAATTATAGTTCAATCTTTCAAGGTGGTTTCTATTTGAATTCTTAGTCCCCTACTCACCACCTAGCTACTAGCAAAACTGCTTTTACTTTATTAATGAAAGAAAGCACTGAATTTATTTAATTTTTTATGGACATCTGGCTGAAAATTTACACAAGCAGACCTTCAAGTTCCATTCAAATGAGAATTTCTATGATTCTTTGAAGCCTGTGGCAATATATGTCAAATGGATTCTTCAGGGTGAAACTGTTGTTTACTTATTCAACAAAAATCAGAACTTTGAACTGCTATTGCTTTCTATAATAATATAACAATCCACCATGATTGAAATTAAAATAAATGACTATACTCCAGTCCATAGGCTAAAGTAAATGGGAACTATTAAGAATTGTATGCATAATGCTAGTACAATTTAGCCTTACCTAAAATTTGGAATTATAAGTATTTGTTCAAGAGACTGTGGTGGAGAGTGAGCATAAATAACATGATGAAGCCTCCAAGTGCCATTAGTTGTCCGTAAGTAGCTAATTACTTTAACTTGTAATGTTAACAAAGGTTATGGATTCTTGCTGATATATTTACAGTGGCCTCATGACTGCATTTGCAAGAGGTTGCCTGGCATTATCCCCAGGGTCAATGGCCACAGACATGAGAGAAAGTATCTGGTCCCCAGGGTGACAAATTCCATGACCTTTTTATTACTAGAAGACTGGTGTGGACTTGATATCCATAGACATTTCTGTCCCTGAAGTAATTATTGAGGAAAATTTTTTCTCTTCCTTTTAATGAGAAAACGTGAAATCAATCTACTCAACCATGTAAATGAGATCTGCACTCTCACTTTAGGGGCCTTCTTCCTCCTTGGCCAGTTTACATAAATTCTAGGCTTTGTAAGACTTGCCCTGCACACCCACCCTGAAACCTTATCTGATGATAACCAGCACCTTGAAAATTCTTGCTAAATGTATTTTTAATATGTTCTAGTAGAATATTTGTTCATCAAAATCAATAAACCATACACAGATTTTACTATAGGAAGGACTTCTCAACCATGCTCTTCAATTAAGCAGAGTTCTCAGAAATATTGAAACTTCCTCAGTGAACCAAAATCTCACCTTCCCCCACTTAAATTCAAGATGATGAAATAATGTATCTTTCAGATTTCTTATCACTTGCCATAACAATAAATGAATTTCAGTTAAATAATTATACTTAAAGCTTCTGATTTGGAAAACACTGCCACAAAACAGTTGCTGTGGGTTGAATTTTGTTCCCTCAAAAGATATGTTGAAAATCTCATCCCTGGAAACTGTAAATGTGACCTTATTTGGAAATAGGGTCTTTACAGATGTCATCAATGTAAGATGAAGTCATTAGGGTAGGAACTATTCCAATATGGTTATAAAAGAATCCACAGGGAGAATTCCATGTGTCCACAGAAGAAGAGATAGAAGTGATGTGGCTGCAAGCCAAGGAAAGCCAAGGACTTACAGGCACTGCCAGAAGCTAGGAAGAGGTGAGGAGGGATTCTTGCCAGAGTCTCAGAGGAAGCACAGCCCTGCTGACTCCTTGATTTCAGACTTCTAGACTCCAGAACTATGAGAATAAATTTCTATTGTATAGGGCACTCAGTTTGTGGTATAATCAAATTTGCCAAAGAAAGACTAGTTTGCTCTTGAAGAATAAATCTAGTAAAATGTGGAATGCCATGATCTTGTTTAATGAAATATAATTAACTCAGCATATTCTAAGAAAAACATTTAGAACCCTCCCACATGAATTTTTAATAAAATATTTTTATGTGCAAATATTCTTCTTCAATCTATGCAAGTTGTCCTAAATTAATCACATATTTTCTACAACTGATATCATAGCCAGAAGTTAGTAGATTTCAATTTTCGTGCTACTACTTAAGACAATTTACCTGATATTTCTGTCATGGTCTCCAGAAACAAGGATCATGGAGGTGGCTTCTGAGATGTTAAATAGAGGCATAGGGGTATGAAAAACGTATTTATCCCTGAGGATAATATGCACCTTTTCTGAAAAAATTTACTAAACATGAGTTCTCTTGTTTCTCTACAAAGAATATAAATGTTGTCCCCTTAATGTTGACTCTACTGCAAAATGATGAAGATATTTCTTGAGAATTACATTTAACAGTAATGAAAACCAGCATTACTGGTGATGGTGGTAAGTTTTTTAAAAAGACACTTACTTTGGTGAACGATAAGATGAAAATCAGGACTTTATGATTTTCTTGTGCCTGCATAGCAGTCCAGAACTATCTTCATGCACATTAGCCTTCTTTATACTCTACTTGTCACTTCTATTTGTCACTTCTATTGTCAAATATTGCATTAAATGCATCGTGATAGCACAGAAGAATGACAATTACAGAAATTCTAAGCATTATACTAAAAATTTCACAGTGTGTCAAATATCCATTGGTATATAGATTTTTTTTTTTTGCTATAGAAAAAAATCTAAATAGGTCTTCTGGAAGAAAAAAAATACATCGTGGGGGGGAGGAGGAAGATAGAGGAAGAGTAAGATGTGGAGAGCACTTCCTCCCTAGAGATACATCAGAAATACATCTATGCATGGAACTGCTCCTATAGAACATGTACCGAACACTGGGAGAAGACCTCAGACCTCCCAAAAGGCAAGAAGCTCCCCACATACCTGCGTAGGGCAAAAGAAAAAAGAAAAAAACAGAGACAAAACAATAGGGACAGGACCTGCACCAGTGGGAGAGAGCTGTGAAGGAGGAAAGGTTTCCACACACTAGGAAGCCCCTTCATAGGCAGAGACTGTGGGTGGCAGAGGGGGGAAGCTTCAGAGCTACAGAAGAGAGCACAGCAACAGGGGTGTGGAGGGCAAAGCAGAGAGATTCCCGCACAGAGGATCGGTGCCGACCAGCACTCACCAGCCCGAGAAAATTGTCTGCTCAGGTGCCAGGGCGGGCAGGGCTGGGAGCTGAAGCTTGGGCTTCAGTCGGATCACAGCGTGAACACAGCCTGAAGGGGTTAGTGCACCACTGCTACCCGGGAGGGAGTCCGGGAAAAAGTCTGGAACTGCAGAAGAGGCAAGAGACTTTATCTTCCCTCTTTGTTTCCTGGTGCACGAGGAGAGGGGATTAAAAGTGCCACTTAAAGGAGCTCCAGAGATGGGCGTGAGCCACGGCTAACAGCGTGGACCAAAAAGACGGGCATGAGACACTAAGGCTGCTGATGCAGCCACTAAGAAGCCTGTGTGTGAGCACAGGTCACTATCCACACCTCCCCTCCCAGGAGGCTGTACAGCCTGCCACTGCCACGGTCCCAGGATCAAGGGACAAATTCCACAGAAGAACACATGGTGTGCCTCAGGCTGGTGCAACATCATGCCAGCCTCTGCCAATGCAGGCTCACCCCGCCTCTGTACCCCTCCCTCCCCCTGGGCTGAGTGAGCCAGAGCCGCTGAATCAGCGGCTCCTTTAACCCCGTCCTGTCTGAGCGAAGAACAGACGCCCTCAGGCGACCTACATGCAGAGACGGGGCCAAATCCAAAGCTGAACCCCTGGAGCTGTGTGAACAAAGAAGAGAAAGGGAAATTTCTCCCAGCAGCCTCAGGAGCAGCAGATTAAAACTCCACAATCAACCCTGCATTTGTGGAATACCTAAAGAGAAAACAAATCTTCCCAAATTGAGGAGGTGGACTTTGAGAACAAGATACACTATTTTTTCCCTTTTTCCTCTTTTTGTGAGTGTGTATGTGTATGCTTCTATGTGAGATTTTGTCTGTATAGCTTTGCTTTCACCATTTGTCCTAGGGTTCTGAATATCCTTTTTTTTTTTTTTTACTTAATTTTTTTTCTTAATTATTTTTTATTTTAATAACTATTTTATCTTACTTTGTTTTATTTTATCTCTTTCTTTCTTTCTTTCTTTCTTCCTTTCTTTCTTTCTTTCTTTCTTTCTTTCTTTCTTTCTTTCTTTCCCTTTTCTCCCTTTTATTCTGAGCCGAGTGGATGAAAGGCTCTTGGAACTGCAACCAGGAGTCAGTGCTGTGTCTCTGAGGTGGGAGAGCCAACTTCAGGACACTGGTTCACAAGAGACCTCCCAGCTGCCCATAATATCAAATAGTGAAAATCTCCCAGAAATCTCCATCTCAACACCAAGACCCAGCTTCACTCAATGACCAGCAAGCTACAGTGCTGGACACCTTATGCCAAACAACGAGCAAGAGAGGAACACAGCCCCATCCATTAGCAAAAAGCCTGCCTAAAATCATAATAAGGCCACAGACACCCCTAAACAAACCACCAGATGTGGACCTGCCCAGCAGAAAAACAAGATCCAGCCTCATCCACCAGAACAGAGTCACTAGTCCCCTCCACCAGGAAGCCACACTGAGCCAACCTCAGCCACTGGGGACAGACACCAAAAACAATGGGAACTACGAACCTGCAGCCTGCAAAAAGGAGACCCCAAACATGGTAAGATAAGCAAAATGAGAACACAGAAAAACACACAGCAGATGAAGGAGTAAGGTAAAAACCCAACAGACCTAAAAAATGAAGAGGAAATAGGCAGTCTACCTGAAAAAGAATTCAGAATAATGATAGGAAAGAAGATCCAAAATCTTGGAAATAGAATAGAGAAAATGCAAGAAATATTTAACAAGGACTTAGAAGAACTAAAGGGGAAACAAGCAATGATGAACAACACAATCAATGAAATTAAAAATACTCTAGAAGTGATCAATAGAAGAATAACTGAGGCAGAAGAACAGATAAGTGACCTGGAAGATAAAGTAGTGGAAATAACTACTGCAGAGCAGAATAAAGAAAAAAGAATGAAAAGAACTGAGGACAGTGCCAGAGACATCTGGGACAACATTAAATGCACCAATATTCAAATGATAGGGCTCCCAGAAGAAGAAGAGAAAAAGAAAGGGACTGAGAAAATATTTGAAGAGATTATAGTTGACAACTTCCCTAATATGGGAAAGGAAATATTTAATCAAGTCCAGGAAGCACAGAGAGTCCCACACAGGATAAATCCAATGAGAAACACACCAAGACACATATTAATCAAACTATCCAAAATTAAATACAAAGAAAATATATTAAAAGCAGCAAAGGAAAAACAACAAATAACACACAAGGGAATCACCATAAGGTTAACAGCTGATCTTTCAGCAGCAACTCTGCAAGCCAGAAGAGAGTGGCAGGGCATATTTAAAGTGATGAAGGAGAAAAACCTACAGCCAAGATTACTCTACAGAGAAAGGATCTCATTCAGATTTGGTGGAGAAATTAAAACATTCACAGACAAGCAAAAGCTGAGAGAGTTCAGCACCACCAAACCAGCTTTACAACAAATGCTAAAGGAACTTCTCTAAGCAAGAAACACAAGAGAAGGAAAAGACCTACAATAACAAACCCAAAACAATTAAGAAAATGGGAATAGGAACATACATATCGATAATTACCTTAAATGAAAATGGAATAAAAGCTCCCATCAAAATACACAGACTGACAGAATGGATACAAAAACAAGACCCTTATATATGCTGGCTACAAGAGACCCACTTCAGACCTAGAGACACATACAGACTGAAACTGAGGGGATGGAAAAATATATTCCATGCAAATGGAAATCAAAAGAAAGCTGGAGTAGCAATTCTCATATCAGACAAAATAGACTTTAAAATAAAGTCTATTACAACAGACAAAGAAGGACACTACATAATGATCAAGGGATCCATCCAAGAAGAAGATATAACAGTTGTAAATATTTGTGCACCCAACATAGTAGCACATCAATACAGAAGGTAAATACTAACAGCCATTAAAGGGTAAATAGACAGTAACATTCATAGTAGGGGACTTTAACACCCCACTTTTAACAATGGACAGATCATCCAAAAAGAAAATAAATAAGGACAAACAAGCTTTAAATGATACATTAAACAAGATGGACTTAATTGATATTTATAGGACATTCCATCCAAAAACAACAGAATACACATTTTTCTCAAGTTCTAATGGAACATCCTCCAGGATAGATCATATATTGGGTCACAAATCAAGCCTTGGTAAATTTAAGAAAATTGAAATTGTATCAAGTATCTTTTCCTACCAGAAAAATATGAGACTAGATATCAATTACAGGAAAAGATCTGTAAAAAATACAAACACATGGAAGCTAAAAAAATACACTACTTAATAGCAAAGTGATCATTGAAGAAATCAAAGAGGAAATCAAAAAATACCTGGAAACAAATAACAATGGATACACGATGAACCAAAACCTAGGGGATGCAGCAAAAGCAGTTCTAAGAGGGAAGTTTATAGCAACACAACACTACCTTAAGAAAAAGGAAACATCACAAATAAACAACATAAACTTGCACCTAAAGCAATTAGAGAAACAAGAACAAAAAACCCCAATGTTAGCAGAAGAAATAATAAATATCAGATCAGAAATAAATGAAAAAGAAATGAAGGAAACCATAGTAAAGATCAATAAAACTAAAAGCTGGTTCTTTGAGAAGATAAACAAAATTGATAAACCATTAGCCAGACTCATCAAGAAAAAAAGAGAGAACACTCAAATCAGTAGAATTAGAAATGAAAAAGGAGAAGTAACAACTGACACTGCAGAAATACAAAAGATCATGAGAGGTTATTACAAGCAAATCTATGCCAGTTAAATGGACAACCTGGAAGAAATGGACAAATTCTTAGAAATGCACAAACTGCCAAGACTGAATCAGGAAGAAATAGAAAATATGAACAGACCAATCACAAGCACTGAAATTGAAACTGTGATTAAATATCTTCCAACAAACAAAAGCCGAGGACCAGATGGCTTCAAAGGATAATTCTATCAAACATTAAGAGAAGAGCTAACACCTAGCCTTCTCAAACTCTTCCAAAGTACAGCAGAGGGAGGAACACTACCAAACTCATTCTATGGTGCCACCATCACCCTGATACCAAAAGCAGAGAAAGATGTCACAAAGAAAGAAAACAGGCTAATACCACTGATGTACATACATGCAAAAAACCTCAACAAAATGCTTGCAAAGAGAATCCAACAGCACATGAAAGGATGATACACCATGATCAAGTGGGGTTTATTCCAGGAATGCAAGGATTCTTCAATATACGCAAATCAATCAACGTGATACACCATATTAACAAACTGAAGGAGAAAAACCGTATGATCATCTCAATAGATGCAGAGAAAGCTTTTGACAAAATTCAACACCCATTTATGATAAAAACCCTGCAGAAAGTAGGCATAGAGGGAACTTTCCTCAACATAATAAAGGCCATATATGACAAACCCACAGCCAACATCATCCTCAATGGTGAAAAACTGAAACCATTTGCACTAAGATCAGGAACAAGACATGGTTACCCACTCTTACCACTCTTGTTCAACAGTTTTGGAAGTTTTAGTCACAGAAATCAGAGAAGAATTGGAAATAAAAGGAATCCATATCAGAAAAGAAGAAGTAAAATTGTCACTGTTTGCAGGTGACATGATACTATACATAGAGAATCCTAAAGATGCTACCAGAAAACTATTAGTACTAATCAATGATTTTGGTAAAGTAGCAGGATACAAAATTAATGCACAGAAATCTCTGGCATTCCTATACACTAATGATGAAAAACCTGAATGTGAAATTATAAAACACTCCCATTTACCATTGCAACAGGAAGAATAAAATATCTAGGAATAAACCTACCTAAGGAGACAAAAGACCTGTATGCAGAAAATTATAAGACACTGATGAAAGAAATTAAAGATGATATGAATAGATGGAGAGATATACCATGTTCTTGGATTGGAAGAATCAACATTTTGAAAATGACTCTACTACCCAAAGCAATCTACAGATTCAATGTAATCCCTGCCAAAGTACCACTGGCATTTTTTACAGAACAAGAACGAAAACTTTCACAATTTGTATGGAAATATAAAAGGCCCCGAATAGCCAAAGCAATTTTCAGAACGAAACATGGAGCTGGAGGAATCAGGCTCCCTGACTTCAGACTATACTACAAAGCTACAGTAATCAAGACAGTATGATACCAGCACAAAAACAGAAATATAGATCAATGGAAAAGCATAGAAAGCCGAGAGATACATCCACGTACATATGGTCACCTTATCTTTGATAAAGGAGGCAAGAACATACAGTGGAGAAAAGACAGCTTGTTCATTAAATGGTTCTGGGAAAACTGGACAAGTAACTGTAAAAGTATGAGATTAGAACACTCCCTAACACCACAAATAAAAATCAGCTCAAAATGGATTAAAGACCTAAATGTAAGGCCAGAAACTCTCAAACTCTTAGAGGAAAACATAGGCAGAACACTCTATGACATAAATCACAGAAAGATCCTTTTTGACCCACCTTCTAGAGAAATGGAAATAAAAACAAAAATAAACAAATGGGACCTAATGAAACTTAAAACCTTTTGCACAGTGAAGTAAAGTGTAAACAAGACCATAAGACAACCTTCAGAATGGGAGAAAATATTTGTAATTGAAGCAACTAACAAACGATTAATCTCCAACATTTCCAAGCAGCTCATACAGCTCAATAACAAAAAAACAAACCACACAGTCCAAAAATGGGTAGAAGACCTAAACAGACATTTCTCCAAAGAAGATATACAGATTGCCAACAAACACATGAAAGAATGTTCAACATCATTAATCATTAGAGAAATGCAAATCAAAAGTACAATGAGGTATCATCTCACACTGATCAGAATGGTCATCATCAAAAAATCTAGAAACAATAAATGCTGGAGAGGGTGTGGAGAAAAGGAAACACTCTTGCACTGGTGGTGGGAATGTAAATTGATACAGCCACTATGGAGAACAGTATGGAGGTTCCTTAAAAAACTACAAATAGAACTTCCATATGACCCAACAATCCCACTACTGGGCATATACCCTGAGAAAACCATAATTCAAAAAGAGTCATGTACCAAAATGTTCATTGCAGCTCTATTTACAATAGCCGGGAAATGGCAGCAACCTAAGTGTCCATCAACAGATGAATGGATAAAGAAGATATGGCACATACATACAATGGAATATTACTCAGCCATAAAAAGAAACAAAATTGAGTTATTTTTAGTGAGGTGGATGAACCTACAGTCTGTCATACAGAGTGAAGTAAGTCAGAAAGAGAAAGATAAATACCGTATGCTAACACACACACACACACACACACACACACATATATATATGTATATATATATAGTATCTAAGAAAAAAAATAATGTCATGAAGAACATAGGGGTAATACAGGAATAAAGACACAGACCTACTAAAGAATGGACTTGAGGATATGGGGACAGGGAAGGGTAAGCTGTGACAAAGTGAGAGAGTCGCATGGACATATATACACTACCAAACGTAAAATAGATAACTAGTGGGAAGCAGCCGCGTAGCACAGCTAGATCAGCTCGGTGTTTTGTGACCACCTAGAGGGGTGGGATAGTGAGGGTGGGAGGGAGGGAGATTCAAGAGGGAAGAGATATGGGAACATATGTATATGTATAACTGATTCACTTTGTTATAAAGCAGAAACTAACACACCATTGTAAAGCAATTATATTCCAATAAAGATGTTAAAAAATACATCAGATTTGAAAAATAAAAAGCTACGATTTTAGATAATAATAAATACATATGGTTTGGGAGAAATTGCTGTTTAGAAAACCTCTCTTTATTTTTACCAGGAAATGTGGCTTTCCATATATATTAGTACCAAGTCAAAGCTGTGGTTTTGTGAACAACACCCTGAATGCTCACCCTACTAACCTTTACATAGACTATAAGACACTGGTGCATAATACGTATGGCTTCCACTTAATGAAGCTAGATCTCTATACTTTTAACACTCATTTGGAAAACCAATTAACTCTAGCTCTGTTGAACAAATTGAATAGCAAATAAATCAAGTGTTAAAACATTGGTGATGACCCAGACTTTCTGTAGTTAGAGTGCTGATATGCCTAAGGATGGAGTTCTATATTTTGATTGACACTTTCCACAGACTAAAGGTATTAATTTTTTTAATACACTGCTGCTATGCCCCATCTTGGAACCCAGAGACCTGAATTACAGGAAAAGAAAATTCCTAAAAATGCCACACGATTTACAACAGGAATTTCACTTACTATTTCCTAAACATCTGGCCAAGATAATATCTACTGTGATAATTAAAGTGCAACTGTTCTAATATCAGTACCAATTCAGAAATGACATTTTGCTGCCTGGTTTATAAGACATTCCCATTGTTAAAATCAGAATATTAGGCAGGGAAAGCATGTTGAAGTAAAAGAACGAGACAGCAGACAACAGAAAGATAAGGGATGAAGAAAAGGATGAAAGAAAGAAGGATTTTGGGGACACTTAACAAGGTGTTAAAAATTGGCATAAGATGGGAAGAAGGATGACTAAGCAGAGAAGTGCAAGTTCCAACAATAAGAACCAGGGAATGTGAACTCTGCACTGCTCTTGAGAGTGTGAGTAACCAGCATCCAGCAGATGGAGGCCCACAGTGTCTGGATGGGTGTACATGGCTTGGGATAAATGCATATGGTTTTATCAGTCTCTAGATGAAATACACTTCAAGACTGTATACCTAATTTTGCTGGTGTTCCATCTTCACCAGATGATTTTGACACTGGACAATGGAAATGATGTAATGATCATTGAAAATGTATGCCTCCTTTTGTAAAGTACTAAATTGACACTTATATGTTCAGTCCTTTATTGTGAGTTTTATTATTCTAAGCTAGTTCTCTAGAACATGGGAAGTATTAGAAGGGTAGTAAAACTGGGCTTGTAGATGCACAAAGTGAGCAAAATAAGCATAAAACATTGTACCATGCAGTGTTGTCTCCTTCTAATAATTTTCCTGTTTTTTTTTAGCAATAGTTGTCTAAGATAATGTCCCTATAGTCTCAAAGAAAATATACATTGTTATACATGTTACTATTAATTCCTTTACTGAACCCATAAGGTTTGGGGAAATCTATAATATCCTTCATAGTAAATTTAGTACATAATTGAATTAACTTCCTCTAAATTTCTCCCTTAATTTTTCCCAATATCTTTTTCTTTTAAAGATGTTTATTTTAGCTCTAATATTTTAATGCATTTTAACAATTGAGAAACCTTTAGCCCTTTTCTAAGCCAGGCAGTATTTAATTTGTAAAATGTAAAATGATGGTTTTATTCATACAAATGATCTGAGGGAAACAAATGTGATCGATGAGGCCATTAGAGAGCATAAGGTAATAAGGAATTGAAGGCAGACTTTTCTCATCCTGTTTTCATGGGTCATTTAAATAAAAACTCAAATATTAATTCTTCAAAATATTGTCTAATACAGTGTAACTTAAGCAATAAAACAAAATCCTGGAGCTCACTTTGTCCCTACTGTGATTTTCTTCCTCTTTCTCTCTCCTTCTTGAGAGATATCCAAAATACTGGGTTTGATATGTCTCCTCTTCCATGTTTATGCTAGATACAGATATATCTATAAATAATATCAACATTGTTTTTTCAACATTTTGTTTTGGTTTTCCTGATTAGTAACTGACGGTACTGCTTTTCTGTGGATTAAATGAGATCCACAAACACTCTTCTTTATTCCAAATAGGACTTCACAGTAAATTTGACTCCTGCCTGTCAGTACTATTTTTGGTATTAGGAAAAGCAAAGCTTCTACTCCCCTAGGACTTAGGTGAAGAAATATAGAAAAATAAACAAACGAACATGACATTTACTGATGAGGTAAATAAGCAGACTGGTGAGGGAAGATATTTCTGAGGGGCTGACTTCCAACTGAGACCAAATGATAAGGAGAAGATGGCCAAGCTAAGATCTAGGAATGAACACTCATGGCAAAAGAAACAGCAGGGGCCAAAGTCCTGAAGAATGAACAAACATGAGCTTTTTAAGAAACAGAAAGTATTCCCAAACCCCTCTGAAGTATATTCCATTTTATCATTTATTTTCAGGTGAGGTGCAGGAAGGTTCATTAACTTGCCCAAGCTAGAAAATGGTAAATCTTAGAAAATGCAAGCCTAAATAATCCACCTCCAGAAACTTGCAATTAATACACATACAGCTAATAGGCTGTATGTGCAAGCTGTAGGCTGTATGTAATAGCAAGCAAGATAATTAATGGACACTTGTAGGAAAGGTAGCAGAAGGCCTTGATTTTCTGGGAAAGGATATTGTATTTTGTTTGTTTGTTTGTTTTCAAATTGCAAGGGGAAGATATTGAAGTTATAAACAATTGAGCTATATCTGATTTAGGTTTGAGAAGAATGATCCCTGCTTCTGGGAAAAATGAATTATTGGAACAGGTTAAGAGTGAAAGCCATTAGAAGACTTTTATGGAATTGTAGGCAAGAAATGATGATGGCTCAGATCAGGCTACACAGACGGGTGTGGAGAGAGATGGGGAGGTTCAGGATGTTTTGTAAGTGTAACCAACACAACCTTCTGATAGGTTTGATGTGGGAGGTGAAAAAAAAAAAGAAAACATATGGAGACTACCTTTTTGGCTTAAGAAATGGGTGAATGAAGTTACTATACAGAAGATGAAGAATACTGGAAAAGGGATAGGTTTGACAGGGCTTGAGGTTGTACAAGATAAATTCTAAATTAGCTATTTTGACCAGGAAGTTAGAGTAACAAATCTGGATCTTGGGGAATGTTTAATTTTGGAAAATCAATTTAGGTTTGATGAAAGAGAAACTATTTAGAGGGTCAAACCAATCTATGCTTCCTGTCAGGAGTTATTTTTGTCCTTATGGACTCTCCGGCATTCACATTTGTATCTGTAACTGTTTGGGTAGAAATTTGTGTATCACAATCCATTTATGCAGAGGAATGATCTTTCTTTCTTTCTTCATTGAAGTATACTTGCTTTAAAATGTTGTGTTAGTTTCAGGCGTACAGCATAGTGGTTCAGTATTTTTGCAGATAATATTCCATTATAGGTTATTATAAGATAATGGGTATAATTCCCTGTGCTATAGTAAATAATTGTTGCTTACCTATTTTATATATAGCAGTTTGTATATGTTAATCCCACACTCGTAATTTTTTTCTCCCCCATCTTTTTTCCCTTTGGAAACCACAAGTTTATTTTCTATTTCTGAGTATAATTCTGTTTTATATATTCACTTATTTGTATTACTTTTTAGATTCAACATACAAGAGATATCATATATTTGTCTTTGTCTGGTTTATTTCACTTAGTATGATAACATCTAGGTCCATACATGTTGCTGCAAATGGCAGTACTTCATTCTTTTTTTATGGATGAATAATAATCCATTGCATATATATTCCACATCTTCTTATTCCAGTTGCCTGTTCATTGGCACCTGGGTTGCTCCCACGTTTTGGTCATTGTAAACAGTGCTGCTATGAACATTGGGGCATGTGTCTTTTCAAATTAGAGGTTTCATTTTGTCCAGATATAGACCCAGGTGTGGAGTTGCTGGACATTATGGCAGTTCCATTTTTAGTTTTTTAAGGAATCCATAATGTTTTCCATAGTGGCTGCACCAATTTACATTCTCACCACAGTATACAAGGCTTCCTTTTTCTTCACTCTCTCTCCAGCATTTATTTTTTTGTAGATTTTGTTTTTTTAAACCCACATTTGTTTTATTTATTTATTTTTGGCTATGTTGGTTCTTCACTTCTGTGCGAGGGCTTTCTCTAGTTGTGGCAAGCGGGGGGTCACTCTTCATCGCGGTGCGCGGGCCTCTCACTATTGAGGCCTCTTTTGTTGCTGGAGCACAGGCTCCAGATGCGCAGGCTCAGTAGCTGTGGCTCACGGGCCTAGTTGTTCCGCGGCATGTGGGATCTTCCCAGACCAGGGCTCGAACCCGTGTCCCCTGCATTAGCAGGCAGATTCTCAACCACTGCGCCACCAGGGAAGCCCTGTAGATTTTTTTTTTGTAGATGTTTTGATGATGGCCATTCTGACCCATGTAAGTTGATACCTCATTGTAGTTTTGATCTGCATTTCTCTAAGAATTGGCAATGCTGAGCATATTTTCATATGCCTGTTAGCCATCTGTATGTCTCCTTTGGGAAAATGTCTAGTCAAGTCTTCTGCCCATTTTTTTGATTGGATTGTTTGTTTGTTTGTTTTTTGATATTGGGTTGTGTGAGCCATTTGTATATTTTGGATATTAACCCTTGTCTATTGCATCATTTGCAAATGTTTTCTCCCATTCCATAGAGTTGTCTCTTCATTTTGTCAATGGTTTCCTTTGCTGTGTAATAGTTTTTAAGTTTAATTAAGCCCCTTTTGTTTATTTTTGGTCTTATTTATTTTGCCTTAGGAGACATATCCAAAATAATATTGCTACAATTTATGTCAAAGACTGATCTGCCTATGTTCTCTTCTAGGAGTTTTATGGTTTCAGTTCTTTCATTTAGGTCTTTAAACCCCTTTGAGTTTATTTTTGTATATGGTAGGAGGGAATGTTCTAATCTCATTGTTTTGCATGTAGCTGGCCAGGTTTCCCAACACCACTTATTGAAGAGACTGTGTTTTCTTCATTGTATATTATTGCCTCCTTTGTCATATATTAATTGACCATAGAGACATGGGTTTATTTCTGGACTCTCTATTTTGTTCCATTGATCTATGTCTGTTTTGGGGCTAATATCATGCTGTATTGATTATTGTAGCTTTGTAGCATGGTCTGAAGTCTGGGAGTGTTATACCTCCAGGTTTGTTCGTTTTTCTCAGAATTTCTTTGGAAATTCTCAGTCTTTTGTGGTTCCATATAAATATTAAGACTATTTGTTCTAGTTCTATAAAAAATGTCATGGATATTTTGATAGAAATTGCATTAAGCCTATAGATTGTTTTGGGTAGTGTGGCAATTTTAATAACATTAATTCTTCCAATCCAATAACATGGGATACCTTTCCAATTCTTTGAATTGGCTTTCTGCGTGTACCAGGTTGGTAATGAATTTTTTTTTTACAACTTTATTGGAATATAATTGCTTCACAATGGTGTGTTAGTTTCTGCTTTATAACAAAGTGAATCAGTTATACATATACCTCTGTTCCCATATTCCTTCCCTCCTGCATCTCCCTCTCTCCCAACATCCCTATCCACCCCTCCAGGTGGTCACAAAGCACCGAGCTGATCTCCCTGTGCTATGCGGCTGCTTCTACTAGCTATCTACCTTACGTTTCATAGTGTATATATGTCCATGCCTCTCTCTCGCTTTGTCACAGCTTACCCTTCCCCCTCCCCATATGCTCAACTCCATTCTCAAGTACGTCTGTGTCTTTATTCCTGTTTTACCCCTAGGTTCTTCATGATAATTTTCTTTTTTTTTTCTTAAATTCCATATATATGTGCTAGCATACGGAATTTGTCTTTCTCTTTCTGACTTACTTCACTCTGTATGACAGACTCTAGGTCCATCCACCTCATTACAAATAGCTCAATTTCATTTCTTTTAATGGCTCAGTAATATTCCATTGTATATATGTGCCACATCTTCTTTATCCATCCATCTGATGATGGACACTTAGGCTGTTTCCATCTCCAGGCTATTGTAAATAGAGCTGCAATGAACATTTTGGTACATGACTTTTTTTCAATTACAGTTTTCTCAGGGTATATGCCCAGTAGTGGGATTGCTGGGTGATATGGTATATCTATTTGTAGTTTTTTTAAGGAACCTCCAAACTGTTCTCAATAGTGGCTGTACCAATTCACATTCCCACTAGCAGTGCAAGAGTTTTCCCTTTTCTCCACACCCTCTCCAGCACTTATTGTTTCTAGATTTTTTTATGATGGCCATACTGACAAGGGTGAGATGATATCTCATTGTAGTTTTGATTTGCAATTCTCTAATGATTAATGATGTTGAGCATTCTTTCATGTGTTTGTTGGCAGTCTGTATACCTTCTTTGGAGGGATGTCTATTTAGGTCTTCTGCCCATTTATGGATTGGGTTGTTTGTTTTTTTGTTATTGAGCTGCATGAGCTGCTTGTAAATTTTGGAGATTAATCCTTTGTCAGTTGCTTCATTTGCAAATATTTTGTCCCATTCTGAGGGTTGTATTTTGGTCTTGTTTATGGTTTCCTTTGCTGTGCAAAAGCTTTTAAGTTTCACTAGGTCCCATTTGTTTATTTTTGTTCTTATTTCCATTTCTCTAGGAGGTGGGTCCAAAAGGATCTTGCTGTAATTTATGTCATAGAGTGTTCTGCCTATGTTTTCCTCTAAGAGTTTGAGAGTTTCTGGCCTTACATTTAGGTCTTTAATCCATTTTGAGCTTATTTTTGTGTATGGTGTTAGGGGGTGATCTAATCTCATACTTTTACATGTCCCTGTCTAGTTATCCCAGCACCACTTATAGAAGAGGCTGTCCTTTCTGCATTGTACATTCCTGCCTCCTTTTTAAAAGATAAGGTGACCGTATGTGCCTGGGTTTATCTCTGGGCTTTCTGTCCTGTTCCACTGATATACGTTTCTCTTTTTGTGCCAGTACCATACTGTTGTGATTACTGTAGCTTTGTAGTATAGTCTGAAGTCAGGGAGCCTGATTCCTCCAGCTCCGTTTTTCATTCTCAAGATAGCTTTTGCTATTCGGGGCCTTTTATGTTTCCATTCAAATTGTGATTTTTTTGTTCTAGTTCTGTGAAAAACGCCAGTGGTAGTTTGATAGTGATTGCATTGAATCTGTAGATTGCTTTGGGTAGTAGAGACATTCTCACAATGTTGATTCTTCCAATCCAAGAATATGGTATATCTCTCCATGTATTTGTGTCATCTTTAATTTCTTTCATCAGTGTCTTATAGTTTTCTGCATACAGGTCTTTTGTCTCCTTAGGTAGGTTTATTCCTAGATATTTTATTCTTCTTGTTGCAATGGTAAAGGGGAGTGTGTTCTTGATTTCACTTTCAGATTTTTCATCATTAGTGTATAGGAATGCCAGAGATTTCTGTGCATTAATTTTGTATCCTGCTACTTTACCAAATTCATTGATTAGCTCTAGTAGTTTTCTGGTAACATCTTTAGGATTCTCTATTTATAGTATCATGTCATCTGCAAACAGTGACAGCTTTACTTATTCTTTTAGGAATTGAATTCCTTTTAATTCCTTTTCTTTTCTGATTGCTGTGGCTCAAACTTCCAAAACTATGTTGAAAAAGAGTGTTAAGAGTGGGCAACCATGTCTTATTCCTGATCTTAGTGGAAATGGTTTCAGTTTTTCACCATTGAGGACGATGTTGGCTCTGGGTTTGTCATATATGGCCTTTATTATGTTGAGGAAAGTTCCCTCTATGCCTACTTTATGCAAATTTTTATCATAGATGGGCGTTGAGTTTTGGCAAAAGCTTTCTCTGCATCTATTGAGATGATCATATGGTTTTTCTCCTTCAATTTGTTAGTATGGTGTATCACGTTGATTGATTTGCGTATATTGAAGAATCCTTGCATTCCTGGAATAAACCCCACTTGATTATGATGTATCATCCTTTTAATGTGCTGTTGGATTCTGTTTGCTAGTATTTTGTTGAGGAATTTTGCATCTATGTTCATCAGTGATATTCGCCTGTAGTTTTCTTTCTTTGTGACATCCTTGTCTGGTTTTGGTTCCAAGGTGATGGTGGCCCCATAGAATGAGTTTGGGAGTGTTCCTCCCTCTGTTATATTTTGGAAGAGTTTGGGAAGGCTAGGTGTTAGCTCTTCTCTAAATGTTTGATAGAATTCACCTATGAATCTATCTGGTCCTGGGCTTTTGTTTGTTGGAAGATTTTTATTCACTGTTTCAATTTCAGTGCTTGTGATTTGTCTGTTCATATTTTCTATTTCTTCCTGATTCAGTCTTGGCAGGTTGTACATTTCTAAGAATGTGTCCATTTCTTCCATGTTGTCCATTTTATTGGCATAGAGTTGCTTGTTGTGATCTCTCATGATCTTTTGTATCTCTGCAGTGTTAGTTGTTACTTCTCCTTTTTCATTTCTAATTCTATTCATTTGAGTCTTCTCCCTCATTTTCTTGATGAGTCTGGCTAATGGTTTATCAGTTTTGTTTATCTCCTCAAAGAACCAACTTTTAGCTTTATTGATCGTTGCTATTGTTTCCTTCATTTCTTTGTCATTTATTTGTGATCTGATTTTTATGATTTCTTTCCTTCTGCTAACTTTGTGGTTTTTTTATTCTTCTTTCTCAATTGCTTTAGGCGCAATGTCAGGTTGTTCATTTGACATGTTTCCTGTTTCTTAAGGTGGGATTGTATTGCTATAAACTTTCCCCTTAGAACTGCTTTTGCTGCATCCCATAGGTTTTGGGCCTTCATGTCTCCATTGTCATTTGTTTCTAGGTATTTTTTGATTTCCTCTTTGATTTCTTCAGTGATCACTTCGTTATTAAGTACTGTATTGTTTATCCTCCATGTGTTTGTATTTTTTACAGATCTTTTCCTGTAATTGATATCTAGTCGCATAGCATTGTGGTCGGAAATGATACTTGATACAATTTCAGTTTTCTTAAATTTACTAAGGCTTGATTTGTGACCCAAGATATGATCTATCCTGGAGAATGTGCCATGAGCACTTGAGAAAAATGTGTATTCTCTTGTTTTGGGATGGAATGTGCTGTAAATATCAATTAGGTCAATCTTGTTTAATGTATCATTTAAAGCTTGCATTTCCTTATTTATTTTCAGTTTTGATGATCTGTCCAATGGTGTAAGTGGGGTGTTAAAGTCCCCTACTATGAATGTGTTACTGTCGGTTTCCCCTTTTATGGCTGTTACTATTTGCCTTATGTATTGAGGTGCTCCTATGTTGGGTGCATAAATATTTACCATTGTTATTTGTTCTTCTTGGTTTGATCCCTTTATCATTATGTAGTGTCCTTCTTTGTCTCTTTTAATAGTCTTTATTTTAAAGCCTATTTTTTCTGATATGAGAATTACTAGTCCAGCTTTCTTTTTGTTTCCATTTACATGGAATATCTTTTTTCCATCCCCTTACTTCCAGTCTGTATGCGTCTCTATTTCTGAAGTGGGTCTCTTGTAGACAGCATATATATGGATCCTGTTTTTGTATCCATTCAGCCAATCTGTATCTTTTTGTGGGAGCATTTAGTCCATTTACATTTAAGGTAATAATCGATATGTATGTTCCTGTTCCCATTTTGTTGTTTTGGGTTCGTTATTGTAGGTCTTTTCCTTCTATTGTGTTTTCTTTAGCATTCAGTTCCTTTAGCATTTGTTGTAAAGCTGTTTTGGTGGTGCTGAACTCTCAGCTTTTGCTTGTCTGTAAATATTTTAATTTCTCCATCAAATCTGAATGAGATCCTTGTTGGGTAGAGTAATCTTGTTTGCAGGTTTTTCTCCTTCATCACTTTAAATATGTCCTGCCAGTCCCTGGTAATGAATTCTTACAGAGAATTACTCTCTCATTCAGACTCTATCTTCATCCTCCAAGATATGACAGGGGCTTTAATCCCAACCTGCAATGTTCCCTTTCCTATCATCTAAGAGGTCAATATCTCTTTCTATGTATCCATGAGAGCTTGTGTTATTTCCATTGCAATCCTTGAAACAGTCTACTATAATTAGCTCTTTGTGTAACCCTGTATTCCACCAGTTGGTCAGCTGCATGAGGACAGGCACTATTCCTATTTATTTTTTAACTTTTTCACTGTTGTATCTCTGGTGACTGAAATCATGACTAAGTTAAAATATATGTGCTGAATGGGTTTACTGAGCTGAGGTAGATTCTAAGCCTCTAATGAGTCAGCAGTTGCAGTTGGCAAAGGGGCAATGAGAATGGTTAGCCATGTCTGCCATGGATAAGAAGGTAGCAGTAGTGAGACATCCACCACACAGTTGCCACCCCATAGCTCCCACTAAGGGTTCCTAACAGATCCCTAGTGAGAAGAAATTAGGAAATTATATTAGAATACTCCATGAGTGGAACTTCCATGATTGTGCAGTGGATAAGACTGCGCTCCCAATACAGGGGGCCTGGCTTTGATCCCTGGTCAGGGAACTAGATCCCACATGCATGCCACAACTAAGAGTTTGCATGCCACAACTAAGAAGCCTGCCTGACATAACTAAGGAACCCGCCTGTCACAACTAACACCCAGCACTACCAAACAAATAAATAAATATTAAGAAAAGAATCATCCATGAGTTGTATATAACTTTTGATATTAAACTAAACTATTTTAAATAATTTTTGACAAAGCATGTGAGTTCAGTCTTCATCATTGTTATTCTTTATAAAAGTTTTATTTTAAAAACACTTTTCTAGATGTAGAGATTGGTTAGAACTTCTCTGATGGTTACACATAACAGCCCAATGCTCCAAGTGAGCAAACTCAGAAACAGAATGTCCCTTCCAAAATGTTGTCCTAACAAAGGTCATTCTCTCAACATGTGATGCACATTAGAAGCAAACTAATTAAATGATTGTATTCATTCACCATTGTGTCAAAATTGTTTTCCATTACTTCTTTCCCTGACTAATGAGAGTTATCTATGAAAAGACACTTCCTCATGACACAGTTTGCTTCCAGAGTATTTATATGTGCTTTCATTGACTTTGTGTTGGATGTAGCTCTTCCAATACAAAAATAAGTGGCTACTACAAAATCTGGAGATTACAAATTAAAACTGAGAAATTTGGGGCTAGGAAAACATGTATATGGGTCTCTTAATGAAGAAATGGTTCCAAATGTCAGATCCATAATCCAATTTAAATCATGTAGATATGTTTACTTTCAATCCTTTCTTAATTTGGTGATATGAAAAGCATTCAGTTTTATCTTCAACGTTTTCCCAGAAAGATTTTTTCCTCCTTATTTTAATAATACAAGAGATGCATGACTTTAGAAGTCCAAAGAGTATTTTAAGAGAATCAAGCACATGGGTTTATGGCAATAAAGTTCTGCACTGAGAAAAGCTTATGCTCCTATTTTTACTTATCTTGTCTAAGCAACTATTGGAAGCATAGGACTCCACTTCATACTAAAATCTGAGCACTGGAATATATGCATTTTAGAAATTCTACTTTCAGATATATCAGGAAAATTAAGGTGCCTGAAAATTCATACAACAGATGTAACTGGGAAGGATACCTGATTTTGAGTTTTAATAGTAAGACATTAAATCATTTATGTTTTTTTCTCATTAATATTAAATACTTTAAATTTTGATTGTTTACCAATATATATCTTTAAATTTATATTCAAATAAAATCACATTTTATGATAAAAATAGCTTTCTAACATCATTACTAAATGGAACAACTGGGATAATTTCAGTTCAATTATATTCAAAATGGACAAATTCTAATACATCTCTATAATTCAACTAACCTAATATATAGCTTTTAAATTAGTGTTTGTTATTGCATACAATGTTGTAAATGCATTAATGAAAATAATGGAAACATTATAAAGTATTGAAGGTTGCAAGATATATTATCAAACCATTACAGATGGATAAAATTGTAATTTTATGTGCTACAAATGGCAAAATGCTAATAAAAACAATTGTATTTCCTTAAGCCAAATCATTACTAAAGCTCTGCAAGCAAGAATTAAATATATTGTTTTAATGGTGCTGATTATCTTTAGATTTGTAGCTTCCCCCTAATGATAAGAACAATATGCATGACATCTTTCAATAATAATTATAAAAGTACTACTAATTATTACTAACATATATTAAGTGGTATGCCAGACCCAGCACTAAGTACTTTATATTTAATCTAATTCTAATTTAATCTAATTCTCACAATAACCATATAAGATAGGCACCATTATTTAATGCATTTTCTTTGAACTTTATTTTATTTATTTTTTATACAGCAGTTTCTTATTAGTTATCTATTTTATACATATTAGTGTATATATGTCAATCCCAATCTCCCAGTTCATCCCACCACCGCCACCACCCCCACCCCACTTTCCCCCCTTCATCTCCATACGTTTGTTCTCTGCATCTGTGTCTCTATTTCTGCCTTGCAAATCGGTTGATCTGTACCATTTTTCTAGATTCCATATATATGCATTAATAGACAATATTTGTTTTCCTCTTTCTGACTTACTTCACTGTATGACAGTCTCTAGGTCCATCCATTATGTTTGCTTTAAGTGATACTATGATGTGGTCCAAATTCAATTGTTTAGATTGTCTGCAAATGACTGCTTATGTAAATTGCTAGACCTTTACTGGAAACCTACACTTCCTAAAAATAAATTTACTACCTATTTTTAAAATGAGGTTGATGCATTAATCATAGTCATGTCATTCAAATGGTTGATTTTCCACTTTGCCAATATCAAAACTGGGCAGATTTATTGTGCTGGGGATTTTAAATCTATAGTTTCGTAGTTCTTATTTGGAAAAAATTCATACAGACTCATTATTTTATTATAAATTTAAATCAGTGTTCACTTTAATATTCATTTTATTTTAGTTGAAATCAAAGGATAAATTATTTCATTAGCCAAGAGCATGTGGAAATGGATATAACTTATGTTCTGAAAACTGAATTTATTTATGTTAAAGGGTATTTTTATAAAATGTCATTGAAGTCTTTAAAAATTATATTTGTCAATAATTTTCATATGACAATGCTAGCATTTTCTTTCTTATGAAAATCAACAAATTATCAACATAAATAGTGTTTCCATAGTGGGAAACACATTCTGAGTCTTTGGGATTGACGACATACATGTTGGATTTGGTCATATTAATAGCTTCTATACCTCTGAAAATTATGAAACGGGGAACACTCACTGGTAAAGGCAAAAACAATAAAGGTAGAATAGCATACGAACTACTAGGAAGGTTCAAAGACAAAAGTAAAATCATCTTTATCCATAATCAGTCAGGGGTTACACAAAAAATTAGATGTAAAATATGATATCAAAACCAGTAGTTGTGAGAGGAGGAGAGTAGAGGATGTTTAAAATGCATTTGAAATTAAGAGACCAACAACTTAAAGCAATAATGTATATGTATATACTGCTATATCAAAACCTCATGGTAACTGAAATGAAAAATCTATAATAGATACACACGCAAATAAGAAAAAGGAATTCAAACAAAACACTAAAGAAGGTCAACAAATCACAAGAGAAGAGAACCAAAGGGGAAAGGAAGAAACCTGCAAAAACAAATCCAAAACAATTAACAAATTGGTAAAAGAACATACATATCAATAATTAACTTAAATATAGATGGATTAAATGTTCCAGCCAAGAGACATACACTGGTTGAATAGATACAAAAACAAGGCCTGTATATATACTATCTAGGAGAGACCCACTTCAAATCTAGAGACGCATACAGACTGAAAGTGAGAGGATGGAAAAAGGTTATTCCATGACAATAGAAATCAAAAGAAAGCTGGAGTAGCAAGACTTATATCAGAAAAAACGTAGACTCTAAAATAAAGACTGTTACAAGGGACAAAAAAGGACACTACATGATGATCAAGAGATCAATCCAAGAAGAAGATATAACAATTGTAAATATATATGCATCCAACATAGGAGCTCCTCAATATATAAGGCAAATACTAACAGACATAAGAAATTGACACAACAATAGTGGGGAAATTTAACACCCCACTTACATCAGTGGACAGATCATACAGACCAAAAAATAAATAAATAAATAAATAAGGACACACAAGCCTTAAATGATATGTTAGACCAGATGGACTTAATTGATATTTATAGAGCATTCCATCCAAAAGCACTGAACACACATTCTTCTCAAGTGCACATCGAACATTATCCAGAAGAGATCATGTGCTGGGCACAAAGTAGCCTCAATAAATTTAAGGGAACTGAAATCATATCAAGCATCTTTTCTGACTGCAATGCCATGAGATTAGAAATCAACTACAAGGGAAAAAAAAAAAGGCAAAACCCACAAACACATGGAGGCCAAACAATGTGCTACTAAACAACCAATGGATCACTGAAGAAATCAAAGAGGAAATCAAAAATACCAAGAGACAAATGAAAATGAAAATGATGATCCCAAAGCTATGGGATGCAGCAAAAGCAGTTCTAAGAGAGAAGTTTTTAGCAATACAAACTTACCTTAGGAAACAAGAAAAATCTCAAATAAACAACCTAACCTTACACCTAAAGCAACTAGAGAAAGAAGAACCAAATAAAACCCAAAGTAGAAGTTAAGAAATCATAAAAATCAGAGCAAAAATTGAGATAAAAAAGTAGAAAAGATCAATGAAACTAAAAGTTGGTTATTTGAAAAGGTAAACAAAATTGATAAACCTTTAGCCAGATTTATTACGAAAAAAAGAGAGAGGGCCCAAATCAACAAAATCCAAAACAAAAAAAGGAAAAGTTACACCTGACACCACAGAAATACAAAGGACTCTAAGAGACTACTATGAGCAACTATATGTGAATAAAATGGACAACATAGAAGAATTGGACAAATTCTTAGAAAGGAACCATCTCCCAAGACTGAAGCGGGAAGAATTAGAAAATATGAACAGACCAATTACCAGTACTGAAATTGAGTCAGTAATTTAAAAACCCCCAACAAACAAAAGTCCAGGACCAGATAGTTTCACAGGTGAATTCTACCAAACATTTAGAGAAGAGTTAACACCTATGCTTCTGAAGCTATTCTAAGCAATTGCAGAGGAAGGAACACTTCCCAACTCATTCTATGAGGCCACCATTACCCTGATATCAAAATCAGAAAAAGATACTACAAGAAAAAAAAAGAAAGAAAGAAAGAAAGAAAGAAAGAAAGAAAGAAAGAAAGAAAGAAAGAAAGAAAGAAAGAAAGAAAATTACAGGCCAATATCACTGATGAACATAGATGCAAAAATCCTCAACAAAATACTAGCAAACTCACTGCAACAATACATTAAAAGCATCATACACTATGATCAAGTGGGATTTATCCCAGGGATGCCAAGACTTTTCAATATTTGCAAATCACTCAGTGTGATACAACGAATTGAAGAATAAAAATGTTATGAATTTATTTTATTTATTTATTTTTGACTGTGTTGGGCCTTTTTTGCCTCGTGTGGTCTTTCTCTAGTTGCGTCAAGCAGGGGCTGCTCTTCATTCCACAGACTTCTTACTGCAGTGGCTTCTCTTGTTGCAGAGCACAGGCTCTAGGCTCATGAGCTTCAGTAGTTGTGGCTTGTGGGCTCTAGAGTGCAGGATCAGTAGTTTCAGTGCACAGGCTTAGTTGCTCCATGGCATGTGGGATCTTCCTGGACCAGGGATCGAACCCGTGTCCCCTGCATTGGCAGGCAGATTCTTAATCACTGCACCACCAGGGAAGCCCCGAAGAATAAAAACCTTATGATCATTGCAACAGTTACAAAAAAAATAGATTATGCTATAATTCAACATCCATTTATCATAAAAACTCTCCAGAAAGTGGTCATAGAGGGAACATAACTCAACATAATAAAGGCCATATATGACAAACACACAGCTAACATCATAATCAATGGTGAAAAACTGAAAGCATTTCTTCTAAGACCAGGAACAGGACAAGGATGTCCACTCTCACTACTTTTATTCAACATAGATTTGGAAGTCCTAGCCATAGCAATAAAAGGAGAAAAAGAAATAATAGGAATCCAAATTGGAAAATAAGTAGTAAGACAGTCACTTTTTGCAGGAGACATGATACTATACACAGAAAATCCTAAAGATGGTACCAGAAAATACTAGAGATCATCAATTAATTCAGTAAAGTTGCAGGATACAAAATTAATACATATAAATCTATAGCATTTCTCTACTCTAACAACAAAATATCAGAAAGAGAATTTAATGAAACAATCCCATTTACCACTGTATTAAAAAAGAATAAAATGCCTAGGAATAAACCTACCTAAGGAGGCAAAAGAACTGTACTCTGAATACTGTAAGATGCTGATGAAAGAAATTGAATATGGTACAATCAGGTGGAAAACTATACAGTGGTCTTGAACTGGAAGAATGAATATTTTTAAAATGACCATACCACCCAAGCAATCTACAGGTTCAATGCAATCCCTATCAAATTACCAATGACATTTTCACAGAACTAGAACAAAAAATTTAAAATTTGAATGGAAACACAAAAGACCCTGAAAAGCCAGAGCAATCTTGAGAAAGAAAAATGGAGCTGGAGGAATCAGGCTCCCTGACTTCAGACTATACTACAAAGCTACAGTCATCAAAACAGTATGGTACTGCACAAAAACAGAATTATAGATAAATGGAACAGAATAGAAAACCCTGAAATAAACCCACTCACTTATGGTTAATTAATCTATGAAAAGGAGGTAAGACTATATAATGGAGAAAAGACAGTTTCTTCAATAAGTAGTGCTGGGAAAAGTAGACTGCTACATGTAAAAGAATAAAATTAGAACATTCTCTAACACCATATACAAAAATAAACTCAAAGTGGATTAAAGACCTAAATGCAAGACTGGATACTATAAAACTCCCAGATGAAAACATAGGCAGAACACTCTTTGACATAATTGAAGCAATATTTTTTTAGGATCCATCTCCTAGAGTAATGAAAATAAAAACAAAAATTAAAAAATGACATAATTAATTTTAAAAACATTGGCACTGCAAAGGAAACCATCAACAAAACAAAAAGACAACCTAAGAAATGGGAGAAAATAATTGCAAATAATGTGAACAGCAAGGTATTGATTTCCAAAATATAAAATCAGCTCATACAGCTCAATAAAATTTTAAAAAAAATCAAAAAATGGGCAGAACATCTAAATAGACATTTCTCCAAAGACAACATACAGGTGGCCAACAGGCACATGATAAAATGCTCAACATGACTAATTATTAGAAAAATGCAATCAAAACTACCATGAGGTATCACCTCACGTGGTCAGAATGGCCATCATCAAAATGTCTACAAATAATATATACTGGAAACAGTGTGGAGAAAAGTGAACCCTCTTACACTGTGGGGAGGAATGTAAATTGATACCGCCACTATGGAAAACAGTATGGGGGTTACTTTAATAACTAAGAATAGAACTACCATATGATCCAGCAGTCCCACTCCTGGGCATATATTTGGAAAAACCATAACTTGAAAAAATACATGCACTCCAGTGTTCATTGCAGCATTATTTACAATAGCCAGGACATGAAAGCAACCCAGTGGCCATGACAGATGAATGGATAAAGAAGATGTGGTACCTATATACAATGGGTTATTACTCAGTCATGAAAAAGAATGAAAAAATGCCATTTGCAGCAACATGGATGGACCTAGCAATTATCATACTAAGTGACAGAAAAAGACAAATATCATGATATCACTTATAAGTGGAATATTAAAAAAATACAAATGAACTTATTTACAACACAGAAATAAACTCACAGACTTAGAAAACAAATTTATAGTTAGTAAAGAGAAAAGGGGAGGAAGGGATAAATTAGGAGTTTGGGGTTAACATATGCACACTACTATATATAAAATAAACAAGGACCTACTTTATAGTACAGGGAACTATACTCAATATCTTGTAATAACCTATAAGGGAAAAGAACCTGAAAAAGAATATATATATATATATATATATATATATATATATATATATCACTGAATCACTTCGCTGTACACCTGAAACCAACACATTGTAAATCAATTATACCTCAATAAAAATATTAAAAAAATACAGTTTGAAAGCTAAAAAAAGAAAGCTGCCATACCTCTGCATCTAATCACACTTAATCCTCCAATGTGCTTCTAAAATCTGTAGCTTTGACAAACAGCAATCGATTTGTGCATACTTACATCAAAATATTCTTGAATAGTTTTTGTACTTGGTTTGACTGTGAGTAGAAAATGCATCTTCTCTAAAGTTCCTACAAACAAGTCATTATGGTAGAGAGGGTTGCAAAAATTCATGGTCAAAAAATCACCACCTCTGATCTGTTGATATGGTCATCCATTTATAATTTATTTGTACTGGGAGTTAGGTCATGGAACAAGTCCCCCCCCAAAAAAATGTGGGGTTTAGGAACATGGACACTGGAGCCCAGAGCTGTTTAAGGGGCAGCTTCACCAACTCCTGTCTGTGTGAACTTGGCAAGCACTTCATTTCTTTGGGTCTAAGTATCCTCAGATACTGAATGAGGACATGTTGCATTACTATATGAGGATTAAATTAAATAAGTCAGTATTTGCAAAAAAAAAAAAATTAGAGCAGCACCAGTCACATAATAAGCACTGTAAAATCAATTGTAAATTAAATTTTAAAGAAATGGTGCTAGATTAGGATGTCACTAATTAAAAGATTTCTCTCCCTTCCAAAAATAGGAGACAGGACATCCTTAACCTGACAAAATAATGTAAAAAGCATGCAAACAATGAAAGAGAGTTTTTTTCCCCAAATGTTCTGCTTATTTTCCAAATGATCCTAACTTATCTTCAGACTTGGCCCCAATCTTCATATAAAGAATTCTGGCATTTTTAGGGTTATTCTGACAGTTATTTTTGTTTGCCTTCCCATACCACTACTTTTCCCTTCTTCATTCTGTTCTGTGCCCCAGGAGGCTGACCTCTACAGGCTGTGTCCCTCAGGCTTTCTTGCCACCTGGTTTTCTCTTGGGTTAGGCCCAGGGGAAGCACTCACAAGAAATCAGAGGACAGAAAGAGAAAGAAATGAGGATGTTCATCCCCGTACCCTGTTCTCTTCTGCTGGACTCAGGTTTGACAGTGGCTCCTGTAGGAAGCCCCTTTCACATTGTGTGACTGCTTTCATAGATTCCATCACAGTGTCTTCTATTTACCCCTTCAGGGTAGGGTTTTAAAGACTTCAAGCTGTTACACACTGAACCCTTGGCGGCTTCACCATCCCTAGTTGAAGTAGTCTCTTCATTGTGTTCTCTTAAATTACCTCTGTGAGTGTGTCATCTGGCCAATACTGGCAACCTGGCCCATGCAGGCAGTATTCATACATTAGTTATAAATTTTCCCTTTCTAGCTTTTAAAGAAATTCTTGTTGAATTTTCAAAGTAATTGAACAATCTGCATCGAAATGCTTATTTACATAAAAATTCAGTGGTTCTTTGTGGTGATATTTTCTACCTTTTTACAACATTTAACTTAAAATTTGGAAAGATTTTTGAAAGCAGAATAATTTCACAATTTTTCTAGTGTGAGTCACAGAACCCAAAGTAATTCTAAAAGTCTTTACTTAAAAAAATAAACAGAATCAAGGAAAGATAAATTGAAGAAGCTTAGAAATCAAAAAGATCAGATGAAAGAAAATACATTAATCATATTTATTAAAAAGCATTTACCTATGGGTCTATTAAGCACTGTGGCAAACAGTTATATAGTTATATTATAGGTAAGGGCAGAAGCAAAGTAGAAAATGGTCCACATAAAACTTTGCAGGTAGAAGAGAGTGGCATGATGTATTCATAGTCGTGAAAGGGAAAAACCTGGAACCTAAGGTATGGTACCCAAAAAGAATATAATTTCAAATAGAGAGATAAAAAAAATATTTCAGACAAAGAAAGACTAAAATAATTTAGCAATTCTAAACCTACCTTAAATGAAATATTGAAGGATCTTCTCTCAATAGAAAATAAGAATCTATAGGAAAGAGAACATCTCAATAGGAAGGGCAAATATATAAAAGGATTGAAGGGCACTTTAAAAAGCCAGTAAACAGATTAAAACAATAAAAAATTGTAAAAGTGATTTTAAGTACAATTAACAGCAAAAGAATAAGCATGGAGATGTAAAATAGGACATCAAAAATCACAAAATGTGGGGGAGGAAATATAAAAATGTAGGTCTTTTAGAATATGTTTGAACTTGTCTGACCATCAGTTTAAAATAAGTATATATAGTTATGGGTCAACATACTTGGACTCCACATATCAAAATCAACAAGAGATTCACACATAGACACACACACACACACACACAAAACCAGAAAAAGGAATTCAAGCAAACTCCAAAAGAAAATTATCAGACTACAAAAGAGAAACAGAAGAAATGAACAAAGAAGAACTACAAAAACAACTGGAAAACAAGCTTTAAAATCACAATAAGTACATACCCATCAATAATTACTTTCAATGTCAGTGGACCAATGGAATAATTGCTCCAGTCAAAAGACATAGAGTAGCAAATTGGATTAAGAAAAAACAAGAAGCTACCATATTCTGCCTACAACAGACTCACTTCAGAGCAAAAGACACACACAGATTGAAAGTGTGGGGATGGAAAGAGATTTTTTTTTCATGCAAATGGAAATGAGAAGAAAGTGGGGATAGCAACACACATATCAGACAAAATAGACTTTAAAACAAAGGGCATAAAGGAAGACAAAGAAGGACATTGTATAATGATAAAGGGATCAATAAAAGAAGAGGATATTACACTCATTAACATATATGCACCCAATATAGGAGCACTTGAGTATATATAAAACAAATACTAACAGATGCAAAGGGAGAAATGGACAATAGTACAATAATAATAGGAGACTTTAACACCCCACTGACATCAATGGACAGATTTTTCAGACAGAAAATCAATATGGTCACCAAGGTCCTAAATGACACAATAGGCCAGTTGGATTTAATTGATATTTGCAGGATACTACATCCAAAAAACCCCTCAGAATACACATTATTTTCAGGTGCACATGGAACATTCTCTAGGATAAGACCACATACTAGGGTCACAAACCAATTCTCAAAGCATTTAAGAAGATAGAAATCATTTCAAGCAACTTTTCTGACCACATGGTATGAAACTGCAAATCAACCACAGAAAGAGAAACAGGAAAAGAACAAACACTTGAAGACTAAACAACATGCTACTAAAACACCAGGGGGTCAATGATGATATCAAAGAAGAAATCAGAAAATACCTCAAGACAAACAAAAATGAAATCACAACCTTACAAAATCTATGGGATACAGCAAATCAGTTCTAAAAGGGAAGTTCATAGCAATACAGCTCTTCTTCAAGAAACAAGAAAAACCTCAAATAAACAACCTAACCTACCACCTAAAAGAATCAGAAAGAGAAGAACAAACAAAACACAGAGTCAGCAGTAGGGAAATAATAAAGATCAGAGAGGAAATTAATAAAATAGAGATCAAATATTACAATAGAAATGAGCAAGAAAATCAAGAGCAGGTTCTTTGAAAAGATAAGCAAAATAGACAAACCTCTAGCCAGGCTCACCAGAAAAAAAAAGAGAGAAGACCCAAGTAAATAAGATAAGAAATGAAAGAGAGGAAATAACAACGAATTCTGCAGAAATACAAAAAAATCATTAGAGAATACAATGAACATTTACATGTCAAAAATTTTGACAATCTAGAAGAAATGGAGAACTTTCTAGAAACATACAGCCTGCCAACACTGAGTCAAGAAGAAACAGATACTTTTAAGAGACTGATCTCTAGAATCTGTAATAAAAAATTAATTAATTAAAAAGAAAAAAAAAGTTGCTCCAAACAAAAGTGCAGGTGTAGATGGCCTCACTGAGGAATTCTACCAAACATACAAAGAAGAACCAATACCTATCCTGCTCAGATTATTCCAAAGAAGTGAAGAAGAGGGAACACTCTCAAATTCATTCTATGAAGTCACCATAACCATGATACCCAAACAAGACAAAGACACTACCAAAAAAGAAAATTACAGGCCAATGTCTTCGATGAATATAAATGCAAAAATTCTCAATGAATCATTAGCAAACAGAATCCAACAATGCCTAAAAAAGATCATACATTATGATCAGGTTGGATTCAGCCCAGGGTCACAAGGATGGTTCAAGGTACACAAATCAATGTGATACACCACACTAACAAAAGGAAAGACAGGGCTTCCCTGGTGGCGCAGTGGTTGAGGGTCTGCCTGCCGATGCAGGGGACGCAGGTTCGTGCCCCGGTCCGGGAGGATCCCGCATGCCACGGAGCGGCTGGGCCTGTGAGCCATGGCCACTGAGCCTGCACGTCCGGAGCCTGTGCTCTGCAACGGGAGAGGCCACATCAGTGAGAGGCCCGCGTACCGCAAAAAAAAAAAAAAAAAAAAAAAAGGAAAGACAAAAAACATATGATCATCTCGTTAGATGCAGAAAAAGCATTTGACAAAATTCAACATCTACCCATGATAAAAAACTTCTCATCAAAGTGGGTATAGAGGGAACATATCTCAACATAATAAAAGCCACTTACAATAGTACCACAGAGAACATACTATTCAATGGTGAAAAGCTGAAAGCTTTTCCACTAAATTCAGGAACAAGACAAGGATGCCTACTTTCACCACTTCTATTCAAATAGTTTGGAAGTCCTAGACACAGCAATCAGACAACAGAAAGAAATAAAAGTTATCCAAATTAGAAAGGGAGATGTTAAAACTTTCACTATTTGCAAATGACGGGATATTCTATGTAGAGAACCCTAAAGTTTCCACACAAAAAACTATTAGAACTAATAAATGAATTCAGCAAGGTAGCAGGATACAAGATTAATATGCAGAACTCTGTTGCATTATTTTAAAATAATAATGAAATAGAAAGATAAAGTAAAAAAAAATCCCATTTAAAATTGCATAAAAAATAAAATAAAATACCAAGGAATAAACTTAACCAAGGAGTTGAAAGCCCTATATGCTGAAAACTATAAAGTATTGATAAAGGAAATTGAAGATGATTCCAAGAAATGGAAAGACATCTCATGTTCTTGGATTGGAATAATTAATATTGTTAAAATAACCATAATACCCAAATTTAATGTAATTAAAAATTTAAAGATTTAAAGATTACAGATTTAATGCAATCCCTAGCAAAATACCCATGACATTTTTCACAGAACTAGAACAAATAATCCTAAAATGTACATGGAACAATAAAAGACCCAGAATTGCCAAAGCAATCCTGAGGAAAAAGAACAAACCTGGAGGTATAACACTCCAAGACTTCATACTATACTACAAATCTACAGCAATCAAAACAACACAGAACTGGCACAAAAACAGACATATAGATTGATGGAATAGAAGAGGGAGCCCAGAAATAAACTTACACAACTACAGTCCATTAATCTATGACAAAAGTGGAAGAATATACAATGGAGAAAACACAGTCTCTTTAACAAGTGGTGTTGGGAAAGCTGGTAGCTGCATGTAAATCAATGAAATTAGAATACTCCCTAGCATCATATAGGAAAGTAAACTCAAAATGGTTTAAAGACATAAATATAGGACATGACACCATAAAACTCTTGGAAGAGAACACAGGGAAAACTTTTTCTGACAAATCATAGCAGTATATTCTTAACTCAGTCTCCCAAGGCAGAAGAAAGAAAAGCAAAAATAAACAAATGGGACCTAATCAAACATGAAACTTCTGCACATCAAAGAAAACCATCAACAAAACAAGAAGATAACTTAAGGACTGAGAGAAAATACGTGCTAATGATGCAATCAACAAGGTGTTAATATCCAAACTATACAAACAGCTCATACAACTCAATATCAAAAATGAAAAATAAAAAAATGTGCAGAAGAACTAAATAGACATTTTCCCAAAGCCATACAGATGTCTAACAGGCATATGAAAAAACGTTTAGCATTGCTAATTATTAAAGAAATGCAAATCAAAACTACAATGAGGTATCACCTCACACTGGTCAGAATGGCCATCATTAAAACGTCTAAAAATAATAAATGCTAGAGAGGGTGTGGAGAAAAGGGAACCCTCTTACACTGTTGTAGGGACTGCAAATTGTTGCAGCCACTATGGAGAACATCATGGGGTTTCTTCAAAAAACTAAAAATACACCTACCATATGATCCAGCAATACCACTCCTGGGATATATATAATGGAATATTATTCAGTCATAAAAAATAATGAAATATTGCCATTTGCAGCAACATTGACAGACCTAGAGAATATTAGTGAAGTGAGTCAGACAGAGAAAGACAAATATTATATGATATCATTTATATGTGTTATCTACAAAATAATACAAATCAATCTATATACAGAACAGAAACAGACTCACAGACATAGAAAAAAAAAAAAAACTTATGGTTACCAAAGGGGAAAGGGAAGGGGGTATGGACAACTTAGGAGTATGAGATTAACAGAAACACGCTATTGTTCATGAAATAGATAAACAACAGTGACTTACTGTATAGCACAGGAAATTATATCAATATCTTATAATAACCTAAAATGGAAAATAATCTGAAAATATATATATCTATAACTGTGTCACTTTGCTATACACCTTAAACTAACACAGTATTGTAAATCAACTAAAATTCAAAAACAGAAAATGATCTCTATAAACTTACATACCAAGTCACTTTATTAAGAGTCCATAGCAATGCATCAGTTTACAACTGGAGTTATACATGATATACTCAATGTTTAGTTCAATTAAAAATTGTCAGAGCAAACATTCAACCCATAGTTTGGGATCTTAGAGGGATTTCAGCCAGAGTGAAAGAAAAAAAAGTTGCTGGGACTGGATGAGCCCAGCTGGGCAGCAACGTGGAAATTAGGACCCAAATTTTAACATCTGCTTTAATCTTTTATTTCCTATGCCCACTCACAAATTCCAGAGAAATTGCAAGGGGATTTCTTACAATTTCTACTTAAGTTGACTCCTAGTCTGAATCTCCTCTGGGTAAGTGGGGAAAAAAAGACATGTTTATGCTGCATATAGATAACATCTTAAGAAGCTTGAAGGACAAGAAATATGGAATATATGCAATGAGAAACCACACTTACCAAGTCCTTTCTAATTAAATTATTGAAGCAGATAATACAAGAAGCTTGAGTGTATATTTGTGAGTGTGGAGCCAGTTCTTAGGATATAGGAATGTGGACTCTACCTCAGCCTAGCCAGGTTTTGAGTAGTTTCTCTTATTTTTTTTTTTCCTTAGGGAAAGTCCACAGTGAAGTACAGGAATGATATACTGAGAGCAATAATTTCAGGAGTTGTTGTTAGAGATCTGCTCTAACACCTATACAAGTCCTCTCCAAATTTGCCCTTCCCCAACTCACTTTTTGAAGGGAAATTGAAAGGAATAATTGGTGAGCAATAGAGAATTTTGGCAGCCTATCTGCAATTTTTCCCTAAAGTGATGGAGAGATATATGAATGTTGAAATCTCCATTTATTATTGAATTCTGCATTTCTGTATCCTGTATAAAATTTATTTTTTGAAGCTTTTAATTCTGTTCCCGCTCTCTTCTTGTTGACATAGAAGCTGGCAGTACAGCCTTTTCTCATCAGTCTGTCTGCTTTAACTTGGCACTTGTGGCCCTAGCTTCTCATTTGCAGGTCTAATGTCATGACCTGGGTCCCCGTTAAAGTTTGTTTGCCATTCAACCTCTGAGCCAAAGGGTAACTAGGAGTTGAAATATATGCTTATTAATTAGTGACAATATACTCTAAAGGCTTGTTATTAGTTTCATTTCATTTCATTAGTTTGTTTCATTTCATTAAATAAATGTAAGGTAGTTTTAAGATAGATCATAATTTTATGTACCATTAAGGAAGAAAAATAATGCTCCAACTCTTGACTCTAAGATGAACCTCTTTTCCAGGGATATTAGAACATGAAAAATATGCATCTGAAAATTTGAGCAAAACTGTAGTTGGATCAGATAATTTTTTTCTTAACATACTTAAAAAAACGCACTGAACACAATGACAGGTCAGAGGTTCAGTGATTTCCCTCTTTTTAAATTTGGTAAACCTCTTTTATTAGCCTAAGGCTCCTTAAACCATTGTATGACATGTTCTGTAGTTTCTATACTGAATGAGTTCTTAGCCTTAAAGAACATCTAGCAATATCATTTTGTTGTTTTGATTCTGGAAGATTATCAAATTACTGGCTTGTAATTAGTATCTTACTACATTACAGACTAAAAAAACACAAATAATCAACAAAAGTGACATACCTATTTACATTTAACTTATCACCAGTTGTGCAATTCCTGAAGGCAAAAGGAAGGAAAAATATGTGTGTGTACATTAAGGATTAGAATGTACCCCTAGTTTTAATTTACAAAATATTATAGGTTTCTACCAATTATTATTTATTTTGTTTCCTTCATCTATACTGTGACTTAAGAGACCCTTGAAGGGTATCCTGAGATCCTAGCCAATATTTCTGATATTTATCAAAGAGAAGTTGAATTCCAAGCAACTGATTAATACAAGAAACTTTGTAATATAACTCAATTAAAAGTTGGGAGATTCCTGTATTTTTATGAATGTAATTAATAGATCAGTGCACATCATATGTATATAATATGGTCAATAGATTTATCTATAATTTCTCAAATATATTTTTAAATCTTATAGTGTTGATATAGTTTTGTTAACAAAAAAATTCCTTATTGTCAAACCCAAATGAAATTTTATAGCTATTCAAAATATGTCAAAATAAAATAACTTAAGGAATAATTTTATTATATAATAATTTTCCATACAATTTCCAAGGGCAATCTTAATCATAATCAACTATAAACATATTCTAAGCATAATTAGGGATAATAAGTCAATATATGAAATGAATATATTTGTACACTAATAAAGTGGGAAAATATTAAATGTTTTTAATTATTTCTAAATATTATGAATAGATACTTCACTCAGGGCTGGCTTTAGAAATAAGGCCACTTAAATCATGATTTGGAGTGTGTCATGAATGCCTTCTTATTCAAAAGTCTCCTCCCTCTTGTCTTCTTTGCGTGTCTCAAATCCTCAAATAGCTTCAAAAATGTTAATAATACGATAAAGTAAATAATAGCTACAATTTGACATCAGGAAATCTGAATTCAGCTGTCATTTCTCCATTGGAAAACATCCAGATTTGTTTTTCTCAAACCAGATAATTAGAATACTCATCTCAAAGTATTGCTAGGAGGAACAGAGGAGAAAACGTTTACCAGAGCCTGTTTTAAACTACAAAGTGTCATGTTCAGCAACTAGCACTTTGTAAGAGATTAGGGGCAGCTGATGATAACCAAGCTCCATCAGAATGATTCCAATCCAGAGAGTCATGAACTGGCTGCTGCTGACCCTTGGTATATTTGCAACCTAAAAGACCTGTGGGACAGAATGGGAGTCCCACAGTCTTCTGTAGCTAAATGGTTTTGTGTGATTGAATCGTAACATTTTTGGATTTAAGTCTATAGCAAAGAATATAATTCTTAAATGTTTTTGAAGATCAGATTTAGGTTCCATATTTTTATCTTTAAAATAGCAATTTGAAATTAATAGCAATTTAAAATTAGTAAATTAGTAAATAGTAGGTTGAAATTAAATTTTGTTCATAATAAATTATAAACATCTAGATCAGATATATGCAATATATGCTGATCCTCATTTATATACACTAGTCACAACTTAACAGTTTCTTTTTGTTACCACTTTCCAATAGAGCACCATCTCTTCTTTAATATTTCAATGGATTTACCAGAATAGATGCTTAAAGGACAAAATGGGCAGGTCGTTTGTATTAGATATCTTGGTATACCTAGGAAATTACAGTTTGTGGGGCTATTATTGACATTAGTATGAATGATGCTTGTAGCACAACCACGAAAATTTGTTACCAATTCTTTCTGGCCTGAGAGACATTTTTTACATTATCTACATTCTTTATCCTGGAGTCTTTTCAAAGCTCTTACTGTTGATTAAATTCTAAGCCAGGCAATTGTTAACATCTCCAAAATGTAATATTTCTGAAATAGTTTTGAAAATGCTATTTCATTCACACATTCTGGAAGAGCTTCTTTTTCTATATAATACCATATGTTCAGCTTCTATCATATATTACCAATTCAAAAAACCTACTGTCTTATGATGTGTCATATGAATCAACAAGGTGTTTATTTGGAAGTTATTTGGTCATGAACTATAACATTCCTTCCAGATACAAATTAAATGAAACCAAGCATACAGCTCTCCATCATTTGTCATTGGAGGTAGTTGGACAAGGCAGGCTTTAATGACTTGAAAAGCTCTTCCAAGGGCAAGTGCAGCTCTAAACATTTCGGTGTGAAAAACACTATGGTTACACTGAACTTGTGCCCAGTTTCTCTCCAGTAAAATATATTTCTGGGACTTTTTGAGAAAACTATTGAAAGAACAGAATATCCTGAGCAACTCTCAATTTCTTTAAAAGTAAAAAGAAAACCCTCTCCATCTCTCTCTTTCTTCTGGCCTCCCTCCCTCCCTTTCTATTTTTCTTTCTCACCTCCCTCTTTTCCTCTACTCTTCATTTTAACTTTTTCAAATGATTGTTACAAGTGTTTCTATACAACAACCATTGTTTGCTGAAGATTATACATGGACATAAAATAGAAATGGACAAACTTCTGATAAATACCGATGACTTGATTTATACCTGTTGGTAGATTTTATAAATGGAAAATCATTTTACTTTTCTGTGCAAGCAAGCTTTTGCCTATACTGCCACTAACCTCAGGAGTATTTCTGTTTTGCTTTTGTTTACCAGTCATATTATTTCTGTATATATTACTAAACATTAGTAGCTTTGAAAAAAGAAATGCTCTGTGGGAGAATTAATCAAAGATTACGTGCAACCAAATGTATTCTCCTAGATTTTGGAACTGAAAAGTTTTTTTGATATTGTTATTTAAAAACAAAAATATGTGCTTAATCAGCATATGAAATATAAGATACAGTGAAACTATGTAATGAAGAGAACATGTAAATGTAATTCACTTAACATCACAAAGCTAATTAACAATAGAGAGGATGAGATTTTTTCACCTTTGGTAATTCTGATTCTGTTTTAATTTTCTGTATCATAATTGCTGTAAAGAATATTCTCCAAAGTTAATTCCTTTTGGTTTAAGGGCATCTATTTTATTTGTATTCTTTATGTCTATTACTCTAGATGCAGATACAAATATGTTACTATGTTAACATCTTAGCAGATGAGAATCATAAGGTAGAGTTGCCATCTCAGGATTGTTAGTAGAGTTTACCATTCAATCCTTCTTATTAGGAAGAGTATACTGAAAACAAGTCTAGTTGATTCAATCTCGGTGCATATGCGTCTTTTTGTAAAAAAAAAATTAATAGAAAAAGTAAATTCTATTCTATGTTTACTTATAAATTTTATTCATATTTACTTATCACAATTACTGATCAGAGTCATATTCCTTCCTTCCTTCCTCCATCTCTCACTCTCTCTCCCTCTTTTTTTCAGTCTTCCTTCCTTTCTTTCAAACATTAAGCTCCCACAATGAGGAAAGCAAAGGGATGCAAACTGCCTCTTTATTTAACAAGGCCTCTAACTGGAATTCTTTTTGCCAGAATAATGCCTTCACTATCACAGATTTTACTCTCATCAGATTTTTAAATTTGCCAATTTGATTAGGAAAGTGAGGAAAGCTTGAGCTTCATCTTTTGAATATTTGAGCTTTTAAGTCTGTAGAGATACAGCTAAAATACATTGCTGACATTTTGCCTAAGGCAGATGGAGATAACAACTTCAGACTGTATCAGTTGCAGAAGGTTCTCTAAAAACACTCCTTTTATGCCTGCATATTACTTCCATATTAAACGTTTCTTATTAAAGTGTTTTAGATGCAAGAGCAGTGAGGTGTAAGAAGAGTCGTTGAGTAAGTGTCAGGGTATTTTACTAATCAGTTGTGGTGTGAACCCTGGACACAACTCATTAATCACCGTGCTGCATTTCCCCCATGGCACAGAGACATTACCATCAGCTAAGCTCTCTCACAGTGTCATTACCAGGATCTACTGAGATAATGAATATGCAAAAGCTTTGAACGGGACAGCAAACTGTAGAAAGACAAAGACTTATTATTTCAATAAGAGAATATATGTGTTCAGATTGTATGTGTACATGTAAACCACATCTCCCCTTAGAATAAAATAACATTTGTATTGAATCATTTCTATATTCTAAAAATATAGATGTAAATGTCAGTCACTGCATGTAATATATATAATACTTCTAAGACAAAGCCTATTAGGAACAGTTAATGCACTAAGAAAATTAAGAATATACTGCAGCCTTATCAATGAATTAGTCAGTTTTGCAAATCTAATGACCATCATTTATTTCCTAAGCCCTTCAGGCACATACTGAGAACTTGTTTATCTCATTCTTTTTTCCCAGAATAACAACATTGATTGTGAGGAACCATCTATGTTAATCTGTGCCCAGGTATAAAGTGGTCATCCTGAGGTTCATGAAGGATTAAGTGCTACACACAAGGTCACCTGACTCAGTAAGAGTAGAGCTGGAATGATAATGTTTTCTGATTCTGAATTTCTTTTTCCTTTTCACCATCTTCCATATGGAATCAGAACTGTTTTGGGGATTAGGTGTTTGCTCGATAATATCAGCTAGCATCATCTGTTCTCTGCCACCATTTTGTTTGATGCACAGCGGCAATTCAGACTACTCTGTAATCATCTTCTTTCTGTGTGGCTGTTTTGGTAGGCAATGTAGGATCTTAGCTCATGCATTCCATACATATTCCCAGATTCCCCTTACACACAGAGTCCACATAAGGCAAGTTTTGTATTTTTTCTCCATGAGACCTGGATGCATCTTGAATGGAAGTATGCACCACACATGCTGACAAAATGACAGGAAGATCAGACAGCCTGACTTTTTTTTCATTTTATGAAATTCTTCATGTTTTATTATCTATCTACTCAGATAAAATTAGGTAGGACACATTTTTAATGCTTCCAATAAATAAGAAAAATGTGCCTGCAGCATGAAAAATCCTGTGACTGCCTTATTTGCAAAAGATGAATCTGATTTATATTCAGACGTCAGTGCTATAACTAACTAGAGAAATAAAATAGATGTCTATGACCTCTCTTCAATTATTTAGTAAGGATGAAGTGGCAATTAGCTAAAAATAATGATGCTGTAGCTATATTTAGTGTTACACCTATTAGATAGAAATTCAAGATGGAATGTGCATATATACACACAAATACGTAAAATAGATTAATAGCACCAAAGTTTAAGCAATCATCATATTACTTTTAGGAGACCAAAGTATTTATACTTTAATTAGTTGGTGTTGGCAAGAGGCTTAAAATTCTTCTATCATATTATGCAGATAGAATTCTATTTTTTCTTTAAATATTTATATATTAGAAAATACATTATTGAAGTTTAAGAATTTACCTATTGAGCAGTAGTAGCAGAATGCATTCATCCATGACACAGTCCCACTAGACCAGGGATATAAGGAGTCTTACAAAGATCTTAAATGTATAATAAGGTAGACCAAAGCAGATAGATGGAGAGCACCATTCTGGGTTTACCCCAAATTTTATGTCCCATACACATTCCCAGATTCTCCTCATGCACAGACTCTATGTAAGGCAAGTGTACTATTTTTGAAACTTGCTTGCATCATTGGATTGTAACTTTTAAGTTGCAATAAGAAAATATAATTCACAAATCAGAACATTCTTTAATCTATCACTAACTAAAGACAAAGCATTAGTATTTGAGTGTCACATAACTATTCAACATGTCCAATATTGTTCCACATTTTGGTAGCTACTGAAATAATAGGGAATGTGTGGAATATAACTTTAACACAGGATTCTGCATGCTTTCCTGCCTCTGTTGTCACCAAACGTTTTTCCTCTAGAGACCACCCCTTCCTTAAGCACCAACAGCTAAGACACCAGTTAGCTACTCTTTCGGTGGAGGAGAGGGTCACAGTAAAACCCAAAATCAAAGGCAATGAATCCATGACTCTGGAGTGAAGAAAGAAGCCAGACTTAGTGTAAGATAGAAACAAGAGTGAATATTCCTGCCCTGTTTCCTCTTTCCTTCAATGTTGCGATTGTATGATTGGTGGGAACATGTGAGGAGTGACCATAATGGCAGGGATGACTCCTGACTCAATGATTAGTAGGGTCACGTGCCATTTTTCACCAGCACTAGAGACATATGGAAACTGTGTTAGTGACCAGTTATAACTAGTTTTTTCTTCTGGTTGGACAACAAATTAACAGCTTGCCTGATGTACAGGAACACCCATTCTGACCAATTTCTGTGAAAAAACCTCATTCAACAATTCAGACAATCTATAGCACCTGTCTACTATCCAAACCACACATGGAGGTGAAGAACCTGGACACCTTTAGGAGTAGAATGAAGCAGATGTCCTGTCAGCTGACCATGGAGGGGCGAACTCCCATTAATCCTAGATAATGGCAAAAAGATCCTCTTCTGGTACAAGAGTCAAAAAAAATTTTAAACACAGTACACTTTTCTTTAGAACTAAGGAAAGGGAAGGAGAAAAATTTGCAAAAGGCAGAAAGGAATCACACTAATTTGACCATATTTTTTTCTCTCTGTATGTGGTTTTTTCCATAAGAATTAATGACAGATGGTGTTGGTTCAGTGTTGACATGTAATACTTCTATTAAGTTACACTTGAATTTGAGTAATGCCTGACAAAGATACAAAAACTTAAAGAAAGGGCTATCATATGACTCTCATAAACAAAGGACATGATGCTTTTCTTATTCTTAATATTATTTCATATATCTTTGAAATGTTTCTTCTATATAAAATTTACCTCAAAACTAATTATATATACCACTGTCATAATACAAGAATGAAAACACCTTTTTGTTTCTTCTAAGAAATCAAAGCTATTTAACTTATATTTCTTTCTTCATCTGTAGATGGTATAGAATGCAGGAAAGATATAAAGGAGACACTAAACCTAGAATGATTTGTGATTTATTCAGGCTTCCATGATTGCTTTTAAATAGAAATATACCTGAAACCACCTACTTTTCACCATCTCCATCATCACCACAGCAAGCCAAGCTACTACCATCTTTCACTTGGACTACTATCATGGGTTCATAGCTGGTCCCTATTTCTTCACTTGCTTACCTCCAATTCGTTTTCTATGTTGCAATTAGGGTGGTCTTTTAAAAATCCAAATGTGGGGCTTCCCTGGTGGCACAGTGGTTGAGAGTCTGCTTGCTGATGCAGGGGACACGGGTTCATGCCCCGGTATGGGAAGATCCCACATGCTGTGGAGTGGCTTGGCCCGTGAGCCAGTGGCCACTGAGCCTGCACGTCCAGAGCCTGTGCTCCACAATGGGAGAGGCCACAACAGTGAGAGGCCTGCATACCACCAAAAAAAAATCCAAATGTGTTCATATATTCTCTTGATTCAAAGTTTTCTTATTGCATAAGATAAAACAACAGCAACAACAAAAACTTCAATGTGAGTAAAAGTGGCTGACTAATCTAGCTCTGCCTACCTCCGCAGGGTCATTTCTCATCACTCTCCTCCAGGCTTACAATGTTCCAGCAACTGTAGATTTATTTTAATAGACCAACCCTTGCTGACCTGAGGGATCTTGCAGATGCCTTTCCTTTATATGGAATGGTGTTCCCATTGTTATAAATGGCTAATTTTTCACATCCTCCAGATCTCATCTTAAAGTCCTTTCCTCAGGAAAAAAAAAAAAAAGAAAAAGAAAAAGAAAGCTTCACAGAGTTTCCAGTCTTAAAGAGTCACTCATATTGTCTCATAGCAATATCTATCTTTCTTACATAGCAACTGGATTATAATTTGTAGTTACGTGTTTATTTCTGTGATTATCTGTGTGATTTCTCTATCACCTCACTCTACTTTGTGACCATTTTCTAGTTGCTTTGCATTGGATACCCTGTGCCTAGCAAGGGCATGGCTAGAAGCAAGTGAATAAATATAACTATTTGTAAGAGAGTGAATAAATGACTGAAGAGATGGACAAGTGGATGAATGGACAGAGCCCAGAGCTAACATCTAAGGAGGTGAAAGTGTTTAATCATCAAGTATACACGGTCCATTGCTGTTGAGGTTTAAATCCCAGCTTTGAGGTGGAGTCAAGACGGCAGTAGGGGAGGACATGGGGTACATATCTCCTCACAGCTAGGGCACCTGTCAGATGATGGTGGGGGACCTCAATGACCAAGAAGATGGGAGGAACCCCCAAGTGACCAGGTAGGATGTGGGGGGAGTGAGAGGGGAGGAGAAGGGGGGGCAGACAGGACTGGTGCCCCTGAGAGGTGGCAGGGAGGGGGCAGGGTTCCCACTCCTGGAGGGACCTTCTGGAGGGCTTGGACAATCAAGGTGGAGTTCACCTAGTGTTTCCCCTGCCCAATCAGCTCTGGGAAGCCTGTAGGGTTCCTGGACCAGGTCCAAGGCCATCCTAGACCCCCTACAGGTGGTTTTGGTCATAGGGCATAGGAGGGAGACAGTGGGGGGGGGGAGAAGAGGAGAGGAAGGTGGGAGGGGCCCTCTGGGATCAGAGGATCAGGGGAGGTGTGGTGGACGTTTTCCCTGCCCACTTAGGACCCAAGAAACTTGCTGGGCCCCTGGACCTGGTCCTCCATTCTCTGGGGCCACCTCCAGCCTTGTGGGTCCTAGGAGTGTGGGAGAGAGAGAGGAGGTGAAAAGAGGAGGAGAGGCAGACTGTGGGGGGGACCCTCCAGGATCAGAGGATCAGGGGGGAATGCACCTAGTGTTTCCCCTGCCCACATGGGTCCAGTGAGCCTGCTGGGGGTCTCCACCCTCCAAGGCCAGAGCCACTCCTGGGCTGCTCCTGCTGGAGCCTAAGCTCCTGTTGAGTCTAAGCCCCATCCCTCATGTCCCCAGGACCTTTTTAAGCCCTGTGGGTCCTAAGCATAGGTCACAACCACAGCCTAAAGCCCGTCCCTGCCTAAGCCCTGCCCTTTGTTAGCTTTTTTTTTCCTCCTCTTTTTTACCTTGTGGTTCTGTTTTACCTTCCAATTGTTGTTTCATCTATATTTTTTTTATTCTTTCTAACATATCTGTTAGTTTTTCTAATCCTATTTTATTTTTTACTCTTTGTTATTGTTCTATTCCTTTTTTTTTTTCTCTGCCACCCTGCATGGCTTATGCGATCTTGGTTCTCGAGCTGGGGGTCAGGCCAGAGCTCCTGCGGTGGGAGCTCTGAGTCTGTAACACTGGACTAACAGAGAACCTTGGACCCCAGGGAATATTCATCAGACTAAGGTCTCCCGGAGGTCCTCATCTCAGCACTAAGACACAGCTCTACCCAACAGCCTACAAAATCCAGTGCTGGAAGCCTCAGACCAAACAACCAGTAAGACAGGAACATAAACCCACCCATCAAAAAAAAAAAAAAAAAAAAAAGAAAAATGACACAACAAAAAATATACCACAGATGAAAGAGCAAGTTAAAAATCTTCAAGACCAAATAAATGAAGAGGGAAGCGGCAACCTTCCTGAAAAAGAATTCAGAATAATGATAGTAAAGATGACCCAGGAACTCAGAAATTGAATGGAGGCACGGGTTGAGAAAATACAAAAAAATGTTTAAAAAATATCTAGAAGAACTAAAGAACAAACAAATGGAGATGAACAACACAATAATTTAAATAAAAAATGCACTAGAAGGAATCAATAACAGAAAAACTGAGGCAGAAAAATGAATAAGTGATCTGCAAGACAGAATGGTGGAAATAACTGCTGAGGAGCAGAATAAAGAATAAAAGAATGAAAAGAATTGAAGATAATCTCAGAGCCCTCTGGGACAACCTTAAAAGCACCAACATTCAAATTATAGGGGTCCCAGAAGAAGAGAAAAAGAAATGTTCTGAGAAAATATTTGAAGAGATTAAAGTTGAAAACTTCCCTAACATGGAAAAGGAAATAGCCACCCAAGTCCAGGAAGTGCAGAGAGTCCCATACAGGATAAACCCTAGGAGAAACACACCAGGACACATATTAATCAAGCTAATAAAAATTAAATTCAAAGAAAAAATATTAAAAGCAACCAGGGAAAAGCAAAAAACAACATGCCAAGAAATCCCCATAAAGTTATCGGCTGATTTTTCAGCAGAAACTGCAGGCCAGAAGGGAGCAGCAGGATATACTAAAGTGATGAAAGAGAATAACCTACAACCAAGATTACTCTACCCAGCAAGGATATCATTTAGATTCGATGGTAAAATTAAAACCTTTACAGACAAGCAAAAGCTAAGAGAATTCAGCGCCACCAAACCAGCTTTAAAACAAATGCTAAAGGAACTTCTCTAGGTGAGAAACACAAGAGAAGAAAAAGACCTACAAAAACAAACCCAAAACAATTAAGAAAATGGTAACAGGAACTTACATATCGATTATAACCTTGAATGTAAATGGATTAAATGCTCCAACCAAAAGACACAAACTGGCTGAATAGATACAAAAAACAGACCCATATATATGCTGTCTACAGATACCCACTTCAGACCTAGGGACACATACAGAATGCAAGTGAAGGGATGGAAAAAGATATTCCATGCAAATGGAAATCAAAAGAAAGCTGGATCTTGCTGTGCTTTATGCCATAAAAATGTTCTTCCTATGTTTTCTGCTGAGAGTTTTATAGTGTCTGGCCTTACATTTAGGTCTTTAATCCATTTTGAGTTTATTTTTGTGTGTGGTGTTAGGAAGTGTTCTAAGTTCACTCTTTTACATGTAGCTATCCAGTTTTCCCAGCACCATTTATTAAAGAGGTTGTCTTTACTCCATTGTATATTCTTGCCTCCTTTATCAAAGATAAGTTGACCATATGTGTATATGTCCTGTTCCACTGATCTATATTTCTGTTTTTGGTGGGATAGGAAGGGTGGGAGGGAGACACAAGAGGGAGGGGATATGGGGATATATGTATACATATAGCTGATTCACTTTGTTATACATCAGAAACTAACACACCATTGTAAAGCAATTGTACTCCAATAAAGATGTTACAAAAAAAGAAAAAGAAAAGAAAGCTGGAGTTGCAATACTCATATCAGATAAAATAGACTTTGAAATAAAGACTGTTACAAGAGATAAGGAAGGACACTACATAATAAACAAGTAATCAACCCAAGAAGAAGATATAACAGTTGCAAATATATAGGCATGCAACATAGGAGAACCTCAATACATAAGACAAATGCTAACAACCATAAAAGGCAAAATTGACTGTAACACAATAATAGTGAGGGACTTTAACACCCCACTTACACCAATGGACAGATCATCCAAACAGAAAATAAATAAGGAAAAATAAGCTTTAAATGACACAACAGACCAGATAGATTTAATAGATATTTATAAGTCATTCCACCCGAAGTGGCAGAATACACTTTCTTCTCAAGTGCACATGGAATATTCTCCAGGATAGAATATTCTCCAGATATTTATGACATCCTGGGTCACAAATCAAGCCTCGGAAAATTTAAGAAAATTGAAATCATAACAAGCATCTTTTCTGACCACAACACTATGAGATTGGAAATCAGTTATAGGGAAAAACTGTAAAAAACACAAATACATGGAGTCTAAACAGTGTGCTACTATATAAATAAGAGATTACTGAAGAAATCAAAAAAGAAATTATAAAATACATAGAAACAAATGACAATGAAAACCCGACAACCCAAAACATATGGGACACAGCAAAAGCAGTTCTAAGAGTGAAGTTGATAGCAATTCAGTCTCACCTAAAGGAACAAGAAAAATCTCAAATAAACAATCTAAACTTAGGGCTAAAGCAACTAGAGGAAGAAGAACGAAGAAAACCCAAACTCAGTAAAAGGAAAGGAATCATAAAGATCAGAGCAGAAGTAAATGAAATAGAAACAAAGAAAACAATAGCAAAGATCAATAAAACTAAAAGTTGGTTCTTTGAGAATATAAACAAAATTGAGAAATATTTAGCCAGACTCTCGAGAAAAAAAGGGAGAGGACGCATATCAATCAAATTAGAAATGAAAGAGGAGACATCACAGCTGACACTGCAGAAATACAAGAGATCATAAGAGACTAGTACAAACAACTATACGCCAATAAAATGGACAACCACGAGGAAATGGACAAATTCTTGGAAAGGTGCAATTTTCCAAGACTGAAACTGGAAGAACTAGAAAATATAAACAGACCTATCACAATAATGAAATGGAAACTGTAATTAAAAATCTTCCAACAAACCAAAGTCCAGGATGAGATGGCTTCACAGGCGAATTCTATTAAATATTTAGAGAAGAGCTAACATCTATCCTTCTCAAACTCTTCCAAAAAATTGCAGAGGGAGGAACACTCTCAAATCTGTTTTATGAAGCCACCATCAGCCTGATACCAAAACCAGACACAGACACTGCCAGAAAAGAAAATTACAGACCAATATCACTGATGAACATATATGCAAAAATCCTCAACAAAATACTAGCAAACAGAATCCAACAACACATTAAAAGGATCATAAACCATGATCAAGTGGGATTTATCCCAGGAATGCAAAGATTCATCAATATATGCAAATCAATCAATGTGATTCAACATATTAACAAATTAAGATATAAAAACCATATGATCATCTCATAGATGCAGAAAAACTTTTGACAAAATTCAACACCCATTTATTATAAAAACTCTCCAAAAAATGGACATAGAGGGAACATACTTCAACATAATAAAGGCCATATATGACAAACCCACAGCAAATATCATACTCAATGAAAAAAACCTGAAAGCATTTCCACTAAGATCAGGAACAAGACAAGGATGTCCACTCTTGCCACTCTTATTCAGCATAGTTTTGGAAGGCCTAGCCACAGCAATCAGAGAAAAAAAAGAAATAAAAAGAATACAATTTAGAAAAGGAGAAGTAAAACTACCACTGCTTGCAGAAAACATGATAGAGAATCCTAAAGATGCCACCAGAAAACTATTGGAATTCATCAATGAATTTTGTAAGGTTACAGGATACAAAATTAATGCACAGATATCTCTCACATTCCTATACACTAACAATGCAAAATCAGAAAGAAATTCAGGAAACAATCCCATTTACCATTGCAACAAAAAGAATAAAATACTAGGAATAAACCTACCTAAGGAGGCAAAAGACTTGTATTCAGAAAACTATAAAGCACTGATAAAAGAAATCAAAGATGACATAAACAGATGGAGAAATATACCATGTTCTTGGATTGGAAGAATCAATATTGTGAAAATGACCATACAACCCAAAGCAATCTACAGGTTAAATGCATTCCCTATCAAACTACCAATGGCATTCTTCACAGAATTAGAATAAAAAATTTTACAATTTGTATGGAAACACAAAAGACCCTGAATCACCAAAGCAGTCTTTTGTTGTTGTTGTTGTCTTCCTGTGACTGGTTTATTTTACTTAGCATAATGTCTTAAAGGTTTGTCCGTGTTGTTGCATACTGCAGATTTTCATTTTTAAGTTTGTATAGTATTCCTTTGTAAGTTTATACCATATTTTCTTTTTTCTTTTTTTTTTAACATCTTTATTGGAGTATAATTGCTTTACAATGGTGTGTTAGTTTCTGTTTTATAACAAAGTGAATCAGCTATACATATACATATATCCCAATATCTCTTCCCTCTTGTGTCTCCCTCTCTCCCACCCTCTCTATCCCAACCCTCTAGGTGGTCACAAAGCACTAAGCTTCTCCCTGTGCTATGTGGCTACTTCCCACTAGCTATCAGTTTTACATTTGGTAGTGTATATATGAACATGCCACTCTTTCACTTGGTCCCAGCTTACCCTTCCACCTCCCTGTGTTCTCAAGTCCATTCTCTAATAGGTCTGCATCTTTATTCCTGTTCTGCACCTAGGTTCCTCATGACCTTTTCTTTAGATTCCATATACATGTGTTAGCATACAGTATTTGTTTTCTCCCAAAGCAATCTTGAGAAAGAAAAATGGGGCTGGAGGAATCAGGTTCCCTGACTTCAAACTATACTACAAAGTACAGCAATCTAGACAGTGTGGTACTGGCACAAAAACAGAAATATAGATCTGTGGAACAGGATAGAAAGCCCAGAGATAAAACCAAGCACATATGGTCACCTAATTTATGACAAAGGAGGCAAGAACAAACAATGGAAAAAAGGAAGCCACTTTAATAAGTGGTGCTGGGAAAACTGGACAGCTACATGTAAAAGAATGAAATTAGAACACTCCCTAACACCATATACAAAAATAAACTCAAAATGGATTAAAGACCTAAATGTAAGACCAGACACTATAAAACTCTTAGAGGAAAACATAGGAAAAAACTCTTTGACATCAACTACAGCAAGATCTTTTTTGACCCACCTCTTAGAGTAATGAAAATAAAAACAAAAATAAACAAATGGGACCTAATGAAACTTAAAAGTTTTGCATAGCAAAGGAAACCATAAGCAAGATGAAAAGACAGCCCTTAGAATGGGAGAAAATATTTGTAAATGAAGAAATGGACAAAGGATTAATCTCAAATATATACAAACAGCTCATGGAGCTGAATATCAGAAAAACAAAAACCCAATTAAAAAGTGGGCGGAAGACCTAAGTAGACATTTCAATGAAAGAAGACATACAGATGGCCAGGAGGCATGTCAAAAGATGCTCAACGTCACTAATTATTACAGAAATGCAAATCAAAACTACAGTGAGTATCACCTGACACCTGTCAGAATGGCTGTTATCAAAAAATCAACAAACAGTAAATGCTGGAGAGGATGTGGAGAAAAGGGAACCCCTTTGCAGTGTTGGTGGGAAGTAAATTGATACAGCTTCTATGGAGAACAGTATGGAGGTTCTTAAATAAACAAAAATAAAACTACCATATGACACAGCAATCCCACTACTGGGCATATACCCTGAGAAAACCATAGATCAAAAGGACACATGTACCCCAGTGCTCATTGCAGAACTATTTACAATAGCTAGGACAATAGCTAAATATCCAAAGATAGATGAATGGGTAAAGAAGATGTGGTACAGGAGAGAGGGGGAAGATGGCGGAAGAGTAAGACGCGGAGATCACCTTCCTCCACACAGATACATCAGAAATACATCTACACGTGGAACAACTCCTACAGAACACCAGCTGAATGCTGGCAGGAGACCTCTCAAAAGGCAAGAAACTCCCCATGTACCTGGGTAGGCAAAAGGAAAAAGAATAAACAGAGACAAAAGAATAGGGACGGGACCCACACCAGTGGAGGGATCCGTGAAGGAGGAAAGGTTTCCAAACACTAGAAGCCCCTTCGTGGGTGGAGACTGCAGGTGGCGGAGGCGGGGAGCTTCAGAGCCACAGAGGAGAGTGCAGCAACAGGGGTGCAAAGGGCAAAGCAGAGAGATTCCCGCACAGAGGATCAGTGCCGACCAGCACTCACCAGCCCGAGAGGCTTGTCTTCTCACCTGCCGGGGTGGGAGGGGCTGGGAGCTGAGTCTCCAGCTTCGGTTGGAGCACAGGGAGAGGACTGGCGGCGTGAACACAGCCTGAAGGGGTTAGTGCACCACAGCTAGCCGGGAGGGAGTCTGGGAAAATGTCTGGACCTGCTGAAGAGGCAAGAGACTTTTTCTTCCCTTTTTGTTTCCTGGTGCGTGAGGAGACGGGATTAAGAGAACTGCTTAAAGGAGCTCCAGAGATGGGTGTGAGCCGAGGCTAACAGCATGGACTGCAGAGACGGGCATGAAACACTAAGGCTGCTGCTGCGGCCACCAAGAAGCCTGTGTGCTAGCACAGGTCACTCTCCACACCTCCCTTCCAGGGAGCCTGTGCAGCCCGCCACTGCCAGGGAACCGGGATCCAGGGACAACTTCCTGGGGAGAACGCACTGAGCGCCTCAGGCTGGTACAACATCACACCAGCCTCTGCCATTGCAGGCTGGCCCTGCACACTGTAACCCTCCCTCCCCACGGCCTGAGTGAGCCAGAGCCCCCTAAGCAGCTGCTTCTTTAACCCCGTCCTGTCTGAGCGAAGAACAGACACCCTCCAGTGACCTACACACAGAGGCAGGGCCAAATCCAAAGCTGAACCCCTGGAGCTGTGTGTACAAAGAAGAGAAAGGGAAATCTCTCTCAGCAGACTCAGAGCAGTGGATTAAAGCTCCACAATCAACTTGATGTACCCTGCATCTCTGAAATACCTGAATAGAAAATGAATCATCCTAAATTGAGGAGGTGGACTTTGAGAGCAAGATTTATTATTTTTTCCCCTTTACCTCTTTTTGTGAGTGTGTACGTGCATGCTTCTGTGCGAGATTTTGTCTGTATAGCTTTGCTTTCACCATTTGTCCTAGGGTTCTATCCGTCCATTTTTTTTTTGTTTTTTTTACTTAAAATTTTTTTCTTAATAATTATTTTTTTTATTTTAATAACTTTATTTTATTTTACCTTAATTTTATTTTCCTTTATCCTCTTTCTTTCTTTATTTCTTTCTTCTTTCTTTCTTTCTTTCTTTCTTTCTTTCTTTCTTTCTTTCTTTCTTTCTTTCTAATTTTTCTCCCTTTTATTCTGAGCCGTGTGGATGAAAGGCTCTTGGTGCTACAGCCAGGAGTCAGTGCTGTGCCTCTGAGGTGGGAGAGCCAACTTCAGGACACTGGTCCACAAGAGGCTGCCCAGCTCCATGTAATATCAAATGACAAAAATCTCCCAGAGATCTCCACCTCAAAACCAACACCCAGTTTCACTCAATGACAAGCAAGCTACAGTGCTGGACACCCTACGCCAAACAACTGGCAAGACAGGAACACAACCACACCCATTAGCAGAGAGTCTGCCTAAAATCATAATAAGCCCACTGACACCCCAAAATACATCACCAGACGAGGACCTGCCCACCAGAAAGACAAGATCCATCCTCATCCACCAGAACACAGGCACCAGTCATCTCCACTAGGAAGCCTGCACAACCCACTGAACCAACTTTAGCCACTGGGGGCAGACACCAAAACAATGGGAACTACGAACCTAGAACCTGAAAAAAGGAGACCCCAAACACAGTAAGATAAGCAAAATGAGAAGACAGAAAAACACACAGCAGATGAAGGAGCGAAGGAGCATGATAAAAACCAACCAGGTCTAACAAATGAAGAGGAAATAGGCAATCTACCTGAAAAAGAATTCAGAATAATGATAGTAAAGGTGATCCAAAATCCTGGAAATAGAGAAAATGCAATAAACATTTAACAAGGACGTAGAAGAGCTAAAGAGGAAACAAGCAATGATGAACACAATCAATGAAATTAAAAAATATTCTAGAAGGGATCAATAGCAGAATAACTGGTGCACTTATCTGTTGATAAGTGACGTGGAAGATAAAGTAGTGGAAATAACTACGGCAGAGCAGAATAAAGAAAAAAGAATGAAAAGAACTGAAGACAGGGCTTCTCTGGTGATGCAGTGGTTGAGAGTCCACCTGCCGATGCAGGGGACACTGGTTCATGCCCCAGACCATGAGGATCCCACATGCTGTGGAGCAGCTGGGCCCATGAGCCATGGCCGCTAAGCCTGCATCTCCAGAGCCAGTGCTCTGCAATGGGAGAAGCCACAACAGTGAGTGGCCCGGGTACCACCAAAAAAAAAAAAAAAAAAAGGACTGAGGACAGTCTCAGAGACCTCTGGGACAACATTAAATGCATCAACATACGAATTATAGGGATCCCAGAAGAAGAAGAGAAAAAGAAAGGGACTGAGAAAATATTTGAAGAGATTATAGTTGAAAACTTCCCTAATATGGGAAAGGGAATAGTTAATCAAGTCCAGGAAGCACAGAGAGTCCCACACAGGATAAATTGAAGGAGAAACACACCAAGACACATATTAATCAAACTATCCAAAATTAAATACAAAGAAAATATATTAAAAGCAGCTAGGGAAAAATAACACACAAGGGAATCCCCATAATGTTAACAGCTGAATTTTCAGCAGCAACTCTGCAAGCCAGAAGAGAGTGGCAGGACATATTTAAAGTGATGAAGGAGAAAAACCTACAACCAAGATTACTCTACCCAGCAAGGATCTCATTCAGATTTGATGGAGAAATTAAAACCTTCACAGACAAGCAAAAGCTGAGAGATTTCAGCACCACCAAACCAGCTTTACAACAAATGCTAAAGGAACTTCTCTAGGCAAGAAACACAACAGAAGTAAAAGACCTACAATAACAAACCCAAAACAATTAAGAAAATTGGAATACGAACATACATATCGATAATTACCTTAAATGAAAATGGATTAAAAGCTCCCAACAAAATACACAGACTGGCAGAATGGATACAAAAACAAGACCCATATATATGCTGTCTACAAGAGACCCACTTCAGACCTAGAGACACATACAGACTGAAAGTGAGGGGATGGAAAATGATATTCCATGCAAATGGAAACCAAAAGAAAGCTGGAGTAGCAGTTCTCATATCAGACAAAATAGACTTTAAAAGAAAGACTATTAGAAGAGACAAAGAAGGACACTATATAATGATCACTTGACTGATCCAGAAGAAGATATAACAATTGTAAATATTTATGCACCCATCATAGGAGCACCTCAATACATAAGGCAAATACTAACAGCCATAAAAGGGGAAATCAACAGTAACACAATCATAGTAGGGGACTTTAACACCCCACTTTCACCAAGGGACAAGGACAGATCATCCAAAATGAAAATAAATAAGGAAACACAAGCTTTAAATGATACATTAAACAAGATAGACTTAATTGATATTTACAGGACATTCCATCCAAAAACAAAAGAATACACATTTTCTCAAATGCTCATGGAACATTCTCCAGGATAGATCATATCTTTGGTCACAAATCAAGCTTTGGTAAATTTAAGAAAACTGAAATTGTATCAAGTATCTTTTCCATCCACAACGCTATGAGATTAGACATCAATTACATAAAAGATCTGTAAAAAAATACAAACACATGGAGGCTAAACAATACAATACTTAATAACTAAGTGATCACTGAAGAAATCAAATAGGAAATTAAAAAATACCTAGAAACAAATGACAATGGAGACACGACAATCCAAAACCTATGGGATGCAGCAAAAGAAGTTCTAAGAGGGAAGTTTATAGCAATACAACCCTACCTTAAGAAACAGGAAACATCACAAATAAACAACCTAAACTTGCACCTAAAGCAATTAGAGAAAGAAGAACAAAAAAACCCCAAAGTTAGCAGAAGGAAAGAAATCATAAAAATCAGATCAGAAATAAATGAAAAAGAAATGAAGGAAATGATAGCAAAGATCAATAAAATTAAAAGCTGGTTCTTTGAGAAGATAAACAAAATTGACAGACTCATCAAGGAAAAAAGAGAGAAAACTCAAATCAGTAGAATTAGAAATGAAAAAGGAGAAGTAAAAAATGACACTGCAGAAATACAAAAGATCATGAGAGGTTACTACAAGCAACTCTATGCCAGTAAAATGGACAACCTGGAAGAAATGGACCAATTCTTAGAAATGCACAAACAGTCAAGACTGAATCAGGAAGAAACAGTAAATATGAACAGAACAATCCCAAGCACTGAAATTGAAACTGTGATTAAAAATCTTCCAACAAACAAAAGCCCAGAACCAGATGGCTTCACAGGCGAATTATTTCAAACATTTAGAGAAGAGCTAACACCTATCCTTCTCAAACTCTTCCAAAATGTAGCAGGGATAGGAACACTCCCAAACTCATTCTATGAGGCCACCATCACCTTGATACCAAAACCAGACAAGGATGTCACAAAGAAAGAATACTATAGGTCAATATCACTGATGAACATAGATGCAAAAATCCTCAACAAAATACTAGCAAACAGAATTGAACAGCACATTAAAAGGATCATACAACATCATAACGTGGGGTTTATTGCAGGAATGCAAGGAGTCTTCAATATACGCAAATCAATAAATGTGATACACCATATTAATAAATTGAAGGAGAAAAACCTTATGGTCAACTCCATAGATGCAGAGAAAGCTTTCGACAAAATTCAACACCCATTTATGATAAAAACCCTCCAGGAAGTAGGCATAGAGGAAACTTTCCTCAACATAATAAAGGCCATATATGACAAACTCACAGCCAACATCATCCTCAATGGTGAAAAACTGAAACCATTTCCACTAAGATCAGGAACAATACAAGGTTGCCTACTGTCACCACTCTTATTCAAATAGTTTTGGAAGTTTCAGCCACAGCAATCAAAGAAGAAAAGGTAATGAAAGTAATCCGAGTCAGAAAAGAAGAAGTAAAACTGTCACTGTTTGCAGATGACATGATACTATACATAGAGAATCCTAAAGATGCTATCAGAAAACTACTAGTACTAATCAATGAATTTGGTAAAGTAGCAGGATACAAAATTAACACACAGAAATCTCTGGCATTCCTATACACTAATGATGAAATATCTGAAAGTGAAATCAAGAAAACACTCCCATTTACCACTGCAACAAAAAGAATAAAATATCTAGGAATAAACCTACCTAAGGAGACAAAAGACCTGTATGCAGAAAATTATAAGACACTGATGAAATGAATTAAAGATGATACAAACAGCTGGAGAGATATACCATGCTCTTGGATTGGAAGAATCAACATTGTGAAAATGACTCTACTACCCAAAGCAATCTACAGATTCAATGCAATCCCTATCAAACTACCACTGGCATTTTTCACATAATTAGAACAAAAATTTCACAATTTGTATGGAAACACAATACACCCTGAATAGCCAAAGCAATCTTGAGAGTGAAAAGCGGAGTTGGAGGAATCAGGCTCCCTGATTTCAGACTATACTACAAAGCTACAGTAATCAAGACAGTATGGTACTGGCACAAAACAGAAATATAGATCAGTGGAACAGGATAGAGAGCCCAGAGATAAACCCAGGCACATATGGTCACCTTATCTCTTATAAAGGAGGCAGGAATGTACAGTGGAGAAAGGACAGCCTCTTCAATAAGTGGTGCTGGGCAAACTGGACAGGTACAGGTAAAACTATGAGATTAAATCACTCCCTAACACCATACACAAAAATAAGCTCAAAATGGATCAAAGACCTAAATGTAAGGCCAGACACTATCAAACTCTTAGAGGAAAACATAGGCGGAACACTCTATGACATAAATCACAGCAAGATCCTTTTTGACCCACCTCCTAGAAAAATGGAAATAAAAACAAAAATAAACAAATGGGACCTAATGAAACTTCAAAGCTTTTTTACAGCAAAGGAAACCATAAATAAGTCCAAAAGACAACCCTCAGTATGGGAGAAAATATTTGCAAATGAAGCAACTGACAAAGGATTAATCTCCAAAATTTATAAACAGCTCATGCAGCTCAATAGCAAAAAAACAAACAACCTAATCCAAAAATGGGCAGAAGACCTAAATAGACATTTCTCCAAAGAAGATATACAGACTGCCAACAAACACATGGAAGAATGCTCAACATCATTAATAATTAGAGAAATGCAAATCAAAACTACAATGAGATATCATCTCACACCAGTCAGAATGGCCATCCTCAAAAAATCTAGAAACAATAAATGCTGGAGAGGGTGTGGAGAAAAGGGAACCCCCTTGCACTCCTGGTGGGAATGTGAATTGGTACAGCCACTATGGAGAACAGTATGGAGGTTCCTTAAAAAACTACAAATAGAATGACCATATGACCCAGCAATCCCACTACTGGGCATATACCCTGAGAAAACCATAATTCAAAAAGCGTCATGTACCAAAATGTTCATTGCAGTTCTATTTACAATAACCCGGAGATGGAAACAACCTAAGTGTCTGCCATCGGATGAATGGATAAAGAAGATATGGCCCATATATACAATGGAATATTACTCAGCCATAAAAAGAAATGAAATTGAGCTGTTTGTAATTAGGTGGATAGACCTAGAGTGTGTCATACAGAGTGACATAAGTCAGAAAGAGAAAGACAAATACCATACGCTAACACATATATATGGAATTCAAGAAAAAAAAATGTCATGAAGAACCTAGGTGTAAGACAGGAGTAAAGGCACAGACCTACTAGAGTATGGACGTGATGATATGGGAGGGGGAAGGGTAAGCTGTGACAAAGCGAGAGAGAGACATGGACATATATACACTACCAAACGTAAGGTAGATAACTAGTGGGAAGCAGCAGCATAGCACAGGGTGATTAGCTCTGTGTTTTGTGACCGCCAGGAGTGGTGGGATAGGGAGGGTGGGAGGGAGGGAGACGCAAGAGGGAAAATATATGGGAACATATGTATATGTATAACTGATTCACTTTGTTATAAAGCAGAAACTAACACACCATTGTAAAGCAATTATACTCCAATAAAGATTTTTAAAAAAAAAGAAAAAAAAGGATTAAAGACCTAAATGTAAGGCCAGAAACTATCAAACTCTTAGAGGAAAACATAGGCAGAACACTCTATGACATAAATCACAGCAAGACCCTTTTTGACCCACCTCCTAGAGAAATGGAGATAAAAACAAAAATAAAAATAAACAAATGGGACCTAATGAAAGTTAAAAACTTTTGCACAGCAAAGGAAACCATAAACATGACCCAAAGACAACCCTCAGAATGGAAGAAAATATTTGCAAATGAAGCAACTGACAAAGGATTAATCTCCAAAATTTACAAGCATCTCATGCAGCTCAATATCAAGAAAACAAACAACCCAATCCAAAAATGGGCAGAATACCTAAATAGACATTTATCCAAAGAAGCTATACAGACTGCCAACAAACACATGGAAGAATGCTCAACATCATTAATCATTAGATAAATGTAAATCAAAACTACAATGAGATATCATCTCACACCAGTCAGAATGGCCATCCTCAAAAAATCTAGAAACAATAAATGCTGGAGAGGGTGTGGAGAAAAGGGAACCCTCTTGCACTGCTGGTGGGAATGTGAATTGGTACAGTCACTATGGAGAGCAGTACGGAGGTTCCTTCAAAAACTAAAAGTAGAACTACCATATGACCCAGCAATCCCACTACTGGGCATATACCCTGAGAAAACCATAATTGAAAAAGAGTCATGTACCAAAATGTTCATTGCAGCTCTATTTACAATAGCCCGGAGATGGAAACAGCCTAAGTGTCTGTCATCGGAAGAATGGATAAAGAAGATATGGCCCATATATACAATGGAATATTACTCAACTATAAAATGAAACGAAATTGAGCTATTTGTAATGAGGTGGATGGACCTAGAGTCTGTCATACAGAGTGAGGTAAGTCAGAAAGAAAAAGACAAATACCATCTGTCACACAGAGTGAAGTAAGTCAGAAAGAGAAAGACAAGTACTGTATGCTGACACATATATATGGAATTTAAGAAAAAAAATGTCATGAAGAACATAGGGTAAAGACAGGAATAAAGACACAGACCTACTAGAGAATGGACTTGAGGATATGGGGAGGGGGAAGGGTAAGCTGTGACAATGTGAAAGAGCAGCATGGACATATATACACTACCAAACGTAAGGTAGATAGCTAGTGGGAAGCAGCCGCATAGCACAGGGAGATCAGCTTGGTGCTTTGTGACTGCCTGGAGGGGTAGGATAGGGAGGGTGGGAGGGAGACGCAAAAGGGAGGGGATATGGGAACACATGTATATGTATAACTGATTAAATTTGTTATAAAGCAGAAAAAAATAAAATTAAACTTAACAACAACAAAAAAAGAAAATACCGTATGCTAACACAGATATATGGAATTTAAGAAAAAAAATATCATGAAGAACCTAGGGGTAAGACGGGAAGAAAGACACAGAGCTCCTTGAGAATGGACTTGATGATATGGGGAAGAGGAAGGGAAAGCTGCGACAAAGTGAGAGAGTGGCCTGGACATATATACACTATCAAAGGTAAAATTGGTAGCTAGTGGGAAGCAGCCACATAGCACGGGGAGATCAGCTCGGTGCTTTGTGGCCCCCTAGAGGGGTGGGATAGGGAGAGTGGGAGGGAGGGAGACGTAAGAGGGAAGAGATATGGGAACATATGTATATGTATAACTGATTTACTTTGTTATAAAGCAGAAACTAACACACGATTGTAAAGCAATTATACGCCAATAAAAATAAATAAATAAATAAATAAACAAACAAATAAATAAATAAATCCCAGCTTAGCTATTTATTTTCTTTGTGAGATTGGACAAGTTAATAAACTTTCTAAGTCTTTTTTTTTTCAGTTTATGATTTTGGTTTTACTATGATAGTAAAATTGAAATGATTTGTTGAATGAGAAAGTTAGCCAAGAGATAAAAGTGACCAAGATATAGAAAAAACTGATGTATTAGTAAGTTCCTGAAAGTCAGTGAAAGATCAAGAACACAGGTGTTTGGATAGTCTTACAGTAGAAAGAAGCAAAAATATTGCCTGAAAGGAGGATGCAGCATATCATATGGATCTTGAAAGAAGGAGGTAAGTGTGGATGATGAAGAAACATGGAGATGGAAAGAAGTATAAAAGTTCATTACTGGCGCTTCTAGTTTTGCCATTTATCCTCTGCTGGACAGAATATTTATTTAAGAATGAAAATATCCACATATTGTTTGTGCATTAATTTTAAACAAATATTTTCAGTGAAAAAAATCTATCCAGGTTTGTGTTATCTTTACATAGTAACATTTGTCCTCAATTATTACTAGGGCAAGAAACAAATATCGTGAGTAGAAACAAAGGGCCATTTTCACAGAACTTTCAAATGAGTGTTGCAACACTGTTTTCAATTCAAATCGTAGAAACCTGAACAAAAAAACTTAAATTTACATTGCAAAATGACATTAAAGTAGCTTATATTTAAGTATATAATGTTTGCTATGTCAAACTAGTAGCAAGGGATCTTTTTTTTTCCCCTACAGTATTACAAATAATGACTTTTGACATCGTAAGAATAGACAATACAAATATGATTTTGTTTGGTTGCTTGCAATATCTCAGTTCATGTAGTCACAGATTTAACTGTAACACACAGTCTAGTACCTTTAAATAAAAGCAATATTCTGTTAAAATTGATGTAGCAAAAAATAGTTAAAGCTACCATCAGTTCTTTGGACATGTGCTTCCTAAAAACAAACAAACAAAAAAAAAGGAAAGGGGGAACAGTTTGAAGCTTAAAATCCTCTGCAAGAAAAACAAGGAGCTAATAGATAATGATAAATACATGAGCTGATTCTAACCGGTTTATGCTGAGCTAGCTTTCTCGCAGAAGTCCTGAGCACCAAGAGAGACAAAAATAATGATGGGTGCTCACAGAGACAGAGGGAGAAGTCACCTTCTCATCCAAGGTGGCAAGGCTGGTCTGGTCATACTGGCAGCTTCTGCTCCCACCTCATTCCTTCGTGAACCCTCAGCGTTGGCGCCCCAACTGAGCTCATTAAGCTCAGAGGTTTGACCCAGGGAGAAATGAAATTCTCATCCTGCTTCTTTGTGGGAGGAGAAAAACAGCTAACTCTGTCTAAGCTCCCATCTTTCATTGCCTGATGACATAGAAAATGATCTTTATAAACTGAAACAGACATGCAGCCCAAACAATAGGCCTCAGTGACTCTTGGGGACCATCTGTTTCATATGGATTTATTATATTCTGGAATTAAATTTGAGAGTTAAATTTTTTATCAAAATAAATCTGAATTTGTGCCTTATAATAGCCCTTAAAACAACTTACGGTCCAAAATCTCAGGGCATCTGAGTTCTGCTAGTACTAATCACAAGAAATGGTAGTTTTCTTATTTTTAAGGTAAACCAAACATCTAAACAAGCTTTCACTGGAACTAACCAGTCTCAATTTTGAATTTTTTTCTAGCTTACTCTCCCTTACTGCTATATAAAAACTCTGAAAATAGGTAATAAAATAAATGCACAGGCATCGTTTTGCATGGTTTCTAGCAGGATCCATGTGTTTAAATTTATCTCTTTTCCTATAATGGTGGTTTTCATATGGAAACTATTCAGTAAATACTTCTTAAATACATTTATAACAAAAAAGAATTGAACCTTTAAAATTTTCATTATTATGTTTAAAATAAAGCAGCAGATTAGTTATAGATAGTAAACAAGATCAAGAAGATTAATTTGGCTTTACAAAGATTAATGTTGCTCTCTGATTTTGTAAGCAACCTCATTAATAAATATTTATTGTGTCCTTACTGATGACAGGCCCGGGTCTTGGTACTATGGATTAAACTCTTGCTATTTCCATGCACTCTGCTGGGACAGGATTGACTGCATTTTTCCAAATAAGCCCCACACTTGCCTTTTCCTGGGAACAGTATGAATCATTTACAACAGTTAACATTGAAAAGCACAGTAGATGTGGTAGCATTTATTATAAAACATACTCATTTGAAGTGGTAATTATTCTGCTACCAGGGCACAACCTTTTATAAAATCACTTAAACAGTTTTTTTATGAAGATGGAGCTTTAATTTTTTCAGCAGCTATCAAGTGCAATGCTTGAGTACCTTTCCTCATTTGTTTTTCATCATGTATCACTACCCAGAAGCAATCATTAGCTAATTTGCTGATTTATGGTTGCAGTTTATGAGCTTTAAACAGTGCTAAACCATTTTTGTTTCTTCCTCAGTACATTGGCAGGTGAAGAATGTCCGTCCTTTATATTCTTAGCTGTGTAAAGAAAATTCGCCTCACCCTGTGTGTTCTTGGCTTCTATGACATCTGAAATTGCTGCCTTATTACTTTCCTGCTTGATCTTAACCAAAAGCAGTGTTTACCTAGCCACCAATGTTAAAGCTGCTAAGGTATTTCGTGCTTCCACTTATGACAAAACAAGGTCAGAACACCAGGTTAGCATAGGAATCTAACAGCTACTACTTATGCAGTTTTCTAGTGACATACATACTGAAAAGAGAAATTGGTTACCGCTGTGCAGGGGGACAGGGCCTGGCATCCCAGCTGTGTGAGGCATGCTTTCATTATTCAATGAGACACAAACATTCACATTTAACATTTGTTTTGAATAATGACAGCCTACATTACCTTTGCATGTGTGACCCAAATTTCACAGTAAAGAGGGGAGAGATTTTGAATGCTTCCTGATATTGACCTGGTGATTGTGTCTTACATGTCTAAAGGGATAAAAAGACCACAGTGTGTAACAGCATAAGCATGCTTCCAAATTTGCTGACAAAATACACATATTAGCTGGACAATAACAGTGCTGGCAAGGATGAGGAGTAATTGGAACCCTCAGACATTGCTGGTGGGAATATAAAATGGTGCAGCTGCTTTGGAAAACAGTTTGGCAGCTGCTCAAAAGAGTTAAACACAGTTATAATATGACCCAGAATATACTCAGATAATCGAAATCATATGCTCACACAAAATGTGTACACAGATGTTCATAGCATACTTTATTCGTAGTATGTGAAAAGTGGAAACAACCCAAATTTCCATCAACTGAAGAATGAATAAACAAATTGTGGTACATCATTACAATGAAATATTGTTCAGACATAAAAAGGAATAAACTACTGATACACAATACAAACAGCATGAACCTTGAAAACACTATACTGAGTGAAAAAGCCAGACACGAAAGGCCACAGATTACATAATTCCATTGTTATGAAATGTTCAGAATCAGCAAATCCACAGAGACAAAAAGTAGATCAGTGTGGGCCAAGGGCTGGGGGAAGAGTGGGTGGAGAGTGACTAATAACGGGCACAGAGTTTCTTTTGGTTGTGAGAAAAATGTTCTGGAATGAGGTTGTGCACAGCTCTGTGAATATACTAACATCCACTGAATCGTCTCTTTAAAAGGATGAAAGGTATGGCATTTGTATTATATCTAAAAAAATTCACTTATTATTATTGACATCTCCATGTGATATGCATCTTCTTATTAGGCATTATTAGGCCATTATATTTTCCACAAGCAAATAGAAAGCTTATTTGGATGACTTTCTTTTAAGAAGAGTTTCAATTATAATAACCATGATTCTACATTTTTATCAAAAAGCTCAGGATTTATTTTTTAATATATAATTGTCAGTGTATCTAATTATCATTTGACCTATCACATTTAATATTTTCACTTCTCTTTTCATTGAATGAACCCTTAATTCTCTTTTTTAAAAAAAATTCTTTAATGTGTTTAATGTGTCAATCTTTTCTGTTTCAAATAATGAGAATTAAGCCATTGTTAATATTCACACTGGTTTAAAATCTGAGCTGTTTTTGAATTTCTCCTATTGCCTTTGGATAAGGGGATGAAGGAAGGGAATGATGCCGTTTCTAATTTGTGATTCTATTTCTAAAAGTCTACTGGATATAGAGTTCTATCTCTCAGACAAAAATAAATAAAGGCTTCAAATCACCATATTTATCAAAATATTTTCCATGATTTCAGATACTTTATTACCTTTCACTTGGACTATAAAAATGATCTCAACTAGCATCAGTGGACTCTGGCCCCACCTCTCTCATTTATCATCACATTTAATCATCGCCAAAGCACCTTCTGTTACAGTGTTCTCTCCTCTGAAACCTTCAGTAAATATCACTTTCCTATTGATCCTACTGGTGTTTCAACTCCTCTTCTCAGCTTAAATTCTACTAATTCCTGTATGTACCTTACACTCCAGCCAAATAGTTTCCTTCCTATTTCCTATTTTCTCACACATTTTTGCCAGGATCCTTGGATTTCCCACTGACTGGAACAATTTCACTTCATGTACCCTTATTGATACTCCATCCACTTCTTAAGGCTATAATCAATCAAATGTAACAGGGAAATCTCCTAAGAGCAGGAAATTTGTCTTGTCCCCTAGTTTAACCCCAGAGACCAGAACATTGCCTGCACAAAGTAGAAATTCAAACAATAAATAAGCAAATAAGTAAAAATAAATTTACACTTAGATGAAGGAATGAATAGCTTCTGTATACCTTCCTGATATCCCAATTCTCTCTCCTTCTAAAATCATGTAAAACTTTTTCATTGTACTCAATATCCTGTTGTACATTTATCTGAGTATTTATCTTTATATTCCTTGTCTCTTATTCATTTCTGTATTTTATTATATCTCACCTTAAAGCTTAATCTCTGTTCAGTCAATACTGGATGAATTAAATCAATCAACAGAGCCCAATATCCCCACTTTGGAAACTATATCTGCTTTGCATTTTTCCCCGGCAGGCTGGTTTACATAAATATTACGTGCTTAGAAAGAGAAAAAATTTACTTAACAATGAACAAGGAAAATTCTGAGAATTTTAATTATTTAGTTTTTATTTAAAATGATAAACATCATGATATTTTCAGGGGAGAAATTTTGAATTTTTATAGAATGTGTCTTTTTTAAATTTTTATTTATTTATTTATTTTTGGCTTAGCCACATGGCTTATGGGATCTTAGTTCCCCGACCCAAGATTGAACCTGTGCCCTCGGCAGTGAAAGTAGAGTCCTAACCACTGGACCACCAGGGAATTCCCAGAATGTGTCTTTTAAAAATAAGTATGACTGACATATGAGCCCACGTAAATAAAAGTCATTCAAAACACCTGTGTCTTTTAAAGGCAAACATGGATATTAAAAGCATTTTCCTACTTTACCAATAGTCTGATGTCAAAGATTATCACTTCCAAATTCTGATTCACCTCTGAGATCAGAGTTGATCCCAATGGAATTTTCGAACATTTCTCACTAACTGCTACTGAGAGGTTGTGATGATGGTGGACATGGGGAGTCTAAATCTGAGAAAGCCTCTCTATCTACCAGTCTCCCAAAAACTGTAGTATTTCATAGAAGTTGTGCACCCTCATTTCCCTACTATTACTTTAATTACCAGTTTTAGACAAAGGCAATATAGACCAAATTACAGACTATGGATCAAATTACATTCTGCATGAAGAATATATTGTATATCAATTTATAAGTCAATTTCTGATATAAGAGAGACTCTAAACCACAGTTGCTACCCTTATTTACCCCAAAGTGGCTACAATTTCCATAGAATAAGTCATATAGATATGTTGCATACATGTGTACTGCCTTCTTGGTTGGTCACAGTGCATGACTGGTGTCTACCTCTTGGCAATGAGGTCAGAAAAATCTGACCTGAGCTGGGTTTCACTCTATTTTAAATATTTCTCTATTTGAGTATATTTCCATAGGAGAAACTAGAGTTAAAACTTTAAAATATTAAGAACAAATTATTTGCAAATACTGTTTTCTCTAGCCACTAAGAAGTCCTGTAATAATTACAGAGATTTATAGTTCAATTCTCAAAATTAGAAGATATTCATTGTAGGCTTTAAATTGTTGCATGAAGTAATGACTCCAAAAATAAACACTGCAGAATCTGGTGGTTCTAAAAATATAAGATAGAGCTCTTGCAGAAAACTATACCTGATAAGCATAATTTATTACATAATAACAGTAAAAGATCTTTTAAATTGCATTTATAATAAATTTTCCTTCAGTGCCTTTTAAAAATAGAAGCAAATGTTATAGGTATATCTCATTTTATTGTTTCACTTTATTGAGCTTTCCAGATATTGTGTATTTTACAAATTGAAGGTTTGTGGCAACCCTGCATTGAGCAAGTCTATCAGCACCATTTTTCCAACAACACTATTTTTAATTTAAGGTCTATACATTGTTTTCTTAGATATAATTCTGCTGCACACTTCAGAGACCATAATATAAACATAACTTTTATATGTGCTGGGAAACCAAAAATTTCATGTGACTCCCTTTATTGTGGCATATGCTTTATTGTGGTGTTCAGGAACCAAACCCACAATATTTCTGAGCTGTACCTATATTTTGTTCCAGAAAATGACAGTTATGACAATTCATGTATGATGGTTTTCAGTGTTGTAAAGAAAGAGAATAAATAAATTATAACTATCATAAATTTTCCTGAGAAATGTACTTTTGTCATAAATTTACTGAGTAAATATTTTATTTTATGTAAAATGCATTGTGGTCATTTAATACAAACCACAAACATTTACCTACCTGGAGAAAGTGGTTCTAATTTTATTATGGGTATGCTCAATCTCTTATATAAAATGGTGTAGTATTTGCATATTAACCAAGGCACATCCTCCTATATAATTTAAATTATCTCTAGTTTACTTATAATACCTAATACAATGTAAATGCTATGTAAACATTTGCCAGTGTATACTAAATTCAAGTTGTGTTTTCTGGAACTTTCTGAAATTATGTTTTTTCAAATATTTTCTATTCTCAGTTGATTGCATCCTCAGAAGAGGAAACTGCAGATAAGGAGGGCCGACTGAAATTTAGAAAACTTGTGATTATGAGCACTTTCTCCTCTCTTTGAAATGTATATAAATCCTTTTGAAGACTAAATAGGACTTTTGTCAGCTTTATGACCTGAAGATGTCTTTCTCAAAGACTTGGAAGCCATCTCTTTGAAATGCAGGCATCAAGATAGATAACACCCCTACCTAGGAGCCTAACTCTGGCTGAGGCCTTGCTCCAGGTTGTAAAACTACTTCCTGTCATAAAGATATGGTTTTTTTTCTCCTCTGGATAAAGCCAATTAGCCAATACAGATGGTTACCCCAATAACCAGATAAAGTTAGGATGAACTCTGTGTGACAAATGATGCTATCAACTCCTCTTACTTGAAGACTAGCTATTGTCCATCTTGAAAACATATGGGGAATGGGTTGTATTGGTTGTATATAAAAGGGTAAGATTACTTTCTGGTTTTATATTCTTTTAGTGGTTTGCCTGTGTTGCACATATCATTCTTGTTTAATGCTTATTCAATAATAAAACTATTTTCTTTCTCTACTATGTTTGTGGAGAGGGTTTCTGGATTGGGAGAAGATTTTGCTTTTAATTATATTTCCCCAAGAATTTGTAAGTTATTTACATATATAGGTATGTTATTTCAGAACAATGAATATAATCAATTAATTGCATTTTACAGGTTAGAATATATTTGATAAAATTCTTTAAAAATGATTGTTCCTGCTTAATTCTGCTTAATGTTATAAACTGATGTTATTGTTGTTAAACTGAGAAATCACTGCCTTTCCATAATTGATATTTGTTATATACTTTTGCATTTCTCTTCTCCTTGGTTTCCTCACTGGTACACATTTGGTAATCTCTAATCCCTTAGCAAAACATCTTTTTTCTATTAAAAGAACTATTTCTGTTTTCAAACATCACTTAGAAGTTATTTACATGTTAATAACATCAGGCTATTTTGAAATAATTTCCTTATAAAAATAAACTAAAATATATACAAACTTAAATTGTATTCAAACTAAAAATCTCTTTAATGTGCTCTAAAATAGAGAATTTAGCATCCTTCTTAGTATTATCAATAATGGACTTATTTTAATCATAAAATTGCCAAGTCTAAGATAACGTACCTGTCCTCAGCGTTGACTTTGGACGTCAATGGCCTGACAAGTAGTGTTCCTCAGAGAAATGAGGTATTTTTTTAAACTAAATCTTTCACAAAGACACAGAAGGAGCTTTCAATGAGATTCATAAAATGTTATTAATTGGCACATCGTTGTAAATCAACTATACTTCAGCTAAAAAGTGCACATATGAATCATAGACCATGATTATCATCTTCAGAATTTTACAGTGGATAAAGATCTCTTAAGCTCCCCCTTGTGCTTAAAGTTTTATTAGAACTAATCTTAACCTTACAGCAGAAACAGGGACCAGCATGCTGCAATGCTTTCGCTGTGGTAGGACCCACGACTCACTTGCTGAGGTGGCAGTGCTGGTACCCACAGGCCATCTTAATGTAAATAAATTTACTGGCATCTCAGTTAACTTAGTCTGTCTGAATTTGAAAAATAAAAGAATGTTCAGGTATGAATGTTTCCTAAAATCAAAGCCCTTCAGCAGGGCAGGGTAGGTTTTGTCACCCAGAGACCTCCGTCAAATCTAGGCCTTGATGCTTACTAACTCTTCATCCTTGAGTAACCTTCAGAACCTCAACCTCCTAACAGGAAGGATGCAGATACAAACCTGCATTTCATATCGTCAACTCCCTAGCACAGAGCTCCTGTCAATCCAGCTTAGGCAGTTGCTGAGGACAGGCTGAGGCAATGCTCCTTAAGGGAGTGTGGGTGCTCTGGAGGGGGGGAGCTAGGAGGACCCAGGACAGCAGGAGTGCTTTAGAACTTTGCCCTTCCACCATATCATTGTTTTCACAGCCACCATAACCAAAGGGTTTTGTTATATCCTCCAGGCCTGTTCTTATTGGAGGAGGTTGTAAATAACTTGTCTAAGAATCAGAAAATGCTTCCTGAATAGTCCTCTTGCCCTGTCCGCTGGCTACAACATGGTTGAGAACCTCAAGGTTACCTTCTTAGGCTGTTCCAAGAGTCTTCCAGCTGGTCACTCATTTCCATTTTTTCTCTAATCCAGCCTACCTTCAACAATGTTGTTAGGATTAACTATCCATGAAACAAATATTATTTTAACTTCCTTGTCTAGAAGCCTCTTCAAGAAAACTGAGCAAATGGTATCCCCTACTTGCTTTACAATGTAAATCCCATCTTTCAGCATTTGGATATTATAAGCTAAATTGTGTCTCCACAAAATTCATATGTTGAAGTCCTAACCTGGCCCAGTACCTCAGAATGTGAATGTTTTTGGAGACAGGGCCTTTCAAGAGGCAATTAAGGTGAAACAAGGCCATGTGTGTGACCCTTATCCAATATGACTGGTAATCTTATAAGAAAAGATTAGGACACAGACAACACCCAGACTGAGGGGTGAACATGCGAGGATATGGAGAAGAGGTGACTATCTACAAGCCAAGGACAGAGGCCTCAGAGAAAGCCAAACCTGCTGACAACTCAGTCTTAGATTTTCAACCTCCAGAACTGTGAGAAAATAAAATTCCTGTTGTTTAAACCACCAATCTGTGGTATTTAGTTAGGGAAACCCTAAGCAAACTAATACACATGTCTTAAAAAATATTCACTAAGTTTTGTCCCTTATGTACTACTGCATAAATGAATTGGATTGCATTATGTGTTTGATAGATAGGCAAAGGATATTAATACACAATTTATTGAAGAAGAACTGAAATTAGTATACACGTGTAAGAAATATCTACTTTCTGTATTAATCAAAGAAATGTATATCAGAATAACATTGATTTTGTCACCCATCAAACAAAGATTGTTTTCCTTTTAATTATTTCTGATAATACCCAGTGTGATTAAAAAGAAGGTCAAATCCATTACTGGTAGAAGTCTTATTTGCTACAACTTTTATGGAAAGCGATTGAGAAAATTTTATAAAGAGATTTTAAAAAACATAAAATGGACTGTGGCCCAGCAATTCCATTTCTCCTAAATGATTCATGGAAGTAATCTGAAAAATCGAATGCGTGTGTGTGTGTGTGTGTGTGTGTGTGTGTGTGTGTGTATGGGGTTATGTTTACTTTTCTTTATTGAAATATCATTTATAAAGAAAAAGTAAAAGCCACTCACAAATGTGACCATGGTATATTAAGGATCACTTTCATCTTAACTCTGCCTGCCACACCTAATCACTTCAGCAAAAACCTACTGAAATGGCAAAACCCTGTTCCTGCCATCCTTGTACCAATGCACATGTGCACACACACAGGCACAGACATTTTGGGGGGTACTTATCTGTTAGGATCCTGCCCTTGAGCTCTGAGCTCCTGGCTGTGACCACACCTTGCCCTGCCGTTGGCCTTTACAGAGCTGGTAGTGTTTGATGGTTTTATGTTCTTTGGCTGTGGGTTCCACCCTCCTCTATAGATTCAGCCTTCATATCCTCTGTTCCTCAGGCTGTATGTTGTTCCAGTGAGTTCTTACTACAGCCATCTAGAGTCTATCCCCATATCTGGTCACTGAGTTTGTTGCTTAACAAAGCTATTCTTACAACTTCACACTTTATAACCTTTACATTTACTTCCCATATACTTTAACAACTTAGAGCCATTAAAATTTATGTGTTAAGACTATGTAATACCATAGAAAAATAATTTAAAATTTGCATAAATATAATAACAATTATGTGACTAAAAGCCTAGTCATTTGAAAAAAAGACTCAAAAGAAATAAACTAAAATATTAACAATGATTTTTGTCTCCTACCTTCTTTCACTTTGCATCAGTTGGGAATATAAAAATGTCTTGAAAAGCAATGGCTATTCAGGGAACTTCATATACATATATATGTGTATATATATATATATATATATATATATATATATATATATATCTTAAATGTAAACCAATATATACACTGATATATATATCAAATATACATCAAATATATGTGTGTGTGTATATATATAAATGCTAATTGATATAAATCTGCAGCAACAGTAGCAATACTTCATATTTGCTGAATTTTGTCTCTATATCCAGTAGGATTAGGTTCAGTGGCAGGAAACATAAAGCCCCAGAGATATTTTAAATATTTCTCTTTTGCCTAAAAGTCAAGATGGATGGTTTAGGTTTGATGTGGTTTTCTAAATGTCAGCCCCTTCTACTATTGCTGCAGGACTTTGACCCCAAGGTCTACTAGGGGTGGCATCTGCTTTTCTGAGAGCTAGATGAATGAAATGGAGAAGAAGAGAAAAAAGATCTCATATACTGTCTTAAGAAAGATTTTTAGAAACTCCCATAGAACATTCTATACTGGCCAGAACCTATTCACAGGTCTCCCCCTACCTGCAAGGATGTCCACAGTCCCAGCTATCTATCTCTTCTATGAACCACAAAGAAGAGTTATTGAAAAGAAAACTCAGCATTTCTGGCACAGTCTCAATTATTCTGCAAATTTCAAAATATAATTGCTGAATTCAAGTTGTGGAATTTTCTTCTTTCCATGGCAATTTGACTATATACTCTAAGTTTTCTTCTGCCTTCTTATTCTATTAATATCGCCTTTGACTTATAGCATCTTGATTTGAATTTGTTAATTATTTTAGAATTTTATTCATTTTCTTTTCTCCTTCTTTAAAGTATGCCTCTTGTAGCTTAAATATTTGCTCAGAACCAGACATATAAGCCTGAGTTTTGGTTGTTGCTGTTTTCTCCTGAAACCTGGGGAAAGCACTCGGTCCACACAGGCACTCAGGACTCTGGGGACAGCATTTCATACATTGTCCCAACCCCCCTTTCCTTTGGTGGGATGTCCCTGAGGTGTCTTCCACGTGGCCCTGTAGAGGGCACCAGTGAGAATGAGCCACAGTAGTAACTAGTTCGCAACACACCTTTTATGGCTTTGTGTCCTCTTTTCTTTCAATCAGCCTACTCCTTAAATTTTGGTTATTGGGTAAACTACCTACACCTATATCCTCGTAAATAAACCATCTGTAGCCAACTCCTTGTTTCCAGTTCTGGTTTTGTCAGAACAAAAATTAAGAGCAATATTACCATTCTCGTGTTCAATCTGAGCTACATCTGAGGTTTCTGTCCACCACCTTCCAGTCTCACTGCCTTTTCCCTTCTCTTGTGTATAGTGAGTTTTTACCCAGTTATTTTTTCCCATCTCTCTCATGTTTGATGTTAAATTTTCACTTTGTATTTTAACTCTCCATTTAGTATTTTAATTTCTCTGTGCCTCTCCTTCCTGCCCCTTTATTACACTCATGATCCACGCTGGGATACCTGACACTCATGTTCACACTTTAGTGTCTGATCTTCACCACTAGTGCGGTGAAGAACAGATGACACTGATTCAATTGAAACCTGGTGGTTGGCATATTGCCCTGCTAATAACAGAAACAAAGCCACCTTCATTTTTACTTCTTTGTGATCGTCATAAAACACAGAGGACTGAGTCTGAAGGAAGTTTCCCAATCTTTATAAATCTTTTTAAATACCTCCTGGTTTTAATTTACCTGAAATTAGAAGGATATTGTGGGGTATGATGAAAAGCTCAAGTTACAGTCACTTTATTTTGACAGATAATTGTGAAGTATTTCTTATTTTAGAGGTAAGTTTTATTTTGAAGAATTTCCTTTCCTTCTTATGTTAGAAGATCGATCTATAAGATTCCTTCCCAGGTTATTGAGTTAGTGTGTTGTTTTGTATGTCATCATTTAACTATAACTATAGCTTAAAAATTGTCACAAATGATCAACTAGCATTCATGATAAACAATAGGCACTCATAGTGAAGAAAGAAAAAAAAATCAAGGCTGGCATAACAATCTGATTTTCCTCTGGAGCCTGACAGAATCTAGAATCAATCTTTCCATGGATAAAGGAAAATACAACTATTTATTACAAATTTAAAATAAATAACAATTGAAATTGTCACAGCACCTTTAAGAAAAAGCCATGTTAGTAACATACTGCAGGTAGTTTACCCAATACCAGAGTGAACCCCAGCAACTTATATACATGGAGCTTCTCTTCATAGCTTTTGGAATTGATTGAACAGTATGATCTCATAAACCTCAAGCAGGGCAATGTTGATGAGATTATAAATCATTTGTGGCAACTCCTGCTCTCTATAATACTTTGAAATTCTTGGTGTCTGATAACCTCATTTATTAAAAATAGTACAACATGACATGGAGATTTTACTGTCAGAATATTGCACACATCTATGTATATGACAAATCTATTCAACTTGCTAAATGTGTTATTTAAATGTATACTGTGCTAAGTCTTATTATGACACAGTATGTCATATTTTAATATATCGAATCATATCATACCATATTATATTATAGTTGTATAAATCTGAAAATTTCCAGAGTCAACCAGTACTCATAGGTCAAGTAACATGTACTGACTGTGCAGAATTAAATGCACTCAAGATTGGCATCATGGCATGGGTTTAAATTAGCCATATTGCCAAATAACCAGACTTATTTTGTTGATTTTTCTGTCTCTGAAACAACCAAATGAGCACTTCAGAAGCATTTATTCCTTCTTGCTATTTTACATTCCCTTAATAGACATTTGTATTTGAGAAACTTAATATTTCACTTCCAAGAATCTTCCTTTCCATTAAAAAAGCAAAAAAAGGTATGGTGTAATACAACAGTTTTGTTTCTTTATAATTTGTAAAGGCTAAATTTACTCATAAGGGAATATATGATTCAATATTGAATCTTATTATTTCATTTTCTATTTTTATCAATTTTGTAAAAATTACTAACTTTGTAATATTATATATAATGTCTAGTTTCTACATAAGAGCTGTATATTGACCAGATTCTCTAAGAACCTATGCAAGTGACATAATCTATTTGATCAATACTCAACTCATCATATATATTGTAATGTATACATTTAAAATTATGTATAGATGTGGATACAGACTTTTAAAAAAAGGAAAAAATGAAAGTTATTTCCTTCTGGATATTGGATACTAAGGATGAGAAATTCAGTAAAAGCTTTTTAATATATTAGACCTAAACATGAGGGACAAAATATATTTTAAAATATTTTAAAATTATATAGGTGAGTAGATATAAAAATAAAGGAGCCTCAAATGGTTAGAAAATGTGATTTCAGAAAAGTTAAAAAGCTCTGTGGCCAAAGGTATGGAAGCAACCTAAGTGTCCATCAAGAGGTGAATGAATAAAGAAGATGTGGTACACATATGCAATGGAATACTTCTCAGCCATAAAAAAGAATGAAATTTTGCCATTTGCAGCAACATGGATGGACTTGGAGGGCATTATGTTGAGTGAAATGTCAGACAGAGAAAGACAAATAGTGTATGACATCACTTATATGTGGAATCTAAAAAAATATAACAAACTAGTGAGTAAAAAATAAAAGATGCAAACTCACAGATATACAGAACAAACCTGATGGTTACCAGTGGGGGAGGGAAGGAGATCAGGGCAATTTAGGGGTAGGGGGAAAAAAGGTTTTATTATGGGATTATATGAAATCATGTGTGTGAAATTTTGAAAATTGTAAAGCACAAAAGAATTTAAAGACTCTTTCATTCATATTAAAAAAACAAACAAACAAACAAACCACTATGGCCAAACTTTTTCTTTGGACAATCTACTTACACATGTTGTCTAATGCTTGATTTTTAAAAGCCTGCATGCATGCCTGGGGTAGGAGATATAGTACCTTTTAGGACTAGAAAGGTAAAAATCAGGTAAAAAAAAACTGGAAAAAATTTTAGGACTCCTTTTAGGATGACACATTAGTTGGTAAGTAAGGGAAAAAGAAATCATCTAACAGAGAAAACCAATGTAAATACCTTCCTGAAACGATGTTATCTCTGAAAGTGAAAAAAAAAATCCCATTCATATGGGATTTGGGACTATATTCATAACATCAATTGGCCCAAAGCCCTTCAAGCCAAAAATTTGGTTAACTCGTCCTGTTTGGCAGTGCTCCCAGAAGCCTGGGAAGCATCTTTGGCCTCAGTGTAGTTCCAAGGGTTCTGAGCTCACACTGCATCAAACACATGAGAGAATAAGCCATCGTGAGTATGAATCAACACAGATATCAAAGCACAGAATGACTTTCAGAAAGACTTCAAGTATCAGAATTGCAGAAAGGGTGTATGTGTGTTCAATATGTTTACATAGATAGAAGGGGGTAACTGAGAAGAAGTAGAAGGCAATAGAATCTGACTGGATTGAAATATAGAATGTTTATAAGTTAAAGATATAATTATTAAAATAAATCAAATAACATTAAATGAAGTAAACTCAAAGAAATATATGTGAACTTACACAGATTCATGCAAATGAGAGGAATAAGGGACAATATTTAAGAGCCACAGTAAAAAAAAGAATGAGAAAATTCCATATATTATGATCAGTGTTTGAAAATGACATAGCAAATGGAATAAGCAAAATACATTTTTGAAATTACAAGAGCTTCTAGAATTGTTGAAAAAATCTAGCCCACAAATTTAGTAAGTCTAAAAAATCTAAAGTAGAATACATAAAATTAAATCCACATTTAGACACTACAGGGTAAAAACAGTAGTACATCAAAAATGAAGAGAACATCTTAAAAGCAACCAGAGAGAAACAGATTCCCTACCATCAAAGCTGACTTATGAATAACAACTATGGAAGCAAGCTGAATATCTTCAACATAATGAGAGAAAATATTTGGTGACATAGAATTCTGTGTCACATGAAAGTATCTTTCAGTGAACAAGGTTAAAATAAAAACATTTTAGACAGATAAAAACTGAGAGAATTACTACTAATAGGCTGACAAAATTAGCTTCTAAAGAATATATTTTAGACAGAAGGAAATTTATCCAAAGAAGGTTTGAGATCAATAAAACATGAAAAATTTAGAAGTAAACTGAGAAATTACTGGAAAGTAACATAGGATTTGAGAGGGACATAGGAATTAGTTAATTCTGCATTCCTTGTGTTATTCAGGAGGAGTTTTAAAACATTGAGAGACTGTATATTTTGTTAAGTTAAATGCATACAGCTCAAAATTTCTAGGCCCAAAGACTCTTCAGACAAATTATTAGAAATAGAAAAAAGTTTTGTAATATTGCTGGAAATTATGTTAATATACAAGATTTAATTAAATTGCTATACAATAAAAATCATTTAGAATAATTTAAATTTTAAAAATTTAACATGTATTATATAAGCCTAAAAGATGGTAAAGACTAATATAGAAAAACATAAAACTTTTTGAAGGAAATTAGGGCAAATTTAAATAAATGGAGAGATATGCCATGTACCAAGATAGTTAACTTAATCCCATAAAGATATTAATTCTTTCCCAAATAATATATCAGTCCTATTTATATGAAGGAAAACAGGCTCAAAGGAATCTAAGATGGTCCTGAAGGGGGAACAAGAGGACTTGGATGACTACATGTTAGGACTCAGTGAAAAAGTTACGAAAATAAGCTGGTATAGTATAGACTTGCAGAAAGAAAAATAGGGACTAGAGAACTTGGAAACGTCTCTGCCCATACGTATACACAAGCCTGACCCATGATATCATCGGTATTGCACACATGTAGGCAAAGAAAAGACTGCTCAATATATTGCACTGATTTAATTGGTGATCATGAAGGGGAAAAAACTCTCTTCACATACCATACATAAAATCTGTTGCTGGGCAATCGATTTGAAAGAAAAACAATATCATTTTTAAAAGAAACCTTATGGGAAGATTTTTAGTATCTCAGAGTAGGAGAGGATTTCTTATATAAAACACAAAAATTATATTCTGTAAAAGGAAAACTAATAAATTCTACCATATTCAAAGAATAGCTTATATTCACCAAACATCATAAAAGAGAATGAAAAGATAAACCACAAACCAGGGGATGATTTAAAGAATAAATATAAGTGACAAAAGGTTACTAACTTATATATATAGAGAGAATCCTTACAAATAAATGCAAAAGACAACCCAAGAGATGCAAAAATCATGCAAACATTACCCAAAAGAGAAAATAGCAAGTCAATAAATATACGAAAAAATAACAAATATCATTAGTAGTCATAAAAATGCAAATTAAAACCATAATCAAATTTGATTTCATTTTTGGTTAGTTGGCAAGAATGTGGAGTAATAAGGACTGTAATAATACACTGGGTAATTTATCTCAAAAAGTTGAACGTTCCCTATGCCACAGCTCCAGGAAACAAGCATAAGAATGTTCATAAAAGCAAAAAAATGAGAAACTATCCAAATGTTTATACACGGTAAAGTGAAGTTTTAAAATTCTGGTATATTCATCAGTGAAAATGAACCTGTATCAATATAAATATACCTTAAAATTAAGAATATGCATAGTCTGTGTATAAAGTTTAAAAAGAAACTAAACAATACATTTTTTTAGTACATAAGTGAATAAGTGACAAAGGAAAAGCAAGGTGATGATTATCATTCAGTTCAGACTATTACATGTGAAGGGGGTATGACTGCATAGGGATGCATGGGGAGCTTGTAATGTTTCATTGTTTTACTCTCTGTGTTTTATGTGTATTTATTTTATGAATAATGTTATTCTTTAAACTACACATTAATGATATAAACTCATATGCATAAAAATTTTCACAGAAATAAAGAAAATAAAAACAGTTTAGGATAATGGGGTTATTGCATTTTTAATTTTTGAAAACTGCCTTTGATTTTATAATGCTGTCTTTATATTAAATACCAGAGGAATTGATTCATTTGTGTGATATTTTTTCAGATAAGAAATAGTAACTAACATTCATTACATGTATACAGGAAACATAACTTTAAATATAAATGTCTTGGGGCTTCCCTGGTGGCGCAGTGGTTGAGAGTCCGCCTGCCGAAGCAGGGGACACGGGTTCGTGCCCCGGTCCGGGAAGATACCACGTGCAGCAGAGCGGTTGGGCCCATGAGCCATGGCTGCTGAGCCTGTGTGTCCGGAGCCTGTGCTCCACAATAGGAGAGGCCACAACAGTGAGAGGCCTGTGTACCGCAAAAAAAAAAAAAAAAAAAAAAAAAAAAAAAAAGTCTTCACCAAAAATAAATCCTGATAAGTAATTTTTTCTAAGAAATCTAATAATTGAACCCTTTTCCACAAAGTGCTTCATTTAAAACATTTGTCAATATCCCATATAAGAATTCATACTGATTAAACAGAATAGCTGGCAAAACAAACAAAAAAGTAGTCTCTAATTTACATCAGGAATTAACTGATGTGATTTAGCCCCCTTCTACCTAAATGTCTATACTTTTTATTTTCCTCCTTCTCCACCCAAACAAGTAATTACTACTAAGAAATACTTTACCTAATCAGTAACTGGTCTAAATATTTGTTCAGGTGTCTCTTTATTATTTATACCTGCACCACAACATTGACCCTGCTAGAGAAATTGGTGTCTTACAAGAATATATAGCTTAACACCAGTGACAGGATGAGTACCTCATCTAGATGCATCTGAAGATCTCAGGGATGAGAGTCAAACACCCTCTGAACAATCGAAGAAACTTGGTAGGAAGCAGCCTAGATGTATATGGCCCAGCCTTTTCCACCACACCTATCCCCAAGTCAGTCCTATAGTCCAGTCAGAGCTCATGATGCCACAGTTTAAAAGCCTCTTGGGATTTTTACATCATTTTATCCCCTCTCTGGGGTTTCACATCTTTTTTCAACTGACTGGAGAGATTGATAGAAGTCATTCATTTAATTGATTTTTTTATTGACCACTTATCATTTGCAAGTAGTGTAGGAAATAAATGAGAATAAGCCCTACACTGTCCTCAGTGGGGCTTACAATCTAGCAGAAGAGATGCGCAAGTATGTAATTAATTATATTAAAGGCAGATCGAACCAAGCATCACTTTTTAAGGTGCTAGTTAAAGGAATGCTGATGTGAATTCTGAGTTGAGAACACGAAAGTTTGAGTAGACTGTGTCATGTGTAAGTGTGTGTGTGTGTGTGTGTTTGAAAGTTAGAAAGAATTACATACAGAGTAAATGCAGGAGATGTGAAAATGCATATTGTGTTCTGGGATAGTAAATAGATCGGGCTGAAGCTAGGGTTTATGGAATCAAGGTGTAGGGGACAATGAAGCAGGAAGTCAATCTTACAATGAAATCCCAGATCCAGGGTAAACAAAAACACCTTATCATATAAGCCTGTAACAGGTGCCAATAAGTAAAATCCTTCCAATCTGTTTCACTCAGACCCCACTCTTGCTTGGAGGTGACGCTCTTCAGAAATTTGCAATCTACACTGTCAGGACTGATTCAGGCTTAACTTTGAGAAATTGGTTGCAATTACATCTCTATAACTGCCTGTCCTTCACAGACCACAGGGAGCCTTGAACAAGGAACTTTCCACTTTTCCACAAAGTATTACATCACTCCTTCCATTGAATTGTGTCATGACTATTACATGTGCCATAAAATCAAGCTTCTAACAGGCATCAAGTACAAATATGAATTTTTCACCCTCTCTTGTCAACTTGATAATTATTTTAATCTCCACGCCCATAATAGATTCTATATTACTTTATTTCTGAAGTCAAACTAGCCTATTTTGTTATAACTCTCCAAATTTAAATTTAATTATAATCATCTTATTGAGCTTATTTATTAGGTTATTATATTCTTTTAAAAATCATTTGCTGCATGATTCTGTGTTTTCCTGCTGATCCTCTGTTAAGATGGAATAATCTTAAAAGACTCAGGTCTATTCCCCTCAGATTAAAAAGAAAATGCCAGAAAGGAAGACATTACTTATTTATTTATTTTTTGTACATGTGGAGTACCCTAGAGCAGGAGCAGGTGACAAATAAATGACCAACTTGAAAGATTAGGTTTGTAAACTGTTCCATTTTCTCACCTTATGGCCTCAGAACTATTATCTTGAAATTCAGTTGTCCCCTCTCTGCCTTACTGATTGCTGAAGTCTCTAAGTGGCTTTAATGTCAAATCTAAGGTTCTAAATTTTATAACAAGATCAATTTCCACAACATTTTTATTGCCAAATACATTTTTTAAAGGATGCATTAAATTTGAGTCTGTCTGAGGTATGATGGCGAACAGGTTCTTTCAGGATAAAACTAGTGCACTTGTGTGAATATTTATCTAACTGCAGCTTACAATATGGATTATTACAAATGGCAGGGACATAGCACCACCAGTGAGGTGACACAGGAGAATTTATCATCAGGAGTAGGTAGCTTTATAGAATATTGGTACTACTGTACCTACATTCTTCTAAAAAATATTTGGATCGAAGCTCATTTATCATTTAACAAGACACTCACCTGCACAGTGCCTCCATGCCCCCACCTTCAGAAACTGCTGAAAATGAGATTTTTTCTTTAGTGGTATTTAGTTGTTGTTGTGAGCTTTTTGGCAGTGTGCTACATCACACTTGCATCTTTTTTTTTTTTTTTTTTTTTTTTTTTTTTTTGCGGTACGCGGGCCTCTCACTGTTGTGGCCTTTCCCGTTGCGGAGCACAGGCTCCGGACGTGCAGGCTCAGCGGCCATGGTTCACAAGCCCAGCCGCTCTGCGGCATGTGGGATGCCCCCAGAACAGGGCACGAACCCGTGTCCCCTGCATCGGCAGGTGGACTCTCAACCACTGTGCCACCAGGGAAGCCCCACACTTGCATCTTTAAAAGGACAGGAGGGGCTTGAAATGAAATTAATTTTATGCAAACCACCATCTCTGAGAACTGATGGAGTAAATTCTATATGGTTTGATGCACGCCTCTTCTTTGGCGTGCAGCTCCTATGAGAACAGGAGTGGCCTCAGGTAATTCACATAAACTAAAACTCCAGGATTTTCTTTTTGCCACCATTGCAGAAATATGTTTCTTGTAAATTTGGTTCTGACATTTGTCATGGGATAAATACAAAATGCATTGGATGCTATACATTAAGCCCATAGGCCAAATCAGCCCCGTCACCTATTTTTGTAAGTTTTATTGGAACACAGAAGTCACTCTCACTCATTTGTGTGCTGTGCATGGCTGCTTTTGTGCTACAACAGCGAAATTGAGTAGTTGTGACAGATACTGTGTTTCTCACAAACCAAAAATGGTTACTTTCTGGCCCTTTATAATTAGAGCTTGCTGACCCCTGAGTTGGACCAGCTCTGTTGTGTACTGTCTAGATGTCCCAGTGGTTCTGTCTGAAGGACCTGAAGGAACAGAAAGAAAAGTAGGGAGCCAGAAGGAATGCAAATGCCTAGAAAATACACTGGGATAAAGACAGTTCCACAATCCCTAAACATCGAAATGTTCTCCTCAGAGTAGAAACAAAACGTAATGGAGGTGATGTGGAAGAGGAAGGGGGTCTTTATTAGTCATCAGAAAGTCCTGGCTTTCCTTCCCTCCCCTTCCTCACCCACATCACTTCCTCCCTCAGACTGAGCCTTGCTCCTCCTCTCCAGGTCACTGCTCACCAGCCCACACCACTCCCAGAGGGGCTGCAGAGGCTCTGAAGAGAGGTGACCTCTGACACATAATAAAGATTAAACTACTAAACAGAACTAAACAAAACAGAAAACTTTTTCCCCACTATTATTCAACCAGAGCAAGGGCTAAAATTGGCTTTGACAGATGGGTGCTCTAAAAAGAATTAGTGTAAAAACCGTGGTGTTATAGTAATGTGATGTTTAAAACATCACTTTAGAAAGTGGTTCAAGCATTTGGCTGAAATGAAATCTGTAGTCATCATAGGACTACATTATATTATTTTACTTATAGTAAAAAAATGGATATAATTTTTTCTTTTCTAAATACCATTTAAAGATTGTGGTTTTCACAAACAACTGTCTAAAATGTGTCCTAACTAAAGCTTTTATTACAATGTAGATAAATTGGAAAGCAAGATTTACAGTAAAAAAGGGTGACAAAAAATAACATTGAGGGTGGGGAAATGGGAAGATATTGGTCAAAGGGAATAAACTCCCACCTAGAAGATAAATAAGATTTATGGTCACTATAATTAACAATACTGTGTTATATAATTGAAAGCTGTTAAGAAAGTGGATCTTAAATGTTATCACCATACACATAGAAATATTGTAATTACGTGAGAGGAAAGAAGTGTTAACTAACCTTATTGTGGTAATTATTTTGCAATATATACTGTATCTAATCATCACATTGTACACATTATATCCGTTTTATGTCAATAATATCTTAATGAGGCTGTAAGAGAAACTAATTGCCATATTTATAAATTTTGAATAGACATTTTCTATAATAAACTATTTTCAAGGTGAAAAAAGGAAAAAAGAAATCGTATGGATAACATTTTATTTTTGGATTACCTAAAATGGTTTGCAAGACTGAAATTATGGAATTAGTTCCAGAGCTCCTAATTAATTTACTATGTCTTTCATTGTCCCCTCTTTTCTATTCCACTCCTGTTGAGATCATGGCATAAAGCTTCTCATGGTGCTTCCTGCCTCTGGTGTCTGCCTGCCTCAGTCCCTGCCGTTGTGCACAGCCACATTAATCCTCGGATGTTTCAGAAATGGTCACCCAGTCCCCACTAACAATCAACTTAAATACTACATTTTCTTCGAGACATTTTTCTCACAACTCATTTTATTATTTTGCTCCAACTCATGATCAAGCCTTCCCTCCTCGCCCCATCCCCCACAAGTCCTTTATTTTATTTGTTCACCATAGTCCAGGTGGATTTACCAGGTGGTTTTTTGAAGTATTTCACTCATTTTTTTTCCATTGGTATCATTTGCAACTAATTTTTCAAACGAGTTTTTTTTTTTTTTTTTTTTTGCTAGTTTACCCAGAGACATCAGAGCAAGGTGAGGTGGATTGGAGCCAGAAGGTTTGAAATCCCAGCTCTGTTTCTGATTACCTGGCTGAGGTTGGTCCAGCTACTCAATCTCTCCCTGCATGTAAGCTTTTATTTCTAAGAAAGTAATAGTACTTAACTCATAGAGGTGCCAAGAGTGTAACTTGAGTCTATGCATGTAGAGTACTTAGACAAGCACCTGCTGTGTATTAAGTACTATGTTATAGCTTGGAGAGTATGAGCACTACCCTTGGACTTCTATGAACCCTTGCACTGTTGCTTACTGGCCATGTAACTTTGGGAATACTACTCACCCTCTTTAAACCTCAGTTTCTTCAACTGTAAAATGGGAATAATACAAACCTAATAAGATTGTTGTAAAAATTCAATGTCGAAGATGAAAAATTTTGCGTAGTGTCTGGCTCATAATAAGTACTTAATTATATTAGTTGTTTCTACTATGAGTATCATCATTATTTATTGTCATCGTTGGGTTTTTTGCTACTTTTAATATTCTATAGTTCCAAAGAACTTGAGGATGTGCCTAACTGCCCTAGTCTTTTCTATCCTACTACTATAAAGTTGAAGATTATTGGTCACATTCCCCCCTAAATTTTTTAATTTGCACTATATCAAATAGATAACATTAGAACTAATCAGTTCTTCAAACTTTCTGAGTGGAAGAAAAGCAAATAAAAAATGACAGGTATGTTTAGTTAATGGGATTTCCAGCGGATGTCATAACTACTTTAAACCCAGTTTGTGAAGTAAGTCAGGAAAATATTAGCATATTTCTCACAATGAAGTCTTGAGTCCACTCTCACAAATTAAACTCTGCCCTGAACCTGTGAGTTTTTGGGGTTTTTTTGTCCAGGTGTGTTATCTGTTGCCCTTTTAAAGCCAGAAGCTTTGCCTTTTACATATTCATATCCAAAAATGATGTTAATTTTGAAGACAGAGCTATCTGGCTCCACTGTCAGACAGGTGACTGATAGATTTCTCTAATCCTCTGACCCCACAATTCCCTAATGGAAAAACAAGGATAATACCTCTTATCCTTTACTATTGTTGTGAGATTATGTATCTAAAAGTCCTAAAATACAACAGCCACCTATTAAAGGTAACTATATTTTTTTATCTCTCATCGCCTCTTCCTGTGGAAATTCACATAATATAAAATGGGCATTCAATAAATGATAAGTTAAATTGAATCAAATAGCACAATACATTTTAACAGACTAAGAATTATAAAGATGCTGATAACTGGATTGGCTACATAAATTTAGAATTTTTCTCTCTTGCTTGTTCATTTATTTTATTCATGGTCAAAATCTCATTTGAAAATGAAACAGAGTTAATAGCAAGTAAGCTCATAAAATTAAAGTACGTCATCTTCTAATAAAATTAGGAAGTTGGAATTTTATTCTTCAGGCAACAGGGAGAGATTGATGTTTTCTAACAAAGAAGTAACATGATGAATTTAGTATTTTAGGAAAACAAATGTGAATTTAGCATTTAAAACAAAACCAAGAACAAAAGATGAGTGTATATTTTTTGATGTTCAACTAAATAGAAGGAGACAAATCAGGAGGAACCTTAACTGGGGGGACACTGATGAATGGTTTAGATGTGTGGGTGTAGGAAGAGAGGTAATGTCTGAATGGAAAAGTCCACAAATAGTTGAAGCCTCTCAAACAAGTAGGTCCATAGCGACAGTCAAGGTTTAAGATAATTTTGGAGATGAAAACTGAAAATGTGATGTTATTATAGCCTTGTAAGGAGCTTAGAATAGAAAAAGGCGAATACAGCTAGATGAAACTTGGTAGTTTGGGAAGAAATTTTAGTGGAGATTTTTTTCATGGAGGAAGGGACTTTGGTAGATTTAGTTTGGAACGATATTTGCTGTCTAAGTTATATATGAAAACTATCATACAATATGGTTTCATTTAAAGGGAAATACAGTTTCCCATCTTCAATAATGAAGAGAAATTGCCTTAATTCAAATAATGAGATTATTAAAAGTTATTGCAAAGAACGTTTGTAGCTTCCCCAGTAAAAGCCTTTAGCTCATATGGCAAACAATAATCACAAAAATCTGTAACTGATGGAAAGATTTAGCAGCCACTATTTTCCACTGAATGGAGAATCCATAATGGAAGGCAGCCAAAATATGGACAAGGACTTAATGCAATGTAACCATTCCTATGTGGAAAAGCCACTGATAATCAAACTACTCATGTAAATCATATTTAATTAAGTTTTCTTTGACAGAAAATTATGAGAGAGGTGTTGGCAAAACACATAAAACAATGCTTTTCAACCAGCAAAAGAAAAAATGAATTTTGGGATTCTTAGGTATGCTTAGGTATTTGTCACCCTATACTGGGTTTAATTTTTCAGTGGGCATATAGTAGGCAAACTCATAATCAACTCAGAAGAAAAAAAATGCTCAACTCACTTTCATTATTAATCCTTAAGCCATGCTGTATATAAACCATAGATTAAAAAAAAAACTTAATATATACTAATAATGTAAAAAACAAGAGAATGGTAGATCTCCTTAAGGCTGAGGTGGCAGTTTTTGCTCTCTTCCCCCTTGTCTATAGCAGACACTACAAAAAGATCACAGCTGCAGAGCCTGGAGGAAACTTCAAAATACATTGTGATATAATATTTTCCATCAGCTAAAATTCACCTTAAAAAAGCTTCAGAGAGAAAACCTATGTTCATCCTTGTAAGTGTTGTGTTAAAAAAAAGACCTTAGTCATCATGGTAATTATAAGGTACAGGTTTGGATACAATCGTAAGTGTGTGGCCAATAGAAGAACCTGCATCTGTTCTAAAATGGCTTAAACATGTAAAACAGGATGCTAGAAGAAGGATGGCTTAATCAAGCTTCAACTTTAGAAGAAAAATACACACAATTTTAAAAGACAGCATCTTATATTATTTGGGCACATAATTTAACATTTTAATAGTGTTTAAATACCACTAACTTTCTATGAACATTTGAACCACAGGTAGTATATGCCCATTCTATAGTTTCAAAAAGTATTTCATTAACCTTACATGTTTTGGTTATTGCAAATATTAGTTACATTTCACAAAACAAAATCCTACAATGCATTCTGGTAAATTAGTCTCTGCTAAGAGGAGACTTGAGCATGAAACTTAAACAAGAATGTTTAATGGAATACAAATATCAATCTAGAAACTCTAATAAAAATCTCCCTTCACTGGGTGAAGGCTCTTAACTTTTACACAGAAAACCACCACATGTGGCGCCCCTTGAAATGCATTATAGATAAGGCTCATAATCTTTCCTTCCACAAAAATGGCACAAGAATTGATTTCAATTATCATTTAATACTTATTTCCCTCTCCTGTCAAAAAAATGTCCCATACACATGAAACTGAAGGTTGGCAGCCTGAATTCATCTATGGAACTTTTAAGGACTATTGAATTACAGTGAATTTTCTAGTTCTCTCATTGTTACTAGGAGGATGCCTCAGAGTCTGAAATATATGGTAGGATGTGCTACAGTGCCAACAGGCTTAGTAAGACCAATGAGAAGAAAAGCTTCTCAACAATTTGTCAAAATGAATTTCATAAATTAGGTTAACATGACTGATTATACATGACCAGCACCCCTCCTGTAGAACTGAGCTGACATTTCTCTTTGCTTTGTTTGCCCCCATACAAGTCTCTGTCTGGGTATGAACTGTTGGAAAAACCACGAGGTAATTTAAAAATAAATTAGACCTATGTCTTTCGAAACTAGAAACTATTTTGCGTGTCATAGGGTTTTGGTTTGTTTGTTTGTTTGTTTTCATGCTATACCAACACATAAGATGCAAGAGAGTATTTATGATGTTGTCAGTATGTTTTCATACAGTGAGATGTTCTGGTGGGCACTTCCAGAAGTTGTGTGCCTTTACTTGCACATTCAATTCTCCCACAAAACTTTTGTTAAAAGGACAGCACTTCCACAAAGGAACAGCATACTTATCAACAGTACCAACATGGTTGTAACTAAGGACAGCAGAACAGACTTGCGATACTAGAAACTAAGGTTACACAGTTCTTTCTTTAAGCAATACTCCACTGGACCCCTCCAGCCCTATATATACACTTTCCTATAAATGTTGCCATTGTTTTCCTCTATGGGATCCAGAGTTTATGGGTTTAAAGACTATATAATTTTGCATTCTATCTTTAAGAAAAAGGTTACAAAATTATTAATATAAGTTAAGCATGAGAGTGAATATTTATTTTGAACGAGAAAAGCAATCATGACCAATTGCAAAATTTTAAAAGCTGAAAATACTATAAATATCACAAATTCCAGAAAATAATATAGTATTTTTATTAACTGACTGATATACCCCTAAACGACTTTTCCCTACTTTTTGAAGCACAGTTTTTTATCACCTCTCATATGACAATGGTTTTATAATATTTTCTATAGAGAGCTGAAGAAATTCAGTTTTTTCCCTCTAGCATGGTTGATAGAAAAACATTGTTAACACTGATAGTTTTGAAACATTTCTTTCAGTTTCATATCTCATTGATGGTTAGTTATAGACTGTTAGAATTGTCACATTTGAGGAAGCCCCTATCAAATTTCTTTCACAGTTGAGCTAAATGACATAGAAGAGTTTTTGACAGAACATTTCCAGCCCCAAACCATTCAGTTCCAGTTCCTACAACACTAAGCAGGCGTCCCAGCACCAGTGCCGAGGGCACAACTAAACAGCAGACTCAGATCTCCGTCCATGAATACATCGGCTAAGCCAGGAAGAGTATCCCCGGAGTTACTTCTACAACGCAATGTTAGCAGTACCTAACTCATACGAGTAAAACTAGTCGACTAAACCCAAACTTAAAGAATCTCCAACACAAACTCCACTTGACACGCTCTCACAAACATCCTTATCCACTCCAACATGACCCCAACCCTGGGAAATTGTGACAGGTAGGCAAGTGATCGCAACTGATAGCACGGAAAACACCTTATTTTTGCAACAAAGGAACATGACGGTGTGAGCACTTCCCCGCTCCTGGAAGGTCAGTTCTTCCAGCACGGCCCTCCCTCCTGCTGTCCCTAGAGCACCCACCCCCATCTCTGCCGGATCCTGGGCTGTCTGTCCCGACTCCTCCCTCATCCACTTGACAGCAGACCTTAGTGTTTCCATCTTCAGTGTTACCTTTGCCTTGATTCTTCCAGTCGCTTTCCTGTGCTCATAGCCAAGACCACCTCTCAATAAGTTTCACCATTGTCGTTGAATCCCTAAATCCACCCTAACCAACTGAGAATTATAAAATTCTCCCAAACCTTAGTTTATCCTCTGCTTAAAAACCTACAGGTGGCCCTTTATTATACAATCAGTGGCATTATAACCTCAGCCTTCGAGCTCATCTGTAACCCCTGTTATTTCCCCTGCTATTTTAAATGAACTCTCTTTCCCCCAGTTATTTTCCTGTATTCTTTGGATTTGCTTTGAAAAGTCCCTCTTCTTGCCTTCCCCTTTATCATTCGTTTTTGCATGGAGCATCCTTCCCCTTCTCTCTACTTCTCAAAGTAATACTTATTCATCTTGGTCTGCTGTTGTTTTGCTTACCGTCTTAGAGGTTTTTCTAAATACCCATAGTCGTGAAAATAATTATCTTTGCTGGAGAAGGTATAGTCTCTATTTGACACAATATATGCTATGTTGTACCTTCATTCAGTTATTGTTTACATAGAATGTGTATATGTATGGAACTGTGCATGTGTATAACATCCTTCCAACAATATCATAGGTTTAATTTATTTGCTATTACCAAGCACATTACTTAGAACTGCAAACAAGATAAATGTAAGAAACAGTTTCTGCCTATAGGATGTCTAAATCTTGTAAGTGGGAGAAGATAAGAGTGACAATTAATTATAATAGAGTAAGATAAGAGCCCCACACAGCAATTACATATTATATGTTAATTGTTAGACTCTTTGACCCTCCCACTAGACGCCATGCTTTTGAAAGTAGAGGCAGCGTCTCTTTAATCACAGTTTTTATTTATTTATTATTATTATTATTATTATTATTATTATTATTTTTTGCGGTACGCAGGCCTCTCAGTGTTGCGGCCTCTCCCGTTGCGGAGCACAGGCTCCGGATGTGCAGGATCAGCGGCCATGGCTCACGGGCCCAGCCGCTCCACAGCATGTGGGATCTTCCCGGACCGGGGCACGAACCCATGTCCCCTGCATCGGCAGGCGGACTCTCAACCACTGCGCCACCAGGGAAGCCCCACAGTTTTTATTTTTCCGGCACCTAGTTTCTAGATGTATTGAGTTCTCTATAATTGTAGATGCTCCTGTAGGGGCTGGGAGATGTCCTAAATATTGCTGAGGGGATTCAAACACTGACTGATGATCTGGATTTAAAGCATGAAGTACAAATGACCTGTATAAATGTGTTTGAGTTCTTTGTGAGACAAATACTATGTAGAATATAAAACTGGGTATGAGCCTCAGTCTACTATAACTGGTTGGTAGTGTTATTATGAGATTAGTGACGTGAACCTAGTAGCTATTCAAAAGTTAAAGTTTATTTTACATATTATCCACTGATAGAACTTTATATTTTGTTGTGTGGGAGCTTTTTGAAAATCTATTCCCCAAATCTACTTCAATCATGATGATGGAGCTGAAAAAAGTAAATGTACTCTTCTTAGCAGAAAGTCAGTGAAGAGAAGCTTTAAAATATTTAAAGTCTGGATTAGGACATATAACAAACTAAACTTCACATTTTTTAAAAGATTCAACTAACGCTAAAGATGGTTTTAAACCGCAGTCTCATTGACGGTGAGCTGTTTCAGGTCGGGCAAGCAGCCACGAGAAGATCTGATCACCTGTAAACAGTCCACGTGGTCAGAGCCTCAGCAGGGAAGGAAGAAAAGTCTGAAGAGTGAACTGCCCCGTAGTGTCATTTATAATAAAGGAAATCTTGTCTAAGTAATTTTATCTGAAAGTTAAGAAGCCTTTGATATTTTCACAATCAACTCAGCATGGTGCTGTTATTTTGCTACTGAGACACTTAAACATTTGTTTTTCTTACCTCTTACAGAGGAATGAATTGTTTAAAATTAGAGCAGAGAGCAGTGGCCCTAGTGTTCATCTGGGTTTGGATGGAGACTTCAAAGACTGCTGTCAGAACTTATCAGCCACATGTCCAACTTTGTATGTACTTATTGGATTGTTTATAGAAAAAATTAAAATGTGACAGTTTTTAATAAAATAAGGCATACGTATTTAAAAGACAGTATCTACTTTTTCCTGTTACCAACAGTATGTTATTGTAGGTATATTTAGGATTTCTGTCAAGTTCATAATATTTTTCTCCTTCTCTGGAAACTAATGCCTCTCCATATGGTCCTTGGGGCTGGGTACTCAGGAACCATGCTTATGTTGTGTGAATGTCACGCCTACACCACCCATGTCACTGGTAGCTGATGAGTCTGTACATCCCAGATCTGATTTCAAGAGACTCCTGCTCTACAGTCATAGACACCTGGCAAGCCTGAATGAACACAATTCTCCCACCTGGGGATCCAGATTAGGGTTGAGAGATGGCCAGCCAGTCAGTATCTGTAGGTGAGGAGAACTGGACTTGGATGTGTAAACTTGGCAGCACCACGTGCTGAGTTATGTTGATCAGCGAAGCCAAATATCCAGTCTGTATGTTAAAATGGAATGAAAACATATGCAAAAAAAACAGAGAGGAAATGTGGGGAGGGATTCTATTGCCTCGGTTTAGCTATTTCTTAAGGCATGATGGCATTCCTATTACTGGACTTCATGATGCCTAATATAGGAAATTTTTACATGTTGAGATGTGGGGAAGTCATTCTGGCTTATACATGAGTTAACTTGAATTATATTCTAACTAGAACAGCCTATTTGTGGCCTATCAAACATACCTTGTATATCTGCTTTAATTATTAAAGAAAAGGGTGCATTGACCAGAAGTAAAGAATGTCCATGTTAAAAATAAATACTAAATGCCTCCCTTCCTGGGACGCCAGTGCTGGTCCTCCTTTGATGATAAGACTCCCTTCCCAGGTGCCAGGGCCATATTGACTTGCTGTGTACATGCTGATCTGTTTCTTTGAAACCTTGAAGGAAAGTATCCCTGACTTGTTTGATGTTCTTTGCTCTGACAATGCATAAAACTGTGCTGAAAACCCTGCTTCTCTGGAGCAGTTCCTCAGACTAATCTGGGAAGCTGGTTTCTGCATTATAGTCCTCAATTTGGTTCAAATAAAACTCTTTTCTATTCCTGTTATAGATTGTTTATTGATTTTCATTGACAGAGCCCCCCCAGGTTTGTTTGTTTACTTATTTATTTACTGCTAAAAGAAGATGAAATAGCTTCTCCTATTTGCAAATAATGATGCCCAATTAATTCACAAAAATTAACTAAATGCCTGTGACTTCAATGGGTCCATAGCTTATCCCAGGGAGAAATTTAAGAGTATAATGCATGATGAAATTTTGTGTAATAGTTATTTCTTATTGACTGTCTATAATGTTTGGGGTACTTATGCATGCTTATGTTTTAAGTGCTTATGGATGCTTATTTCTAACATTCACTGCAGTCTTGTGAGGCTGAAATGATGATCGCCATTATATAGAAGAGGAAACCCAAGCCACAGAGTGTTATAAATTACACAGCTAGTGGCACATTTCAAACTGTGGGGTGCTGCGTTCTGTTTCGAAAATCAGGTGGTGTTCACCCAGCAACACAACAGACTTTCCCGAAGGCCAAACTTTCCACCCCCCCATCTGCGTCACTCCGTACTGCTCATTTCAACAAATGGCACCTCAGTTTTACCTGGTTGTTCAGTCCAAGGTTCAGTTTAACCTTCGCTTCACAAAAAACTTCACAAAATTATCTTTTAATATTTTCTTTTTTCCCACCTCCTCCATCTATCCCATCATCAAATCCTACTAGATCATTTCCACAGTTCACTCAGAATAGACCTCTTCTTACCTCTCTAAGCCTCGTTTTGTCGATGGGGATGCCACCAGTCTCCTTATTTCAATTCTTGTGCCCACCTCACCACATATTCTGTTCTCTGCAATGTATGCAGAAGAAACCTTTTAAAAAATAAACCTGCTCCTGTCACTTTCCTGCCCCAAACTCTCCAATAGCAACGTGAATTGGCCTGTCCATCCCTTGACCTCATCTGGTCCCCCTCACACACTCTCTCCAGCCTTGATGTCTTCCTTGCTGATCCCCAAACACTTCAAGCATGTTCCTCCTCAGTGCCTTTCTGCTTGCTGTTTCCTTAACCAGGGATGCCTTTGTATAGAGGCAGCCCCTTGGCTGCCTTTAGTTAGACACTTGCTGGAGCCTCTAGGTCAGAGAGACCTTCCCTAACAGCTCTTTTGATGGTGGTCCCCTCCTGCCACCTCCCTCTGGAGCCTTTATCTCTACATGATGTTACTTTATTCATTTCTTTATATATGTTTGTTCCTGTCTTCTCCCACTAAAATGTAAGCACTATGAAAGTAAATATTTGATCTGTTTTGTTCACAGCTACATCTCTAGGACCATCAGAACAATGACTGAAATAAGATAGAGGCTCAGTAAAGTGAGTGAATGAATTAAAGGGATTGGATACTTTAAATCCAAGTTTTAAAAATCAGATTTACAGCTTTGCATTTTCTTTTACTTACTTTAAGAACCACACTCCTATTAAATTTTCCCATTCAGAATACACCCTTTTTCAGAATATACTCATACTTCCATAAACTCTTTATTCCTTTGTAGCTTACTGTTTTTTGCCTTGCAGTCCTTGATCTATTCATTACAAATTGGAATGCATGTGAAAGATTACAATATTTTTGGAGCTACATGAAAAACTACAATGTTTTTCCAATCTTGTTCTCTTTCACTGTGCCCTATAAGCCCTGTAAATTCTTTGATTAATAGCAATGTTACCAATATTTCTCTCTCTTTTAATTTTTGAAATAAAGATTTGACTGTTTAGGCTTCTGTTTGGAACACAAATACACCATAGTGGCAAAGCACATAAAGATGGTAGACTTAGTTCCTCAGAGATTAAAAAAAAAAAAAAAAAAGAAAGAAAAACAAAAAACAATCCCACCTTCCCTGTTGTGGATTATTCATTCATTCATTTAACAAGCACTTATTTCCTACACAGTACGTCTCACGGAAGAGATGGTAGAACCAGGACCAGGGTCTGTGTTTTCAGATCTGTGGCCTTGTTCAGAGAGTAGAATATGTTTTCTGCTGCAGATGTTGCAATTTTCAGACTAAGATTTTCAATACTGATACCTGATGTTGTACAAGATATGTGAGATGAACACATTTCCCCTTTTCCCACAGAAATAGATTTTTAAACTTAATTTTTTTTTAATCAAACGGGAATAAACTTTTATGAAACATATACAACACCAGGGTCACAAAAGGAGAGTTAGCACTGAAATATAAACTAGAAGCATGAAACCAAACTCACATGTGGTTCAGAAATTATCAACTGGAGATTTTCCAAGGGAGGAGAAAGGATTTTTTTTGTATGAGACTTGAAAAATGTAGATAGGAGCAAATACACAAATGCATGAAGTTAAAAGAGGCCATTTCCGTGTTTTTACGACTTGTTCTATCCTGAGATTCTGTCGCGCAAGTTTTCCATATTTGATAAAAAGGCGACACGCCCTGGACACAACCGGCCTATCCTCTCGTGGACCCTAACCTTGGTCTGGGAACTTAGCGCCTCACTGCTGAGCATTTTACAGAGGCCATGCTTTTCAGATACACAGACGTGCGTACGAAGTAGACGCAAACAGCGTCAGCCTTTCAGGTTTACTGGCAGCTTTGAGGTTTCGGCGACCCGGAAGCATTTCGGCTCAGAATGTGAATTTTTCGCGACGCTAAGCACACGTGGGGGACCGCGCGGCGGACCGAGTTTTGTCGATTCCTCGCTGGGCTCGGCCCTGGAGCCAACGAGCCCGGACGCGGCGAGGCCTCTCGGCCGTCCTTCGGGGGCCGCCGCGCACCGCCCACCTGGGAACCTGGGCCGCCGAACACGGGTCGGGGAGAACTGGGGCCGGGAACCGCGGCCGCCGCCACCCAGCACGGGCCGGGAGCCGGAACCGCCCAGAACGGTCCGGGAAGGCCGGAGGGACGGCCGGTCGGCCGGCGTCCGCGGGGGCGCGCTGGGCCAGGGTGGAGGCCCCAGCTACCTGAGGATGTTGTGCCGCCTCCATGCTCCGGTTCTGGTTGCTCGAGCGCACCACCGCCACCCGCAGCGGCGACGACGGTCCGCGACTCCCGCTGCCGGTCTCCCACCCAGCCGCGCCGCTTCCGCGCGAGCAAGATTAAACTTAATATTTTTTCTTCACTCTAACAGATATTAGTCAGTGTTTCATATTTAATCAGTAGCATTCCTAAAAACTAACATGCTTTAAGCATTGTGTTCTTAGTGACACCTATCAACCATTTTCACTTTGTTTTAAGATTACATTTTGCTTGGTTATTAACCAGTCCATAAAACATTTATATGTTTTGAATGCACAGAATGTGACAGTAACTGTCCTTGAAGAGTTTATATTAGTAATCATTCACAGAGGACATTTGAGAGGACAGCATGTCTGTGGATGGTTGAATGAAACAAACACCTAGATTAGGGGACGGTCACCCTGGAGAGGTTAAAGGCAAAATGAATCTGTTTCATAGGACTATGATCTGGCTTGCATCAATTCAATTGAACATTTAGAGTGGACTTAGTATGGTTATACAAGTGAATAGAAAACTGCCCCTTTTTACAATTTTCACAATCTAGTAGGAGAAATGGATACAGGGACTAGAATATATGACCAGTGGAAAGCTAACGACCTGGATGAAAGAGGTCAAAGGGAGTATAATGTGATACAGAGGACTGGAAAGGGACGAGGTGCTTAGAGACACTGCACTTCTGTTCATTCTATATTTTTTGAGTTCTGAATTCTTACCTGCCAATTCCATATCTTTTATATAGTGAAAGAGTAGGATATTTAAATGAAAAACCAACCACATGGTCTTAAATTATTAACAAAGTTTATAATATAATCACATTATATTTGTCAAATACTTCTGAGTTATGTTAATCTTTATCAAGTCCCAGGATAATCTTCTAAATACATGACTATTCACATTATGTTCATAATTATTTCCATTTTGAATTGATTGAGTCTTCTAAAGATAAGAAAACCTCAGGATAGTTTGTTTCTTAAAATCTAAGCTATTTAACTGATACTAACAACAATGATGGCACCTGTACAATGAAAGCTTTTCTCAAAATGCCCTCATTTAGGGCTTCCCTGGTGGCGCAGTGGTTGAGAGTCCGCCTGCCGATGCAGGGGACGCGGGTTCGTGCCCCGGTCTGGGAAGATCCCACATGCTGTGGAGCTGCTGGGCCCGTGAGCCATGGCCGCTGAGCCTGCGTATCCGGAGCCTGTGCTCCGCAACGGGAGAGGCCACAACAGTGAGAGGCCCACGTACAGAAAAAAAAAAAAAAAAGCTCTCATTTAAATGCACTGCTAAATTCTGTTGCAAATGACATTTGTTTTCTGCAACAAACATTATTTGCTATATTCGTGGTATATGAATGTCTTTGAAGTTTAGCTTATTCCCCAACAAACTTAACTCCTCCTAATAACTGATTTCTCAAGAGTACTTACATACTCTTCATACCCCTCGTGGGCTGGAGGAGGGGGTGCCCTGTATCCTGGCACAGTGGGTGATGCCCGTGCTCGCGGGGTAGGGACGCCTCTTGCTACAGGGGGCACTGGAAGAGCACCACGGGTCACAGTGGTCCCTCGAGGGGTGAGAACGCCTCGTCCAGGTGGTGGGGGAGGAGGAATGGCACCCCCACGGCCCCTAGGAGAAACAGGTCACATACAGATGAGAAACAAGTAATGAGAGCAGGCGAAGCTCTCATCTTACAGCCCCAATACAATGGGAAGAAAACCACATTTATTTCTGCATGTCTGAGTGTTGTGAGTGTGTGTGTTTAATGGAGATTCTTTAGGATATAAAGCATTTTGACCTCCACAGAATAAGTTTTGTAAATATTGGTTATGACTTAATTATCAAAAAAAAAGTAAAATAATTTGATATTTTCTTTTATAACACTAAAAATTCAAAGCAAAGCAAACAAAAATCAACCCACTCTGATTTTTATTCCAAATTTACCAAAAAAGTCTCAAATGAGAGCAGTGTCTAGTACATGACTCACTGTACCATCCATAGCTACTAATGTCTCCTCCATGCTGGAGGTTATTGACAGTGATGGGCAATTTTGTCACTTACAAAAAAAAATGTCTGCACTTCGATAAAATGTGGAACTCTAACCATCATGATATCTTTCTGTTTATTATAGTAGCTTAAGTTTGAGGTCATTGTCACTGATTTATCACTATGCGTGTAACCCCCTGAACTGGTACAGTCCCTGATATAATTTATTTCCTATGGTAACTATGGTGCTAGTGAAATACATGAGGGCTCTGCAAAAAAAAATAACACACTGAGTACTTGGTACTGCAGTGCTTGACACAAAAGTAACTTGTACTAAAAGTGTAAGATCAAATGGTTGCAGTAAACTCTTATGGTATTCTGAGGCCTTTGGAAAGGTTGAGTGTTTGTCTAAAGTTTTGGGGCAAAAGCATGATTATTTCACTTTTTATTATGTCTGAAAGTTTGGCCTCTAGAAAGCACTGCTTTCAGCAAGAACGCTAAAGATTTGGGGGAAATAATGATCATGGGATGTGAACCATCACACTGTTTGGCTGCACCCACAGATGGGGTTGTAAGTTATGCTTTCTGCTATGAGGAGCAGTCAGCTGGCTCTTGCAGAAAATGAGCTTGACAAGTGAACAATAAGAATGCTGGTAAAGCTTTTAAAAGTTTTAAACAGATTATAGAGCTGATTAATAGAGAAATTATTAGAGAACTTACTGTGAGTCTAATGTACAGAGAATGCTCTCCTGCACTAGGAGACCCTAGAAGGCCCAGTGCCCACTTCAAGCACAATATAACTGAGACCACAATATTCTACATTAGCATGATACTATAAAAGCTGATCTATAAGATGGATATAAAGAGTAATTTTACCTTCACTGGACCTCAAAGCACCTTATATACAGGGTGTGCATACATCCAGGTTTGCCCAGAATAGTTCAGAATTACAACTGTTGTCCTAGTTTAGTATTTTAATACTTTCAACAGTGTCCCTGTGTGGGTGGTAAATTATATGTCACATTACTTTAAACTATATTCACAAGTTATATCTATACCACTGAATAATCACAGGTGTTATAACTCCCAGAGCCTAAGGTAGATTATTTTTCTAATGGGTAAAATAAGATTTCTGAATCTGTAGCAATTCTTCCTGCTTTAAAATTATATGATGCTCAAATCAAATCTAATTTCTCATTCCATTCCTTCATCAACTGTCTCCCAGACAGAGCCCTGGAAAATCTGTCTCTTGAATCTGACTCATTACCTCCTACACATTACATCCCTTCCCTGGAATATTAACCCTCTATCTCTCTTCAACTCAAGTCCTCAATTCAACTCAAGATTCACATCACCTATTTAGAACGTAGTGTCCCTGGCTGAATCCATACTACAATGTTCTTTCCTTTATTTTTCTGACTTCTTGAAAGTTTTCTATCCTTAATTCTTCACCTCCTGCTCATTCCTGACTCAAATGCAATCTAGTTATTGCTTTCTCCTCTTTATTGAAAATACTCTTGACTGGTATCATGAGAAGCCTACTGGTTTCTAAATCCACTGGAAATCAGTCCCCATTCTACTGTAACTGTTATATGTATCACTATGGGTTACTATCTGGAAAATGCCTTCTTCGAACTTTTATGACTCTGCTTTTCTCCATATTTCTTCCTCCTTCCTTTATATTCTTCAGGCTCATTCACTTACATGTACTCCTGGGCCCACCTTGGAATGTGGCTATCCCCATTTTCTTCCCCTCACCCTCCTTCTGTGCCTCACGGTGCACCCCTGCAGTCTCTAACTCTGATGGCTGTTATCTCTTTCCTTCCTACCACACACCATACCCTGGATCATGTCTCCTTAACTGGTCTGCATGTTAGAGTCACCTAAAGACCTTTGAAAACCTCCAGACTCCAGACCATACCCCAGGCCGATTAAGTCACAGTCTCTAGCAGCAGCGAGGTTTCAGTGATTCCAATGTGCAGACCAGTTTGGGAACCACTGCCTTACATGTGTCATCTAACTTAAAAATCTTGACAACCTTGTCATGTAGCCATTTCTAAGCTATTTTAAAGGTTGAGAACCAAGTCACGGAAAGTACAAGTCCCCTTCCCAAGGTCACACTGGCAATCCATAGACTTAGGATTAATTATATTCTTCATTAAATTTGGTCCTTCACCTAATTTTAGTGGATGATGTCGTTAATCTCTAACCAGGGCAGACATCAGAGAGTTATACTGTCTAGGACCACTCTCTTGTCTCCAACATCTAAATGGGCACTAATTTATATAAATTCTAATCTCTAATCTAGTCCTTTATCTCTCTAACACTCCAAGTAGTATTCATTTCTGTGTTGGATAATGAACTTGTATTCTCCCTGGCTTCCTTGCCACACACCTCTCTGTCTGTCTTTCTCGCTTTGCTCTAATTCTTCTCTATCACTCACAGTGGTGACTGAGTAGTCTTTCTTGGAAACAAATATGATTAGTCTCCTCTTTAACAAGCTCCATTAGATTCTATCTATGTATTATTTCTCATTGTAGTAAACAAAACCTTCAAAATCTGCCTCAAATGTTTTATTTTCCACTGTTCACTCTCATTCAACATGTAGCAGTGATGTGTGTGAAGATCTTAATTCTTCAATTACATAATATAAATTATTATAATATATAGATGTAATGCTTTGTTTTCTGGTATGCATTATTATTGGAAGATTAGATAGTTTTCATAGATATGCTTGTTGAAACATAAATTCCTTTAATTAAAGAAATTTTCAACAAATTAAAGTTTTAGAAATATACCAGGTACCATTCTTTTTGAATTTAAGTGTAACTGAATAACTTTAAAAAGTCACAATTTCATAAATATGTACAAATCAGCATCCATTAACCCATGTGTTCAAGAACTTCTTTTTTGTGAAGCTATTTTCTTATTCTTATTTAATTGCAGATATATTTCATCATGTGGTTTGAAACAGAAAACAACAGAGTTCTGCTACATTTACTTTTATTAATGTTAATACATTAATTACATCAAGATAGCATTGAAAGTGAGGTTTAATTTTCAATATTAATTTTCTTTTTTTAACATATGCAATATCAGATTGTATGATACATGGAATGTTAAAAAGCAAAAGCTTTCAATCAAATTTTTCTTCTAAGATATTTAAAAATCTAGATCATAATGCACTCTCCATTATTAAATAATTAAAGAGATTAATATTTTACATTAAAACATCACTGAAGTTGAAATCTTATATGGTCCACTCAAATATGACAAATGTATTATTACCTTAAGGAGCACCAATAACAAAACAAAAAGTCTTTTAATATGATGATTTTGTAATCTCAAAAGCAGGTTAATGCATTATTTTTTTAAATGGCCCCTATTCCAAGGAGTATAGAATAGAAAAAAACGTGTTGCCTCTATAGTCGTTCAATACATACTTAGATTACACCATATAAAACTGCCAAAATTATCATTTTTTGAACTACAAAAGTGACAATTTCATTATTAAAACCCTATGATTTAATCAATTTAAGATTGCCTGCAATGATGTCATTTCACAACCCATCATGATGAAGTTAATATAAAGGCTTTGTAAAAGGCTGATTCCATTAAAAAAAGTCCATAAAAAATGTTATGTCACATTAATTTTAGCAATAAAATAATGTTCCTAGGTAGTATAAGAAAGCTAATATAAAAAAAAATTTAAAGAAAAAAATGTGAAAATAATCACTGAAACATTTTCAGAAGTTTTTCCTTTAATCAAAGTAATTTCTATAATTGCCACATTTTACCTTTAGTCAATTATTTCCTTGATATTTTTTTTGGAAGTTGATCATTCTTAACTTCTTTTCTGATAGTGTAAAATTTTTTGAGGTGTCTGTGACTTAAATGTTAAAAACAGTGGTGTTTTGAAAGGTGGTGAAAATATTTGGGGAGTAATTTTAAAAGTAAGTTGAATCAGCAAAGTATCTTAGAACCTCTTAAGATGGTTTCTATGCAATATATGAAATAGTACTCTAAATCTAAGCCGTTTAGAGGTTTGAAGGTCAACTATAACAGGATAAAGAGAATGACAGAATTACACAGTCTGTGTGTGAAGGCTATGAGTATTTTTCACTTTACCTCTTTGCAAAACAATGCTTTCTGTTGAAAGCTTGGCAAATGTAGAATCCTACAGAACAAATTCTGTTGCAGAAAAATTCCAATTTCTTTGCAAAGTGAACAACATCAAATAAAATCTTCTCTGATGACATTGCAGAGTCAAATATAACTAAGCTTTAAATATTCTTACCATCAGCCATATAAGAAATGTGCTTCTGGCTTTCTGGACTGGTGATGTATATATATATATATATATATATATATATATATATATATATATATATATATATATATATATATATATATATATATATATATATATATAATGTGTGTGTGTATATATATATAATACACACACATATAATATATATATATATATAATGTACTTATCTATCTAAATATTTATATATCTACCTACCTACCTATATCTATCATTATCCTCATCTATCTGTCTACCTACCTGGCAAGACTGTATCAATTCATGGGCCATTTAAGGCATAGATAATATTTGTAATTTTCTCTTCATTCAAGGTCATCCTGGTTCAAAGATGCATATGATTGAATCATCTGTGTGCCCTAATCCTGGGGACAAAACCAAAAAGTAGAAACTCTTAGGTTTGCTCCTCTTATTTTCTTAGGAAGTTGTTAAGAGCTCAAACTCTGAATTCTAGAGTCAGACTGCCTGTGTGTCCTCAGGCGTATTGCTTATATCTTTATCAGTTGCTCACCTATAAATAATGCTTAACCCTACTATGGAGCATTTGATGAGTTAGTAATTTATATAAAGCTCTTACGAGCTATATAAGCATTTGTTGTTATTGCTTTTGTGGTGGTGGTGGTTATTGTTGCTGATATTGTTGTTGTTTATTCCTAGCTGTGATCATGACACAGAACAGGCCAGCAAAGTATTGCCATCATTATTGGCTGTTAATTTATTTAAAGTAAGAACAAATGTACCTTGAAGGAGTTGTGGGAGCTATTCTGATCCCTCTGTCTCTAATACCTCTGCCACGACCAGAGTCCTCTGAGCCATTTAAGTAAGATAATTCACGTAGTTGTTCCTGACGAATTTCATCATTGTAGTCCTAGAAGAAAAAACATGACCTGATGAGCTAAAATGGAGCATGGAGTTCTTAGAACTGAACAAACACAGTAAGAAAGGAAATTTTTCACTTATTTTCTGGTATACAAAAATCTAAAATAAGATAAAAGTAAATATAATTTAAGTTCCTAGTTTTATACAGAGAAACTGAAGTTGCTTCTTTTACAAAGGAAGTACTCAGCAGGAAATCAGATGAGAATCGCTGGGATATCACTTTATATGTTAGCTAGAAAAGGAAAGATAACAATATAAAACAAGATCTTGGAAGGTACCAAGGTCATGGTTGCTAATAAGAGGATTACTGAAAAACAACTTTAGTGGTATAAGTATGTATAGATTGTTAATGACTGCATAATACTCAAATAGTCCCTGATGCATAAACTGAAAAGGGGCAGTCCCAAGGACCAAAGTAGATACTGTGTTAAAATAATTAAAAAGTGAAAACAAATATCAGTTTCAGACAACTGGGAAGCTATGCAATCCAACTAAAAACCTTGAGGGGCAATGTTTAAAAATAAATAATTTTCTATGTGTTCTAGCACTGGGCTGATGGAGAATGACAGCCATAGCAGAAGGCACACTTCACAGTAACAGCCAGAGATTTGGTCAAAGTCAAAGGGACGATCTCAATCCTTCATCAGTGGAAATGTATCCGTCATTTAAATAGGACCAAAGAGTGGATCTGAGTCACTGAAGATGAATGCTGTCTTCAAAAAACAAGTGTCAGTCTTACCTGTTTCTCCTTTTACTAATACACGTGAATGCACACACACACACCCTGGTAGAACGGTACAAAACTGAGTAATTGATAATTTTGCCTAATGGGCAATCCAAGTAAATTCTTTTTCAGTAAAGATGTGTTTATGTGAAAGCCATGAGCTCTCTAGGAGTTGAGACGAGAAATATTTGTGGAAATATCTGGGTTAACATAAATGATGCCTGAGGTCTGGTAGTGGACACTTGAGCCAGGTTAGCTCTGCACTTGTGAGTTATAGTAACAGCACATGGAAACCGTGCACTCACCTGCACAGCCCGGTCTAGAAGATGGAGGGGATGCATTAAGCCTACAAGCATTTCTAAAGCACAGCTTTACCTCATGGTCCAAAAACTGCCTTGTTCACAAGCAAAAGTACTAGTCACTCCAAAGCACTTACTTTTTTATTTTTAACATGTTGCTTTCTCATTTATCCTGTTCAGCACCTGATTATAGTGGTAATGGGCTCAAGACAGTTGATTGACAGAAGAGCTATATAAAAAATTATAGTTTTTAACAATTACTCAATTTATACCTCTTAATTTTCACATTTAAGCAACAACCAAACTGAAGAATAAGCATGTCTACTATTTTATTAGGTACAGGGAATGTGATGAATTGCTACTTCTGACTGAACTGAGAAGCCACCATGAAAATGAAAAATTTATTCCGTAATTTTCCCATGTAATATTCCTAATTTGAAAGCAGATCATTGCAGCTTCTTATCTAAGAAAAATCCATGGACTCCCAAAGGTCTTTATGAATTATAAAAAGAGAGAGATTCTCATTTTTGGCAACATTGAGGGTTGAGACAAAAATTAACAAATAGATAAATTCACACATGCAAAATTTACTTTAGAAAATATCTTTATGCCAGAATTAGAAAATATATTATTGTGGATATTAACATGAACATTTGACACTACAGGTTAAGTTAGTTCTTACTGTAAGCAAAACACTACTGTTAGTATATAATCAAGTTTCTTATGAGTTCAGCTAGATATACTCTGTTTTAAAAACTGGATCATCTTCCAGGGTTGTAGTGGTGAAGTGAATGCAGAACTCTAAATACAGGTATAACTGACTTAGAATATGAGTTGCTCTGTTCTGAAATCATATTGCTCCCAAGGCCATGGTACACAAGAGCAACTCTCAGTCAATGACCAAATGTGGTTGAAATGCTAAAATAGGCCCATTCTTGGGAGTCACAGTTCTCCTCTGCCTGTGTCTCAAGGATTCCTAGACAGCTGGGATGAATTTCCCTTTAATACAATTGCTTCTGTGCTGTCTATGACCTCTTTCCTTTGGGTCAGATATTCTAGTGTGAGGGCTCTCTAGTCTTCCTTGGCTCCCTCCTTATTTTATTTATTTATTTAGTTTTTTGGTCACAAGATCATTTTTCCTAATGAACTCCTTACATGTTTAATCTCAACTAATCCTGATTCTGGGAGGACCCAAACTACCACACAGAATGTTGACAAAATCAAGTTCCTAAAATTACAAGCTGAGAGCTTTTGTAAATCCATTGATGTTAATGCTGGTGGAACCTATTCTGTTCAACATACCTTATACTCTGATTAATTGGAGTATTTGCCATTCTCTTACTTTAAAATGGTTACATACAGATTAAACATGGAACTGATTACTGACTAGCAAAAAGGGTAGTAATCAATGTTTATTTTAAGAAAGTAAATTTTTTGTCATCCAATTTTCTAAATCACTTCACTTCATAAAAATGTATGAAAGAGTCAGAAATAGAGTGAACAAACACAAGGCATGTTTTGGGCTTTGGCTGACATAGATGAATTGTAGAAAGAGGGAGAAGGCTGCTTGGTGTGTGCATGTGTGTGGTGAAGTGAGAGAGAGAAAGAGAGGTTGGGCAACCACAAGCTGTTCAAGAGTGCCTTAGTGCAAGTTATACTGTATGACTTGGGAAGGTAGGAATAAAATAAGTGTTTTTTTGTGTGTGTTTTTTTTTTGTTTTTTTTGCGGTACGCGGGCCTCTCAGTGTTGTGGCCTCTCCCATTGTGGAGCACAGGCTCTGGATGCGCAGGCTCAGCGGCCATGGCTCACGGGCCCAGCCACTCCACAGCATGTGGGATCTTCCTGGACCAGAGCATGAACCCATGTCCCCTGCATCGGCAGGTGGATTCTCAACCACTGCGCCACCAGGGAAGCCCTAAAATAAGTTTTAAATGCAGAAATGGCTAGAAGTATAATGACACCACTAACCAAAGAAAGAAAGGAATGAAAAAAGTTTAGAGGTAGAGAATTTATATTTTGTCTCGATAATCTTAAGCTTAAAATACCAAGGAGACATTAAAGTTTACCTTAGAAATTCAGATCTGGGTCAGGGGAGTAAATCTGAATGTCATTTGCACACACTTGTGATAAATGAAACATGGAGATTGCCTAAGAGAATAGCAAAATAATGTAGTGACAAACATTTTCTAATCATACCTCATACTTTTAATACAAATTTATATCACTGAAGAAAATCAGTTGACTTATTACAATATTATGATCATTAAATGGCCAGGTCTTTAATAAACTCAAGTTTTTCTAATTAGACAACTAAAATATATATACCACTGTATTTATAGTAATGAAGCATCTAGCTGTCTCAAATAAATACAAAAGAATTTTAAATGCCCAAATGTAGAGATACTGAAACTCTAAGTATTTTCTAGACTGAATATATCCTGTGTGTTATTTTTATGATATAAATATAATTTTCTAACCCCCCAAATCTTTAATTGTATATTATATGCTTATATCCAGCTTTTCATTAAGCACATATCTAACTTTGAATTAATCTTTCATCACTAGGACATGAGTCCAGATGAAACTAGATCATCCTGTTGAACATTTAATTGTGGCGTATATTGCTGATGCTTCAGTTACATAAAATCTTAAAAATACTCATAAACAAAATATTCCAAGATTGCCTTGTAAATGTGATCTTATTAGAAATCTACTACAGCCTGAGTTGGAGACTAGATGGTGGAGTAGAATGACTTGAGCTCACCTCCTCTCAAGAAAACACCAACAACACAACTAAATGCTGAACAACCATCAACAAAGAAGACTGGAATCTACCAAAAAAAGATATTCTACATCCAAAAACAAAGAAGAAGCCACAATGAGATGGTAGGAGGGGCACATGTGCGATATAATCAAATCCAATATTCACTGGGTGGGTGACCCACAAACTGAAAAATAATTATATCACGGAGGTTCTCCCACAGTAGTGAACATTCTGAGCCCCACATCAGGCTCCCCAGCCTGGGGGTCTGGCATTGGGAGGAGGAGCTCCCAGAGCATTTGGCTTTGAAGGCCAGCAGGGCTTGATCTCAGGAGCTCCACTGGACTTGTGGAAACAGGGACTCCACTCTTGGAGGGCCCACACAAGTTCTTATGCACACTACCCAGGGAAGAAGCAGTGAATTCATAGGAACCTGGGCTAGACCTACCTGTTGGTCTTGAAGGGTCTCCTGGGGAGGTGGGGGGGGCAGGTGTGGCTCACTGTATGAACAAGGACACTAGTGGCAGAGATGCCAGGGAGTACTAATTGGCATGAGCCCTTCTGGAGGCTGCCATTTTGATGCCAAGACCTGGAATCACCCAACAAACTGTAGGCTCCAGTCCTGGGATGCCTCAGGCCAAATAACCAAGAGGGCAGAGACACAGCCCCACCCATCATCAGACAGGCTTGTGAAAGTCTTACTGATCCCACAGCTTCCTGTAAACACACCACTTGACACAGCCCTGCCCACCAGAGGGACAAGACCCAACTCCACTCACCAATGGGCAGGCACAAGTGAGTGGAGGAAGGAAGGAAGCCTGCACAAGTGTCTAGACCAGCCTCACCCACCAGGAGCAGATAGCAGAAGCAAGAGAAACTAGAGCCCTGCATCCTGTGGAACAGAGACAATGAACACAGGCAAAATGAGATGGCAGATAAATATGTTCCACATGAAGGAACAAAATAAAACCCCAGAAGAACAACTAAATGAAATGGAGATAGGCAATTACCTGAAAAATAATTCAGAGTAATGAAAGCAAAGATGATCCAAGATCTTGGAAAAAAAATGGTGGCACAGACTGAGAAGATGAAGAAATGTTTAAAAAAGACCTAGAGGGTATAAAGAACAAACAGTGTTGAAGAATACAATAACTGGGAATTCCCTGGTGGTGCAGTGGTTAAGAATACACCTGTAAATGCAGGGGACATGGGTTCTAGCCCTGGTCCAGGAAGATCCCACATGCCATAGAGCGAATAAACATGTATGCCACAACTACTGAACCTACACTCTAGAGCCTGCATGCCACAACTACTGAAACTCGCATGCCTAGAGTCCACGCTCCACAACAAGAGAAGCCACTGCAATGAGATGCCCACATGCCACAATGAAGAGTAACCCCCACTTGCCACAACTAGAGAAAGCCCACATGCAGCAGTGAAGACCCAATGCAGCCAAAGATAAATAAATAAATAAACATTAAAAAAAAATACAATAACTTAAATGAAATATACATTAGAAGGAATCAGTAGCAGAATAAATGAGGTAGAAGAACGGATAAGTGACTTGGGAGTTAGAATGGTGGAATTCACTGCTGTAGAACAGAATAAAGAAAAAAGAATGAAAAGAAATGGAGACAGCCTAAGAGACCTCTGGGACAACATTAAATGCAACAACACTTGCATTATAGGGGTCCCAGAAGGAGAAGAGAGAGAGAAAGGACCTGAGAAAATATTTGAAGAGATTATAGTCAAAAACTTCCCTAATATGGGAAAGGAAATAGTCAATCAAGTCCAGGAAATGCAGCAAGTCCCATACAGGATAAACCCAAAGAGGAACACACCAAGACACATATTAATCAAATAGTCAAAATTAAAGACAAAGAGAAAATATTAAGAGCAACAAGGGAAAAGTAATAAATAACATATAAGGGTTATCAGCTGATTGTTCAGAAGAAACTCTGCAGGCCAGAGAGGGGTGGCATGATATATTTAAAGTGATGAAAGGGAAAAACCTACAACCAAGAATACTCGACCCAGCAAGGCTTTTGTTCAGATTTGATGGAGAAATCAAAAGCTTTACAATGAACAAAACCTAAGAGAATTCAGCACCACAAAACCAGCTTTACAACAAATCCTAAAGGAAATTCTGTAAGCTGAAAAGAAAAGGCCACAACTAGAATCAAGTAAATTATGAATAGGAAAGCTCACAAGTAAAGGCAAATATAAAGTAAAGGTAGGAAATCAACCATACACAAATATGATATCAAAACCAGCAATAGTGAGAAGAGGAGAGTACAAAGGCAGGATATTGGAAATCATTGGAAATTAAGAGACCAGAAACTTATAACAATTTTATAAAGCAATCTTTTATATATACTGCTATATAAAAACCTTATGGAAACTGCAAAGCAAAAAACTACAATAAACTCACACAGAAAAAAAGCAACCCAAACACAACACTAAAGATAGTCATCAAATCACATGAGAAGAGAACAAAAGAGGAAGGAAAGAAAAAAGGCCCACAAAAACAAATTCAAAACAATTAAATAAATAGCAATAGGAACATACATATAGATAATTACCTTAAATGTAAATGGATTAAATGCTCCAACCATAAGACATAGACTGGCTGAATGGATATAAAAATAAGACCATGTGTATGCTGTCTACAAGAGACCCACTACAGATCTAGGGACACATACAGACTGAAAGTGAGGGGATGGAAAAGAGCTATTCCATGTAAGTGGAAATCAAAAGAAACCTGCAGTAGCAATGCTCATATCAGACAAAATAGACTTTAAAATAAAGACTGTTACAAGAGACAAAAAAGGATACTAAATAATGATCAAGGGATCAATCCAAGAAGAAGATATAACAAGTGTAAATATATATGCACCCAGCATAGGAACACCTCAATATATAAGGCAAATGTTAACAACCATAAAAGGAGAAATTGACAGTAACACAATAATAGTGGGAGACTTTAACATCCCACTTACATCAATGGACAGATCATCCAGACAGAAAATCAATAAGTAAACAGAGGTCTTAAATGACACATTAGACCAGATGGACTTAATTGTTATTTATAGAACATTCATCCAAAAGCAGCAAAATACACATTTTTATCGAGTGCACATGGAACATTCTCCAGGATTGATCACATGCTGGGTCACAAAGCAATCCTTTTAGAATTTAAGACAACTGAAATTGTATCAAGCATCTTTTCTGACAACAACACTATGATTTTAGAAAGCAACTACAGGAATTAAACTTTATGAAACACAAACACGTGGAGGCTAAACAATATGCTACAAAATAACCAATGGATCATGTAAGAAATCAAAGAGGAAATTTAAAAATACCTAGAGACAAGTGATAACAAAAATAAGATGATACGAAACCTATGAGACACAGCAAAAGCAGGTCTAAGAGGAAAGTTTATAGCAATACAAGCTTACCTTAGGAAACAAGACAAATTTCAAATAAATAACCTAACCTTACACCTAAAGCAACTAGAGAAAGAAGAACAAACAAAACCTACAGTTAGTAGAAGGAAAGAAATTGTAAACATCTGATCAGATATAAAAGAAGTAGAGATGAAAAAAACAGTAGGAAAAATCAATGAAATTAAAAGAGGATTCTTTGAAAAGATAAACAAAATTAATAAACCTTTAGTCAAAGCCATCATGAGAAAAAGGGAGAGGGCTAAAATCAATAATATTAGAAATAAATCCAATCCAAAAATGGGCCGAAGACCTAAATAGACATTTCCCCAAAGAAGACATACAGATGGCCAAGAAGCACATGAAAAGCTGCTCAATATTACTAATTATTAGAGAAATGCAAATCAAAACTACAATGAAGCATCACCTCACACCAGTTAGAATGAGCCTCATAAGAAAATCTACAAACAACAAATGCTAGAGAGGGTGTGGAGAAAAGGGAACAGTTTTGCACTGTTGGTGGGAATGAAATTTGATACAGTCACTATGGAGAACAGTATGGAGGTTCCTTAAAAAACTAAAAATAGAATTACCATATGATCCAGCCATCCCACTACTGGGCATATACCCAGAGAAAACCATAATTCAAAAAGACACATGCACCCCAATGTTCATTGCAGCACTATTTACAATAGCCAGGTCATGGAAGCAACCTAAATGCCCATCAACATATGAATGGATAGATAAAGAAGTTGTGGTACATACATACAATGGAATATTACTCAGCCATAAAAAGGAACGAATTTGAGTAATTTGTTGAGACGTGGATGGATCTAGAGACTGTCATACAGAGTGAAGTAAGTCAGAAAGAGAAAAACAAATATCATATATTAATGCATGTATGTGGAACTTAGAAAAATGATACAGGTGAACCAGTTTGCAGGGCAGAAGTTGAGACACAGATGTAGAGAACAAACGTATGGACACCAAGGGGGGAAAACCATGGTGGGGAGGAGATGGTGGTTTGCTGAATTGGGTGATTGGGTCTGACATGTATACACTGATGTGTATAAAATTGATGACTAATAAGAACCTGCAGTATAAAAACACAAACAAACAAAAACTAATACTAAACTTTCCTTGGGTTATTTGTATGGAAATATGTTAATATAAATGTTTCAGACATTACGTGAAATTTCTAAAAATCTTATATGTTCTGGTATAATGTTATAAGTCATAATTCTAGTTATTACTTTAAAATGTATATCTCAGAAATAACTAAATTTCCTTGTCAACTGCATTATTATGAACTTTCATCAAATCTTTAACCATGGTCATTTTAAAGTCTTTTGTCCTTTACAGACAGTTCTGGGTGTACTCTGATGCTTTTGCAAAAATGTTCCTATGAAAGGGTTTCATCTTCAAGGAATTCATGGAAAAGACTCTGACAAGTACAGGTTTCTGGTAACTGGCTATACTGTTGAATTGAATGAATAAGCATTTTCAGAACTCTAATGGAAAACTGATGAATTCATAAAAGTGTTAACAAAAGATCAAGATGAAAAAAAATTAATTACATGGGACTGAGTGAACTGATGAGGACGATTATAATTTTTGTGACTTTCTGTTTGAATAAAAAAAAATCCCCCAAGGGCTCAGAGGCAAAAAACATACAAATCAATTTTCATTGCAAAGTAAGGGAGCTGTTACAGTTGAGGATTACTGGACTGAATGTCAGTATTATGACATAGTATGAGTGTGTTTTGTGTTTGGTAATTGAAATCATTGTTGCTTTTGTTGTGGTCATCCATTTACAATGCTTGGTGTCAGTTTATTTATCTCTTGTAAAAATAAAATACAGTGTGTGTGTGTGAAAAAATAAAAAAATAAATGATTCCCAAAAAGTTGCACTTTGTGCAACTACCGAATTTCAGACAACAAGCTAGAATCGATCTTCTAACTCAGATAAAAGTTCTGAATATATATGAATATATATATATATATATATATATATATATATATATATATATATATATATATATATATATGTGGTTGAGGGAGTATCTAACAATATTTACAAAAACAAATCTATCCTGTAACTGTATTTGCTTCAAAATAATGTGAAGGAAGAAGGATAGAGATGAAAACAAGAGTGGCCAAATAGCTGGAAGATATTATGACCAGGTGATAAATACAATAGGGTAATTTTTTATACACTCTTATTTTGATGTATGTTTGAAATATTCCATAATAAAAATTTAAAAACAAACAAATAAAAAAGAAGTTACAACTGACACCACAGAAATATGAAGGATCATGAGACTACTACAAGCAACTCTATGTCAATAAAATGGACAACCTAGAAGAAATGGACCAATTCTTAGAAAGTTACAATTTCCCAAGACTGAACTAGGAAGAAATAGATAATTTGAACAGATGAATCACCATTACTGAAATTGAAACTGTGATTTAAAAACTCCCAACAAACAAAAGTCCAGGACCAGGTGGCTTCACAGGAAAATTCTATCAAACATTTAGAGAAGAGTTAACATCTATCCTTCTGTAACTGTTCCAAAAAATCACAGAGGAAGAAACACTCCCAAACTCATTCTATGAGGCCACAATCAACCTGATACCAAAACCATACAAAGGTACCACAAAAAAGAAATTTACAGGCCAATAGCAAAAATCCTCAACAAAATACTAGCAAACCAAATCTAACAATACATTAAAAAGATGATACACCATGATCAAGAAAGATTTATCTCAGGGATGCAAGGATTTTTCAATAACCACAAATCAATCAGTGTGATACACCACATCAACAAACTGAAAAATAAAAAAAAAATATATGATCATCTCAATAGAGGCACAAAAGGCTTTTGATAAAATTCAACACCCATTTATAATAAAAACTCCAGAAAAAAAACATGAGGGTATCCTACATCAACATAATAAAGGCCATATATGACAAACTTACAGCTAACATCATACTCAATGGTGGAAAGCTGGAAGCATTTCCTCTAAGATCAAGACAAGGATGTCCACTTTTACCACTTTTATTCAACATAATTTTGTCCAGTCCTGCTCAGCTTAATGATGATTCAAGAGAAGGCTGAAAGCCTTTATGAAGACTTGAAGAAGAAACATAGCAAAGAATCAGAGGTGCATCTTTTAATGCCAGTCATGACTGGTTTCATTGGTTCAAGGCTAGAACCAACCTTCACAACGTAAAGGTAAGTGGTGAGGCAGCATGTGCATATATGGTAGATGCCCAGGAATTTCCTGAAATGCTTTGAGAAATTATTGATGAAGGTGCATATTTACCCGAGCAGGTTCTTAAAGTGGGTGACACACGACTGTACTGGAAGAGGATGCCAGACGAAAGTTATATCTGTTAAAGAAGAAAAGTTGATGCTAGGCTACAAAGCAGCAAAGGATAGGCTAACTCTGTTGTTTGATGACAATGCTTCTGACAATATGAAGCTGAATCATCTCTTAGTTTACCATTCAGAGAATCCAATAACCCTTAAAAACATACCCAATGGCTCTCTTCCTGTTGTGTGGAAGAGTAACCCCAAAGCCTGGGTTACACAGGCCATTTTCCAGGACTGGTTTTTCCACCAATTTATCCTGGAGTTAGAGAAATATTGCTTGGAGAAGTATGTCCCATTCAACATTCTTTTGCTACTTGACAGTGCTCCAGGCCACCACCACCCCACCTCCATTCATGGACGGCTTTCATTCCAACATCAAAGTAGTGCATCTGCCACCTAATACTACATCACTCATCCAACTATGGACAAGGGAGTTAGAGCGACTTTCAAGAAATATTATTTACATCACACTTTTTGTCAGGCAGTAAAGGCGAGTGATGAATCAAGAACAACGCTGCAACTATTTTGGAAGGACTATAACATCTACAAGGCCATAAAAAACATTGACTTTGCTTGGCGTGAGGTTACAGTCATCACCATGAATGGGGTTTGGAAGAACATTTGACCACAGTTTTTTCATGATTATCATGGATTTGAGAAGGTGAATAAGGATTCCAAAGAGGTCTTCAGCAATTCAGTGACCCTCAGTGAGAAGCTGGAGCTAGATCTGCAAGAGGATGACTTCACTGAACTCCTTGCTGTGCAACATGAGGAGGTTACTAATGAAGACCTGATGGAATTGGATGTCGACAGAAAGGATGAAGAGAGACAACAGGTAGAAAAAGTAACCGAAGAGCTGAAGAGATTCACAACACAGGAAATGGCAAGGGGATTTTCTTTATTTGAGGAGGCACTGTTCGTTTTTGAGGCACAGGACCTGAACATAGAATGATACACGAAGGTTGCAGCAGCCATTCAGAACGCTATCCAGTGCTACAGTGTCATCTATGAGGAGGAAAAAAAGAGCTACTACCCAGTGATAGCTACTACTATCATTTTTTCAAGAGGGCAGATAGAATTGAATCCAGCAAGGAACCAGAACCTGTGCCATGAACATCAGCCATTAGTGAAATTGCAGCTTGCCCTCCATCTCCTATTGCTGCTCACCCTTCAGCTCTACCATCTCCCATCTCCTCTCCCTCTTCCATTCAGTAACTCTCCTTGCCTGTTCACTGGATACCAGCCCCTGTATGCCAGCTATTGTACTATCTACTGAACTTTTCAAGGTACTATACTGTAAGATTGAAAATGTTTTATTTTACGTTTGTTTGTTTATGTATTATTTGTGTGAAAAGTATGATAAACCTGTCACAGTACAGTACTATATAGCTGACTGTGTTAGCTGGGTACCTAGGCTAAATTTATTGGACTTATAAACAAATTGGACTTACACTCTTAGAGTGGAACTGGTTGATATGTAGGGGACTTAGAGTAATTTAATACTTTGGCATATAATATATACCTTAATTTACAAGTATAAAAAATGAACTCTTGGTTAACACAAAACTGATGATAGTTATTGGTACTGATACATTGACCTAAGGGGCGCAAATTCTTAACAAAGAAATCATCATGATAAGGATATGTTTAAAGGAGAGTGCAAATTCTGCACATGAATAAGGTTGATAGAATATGGACTACATGGGTGATTTTTACCAATAATCTTGCAATTCCAGTCCTTCCCTGGACATGAAAAATTTATATATTCAAGACAGTAAAACATCTAACCAGCTGGAATTTTAAAAGTGCCTAAAGAAGTTTTCTTAAAATAAATAATCCATTTACTTATTAAATGTATTTTATTTATTTATTTATTTTTTGCCACAGACACATCTTTATTAAAGGGATAGGGGTCATGCTGAGTTTGGAGACATGAAGTGAAGGACAGTCATGAGCTCTCCTTGGTTTCAGGGTCTGCCCTGGACCCCCTAGGTCTTCAGGATCTCCATCAGGCTCTTAGTCTGACCAGGATGCTGTGAAGTCCTTCAGTGCCAGTAACTTAGGTTTGGTGTTTTGGACTTGTGACCAGAATGTACATTGAAATGGGGGGTCCAGGATTTGGGATCCCCTCAATGCCTTGGTGTCCCTCATGTATTAAAGATGTAGGCTTGAAGATCTGGGGCATTGCAGCTGGGGCTCTTGGAATTTTGGTGTCTAAAGATCCATGAACTCAGGGCATTGAATTCCTCTGGTTTCCAGGGATGAGAATTCCTGTTTGTTGTCCCCTAGTGCCTACGAATAGGGCTTGAGGTGCCCCGGGGGCCCGGGATGCATATCCAGACTAGTCTCCTCCATCCCAGGCATAAGGACCTCCATGACTGGGGTTTCCTAGAGGCTTGGATTTTTTTTAATTTGGGAGTCCTGGGGGATTTGGGGTTTCCATGATTTGGGGGTCCTGGGAGTTAGGGTTTTGGAGCCTCCTAGGGGCTGTAGGACTTGGGGACACAGGAAAGTCTGGGACATGACATGTACTCTCGGGTTTAGGATCCTCAGAGTCCCAGAATGGGGCCTCCAAATTTTGGGGTCCCCCAAAGGGGGAAATAATTACTTAAAATGTAGAGAAATTTCTGAGAGCCTGGCCAGAACAGGTGCTGTGGGCTGCATGGGGTGGGCTTCATACAAGATACTGGGTGTTTCTTGAGGGTGCAGAGGACAGGAAGACTTGGCGGCCCTGTAATTAGCACTTCCAGGACCGTTTGGTACCTGTAAATTGGAGGTGACAGTGGGCTGGTTAATGTAGGTCTCTTCTTGAGGGGTAAGAGCAGGGGGTTTTGTTAATGGAGGGAGTCTCTGATTGCAGTGTAAGGGTTTGGGGGTGACTGTGGGGGTCAAAATATCTTGAGGGGACTGATGTTAAATGTGAGTCTGTTACTCTGTTGCTCTGGGGGTGTTTCTTTCAAGGGGACTTGATGGGGGCGTGGGGGGAATCTTTGTTAATAGGGAAGGGTTCTGAGCCAGTGACTCAGGAATGTTCTGCTGTAGAGCATTATGTAGAGAAAGTTCCCGTCATTTGAGGTGATGTGGAAATCTGTTACTGGGGGGTCTGATCTGAGGGGTTGGGAGTAGCCTAAAGGTACTACACTCAGGGAATCTCTTTCTGGGTAACATAAGGTCTATATTTGGGGGGTTATCACAGGGGAATCTGTTAATAATGGGGCCTTAGTGATCGAGGGCTGGCTAATGGGGTCTCTCTTCTGGATACGTTACTGAGAAATGCTATCTCAAGTGACTAGGGGGCTCCTTGTGTCAGGAGATTCTAGAAGGGGTTCTGTGTCTCTGTGGAATGTCCAGAGCCTCTAAGACTGCATCTCCTCCCTCAGTATCCAGGGAAACCAGCAGAAGAAGAGCAACCTGGAGATGGAGCTCTCTGATGTGATGTCCTTTGGGGTCCAGACTGTTGTGAAGGTGTTTTGGTCTGCATCATTGCCACTTGATTCAATTTTGGCTCCAACACTGTCCCCAGGGGTGTCAGTGGATCCACCAATCCTCTGAATTCCAGATGCTGGTGCAAAGACTCCATGCCGAAGGGGGCAGATGAAGTACCAGACACCAAAGACAGAGCCATCGTGCTTGTTGATGGTCTAGCTGGATGCCATACCAGTAACCTGGGACAAAATCTGGCTTCCTGCAGAAGTGCACAATCCCTTGCTTCTGGCCTGTGATGAGGATTTGGTCTCCAACCTCAGCCTTGGCTCCCTCACACTGCTGCAGGCCACCCAGAGTCAGGGCTGATGGGGACCTCTTCTTACCTTTGTGTTCCCTGCGATCTTTGCCAGTGACACAGGAGAAGTCCATCCAGGGAGTCCAAGGTGTAGAGGTGACGGATCATGAAGGTGTGCCCACTGCCTTGGAGATCTTGGACAAAGAGGCAAAGAGACCCTGCTTGGGAGGGCAGATGAAGTACTAGACACCCCCAACACTGCCATCTTTCTCGCCCTCAGGTTCATCAAGCTGCATGTCCACTCACCAGCCATTGGCAAACTCTGAGGTCTCGCAGAACCGCAGCTGTGGGTCTTCTGGCCATCCAGTAGCACGCAGTCTCCCAGGTGCAGGTCCAGTGTGCTGAGCATGGCATTGCCTGGGATGTTGTCATAGTTAGGTAGTGTGACCCTAGGGAGGGCTCAGGAGAGTGGCACAGCCTCCTCCAGTAGCGTCCACAGCTCCTTGGCCACCAGCGCCCCTCAGCCTTGTCCAGGGATATGTCCATGGGACAACTCCTCTGGGACCACCTCCGCTGGCACGGGTCCCTTTCGGTTCCGAAGTGCCGGGTTGGTGCCATGTTCCAGCAAATTATTTGGCCGCGCCCAGGCATGGGCTGGAAGCAGAGATGTGCAGGGCTGAGCCGTGGCTGAAGTCACTGCACTTGGAGCTCACCACTCGGGACCGTACACCCTTCAGTAACATGTGCACGAGACCGGGCATGTCGAAATAGGCTGAGTAGTGGGGCATGTTCATGTTGGTCCAGCAGCTGCACAGGGTCACATCTGTGCCCAGCGCCAGCAGCTGCTGCAAGAGACGCACAGCCGCCATGGGGAACTCGACTCCATGGGCCCCAGCCTTGCACGTATAATGGAGCAGTGTCATGTTAGGTCAGCCCATCACATGGCAGCCTCATCGCAGAATCTCATTGCCAATGACATCGATCTTGTACTGGACTTGGGGCACCCACTGATGCACAGTGGCGAACAACTCAGCGATGGTGGTCTGCGGGTCACACAGAATCTCTTGAAAGGCAGGGTTGTTGGGTTCAAAGAAGGTGAAGGCGTACTCCTGGGGGTGGGGTCTGGTGCTGAGGAGTAGACTTCTGCCAGCTCTCCTGGGTGGGGCTGGGGGGCTCAGGGACAGGCTCATAGTCCTCCTCATCTTCTTCGTCCACCCTGAGTGGTGGGGCCATGCGGATGGGACCTGTCTTAGTCATGGTCCTTAGTGGCCCTAAGGGGGCAGGTGCAGAGTTGGGGGTGGCCTTCAGGCAAATTCTCGGGTGAATGGGGCTGAAGACCAAAGCTGAAATCGGGGAAACTGGAGTAACTGGGTGTCAGCATCTGGGGAAGTGATGGGGAAGAAAGAGACTGAGAGAAGGGGACAAGGCACAGACGCAGATGAGAGATGGGGTGGAGAGGGCTATTCAATGTATTTTTGAGCAGCAAGTAGTGCCAGGCACTGAGGTAAGTGCTGAGGACACAGTACAGAAAAGGCCTGAACCAGTGGAGCATAAGTGAGTGTAGATACTGCATCCCTATACTTGTTCAGGAAATGTTAGAGCAAGCAACTTTCAGCAACATACCTGGGCAAGGACAGAGGCCTTCTTAAAACCCTCTGAGTCACTGTTCACCCAATTCCACTTTGATTCCTTCTGTTGGTTTAAAAAATTATTTATTGCCAATGTTATGCTAATGTTTTAGTGGCTGCTACTCTTTTGTTATATTTACTAGTTTTATTTTTATATTCTGCATATAAGTGATACCATACAATATTTGTCTTTCTCTCTCTGACTTATTTCACTAAACGTAATACTGTCCAAGTCCATCCACATTGCATGTATACTTTCAACTAGTGTTTTTGTTACTTTTGGATATATGCCCAGGAATGGAATTGCTAGATCATATGGTAGCTCTATTTTTAGTTTTATGAGAAACCTCCATACTGTTTTTTCCACGGTGGCTGCACAAATTTACATTTCCACCAACAGTGTACAAGGTTTCCCTTTTCTCCATATCATCACCAACATTTGTTATTTGTGTTCTTTCTGATGATAGCCATTCTGACAGGTGTGAGGTGATATCTCATGGTGGTTTTGACTTGCATTTCGCTGAAGATGAATGATGTTCATTATCTTTTCATGTTTGCCTGTTGACCATCTGCATGTCTTCTTTGGAAAAATGTCTATTCAGTTCTTCTGCCCATTTTTTAATCTGATTGTTTTCTTGATGTAGAGTTGCATGAGTTTTTTAAATATTTTGGATATTAACCCCTTATTTGTCATATCATTTGCAAATATTTTCTCCCATTCAGTAGGTTTTTGTTTTTGTGACTGCTACTTTAAAATTTTGTTTTATTAAAAAAAGTTGAACTCTAAAGTGAAAAAAAAAAGTATTAATTGAGGAGAGCTATGTAAATATCTCATGAAAAAATCTCTTCTAGAATTTCTCCTTTGTTTTCTCCCAAATAAAAATGCTGTGATGATTTCTTCTGCGTTATCTTTTAGTCAGGAAACAACAACCCACTCAGTCATGATAAGTTTTTAAAAAAAATATTTGAAAAGAGTATAAAGTATGCTTTGCCTGCCTTTTGAAAAAATGTTATACTTTTATTGGGCTTGCAGCTTCTAGCTACCTCCACTATAATCACAAAAACTCATTGCATAGTATTCTTCCTGAATATTTAATTATATTAGAATAGAGTAGTCCTTAAACATAATTAAAGTGCTACTTTTTCAAACAGTGTATTAGAGGAGAGCAGAATTGTTTGCCAGATGGGAAAGGTGAATCTGGCACGGAAGATGAGCAAAGGTGAGCTGGGATGAGAGTATCCAGTTACAGTGAAGGATGCTGAGTGAAAATTCCAGCTACTGAATACTAAAGAAGGGAAAAGAAGAGACAGTTGATAAAAAAAACTTTAGTTTCATGGTCAGTAACTGAGAAAATGGACTTGTTGTGGTATATGAGTGCAATACAGTAAAAGAAGTATTTGAAAAAAATATGTCAAAATACGATGTGACAGTTTCTAAGTAGTCTCATGAAATAAATCAGAATTGCAAAGTGAAAGAACACAGATTTAGAGTTTGAAGACCTGGGTGCTGTCCCTTATTCCTTTCTTTGCTTCATTGTTTTTGCCTCAATGGGAACCTCCTGTTGGATTGTTCAGCTGGGTTTCCCTTTCTCAATTTGGTAAGGTCTTTCAAATGGATGGTAAATGGTGTTTGCCTATCTGCAAGGTGGATTTTTTTCAGCATTCAGGAATAAAGACACAGACCTACTTGAGAATGGACTTGAGGTTATGGGGAGGGGGAAGGGTAAGCTGTGACAAACCGAGAGAGAGGCATGGACATATATACACTACCAAATGTAAGGTAGATAGCTAGTGGGAAGTAGCCGCATAAGACAGGCAGATCAGCTTGGTGCTTTGTGACCGACTGGAGGTGTGGGATAGGGAGGGTGGGAAGGAGGGAGATACAAGAGGGAAGGGATATGAGAACAGATTATATATATAACTGATTCACTTTGTTATAAAGCAGAAACTAATACACCATTGTGAAGCAATTATACTCCAATAAAGTTGTAAAAGGAAAAAAAATTCTTGTGCTAGAGCCCCTTTGTCAGGGGCAAACCTCTAAGCAAGGAAGACTTGGTTTGCTCTGGTGGACATGCAGGGGGTGGCAGGCTGGGCTGACCCTCTGAAGGGGGAACGGGACATCTCTCTCTTCTCAGGCTTCCCCCAGGACTCAATCCCACAGGACATCTGTATAGCTATCCTCAAGGGCACTAGAGTCAACTGCATCAGGCAGCCCCTCTCTCCTTCCTCCACAAAATGAACATACACAGCGAGTAGTCAGAGTCAATCCAATTCTGCATGTTGCTGAAGGGATTCACTGCAGGAAGCCACCAGATCCTCTCAGCCATCAGGGCATTGATGGTCCTTTTCTAAGGCTCCTTTCAGGGCTTGGATTTCCACCCTCCCTAACGCTGCATCTCAAAGGTTAAAAGTAATGCCTGCTTCCTTGGAATCACGTCCAACATCAGGTAGTATAAGACCCTTCAGCCTCCCTATCAATAAGCATGTGTCTGTCAAGTCCTTTCATCAAAGACATGGAAGAAGCATTGGGTTGACCAAAAAGTTCATTCGGATTTTTCCATAACGTCTCAGGGAAAAACCCAAACGAACTTTTGGCCAACCCAGTAATATCAAGAATTGGCATTCAGGTCATAATCTTTCCCCAGCCCCCTTCACCACTCATTTAAAACATTTATTCTGCAAACGCTCGTTGGGAGAAGGTAAACATTTAATTGTTCTATAAGAACATGCTCTAGGATCCATTAGCATTAAGTCTGTTCTCTGTGATGAAGGTTATCCTTTGATTTGTTTTTATCCCAATGAGAGAAATTGTAGGCTCTCAAGAGGTGGAGATCAGCTAAAGGAACTTCAGTTTTCCTTTAGTACCTATGAAATGCAGGGTTAGGCAACATCCGGATACTATCTACAATGCTCCTGTCCTTTGCCTGAAAATGGGCTTTTTACTTTGTTCTAAAGATCCAGAGTACCAACAAGGCTCATAGCACTCAGTGCTGGGGACAGAAGGTGGTTGTTTCTACTGAAACTGTACAGACATAACATGGCCAGGGCCAGGAAGGGAGCATTTGGCACTCTCTTACTGCCTTTCTCAGTGAAGAAATAGATTATTATTAAATATGTTAACATTATATAGATTAAATAATCAAATATGCTTATTTGTTATATATTTGTTCCAGGTTCTAAGAATACAGTAAACAAGATAGCCCTCATTGATCTTAGATACTAATGTGGGGAAAGAGATTAAAAAAAAAAAAGAAAGAAAGGAATAAACAAGCTCATTTCAGACAGTAATATGCTACTAAGAAAGGAATCAGGGCAACAGCACTGAGGGCCTGAGGAAGCAGGTTTAGAGGGGACGTCAGCCACAGTCTCTCTGAAGAGGTAACAAAGGACTGAGATCTGAATGAGAAGGAGCCTGGAGCACTGGTCTTCCAGGAGCCGGAACATAAGACAATGAGCCAGGAAAGAGTCGAACCTTTTTAAGGGACAGAGACAATGTCAGTGCATATATATCATGACTTTAGTGAACAGCAGAGAGAGTGATATTAGGTCAGATAAGCAGACAGGGGCTGAATCACAGTGGTTCTTCTTGGCTTTATTCTAAACATAATAGAAGGCCTAGGTAGTATTTATCTGGACAGTGAAATAATCAGTTTTATATCTTAAAGGGAATATTAGGGACATAATAAGGAAAATAGATTAAAATGGAACTAGACTGGAAACAGGACAGGGTTGGGACAGTGTTGAGCAGTGCACGTGCCAGTGCTGTCGTCTGTGCTGCCACAGTGAGAGGGGAGGAGAGTGAGCATTGATTCAAGGGTGATGCCTAGATTTCTGACTGTGCAAAGGATTTAATCGTGGTGTCATCACTGAGATGGGAAAGATAGTGAATGTGAGTTTCCTTCTTGTCTCTGTTCTTAAAAAGGAAAGCACCCTGCTTAAGAAAAAAATTTAAAAAGACAAAAGACAAAGACAATCATAAAAAGGAAAATAAATACCTTTACGTAAAGGTACCTAGGGATCAAAAATGGAGAGGTAGAAATTTGTTAGTTTGAGGTGAAAGAGAACAATCCAGGAAGATTTCCATGTATAAAGTGATGAAACCATGACAGGAAATTGATAGGGTTAGGGAACAGCTAATAATCCAGTTTTCCTAAAGTATCACATCTGAGGTGGACAGTAGACAGTATGTGGATAGAACACAGATTGGGATGCAGGGCTTGTGTTCTCAAGACAGTGAGCACTCACAGAATGACCTCACCAAGCATTGGCTTTGGAGAGACACTCAGGTATGTGGACGAGGGATCGGAGTCAGGGGTATGCTACTTAGCTGTTCTACTAAAACCTGATCATGGTAAGATCTTTCATAGCAGTCCAGACGTGAGACAAGAAAGGTTGAATGAGGAAAGAATTCAACTTTTGCTTTTAACTAGTTTTTGTCCCTTTGAACAAGTCATTCCTGGCCTTGTTTTCACATCTGGAAAATGAATAGGTAGTTGCAATCCTACTTGTGGAAAATGAACAACTTTATTAAAAAATGGACAAAATATATGAAAGACACTACACAAAAGAAGATATACAGGTTGCAAAGAAGCATATGAAAAGGTGATCAACAACCTGTGCCATTAAGCAAATGGAAATTAAAATAATGAGATATGAGCACACAACGATAAGAAAGACAAAAATTCGGGCCTCCCTGGTGGCGCAGTGGTTGAGAGTCCGCCTGCCGATGCAGGGGATACGGGTTCGTGCCCTGGTCTGGGAGGATCCCATATGCCGCGGAGCGGCTGAGCCCGTGAGCCATGGCCGCTGGGCCTGCGCATCCGGAGCCTGTGCTCCACAACGGGAGAGGCCACAACAGTGAGAGGCCCGCATACCGCAAAAATAAAAAAAAAAAAAAAAAAAAAAAAGAAAGACAAAAATTCAAAGCACTGACAACACCAAATGATAACAAGGCTATGAAGCAGCAGAAACTCTTATTTATTGTTGATGGGAATGCAAAATATGGTACGGCCACTTCAGAAGACATTTCGGTAGTACCTTACAAAACTAAATATACTCATCGTACAATCCAGCAATCATGCTCCTTGGTATTTACCCAAAGAGGTTGAAAATTAGTATGAATGTTTAGAGAAGTTGTATTCATAATTACCAAAATTTGGAGGCAACAAAGAAGTCCTTCAGTGGGTGAATGGGTAAATAAACTGGTATATCCTGACAGTCGGATATTATTCAGCGATTAAAAACTGTGAGCTATTAAGCCATGAATAGACTTGGAGTGAACTTAAGTATATATTACTAAGTGAGACAAACCAATCTAAATAGATAGTATATGATTCCAATTATATGACGTTCTTAAAAAGGCAAAACTATGGAGACAGTAAAAGAATCAATGGTAGCCAAGGGCAGTGGAGAGGGAGGGATGAATAGGTGGAGCACAGAGGATTTTTAGGTCAGTGAAACTGTTCTGTATGATACAATAATAGTGGATATATGTCTTAGTCATTCAGGCTGCTATCACAGAATACTGAGTGACCTATAAACAACAGAAATTTATTTCTCACAGCTCTATAAGTTAAGTCCAAGAACAAGGAGCTGTCATATTCAATGTCTGGTGAGGACCTACTTCTTGGTTCATAGATAAACTTCTTTTTCTCTGTGTCCTCAGATGGCAGAAGGGGTGAGGGATCTCTCTGAGGTCTCAAATAAGGGCTCAAATTTCATTTTATGAGGGCTCCACCCTCAAGATTTAATCACATCAAAGGCCCCTACCTCTTAATACCATCACATTGGTGGTTAGGATTTCAACATATGGATATTAGGGGGACTCTATAGGAATAAATGTCACTACGATTTTGCCAAAACTCTTAGAAAATATCCCCCACCAAGAGTGAGCCCTAATATAAACTATAGACTTTGGGTGATAATGATGTTTCAATGTAGGTTTATTAATTGTAACATCTGGTGGGGGATGGTGATAATGGAGGAGGCTATGCTTGGGGGTGGGGGGCAGAAGGTGTATGGGAAATCTGCGTACCTTCCTCTCACTTTTGTTGTGAACCTAAAACTGCTGTAAAAAATAAAGTTTATTTACAAAGGCAACCAGGATATGGCATGATGCTATGATATAAAGACCATATTTATCAAATTGAAACAGCTCATGCAAGCTTAACAAATTCTGGTGCTAGATAAATATGTCTTTGCTCATCAGAGGTAGGAGGCTGCTAAAACCTCCTCTTTCTGGGCTGCCTGGTCCTATTCATGGCTCCCCAGTGAGTGACAAATGTGGAAGCTCTACTACCCCCATTTATAGACTCACAGGTTAAGTGATGAATATGAGGCAAATCACAAGCAGGAATTTAGTGGTAGAAAACATTTTAAATGCCTCATATTTCTCATATTTATCCCAGTTAACTTACTCCTTTTTTATTTTCCTCTTGTCTGAGATCCTGTCAGCCTAGACCTACTCAGAAATTAAGCATGCTGGAATCAAACGAGCATAGATTTCTGAATCAGAGCTCCAAGTCCCTTAGTCTACATATATTATTATAGCCTATATGGGGGATGCCCTTCCAGATCCATGTGTTCTTTTTGAAAACAGAAAAGGCAGTCAAAGAATATCATTCTGCCCTTGTTGCTAAACTGGTATTATTGCTGTTGCTGTTGGTGGTGGTGATGAAGTTGAGTTTTTGACATGTGTGTAAAGTGTGTCACTGGTAGCTATCTGACTAAGGAATTGAGACTAGGGAAGCAAATGATTAGATAAATGTAGACATCAGATTGGCAGCTTTCTAGGCCTAAAGACAGACATTTTGAGCTCTAGTTTGGATTCTGTCTGTGTGACATTACAAAAATCAACTTTCCTCTGTCTACTACCTATTTTCTTATCCCTAAGTGGAGTAACAGAAAACCTGACACCACTTCTGGAGATCTGAAGAAAACTCAAACTACTCTAGGTAGTGAGCCTCTAGGTAACCACATTTACATGCATGTGTGTCTGTTATGTGTACATTAGAAAGAGAACAAAAACTGAGGGCAAAGGATCAGGTAAAGGGAAAAGAAGAACATAGAGCAGCCTGGTATTCATATGAAATATGTTATTGTGCAGAAATTTTAAAACATACAGAAGACATCTAAAAGAGTCAGGAAAGGGTTAGCAAGAACAACAGAAGTGTGACTCAGGGCACAGAGAAATGGGGTTGAGTAGCTCACATTATAACAAAATGAGCAGTAAATGACAGCATAGTCATTGTCGGTAGGTTGGAAATTGACTTACAAAGCTTGATGAGATCTAAGTTCACAGTGTGAATAGATAAAACTGTTATGTCAAAATTATTCATGCAAACCATCTAGCTCATAAGATTTTTTTTTCAATACTTATGAACTGGCTAGTTTTGGCATAACTTCTGTTTGTAAAATCATGACTACAACATGATCTTTCATTAATGTCTCCCTTCTGAAAGGTAGTCTCTTGTCTAATTTCCTCATTTCAAATTATTTCCAGCCATGTTCACTGGCTTAAAATCTAAAAAAGAATAACCAACAAATAGTCACACCTTTCCAAAGTTTGAAAACCACTGGCTTACGTATGAGATAAGAAGAAAAGACCTACCCTCTGTCTGCAGGAGCTGTAAGACCCAGTACTTTCACATGGGGCCCAGCTCTGGCTGTTTCAGAGGATAAGGGGGTGAAATATCACTTTAGTGCCTTTCTCTTCCCTTTTACAATTCTAAGAGTAGTGTGAGAAAATCCATTTTTATGTATTTGACTTGGAATAAAAATAATGTCCTGCTTTAAAAAAATAATACAAGACATCAAGAGCTTAAAGAAGATATAACACATGATTGTGGCATTACTGTACAAAGGTAGGATTTAGGTTGTTTAATTTCATGATAAAAAAAATTTAGGGGCCATGTCAATTTTCTGAAGAGTTTAGTTTTAAAACTGTGAGCAAAAAATAAAATTATCTGTATAGAATTCTGGAGACACTATGTCATGTAGCAATTATGAATGTGAATGTGTGGTCCCATTGCCTGAGTCAGATTCAAGCATTGGTGCTTATTATCTGTGTGGCTTAATGTAAGCATTCAAGGCCATGAATTTTCTTATTGATAAAATGAAATTAATAATAGTAATAAACAAAACAGTATGGCTGACTGGATGATTAAATAAATAAACATATGTAAATTGCTTAAGATAATGCCTCACACACAGGGAGCACATGTTAAATGTTAGCTATTGTTTTTCCCGTGCAGATTACAGGATCTCCAGTTCTGATATATTACCTATTTGAAATCATCAAAGCAAGTCTGTTATATCCACCTTATTTTATTTATTTGAAGAATTTTAGTTAAAAGAGAAATCTTCAAGTGTTAAATGTACATGAATACATTTTATCCTATATTTTTCTAAAGTAGTAAAGACTCTCAGGACAATACTAAATTATGAAATATGAAAAACTTGCTATTGACTAGTTATCCTTGAAAGGTTAAGGCCTTGGGTGAAAATGTGTTACAACAAAACCCTGATTTGAAGAATTAAGGAAGATTCAGAACCATGAATCAGTGTTGGGCTGCTTTTATTGTATGGTACACTTAACCAGCAGTCAAGTCTGAAGCCAGCTTTGACTGAATATCTGGAAAAGATATAATCCTAAAAAGTGTACAGCTAGACAATATTTAGACTTGGTGATCATAATATCATTGGTATGAAATGAAGGTCTATGGAAGAACAATAAAACAAAAATACTGACTTTTAAAGGAAGGTTTTGTAGAAATGCAATTGGAAAGAGAAAAGTGAAATGTTTTTGATGAAATAGAAGACTCATGTAAATCACTCCATAAAAGCAAAAATTAATAAAATATCAACATAAGCCAAAATATTCAGGGAGTGTGAGGAGGGACATTACTCATCTTAAAATCAGATAATTTTTAATAGAAAACTAAAAAGGCCAAAAAAATTTAAAGAAAAGAAATACATAAGACAAAAGTTTTAAATTCAATTCATTTAGAAGAGATGTATAAATAAGGAAAACATAAGATATCAGTTCATTAGTTCAAATCAGTAGTCTCACTTTAAATTACATGGTAATATCCTTGGTCAGTGAGCAACACAGGTCAAAGTTAGAGGATATGTTGAGGTTCTTCTAAATGTTTCTGCCATTTCTAGTGCCTTATTTTCATAACAAACGTTAAATTGTACCCATCTGCAAGTGTTCTTATATCATTTATCTACTAAGTAACTTCTCTTGCAATTCTATATAACAGTATATTCCATAAACTTCCCACGTTTCATTACATACATATTAAAGTGGACTTCCTTATTGATTTTCTTTCAATATTTGTGTAAATATTTTAGCAAATTATATTGGACATTGATTGGCAACATTCTTGGGATTTTCAAATTATTCTTAATTTTTTTTTAATTTTTGAAAGCAATACATGCTTAGTACAAAAAGTAATATGATACAAAGATAAATAATGGGGCTTCCCTGCTGGCGCAGTGGTTGAGAGTCCACCTGCCGATGCAGGGGACACGGGTTTGTGCCCCAGTCTGGGAAGATCACACATGCCATGGAGTTGATGGGCCCGTGAGCCATAGCCACTGAGCCTGTGCATCCGGAGCCTGTGCTCCGCAATGGGAGAGGCCACAACAGTGAGTGGCCCACGTATCGCAAAAAAAAAAAAAAAAAAAAGATAAGTAATGAAAAAGTTAATAAACTTTTCATGACATGTCTCTAGCACACCTTCCTGAAGATTAAAAAACTAGGATAGTGTTTATTCTTTCACTTTTTCCATTGTTCTTTTATTTTTTTCTATTAAAAAAGGATTATAGTATTCATGTTGCTTGGCTAGCTTCTCTTTTAACTGAACAATATATCATGGTCAATCCTCATGGTAAATGAGACAGAACTCACTCTTTTAGTAGCTAATTATTTTTCCATAACATATGTATAATTTACTGATACATTTGACCTTTCTATTTATGGAAGTTTAAAAGCACTCTGCTGCTTTGTGACTACAACTATGATTATTATTTTATTACATGGCTTTTATGTTGAAGTTAGATTCTCTGAAAAGGGTTTTTGTGCCAAATGATGTGGATTTTTTTTTTTTATTGCCAGACTTTCCAAAATGGTTTGTATTAATTCACAGTTCTGCTAACAGGATATTAAAGTACTTATTCCCCATAACTTTGCTAACAATAGTAAGTCATCATTTTTTAATTTGCCAACTATATGGGTAAAAAATTGTATCTGACAGTAAATGTCTTCTTATTAGTCATCTGGATCTTCTTTCTGAATACCCTATTCAATTTTCTATCAGGTTATTTGTAAATTTTAAGACTCTATTTGTAATAACTTCTGTTTCAAAATATGATGGGATAGCTGGGAGCAAATTTACCCTCCTGTCTGACAAAAACAAAAAAGTGGGAAATAATTTTTTAAAACTCCAACATTTTCAAAGTTGTGGAATGAAGGCAACTCAGGATCATCATCTTTGAGTGATGGGAAACAAATGAGGTAAGTCCTATGATTTACTGCCTTGAGAAAGCCTCCAAGCCATGACATAGGGAAGAAAAATTCAGGCAGAGCCCAGAAAACTTCCTGAGTTGCAGAGACATTGTTGAGTGTCCACGGAGACCAAAGTGGTTAGACAGAGTTCCCAGGAAAGAGTAATAAAGAGCTGCAAAATTAGACAACTCTGCAAATCTAAAGAGGATCCATTTTGAACATTCAACAGAGTCCTTTTCATTGCCTGTGTGAGAGTAAACTACCCAGGGCCAAGAAAAAAGCAACACCAGAAAAGACTAGAAGAAGCTGTTGATGTTGCTCACAGGGGACCAGGAGTGGAGACTGATCAACTACACTGGAAAGCTTCTAATCATGGGGATGGTGGGTCGGGTGCTCAGAGGGTCTTTCATCAGTGTGGGGAATGACTAGCCCTGGATTAAACAGCTCTCTGTAGTTGTCTGACAAATCGTAAAAGCAAGACACAGTAGGATCAACCTGTTTATAAGTAACAACCACATTCCAGAATATAGTTCAACAATATATAGTAAAAAAACATAAAAATTCATAATGTCTAGCAACAATCTAAAATTACCAGGCAAGCAAAGAAGCAATAAGATATGATCAATAATCAGGAGAAAAATCAATGAATTGAAACTGATCCAGAACTGTTACAAATGTTAGAATTAGCTGCCAAAGGTATTAAAATAGTTATGAAAACTGTATCCCATTTAATGAAACAGTTAAGTAGACTTAGTGGGGAGGCCTAAATTGAATTTCTAGAGATGAAAATCACAATGCATGAAATGAAAGCTACACTGGATAGGATCATAACAGATTAGATCCTGCAGAAAAAAGATGAATGAACTTGAAAAGACGGCAACAGAAACTGTCTAAAATAAACATCAGAGATAAATAAGAATTAGGAAAAAATGAACAGAAAAAGAGAAAACATGAATTACTAATATCAGAATCAAGAGAGGTAATATCAGTATAGATCTTACAGATATTAAACATAATAATGAGATATTATGACCAACTTTATGGCAATAAATTCAACAACCTAGATAAAGTGGATAAATTCTTTGAAAGACAAAAGCTGCCAAAGTTCACTCAAGATGATATAGATAATAATTTTCCTTTTCACAAAGAAAAATTCATTCTTAGATGACTTCATTGATGAAATTAACCAACTGTTTACAAAAGAAATATTACTAGTCCTCCACAAAGTCTTTCAGAAATTTGAAGAGCATGGGATATTTGTCTGACCAAAAAATAAAATAAACCTCAGCAAAATAAAAATAGAAACAAACTTTCTTAACCTGATAAAAAAGATCTATGTAAAACCTACAACTAACATCATATTAATGATGAAAGACTGAATTATTCTGCCTCAGATCAGGGAAAAGGCAAGTCTTCTCACATCGCTACTACCTAACACAATATTGCAAGTTCTGGCAAATGAAACAGGATAAGGAAAAAAAAAAGGGCATCCAAATTGGATAAAATGCTTTTGTTCACAGATGACATATTTGTCTATGTAAGGAATCTAATGGAATTTACTAAAAAGTTAGTAGAAGCCATTAATGAACAAACTCAGAAATTCTGTAAGATATAAAATACATATAAAATACATTATATTTTATGTACTCACAATGAATAATTAGAAATTAAAAATACAAAAACATATCCTTTATAATAGCATCAAAATATGAAATAGAGATACTCTTGTAAAAGATGTAAAAGACCTTTATACTGAAATTTATAAAGCTGGTGAGAGAAATCAAGGAAAATCTAAATAAATGGAGAGATAAACCATGTCATGGGTTGGAAGGCTTAATAGTGTTACATGGTCAATTCTCCTCAAACTGGCTTATTTCTTTAATGAGATCTAATTTATAGTGTCATTCTGGGGACAGTAAGTGGGCCATGGGGATAGGTGGGAGAAAGAGATTTTTTACAAAGAGCCGTAAGGAAACTTTTGGAGTGATGGAGATATTATTTTGAGTGCAGTGATTGTTTCACAGATATATACATATGCCAAAATATCAAATTGTCCACTTTAAGTAGGTACAATTTTTTTTTTTTTTTTTTTTTTTTTTGCGGTATGCGGGCCTCTCACTGTTGTGGCCTCCCCCGTTGCGGAGCACAGGCTCCGGATGCGCAGGCCCAGCGGCCATGGCTCACGGGCCCAGCCGCTCCGCGGCATATGGGATCCTCCCAGATCGGGGCACGAACCCGTATCCCCTGCATCGGCAGGCGGACTCTCAACCACTGCGCCACCAGGGAGGCCCGGTACAATTTTTTTAACAATCATATTATATTTGATAAAAATTTTATATATTTCTTTTTTATTATGAATTTTAATCCTTAAACTGTAATGAACATTATAATTTTTGAAGTCTAACAATGGTCTTCAGATTTTATTTACGACATATTTTATTTTATTGTTATATAGATAAATATGTCTAGTCAGGTAAACATCTTTTATTCATAAAATCCAGGACTTGGGTTGTATTAAAATGTCAAAAACTAAGGTTATGTAAATATTATCTCATATTCTATTTAATATTATTTATGTTAATTTAGATTTTATTCAATTTAGAATTTATTAGTTTATTAATTTATTAATTCTAAGTAAACATATGTTAATTGTACATCATTTATTATAAGTAATGGTTGTACAGAAATACATGTTAAAACTTGGAACATAATAGTTAAGCTTAATTATCCTTGCATTTCTTTTTTTATTAATCCAATTAAATCATTTATTCAGTATTTATTGAGAGGCTGTAATGTATCAGTATAGGAATTCAGGAGTGAACTAAATTGACAAAAATCCTTGCCTGAAGTGAGCTAAAATTTTGGTGCTGGGAAGTGATGGGCAAAAAATAAAAAAGTAAAAAAATAATATTTGATGAAGTGCTGTATTAAATATGTGATGATATTGCTATATTAAGAATATGTGATATGTGCTATATGAAAAAATATAACAAGAAAAAGAACTAGAAAATGCTGGAGAAGGTGGTAGTGATCTCAATTTTTAAACAGGGTCAACTCAGGAAAAGTATTGTGAAGTTACTTGTGAGCTAAGACTTACAGGAGTGAATGGATAGATTGGGGGGAAGAGTTTTAGGGAAGTGGAGAGAGCAAAGGCAGAGGTTTTGTAGTGGGTGTATGCCTGCCCTGTTTGTGAACATCAGAAAAGCCAGTGTGGCTAGAGCTCCCAGTAAGCTAGGAGTCATTGGGGATTTTTAAACAGAAGAGTGCCAAGACATGACATATGATTCAAAGGGATCACTAGATGTGCTGTGCTGAGAATAGGTGATAAGTGGGATGGAGGCCCACAGAGGACTAGACAGAGCAGTTAGAGGCTTGTTTATTGTAGCCTAGCAACATGGTATCCAGAAAAATCAGGCACATGGGAAATAAGCCAAACAAGGAGGAACACCTCTTTCCATGTGTTCAATACCACTCAGTGTTTTTCTGTATAATCGCAATAAGACCACTCTACTGACCCCCATACTGGTAACTGGGTAGGGTGGTCATTAATAGAATGGATTAAATAAACCACGGCCATGATAGGGGCTTGGATTTACAACTGCTAATAGTAACATTAAGCCATTTAATCCTTTCACTTAAATTAACATCTTTTTTATAAAGTGGTGCCTCAGACAACATTCAGGCTTGTAACTGAATTGGTTGATATTAGTAAATATTTGCAAAATTAGTTTGGTAGAAGAGTGACCACTAAGATTTCCAACTAAAGGTAGAAGAGTTGAATGGTGCTGCTTCACAGGTATGTGCTGTATGCAATCGTTTGCAACATGCTTTAAATAACTACTTAACAGTGATTACATCATCCAATTTACGATGGTATTTGTACAATCCATACTTTCTGGAAAGAGAAACAGGATTAAAAATTAGTGCCATTGAAGTGTTAAGGAATAATAACTAAATTGTAAAGATGTATTGAGCACATATTATGTGCCAATAATGATGAGATTTCTTGCAGTTACAAAGATAAATATTATCTTTTCTTCAAGGAATCCATAGTTTTGTGGAGTAATAAAATTTCTAATAGGGATAAGCACATGAATATTACTCAGAATATTTATTGAGCACTCACTGTGCTGGGCATTTTGTTTTGCATGTATTATATCTTCAATTTTACATACCTATAAAGTAGGCAGTAATGTTATTGCCATTTTAAGAATGAGAAAACTGACACAGATTAAATGACATGTCTATACACACAGGGACTATAAATAATTGTGAAAAATTTTTCATATAGAAATAATTATAAAAAGTGTTTTGGTGTTATAAAAATGTACTGTGGGTTTATAGATGGAGGCCCAAGGGTATGCGGGAAGCATAGCAGAAAAAGAAAGTAATGTGTGGTTCTGATTCTGGGTGACAGAAAAGATGCCACATGACAAAAAGAACCATAAATGCAAAGGGACATGTTTTGTTTTTGTTTTTTTTAAAGAACTGTGTGAGAGGCATTAATCTTTGTTGGTATGGGGGTGGGTAAGCTTAGGAGGAACAGGGCCTGAGCTTGGTAAGTAGTTTGAAAGCAGATTGTGAAAGTACCTTTCTTAGGAACTTGAAACTGATTGTGTAGACAGAGGAGTTTCTAAGAGTTTTAAAGTAGAATACAAGTGCTTTAGAAAGACAGTGCAGTGAAAGGGCATAGAATCCTCTCTTGAGTTAGTAACTGTATAATATGATGACAGTGGAAAGCAAGCAAGGGAAAGTTTGGAGAACAAGTTTGGAAACACAAACCAGGAGACTGATGCCACCAGACAAAGGCTCAAGTCCAGATCTGTGCACCCAAGGGCTGCAGCAAACTCTGGTATTATCTGGGACAGAGACCATCTTTGAGGGGTCTCATGAGGCAGCCAGGATTTGGGATTATTGGTCATGGAAATTCTTGGTAAAAGGTGGATGGGCACTGAGTCTGTGAGTTTGAAACTCAGGAGAGAATTCGAAGCAAGATATTTTGGTGTCATCAGCAAACTGGTGGGATCAGTCAGGAGAGTGAAGAATGTTGTCCAGGAAGGACAGCTGGATTCTTCTTATTATTTTTTAAAGTCATCTCCCATATCTGTATAATGGAAAGTTGTGGGACAGAATTTCAAACCAGTCTCTGGCTTCCTGACTTCATTCATCACCTCCTTCATCCTTAACATCCATCATCTTTTTCCAGGAGCAGTATCTATTTGACCCAATGTAGTTCAAAAGAAGCTGCCTAAGATTTGGAATATGATAGACTTTACATTACTGACTTTGTCATGAATAACTGGGCAAACAGGAAAATGTGCTTAAAGTTTAGAGAAAACAACAAGAAAAAAAACAACAAAAATAATAAAAATATAGCCTACTTTATAGAGTCTTTAGGAAGATAAGTAATAAACATAAAGCACTAAGAAGGCACATGAAAGATCTGTAGACTTACTTTACAGTAAGTATGGAATAACTACTATATGCTAAATATTGAGGTTATAGTTACGAGCAAGTCACCTTTTTTACCCCTAAGAAACCTAAAAATCTCAATTATAAGCTGCTCTACAAAACATTAAAGAAGTTATATCAATTTTACTCATTAAAATTGAGAATTATACTCAACTGGGTACCGACAACTTCAGAAGAGTACTGCCTGTTACTCAGAGGATTATAAAGAATAGAAAACATCTCCTTCTTTTAACTCTCCAAGCCAACTATCTCAGGGCTATCACATTTTAAAATAAGTAGAATTATGACATTCTCCCACCTCAAAAGCAAGTTAAGAATTGATTGCCCAAACTGCCCAATCTGTCCTGTTAACACTCTAACAATTTGGCGGTCCAAGGGTGACCACATTCATAATCCATCACTTCGAAAACACAGTTTGATTCAACTTACAATAAATAGATGAAAACATGTTGTAAAGTATAAACTGTATGATGTACATCTGTTTCTCAGATATGGAATAACACAAGGATGAGATATTTATTTCATATATTACAGCTGAGTTTTGCAGTTAGCTATAAAATTGTAGCATGTGATAGTTCTTTATCTACAAATAAAATAGGCTATGAGAGCAAATGATTATTAGGATTTGTTTCACAGATGTAGAGATTGACACCACTGACCTTTCCCCTCTGAGCTCTGCCCAATCTTGGATACTCCCTACGTCAAATTGCTTTCCAGCATCAAAGAAGATGCTGGTAGTGTTCTACTCACTGCTTGCACAGGTGAGAAAACCATGTTCTTGTGTTTATCTCAGTGTATAAAATGTGGACATTTCCACAGAAAAGTGGAACTTTCCTATAGAAAACAATGTGATTGTTACCAATTTACATTTTGATTGCCTATTCAAATTCAGTATATAATACAACAATTCTTTTCGGCTTCTATATTCAAATTTATACTTAGTAATTGTAGTTCCTGGAACTTATTTAGTGTAAAGTGGCAAGCAAAGCTGAATGAATTCTCTGGACTTCCCTGGTTGCACAGTGGTTAGGAATCCACCTACCAATGCAGGGGACACGGGTTAGAGCCCTGTTCTGGGAAGATCCCACATGCTGTGGCACAAATATACCATGTGCCCAAACTACTGAGCCTGCGCTCTGGAGCCTGGGATCCAAAACTACTGAGCCCACATGCTACAACTACTGAAGCCCATGAGCCTTGAGCCCATGATCCACAACAAGAGAAGCCACTGCAGTGAGAAGCCTCTACACTGAAACGAAAAGTATCCCTCGCTCGCCACAACTAGAGAAAGCCCGCACACAGCAATGAAGACCCAACACAGCCAATAAATAAATAAATTTATTTTAAAAATATAAAATTGCTATGTGGAGACAGGTTAGTGAAGAGGAAATATGAGCCTGCTAATTGTATAATTCTCTATCTGTTGAGGCATGTGTACTTTAAATTCTGAACTATTCATACTATTATTCACAATGGCCAAATATCTCATACAATTACTTCATTTATTTTATTTAATATGACTTTACTCACAATAGATTTTCTAGCGTATCTTAAGATCATAAAAACATAATAAATATGCATTTTAGTGGGGGGGGGCTACAATATGACATGGATTTAACAGAGGACTAAATGCAGGTCATTATATTTTTGTACTGTAGTAAGAACAATTATTCAAACAGGCACATATATTTTGTTAGGTTCTATCATACTTGATATTTCTACCCATATTTTATGGCAAAGGTAATTTATGATCTATACCTTATTTATAACTGAAAAATAGATTTCATTATGCTTTAGAAAGATTCTAAAACTAGGATTGTTTGTTGGGCCATAAAATCGATTTTCTGTCTTATTCTCTTTTCCATGTTACCACTATTTTTAAAGACTACTGGCAACTCTTTGGTAGTGAAATGTGAAAGTAAATAGTGTTACTTATCACAAAATATTGTATTTTAACAATTGCATAAAAATTACAAGTCTGCTACAAGCAAATATATTTCCTCTAAAGATGGCTGGAAAAGACAATTATCATTTTTCAATCTATGGGAAGGTTGGATACAGTGCATTTTTGCTCCTGTGTGGTTCTCTATGTCACCAGAAAATAGAGTGGGAAGAAATGCTAATATAGGGAGCCATAAAGGAAATAATCAAAGGGCGTTAGAAATTAGAGCTCAGGAGTTTGTCATTTTATTAGAATAACATGTGTCAGCTCTGTGTTTAAGTATGTAACAACTTTCCCATCTGTCATCAAATTATACATTAGTGAATGTTGATGTTTTATCATATGTAGTTTTAATAGTTAATATACAAATTTAAGTATTGGCCAGCATCATTCTTTCTGTCTGTTTGTTTATATCTAGGAGGTATTATTTTTTAAATATTCTAGAATAATCGTATTTTGGCCATCCCCAATAAACCAAAATTTTACAAAGTAATGTAAATTCTAAGTGCCAATAATATTTAATTTATGTTGTGGTTTGGATGCCTTATACATCATTTTGCAATATCCAATTGTATTTGCTATTTTTAAAAGTGTTGAAAGTTTTAAAATTAATCTTAAATGTTAAAAATATGTACCCTATTGATGTCATATTTTATCTGACTCAAGTGATTGTAAAGTTTTTTCTTTCAAGTAATTATCAGAAAAACAACTTTGGAAGAAGATTCTAATTTTACTGTGGTTACAGCTTACAAGCAAGTCCTTCGGATTGATTCCTCATAGCTGTCTTTAACATATGTGGCTCTAGGCCAATAACAAAAGCTAACATCAGTTTTCCTACCTGCATGAATTTGGCTTAGTAAACATTTTACCTAATTTCTATCACTTAGTCATGTTAATAGCAATATAACATGAGTCTGCCCAAAGGCCATTTTCTACCATATGGATACCTGAGGGTTATTAACACCCCCTCACTCATTCACATTCAACTTACTGAGAGTGAGGTACGAGGAAGTTTTCAGAAAGTTGGAATGCATCACAAAGAGAGAGAAAATTACTCACTCAAAATGGATTAATTTATCAAGACTCCTTGATGTTGCTAAGTTCTTGAATGTTATCATGAAATATAACAGAACCAACTGTGAATACAAATTTGATGACAAGCAGAAAACTAACAGTCTAAAAAGAATATAACTGTCCTTTAACAAATATTTAAACACATTAACCTACATTTACTATAAATAGATATATCTTCAAAATTGTTGGATGAAGCTGTTATTTGTATTAACTTTTTGCATGAATTTAAACATCATTTCTCTGGGTTTTTTGGTCTTCTCATCCACTAAATAAAGATCAAGATTATTTGATTTCTTAACCCTCTCCTCCCCAAATCTAACATCCTATAGCTTGACATTTTTATTTGTAAAGGCAATGAACACAGAAGTGTTGAGAAAGAGCCAGGTTCTTATAATTGGCAATTCTTATAGGAAATGCTAAAGAGAGCAATTTCACCATTGTGTGCCAATGTGGACTTTCTGAATGAATTGGCAGGTGATAATGGACTCCATAAAACCCCTAAAGGAAGATGACTAGTGACTGTAAGTTTAATGAGAATATATAGAGGGAGAAAAAAAGGAGAATCATAATGAAAGCAAGTAAAGGGCGAGTTAACTTAAGCAAGTTAGTTCATGAGTTGCCTGGAGGAAGCTAAGTACCAGGTTTCAGTAGTTTTGCTTCATTTCAGTGTTAAACTTAAAAAGATCAAACAAAGATCATTCAAAATTAACACATGCAATTTTCTCACTCAGATGGATAGAAATAATCTTCTGACAACTCTTGTTTCAAAGAAACTACTCTTTTGCATATATGAAATACATACCTCTCAATTTTACATAATAATATGAATCACCAAAGAATTCAATCTTACAGCACACAAACAAAAAAAAATATTTTTCTTCATAATGGTAAAAATATACTCTAAAAATTACTAAAAGTTTTGCCTAAAATACCACCCATATGGATCTTCATTGGAAATCACTATAAGAAAATATGGTTTGATTCCTTTATATATTATCATATAACAGGGGTAAAGTTTGATATAAAGCTTATGGTCACAGATACATGAGCCTTTGATAATCATTTGTTGAAACTTTCAAGGAACTGAACTTTTTATAAAGGTTGAAAGTTTTATAAAGGCTAAAATAATAATACTACCCAAAAAAACAAAAAATCTGAATGTCAGACTTAAAAACTTTTATTTGGACAATGATCTATATATCTATGAGGATTTATATATAAATAGATACATAGATTTTATATAAAATCAAAGAAGTTGATTTAAGCATTTTTATATGCTCACCTTTCTAGTAATAGTTTTAAATATTAAAATTTCATGCTTTTGAGAGAGCATTGCAGACTAACCAATTCTTGAATCTTACAAAAAAGTGAGATATCCCACTGGTATAAGCCATCATAGAATATATACTGGTCATAATTTCTTCTCAAGGACATACAGAAACATATCTAACAAGTACCACCTAATTAAAGAGGAAGGTTCTCTTTTCTCTATAAATTGTGCAGTCCTGCATAGAATCGATGTATTTATTGAAATTTATTCTTGACTTTACAAAGGTATTTTTTCTTGATTAATAGAAAGCTGATTAAGAATCCCAGAATGTATTGTCTTGGAAAATAAAATAATTTTAATTTCAAGTTGCCAAAGCCTGTGTTTCCATATATGTTTTATATATATATATATATATATATATATATATATATATATATATATATATATATATATATATATATATGGAAATGACCTCAGAATTCCCAAATTGGGTGATAGAAACTTGGAATTCAGTAATTCTTTCAGATTTACTGGGGCAAATATTCAGGAGATTGAGAAAAAGCATAGAAGATTGAGTAAACTCTCATAGGCATATCATATCTCTCTTTCTTTTGTTTCCTAAGACCATATGTTTTCATTAAAGGAATTTAGGTAGACTCTTGAAAACTGAGGTTAATGAACAGACCTCTAAAGAGAGGACATGAGATAATAAATGTTGCCTGAGATTCATGATCCCTGGAACTAAGCAAAAAATCAGTGGATTTTGAATGAGAGATGTTTATAAAGTTTATTTATCCTTATTTTTCCTATTGACATTGTCAGTCTCACCTCTGTCAATTTTGTTCTCAACTAGCAATAGGGCAAGTTAGGAAGGGAGATAATGGTTGAGAAGTATCCAGGTAGCAGAAGATTAACTCTGTGGGGATCAGCAAAGAAAAGAGGTGAGAGAAGGTACAGGGGCATGGAGAAAGGCAGATTATATGTCTAAACAGGGAGTTCTTCAGAAGCTATTCTTGCACAACACATTGTGTTGTAGACTGTCAGAATAGCCAGGAATGATTAATATTTTATTACCTAAAAATATGCATTCACAGAATATGATACCTGAGGTTTTACAATACCATAACAGTAATTAGCACATTATTCTGCAAAGTGGGAGCAAATTCCCTGAGTAACATTGTTTGGTTCAATGTTGCTAAATTCTCAATATTATTCATATTCTGAACAATGCATTAAGATTGAATGAACCATGATACACCACATTAAAAAAACAAAGTATAAAAATGATATGATATCTCAATATATGCAGAAAGATCATTTGACAAAATTCAACACCCATTTATGATAAAAACCCTCAATAAAGTGTATATAGAGGGAACATATAATTATGTTTAACACAATAAAGGCCATATATGACAAACCCACAGCTAACATCATACTCAGTAGTGAAAACCTAAAGCTCTTCCTTTAAGATCCAGCACAAGACAAAGATGTCCACTCTTGCTGTTTCTATTCAACATAGTATTGGCAGTCCTAGCCATGATAATTAGATGAGAAAAAGAAAGAAAAGTCATCCAAATTGGAAAGGAAGAAGTAAAACTCTTACTATTAGCAGATGACATGATATTACATATATGAGAAATCTTAAAGATTGCACCAAAAAAGCTACTAGAACTAATAAATGAATTCAGTAAATTTGCAGGACCCAAAACTAATATACAATCTGCTGCATTGATATACACTAATAACAAACTGTCAGAAAGAGAGATTAAGAAAATAATCCCAGGGCTTCCCTGGTGGCACAGTGGTTGAGAGTCTGCCTGACGATGTAGGGGACGTGGGTTCATGCCCTGGTCCAGGAAGATCCCACATGCTGTGGAGCGGCTGGGCCCGTGAGCCATGGCTGCTGAGCCTGTGCATCCGGAGCCTGTGCTCCACAACGGGAGAAGCCACAACAGTGAGAGGCCTGCGTACCACAAAAAATAAAGAAATTAAAGAGAACAAAAATAGACAGAAAGTTATGCCATGTCCATGGATAGAAAGAATTAGCATTGTTAAAACGTCCATACTACCCAAAGCAATCTACAGATTCAATGCCATCCCTATCAAAATACCAATGGCATTTTTCACAGAACTGGAAAAACTAATCCTGAAATTTGTATGGAATCTCCGAAGACCCCAAATGGCCAAAGCAATCTTGATAAAGAACAAAACTGGAGGTATCACACTCCTTGACTTCAAACTATACTACAAAGTTATATAGTAATCAAAACAGTATGGGACTGGCACAAAACAGACACATATATCAATGGTGAATAGAGAGCCCAGACATAAACCCAGGCTCATATGGACAATTAATCTATGACAAAGGAGGCAAGAATATACAATACAATGGGGAAAAAGAGTTTCTTCAGAAAATGTGTTGGGAAAACTGGACAGCTACATGCAAAAGAATGAATCTGAATCACTATCTTACACCATATGCAAAAGTAAACTCAAGATGGATTAGAAACTTGAATGTAAGACCAGAAAATATAAAACTACAAGGAGAAAACATAGGCAGTAAGCACTCTGACGTTAGTCTTAACAATATTTTTTTGGCTCTGTCTCCTCAGGCAAGGGAAACAAAAGCAAAAATAAGCAAATGGGGCCTAATCAAACTAAAAAGCTTTTGCACAGTGAGGGAAACAATCAATGAAACAAAAAGGCTGCCTATGAATGAGAAAACATATTTGCAAATTATATACCCAAGGGATTAGTATCCAGAATATATAAAGAAATCATACAACTCATCAACAAAAACCAATCTGATTAGAATATGGGCAGAGGACTTAAATAGACATTTTTCCAAAGAAGACATAGAGATGGCCAACAGGCACATGAAAAGATGCTCAACATCACTCATTATTAGGTAAAAATGCAAATAAAAATCACAATAAAATATTAACTCACTCCTGTCAGAATGGTTATTATCAAAAAGATAAATATAAGTGTTGGTGAGGATATAGAGAAAAGGAACCCTCCTTCACTGCTGGTGGGAAAGTAAGTAGTGCAGCCACTATAGAAAACAGTATGGAGGGTCCTCAAAAAATTAAAAATAGAACTACCATATGATCCAGCAACTCCACTCCTCGGTATTTAAGCAAAGAAAACAAAAACACTAATTCAAAAAGATATACGCACCCTTATATTCACTGCAGCATTATTTACAATAGCCAAGATATGGAAGCAGTCTTAGTCCCTATCAATAGATGGTTGGATAAAGGAAGATATATATATATATATATATATATATATATATATATATATATATATATATATATATATATATATAATGGAATATTACTCAGCCATGAAAAAGAATGAAACCTTGCCATTTGTAACAACATGGACGGACCTAGAGGGTATTTTGCTAAGTAAAATAAGTCAGACAGAGAAATACAAATATTGTATGATTTCATGTATACATGGACTCTAAAAATCAAGCAAATGAACAAACATAACTAAACATAAATAGAGTCATAGATAAAGAGAACAAACAGGTGATTGTCAGAGGGGAGGGAAATTGGGAGGAAAGAAAGAGAAATTATAGATTATAGATGATGGATGTTAACTAAACCTATTGTGGTAATCATTTCATGATGTATGTAGGTCAAATAGTTATACTGTATGCCTTAAACTTATACAATGTTGTATGTCAACTACATCTAAATATAACTGTGAAAAATGTTTGAAATTATAAGAAGGTAATAGAAAGGTCTGTGATAATAGTGTATTGATAAATAAATGTTCCCACAAAATGAATATATTACCCATATTAAACACCTATATGGAACAATATAGATCATAAAAATGCACACAAGAAAACTTTTCTTGCTAAAGTTTATTTTTAATAGTAATAGTTGATTAATTATAAATAACTTTCACTAAACATCTCAAAACTATAAAACCATATTTTTTAAATGAGTAAATTTCATGAAAATAAAACAGGATTGCCTTATTTGGAATATTCTTTGTTGAAATTTTACAAACATTATTTTCACAAGAAATAATTATGTTCAAATATTTATTGTACTGAATAACGTGCTAAACTAGCCAGAAGACAGAATGTACACCACTTCTCATTCCCTGTCAGCTTCTCCATTCCTTCAAGCTATGTTTATATTTTGTAGCAAGATACCACATATTTTTGATTGCATACCCAAGTACACACAGAAATATTTGCAAGTTAAATTTTATTTATTTAGAAGCATTTTCTTTGCAATGTGTTTCTCTTTGTTCCCTGGATACCTAATTTCCATGGATGTAATTTTAAATGTATTTCCTTGATTTTAATTTTCTTTCTCAATACCAAAAAAACAATCCAGTTAAAAAATGGGTGCAAGACCTAAATAGACACTCCACCAATGAAGACATACAGATGGCTAAGAGGTACATGAAAAGATGCTAAACATCACGAATTATTAGAGAAATGCAGATCAAAACTACAGTGAGGTATCACCTCACGCTGGTTAGAATGGCCGTTATCAAAAAAATCTAGAAACAATAAATGCTGGAAAGGGTGTGGTGAAAAGGGAACCCTCCTGCCCTGTTAGTGGGAATGTAAATTGATACAACCACTATGGAAAACAGTATGGAGGTTCCTTTAAAAAAAATAAAAATAGAACTACCATATGACCCAGCAATTCCACTACTGGGCATATACCCTGAGAAAACCATAATTCAAGAAGAGACATGTACCACAATGTTCATTGCAGAACTATTTACAATAGCCAGGGCATGGAACCAACATAAATGTCCATCCACAGATGAATGGATAAAGAAGATGTGGCACATATATATAATGGAATATTACTCAGCCATAAAAAGAAATGAAATTGAGTTATTTGTAGTGAGGTGGATGGACTTAGAGTCTGTCATAGAGAGTGAAGTCAGAAAGAGAAAGACAAATACCATATGCTAACGCATATATATGGAATCTTAAAAAAAAAAAAGGTACTGATGAACCTAGTTGCAGGACAGTAATAAAGAGGTAGACATAGAGAATGGACTTGAGGACATGGGGTGGGAGGGGGAAGCTGGGGCGAAGTGAGAGTAGCATCAACATATATACACTACTGAATGTAATATAGTTGGATGGTGGGAAGCAGCAGCATAGCACAGGGAGATTGTCTCGGTGCTTTGCAGTGAACTAGACAGGTGGTATAGGGAGGATGGGAGGGAGGCTCAGGAGGGAGGGGATATGAGGACATGTGTATGCATATGGTTGATTTGCTTTGTTGTGCAACAGAAATTAATACAGTATTGTGAAGCAATTATACTTCAATGAAGATCTATTAAAATAAAAAAAATATATTAAGCCAAAATATACCTTTCAAAATAAACAGAAATACGTTAAGTGTAAATTAAAAGAATTGATACTATCAAGCATAAAACATGAAAAAACAAGATAGGATTCCTATACTCATTAATATAATACATGCAATCCATTTATAATCCATAATAATAATCAGTTATTTATACGAAAATGACTTTTCACTTAGAAAAGGACTAAAATTGCACACAGAAATATACAATGTAAGTAATTAAAGAAATGGTAAATCTGCCTGTAGAAATCACATTAATTCTTTATATGTGTGTGAGTGCTTAAGCATACAGGTGCACAACAACAGAGAGAAAGAGACAGGGAGAGAGAGGAGAGATGATTCTGGCTCATCCTTTTACAAAGGTACTAGGAAACAAACTAGGCAGATAAAAGAACCAGACATAGATTATCAGATACAATTCAGAAATATACTTACAGATCACAGAATCAATGCTGTCTACTACATTTAAAACAACTAGACATTATAAACATGTTTATACAACACCTCTGTACTTATTATAACTTAAGTCCACACTGATGTCCACTAGGTTAAACACTTAGCTTAAATTCCATTAACATTATCATAATAGAAAAATATCACACATAAAAATGCACGGACTCCACATTTTAAGAATTACCTCTTTGCCCCTCTCCTTTCATGTTTTAAGATAGAACGGTAAAGAGAAAAACTGGTTCTTAAGAGCAAAGTGAAGTAAAGCCTCAGATCACCCATGATGCTGTCTAGGACTAATTATTTCTCAGTTGCTTTCAAATAGTGCAGAAGATTGTACTAAAGTCAAGCCTATCCTAAAATGCCTTAAGCCAATTTTTTTAACTTAAAGAGAAAAAAAAATAAATACTGTGTGGATCTAATCCTAACAAGAATAAAAAATTCACTTAAATGGTTAACATGAACAGATTTTAATGAAAAGACTATTTGGAGATGCATGGGCTGGAGAGGATAAGCCATTCTGAATCCAGCAACATGGCAAGACATGATCATCACTGGTACTGAAGGAACAGGGGAAGAAGTAGCTACAAGGATGTTGAAACCATGGAGTGGGTACTTCCCAGTGGATATTTAGTCCTGGGGGGATGTAGGTACTAGTAGACACATAGCTCCAGAGCGAGGAGGATAAATGGGTGAAACATCCAGACCTCTCACTGTCACCTTCTGCACCCCTGCTATTGCCTCTCCCTGGCCAAACTCGGGCACCCCACCTAAGCCAGAGAGCTAGGAAGTTAGATAGGTACAAGATTCAGCCTTCCTAGACTTAGAGAAGAAAAGAAAGGTGAATGCATATGGAGTGGGCAAATGGATAAAAATCCAACAGAGATACACAGTCTTTTAAAATTGTATTCCTTTTTCACCCTAGAATTATATATCATACCAAATTAAAGGGGATCAAAAATCAAGGATGTTTATGGTTTTCTTTGCTGTGCAAAAGCTTTTAAGTTTCATTAGGTCCTATTTGTTTATTTTTGTTTTTATTTCCATTTCTAGAGGAGGTGGATCAAAAAGGATCTTGCAGTGATTTATGTCATAGAGTGTTTTGCCTGTTTTCCTATAAGAGTTTGATAGTGTCTGGCCTTACATTTAGGTCTTTAATACATTTTGAGTTTATTTTTGTGTATGGTGTTAGGGAGTGCTCTAATTTCATTCTTTTAAATGTAACTGTCCAGGTTTCCCAGCACCACTTATTGAAGAGGCTGTCTTTTTTCCACTGTATATTCTTGCCTCCTTTATCAAAGATAAGGTGACCATATGTGTGTGGGTTTATCTCAGGGCTTTCTATCCTGTTCCATTGATCTAACTTTCTGTTTATGTGCCAGTACCATACTGTCTTGATTACTGTAGCTTTGTAGTATAGTCTGAAGTCAGGGAGTCTGATTCCTCCAGCTCCGTTTTTCTTTCTCAAGATTGCTTTGGCTATTCGGGGTCTTTTGTGTTTCCATACAAATTGTGAAATTTTTTGTTCTAGTTCTGTGAAAAATACCAGTGGTAGTTTGATAGGGATTGCATTGAATCTGTAGATTGCTTTGGGTAGTATAGTCATTTTCACAATGTTGATTCTATCAATCCAAGGACATGGTATATCTCTTCATATATTTGTATCATCTTTAACTTCTTTTATCAGTGTCCTATAATTTTTTGCATACAGGTCTTTTGTCTCCTTAGGTAGGTTTATTCCTAGATATTTTATTCTTTTTGTTGCAATGGGAAATGGGAGTGTTTTCTTCATTTCACTTTCAGATTTTTCATCATTAGTGTAAAGGAATGCCAGAGATTTCTGTGCATAAATTTTGTATCCTGCTACTTTATCAAATTCATTGATTAGCTCTAGTAGCTTTCTGGTAGCATCTTTAGGATTCTCTATGTATAGTATTATGTCATCTGCAAATAGTGACAGCTTTACTTCTTCTTTTCCCCTGAGAATGGGAGAAAATATTTGCAAATGAAGCAACTGACAAAGGATTTATCTCCAAAATTTACAAGCAGCTCATGCAGATTAATAACAGAAAAACAAACAACCCAATCCAAAAATGGGCAGAAGACATAAATAGACATTTCTCCAAAGAAGATATACAGATTACCAACAAACACATGAAAGAATGCTCAGCATCATTAATCATTAGAGAAATGTAAATCAAAACTACAATGAGATATCATCTCACACAGGTCAGAATGGCCATCATCAAAAAATCTACAAACAATAAATGCTATAGAGGGTGTGGAGAAAAAAGAGCCCTCTTGCACTGTTGGTGGGAATGTAAATTTATATAGCCATTATGGAGAACAGTATGGAGGTTCCTTAAAAAACTAAAAATAGGACTACAATACAACCCAGTAATCCCACTACTGGGCATATAACCTGAGAAAACCATAATTCAAAAAGAGTCATGTACCAAAATGTTCATTGCAGCTCTATTTACAATAGCCAGGACATAGAAGCAACCTAAGTATTCATCAACAGATGAATGGATAAAGAAGATGTGGCACATATATACAATGGGATATTACTCAGCCATAAAAACAAATGAAATTGAGTTATTTTTAGTGAGGTGAATGGACCTAGAGTCTGTCATACAGAGTGAAGTCAGAAAGAGAAAAACAAATACCGTATGCTAACACATATTTATGGAATCCAAAAAAAAAGAAACAAAAAAACAAGAAAAGTCATGAAGAGCCTAGGGGCAAGACGGGAATAAAGACACAGACTACTAGAGAATGGACTTGAGGATATGGGGAGGGGGAAGGGTAAGCTGTGACAAAGCGAGAGAGTGTCATGGACATGTATACACTACCAAACGTAAATTAGATAGCTAGTGAGAAGCAGCCTCATAGCAAAGGGAGGACAGCTCGGTGCTTTGTGACCACCTAGAGGGATGGGATAAGGAGGGCGGAGGGAGGAAGACGCAAGAGGGAAGAGATATGGGAACATATGTATATGTATAACTGATTCACTTTGTTATACAGCAGAAACTAACACAACATTGTAAAGCAATTATACTCCAAAAAAGATGTTAAAATAAAGAATCAAGGATGATTTCATCAAAACTTCAAAGTAAAACTCTGTGTCAGTCTTTGTGGATTAAAACTTACCCACTGACATTAAACAGCTGACAATCATCTATTTTGTACTACTATTTAATATAAGACATCTGCAAAATTGAGTTAGGTGCTGTCGTGTCAGTTAATGGGGATTGGCAAAGGAAATATTGACAGGCTCAATTTGGAAAAGGCTGCACAAGGTAATCCAATCTCACTATTATCAACACTGCACAATTCATTTCTCACTCCCAGGACACAGACATCGACAATTCTTCTGATGGATTCAGTTCATGACACAGTTCATGAAAAAGTGAAAAGCTCACAAAATACTTGTTAAATTAAGTTCTGTAGTATGAGGCAGAGAGACTGTGAATGAACAAGTGAGTTTTTCAGTAGGGGGTAAAACATGAGTGGAAAGTGAAGGGAGAATGTGACATTTGACTTTGCAGCCAATAGTCCCTAATGGAAAAAAAAAAACACACACACACACACACACACACATTGCAGTCCAGGACAGTGTGGGTCACACATCAAGTGTGGGTCACACATCAAGTGTGAATCAAAAATCCAATCTGGTGAGTTTTGACAAGAATTTTAAATAAAGAATGAAATAAAGAATGAAGAGGGAAACTGTGAATTTTTGGTGTATGGTGCAAACAGTAAGCATATGTATTATGGAAATTTTATTTCATGTTAGTATACATGAGTATGCTAAATCACAATATGTACTGTATATTGCATAGAAATGCAGAGAAAATAATTTTCTAATAATTCACCTAAGAACAATATTAAAGAAAACAAAGGGTCTGAAGGCTTTCACTTAGTTAAATTTTATACTGCAAACATACTTGGGAAGAAACTATTCTGGGAAGGCAAATGACTATAAGAAACACTAATTATATAAAATGCAAGCAAATATCAGGACATTTGTACAGATAAATGATATATGTAGCTAGCTAAATCGTCTTTGAGCCAACTTTTTAAAAAATATTTATTCATTATTCTACCTGTGTGATTTGTATCATTGTATTTTTATAACCAATAACGTTGAAAGAGTGATTTAAAATACATAGTTCTCTTTTTTAGCTGAAGGAAATACCAGTCAATGTTAAAAATATATTTATACTTTTGCCATTTGATTGCCATTTCTTTAAGTTACAGAAGTGTCATCCTGGCAATTAAAGAACAGGAAGGATGAGTCTAGCATATCCAACCATCTATGCATCTCTGAGCAATTTCCCAAACTTTGTCATCCAATTAATTTTTTTGTAAAATGGAGATTCTAATTCTTGCCATAAAGTGTCACTGTGAGGATTAAGTTAGAGATAATGCATGATAAGCAGTTCATACATCACACATTATAAGCCCTCACAAAAAGGTGGTTGTGGTGTTAGTGTTGATATTGGTAGTGAGAATAACAGTGTTGCAAGCCCTCACGCACCACTTTTCATGGTTCCATGAGGAAAGTCCTCAGTAAGAAGAAAACTCCTGGTCTTTCCACCTTCCACCACCTTGGGAGGTAGAGTGACTTCGCTGATTTCTGAGAGAGAACTAGACTGTGGCTCAACCCTTTCTTCTTTCCCTCTGTTGAGAGACAGCCTTCCTCCAGGGGACAGCCTCACCTCTCCACATGGCCAGAAGCATATTCCTCAGGGGAAGTATGGGATTGTCCTACTGCCCCACAGAATAGGTGGTAATTCTGTTTAAATAGGGGTGAATATTATCAAGCCCTTTTGGCTGAAGATTTCAAGCCACACAATTTGCCTTAAGTAAAGCTGGTGGTATTTTAACTTGCAACTTGTTTCTCAATCTGTTTTGAACTCAGGAGGAGGAAAGAGGGAAGTTTATTTGTCCCCTATATCCCTAAAAGTCACATTGATTAATATTCCTGTGTTCTTTGTGCTATATATTTTATGTTTTTAAAAGTGGACACACGGAATGACCTTCCCTTAGTGAAAGACATTGTCTCAAATAGGAAAGTTGAGATCAGTCTATTAGAAATCTATAGGTAATATTTCACAATTATGCAGTCCAATGTTTTTGTGTATTTATATTAAATTATTTAGACTACATCTTAAAAGAATAATCCATACCCCCAACAACTTATTTACATTCTCAGGTATAAATATTTTTCAGGTTTAACTATATATTTCTAAAGGCAAAAATGCCTATAAATTGTTTTATCAACCGTTCTTCTACCTCATGTTTTAAACTTGAAATAGAAATGGTAATATTACCTATAGCTAGTGGTTTTTTGTTTTGTTTTGTTTTGTTTTGTTTTGTTTTGTTTTGTTTTGCGGTACGTGGGCCTCTCACTGTTGTGGTCTCTCCCGTTGCGGAGCACAGGCTCCAGATGCGCAGGCTCAGTGGCCATGGCTCACGGGCCTAGCTGCTCCTCGGCATGTGGGATCTTCCCGGACCAGGGCACGAACCCGTGTCCCCTGCATCGGCAGGCGGACTCTCAACAACTGTGCCACCAGGGAAGCCCAGCTAGTTTTTTTTTTTAATTTATTTTTATTTATTTTTGGCTGTGCTGGGTCTTTGTAGTTGCACGAATTTCTCTAGTTGTGGCGAGCTGGGGCTAGTCTTCATGTGATGCACGGTCTTCTCATTTCAGTGGCTTCTTTTGTTGCAGAGCATGTGCTATAAGCATGCAGGCTTCAGTAGTTGTGGCACGCAGGCTCAGTAGTTGTGGCTCACAGGGTCTAGAGCACAGGTTCAGCAGTTGTAACGAACGGGTTTAGTTGCTCTGCACCGTGTGGGATCTTCCCAGACCAGGGCTCGAACCCATGTCCCCTGCATTGGCAGGCGGATTCTTAACCACTGAACCACCAGGGAAACCCTACACATAGTTTAATTGCTAAAAAGGACAATTTCTTGAATTGTTAAAAAAAAAACTCAATTTCTTGAGTTAGCAGAAGGTTTATCAACAAAATATTCAAAACCAGAATGTAGTGTTCTATTACAGCTGAACAGCCTGAAAGGAATCAAACACACTGGTGGCTGTTAATGTTGTTATTTCTTTCAAAAAAGGAAGCCTAATAACAGAATCAGCAGGAAGGTGGGTGGCTATGTTACTGAAAACTCTCGTATCTTGGAGAATTGCTGTCTTTGGCAAGCTCATTGGATGACAGCTGATATACTGTCAGAAATGACTCTCTGTGTGAAAATTCTATTTTGTTGTATCTTAATTCTCTTCCCTTGGATACAGTACATCTCCAAGTGTTGAATGGCTTGCTATTTAACAGTAAGTGCTGATGTTGAAAATTCAATATATTGCTCTGGTGTAAATGATCGTATAGTAATCACTACTGATATCATCAACTTCCTCCTGAAACAGATGCTAGGAAATGAATTTACAGAATTAAGACAGTAGAGTGTTTAAAAGCTCAGTAAAAGTTAACATCCAGATGTTCCAAAACTCTTAATCCTAGACATTTTTCTCCATATAGATAGAGCTACCGTCTGTTCCCCTGATCAATCAATGATGTTGATGCAGCTCTGAATTCTGTGTTAATATACTTCACACTGTTAGGAAAGTGCATATTCTCTATGAAACTGTCTCATCTTTATTTATTTCAGCTTTTGGTTTATTCCCCTCTCTGGGGTAGGATCATTTGTCTTTACAAGATTTAGAGTGTATAAGACAAGACATCCCTTGAGGATTTTAAGTGATATTTCCTTTAAGTTGATTTTCCCTTGAGGTGAGGATGAATGTCACTGCTCCTTAGAGAAGGGAAGGAATCTGAGTTCCACTGTCATTTTTTTTTTTTTTTGTACTGTTGTAGTTCTTTGTTTATGGATATATAAGCTTAAATATGCTGGGTACTCAGGTCAATTCTAGTGGTGTTTATAATGAAATCTCACTAATATTGCCAGGCACAATTTTGGGGTGACTGAAGTAACAATTATCACAGGCATACACAAAGGCCCAGAGGTAAGCTGTCCATGTCTTTTGGGTTTTTCCCCCAGACAAGCATAAGGCATGAGGTGGCACAGAGATTTGTAGCAAATTCATGCTATTTCTGCTTTGTTCTATGCTCTTTTATCTGAAAGTACAAAACTGTAAGCATTATTCAAAAATGGGCAAAAATAAGTAAGAGAAACTTTGTTTTATTTCAATTAACCTATACTGGAGCTGTTTTTCATACAAAGAAAATTACTGTAGACAAAGTGTTTTTGCTGCCTTAAAAATGTAGACTTGAAATTGAAAAATGGTTCCATGTGTAAACAGGAAGTAAATCATTTTGGAGAAGAGGGCTTTGGAGGGACTTTAACAAGGATCTCCAAAATATTGAGGGGTGAGGGAGTGACTGGATAATTTATAGTTATCAATCTACCAGTCACTTTAACTGACATGCAAAACAGCACATTTCAGTTTTTAAAAATTAACTTGTTTTTCTGTACTAGCATTGTAATAAAAATGGTCTAGTATTGCTTTTTTTTCATCAAAGCATTTCTTAAGAAGATACTTGAAAACTTGCTTCCTAACATAATGGTCAAGAATACAGGCATTTGTACAACATCCTGACATGCCCACTCACCAGTTCCTTCACTGTATTAGCTTCTGAGGAGGGTACTTTAAGACATTCAAAGGTAGGATTAGAAAATCAGCATACAATGCAAATTACTGAATACCTTTACAGGATGCACCAATCTTGGGTTAGTGGCCATAAAGTGACCTTTACAGAGCTATGTATAGCCATGTTTAAAATGCACAGTTTAACCTGAAGTGACTAAAATGTGTTTATCACATCAGTGTCTATATGAGTAATCCTTCACTCCCTTATTGAGGATTTTTTTTTTTTTGCATATCATCAGATAAGTTAAAACTACACATTAGAGAGGCTCTATAATTATAGTTTTTGCAGTTCAAATAGCCTTGTTAAAGTGAAATAAGACATTACCTCTATAATCAAAGAAAAGTGCTCCTTAGACCAATTCTGTTTACCAGAATTCTGTAATTATACCCAACACATTGCATTGGAGAGTTCCAACAATGCTATATTATATTATAATGGTATAATTATAGTATAATAGTATAACTGACTGCCATCAATGTTTTTGATGATTATGACTAAGGCAAAATTCATAGGACTCCATAAACATTTTCCAGTTCATTTTTATTAACAATTAATCATAAAAATATATAAGCAGAGCATTTTTTCACTTTTGAGTGATGACTTAAACTAACTATTTTTAAAGTATTAATGATGAGAGCTTTTCAGTTAAAAACACTGTATTGAAAAGGCAAACTGGGAAATAAACAAGTCAGAAGCACAATGAGGGTTACCTGACTAGGGACAATGGGGTCAACACATTGAAGACAGGAATCACAAAACATTTCTGAATTTTCTCCCTAATCTTTTTTCTATCAGTTTGCTATGATATTTTTTTTTAATTTTCTCAATTTAGACATTCAAGACTATACATTGAGTGCACTGAACACAAATTCAAAGTTAATAATTACTGTTTCAATATTATTTTTATAAGTTCATAGACTATTCTATGAGATTTTTTTTTTACTTTATCTTCTGATGTTTCATTATTAGTGTAAAGAAATGCAATAGATTTCTGTATATTAATCTTGTACCCTGCTACCTTGCTGAATTCATTTATTAGTTCTAATCATTTTTGTGTGGAGGTTTTAGAGTTCTCTGCATAGAGTATCATGTCATCTGCAAATAGTGACAGTTTTACCTCTTCCTTTCCAATTTGGATGCCCTTCATTTATTTTTCTTGTCTGATTGCTGTGGTTAGGACTTCCAATATTATGTTTAGTAGAAGTAGTGAGAGTGCTCCTTTGCCCATTTTTTAAACAAGTTGTTGTTTTTTTTTGTTTTTTTAATGCTTTTTATTTATTTTTTTATTAGTTTCTGCTTTATAACAAAGTGAATCAGTCATACATATACATCTGTTCCCACATCCCTTCCCTCATGCCTCTCCCTCCCTCCGTGGTTGTTTGTTTTTTGTTGTTGTTGATGAATTGAATGAATTCTTTTATTTTTTGAACATCTTTATTGGAGCATAATAGCTTTACAATGGTGTGTTAGTTTCTGTTTAATAACAAAGTAAATCAGCTATACTTATACATATATCCCCATATCTTTTCAATCTTGCATCTCCCTCCCTCCCACATTCCTTATCCAACCCCTCTATGTGGTCACAATGCACAGAGCTGATCTGCCTGTGCTATGCAGCTGCTTTCCACCATCTATTGGTTTTACATTTGGTAGTGTATATACGTCCATGCCACTCTTTCACTTTGTCACAGGTTACCCTTCCCCCTCCCGTGTCCTCAAATCCATTCTCCAGTAGGTCTGTGTGTTTATTCCGGTCCTGCTCCTAGGTTCTTCATTATTTTTTTTTAATTCCATATATATGTGTCAGCATACTGTATTTGTTTTTCTCTTTCTGACTTACTTCACTCTGTATGACAGACTCTAAGTCCATCCACCTCATTACAAATAACTCAATTTGATTTCTTTTTATGGCAGAGTAATATTTCATTGTATATATGTGCCACATCTTCTTTATCCATTCATCTGTCGATGGACAGTTAGGTTGCTTCTATGTCCTGGCTATTGTAAATAGAGCTGCAATGAACATTGTGGTACATGACCCTTTTTGAATTATGGTTTTCACAGGGTATATGTCCAGTAATGGGATTGCTGGGTCGTATGGCAGTTCTATTTTTAGTTTTTAAAGGAACCTACGTATTGTTCTCCATAGTAACTGTATCAATTTACATTTCCAGCAATAGTGCAAGAGGGTTCCCTTTTCTCCACACCCTGTCCAGCATTTACTTTTTGTAGATTTTTTGATGATGACCATTCTGACCAGGGTGAGGTGATATCTCATTGTAGTTTTGATTTACATTTCTCTAGTGATTAATGATGTTGAGCATTCTTTCATGTGTTTGTTGGTAATCTGTATATCTTCTTTGGAGAAATGTCTATTTATGTCTTCTGCCCATTTTTGGATTGGTTTGTTTGATTTTTTGATATTGAGCTGCATGAACTACTTGTATATTTTGGAGATTAATCCTTTGTCAGTTGATTCATTTGTAAATATTTTCTCCCATTCTGAGGGTTGTCTTTTGGTCTTGTTTATGGTTTCCTTTGTGATACAAAAGCTTTTATGTTTCATTAGGGCCCATTTGTTTATTTTTGTTTTTATTTCCATTTCTCTAGGAGGTGGGTCAAAAAGGATCTTTCTGTGATTTACATCATAGTGTGTTCTGCCTATGTTTTCCTCTAAGAGTTTGATAGTTCTGGCCTTACATTTAGGTCTTTAATCCATTTTAAGTTTATTTTTGTGTATGGTGTTAGGAAGTGTTCTAATTTCATTTTTTTACATGTAGCTGTCCAGTTTTCCCAGCACCCCTTATTGAAGAGGTTGTCTTTTCTCCATTGTATATTCTTGCCCCCTTTATCAAAAATAAGGTGACCATATGTGCTTGAGTTAATCTCTGGGCTTTCTCTCATGTTCCATTGTTCTATATTTCTGTTTTTGTGCCAGTACCATACTCTCTTGATTACTGTAGATTTGTAGTAGAGTCTGAAGTCAGGGATCCTGATTCCTCCAGCTCCGTTTATCTTTCTCAAGATTGCTTTGGCTATTTGGTCTTTTTGGTGTTTCCACACATTGTGAAATGCTTTGTTCTAGTTCTGTGAAAAATGTCATTGGTAATTTGATAGGGATTGCACTGAATCTGTAGGTTGCTTTGGGTAGTATAGTCATTTTCACAATATTGATTTGTCCAATCTAAGAACATGGTATATCTCTCCATATATTTGTATCATCTTTAATTTTTTTCATCAGTGTCTTATAGTTCTCTGCACACAAGTCTTTTTTCTCCTTAGGTAGGTTTATTCCTAGGTATTTTATTCTTTTTGTTGCAATGGTAAATAGGAGTGTTTCCTTAATTTAACATTCAGATTTTTCATCATTAGTGTATAAGAATGCAAGTGATATTTGCATTAATTTTGTATCCTGCTACTTCACCAAATTCATTGTTTAGCTCTAGTTCTTTTCTGGACAGTCTTTAGGATACTCTATGCATAATATCATGTCATCTGCAAACAGTAACAGCTTTACTTCTTCTTTTCCGATTTGGATTCCTTTTATTTCTTTTTCTTCTCTTATTGCTGTGGCCAAAACTTCCAAAACAGTGTTGAATAATAGTGGTGAGAGTGGGCAACCTTGTCTTGTTCCTGATCTTAGTGGAAATGGTTTCAGTTTTTCACCATTGAGTACGGTGTTGGCTATGGGTTTGTCATATATGGTCTTTATTATGTTGAGGTAAGTTCCCTGTATGCCTTCTTTCTGGAGTGTTTTTATCATAAATGGGTGTTGAATTTTGTCAAAAGCTTTTTCTGCATCTACTGAGATGATCATATAGTTTTTATTCTTGAATTTTTTAATATGATGTATCAGATTGATTGATTTGTGTATATTGAAGAATCCTTGCATTCCAGGAATAAACCTCAGTTGATCATTGTGTATGATCCTTTTAATGTGCTGTTGGATTCTGTTTGCTAGTATTTTGTTGAGGATTTTTGCATCTATGTTCATCGTGGATATTGGCCTATAGTTTTCTTTCTTTGTGACATCTTTGTCTGGTTTTGGTATCAGGATGATGGTGGCCTCGCAGAATGAGTTTGGGAGTGTTCCTCCCTCTGCTGTATTTTGGAAGAGTTTGAGAATGATAGGTGTTAGCTCTTCTCTTAATGTTTGATAGAATTCACCTGTGAAGCCATCTGGTCCTGGGCTTTTGTTTGTTGGAAGATTTTAATCACAGTCTCAATTTCAGTGCTTGTGATTGGTCTGTTTATATTTTCTATATCTTCCTGGTTCAGTCTTGGAATGTTGTGCTTTTCTAAGAATTTGTCCATTTCTTCCAGGTTGTCCATTTTATTGGCATAGAGTTGCTTGTAGTAATCTCTCATGATCCTCTGTATTTCTGCAGTGTCAGTTGTTACTTCTCCTTTTTCATTTCTAATTCTATTGATTTGAGTCTTCTCCCTTTTTTTCCTGATTAGTCTGGCTAATGGTTTATCAATTCTGCTTATCTTCTCAAAGAACCAGCTTTTAGTTTTATTGATCTTAGCTCTGTTTCCATCATTTCTTTTTCATTTATTTCCGGTCTGATCTTTATGATTTCTTTCCTTCTGTTAACTTTTGGAGTTTTTTGTTCTTCTTTCTTTAACTGTTTTAGGTGTAAGTTTAGGTTGTTTATTTGAGATGTTTCTTCTTTCTTAAGGTAGAACTGCTCTTGCTTCATCCCTTAGGTTTTGGGTAATCTTGTTTTCATTGTCATTTGTTTCTAGGTATTTTTTTTTATTTCCTCTTTGATTTCTTCAGTGACCTCTTGGTTATTAAGTAGTGAATTGTTTAACCTCCAAGTGTTTGTATTTTTACAGTTTTTTTTTTTTCATGTAATTGATATCTAGGCTTACAGCATTGTGGTCGGAAAAGATACTTGATACGATTTAAATTTTCTTAAATTTACCAAGGGTTGATTTCTGACCCAAGATATGATCTATCCTGGAAAATGTTCCATGAGCACTTGAGAAGAAAGTGTATTCTGTTGTGTTTCGATGGAATGTACTATAAATATCAATTAAGTCCATCTTGTTTAAGGTATCATTTAAAGCTTGTGTTTCCTTTTTTATTTTCAATTTGGATGATCTGTCCACTGGTGAAAGTGGGGTGTTAAAGTCTCCTACTATTATTGTGTTACTGTTGATTTCCCGTTTTATGGCTGTTAGTATTTGCCTTATGTATTGAGGGGTTCCTATGTTGGGTACATAAATATTTACAATTGTTACATCTTCTTCTTGGATTGAGGCCTTGATCATTATGTAGTGTCCTTCTTTGTCTCTTGTAATCGTCTTTGTTTTAAAGTCTATTTTGTCTGATATGAGAATTGCTACTCCAGCTTTCTTTTGATTTCTGTTTGCATTGAATACATTTTTCCATCCCCTCACTTTCAGTCTGTATGTGTCCCAAGGTCTGAAGTGGGTCTCTTGTAGGCTGCATATATAAGGGTCTTATTTTTGTATCCATTCAGCCAGTCTATGTCTTTTGGTTGGAGCATATATTCCATTTACATTTAAGGTAATTATCAATATTTTCTCAGTCCCCTTCTTTTTCTCTTTTTCTTCTGAGACCCCAATATTTCAAATGTTGGTGCATTTAGTATTGTCCTAGAGGTCTCTCAGGCTGTCCTCAAATCTGTTCATTCTTTTTTCTTTATTCTGCTCTGCAGTAGTTATTTCCACTATTTTATCTTCCAGGTCACTTATCTGTTCTTCTGCCTCAGTATTCTCCTCTCAATTCCTTCTAGAGAATTTTTAAATTCATTTATTGTGTTGTTCATCAATGTTTGTTTGCTCTTTAGTTCTTCTAGGTCCTTGTTAAACGTTTCTTGTATTTTCTCCACTCTGTTTCCAAGATTTTGGATCATCTTTACTGTCATTATTCTGAATTCTTTTTCAGGTAGACTGCTTATTTCCTCTTCATTTGTTAGGTCTGGTGCATTTTTTAACCTTGCTCCTTCATCTGCTGTGTGTTTCTCTGTCTTCTCATTTTTCTTAAATTACTGTGTTTGGGGTCTCCTTTTTGCAGGCTGCAGGTTTGTAGTTCCCGTTGTTTATGGTGTCTGCTCCCAATGGCTAAGGTTTGTTCAGTGTGTTGTGTAGGGTCCTTGGTGGAGGGGACTAGTGTCTATGTTCTGGTTGATGAGGCTGTATCTTGTCTTTCTGGTGGTCAGGTCCATGTCTGGTGGTGTGTTTTGTGGTGTCTGTGACCTTATTATGATTTTAGGTAGCCTTTCTGTTAATGGGTGGGGTCATGTTCCTGTCTTGCTAGTTGTTTGGCATAGGGTATCCAGCACTGTAGCTTGCTGGTTGTTGAGTGGAGCTGGGTCTTGGCGTTGAGATGGAGATCTCTGGGACATTTTCACAGTTGATATTATGTGGATTTGGGAGGTCTCTGTTGGAACAATGCCCTGATCTCGTCTCTCCCACCCCAGAGGCACAGCCCTGACTCCCGGCTGGAGCACCAAGACCCTGTCATCCACACGGAAAAAGAGAAAACGGGAAATAATACTATATCATTGCTCCCAAAGTCCACCACCTCAATTTGGGATGATTTGTTGTCTATTCAGGTATTCCACAGATGCAGAGTATATCAAGTTGATTGTGGAAATTTAATCTGCTGCTTCTGAGGCTGCTGGGAGAGACTTCCCTTTCTCTTTTTTGTTTGCACAACTTTGGAGGAAGCTGGTGTTCAGCTTTGGATTTGGCCCCGCATCTGGGTGTAGGTTGCCTGAAGGCATCTGTTCCCGCTCAGACAGGACGGGTTTAAAGGAGCAGCTGATTAGGGGGCTCTGGCTCATTCAAGCTGGGTGGAGGGAGGGGTACAGAATGCAGGGTGAGCCTGTGGCAGCAGAGGTCCACATGACATTGCACCAGCCTGAGGTGCCATGTGTTCTCCTTGGGAAGTTTTCCCTTATCATGGCACCCTGACAGTGGTGGGCTGCACAGGCTCCCAGGAGGGGAGGTGTGGATAGTGACCTGTGCTTGCACACCGGCTTCTTGGTGGCTGCAGCAGCAGCCTTAGCATTTCATGCCTGTCTCTGGGCTCCATGCTGGTAGCCACAGCTCACACCCATCTCTGGAGCTTGTTTAAGCAGCACTCTTAATTCCCTCTCCTTGTGCACTAGGAAACAAAGAGGCAAGAAAAAGTCTCCTGTCTCTTCAGCAGCTTCAGACTATTTTCCAGACACACTCCTCGCTAGCTGTGGTGCACTAGCCCCCTTCAGGCTGAGTTCACACAACCAACCCCAGTCCTTTCCCTGGGATCTGACCTCTGAAGCCAGAGCCTCAGCTCCCAGCCCCAATCCATCCTGGTGGGTGAGCAGACAAGCCTCTCGGGCTGGTGAGTGCTGGTCAACACTGATCCTCTGTGTGAGAATCTCTCCTCTTTGCCCTCCCAACCCCTGTTGCTGTGCTCTCCTCCATGGTGCCGAAGCTTACCCCTCCACCACCTGTAGTCTCTGCCCGTGAAGGGGCTTCCTAGTGTGTGGAAACCTTTCCTGCTTCACAGCTCCCTCTCACTGGTGCAGGTCCCATCCCTGTTCTTTCGTCTCTGCTTTTTTCCTTTCTCTTTTGCCCTACCCAGGTACATGGGGAGATTCTTGCCTTTTGGGAGGTCTGAGGTCTTCTTCCAGTGTCCAGTAGGTGTTCTGTAGGGGTTGTTCCGCATGTAGATGTATTTCTGATGTATTTGTTGGGAGGAAGTTGATCTCCACATCTTACTTTTCTGCCATCTTGAAGCTCCCTCCTGCATGAATTCTTATATATTTTGGATATTGACCCTTTATTGGATATATGTTTTGCAAATATCTCCTCATTCATTTGGTTGTCTTTTCATTTTCTTGATGGTTTCCTTTGCTCTGAAAAAGCTTTTAGCTTGATGTCACCCTGTTTGATCATTTTTGTTTTTGTTCCTTTGCTGAGGAGACATACTTTGAAAAATATTGCTAAGACCAATGTCAAAGAACATACTACAAATGTTTCCTTCTAGAAATTTTATGGCTTTAGGTCTCATATTCAAATATTTAATCCATTTTGGGTTGATTTCTGTGTATAGTGTGAGATATTCTTCTAGTTCCTTTTCCTTTTTATTTATTTATTTATAATTTTTTTTTTGTATGTAGTTGTTCAGTTTTCCCAGCACCATTTATTGAAGAGATTATCTATTCTCCATTGTATGGTCTTTGCTCCACTGTCATAAATTAATTGTCCATGTATGTGTAAGTTTATTTCTTGGTTCCCATTTCTGTTCCATTGTGGAAATCAGTATGGAGGTTCCTCAAAAAATTAAGAATAAAACTACTCTATGACCCAGATATTCCACTTCTGGGTATTTATCTGAAGAATACTTAAACACTAATTCAAAAAGATATATGCACCCCTATGTTGCATTATTTACAGTAACCAAGATATGGAAACAACCTATGTGTCTATCAACAGATGAATAGATCAAGAAGACGTGATATATATAGTGGAATATTATTCAGCCATAAAAAGATGAAATCCTCCATTTGCTACAAGATGGATGGACCTTGAGGGTATTGTGGTAAGTGAAAAATGTCTGAACTAGAAAGACTAATACCATATGATTTCACTCATACATGGACTATAAAAAACAAACCAAAAAACAAAATAAGTGAATAAAAGAAAACAAACATGTAGATACAGAGTAGAGAGTAGTAGTGGTTACTAGAGGGGAAGGGGCAGGGGGGAGGACAAAATGGGTAAAATGATCAACAGTATGGTGAAAGATGGAAACTAAATTTTTGGTGGTGAGCACACTGTAGTGTATACAGAAGCAGATTTATAATGTCTACATGAAACATATAATGTTGTAAACCAATGTTACCTCGGTATAAAATAAAATAAATAATGACATAGACTCAAATTAAAAAAAAAAACCCTATTCATATCTGGTATTATAACTTATAAAATATCCAAAATGTGTTATATATTTCATTCAATATGAAATCTTGTATTTATCATATTTTCAAAACATGTTCATATATATTAGGTAACTGTAGATTCACAATGGCTCAGTGAAAGGTAGGAAAGTTATTATAATTTCTGTTTTATTCTTCCAGTTTTATTGAGATATAATTGACATACAACACTGTGTAAGTCTAAGGTGTACAACATAATTTGACTACATGCATCATGAAATGATTATCACAGTAAGTTTAGTGAAAATCCATCATCTTGTATAGGTACAACATTAAAGAAATAGAAGCAATTTTTTTTTCTTGTGATGAGAGGTCTTAGGATTTACTCTCCTAACTTTCATATATAACATAGAGTGATGTTAATTATCATGTTGTACATTATATCCCTAGTACGTATGTATTTCATAACTGGAAGTTTGTACCTTTGACTGCTTTCACTCAATTTCCCCTCCCCCCACCTCCCTGTCTCTGGTAAACACAAATATAGTCTCTTTCTGTATGAGTCTTTGTTTGTTTGTTTCCTTATGAAGTATAATTGACATACAACACTATGTTAGTTCCTGTTACACATCATTTCTGTTTTAAAGGTGAGGAAATCGCAGCTTAAGTGATACCATTCAGACTCAATATATTCTTACTTTGACCAAGCCAGTGTGACTTTTCAAACAATTTTGTGGGTTTTAAAAAATACAGGGCTTCCCTGGTGGCGTAGTGGTTGAGAGTCCGCCTGCTGACGCAGGGGACACGGGTTCGTGCCCCGGTCCGGGAAGATCCCACATGCCGCAGAGTGGCTGGGCCCATGAACCATGGCCACTGAGCCTGCGTGTCCGGAGCCTGGGCTCCACAAGGGGAGAGGCCACAGCGATGAGAGGCCCGCGTACCGCAAAAAAAAAGAAAAAAAAAAAGAAAAAAAAATACAGTAGGGCTTCCCTGGTGGCGCAGTGGTAGAGAATCTGCCTGCTAATGCAGGGGACACGGGTTCGAGCCCTGGTCTGGAAGGATCCCACATGCCGTGGAACAACTAGGCTCGTGAGCCACAACTACTGAGCCTGAATGTCTGGAGCCTGTGCTCCACAACAAGAGAGTCCGCCATAGTGAGAGGCCTGCGCACCGTGATGAAGAGTGGCCCCCGCTTGCCACAACAAGAGAAAACCCACACACAGAAATGAAGAAGCAACACAGCAAAAATAAATAAATTAATTAATAAACTCCTACCCACAACATCTTCTTTAAAAAAATACAGTAAATGCTTGGTATACATATTGAGAAGAATTAGAAAAATAAAAGTTGGGATGCAAGTATTTTTGCAATTGTCCCTAACCCTCCTCTACACATGCACTAATACATGCTGACACAGAACCATCTAAATTCAAAAAGGTCCACTGAAATTTTGAGATATCATTACAATTTAAAAAATTGTGTTATGCCAGCTCAGCTTAGACAGAAAGTGTAGAATTTCACTTAATGGGCTTCCCTGGTGGTGCAGTGGTTGAGAATCTGCCTGCTAATGCAGGGGACACGGGTTCGAGCCCTGGTCTGGGAGGATCCCACATGCCACGGAACAACTAGGCCCGTGAGCCACAACTACTGAGCCTGCGAGTCTGGAGCCTGTGCTCCACAACAAGAGAGGCCGCCATAGTGAGAGGCGCACGCACCATGATGAAGAGTGGCCCCCGCTTGCCACAACTAGAGAAAGCCCTCGAACAGAAACAAAAACCCAACACAACAAAAATAAATAAATAAATTACTAAACTCCTACCCTCAACATCTTCTTAAAAAAAAAATGCCCATACTCTTAAGGAGAAGGCCATTTGGTCACATTTTTTCATAGGCTGTTTTCATAAGCCTTGTAGATGTATTCATTCATTTGTGACTTTAAAGTTTGGCCTATTCCAACAAAACGTTCACTAATACAAAAGATTTCAAATAGCCATATGACAATCTCACCACAGTGCTGTCTACTTCTGTTCCACTTCAACACACATCCTTATGGTTACACTCTTGACCTTGTATTACTCCATTCATTTGTTAAACACTCCATTTAAGCTCCATCATTCCTGTATACAAGTTTGCTCCTATTCTGTCTTAGGTGTTCTTACTTCTACAGCATTGTTCTTTTCTTAAAATTTAAAACCCTATTCTATTTTCTTCTCTTTATTGTAACCCTTCTGCCTTCTGCTTTACTCCCTCCGCTGTTGAGCCTTGACCCCATGATCTGTAATTCAAACCATGACCTTAACAATTTTCTTGGCTCTTGCCTCTACCTCAAATCCACCTAACACAAACCCAACTCTGGGACAATATAGATCTCTACCCTTTAGCACTCAGGTTGCTGTGGCAGCTGGAGGGACAGACAGAGCTGTAGAAAGATGCGCTTCAACATCAATGGTGCCACAATAACCTCACCTAATGCCACTCAACAGCATTTGGTTCTTCAAATGTTTTAGGGTTTTCCTAGTATCTCCTACTGTCCACAAGTATTTCAAGTTTTTTACATCTCCCCAGTCTTCTGACCCAACATCTCTGCCTTTACACTTAACAGGTAATATACACTGCCTCCTACTTCACAGGGAGTTATCGGATGAGATCCTTAAGAATGGAAATATTGATTTGGATTAAAAATATAACAGCATACTGTTAGTAACCACATCACTTGCCAATGCTTTCAACTACCTGCATTTAAGGACTGCCTATTGAAAACCATATTTAAAGCTATCAGTAGTTTCTTTAAATATTTAATCTTAAATGTCATGAAATTTCAGTTAAGCAAATAAGAAATATTGACTTGCAAAACTTCTTGAATTTAAATTTTATGGATATATCAGACATAAGTACATCAAATTTGGTAGCTCTTAATAAAGTCAGACAATAGATGAAATGGAAAAACACAGATTTTTTTTGGCAGTAACAGGCAGTAAAATGAGCCACCACACACTGCCAAGCTGCAGAGTTCTGTAGACCAGTTCTGCAATGTGGTATGTAGTTTGTGGCAACTATCTGCTGAAATCTCTTTACTTCTTGTCATTCAGCTCACATGAAATTAAAATACCGATAGAAACAGTTTCTGCAGGGAAACTGGAAAAGTCAATCGGAAAGTCAATAAGGGTTTCATGAGATTATACAGTCTATTTTCTTGATACTTCTACTATTCTTATGTAACAGAATTAAGAATAAATTGTAACAGAAAGTAGACTCTGCCAAGTGCAAGCAAAAATGTAAGGACAGTTATGGGTTAGGTCAAATGCAGTACAGTATAAGATTCACCACAGAAATCAAAGACTGCTTTCAATGGCAGCTTTAATAGTAGGAAAATTAAAATAAAAAGTAAACCTTAGCTCTATAATAAAAAGCTATGTGTAAATTTCACGGTTAGGAACTTCTCGACTCCCCACCTCTGTGCTCACATATTCCAGCTTGGTATAGGTTTTGCCTTTTCAGTTGATTCAAGACTTAGTTCCCATTCCAGTTTAAAAACACCAAACATAAGAATTCCTTGTCTCAGAAAACACTATGTCACTATCAAGACTTGTTGATAAATGTAGAGAACAGAATGAATGCTTAATTTTGTGACCCTGTTATCAGGTGTTTTTCTACACCCTGAAGGCCCCTGGCTTGGTTTCACGGCTCTCTGCAATGATCCCAGGGCTCAGAAGCATCCTCTTTATAGCCTCCATTAATGCATTTTTTTTTTTTGTCTAAGCTGATCTCCTGGACTCTGAAACCTACTTTCCTGCTTGGATCTAGAGTTCCTATTCTCTCTCACTTAGTCTGGTTATCTTTCCTGACCATTGGTGGCCCTTAACTCTATAAACCCTGGATATCTTCCAGTCCTTCTGCCCTGGTCTCTTCAGACCTGTATCCTTCTACTGATATTGGAACAACTAGCAAGAACTACCCATTCCAGAAGGGATTCATGGTAGCCTCACCCAAAAACTATTGCAATAGCCCAAGATAATCAGAAGACACCAACTAAATTCTATATCGGGGTAAGACAAAAAAATCTGTAACTTAAAGTTATACTTTTAGTTCATTTACAACTGGGCAAATGGTGTATGCATTCAAACTAATACAACTGATTCTATTAATCTTTCAATTATTATTTCATGCTGAAAATGCTAACTTAGAGGAAGAACATCTTAATATATATATTGCACATATAACATTGGACAACATTCTTAGAGAAGGTCTTTATAATTTTGAAAGTAGATTGACTGTTTATTATAAATAAAATTCAGAGTCAAAATAATGTGGTTAAACTTCCACTGAATATGTGTTTTTAAAAAGAAACAAATAAATATTTGCTAAAATAATTAAGATCTTTATAAGCCAATGTTTCCTGAAAAAAAATCATCTTCCACCATGATAATTGTTATGTCGTGAAAGAATACCTTTAAAAGGAAAAGTGGAATCTTTGGAAACTGTTTGTGGTTCACTATTACAAAATGTTAAAGCATAATTATCTAAAGATTATTAAAAAGACCATAAGCATTGATCACCTTCTACTTGTTTTTGGAAAAATTACAAATAAGTATATTAAGATGCTTTTCTAATTTATATTTGTGAAGCAACATAGGGGAAAACTGCATTTAAGCAGGGAGTTTTTATAATCAAGTAACTGATTGTTAATAATCACAATTATGTGCAGTTTGAGGTTTTCCACAGCATTACCATGGTCAAATAAAGTGGGATAATTCAGAAGCAATATACACATCAAACCTCAGACCAAAAAAAACATGATTAGCTTATACTGATGTGTTTTATAAAGTAAATATAAAAGGTCAGAGCTGCAACAGTTCAGCAGGAAGCAGTATGTCTCCATAAAATCACAACAACAGCAACATTCAGCTACAGGTAAACTATTCTAAACATTTAAATAAATTTGCTTTATGAAAATGACCAATTTTCTTCCTTATACAGAAGTTTATTTTTGATAAGGGTTATATATATTTGAGAGCAAATTTTGAGTCAAAAGACTTGATCTCAATGAGGTAAAGAGCAGAAAAAACACGTTGAGAGATTCTGGCTCAGGTCAGATGGGATCAGCAGGCTCTACATTGTCTCTACCTGTGCCGTGTGTGAAGCAGTTATTTGAGGACTCCAGAAAGCATCATGCATGTTGGGGGAGAACGTGAAATGACACTGAACTGGTGGGGGAGTTTTCTACTTTTTTTAACCTTCCATTATCCCCTAGCCTAGACTCAAGTCAGTCCATAACTTGGAAGTGGGCACTGTCACGGTTAAAGAGAAATCTGAGGGGAATTTTTCTTATGGGTTCTCAAGCAGGTGAACATTATATTAGTGCTGCATCAACAGCCCTACAACACATTTTCATTCAATGAGTCTTTGACAATTATTTACTGAGTGCATATCATGAGCCAGGCATTTCTCTTGTCTCTGGTGATGGTCAATAAATAAAACAGACAGGGATCACTGGATCTTGCATTCTAGTAAAGGAAGACAGATAATAAACAATATACCCAATAATTAAGCAAATTATAAGGTGGTTTAGAAGGTGACGAGTACTTTATAAAAAGGTAAGACAATACAGCAGGGTAAGGGGATCAGGAGAGCCAGCAGGGGAAGCAAGATGAAGATTCAAGAAGGGTTTTGGGAAGATTCATTGGAAAAAGTAACCTCTGAACACAGATCTGCAAAACATGAAGAAGTCTATGATGCTAAAATAAGGGGAGTGGGTTTCAAAAAGAAGAACAGCCTGAACAAAGGTAAAGAGCAAAGGTTAGAGTGGCTGAGGCAGAGGGAACGGGGAAATCACAGAGCATGAGGTCAAGAGGGTCTTGAAGGCCATAATAAATTCTTAACTTTGACTCGGCTCAAAGCAGGGGCCATTGTAGGGCTTTGAGCACAGGATTCATATTAACTGCTGACAGTTTAAAATGGCTGCTATGTTGAAAATAGACTATGTGGAAGCCATAGAATAAATACAGTAACGACAATAGCAATTTTATAGGGCTTTCTTATAAAATATGACTCTGTGATCATACACAAATATGTGTGTATATGTATATACATATATACATATGTGTGTGTGTGTGTGTGTGTGTGTGTGTTCTTTGCCAAGAACCTAAGGGACTCTGATCCATGGAAAACGCTACAGGAATAGTAATTTATGACTTTATTTATGATCTAAAGGCCTGCATATCTTATAGACAATCTTCAGTAAACATTATGTCTCACTACTAAGCTTTGATAGGAATTGGGCAGGATCAGGCAGGATCTGAAGGGCAGGTCTTTTGTGTTGCCAGTCAAAGGTATAACCATCTGTTTTGAAAGTTTACAGTTAAATTAAAAAAGCTGGTCTACGTACTAACTGACAGAGGGCTAGTTTGGGTTATCACTGATTTACAGAAGAATTGGTAGGGGTGATAAATGGCAGTGAAAAGAAATAAGGGGTCTCCTTAGGATGCCTGTCTTGGTAGAAAGAAACATGACCTCAAGTCTCAATCAGCTTGTGAGGAGGCAGTAACTACGGGCACCTCCAAGACTATCCTCAGGAAACGGCTGCAGTCGTTCCTAATCCATGGGCTGCAGACCCCAGGAGGTCAGATTTTTTGTGGGAGGTGTCAAGCTTTTGCAAAGGTGTCTGTTTATCTACATTTGCTTGTGAATTTTAGTTTTCAATTACTGTAAAAGTATAACTACTACATTGGGAAGATCTAGTAAATTACCCAAAGTTAAATATGTTTACGATATGGGGGGCTATTTTTATCATCAGAAAATAAGTTATTTATGATAAATATTATAGATATATGCCAAAATTATTGATTTTCATCTCTGTTTTATGACAAAAAATAATGCCAGTTATTTAGGCCAGGTAACTCTTAGGTTGTGACAATAAAATAGGATGCTAATTTTATGAAAATCAGATGCATAACTGTTGTTTTGGAGACAGGTATGATTAAAGAGAAACGATTCTCAATGGTAAACATATTTGTTAATCAATCTGTTCTTATTTCTCACAAAGATAACAGTGGACTCATTGATTATCAAATACCACTTGAGTTGGTTGCTGCTTAATAGTGAAACAAAGTATGGCAGTAAATATGCTTGAAGGGGACACTGCTGCAGTCAAATATGTTCACAAGTAGAGAATGTCCCATGTCAATCTGTTTTACCTAAGACTATGTTCTGAGCATGAAATGAGATGGTCTAAGGTGATGTTAAATTATGGCACTTAGTGTTATGTAATATGTTATGAATCTAAGAGAACACCTGAGAATACAGAAATTTCAGGATGAGATAAATACAATTGTTGTAAGGACTCACTTTCCATAAGCAAAGATATTTATATAATGTTATCTGAAGTGTGGTGAGAATAAGCGAGACAATTTCCCAAACAAAGGGATACTTGGTCAAATAAATATTGCAAACAGGGTTAAAAAGTTAGTGAAGCTTTGGAACCCCTCAGAGCCTTTAAAATGGTAATATGGGTGTGAATATCTAAGAAGGAAATACTGAAGGCAGTATTTTCTAAACTTAAGTGACCAAAGGACCCTTCTAACTTTTTTCTTTTCCCATAGACCATGGTGTAGAATGAATATTTCACAGAATATTTTGCAAAATGGTGTTCTAACCCCTTCTAAATTAAGAGAGTTCCCTAATGTAGTCTGCTTGGGGCACACAGCCTGCAGAATCTTACAGGCACCCCCTTATCCTCCACATTTTGATGTGAAAGCCTGTATATGAGCCCTGATAAATCCAAGTGAAAGGTTTCTTATTGATAACCACACTTGTGATCTATAAGTTAGAATAATTTTTTAGCAATATGTTAAAAACTAAGCCTGACAAAACTTTGTTTCCTCCAGACAGCTTTTAAGAATCTCATACTTTGCCCTATGGATTGGCCAATTTTATTTTTTTCAGTTGACTTTATGAAATGTAATGTTATCTAAAGACAGACTATGATCTAGATCCAGAAATTTACTCCTTTCGCTCTGAACATACTACAACACAAAATGCCAAACCTCCTTGTACTGCAGTTCGTTACCACATGGATCCATTTATAGAAAAAAATCAAGAGTGAACCTAAAAGTTCTATTACTTAGGGTTCACTGTATCAAAATTGGTGTTATAGAGGGATAACACTGCTCTTTAGAAACCCACACATATCATATATACATATGTGTTGTAGAAGAATTTCTTGTAAACATAAAAATTCAGTTAAACATTTTTAACCTTTCACATTGCAAGAGGCTACTTACATTACCAAACATAAAATAGATAGCTAGTGGGAAGCTGCCTCATAGCACAGGGAGATCAGTTCGGTGCTTTGTGACCACCTAGAGGAGTGGAATAGGGAGGGTAGGAGGGAGGGAGACACAAGAGGGAAGAGATATGGGAACAGATGTGTATGTATAACTGATTCACTTTGTTATAAAGCAGAAACTAACACACCATTGTAAAGACATTATACTCCAATAAAGATGTTAAAAAAAATTACTGAGGCAGACAGTGCATGTAAGGGTATCAGGCAGCATGGGGCTTGTAAAGTATAATCTAACTCTGATTTCTGACTTCAGGGAGCTGGGTTTCCAGGGGACAGGGGACATATAAATGTGTAAATAGCACATCCACTGTCAACTTGCATTTCTCTCCAGCATATTAGACCTGCACTAGCATATTGATCAAATTTTAATTTCTGAAAGTAGACTATTTCTAAAAGATACAATTTTTTTCTTCCTTGAAATTAACAACCTATTATTACTTGTTGTGATTGGATTTTTGAAATTTTTAAAAAGTAACCTCTGAGGAACAATTACTTAATGTGATTTATAGATATTGTGTTATCTAAAAAAATAAATTAAGCAATCATTGTCTTGGTCTAGCTTTCAAGTGATTTTAACATAAATAACAGATGAATGAGCTACATAGCAGTGGCAGAAAAATGCTTCAAAAGAAAACCACTTGAGCAGATTTCTACACAGGTGTTTAGGAAAAAAATAGAGTCTATCAACAGGATAAAAAAATCTTTAGTCAAATATGTATACATTTTGTTCTACACATGAGTAAACATCTGGATACCTAGACATATTGAGATATTTTAGTGTTTAACTTTATATTGCATTATAAATAATTCAGGAATATCAATGGATAACTGCAGAGAATTTGTTAATCACAGCACTTGGCTGAGGAGTGTAAGTTAAGTCTTGTTGCTCTTTGGTAAAGGGGAGTTTGATGTTGACTACCTAGAGCTGAGATGGAAAAAATATAGGGAAAATGCTGAAATCAAATGATAAGAGCTCGGAGGGTTTTTCCATACCCTTCTGTGAGGGCTTAAGGTTCACCATGTGCTAGCAGCCAGGTTCAGGTTCACGACCCTTGAAACATCTGCACCCAGACCAATCATGCCCTTATGCCTGTGGAGTCTTGAAGGGCTTAAGAGGAGGCAAGAGGGACCAGATTCCAGGCTGCTGCAGTGTGGCCTGGAGCCAGGCTTGGGAGGAGCACAGGAGGACATCAGGCCTCCTGCTCTTTTCCTATTTCTGAGTATTTACACTCAGATAATAAAAGTCAAGTGGGAATTGGAGAGATGTTTAGTTTTCAGGTCAACATTATTTTCTGCAGTTACTTTTGCCCCTGTAACTCCATCCTTGATACATGTAGAGGCCACAAAGCAAGGGGGGATGGATGTTTTCCAGACTGGCTGGATGTGAGTTGTGGAAAATCTAATATCCTAATAATATCCTAAAAACAGTCACTCCAGTCACCAATACATGGAAACACTTTTTTTTTTGTAATATTATACAATTATTTTTATTCCCAAAGAACCAGAAATAAGTAATAGGTACAATTTAAATTATGGATGCTCTGGACTGCGGGAAAACTTTCCTATTACAGAGAATGTTAAGGCATTTTCTTGCCAGGAGAATAGAGAGCAATGGGGCTCCCAATATTCTGAGGGATAATGTTTAGAGAATCACTTCCAATGATGTGGAGGTTTGAGTGACTTCAATAAAGTAATCTGAAGTGTAATAGACAACCCACAGTCAAGTTTCTTCACTCGTGTATATTTTTATAGTGAACTATATTTCCTGATTTTATTACTTAGATAAGAAGTTTAGGGTCAGTTGGCAACAGTCAGTAAAACTTCACATTTATGCAGCGTATACAGAATTTTACTCCTGCTGAAAGTCTTATGATTGATATTGAGGGAAAATAAATCTCTGGATAAAGTACTTTCTAAATGTAATAAATTGATATAGCATTTGTATCCTGATTAAAATGAAATTTGAAAGTGAGAATTATGCTAAAAGGTAATAAATTACACTTTGGTCGTAAAATTACCTCATCATAAGATAAAATATTCATTCATTTAAGAAGATAACTGTAAGAAAACCTACATTTCTATTATAATTACCTTCAGGAAGTTTGAGGCAAAATGACCTGTGCTTTTCAATATAAATCATTTAATTTTCTAATATAGAACAAATTCAACATTTTAATGGGGTTTTAGTCATGCATTTTTATAATTCCTTTTCCCATACTAAGCATTTGATGTTTCTAGCATAAGACCCTTAAACTTGGATCCATGATGTAGATCCCCTGGACTTTTGTGTAAAATATTAAGGTGAGTGTGCCTTTTTCTAGGCAGAGTATCTGGAGGTTTCATCTGTTTCTAAAGTGACCTCAAAGTGAACAGTGATCTACCTAGCAGAAGAAAATGACACTGAATCTTAAGGATCCAAAGTCTTTATGATTTCATAGGATGTGACAGCCCAAGTTTTTTTTTTTTTTTTTATGGTCTATAAATAATATAAAGTTTGTTTTTTTTTCCCCAGCTTTACTGAGGTATATTTGACAAATAAAATTGTAAGATATACAAAGTATACAATGTGATGCTTTGATATATGTGTACATTGTGAAAGAATTCCCCCCAACTGAGTTGTTTTACATCCATCACCTCACATATTTACCTTTTTTTTTTTCCAAGTCTTAATATTGTGCCTAGCTGCATATGTGCATACTTTATAAGCATTCTAACCCTGACTTCATCTTTTTGGAATGTGGATTTTATGAGACCTAAGAGGCCATGAAACCACTGGAATAAGGTGAATATTCCTGGTTCAGACATTTTATTTTTTCCTTGCCTCCCCTTGTCCTGTATTTAAAAGAAACATCTCCCTAAATAGTAGCATAATCAGGTGTTTATTCATTCATATATTTATAATTTCTAAAAATCAAGCTAATTTAAGCAACACTAAGAACATATTTGGGAGATTTATCAAATAATTCATTTGATACATATTTATTATGGATGGCATAGTGTTATGAACTAAGGTCTATCAAAATTATGTATTTTCAACTGGAATACATTTTAAAGGAATTAGGATTTGTGCTATTTTCTTTTAAAATTTAAGAACTATCCTGTTCAGTTAAAGTCATACAAACATAGCAACACATATGAAGTTATAATTGTAATTTTGTGCTTTGTTTGAATTATTAGACTATGGTAGGATTTCTCTCCCCTATGTTTACAGGAAACAAATAGATAAAGGCCTCCACTGAAATTTAAGAAAAGAAGGAAGAAAGGGAGAAAAAAGTAAAGAAAGAAATACCTTATAGTAACACTATATCAGTGAAATATGAGGCAGAAAAATATTAGGTTTTATTTGCAAGTGCTTTGATATTTAAGTTAATTTTCCAAGCTGTGCGCTTTGAATCAGTAATCACAGATACATGCAGAATGAGAATAAGGGGCACAGTGAGAGTACAGCGGAAAGGAGATCCAAGGGGCAGAGAGAGAGGGAGCACCATCTCTGAAGGAAAAACAAGCTTGGGAGGGGTCAGGAAGCCTGAGGGAGCAGAAGTGGGGGGAGGAGGGGCGTGGTTGGTAAATGAGACATGGAGGAGTGGCCAGGCACACAGAGAGGCGGGGCGTTTTCATGTTCGAGGTACTTCTGGGTTTCCCTGCGGTGCCCGGGACCACCCAGGATGCAGTTCTTTGTGAGGCCTTATCACTGTTTTTCCTGATTAGGATTTCCACGAGAATCTGCCTCCAGCCTCTGTCTCCCACTCTCAATCTCTCTCTCCCCCACGCCCCTCTGTTTACTTATTTGTAAATGGTTTTATGATCTAATCTAAATGAATCATTTCTCATAGGGTCTAAATTAAACAGAACAGCCCTCCCCATAGTGAACACTGGTTAAATCTATAACTTCGTTTACTCAGGTAAGAGGACCGTTCATGAAGCAGCGGAATGGTAATTTCAAACAGCACTTTGTTTTTATTCCTGAGAATAACCAGTGGTATATATTCGTTATTTTGGCAGTCCCTAAGAGAAACTATAAACAAAATAGGGAAAGAGATCATTATTAAGAGAAATCTCTGCCAAACATCAGGATTTGAAGATAGACTTAAAATTTGCCGTGTAATATTAGCATTTTTACAACAGCAAATTATTAGCTTCTGGTAATTATGTATCATACTGATCTTGGTAAATACCAAATGGTAAAATGGTAAATACCAAATGAAAATATGCAAAGGTAGTATTTCCTGTTTTATTTAAATCTAGTTTATGTCACTTACCAACAGATTTGTAATTAAATACAGATGTTTAACCCGATCAAATCTTAGACATTCTATTCTGCTTTTATTATCCAAAGTGAGAAAGCCCTGGCTGTCATGTCAGGTGGGCCTTGCTGCGCTGGGTGCTTGTGTAGCTACAGTTGGTGCTCAGTCTTGGTCTCCTCATCTATGTGATGAGCACTGCACATCCTTCTCAGACTTGTGAGGGTAACAAAAGGTAATGCCTATAAGCAACCCACCATATTGCCTAGCGGGTCAGAGATTCTAAACCAACACACTGTCCCTTCCTTAAAGAAAAATCTACAGATGGAAGGTATACAAAGAGAGCAGAAATAAACCACTAACATTCTAACTTTTCTAGTGAAAGACATATTAAAGTGAATTTTACCCTCAGAATTGGCTATTAATGGCAAATAGGAATTGTTACTGACAAATTTATCACTTACATGAATGCTCTGAATTCCCAAATAGGTTATCATAATAATTCTGCCATTAGGGAAACACCTCCATTAGAACTCATGCATATCAAATTAGTAACATCTATACAAAACATATGGAAACTACTGTGTATTTAATCTTTACAGAGGTAGATGTTCATGGAATGCTATGCTTTTTCTCTGTGGAAAGTTTTATTATTTTATTTTAAATACATAATTTGTCACAAAATAAAGTACTTATCTTAGAAGTGTTGCATGATACACAAAGTTAAAATTTAAAGGCTATGGTGTCTATAAACTTACTTTGGATGCTTTTTTCCACATGCTAAGTAAAAAATGATTTCATTAAACTAAACTAACTGTGGAAGACAGTAATTCTGGGAAGATAGTGACCTAAATGCAGCTCCCTTCTTTTTCTTTATCAGCTCTAAAGTAGCAGTATATTTGGGGGGAAATAAATGCTGACATCCTCAGAAGCTTATGTGTACATCAGGCCTTGAACCCGCTGAGAGGCTTAGCTAGCAGAATTGACTGGACTGGCCTTTTATCGCCTGTGGGATGAGTGAGTACATGAAACCAGTGTTGGAAAACTCAGAATGGTCATGGTGGAGTGGATATTTGGGAAAGAGTTTGGCTTGCACAGATCTAAACTTCATCCAAGTGGAAAGCTGCCACAGACCCACTGGAGTATGTCTATTCTCCCTGGTGGGGAGGCCAAGAAGGACCAGAATGGGTGAGTCTTCAAGTCTGTGAAAGTGATGGGAGACTGGAGAACAAGACATTTTTAAGGTTCTCACCATGTTTTTGGTGGCCTGCTTAGTTCTGCACTTTGTGTCCATATGGCAGAGACTATTTCAGTTTCTAACACTTTGGAGCACTACAGTTACCCCCCCCCCCAAAAAAAATGACCTACATCAAGATGGGAAGGGAAAGGAGGAAGAAAAAGGAAAGGACATTGAGAGAAAGCAGAAAAAAGCAGTCAGAAAACCTGCCCAGTGAAATAAAGCTGCTGGAGAGGACAGAAATAAACCTGAACAGAAAAAGAGAAGAACGACCTAGACAATGCAGTTATAGTACTTTCTGAAGAAATACAACAAAACAATATCTACATGATGTCCAACTAAACAGTTCACCTGAATTTGTGGCTTAGCAGACTTTGGAGACCATATCTCTGGAACACATGACTAAAATGATAAGAAGATAGAAACTGTTAGAAAAAGATTATTTGAAGAAAGATCCAGGAGACTTGCCAGAAGTAATAGGAGTTGTTACAAAAGAAGAAAAAAAGGAAAACATATAGAGAAAATATACAAATAATGGGGAGAGAATTGCCCTGAAAGAAAGACCTAACACTGCCAGTAAAAAGAGCTCACCAACGTCCCCGTGGGCAAATGAAGAAAGGGTGGGGCCTGCACGGATCCTGGTGGAATCCTTCAATACTGGGGACAGGTTCAGTAAACTTATACGTGCTCAGAGAGAAAGGACAAAGCTCACCTGCAGTGCTGGGAGCAGGAGGAAAGCAGACCTGCAGCCAGAGGTACTGCAAAAAGGGAAAGCACTGCGTTGTGAGAAGCTGAACTGCTCCCTGAGCTCACTCGGCTGAGAGGAAGAGAAGTAATATTTGATGATCAACAACACTTCCGTAGCCTATCATCCAAATAGCCCATCAGAGGAAAGTACGGGAAGTACAACTCCAACCAACCAACCGAACTAACCAGGTTATTACAGGGCGAGTTTTACAGCCCATCTTTCTCCAATTTCTTAACATCTTCCACCCCACCTGCCAAGACCATCCACAAAGTTCCAGGAGCATCAGACCCTGAGGGGTGGAAACAGTGGCAGGAGCTGAATGAGCAGCTCACAGCTCCTTCACCACCGCTATGCCCCAAGCCATAAATTCAGGGATGAGGGGAGCTTTGAAATGGATTTGAACTTGAAATCATAAATTGGAAATGACTGGACTTAAAACCTGCATTGTGTAAATTAAGACTCTTCTTAAAGTAGAATGAGCATAAAGCTAAGTGATTTGCTCAAACTATTGGTAATGAATAAGGGAGAAGGACAGTGGTTATAGAAAAATAAAACCAATTCCAGTGTACTATACTGAGTACAGACTATCTAGTAAGCCATTTGTACTTGTATTTTAAGGAATTGTATATGCATCCTTACATACACTACGTAGAGAGATTGGGTAGAATAAGCAGAGAAAGGGACAAAGGCAAGAATTAGAGATGAGATAGAAGATACATTTCTTGGAGGAATGAGGACTCTTCCAAGTTCCCTGAATATCTAAGTTGAATACTGTCTAGAGGAATCAAACATTTCCCATTGTAGCTTGCTGAAAGAAGCTTCAGAACAGCAAAATGAGATCAGTTAATCAAGGAAGGGCAATTCAAAATAAGCTTACATTGTATCTTGTGGAGCTGCAAGATAAGCTCTTTAAAAAGTAAGACCTAATTGCAAAAACGAAATTGAAGGCACATTTCAGGAATACATAATTTTGCAAAAATAATCAGTTTTAAAATATAGTATTCTCTGTAAGTTTTTCTTGTTGCGTGAAAATATATGTTTTCAATATGAAATAGTGGGTCATCAACACTGTCAAGAAGCTAATCAAAACACTCTCTTTCTCTGCCCCCCACCGCCTTCTCTCTTTTCACTTTCTGTCTCAATGTCTAACTCACCATTGTCTGTATGGCAATGGTCTTTGTCAACAGTTGATTTTTCTTGACTCTAGAAATAACACTTTCTGTTTGATCAGTGTTGCCTGATCTATCATCACTATTGTCCATACTGTCCTCATTCTCCAATCTGGTCTCCCATTTCCAACTCTCTCTGCAATATTTCTCCATAATATTTATCTTTTAAGTCTTGAAAACAGTTTTCTCATTCTTAAATTCTACAAGGGCAGTGGCTGATGTAAAACAAATTGCTAGAATTGTGCTTGGCATACATTTGATGCTCAGAAATATTCCTTGAATTTAAACAAACTGTTTGCCTTGTACCATTTATGTCACTTATTTAAACAAACCTTTCATATTTCATTAATTAGTGCCATTTATTTTACTTATTTGAATGACTTACTCAGTTAACATTTATATATATATTTTTAACAGATTCTGATTATTGAGCTACTTTTCTGCCTTGTTCCCTTTCTTTGGACCAAATTCTTCAGTAATCATGAGACTTTTTGTCCATCTATAAAAGTATTTTCAGGGTCAATGTTGGCATGTGTTTATTATGTATCTACACATTTGGCAGGATTAGCATTCAGTAAAGTTTTGAATATAATATACATTCTATTGATCTATTGACTTTCCTTAACACTAAAATCCTATAAAATTAAGAGGTGAGATTCTCCCCTTGGAGATCAAACCTGTATCCTTAGGAACTACAATCTGTAACAACACAGATAACTTTTTAGGAATGCTGCTAAGCCTTCATGTTAATGACTACATATGGAATTGCAAAAGCAGTTCTTTTGATTATAATGTCAGTTAATGTGGAAGAAGTAACTCATCAAAATGAAATCAAGGTACTAGTAGAGATGGGAGAATGATGCTCAGCAACTAAAAAGCAATCAAGGCTCATGAAGAGTAGCCTTAGAGAATTCAGAACAGTGGCGTCAAATGAGACCAGAGATAATTAATGATAAATTGTTTCTTAAATAGAAAGCAGATGATCACATCCTGACCCTAGATTCATAAAGTGAACTTTTGATTATCTGTACTGGAGAGGAGTAAGACAACACTTGTATTAGGGTTTGTAGAAAAATCACACTAACAGAATCCATTGCTTCTTTCTTCTGTCTTTCAGGTTATGTCAATCAATTAACAATGCTAAAGAGGTCTTATGTGTCAATAATAATAATAATAATGTCATATTATTATTAATTATATAATTATTATTATTAGTTCTATTCTAAGAACTAGTAATAATTTTAATTATTTTAAAGTCATTGGCCTGTATTATCTATTACAACTTATCAGATAAGAAGAAGTACTCAATATTAGATGATTATAAAATTTTGCAAGTATAATCAGAATATGATCATAGTGCTATAGCAATATAGGAAACATTTCTGTGCAAGTAATAATTACACAAATGCATAGCTTGTGCTTAGTGCTCTTAGCTACCGCACTATTAGACTATAGTTAATTATGGGAAAGAAAAGGGAATTCACTGGTTTTGAAGATAGAAATCTGAGGAAACTCTTGACAACATTTTAGCAACCACCACAACAATGAAGGAATGACATCCAGGTTCTGTTTCCCCCTCTGCATTGGATGTTATTGTTTTACTCTGTACCTGATCACTCTCTGGCCTGACGGATGTTGTTGCCTTACATTGTGAACTCCTGCCATCCCCAGACAAAATGTATCTGCCATGCCCCAACTTGTGGTCTTTTTTTTTTTTTTTAATTAAAAAAATATATATTTATTTATTTATTTTTGGCTGCGTTGGCTCTTCACTGCTGCGTGCGGGCTTTCTCTAGTTGCCACGAGTGGGGGCTACTCTTCATTGCAGTGCACGGGCTTCTCACTGTGGTGGCTTCTCTTGTTTCAGAGCATGGGCTCTAGGTGCGCGGGATCAGTAGTTGTGGCACGCGTAACTTGTGGTCTTGACACATCAAAATTGCTTTTGCTGGCTCGTGGGTTTTTATTTAATACATTGTTTTCCTTATATCCTTCTCACCTGCATAAAAGCTTCCGACCATATTTTCGCTTTTTAATCAAATCATAGCATGAATTTCTATACATTTATATTACATCTATTTCTAAACATTCTTATGTTTATAATCTTCTAAAATGTTATAAATTTTTTTTCAGTGCATGAAAGTCTAGATCTTCTTCCATCTCCAAGACTGAAAATACCCTGCATTTTTTTAATTTTCCTTATATCTATTTACTTTCCTGTATGATTGCAGTTAGCAGTCAGTGTCATTTTCCCATTTCAAAGCTAGGGTTACAGTCTTTGAATTGTCTTTGAAGAACAGAAAGCAAGAATGTCCCCTATTTGCTTTTACCATAAGGAGGAAAAGAGCTTTACTTATCCTCTGTAGTCACACTCTTGGTAGGTTTCCTATATAGGTTTCTAATATTTCAAACTTGAAATTATATAATATGCCCTAATTGGCCCATTTCAAGAATCACATCTTTGTCCAAGATATTTATCAAATCAATGCAGGAGAGAAATAACCCAGAAAGAACCATTATTTTCCGTGCTGAATTGACTTAAAGTCGCGTATGTGAGACTGATAGGACTAACAAAGGACACAGACACTGACACACACACACACACAGAGACAGATATAAAACTTTACATAAGTATAAAAGTTATATGTATACGTGTGTGTGTGTGTGAGAGAGAGAGAGTATTCACGGCACTTTTGGTGTTACTATAATTGACATAAAAATGCTTCAAACAGCATGTTTTCTTTTCTGGTATTTAGGAGGAACTAAACATGTGGTGTTGGGACTGTCCCTCTGGATTTGCTAGTTTTCTATAGGAAAGTGTTTTTGCTGAGATCTGATACACGCACACACACACACACACACACACATCTTTTCTTTAAATGGTACAGACCTTTAGTGACGATCATCAGAGACAACTCAGGCAGGACAAATACTACTTTTCCCGTTCAATAGACTCTAATAATCCCACAGTGCTGGGTCACATGTCCCCCTGGGAAAGTCTGAGGCCATCCATGACAGACTTGGTAGAAATGAGTGTTGTGATCTCTTAATTCTGTCAGTAACTAACTCTTAAGGAGGTAACAAAGTACTCTATTTGTTATTGTGACCTAAATCTAATTTCTTGTTTGTGTGGAAACTCCTCTTTTCATCGTTTTTTACTAAAGGATGTATAAATTCACATTCAATGGGCAGAATTTTGCTTAAGGCTTCATAAGTCTTGATTATGAGATAGTGTATTTTGTTTTAATCATGAGTTACTTATTCAGCATTAGTAAAACTTACTAATTCAACTTAATTTCAGGTGAGAGTCAGCCAATTTAGGAAAATTAAATATAGCCATTATTTTAAAGTAATCTGCTGACTAGGATTGGAAAAAGGGAAGTTGTATTTGGGGATACCAGGGAGTCCCATTCACAAACTATGATGTATTAATAAATGTCGCCCCTAACATTGTGCAAGGCACAGTCTGCACAGCCTTCTGTGGCAGTTCTAGTGCTTGAACTATAAAAAAACAGAGTGTTACAAAATATAATAATGACAATACTTGTTTACCTTTACAGCTTATAAAGGGAAGAGAAGGGCATTCACATTATTAGTTTAGAGTTTTATAACACTTTTGTCGGTATTTGTCAAATAATTTATTTGACACTCCTAACCTGCATTTGCAAGACAAATTAGCTAATATAGCACCGTCTCAAAGCATTAAAGATTTAAAATTAGCAGCATTCACCAGCAACCCCACTACTGGTCATATATCCTGAGAAAACCATAATTCAAAAAGAGTCATGTACCACAATGTTCATTGCAGCTCTATTTACAATACCCAGGACATGGAAGCAACCTAAGTATCCATCGACAGGTGAATGGATAAAGAAGATGTGGTACATATATACAATGGAATATTACTAGGTCATAAAAAGAAATGAAATTGAGTTATTTGCAGTGAGATGGAAGGACCCAGAGTCTCTCATACAGAGTAAAGTAAGTCAGAAAGAGTAAAACAAATACCGTAGGCTGACACATATATATGGAATCTAAAAAAAAAAAAAAAGGTTCTGAAGAAAGTAAGGGCAGGACAGGAATAAAGATGCAGACGTAGAGAATGGACTTGAGGACATGGGGAGGGGGAAGGGTAAGATGGGACGAAGTGAGAGAGTGGCATGGACATATATACACTACCAAATGTAAAATAGAGAGCTAGTGAGAAGCAGCCACATAGCACAGGGAGATCAGCTTGGTGCTTTGTGACCACCTAGAGGGGTGGGATAGGGAGGGTGGGAGGGAGACGCAAGAGGGAGGAGATATGGGGATATATGTATATGTATAGCTGATTCACTTTGTTATAAAGCAGAAACTAACACACCATTGTAAAGCAATTATACTCCAATAAAGATGTTTAAATTAAATTAAATTAAATTAAATTAAATTAGCAGGGTTCAAGTTATTGATGTTTTATTGACCTGCCACTCTCCTTGTTTTGATAGGACTGAATGGAAACCACCAAGCTGGAAATTTTTCCCATGGCAATAATCATTCATACATTTTAACATATCACTTAAAGTACTAAAACTGTATTGTTTTCCAACCTCTGACATCTTTCAGACGTTTCATGGGGAGTTGTATGTTCTACAGTCAGGAGTCTTAGACGATCACAGCCTATTGTAGGACAAGTTGGGTAGATGGTGGATAACATAGAGGAAGATGAAAGTTCTAACCATGGAAAGACGCTTCATTGTGTAGAGGAATTAGATGTCAGTGGACCTCCGTACTATTTGACATTAGCTTTCTATGTTGTTCTAGTTTGCTTCTTACTGGGTATAATTCTTCACCTGTGATATTTGTAAATATTAATATCCTGATATGTGAGTGTTTCTATGGACTTTAATATAAATGTCAAAATAAACCTGAATTACCAAGTGATTTCATATAAAAGAAAAAGAACTGACAGTTAATTTTTGCCCCTTGTGGTTCTGGTGATGAATGAAGCTGCCATCCTTTGCTTGGTGTTGAGGCCAGCAAGGCAAATGGGAAAAAATTACCAATTAGAATGGCTTTCATTGACTGTAAAATTTACTAATTCAACAATGAGAGTTATCAGAGTATTTATTTTTTAAAAGCTTATTCATTCATAGAAAAAAATATTTATTAAATGCTTCCTATGTGCTTGGCATAGTTCAAAGTGGGAGAATAAAGCAGTGAAATGATACAATAATCCATGTCCTCATGATACATATTTTACAGGGAAACCAACAATAAATAAGTTATATATATATATATATATATATATATATATATATATATATATACATACACATATATATATACATATATATATACATATATATATATATATATACATATATATATAGTACATATGAAGCTGTTAAGAGCTATGAGGAAAATAAGTAAGTGAAGAGGGTCAGGGCATGATGGGACAGTGAATCACAGTGCTAAATCGGGTGTCTGGTGGTATCGTGGACAAAATATAACAGGGCTGTACAAATATAACGAGGTTACTTTAGACTGTGCAGTGATGGAAGAATTTCCTGCAATGTTACCATGTGAGTTGAGACCTGAATGACAAGGAGATGGCTGTGTCAATATTTTGGAGAAGAATCTTCAAAGGCCCTTAGTGAAGAGGGAGTTTGGGGTGTTTGATGCACAGTGAGGAACTGTTGGACGGGCAGATAAAACCAAGAGGCAGCAGGAACGGGTCACACTGGCCAAAGGAAAGTTTTCTGTTTTCCGTCTCCATCTATATCTGTTTAGGGAGAGCATCTTGATTGTAGGGTACTATTCCCCAGACCTCACGCAGATGAGGTTTCAATGCCCTGCATCATCCACAGACACTCCCTCAGTCAGTCTATCAAACAAATATTTATTGTGCCAGGTATGACTCTAAATGATGGGAATACGAGAGACACTGCCAGCCCTGCCCTCATAGAGCATATATTTCAGTGGAGAAGATATAAATGAAATGATTACAAGTATCAAGGGGTCTAAGAAGTAAGTGAGATGTATTACTGGTATTTATAATAAAATAGGGTTAACCTAGCGTACAGCCTAGGTCTAAAATCTATGTAGTAATGAGATAATATTTCATCTTATGTATTTCACTTAAAAAAGTCATTCCAAGATTTTATCTACTATAATAATAAGATAGATTTAAAATGCCAATTTACTTATATATAATATATATAATAAAAAATATATATAGTGCTTTATAATTTTCTCTGTCCTTTCATATGTGTTACCCCATTTAATATTCACAATACTTATGACAGAGGTCAGTCTATTATTATTACCTTCTTTTTAAAGATGAATAAGCTAAAGTTCTGAGAATTTAACTGATTTGTCTACAGTCACAAAATGAGTTCGTAATGTAGGCAGTCCTAGCCTTTTTCTATACCACCTAGATCACTAGAGGTCTGGTCTGAGCTAAATATAGTAAAACTGTTTACCCAACAGCACCAGACATTTAGTTCAGAAGCAAAAGGAAGAGAGAACATAGCATTCTCACTTTAAGAAACATGGGATCTATTTAGGGAAGTGTTCATATAAGTACCAGATAATAAATTGTGTAGAAATTCTGTGTGCATATAAAGTTATGGAATAATCAGAGTGGTATGGGATTATTCTATAACCTTGTCTTGACAGGAATTTTAAAACTGGGCATATAAATAATGTGGTTAGATTTTGACGCTTTTCCATTCTGAAATTCTCTGTTTTTTTTTCCCCCATTCTCAAAATCACTGCCGATCAATGAATCTTACCCACAATTTCCTCTGAGTTTATTGCTTAGTTTAGAAATCTACAGTGTTTCTTAATTGCACAGATTAATCTTAGCTATTCTCTTTTTCTCTGTCCACTGAAGACTCCTGCCAGGGCAATCCAGAAAACTTTACTCAGCATTCTCTTCTAATTATCTTATTCCCAGCTCCAAGCCGAATGCCAAGATTTTTATTCGAACAACCTCTTCCTGGAATGCTAAATTGTCGACCTTTAGGAAAGCTTCATTCATTTAACCTTCCTCTATTTCTTAGAAAATCAGTAGAGAATTCTATTCAGTATGCAACCCTGAATTTGCTCCCTTACTATATGAAAATTCTCTGTTTCCCTCATATAGTGCAATGAGTTTATTTTTCCAATTTTTGTGTGATGTCAACAAATGTCTAGTTTTACTACTATTGATTATTTTATGTTTTGTAATGAGCCAGCACCTGACATACTATTGCATAAGATACATTTGATATTTTTAAACACTATTGTTGTCTTGTTACACATATTATGTTTAATCTTTTTCCCCTTCCACTCTACCTGAAGATATTCTCTACTAATTAAAAATTATGAACAATATATGTCAACTACCAAGAAATTAAGACACAAGAGAAAAGTATACAACTTCAGTTACGTATTTGTGTTTATGTGTTAACTGTCTTATTCTTCATGGCTACGAATGGGTGCATGGCATGCAGTGTACTGAAGACAAATGCTGCTTCCAAACCACCATTATGTGGGACCAGGTCCTGTGCTAAGTGCTTTTTGTATTCTTTTTAATTTTTATCTTCATATCAACTCTACAGATAATTAGTCTGCAATATGTTTCTTTTCTAAAATGTCAGTGAAAATCAAAGGCACATTTTTTAATAGAAACTGATGAGAAACATCTTTGTAAAAATGAAAAGCACTTACGGGAACCAGAAATTTTTTAATCTCTTCCAGTGCATGACTCATACGTGAATAAGCTTCCCCAGGTGGAGCAAACACTTCAATTAATACATGAAGTTCATCACTCAAGTGTGAATATTTGGCTTCCCCACTCTTCCTTAGTTCTTCTTCCTGTGAAAAATGTTATTTTTAGAAATACAAATCCACTCATTTTGCAACGATTTAACATTTGCTGAGAAGATGACAGAGGGCATAATCTAAGCAAATTTTCCCTTAGTAGAAACTCTTTGAGAAATAAAAATCTGGAACAAGCCATTTTTGAGTGTTGAAATGATTCTTTTAAAAAAAATCTGGCATTTGTTTTTCTCTTTCTGACTTACTTCACTCTGTATGACAGACTCTGGGTCCATCCACCTCACTACAAATAACTCAATTTTGTTTCTTTTTATGGCTGAGTAATATTCCATTGTAACAAATACCGTATGCTAACACATATATATGGAATCTAAAAAAAAAAAAAAAAAGGTTCTGATGAACATAGGGGCAGAACAGGAATAAAGATAGACATAGAGAATGGACTTGAGGACACAGGGAGGGGGCAGTGTAAGCTGGGACGAAATGAGAGAGTAGCATTGACATATATACACTACCAAATGTAAAATAGATAGCTAGTGGGAAGCAACTGCATAGCACAGGGAGATCAACTCAGTGCTTTGTGACCACCTAGAGGTGGGGATATGGGGATATAAGTATATGTATAGATGATTCACTTTGTCATACAGCAGAAACTAACACAACATTGTTAAGCAATTATACTCCAATAAAGATGTTTAAAAAAAATCTGGCATGGTTATCATCTACACCACATTTTCATCAGCTAAATAAAAATGCTAAATCCCCAAAAAGAAGTGACAGAAATGCCATTAACTCCTCAGTGGACTCCACTGGAAGGAAAGGATTGTTTTTGTGCCTGACAAGTAATCATTTGCAGATAATAAAACCAAGATGACCACTGGTCTTTAAGAGAACCAGGATTTTCTAGAGACTTTTTGAGAAGTGGTGAAAAGCTCCCCATGAAAGTGAGCAAAGCCGAGGCACCTCGTGCCCGCAGGTGTAGGTCATCATCTGGCTCCTACCCACCACTTCGCTATCTTGGCTGCCTCACTTTGGTCAGTATAGAGGAGTGTATTAAAGGGATGGCTGTTAAGCATTATGTTGGCCTTGATTCTGCGTGAGCTACATACCCTCAGATTTTTTGTTAGTACTGCATCCAAGTCATTACTGAGGGCTGATTAATTCAGTTCAGATGCTGAGCAGATCAGCTTCTGATCCATGTACTTTGCTCACGTATGTTAGGTGTTTTACACACATCTCCAATCTCACAATAACCTTGCACAGTATTCACATAATTCAGATTAGGAAATTGATTTTAAAAGACTTTAAGTAATCTCAAGTTGGGATTCAAACCCAGCTCATTTTGCAACCAGATTTGCATTTGGATTTCAAGAAAGCAAAATTTAGTTAAAAATTAGCATATATAATATTAATTATATTTTACCTTTCTTGATTCTCCTCCCCCTAAATTAGCAATTGTTTCACTAAATTTCAAAGGATAAAATTTTTTAAAGTAATTTTTAGTTTTATGTGTGGATGAAATTGGAAGTGTAACATGAATACACCTAAACTGGATAAACAAAAGTAAATTTGCTATCTATTTCATATGAGTTAACTGTATGACACATGTTAAAGTGTTTATCTGATTAGAAATGCCCATCATTTCAACATAAGAGGGATCCATAAAAGAGATAGAAAGGCCTGCTTGTTTTCCTGTGCCTCCCACACCTACTCAAATCTCTCTCTCAGCAGTACTTGTCAGCCCGGGAAAACACTCTTACTTTCCTAGGCATACATTCTCTATCTAACTAGAGTTTTTACTTTTATTAAAAAGGTTTCTCTTAGTGTCCAATTTTGATACTTCTCAATACTTCCTCAGCTGGTTTCCTGATGGTTATTAAGGGCTACTTACTAGCCAAATTTAATAAGGTCTGCCACTGGAAGTGTGGCATCGAGATCAGAATTATAACACTTGACTTCAGACTCTCAAAATGAGCCAGATGAGATATCTTTGCAGTAGAACCAATAGGCTGTTGTTCATGAAAAATGCAACTTTCTATTTAAAAACACATTTTCCTTTTTCCCAACATCCACCCCCCCCAATCAAACTTTATATAAGCGTATGAGGAAACTGAAGTCTTCAGAGATTAATCAACTTCTTCAAGGTCAAGTGTGAGTCAGGACTGGAGTCAGGACTCAGAGCAGTAGGGGACGGCTCTGATAAAGACTTCAGAGAACCAAAGTTACCACAGCGGAACCTCCCATGAGCTACTGCTGGTTATTTTCAAAACCAGACTCATACTTTCAAAGGTGCTGTATTTGTCCTTGCTCCTGGGGATGACTTCTGACAAAGCAAAATTTCCCAAGCTTTAGTTCCTTCATATGTGAAGTTAAGATAATAGCATGTACCTCAAAGGATTTTGTGAGTTTTGAGAAAATTGAAGAATATTTTGTATACTAAAAAATGTCATATGAATTTAATATAATAATGATAATAAATATTATTTCCAATTTCTCAAGTAGTATTTTAAAATAATGTTTGTCTTTTTCAACAGGGACCAAAATAAATGTGGCTCAAACAAGAAGAAGAGTTATTTCTCTTTAATGAAATAGTCTGTGGCTACAGGAGGCTGGAGGAGCAGGTGGTCTTTCTCCGCACCCTTTTCCAGCCCCTAAGATGTTCCTCTCATATGTGTTGATGAAGGGGGCTGTCTATCACAACTTCTGGATTCCACTTCGTGGAAAAAAGAAAGTGTGGACAGCAAAAAGCTTCCTTTCAAGGACGTGTACCAGAGGCTTCATATATCAACTCTGCTGATGTGTCTTTGGCAAGAGCGTGGTCACATGGTGGCCCTGGATGCAATGGAGGCTCTGTATGTGGATTCAGACTGAGCAGCCGTGAGGCCACCTAAAATGAGACGGCTTCGTTTATGACAGAAAACAGTGAGAATGGATCTGCTTGATTACGAGCTGTCTTTGCCATTCAGTCCTCATTCAGGGAGAGTTAAAATGACACTTGATTGGTATATCTAATTTCGATGAATACTTAGCCAGTATCTATCAGAATGTTCAGATTTTATTTTCAAAATCAATACTTTACACCCTGGTTGGATTTATAATATAAAGCTCCAAGTTTCATTTGAGTATAAGCAGACATCACAGTCATCCTGAAAAGCACAAGGTCCTGGACACCAGTAAGTATATTTATAGTAATTTAATACAGTCTCTTGAGGTATTTCTTGAACAAGAGGTCCAAATATATTATTGGAAAAATGTTTATCTTTGTAATAAATGCATTATCTAGTAAGTCAATTATGAACTGGGTGGTAGTGTTTTCATGTTTCTGCCCCATCATATCTTGCATGTTTCGTAACAAAGATCATAGTGCCCTGGAAGCTTACACTAGTTAGAACAGGCACCCAATAGGAAGAAGAGTAAAGAAAAAGATTAAGAAATTTAGAAATGCTAGAAAAATCTTAGGTGTAAACTGAAATGAATGATTCCAAAGTTAACACTAGGAACATTGGATCTCCATCTAATAAAGACATGGAAAAGGGAAGAGAGAATAAATCAAAAGAATGTGAGATGCACACACCAGAAGGTGAATCTACTTGACGTGATTCAAAATTCCATTTTAAAAGACTGGACACTCAGTCGATATTATTTAGTCTTCCATGTATAAAGACATATGTATTCCACTGAGGGCATTTACTTTAGCCACTGACCTTCAGAGGATAATTCTTGGTGTTTAGCTATTACAAAGGAACCACAAGCTAATTATTTTAAGTAAAATTATTAGTTGCTAAACATTAGAAATTGTTTACACAAGATCATTAGGGGATAACAAATCCGGTGTTACATATCCCCAAATACTCTAACCCACGCTAACCTTAAGGTAAACTATAAGTTAAACATATCAGTTTTTATCAGTTATTTTTTAGAGAATAGCACGGCACTAAAGAGAGTCTAATTTGAATTGCATTCATGTATTTAATTGATAAAAGGATTTTAAAGGAAACTTTCTCTTAGGAATTATCATTTGTATTTTATCTTCTACAAAAGAATGTTTCTGACTTGGAAATAATTTGACAGATAGGGAAATTTCCTCTTAATTCAAAATAGCATGTTCAATGAAGAAAACTTCAAAAAAACCTCAACAATTACAAATGTATTTTTTTACTCAACAATCATACAATTCAATATATATTGTTAACATTTTCAGTATATTTTCTTCAAGTCACTTTTTAAAACAATACCAGTAATGGAATAGATGTCATAATTTTGGTATTACTTCTTAGGTTATAGGTATGCAGAGTACTTTCCATGGATTATCTAATTTTATCTGCAAAATTATATGCTAGATAATATTGTTTCCCTAATTTTACTGATGAGGGGACTATGGCACAGAGAGAGAAACTTATCCAGAGTTATACAGACTATGAATCAGAGAATAGGATCCAGTTAATCTCATAACAAAGGTCAAATTCTTAATCAGTATAGGTGTATCTCCGGTACACGTACTTAGGTGTAAGTAAACATTTTATACATCCATATATCATGGATATCTCTAGTTTCTAGAAGACACTACACCTTCCTGGTATCCAGTCCTATGTAGTACTGTGCCCTACACTGTGCCCTAGAGCAGGTTACAGGTCTTGATCCACCAAGCACATATACTGTGAATTTACTTTCCCTCCCCCAAAGATTCTGCTTCCTTTGTAACTCTGTGTCATTACTGCTGGGCGAAACTATTATTTTCAAGGTTCTCACTCAACTCCTATTTTATGAAGAGCTTACCTAAAAATGCTAGTGATTTCACATCACGAACTCTGTGTCTGTAATTCCCTAACTCTCTGTCTGTAACTGCCAGTTCCATAGAAAGCATTCATCCAAAGTTTTTAAGGTTGAGCTCAGATTAGTTTACACAATTTCTCATGGATATTGATGTTGTATCCCTAAAACAGATGTGCTTCAGGATGGGTCATTTTCTATTTTCTTGAACAGTTTGCCCAACAGCAAGGGCAGGATGGTTAGGACCCGCCACCCCCAATTCTATTCTGGGGTAGAAACTCAAGTCAGCTCATAACTATGTAGTTTATCTTAGTTCAGATGATTCAAGATAAATTCCCCAAAATAGGACACAGGATTAGATGTCCTCTGTGCTTTGGTGAAGCCATTTGGTGCTTGGATTTGCCAACTGCAAATTTTAACATAAAACTCAAAATTTCTTAAAACATCCTATAAGATCCACTCTAAAAATCATTTATGGGTAACTGACTTCATTTAAAATATCAGAGGGGCAGAAAGCAAAGAGGTCATTTTGTGTCATTGTAATGATAATCTCATTACAGACAGCTCAAAAAAAATCCTCCTTCTCTTCTCCCCAAGCCCTTCCCTGCTTCATTACACAATTTTAATTTTTTCTCTTCTGTCTCTAATTTTTGTTATTACTCTGTCCTCCCACCTGGAATTTCCTAGGGAATTTCAAGTTATTTTCACCTCTATTAAACAGAGTAATTTAGTTACTGAGTGCTAATTCCCAAGCTTATATGCCCAGCTCATAATGGAGCTCAATGAAATAAAGGGGACGACAGTTATTTGGCCCTACTATCCTTAGAAGTCTCAGTGGTGATCATTATTTGTTACTTGGAATGACCCTTTAAAATTACATAAACACACACACAAATAGAGTGTTGTTTAAAGTGGGATATTAGTGAAAGAAAGTGTTTACATTTTGTCAAATTAAGAAGAACAGTCACCTGCTTTGGGTAATTTTTGTAGAATATGCTATAAATTGTTCATTTTTTGATGTAGACCATGTATTCCTCCTTTGTGCTACTCCAGATTTTGTTTTGTCCTTCCATAGTCTCCTGAAAGTCACCAACACCAACAGCAGAGAGAACACCTAAGTAACTGAGTTGATGTCCTACTCACCATTTCTTTAATTGAAGCATAGTTGATTGAAAATATTATATTTTCAGGTGTACAATATAGTGATTTAATATTTTTATAGGTTATACTCCATTTAAAGTTATTACAAAATAATAGTTATATTTCCCTGTTCTGTACCATATATCCTTATTGCTTATTTATTTTATACATAGTAGTTTGTGTCTCTTTATCCCATACCCCTATCTCACCCCTGTCCCTGTCCCTTCCCCCAATTGTAGCCACTAGTTTATTCTCTATATCTGTATTTTCTGTTTTGTTATATACATTCGTATCTACATTCATGTGTTTCATTTTTTAGGTTCCACATATAAGTGATATGAGTATTTGGCTTTCTCTGCCTGACTTATTTCACTAAGCATGGTACTCTCTAGGGTCATCCACAGTGTTGCAAAAGGCAGTTTCATTATTTTTATGGCCATGTAATATTCCATTATATACACATCTTCTTTATCCATTCATCTGTTGATGGACACTTAGGTTGTTTCCATGTCTTGGCTATTGTAAATAATGCTGCTATGAACACTGGGTACATGTATCTTTTCTAATTAGTGTTTTCATTTTCTTTTGATATATACCCAGGAGTGGAATTGCTGGATCATATGGTAGTTTTATTTTTAACTTTCTGAGGAAACTTCATACTGTTTTCCATAGCGGCTGCACCAATTTATAGTCATACCAACAGTGTACAAGGGTTCTACTTTGTCATCTTCACCAACATTAGTTATTTGTTGACTTCTTGATGATAGCCATTCACACAGGTGTGAAGTGATATCTCATTGTGGTTTTGATTTGAATTTCTCTGATGATTGGTGATACTGAGCATTTTTTCATGTGCCTATAAGCCATTGGTATAGCTTCTTTGGAAAAGTGTCTATGCAGATCTTCTGCCATTTTTAATTGAGTTCTTTGGGTTTTTTTTTTATATTGAGTTGTGTGAAATGGTCATAAATTTTGGATATTAACCCCTTATCCATCATATCATTTGCAAATATTTTCTCCCATTCAGTAGATTGTCTTTTCAATTGACAGTAGTTTCCTTTGCTGTACAAAAGTTTTAAGTTTGATTAGGTCCCATTTGTTTCTTTCTGCTTGTATTTCTTTTGCCAGGAGACAGATCCAAAAACTATTGCTACAATTTATGTCAAAGAGTGTTCTGCTTATGTGCTCTTCTGGGAGTTTTATGGTTTTTGATATTATATTTAGGTTTTTAGTCCATTTTGAGTTTATTTTTGTATATGGTGTGAGGAATTGTCCTAATTTCAATTTTTTATATGAAGTTTTCCAGTTTTCCTGGCATCACTTATTGAAGAGGCTTTCCTTTTTCCATTGTATATTCTTGCCTCCTTTGTTGTAGATTAATAGATCATAAGTGCATGGGTTTAGTCCTGGGCTCTCTATTCTGTTCCATTGCTCTGTGTCTGGCTTTGTGCCAGTACTATGTTGTTTTGATTAATATAGCTTCATAGCATAGTCTGAAGTCAGGAAACATAATAACTCTAGCTTGTTCTTTTTTCTCAAGTTTGCTATGGCAATTTGGTTTTATGGTTCCATATAAATTTTAGGATTATTTGTTCTAGATCTGTGAAAAATGCCATGGATATTTTGACAGGGATTTCATTAAATCTGTAGATTGCTTTGGGTAATATGGACATTTCAACATTATTAATTATTCTTATCCAAGAAGATGTGGTATCTTTACATTTCTTTGTATCATTTTCAAATTCCTTCATCAATATTTTATAATTTTCAGAGTATAGGTATTTCACCTTTTTCATTAAGTATATTCTCAGGTATTTTATTCTTTTTAGTGTGACTGTAAATTGGACTGTTTCTTTAATTTCTCTTTCTGAGAGTTCATTTTAGTGTACAAAAAAGCAACAGACGTGTATGTCAATATTTTATCCTGCAACCTTACTGAATTCATTTATTAGATCTAATAGTTTTTTGGTTGAGACTTTAGAGTTTTCTCTATATAGCATCATGTCATCTGCAAATAGTGACATTTTTACTACTTCCCTTCCAATCTGAATGCCTATTTATTTTTCTTGTCTGACTGCTGTGACTAGAATTCCAATGCTATGTTAAATACAATTGGTGAGAGTGGGCCACTCTCATCACTTGTTCCTTGTCTTGTTCCTTGTCTTGTCTTGTGCCTGATTTTAGAGGAAAAGTTTTCAGCTTTTCACCATTGAGTGTGATGTTAGCTATGGGTTTGTTAAAAGTGGTTTTTATTACGTTGAGATATGTTCACTCTATACCAACTTTGATTACAGATTTTATCGTGATTTGATGTTGAATTTTGTCTAATGCTTTTTTTGTGTCTACTGAAATGATGTGAATTTTATCCTTCCTTTTGTTAATGTGGTGTATCTTACTGATTGATTTGTAAATAACAAACCATCCTTATATCCCTGGAATAAATCCCACATGATTATGGTGTACGATCCTTTTTATATAGTGTTGGAGTTGGGTTGCTAATATTTTGTTGAGGATTTTTGCTTTTATATTCATCAGAGATACTGGCTTGTAATTTTCCTTAATTTTTGTAGTGTATCTGGTTTTGGTATCAGGGTAATGGTGGCCTTGTAGAATGAATTTGGGAGTGCTCCATCTTCTTCAGTTTTTTGGAATAGTTTGAGAAAGATAGATATTAGCTCTTATTTATATGTTTGGTAGAAGTCTTCTGTGAAGCCATCAGTCCTGGGCTTTTGTTTGCTGGAATTTTTTTTTGTCACAAGATCGATTTCACTACTAAGTGACTGTTCTGTTCAGATTGTCTACTATTTCTTCCTGATTCAGTCTTGGAAGGTTGTATGTGTCTAGAAATGTGTCCATTTCTTCTAGGTTGTCCAATTTGTTGGCATATAACTGTTTGCAGTATTCTCTTATGATTTTTTTTGTATCTCTATGGTATCAGTTGTTATTTCTCCTCTTTCATATTTTGTTTATTTGAGTCCTCTCTCTTCTTCTTGTTGATACTGGCTAGAGGTTTATAAATCGTTTGTCTTTTCAAAGAAACAGCTCTTGGTTTCACTGATTTTTTAAATTGTTTTTTAGTCTCTATTTTAATGATTTCCTCTCTGATCTTTATTTTTTCTTTCCTTCTGCTGATTTGGGGCTTTTGTTGTTGTTGTTGTTCTTTTATTAATCCCTTTAGGGAAGCTTAGGTTGTTTATTTCAGATTTTTCTTGTTTCTTGAGGTAAACCTGTATCTTTATGAATGTCCCTCTTAGAACTGCCTTTGTTGTGTCCCATAGATTTTGGAAAGTTGTGTTTCGATTTGCATTTGTCTCCAGGTATTTTCTGATTATCGCTTTAATTTCTTCATTGACCCACTGGTTTTTAGTAGCATGTTGTTTAGTCTTTTTGTGTTTGTGCTTTTCCCATTTATATTCCAATAATTGATCTCTAATTTCATACAATTTCAGTAAAAAAAAAAAAGGCTTTATATAATTTCTATCTTCTTAAATTTGTTGAGACTCACTTTTTGGCCTAGCATGTGATCTATACTGGAGAGTGTTCCATGTGCACTTGAAAAGAATGTATATTCTGCTGTTTTTGGATGGAATGTCCTATAGGTATCTATTAAGTCCAACTGGTTTGTTGTGTTATTTAACACCACTGTTGCCTTATTAATTTTATGGCTAGATGATCTGTACATCGATATAAGTGGGGTGATAAAGTCCCCTACTATTATTGCATTGTTGTCAATTTCTCACTTTATATCTGTTAATAATTGCTTTATATATTTAGGTGCTCCTGTATTGGGTGCATATGTGTTAATGAGTGTAATACCCTTTTCCTGTATTGATCCCTTCATCATTCTAAATATAATGACCTTCTTTGTATTTTGTATAGACTTTGTTTTAAAGTCTCTTTTGTCTGGTATGAGTATTGCTACCTCCACTTTCTTATTGTTTCCTTTTTCATGGAATATCTTTCACGTAAACTCCCTCACTTTCAGTCAGTATGTGTCTTTAAATCTGAAATGAGTCTCTTGTAAGAAGCATGTAGATGGCTTATGTTTTTTTTTATCCAATGAGCCACCCTATGTCTTGGTGTGGATCTGTTTGAGTTCATCTTGTTTGGGACTCTCTGTGCTTCCTGTACCTGGATATCTGTCTCCTTTAGGCTTCGGAAGTTTCCAGCCATAATTTCATTAAACACACTTTCGAACCCCTTCTCTATTCTCTTTCTGCGACTCACATGATGCAAATGCTGGTACACATTTTATTATCCCAAAGATTCTTTAAATATTTTTCATTTAAAAAATTTGTCTTTTACTGTTCTGATTGGGTGATTTCCATTATTTTATATTCCAGATCACTAATGCATTCTTCTGTGTCACCTAGTCTACTATTCATGCCTTCTACTGTGTTTTTCATTTCAGTTGTTATATTCTTCAGTTCTGACTTGTTCTTTTTTATATGTTCTAGTTCCCTGTTAAAATTCTTGCTGTGTTTATCTATTTTTTTCTTTAATTCAGTTATTATTCTTATTACTAATACTTTGAATTCTTTATCTGATAAATCTTTTATTTCTGTTTCTTTAGTTATTTTTCAGGGTTTTTCTCTTGCCCTTTCAATTGAGACAAATTCCTCTGTCTTCTCATTTTGTTTATCTTTCTCTATCTCTATGAATTCAGGTGAAACAGTTACCTATTGTGGTCTTGAAGGGGTGTCCTTAAGTGAGAGTGTCCCTATACAGTCTTGTTTGTGCCCAGTGACTTTGTTAGGAGAGCTGGATTTGATATGAGTGCTTTTGTGTCTTGTCACGTCTTTCCTTGGGTAGTGCTGGCAGCTATGACCTTGGTAGGAGGTGGGCCTGGAGATGGAGGGGCTAGGGTCAGAGCCAGGTGTGAACTGAGACTTCCCCTCTGCTTAGTGGCTATCTTTGCCCTATTGTGTGCATGGTCATGTCCCAAGCTGCTGGAGCAGAAACCCTGAGGTTCAAGTCCAGGCCAGCTCAGTTCCCTTTAAGTGTTTGCTCTTCCCCTTCCCAGAATCAGTACCCTCACCCCAGAGGGGAATGGTGCTGAAGCAAGAGGCACTGGTGTGGGTATTCAGCAAAGGTGGGGGTACAAGGTGTGGTGGTCTGGCCACCAGAGCTCTTATCTGCCTCTGATGCACCACCTGTGCAATCTTCAGTAATGGTTGGCCCCTCCCTGCTCAGATGCTGCTTAGGGTTTGATCTGCTACAGCATCTCACAGCCAAGCTTAACCTCAGTCATGGCAGCCCTTGTTCCAGTGTGGAGTTGTAATGTGAAGCAAACAGTGCTGGAGCATTCACTTGGCTCATTCTAGTGTGCACACCAGGGCAGTCATGGGAAATGATTCAAGGTTTTGATTTGCCCTCTCTGCCCTGCTTTGGGAGCAAGCAACCATTCATGTCCTCCTCACTAACAGAGTCCAGGCTTCCCTCAGCCATCCTTAGTTCCACCAGCCCTCCAATCAACCAAGGTACTTATATTCCCTGTGTCAGACTCTTGGGCTGGGATGCCCAGTCTGTGGTTCTTACCACTCACTCCCCAGGGCAGGTGTCTACCCATGTTATCTCCATTTTCCTCTGAGTCCCCTCCCAGCGGCACCAGCCCTGACCTGATTACTTCTTTTCCCTTCCTAGCCAATTATGTATCTATCTTTCTTACAGCCTTTTTTGTATAGCAGTATTTATGCCAGTTTTCAGTGAGAATTGTTTCACATGTAGATATATCTTTCATGTGTTTGTCAGGGGACAAACACATCCCCCATGTTGACCTGAGTTCCCTACTCATCATTTTGTAAGCACCTATGTATGTGTTCATCTTAATTTATACATAGTAAGTGATGCTATATACATGTTGTTTTTTTCTTAAATAGTTAATTATAAGAGAAGTAGTCTTTACTCTCACCCACTTAACTGACTCACTAGATTTATAAAATATTTACTCCCAGATAAATATTTAAGATAATGTCCAAGGTAACCTGACTGTTATCCAGTGGTATTTGTTCCCAAGGTTGTTCATAACTGTTGTATTTGTTACTGTTATTGAACTTTATAATATTTTTTATAATTTCCCTTTAACCTTTATTTTCATTATCAAAAAACTTCCAGACCAAAAACATGTAGGTTAAGGGAGATTTTACTGTATCATAAATTGCTTATGTAATTACATTAATTCCTTCATTATGTTTTTTTCACAATATTTTGTCCCTTGATCCATTATAGCATCATCATTCTATTTCATAATTTATCCTTATGCATGTCTGTTTTATCATTTTCTCATCCCCCAAAATTATTTTTTATATACACATATATCAAATAGGACATGTGGAAGATACTGAATAAACTCTTGATGAATGAATTATCCAAGGGTGAAAGACATACTGCATTTTTCTTCTATCATAGCCCCATACCTTTACTCTACTGTCATGCTAAGGTTTTCTTTTAATGGCTAGCCATTTACTGTCCTGAGACCTTGGATTGGAATGAACTAATATGATTTTCTTTTTAGCTTAGGAAAAATGTCTCCAAATTATTATTACATTCAATATGTCTCATTAAATGAATAACAATGTATAGATCATATATATGAGTATTCAGTGATAATTTATTTTGTAATCAAATAATTACACAATTGCAGTTTGCACCACATCCAGTATTTGTTCTGTGATTATAAGAACAAACACAGTCTGTATAAGTAAAACAAGAAAAGCTTGTAACTCATTGCTGCTCATGAACAAGGTAGAATAAGCTACCTTTGTGACAGTGACCCATCCTATACTGTGGCTTGTCACCTTATTGGATAATCTGATTAACAGTTGCATTAGTTATTATTAGGCTATTTCAACTCTTTGCACCCAGGACTCAACCTTAGCAACCTTTAAAGTGGAGTCCAGGCAACAACTACCACCATCTTAGAGACTGGGATATATTTTTGTATTATTCTCTATGTATAGGGAAAAATATTTCAAGTATCCTATGAACAAATACCACCCAGTGCTTTCCTGTACATACTCTTCTGTAGCCCTGGGCCCAGGAAAACACCTTGGACCATGTTGTAGAAGGTGCTGAGTGTAATGGCTCTTCTAATCATGGCTCCACTCCTAACTGCAAACTCAGCAGTTTGCTCTTGTGGTCCCAGTTTCTTCAGGGTCTCATGGACCACCTTGGACCTCTCCCACCTCATTCAACCACATCAGATCAACTTAGACCTGTTTATGTACAGAAATTACAGATAAAAGAATGTTCCACAAGCTCGCCAAACCAAAAACAAGAGAGGACATTAGATGTGATGCCACGTGAGGTTTCTCATGGCTTTAAAATGTCACGTGACTTCCCTTCACAGGTGTCCTCATCCTGCCAGTCATAACTTTGTTATCAGAAAGTGTTACTTTCCAAAAAGAGTGTCTTCTAAAGTATATTATTAAGAAAATTCAAAATGGCAACTATTCATTTTAATCTTTGAGCATCTACAATGAGGCTACTACTGTGTATTTTACACATATTATGTCGTTTACTCTTCATAGGTTCCTTAGGTGGGCGTTGGAAGCAGCAGAGAGCAGTGAAAAGTGAAAAAGGGTTTTGGAGTCAGAGAGATCTAGATTTGAGTTAACAGCCCTGATATTCATTATCTACAGTATTTGAAGAAAGTTACTCATTTTTTGAGATTCAGTTTCTCAGTTTACAAAAAAAGGGAATTCTAGATCTCTCATGTAAAGGTGAAATGAAGTAGTGTGTATAAATTTCCTGTACAGTGCCTGGCGCACTATAAACACTCAAAAAGCTAAAGCTCTTCTCTCAAAGGAGCGAAGGAACTTGGCTGCAGTTAAGTAAGGGATTAAATTTGCTGTGTTGACTCCAAAGCCACACTCTCACATTAATTGATATTTATTGTGAACATTAAATTCACTTGACAGAATATAATTACAAAAGTTTCAAATTACATATTGCTTTGATATAACCAACAGTGCATCAGTTCGATGGTGGTTTACTTATTATTAAGTTAGTTTAAATGTACAACTTTACTCCAAGAGATCGTATATTTGAAAAATTACTCTAAGCCAAAGAGCTCACGTGTATCAGAAGAAGAAAAAATTAAAATCACCATGTGTACTTTCTTGAATTTTAACTTTCAAATGAATCATAAATTTATTGTCAGATAGACCATATAACCATTAAAGGGCACATTTCATATTAGCTTTGACAGGCCAGATTCTGATTGTGATGACCAGGGTTAAAATCCCAGCTCTTCCCCTCAATACTGTATAAATTTGGGCAAGTGACCTCACTATTTTGAGCTTCTGATTCCTCAACTGTAAAATGATGATGCTAATAACAATAATAACACTAGTCAAATATGACTATTGCCAAATATTATTATGCTAAATATATAAGGTTCAAAGCAATGTAAAAATTAAATATGAACTAAAAAATTCAATGTATTCAGAGATCTCAATTATTCTCCCAGGAGCTCTTCCAGTGCCATGAATAAGCTAAATAATAAAAAGAAATGTTGAAAACACATAATAGAGTACATGCAAGTTTTACACTTTGGTTTTTACTTTAGCAATTTTTCTTGTCATATTTTATCCTCAGAGTTATACTTTACTATAGTGCCATTTGCAGGTTTTTTCCTCTTAATGTCCCAGGGAACTTTCTTTTAACATAAATCCTCTTCAAAAAAAAAAAAGTCTATTGTCTGCACAGCTTTCTTGATCAAGAAATTCACATAGAAACACATTTATTATTTGTACCTTGGACTGAATGGGATTTGTCTGAATCACGAATTTAAAAGCAATTTTTTTTTTTTTTTTTTTTGTTACGCGGGCCTCTCACTGTTGTGGCCTCTCCCCTTGCGGAGCACAGGCTCTGGACGCACAGGCTCAGTGGCCATGGCTCACGGGCCCAGCCGCTCCGCGGCATGTGGGATCTTCCCGGACCGGGGCACGAACTCGTGTCCCCTGCATCGGCAGGCGGACTCTCAACCACTGCGCCACCAGGGAAGCCCTAAAAGCATTTTTAAATACACATATGTGGGAATTCTTTTTATGTACATTCTTTGGTCCAAAATTTATCCTCACAAAGGGATTTTGTACAAATACATCTACATAAGTATGTGGTAGAGAAGCAACAGCTGATCCCGAAGAGCATCTCAGGTTCCTGTCGCCTTCACCTACAACTCCCTGCTCTCCTGGGCTGAATGGGCAAGAACTCTCCCAGGTTACAGAATTCATGCCCTAAAGAGTCTGCTCTGGAGGGTAATCTTATCAGAGCTCCATACCCAATGTAACACTTTCTAGATTCATGAAGAGTGAGGGACCAGAAGCATCAATGGGACTAAGAATAGTATTTTAAAAGTAGTTCAGTATTTTGAAATCAGAGAGGTAGATAGTGCCAAAGAGAAGATTCTTTATGCTTGAATTTGGAAGTTGAGGGTTTCCTAGAGTGTATGACTCTCAGTTCAGGACAATCAAATCATTTTCTCTAGGGAACATCAAGGATGGTCTGACTTTTCAAACTCTGAAGACGTTCTGTCCAAAACAATGAAGAGTGTCTCAATACAATAAAAGGGCTATTTCACTATTCAAGGGAATAAAGGTCATCAATCTTGATGTAATGAAACCTATAGGAAGGCTTGATCACAGGTCAAACTCCTGAATTGACAAATAAGGTACATCTAATTTAAAAGCCATTTGCTTAATAACTAAGATACAAACATTTATTTTATGGGAATAGAATGCAGTTACCTAAATATGCTTCTCTAACATCTGCCTTTCCAAATCCACTGTTACAGGGACTTGAAAGCACTTGTAAAGCAGCGTTGGAGCCCAGTTGTGAGACACAGAAAGAGGGGAGTGGATCAGAGATCTGGACTTCGTGGAGGAAGGACGTGTGAGTGTAATTGTTCTCCCTGAACTCAACAACTGAGAAGTAACCAAGAAGTAGTTTCCGCCTGCTTTGCTTTGAGGCTGGAAGAAATCCTAGAAACCAGGGATCAGCAGTCCACAGGGGTGGTAATCACTCTGTCTTCCACTCACTATTTAAAGGACTTCATCACTGTCTGAATTTGACAACCATATCTAAGTTGATAAATAAAAATAACGTGCAATACACGCAGCCATAGACAGGAAAGTCAGGCAGAACATCTGAACATGTCACTGAATACAAGTCAACTGAATTGCAGGAAGAGAAAGAGGAACACTTGAATAAACACATTTTGGTCAACAGTTGAAGAAATAAAATGCAGGCACAAATATTTCATGGTTTAAAAAGACGTGATTTCCAAGGTAAAAACAAATACAAATTAAAAGTGAGACAATTCTTCCTGTTGAAAATAAGGGAAGATATTTCCCTCACTCCTTTTTCTCAGAGCATTTGCTTTGTTTGTTTATTTATTTATTTATTTATTATATTTTCAGAGCATTTACTTTTGAAAACTTGTAAGTTCTTTCTCCTCTCTTTGAAAAGTACATAAATTCTTTGGAAGACATAAGATAGGCCTTTTTTATGCTTTAAGATCTAGGAATGTCTTTCTCAAGGATGTGGATGCACCTTTGAAATGCAAGCATCAAGACAGATAACACCTGGGACTTCCCTGGTGGCGCAGTTGTTAAAAACCTGTCTGCCAATGCAGGGGACACAGGTACGAGCCCTGGTCCAGGAAGATCCCACATGCCACAGAGCAACTAAGCCGGTGCGCCACAACTACTGAGCCTGCACTCTAGAGCCTATGAGCCACAACTATTGAGCCCACATGCCACAACTACTGAAGCCCGTGTGCCTAAAGCCCATGATCCACAACAAGGTAAACCACTGCAATGAGAAGCCTGTGCACCACAGCAAAGAGTAACCCCTTCTCGCTGCAACTAGACAAGGCCCACATGCAGCAACAAAGACCCAAAGCAGCCCACCCAAAAATAATAAATAAATAAAATAAATTTATATATAATAAAAGATAGATAACACCTCCACCTCCCAGTTTCTGTGGGGGGGAGTAGGAGCCTAACATTGGTGGGGGCCTTGCTCCAAGTTGCAAAATTACCTCCTGTCATAAAGATATATGAAGTTTATTTTTCCTTGGATGAAGACAACCAGGTGAAGTTAGGATTCACTCTGTGTGACAGCGTTGTTGAGCGAGACCTCTTACTTGAGGATTACTTATTGTTTACTTTGAGAACAAGTATGTAATAGTTTGTATCTGCTTGGCTATTAAAGGGTGACATTTCTTCCTGTCTTTTCATCTCTTAGTGAATGGCCCGTAATGCCCATCACATTCAGATTTGATATTGAATTTTGAATAATGCTTATTCAATAACAAAAGTATCTTCTTCTCTAGAAAAAGAATCCTTTTTGTAGAACGATTCTCAGCTGGGAGAAGAATTTTTGTTATTAATTATATTCCCCCAATACTCCTTGTAACAGATGCTGTTGATACTCTGCCCATATCCACTTGCGTTATTATCTTCATGCAACCAGGATTTACTTATCTTCTTGCCAGAGGCTTGGTGTGGCCTTGAGGGATAACGCTGCTTAAGCACAGAGCAGGGAGGAAATGCCAGGGAGTCAACCCTCTAAGTAGCAGTTCTCAACTAGTGACTGGGGAGAGTTGGCTTATAAACACCCCAGCCTACTCCATCCTTAGATGGGGTGGCAGGCATGTTCTCCTTTCTTAGAGTTGCTTAGGTTCAGTTGCTTAAGATCAACTGCTGGGCTTCAGCTGCTTCAAATGAAGCTTATCGGTTGCACTAAAGCAACTGCTCTGTACATAAGCAGAGATATGCCTTTAACTTGTTTGAGAATGAATGTTATATGGGTTTCCTTCATTTTCTTATTTTACTTCCTCACTCCTCTACCAAGGTTTCCAGAGATTTCCTTCCACATAAACTTCACATAACTAAATCTATCCAAAGCATCCTCTTCCAACAATTCAGTTGAATAAATTAAGAAGAGAATGACTGAAATCAGAAATTTTGTACAGAAAGATTAAATGCAAAGAAAAGTACAAGAATAGATAAAGATCATGAAGGAAATATCAGCAACATGGAGGATATATCCAGGAAAGCTGATATGTAAATAATAAGAATTGCACAAGGACAGCTCCTGTTAGACAGCCAAGAGATTCTCGCGAGATTCGCCTCCTCAATACCAAGCGCCTGTGTCTGGCAGAGCCGGTGTGAGACCAAGAGATAATCCTTCCCAGCCGCCGGGATAATCAAGAGTTTGGCTGGAACTTTGAACACACACCGAGATACTGAGGAGCCAGACGAAAAGCACAGACTATGGCGCTGAAACGGATTAATAAGGAAATTAGTGATTTGGCCCGTGACCCTCCAGCACAATGTTCTGCAGGTCCAGTTGGGGATGATATGTTTCATTGGCAAGCCACAATTATGGGACCTAATGACAGCCCATATCAAGGAGGTGTATTCTTTTTGGCAATTCATTTTTCTACAGACTACCCCTTCAAACCACCTAAGGTTGCATTTACAAAAAGAATTTATCATCCAAATATTAACAGTAATGGCAGCATTTGTCTCGATATTCTAAGATCACAGTGGTCTCCTGCTTTAACTATTTCTAAAGTTATTTTATCCATTTGTTCACTGCTATGTGATCCAAACCCAGATGACCCCCTAGTGCCAGAGATTGCACGGATCTATAAAACAGACAGAGATAAGTACAACAGAATATCTCGGGAATGGACTCAGAAGTATGCCATGTGATGCTACCTTAAAGTCAGAATAACCTGCATTATAGCTGGAATAAATTTTAAATTACTGTTCCTTTTTTGATTTTCTTATCCGGCTGCTCCCCTATCAGGCCTCATCTTTTTTAATTTTATTTTTTGTTTACCTCCCTCCATTCATTCACATGCTCATCTGAGAAGACTTAAGTTCTTCCAGCTTTGGACAATAACTGCTTTTAGAAACTGTAAAGTAGTTACAAGAGAACAGTTGCCCAAGATTCAGAATTTTTTAAAAAATGGAGCATGTGTATTATGTGGCCAATGTCTTCACTCTAACTTGGTTATGAGACTAAAACCATTCCTCACTGCTCTAACATGCTGAAGAATCATCAGAGGGGGAGGGAGATGGATGTTCAGTTGCCACATCAAAGGAAGCAGCTTTATTCTAGCAGCATCCATCTTGTGTAAGCCTTCCACTGTTAGAGATTTGAGGTTACATGATATACTTTATGCTCATAACTGATGTCGCTGGAGAATTGGTATTGAATTTATAGCATCAGCAGAACAGAAAATGTGATGTATTTTATGCATGTCAATAAAGGAATTACCTGTTCTTGTTCTACAGAGAATGGAAATTGGAAGTCAAACACCCTTTGTATTCCAAAATAGGGTCTCAAACATTTTGTAATTTTCATTTAAATTGTTAGGAGGCTTGGAGCTATTAGTTGATCTATCTTCCAATACACTGTTTAATATAGCACTGAATAAATGATGCAAGTTGTCAATGGATGAGTGATCAACTAATAGCTCTGCTAGTAATTGATTTATTTTTCTTCAATAAAGTTGCATAAACCAATGAGTTAGCTTCCTGGATTAATCAGTATGGGAAACAATCTTTTATAAATGCAAAGCTGTTTTTTGTATATACTGTTGGTATTTGCTTCATTGTTTAACATCAAATGATGATGTAAAGTTCTAGAGAGTGAATATTTTGCCATGTTCAGTTAAAAGTGTGCAGTCTGTTACAGGTTGACACATTGTTTGACCTGATTTATGCAGAATTAATAAGCTATTCAGATAGTGTAGCTTTAGTATGCTGCACATGATACTGGCAGCCCGGGAGTTCATTGATGGACTTGGGACCCAGCAGTTTTGAAACGTGTATGTGGAGTTTAAGCAATTTATTTTCCAGGTGCAACCCCCATTTAACTAAATTTTTTATTCACCTTGTACACTTGACAGCTGAAAAAAACATAACATGGGAGTAATAATGGGTCAAAATTTACAAAATAAAGTACTGTTTTGGTGCGGGAAAAAAAAAGAATTACACAAGGAGAAAACAGAACATAAGGTACAAAAATAAACAAATAATAGAAGAAAAAAATTTGTAGCCTGCATAATATAAGAGCTCACCTAATTCTACCCTGAACTGAAGAGAAAAAGAGCCATACTGAGGTATATCTAAGGAAAATCCCTGAATTTTAACAAAACAAAAGCAAGCAAGTGAACAAATATACAACAACGAATAACTCTTACAAGCCTCTAGAACTTGATCTACAAAAGGAAAAAACACAACTGGCAATGAACTTCTCATCTATAATATTTCAAATTTATCAGTAGAAACAAGTATAATATGTTTGCCAGCAAATATTTACCAGGCCCTGTGTCAAATGCATCTTTTTGTTTACTACCCCAGAAATGACCCAGGGCCTTCTGGAGCCCTTCTGGATCACCAAGAACTGCCTGACTTTACAGCTCCCAGGGCCATGGATGCTGATGATGTCATAAGGTGACAATTTATTATTTTAAATATTCCACTATAAATTATGGGATTTATTATGCTTTTCCAAGAAATACAACGTTTAGACTACTTGGAATTGGTCTGTTGAAAATTTTTCACCAATGAAAAAGACAAGGCCTATTTCCAAGAAGGCTCAGTGGTCTAGAATTCATGAGAACTTAAACTGTCCTGAGTGTATGCTGACTAAAGCAAAAAGCAAAACAAAGGATTCTTAGCAAGACATGGGTAAAGATGGAAAGTATTGTACAAATCACTACTTGGCATGTGGATTCTTAGGGTACATGTATCCTGTTTCCCATTTTAAGAAGAGGCATACTCAAGGATGCAAAGGCTTAAATAAAACATGGACAGGCAACTTTCGAATTGGAATAGGGTCCTGGAAGAAAAGTGTGCAGAAAAGGAAACTATGAACAAATTAAGAAGTGAAGACAACTACTGAGCTGGTAAGGGGATCTCAGTACAGTCACCTTTCACCCGGTAGATATGGCCAGAGTTGCTTCTGAGCCTTATGATGCTGAAAGAACAAGTCCTCACTGCCAGCCAATGATGAAAAAGCAAGTATTAGTGAATCCCTGTTGGCAGGGAGCAACAAGCCAAATGCCTGGTTCTGAAAGAAACCAGAGGTGTATTGTCAATTTGGGGGAGGTCATCATACACAACCATTCATGTTTGTAGAGGAGACAGTAATAGGATACCAAACAGCTCTGACAAGGGTGCTGAAGCCAGAGGAGAAAAAAATAATAACAACAACAACAGAAATGCCATGAAAGCTGCTGAAGATGTTCAGCAGACTCTAGAGATGTTGCCTTCCCCCATAACTCCCTGGAAGGCAAAGCAGCATACAGGCCAACTTGGCCCTTGAAGATAGGATACAGAAGGCTTTACTTTGGACAAATGCATTATGCTGTTCATCAAGCAGCTAGACTGAGAAGCAAACACCACTAGGAACTATAAAGTGGCTAACCAGGGAGTAGGACACACCTGGTATCGGCATGAAAGGGCATCCAAATTTACAACATGGACTCAAGGTCAATGAATGCCATGAACAGAAGAATATATATTTTTGCCACTTTTAGCTTTCTGTAAAAGGTTTTCCAGATCATACTAGTTCCTGCTTACAAGCCTCTACTGATAACTTATTTACCTAAAATTCAACAGTTTCAACATGGCATTGCAGGGCTTTTTAGTCTGGTGCTGGCTGAGCTCACCAGCTTCATCTTCTGCATGCCCTCTGCAGACACTGTTTTCCACTCACTAGAAAATCCTCACCTTTCTTTGAAATTATCACCTGCTTTCAAACCCCTGTAGACCTTTGTTCTTCTTGCAAGGTTCGGAACAAACATATTCATCCAGACTCCACACAGACGGCAACACAGAAAGGATTTCTCAACAGAACCTTAATTGTGACATCTTCTAAATATGATTATATCATAAATATTTGGTATTATATTACTAATATTGATAGTATCCTCCATCAGAACATTTGGTTCCATGACTCCTCTAACACAAAGTGTTTTTCTGTAGGCATCGTGTTGTGTGTGTGTGTGTGTGTGTGTGATTGGAGGTGGGGGGGTGGATTAGAGCAGAGTATATGTAAGTGTGCTTCTTAGATCATATCTAAATCTTAATAAAATGTATAATCTCTATATACTTTTATATTACTTGTTTCAGTCAAATAAATGATTAAGTTTTATTTTCTGTTACCTGATAATAAATACTTTCCAAGGGGGTAGGGGGCATAGGAATTTGATCTTTTAGATGTTGTAATGTCTTATCATATCATCATTTTCCCTTTCTGTCCTTCACATTGTTTTAGCAAAAATATACTTCATAATGTCTAAGAGGAACGTTGCTTTTATACTCTTGACAAAGTGATGGGGAGAGTAGAGATATTTTTATATTCTTCAAAGAATTCAATTACATGGAAGGACTACACTTGTAGTAAGTGAATGCTAACTGTATAAACGTTTTTTCTGATGAGTTCATCTCTGCTTCATTTTTATAGACTTACAGAATGTTCTGTCAGTGCTGGAAAATACAAACCCACTACCAGAGCCTCCCAGACGATGTAAGAGTCAGAGCACAGTGGAGGGAGGGTGTACATGTGCCCTCTGCAACTAACTTCCAAGTGCTGCTGTTTACCAGGAATCTGAACTTGAGCATATGGCACTGGAGCTACTACCAAATTTCCCTTGGATGTGGAAAACCCTTTTGCAATTTTTTCTTAAAGTCTGTGAAACTGATGTTTTTGGAAAAATTATAAAGAAGAGTAAGGAGCTAAGGACCTGGACTTGGACTGCTTATGACACTTTATGTTGATCGGTGTGCATTCTGCCTCATATCACCCAGAAAATGCCTTTTCATGGAAGTGAAATTTCCCCTCACAAACCCTGATAATTGTTGTTTTCATGGTAACATCTCAAAACATTTCAGAACTATCTACCTATATTTAAGTGGATTTAGATTCACTCTTTCTTTACCTCAGGGCAACAAGCATCTTTGAACGCTGCATAAACAGAAAAGTGGAATTATAATAGTTTGAAGAACTAATGTTTGTCCTATAACACTGATAGAGGATGGATATAAAAATATGAATAGGGCTTCCCTGGTGGCGCAGTGGTTGAGAGTCCGCCTGCCGATGCAGGGGACACGGGTTCGTGCCCCTATCCCGGAAGATCCCACATGCCGTGGAGCGGCTGGGCCCGCGAGCCATGGCCGCGGAACCTGTGTGTCCGGAGCCTGTGCTCCACAACGGGAGAGGCCACAGCAGTGAGAGGCCCGCGTACAGCAAAAAAAAAAAAAAAAAAAAAAAAAAAATATGAATAGAATCTGCAAAGTTTTATTTCAACCTCTTCTCAGTGCAGACCCCTCCCCGCCCCTGCTAGCCCAGGAGCAAGCATGTCCATGGTTGTGGAGTCAGCAAGGATGAAAACAGCTAGAGAACACAGGTCAATGGCAGGGGAGCTACAATGGCACTCCACTCTTTCAACCACACACACACACACACACACACACACACACACACACTATATATATATATATATATATATATATACTGAAGTGAGAGTATATATTTAGCTCTCTTGCCTCTGGTGCTAACATTGCTAGTTGAGGCTCTGTGGTGGGAGCAGGGGGAAGAACATATATTGACTATCCACAAGATGCTGGGACTACACCAGGGATTTCCCAACCTGTGATCTATTTAAGGCTCATTATAGGTTAATATTACCAGCGTCTCAAGTTATAAGGAAAAGAAGGACTAATTCAATAAGGCAGACAACATTTTAGAAAATGGATTGACTCAAACACTTGGCTCCATCATCACTGTCAAGCCCATAGCTGATGATCATCTTATCCCATATCACAATAATAAGGCTGGATTCTGACCTGGATTCTTTTGATGTTTACCTCACTGCCAGCTGTTAGAGGAACTAGCCAGCAGGAATGCAGAGGCTTTGCGTGCTGCAAGAAACTCTCTTCAGGAACTCAAGGAAAGGTACCAGGTCAGTTACAAGTTCCCTGATCTCAAAAGTCACCAAAATTCTAATAAGATCTCAATTCTCAAAGGAAGATTTCTGCCAAGAGGGATAATGCAAGGGTTCAGTCACCCCAATCTTCAAGACCCTGTTTGGGTTGAGAGTGGACACTGAGATAGAATTCACCTCTCAAAGCACAACAGAGGCTGACTCTTGTAAGAGGAAATCAAATCACTCATTTAAGAATCCTTTATTATTCCCCTTTTGAAACAAACTGGATTTTTCTGAAAAGTAAATATCAGGAAAGATTGCATTGGTGGTTCTGCTCTAAATAGTCACTAACATACATATTCATTTATTTAAGTAATAAATATTTAAAATACATCTTCATGTGAAGGCTCTGTGCTAAGAGTTTGGGGACAGATCCCAATCTCAGATAGTTCATTGTTTCCATGGAGAGAGAAGGCATCTACACATAATAAATTCTGGTAAGTGACAGAGCTTGAAGAAAAGTTATAGGAGTTTATTCCTGGACATGTGGATTCATTCAGCAATGTTTAGAGGCCCTCCACTGTGGGAGCTCTAGTCCAACGTGGGGACACAGAAGTAACCAAAGCCAATCTGCCCTCTGAGCTCACATTCTAGTGGAAGCAGACAGATAATGAAAGGATGAAAAATGTATATGTATATTTCACATCATAAATGCAATAAAAGAAACAAAAGAGAAGGGTGGGAGGAGTCAGGAAGGGTAGAGTATTATCTGGGTAGGGTGGTCATGGGGCTTCTCCAAGCTTGGTACTGATGGCATAGAGCTGGAGGGGGAGTGGGGGGTAGGAGCAAAGTGAAGAGCCAGAGCAAGTGCTGCAGGCAGGAAATGTTGGCACATCTGAGGAGCAGAGAGAGAGCCAGGGTAGCCTGATTGTAGAGAATGAAGTGGAAAGTAAAGGCAAATGCGGTCTGAGGTAGAAGATGTAGGCAACAAATACAAGGCCTCAGAGACTATGGGGAAAGTGTCTAAACAAGGAGAGATGATTTTGCAGTGGATATGTGTGTGTTGTCTCTTTAGGGAAGGAGAGGCTTTGTCCCTGAATTTTGTGAAAGTAGCCAGATATATTGCAAAAGCTGCAATTCATTGAAAAGATTAGAACAGTAAAGACTGTTCAGTTTTCAAGTGATAAAATTGCTAATATAACATTTAAAAACATTAGAAAAAGAGTATTTCAGACTAGAAGTGACTAGTTTTGCTTTATATCTCAACTACTTTCATAGCCTAGAAAGCATTATAGAGCAGCCATTGGTTGAGCTGGGTTTTAAAGGATGGCTGGGATTTGAAAATGAGAAGGGCTCACAGACCCAAGGGGAAGGAGTGTCATGAATGTGATCTCACATACCCGTTTGCCTTAGAAAGCCCAGGCTCACCACTGTCTTCACCCAATAACATATAGCACCTCCTTTCCCTCTCCAGAGCATTCAAGTTTGGAAAATACATTAGATTAGATGGTCCACCTTAGGACTCACAGCAAAGGCCTGGAGGCAGGTGTGCAAGGAGGCAGCATGACCTGATGTGGAGAGTCAGGCCCTGTGGTCACGGCCGGAGACTGGACTTCACTTCTTTTATCCAGGCTGGGACATGAGGGTATGTGAGGAGGGTTATGTCAGTTAGTGCCAAGTTTTGGAGGAAAAAATTCAGCAGGGAGTTTATGAAATGCTGGATCTGCCTGGTTTTAAGTTGACTTACAATCCTTCTCCCCAACAATTATCAATCTGTAAATAGAGAGTGCCTTCAATTCACGTCTTTCAAACTCTCATGTTACATGGGGCTTTGTAAATTGCTTTATTTAAAATAAAATTGCCTGTGGAAGATACATTACTCTATAAAGACGTCCATCAGTGCATGCTAGTTTGAGATACTTATAGGACACCTAACAATAAGGGTCAAAAAATAAAGGAGACAAAGAAATCGAGCACATGTGTAGTTATTTCTGGAGATATGACCTCACAATTGGCTATGTAAACAGTCTTTTAAAGATTATGCTTAAACGCAATGCTATCACGTTTAACATCCTTAGAGGGCAAAGGTAAAAAATGTTTTAATGCGTTATAAAAGGTTATCTGTCATTTGGGATAAAATTTCCAATTAGAGCATTATATAGAAATTCAAAAATTGTTGTATCACAAATAATTTACATGAGAATGAAAATGATGAGCTAAGGAAAGCAGTTTTGACATACTGATGTCTAAACTCTGATTAAAGACTTTAAACATATAAAATGAGTAGGAACTATGTCTCTGTATGAAATTTAGTTTTATACTACAAGTGAATATTTGGCTATTTTAAGGTATATTCCTAAATTTTTATAATCAAGTTTGCTAAATATCTTCCCCCTCCTCCCCCCCCCCGGAGTTTCACATTAGAAAACTAGGTATTCACTTTATGTTTTGGATTGTATTATATCAAGGAATGGTTAGTAGGGAGCAAATTGAAATGCTTTCCCTCTGTAAAAGCAAATTATTGAAATTCAGGGCGCCCCTGTTTCTTAAAATGTTCTCTAGATCAAGTTGAAAGCTAGAATTTTAAATTTCTATCTACTGCTATTTTTGCTCTCTTGAGTCACACAGAATTTAGTATCTCTTTATTATGTAGTCTTTGAATCATCAAATAAATGAAATTTTATTTTATTGCTAATATTCTTCCTAAAGTGTAGCTTGTAAAACTGTCAACATTTTTTAAAAAGTGTTATTTTATCACAGAGAAAAAAAGAAACAAAGATTAAAATGGCAAGGGAAAAGCAAAAAATAGCATACAAGGGAATCCTCATAAGGTTAACGGCTGATCTTTCAGCAGAAATTCTGCAAGCCAGAAGGGAGTGGCAAGATATATTTGAAGTGATGAAAGAGAGAAACCTACAACCAAGATTACTCTACCCAGCAAGGATCTCATTCAGAATTGACGGAGAAATTAAAACCTTTACAACAAGCAAAAGTTAAGAGAATTCAGCACCACAAAACCAACTTTACAACAAATGCTAAAGGAACTTCTCTAGGCAGGAAACAGAAGAGAAGGAAAAGACTTACAAAAACAAACCCAAAACAAGTAATAAAATGGTAATATGAACATAAATATTGATAATTACCTCAAATGAAAATGGATTAAATGCTCCAACCAAAAAACAGAATGGCTGAATGGATACAAAAATAAGACCTGTACATATGTTGTCTACAAGAGACCCACTTCAGACCTAGGGACACATACAGACTAAAAGTGAGGGGAAGGAAAAAGATATTCCATGCATATCAAAAGAAAGCTGGAGTAACAATTCTCATATCACACAAAATAGACTTTAAAATAAAGACTATTACGAGATAAAGAATGATACTATGTAATGATCAAGGGATCAATCCACGAAGAAGATATAACAATTGTAAATATTTATGCACCCAACATGGGAGCACCTCAATACATAAGGCAAATACTAACAGCCATGAAAGAGGAAATTGACAGTAACACAATCATAGTAGAGGACTATAACAACCCACTTTCACCAGTGGACAGATCATCCAAAATGAAAATAAATAAGTAAACAAAAGTTTTAAATGACACATTGAACAAGATGGACTTAATTGATACTTATAAAGCATTCCCTCCAAAGACAACAGAATACACTTTATTCTCAAGTGCTCATGGAACATTCTCCAGGATAGATCATATCTTGGGTCACAAATCAAGCCTTGGTAAATTTAAGAAAATTGAATTTGTATCAAGTATCTTTTCCAACAACAGTGCTATGAAACAAGATATCAATTACAGGAAAAAAAGTCTGTAAAAAATACAAACACAGGGAGGCTAAACAACACACTACTAAATAACCAAGAGATCACTGAAGAAATCAAAGAGGAAATTAAAAAAATACCTAGAAACAAATGACAATGAAAACATGATGACCCAAAGCCTATAGGATACAGCAAAAGCAGTGATAAGAGGGAAGTTTATAGCAATATGATCCTAGCTCAGAAAAGAAGAAACTCTCAAATAAACAATGTAACCTTACACCTAAAGCAATTAGAGAAAGAAAAACAAGAAAACCTGAAATTTAGCAGAAGAAAAGAAATCATAAAGATCAGATCAAAAATAAATGAAAAAGAAATGAAAGAAACAATAGTGAAGATCAATAAAACTAAAACATGGTTTTTGAGGAGATAAACAAAATTGATAAACCATTAGCCAGACTCATCAGGAAAAAAAGGGAGAAGACAAAAATCAACAGAATTAGAAATGGAAAAACGAAAAGTAACAACTGACACTGCAGAAATACAAAGGATCATGAGAGATTACTACAAGCAACTATATGCCAATAAATTGGACAACCTGGAATATATGGACAAATTATCAGAAAAGCACAACCTTCAGAGACTGAACCAGGAAGAAATAGAAAATATAAACAGACCAATCAAAAGCACTGAAATTGAAACTGTGGTTAAAAATCTTCCAACAAACAAAAGCCCAGGACCAGAGGGCTTCACAGGCAAATTCCATCAAACATTTAGAGAAGAGCTAACACCTATTTTTCTCAAGCTCTTCCAAGATATAGCAGAGGGAGGAACACTCCCAAACTCATTCTACAAGACCACCATCACCCTGATACCAAAACCAGAGAAAGATGTCACAAAAAAAGAAAACTACTGGCCAATATCACTGGTGAACACAGATGCAAAAATCCCCAACATAATACAAGCAAACAGAATGGAACAGCACATTAAAGGATTATACACCATGATCAAGTGGGGTTTATCCCAGGAATGCAAGTATTTTTCAATATACACAAATCAATCAGTGTTATACTCCATATTAACAAATTGAGGGATAAAAACCTTATGATAATCTCAATAGATGCATAAAAACTTTTGACACAATTCCACACCCATTTATGATAAAAACTCTCCAGAAAGTAGGCATAGAGGGAACCTACCTCAACATAATAAAGGCCATGTATGACAAACCCACAACCAACATCATTCTCAATTGTGAAAAACTGAAAACATTTCCACTAAGATCAGGAACAAGACAAGGTTGCCCACTCTCACCATATTATTCAAAATAGTTTTGGAAGTGTTACCACAGCAATCAGAGAAGGAAAAGAAATAAAAGGAATCCAAATTGGAAAAGAAGAAGTAAAGATGTCACTGCTTGCAGATGACATGATATTATACATAGAGAATCCTAAAGATGATACCAGAAAACTACTAGAGCTAATCAATGAATATGGTAAAGTAGCAAGATACAAAATTAATGCACAGAAATCTCTGGCATTCCTATATATTAATGATGAAAAATCTGAAAGAGAAATTAAGGAAACACTCCCATTTACCACTGCAACAAAAAGAATAAAATGCTTAGGAATAACTCTACCTAAGGAGACAAAAGACCTGTATGCAGAAAATTATGAGACAGTGATGAAAGAAGTTAAAGATGATACAAACAGGTTGAGCGATATACCATGTTCTTGGACTGGAAGAATCAACATTATGAAAATGACTATACTACCCAAAGCAATCTACAGATTCAAAGCAATCCCAATCAAACCACCACTGATATTTTTCAAAGAAATAGAACAAAAAATTACACAATATGTATGGAAGCACAAAAGACCCAAAGAGTCAAAACAATCTTGTGAAAGAAAAATGGAGCTGGAGGAATCAGGCTCCCTGTGTTCAGGCTACCCTACAAAGCTACAGTAAACTAGACAGTATGGTACTGGCACCAAAACAGAAATATAGATCAACAGAATAAGATAGAAAGCCCAGAGATAAATCCATGCACATATGGTCACATTATCTTTGATAAAGGAGGATAGAATATAAAACGGAGAGGTTCGGGGCAGTTTTACATGCGATAAACAGTTCAGCTGACACTGTGATTTGCAGGACTAGAGCTCAGATCTCTTGGTGACCAGGCTCACTGCTCTCCCTGCCTCCAGGTTCCTCATCCTCCACTCTCCCTGGGAAGGTGGCTCTGATGAAAGCCAGATCCCCACCCTGCCCCTGAGAGGTCACAAAGGTGATTTTTAATGGAGATTGTCAAGGGCTTGAGAGGTAGGCAGAGAGAACTTAGAATAGAACTTAACTTAAACTTAAAATAGAAGCATTATCATGAACCTGGATCTTTGAATATCTGAACAGAGCAAGGCTTCAGCAATATTGGACCACATATCTTGAACTCCGTGTGGACGAAAGGCTCTTGGTGCTCCATCCAGGAGTAAGTGTTGTGCCTCTGAGGTGGGAGCGCCAACTTCAGGACACTGGTCCACAAGAGACCTCTCAGCTCCACTTAATATCAAATGGCAAAAATCTCCCAGAGATCTCCATCTCAATGCCAACCCCAGCTTCACTCAATGACCAGCAAGTTACAGTGCTGGACACCCTATGCCAAAAAACTAGCAAGACAGTAACACAGCCACATCCATTAGGAGAGAGGCTGCCTAAAATCATAATAAGGCCACAGACACCCCTAAACACACCACCAGACATGGACCTGCCCACCAGAAAGACAAGATCCAGCCTCATCCACCAAAACGCAGGTACTAGCCCCCTCCACCAGGAAGCCTACACAACCCACTGGACCAACCTTAGCCACTGGGGACAGACACCAAAAACAACGGGAAATACTAACCTGCAACCTGCGAAAAGGAGACACCAAACCCAGTAAGTCAAGCAAAATGAGAAAACAGAAAAAAACACAGCAGATGAAGGAGCAAGGCAAAAACCCACCAGACCTAATAAATGAAGAGGAAATAGGCAGTCTACCTGAAAATTCAGAATAATTATAGTAAAGATGACCCAAAATCTTGGAAACAGAATAGAGAAAATACAAGAAACATTTAACAAGGACCTAGAAGAACTAAAGAGCTAACAAACAATGATGAACAACACAGTAAATTAAATTAAAAATTCTCTAGAAGGGATCAATAACAGAATAACTGAGTCAGAAGAATGGATAAGTGATCTGGAAGATAAAATAGTGGAAATAACTCCTGCAGAGTAGAATAAAGAAAAAAGAATGAAAAGAACTGAGGACAGTCTCAGAGACCTCTGGGAAAACATTAAATGCACCAACATTCGAATTATAGGGGTACCAGAAGAAGACGAGAAAAAGAAAGGGACTGAGAAAATATTTGAAGAGATTATAGTTGAAAACTTCCCTAAATGGGAAAGAAAATAGTTAATCCAGTCCAGGAAGCACAGAGAGTCCCATACAGGATAAATCCAAGGAGAAACAAGCCAAGACACATATTAATCAAACTATCAAAATTAAATACAAAGAAAACATATTAAAAGCAGCAAGGGAAAAACAACAAATAACACACAAGGGAATCCACATAATGTTAATAGCTGATCTTTTACCAGAAACTCTTCAAGCCAGAAAGGAGGGGCAGGACATATTTAAAATGATGAAGAAGAAAATACTACAACTAAGATTACTCTACCCAGCAAGGATCTCATTCAGATTTGATGGAGAAATTAAAATCTTTACAGACAAGCAAAAAGAGAGAGTTCAGCACGACCAAATCAGCTTTACAACAAATGCTAAAGGAACTTTTCTAGGCAGGAAACACAAGAGAAAGAAAAGACCTACAATAACAAACTCAAAACAATTAAGAAAATGGGAATAGGAACATACATATAGATAATTACCTTAAATGTAAATGGATTAAATGCTCCCACCAAAAGACACACACTCACTGAATGGATACAAAAACAAGACCTGTATATATGCTGTTTACAAGAGACTCACTTCAGACCTAGGGACACATGCAGATGGAAAGTGAGGGGATGGAAAAAGATATTCGATGTAAATGGAAATCAAAAGAAAGCTGTAATAGCAATTCTCATATCAGACAAAATAAACTTCACAATAAAGATGATTACAAGAGACAAAGAAGGACATTACATAATGATCAAGGGATCGATCCAAGAAGAAGATATAACAACTGTAAATATGTATGCACCCAACATAGGAGCGCCTGAATACATAAGGCAAATACTAACAGCCATAAAATGGGAAATTGACAGTAACACAATCATAGTAGGGGGCTTTAACACCCCACTTTCACCAATGGACAGATTATCTGAAATGAAGATAAATAAGGAAACACAAGCTTTAAACGATACATTAAACAAGATGGACTTAATTGATATTTATAGGATGTTCCATCCAAAAACAACAAAATACACATTCTTCTCATGGAATGCTCATGGAAAATTCTCCAGGATTCATCATATCTTGGGTCACAAATCAAGCCTTGCTAAATTTAAGAAAATTGAATTTGTATCAGGTATCTTTTCCAACCACAATGCTATGAGACTAGATATCAATTAAAGGAAATGACCTGTAAAAAATACAAATAAATGGAGACTAAACAATACACTACTTAATACACAAGTCTTAAAAAAAGTTTTATTACTGAAGTAATAAAAGAGGAAATCAAAAATACCTAGAAACAAATGACAATGGCGACACGACGACCCAAAACCTATGGAATGTACCAAAAGCATTTCTGAGAGGAAAGTTTATAGCAATACAATCCTATCTTAAGAAACAGGAAACATCTCGAATAAATAACCTAACCTTGCTCCTAAAGCAATTAGAGAAAGAAGAACCAAAAAACCCCAAGTTAGCAGAAGGACAGAAATCATAAAGATCAGATCAGAAATAAATGAAAAAGATGGGGCCTCCCTGGTGGTGCAGTGGTTGAGAGTCCGCCTGCCGATGCAGGGGATATGGGTTCGTGCCCCGGTCTGGGAGGATCCCATATGCCACGGAGTGGCTGGGCCCGTGAGCCATGGCCGCTGGGCCTGCGCATCCGGAGCCTGTGCTCCGCAACGGGAGAGGCCACAACAGTGAGAGGCCCGCATACCGCAAAAAGAAAAAAAAAAAAAAAAAGAAATAAATGAAAAAGAAATGAAGGAAATGATAGCAAAGATCAATAAAACTAAAAGCTGGTTCTTTGAGAAGATTAACAAAATTGATAAACCATTAGCTAGACTCATCAGGAAAAAAAGGGAGACAACTCAAATCAATAGAATTAGAAATGAAAAAGGAGAAGTAACAACTAACACTGCAGAAATACAAAGGATTGTGAGAGATTACTACAAGCAACTCTATGCCAATAAAATGGACAACGTGGAAAAATGGACAAATTCTTAGAAATACAAAACCTGCAAAGACTAAACCAGGAAGAACTAGAAAATATGAACAGACCAATCACAAGCACTGAAATTAAAACTATGATTTAAAATCTTCCAACAAACAAAAGCCCAGGACCAGATGGCTCCACAGGCGAACTCTACCAAACATTTAGAGAAGAGCTAACACTTATCTTTCTCAAACTTTTCCAAAATATAGCAGAAGGAGGAACACTCCCAAACTCATTCTACAGGCCACCATCACCCTGATCCCAAAACCAGACAAAGATGTCACAAAGAAAGAAAACTACAAGCCAATATCACTGATGAACATAGATGCAAAAATCCTCAACAAAATACTAACAAAGAGAATCCAACAGCACCTTAAAAGGATGATACACCATGATCAAGTGGGGTTTATTCCAGGAATGCAAGGATTCTTCAATATATGCAAATCAATCAACGTGATGCAACATATTAACAAATTGAAGGAGAAAAACCATATGATCATCTCAATCGATGCAGAGAAAACCTTTGAAAAAATTCAACACCCGTTTATGATAAAAACCCTCCAGAAAGTATACATGGAGGGAACTTTCCTCAACATAATAAATGCCATATATGACAAACCCACAGCCAATATCGTCCTCAATGGTGAAAAACTGAAACCATTTCCTGTAAGATCTGGAACAAGACAAGGTTGCCCACTCTCACCACTATTATTCAACATAGTTTTCAAAGTTTTAGCCACAGCAATCAGAGAAGAAAAAGAAATAAAAGGAATCCAAATTGGAAAAGAAGAAGTAAAGCTGTCACTGTTTGCAGATGACATGATACAATACATAGAGAATCCTAAAGATGCTACCAGAAAACTACTAGAGTTAATCAATGAATTTGGTAAAGTAGCAGGATAAACAATTAATGCACAGAAATCTCTTGCATTAGTATACACTAATGATGAAAAGTCTGAAAGTGAAATTAAGAAATCACTCCCATTTACCATTGCAACAAACAGAAAAAAATGTCTAGGGATAAACCTACCTAAGGAAACAAAAGATCTGTATGCAGAAAATTATAAGACACTGATGAAAGAAATTAAAGATGATACAAACAGATGGAGAGATACATCATGTTCTTGGATTGGAAGAATCAACATTATGAAAATGACTATACTGCCCAAAGCAATCTACAGATTTAATGCAATCCCTATCAAACTACCACTGGCATTTTTCGCAGATCTAGAACAAAAAATTTCCCAATTTCTATGGAAACACAAAAGACCCTGGATAGACAAGGCAATCTTGAGAATGAAAAATGGAGCTGGAGGAATCAGGCTCCCTAACTTCAGAATATACTACAAAGCTACAGTAATCAAGACAGTATTGTAATGGCACAAAAACAGAAATATAGATCAATGGAACAGGATAGAATTCCCAGAGATAAACCCATGCACGTATGGTCACCTTATCTTTGATAAAGGAGGCAAGAATACACAGTGGAGAAAAGACAGCCTCTTCAATAAGTGGTGCTGGGAAAACTGGATAGCTACATGTAAAAGAATGAAATTAGAACACTCCCTAACACCATACACAAAAATAAACTCAAAATGGATTAAAGACCTAAATGTAAGGCCAGACACTATCAAACTCTTAGAGGAAGACATAGGCAGAACTCTCTATGACATAAATCACAGCAAGATCCTTTTTGACCCACATCATAGAGAAATGGAAATAAAAACAAAAATAAACAAATGGGACCTAATGAAGCATAAAAGCTTTTGTACAGCAAAGGAAACCATAAACAAGACCAAAAGACAACCTTCAGAATGAGAGAAAATATTTGCAAATGAAGCAACTGACAAATGATTAATCTCCAAAATTTACAAGAAGCTCATGCAGCTCAATATGAAAATAAGAAACAACCAAATCCAAGAATGGGCAGAAGACCTAAATAGACATTTCTCCAAGGAAGATATACAGATTGCCAACAAACACATGAAAGAGTGCTCAACATCATTAATCATTAGAGAAATGCAATTCAAAACTACAATGAGTTATCAACTCCCAGAAGTCAGAATGGCCATTATCAAAAAATCTACAAAAAATATATGCTGGAGAGGGTGTGGAGAAAAGGGAACCCTCTTGCACTGTTGGTGGGAATGAAAATTGATGCAGCCACTATGGAAAACAGTATGGTAGTTCCTTAAAAATCTAAAAAAATAGATCTACCATATGACCCAGCAATCCCACAACTGGGCATATACCCTGAGCAAACCATTATTCAAAAAGATTTATGTACCATAATGTTCATTGCGGCACTATTTATAATTACCAGGACATGGAAGCAACGTAGGTGTCCATCAACAGATGAATGGACAAAGAAGATGCTGTACATATATACAATGGAATATTACTCAGCTATAATAGAAACAATATTGAGTTATTTGTAGTTAGATGGATGGACCTAGAGTCTGTCATACTGAGTGAAGTAAGTCAGAAAGAGAAAAACAAGTACCATATGCTAACTCATATATATGGAATCTAAAAAAAAAAAAAAATGGTTCTGATGAACCTAGGAGCAGGACAGGAATAAAGACACAGACATAGAGAATAGACTTGAGGACACAGGGAGGGGGAATTGTAAGCTGGGATGAAGTAAGAACGTACAATTGACATATATACACTACCAAATGTAAAATACATAAAAATACATAGCTAGTGGGAAGCAGTTGCATAGCACAGGGAGATAATCTCGGTGCTTTGTGACCACCTAGATGGGTGGGATAGGGATAGTGGGAGGGAGATGCAAGAGGGAGGGGATATGAGGATATGTGTATACATATAGCTGATTTACTTTGTTATACAGGAGAAACTAACAGAACATTGCAAAGCAATTTTACTCCAATAAAGTTGTTTTTAAAAAGTGTTATTTTATCACAGTAGAGGGAAAATAATTATCATTCTATTGGCTCTGGGTGAAAAGGTATGTAAATACCAGATAAGATAGGTAATCCTACCATTGACCCCTCTTTAACTTGTAGTTAACAGAGACCTCCAGAAAAATCTCACATTGTTGCTGAATGCTCACAAGTAACATCATTGACATTTTGAAATTAGCTGTAAAAAATTTTAATGAAAAGAATCAGTCAAATGCAGCCCATTATTCAAATTTTATCTGCACATGTCTGTCCCAAACATTTCTCTGCAAGTTCTATCTCTTACAGATTTGCTGAGCATGATATTGACATTCCCATCTAAGTCCTCTGATGAAATTATCTTGCCTCAATTTAGGACTTCTTCCAATTTAACCCCAATCCATTAGATTAGCACTTTGAGGTTTCAACAATCTATGAATCCTCCTAACCCTCAACAAAGCCCTTTAAGGTATAATGAGAGGCAACATATATCACTGACTCTGGAGAATATTCTCTCAAGGCCTTCTCTCCACTAACTCCCAGCACAGGTTATATGTTCTTTTCCTAAGCTACAATGACAGTCATGCTCCAAAGATGGAAAGCATTCTTCTACAAGATTAGCTCAGAATTACAGAAGAGACAAATGATGATAGCACATTCAGAAAGCATTAACTGTTCCTAAAAATGTCTAAGAAGAATGCTCTGGACACAGAAGTTGGAGCCCCAAATCGACTAGGATCATGTTTGACAGAGTAACTCAGTTTGGAGATACAATAATCACAATTAATTTAAAGACTGAATTATAGGTATAAATTAATATAAAACAATTTATTGTGTACACAGTGGTACTAGAAACAAAACATATTTACTCTTCAATATATATATTTAAATTAAAAACTTGCATGAAGAAACTCATTGAAAACTTCAAAGTATTCTGAAAGATCACGCACGAGTGAAAAAACAAGTCATTAAGGCAGTTTAACACAGTTTTAAAGAATGAAAAGCAATTGGGTTAATTCATTGAATAAGTACTTCAATCAACCATTTTGTAATCATACTTCATTGACAACTTTTACCTGTAATATATTGTTGCTATTGAAACAGTGTACAAGGCCCTCTGTCCTTGTCATGTTGCAGCAAAAATAGAAACAAGGTTTTTGTTTTTTTTTTCTTTTCTGACAAACAAGGAAAATAAAGGAAACATGGGCAGGCTATGGAAACTACATACACTGGCCTGAAAGAGTTAATCAATCTTAGATTTATTTTAACTGTTACTAATCTATAGTGTCTGTAACTAGATTTGTCCTTCACAAAGCTAACCTTTAACACTCGCTGACACTATGTGAATTACATCATGCACCTACCACTCCATAACGGTGTCAATTACATCCTGCCCCTAACATTCTCTGATCCCATGTGAACTACATCCTGCACCTGGTGTTTACACACCCTGTACTCCCTTGTAGCAAATCACCCCTTGTACTGCTCTGCATTTCAGAAAGAAGGTCTCTGGCCGATAACCCAGAGATGAATGGACCCAAATACCAGGCTGCCGGGCCCAATTACCGGGCTGTCTGATGCCAGCTGTGACTGTTTTGAAATAATGCAAGAGGAAGAAAAATGCAAGACATTCACTACTTTGATCCGTATCACCTACCCCAGACTTTGAGCTCCACCTGTAAAACCTCTCCTGATTCCCCAGGGAAGGGGGCACAGTTCTTGAGGTGCTAGCCTACTGTGTTCCCTCTTTGTCTGGTAAAAAATAAAGCTATTCTCTCTTTTCCTCCAACATTCTGTCTCCATATCTCCATATTTCTATTTGGCATTGGTACACAGACAGCCAAGATTTTTGCCATCACTATTTCTTACACTCCTGAAAGATTCTAGTCAAAAGTTTCTGGAAGGCTTCCAACTTCCTCTAGCAAATATTGATTTTTTTGGTCAGAGGATCTATGTTTTTGTTTTAAATAATACTCAATTTCTTCTCTACGTTATGCACAAAACCAAATTGGCTAAACATGCCAAATTTGACAGAGGTTTTCCTTCCCAGAATGAAAAACAAATTTATTTATTGACCTTTATTTTTTGAGGTCATGGTATCAAACCAAACTACGTTTATAGAATTTCCAGAAAACATAGTTTTGGTCTCCTTTTCTGGCATGTTTGTAAAATATATTATGTTTGACTTCACTTTTGTGCTTTCCAAATTTATGCAAAGAATTAAACAGTCCACCTTGATTATAAAAATATAAAGATAAAAATTTAGGTCCATTCCAAATTGATCTGAAGAATACAGGATAAAATGGACACCCTTTTCCTCCTCTTGAACTTTCCTACTTCAAAATTCACCTCAAATTCATATCAATTTCTATATGTTCATCTAAGTATAACTATATCATATATAAACATATGCATGTACATATTTATTTTTTAACTGGATCTAACCAGCTTTAAGCTTAGTCATATTTCCAGAATCTACGTTTTTTTTACTACCTCTTCTCATCTATTTTGTTTCTGAACTTACATTTATGCATTTGCACTGACTAAAATTATTTCTTGCACCAAGGCAAATTATAGATCAACTTGAAAGTATTCATTAAACTAAAGAAAACAAAACTAAACTAATCTTATAACTTGACCTGGAAAGTGATCTGACACCTTTGCATTAGTATAAATGTCTGGCCACTGATTTCCATAGTTAACTTTTCTATTATATCTAGATCAAACACCTCCCAGCCAAATAAAAACATTCTTAAGTGATTTTTTTAAAAGTGCCTTCAGGGGCTTCCCTGGTGGCGCAGTGGTTGAGAGCCCACCTGCCAATGCAGAGGACATGGGTTCGTGCCCCGGTCCGGGAAGATCCCACATGCCGCAGAGCAGCTGGGCCCGTGAGCCATGGCCGCAGAGCCTGTGCATCTGGAGTCTGTGCTCTGTGATGGGAGAGGCCACAACAATGAGAGGCCAGGGTACCGAAAAAAAATAAAGAAAGAAAGAAAGAAAAAATAAGAAGTGCCTTCAGAAATGCAATATTTTCTTTCTGTATTAGCAAACAAGCACTCTCATAAAGATTCCAATTAAATTTGCATAGTTACTGGAATTGACATTTGTTATGTGTAGAACCTCTTCTATAACTTAAAATGTGGCCAATCACCATTATTATGAGCAACAATGTTGATATAATTTAAAGTTATTTTCATTATAACCCTTTCCTTTATACACATGTTGTGTTCATGAGCCCAAAGGAATGGCCCTTCTAGATCTTACTACTGGTCTCTAAAGTGGTTAAAATTACATTTTTTTTAAATTATACCATATATTACATGGGTTTCAGTCAACCAACTTAAATCAGATAATAAATCATTAGCCCAAGAAGGCTTTGGTAATACTAGAACAAACTGAATTTTAAAGCCAGTTAAAAACAATAAACCTATTAAATCAATGAAAGCTACATTTTCTTTTCAGAGTTGTTTTTGTTTGTTTTTTTCTGCCCATTGACCTCACTGTGGTGTCTATTTGACAAAAACTTTATACCAATAAAATAAAAATATTAGATCTTTATTATTAAAAACAAAATTAAAAATTAGATGTCCCTTACATTATGGTAGAAATCAAAGGACATTAAGTAATTATTTTCTCATAAATGACAAACACAAAAGCAAGATGAGCACCAATAAAACTTTAGCTGATGGAGAGATGATATAAATCTAAGTTGTAATAGAGGTAAAATGCAAATAAAAGCTAAAAAATTTAAAATATCTATAAAGGAAGCAGTTTTTAATTCTCACTAAAATATATGTTCTATGATTATAAAGTTCATGACCATTTTATTCCACACCTATTTAGTCATTGTATAGCATGGCTTCTGTGCAAATTAATACTTTAAAATATTTTTATTAAGTAAATACATCATTTGGACCTTATGACTCATTCCAGAAAAGTTACATTTATGGAAGACGTGTTTGCAAAATGAGATAGGCAACTTTGAAAGTCCACTTTTATTGGCATAAATACTGAATATTAAGAATTAAAAATTGAAAAAAATGTGTCATTTTTAGAAAATAGTAGCACTTATGGATCTGAGATTAAATACATAACATATCTTAAGATTCAGTAAGACTTATAACAAAAAAATAAATTTAAGAAAAGAAATTTAGTCCCATGTTTTATCAAACTGCAATAAATGACATCAAATTATTGGGTTTCAATTGACACTTTAAAAATGAAATAGAATGAAGTACAATAGAATAATAATATCAAAGAGCATGCCAGATTTGATAAAGTTTGATAAGCTAAATAAAAGAACACACACACACACAGTATAATTTGATAAAACTTGTTTCAACTATATGTTATTATATTAGTTTCTTATCACTGGTGTAAAACATTACCACAAACTTAGTGGCTTAAAACAATACAAATTTATTCTCATAAGGTTCTTGATGCCAGAAATCTTAAATCAGTGTGTCAGCAGGGCTGCATTCCTTCTGGAGACTTCATGGGAGAAATGTTTCCATGCCTTTCCCATGTTCTAGAGGCTGCTTGCTTTCCTTGGTTTGTCTCCTTCTTCTGTCTTTAAAGCGTATCACTCCGACCTCTGATTCTATCCTCATGTCCTCATTCAACGTCTAAATTCACTTTTGTTAACTCTTAGTCCCCTATTTCTCCCTTATTTGGACCCTTGTGATTACACTGGGTCCACTTGGATATCTAGCATATTCCCATCATCTCAAGATCCTTAATTATATTTGCAAAGTCTCCTTTAAAATGTAAGGTAGGGGCTTCCCTGGTGGTGCAGTGGTTGAGAGTCCACCAGCTGATGCAGGGGACGCGGGTTCGTGCCCCGGTCCGGGAGGATTCTGCACGCCGTGGAGCGGCTGGGCCCATGAGCCATGGCCGCTGAAGCCTGCGTGTTTGGAGCCTGCACATTCGGAGCCTGCGCGTTCAGAGCCTGCGCGTCCGGAGCCTGTGCTCCTCAATGGGAGAGGCCACAGCGGTGAGAGGCCCGCATACCGCTAAATAAATAAATAAATAAATAAAATGAAAATACTATGATTAATAAATAAATAAATAAATAAATAAATAAAATGTAAGGTAACATGTTTACAGGTTCTGGGATTAAGATGTGGACATCTTTGGGAGGCATTTGCTACCATTTCCCCAGCTACCCAGCCATCATAATCTTCATTAATTGATCTCAATTTTTCCTGCTAAGCTCAAATGCAACCTCCAAATCCTTCTCAACACATATTTCAAAAAAGTATTAGCTTCATTAGATTTGGAACGGAAGTGCAAAACCTTTTACCATTCCCCATAATTACACTATTGTTAAAAGAATGAGCAACAGTGGGTTCTAGAATTAAATGGAAAGGCTACTTATTAGAAATTTGATATTGAAAATGGAATGATAGGAAAGGAAGAGGAAAGTATCAAATCAAGCATCCTACAGATTTACGAGATTTAATCAGTGTCCTTGTAAAAGTTCAAATATAAGTCTAGCAATTTTCAAGTGGTTCAAGTTCGGGAAAGCATGGTCTTTCAATAGCAAAAATAAAAGTAAATTTGACTATTATGAAAAACTGCTACTGTTAAATCTGTCTAAACTTCAGCAGAATCATATTCAATTGACATAAGAGGAATAATTTTTTTAAAAAAAGGAAAAAATCAAAGGGAATTTTGACTGGAAAAGTAACTTTTATGTGTGAAGAATGATATATGGTGTTTGAGAGGAAAATTTTCTTTTTGGTTGAGTCAGAATACTATTGGAGTAGTTTATTGTGTTTTATTTTTTTTTAACATCTTTATTGGAGTATAATGGCTTTACACTGGTGTGTTACTTTCTGCTTTATAACAAATTGAATCAGCTATACATATACAGATATCCCCATATCTCCTCCCTCTTACATCTACCTCCCACCTTCCCTATCCCACCCCTGTAGGTGGTCACAAAGCACCAAGCTGATCTCCCTGTGTTATGTGGCTGCTTCCTACTCGTTACCTATTTTACATTTGGTAGTATATGTAAGTCCTGTCACTCTCTCACTTCATCACAGCTTACCCTTACCCTTCCCCGTGTCCTCAAGTCCATTCTCAATGCCTGCGTCTTTATTCTTTTCCTGCCCCTATGTTCTTCAGAAGCATTTTTTGGTTTTTTTTTAGACTCCATATTTATGTGTTAGCATATGGTATTTGTTTTTCTCTTTCTGACTTACTTCACTCTGTATGACAGACTCTAGGTCTATTCACCTCACTACAAATAACTCGATTTCATTTCTTTTTATGGCTGAGTAATATTCCATTGTATATATGTGCCACAACTTCTTTATCCATTCATCTGTCAATGGACACTTAGGTTGCTTCCAGGTCCTGGCTATTGTAAATAGGGCTGCAATGAACATTGTGGTACATGACTGTTTTTGAATTATGGTTTTCTCAGGGTATATGCCCAGTAGTGGGATTGCTGGGTCATATGGTAGTTCTGTTTTTAGTTTTTTAAGGAACCTCCACACTGTGCTCCATAGTGGCTATATCAACATACATTCCCACCAACAGAGCAAGAGGGTTCCCTTTTCTCCACACCCTCTCCAACATTTGTTGTTGGTAGATTTTTTTGATGATGGCCATTCTGACAAGTGTGAGGTGATACCTCATTGTAGTTTTGGTTTGCATTTCTCTAATGATTAACAATGCTGAGCATTCTTTCATGTGTTTGTTGGCAATCTGTATATCTTCTTTGGAGAAATGGTATTTAGGTCTTCTGCCCATTTTTGGATTGGGTTGTTTGTTTTTTTTGATATTGAGCTGCATGAGCTTCTTGTAAATTTTGGAGATTAATCCTTTGTCAGTTGCTTCATCAGCAAATCTATTCTCCCATTCTGAGGGTTGTCTTTTCATCTTGTTTATGCATTCCTTTGTTGTGCAAAAGCTTTTAAGTTTCATTAGGTCCCATTTGTTTATTTTTGTTTTTATTTCCATTTCTCTAGGAGGTGGGTCAAAAAGGATCTTTCTGTGATGTATGTCATAGAGTCTTCTGCCTGTGTTTTCCTCTAAGTTTTATAGTGTCTGGTCTTACATTTAGGTCTTTAATCCATTTTGAGTTTATTTTTGTTTTGGTCACCATACTTGAGAAGGACAATTTAAATGATCAGTTGAATGTAAAAGTAGATGAGCAACTCAAGGGCAAAGTCCTTAAAGAATGTGCAAATTAGTCTTCATCTAATTAGTGGAGTTAATGGGTTAGTAACCTCTGATTTAAAGTATAAAAACAATCAAAGGTACCCAGAGTTTCAACGAAGTAGATAAACACACTATTTTCTATGAATGGAGGATCACTAAGGAAATCTATTTCTTAAGATGAGGATATAATTTTTTTTATATATATTGGGGATTCTCTTACTGTGACACTATGGTTAGAATCACTGAATATATTAGAACAAATTAAACACATTTCAAAATAACACATAATTTTGGGAGAGTAGTACAAAAAGGCAAACTTGAAATTGCCCAGAGTGGAAAAAAATTACAGAAAACCAAGATTCCCAACAGTAACAACAAAGCAAGATTCAGTAGTAGCAATTAAATTTTGGTGAATATGTTCACTTCTGAATGTAATGCAAGTCATTCATAAACTATCTTCACATTACTTTATAATTTGACCTTTCCATGAAACATGGCCATTGGGATCCATGCAAACATTAATGAAACATACAGAAGATGAACTAAAATGACACTGGGATGAACAAATGTCAGAGGTGAAAAGTTTTTGGATTGTTAATACATCTATTTCATCCATAGGTTGAGGAGAGATGGATTGAGAAATTATTTAAAAGAAGCAAGTGAACTTGTGAAGTAGAACAAAGAGAAAATTAAGTTTTACCATGTTATGGCACTGTACTAACTTTAGATGAAGCATAGGAGGTGAATGCTCCCTGACCTCTGTAAGGTGTTTACACAACAGAACATTTGCCTTCAGTAATCAGAAAACGAAGACTATGGAACCCGTTCATTTTTGCTACTAATTTTCCTTTATTGGCATTAAGAAGCTCAGTCACCACAGTGATTTTTTTTTTTAATTGACTGAAGGTGTTTGATATTTTTCTTCACGAGTCCCCCAAATTTTCTAGTATTAAAAGATGGATCATGTGTAAAAGGAAATGATTCTATTGGATGTGAGTGCTCTTCTTTGTTCATTGCTATTACTAGAAAAAAATGAATAAAGTAAGAACTAAGATATTTTAAAATATCTGTTACTCAGTTGGCATTGGTGAATTTTTCTGATAAAAATGTATCTTCAAATATATTAATTAAATACCATAAATACCTGTCTTTTCTACCATTTCTGCCTATAATAATTACTATGATAATAGTGGTTATAAAATTAGCTTTATCTAATTTCCTCTTTTATAGAAACATCTCTATTTTACCCTATTAAATAATACATATTTTATTTTGTTTTGAAATAAATTATTTATCTGAAAATTTAAATTATAATATATAACTAAACAATATAACAATCATTAAAATTATTTTAAAATTGTATTGATTCAGTAACAATTGCAAAGAAGGAAATATAAATTGCTATTATAAAAGTCTCATTTAATTTATTTTTGTGTGTGTGTGTGTGGTACGCAGGCCTCTCACTGTTGTGGCCTCTCCCATTGTGGAGCACAGGCTCTGGACGCGCAGGCTCAGCGGCCATGGCTCACAGGCCCAGCCGCTCTGCAGTATGTGGAATCTTCCTGGGCGGGGGCATGAACCCATGTCCCCTGCACCGGCAGGCAGACTCTCAACCACTGCACCACCAGGGAAGCCCTAATTTATGTTCTTTTTGTGTGTTATATAATACTTTAGTCAAACACAAAGAAATTACATTACAAATAATATTTCTTATAATTTAATTTTCCTGTTAGTTGGTTTATATCCTATATGTTATATTAAAATATGAGATTCTATAAAATATTTTAAAGATAATAACTTATGTCAGAAGAAAAATCGAGACAAGTAAAATTCTGTAACAAAACCATTTTGATATTTTAGTATATGTGCTACATCCTACCACCTACTCACATGTAAACCTTTTCATGGATAGACCTAAGGTATATAACATCTTCTCCCTTTACTTTTTGGCTAAATTACACTCATTTTTCACTGATTTTCTAACTTATTTTCTATTGTATGTAGTCATACTATAAATTAAGACAAGAGTCCTTGCCTATCTTAATAACACTGTCTCCAAGTGGGGGTTTCCTCCAAGTATTTTTGAATTAAAAAAATATATATCAAATGCATTAAAATATAAAGATAATAACAACAAAGCAAAATCATGTTAAAAAAGAGATTTCCCCAATCCAAAAGGAATAAAAAAATTAATAAAATTAATGTGATGGAACACTTGATAGTTTTACTAGGGTACTAGCCCTCTTACCCATCATATTATCATTCTAAATAGTCTTTGGATGTTAGAAATTTGCTTACTTTGATGATATGAAGGATAACATACTAATTTAAAATAAAATACCACTCTGGAGAGAGTAATTATTCCAGATGTTGTCGATGAATAAAATAATAGTCATTCAGGTAGGTTCACTGAGCTAACATGTATATCTATTAATATGGATTATCTATAATACAACATTCATAGGGCTAGCCTTATTATCCTCTGACCTGACCTCTCTATAAAAAATTATATTAATTTTGTTCATGTAACTATGGAAATAGATATAACAGAGAGCATTGATTTAAAATCAACAATAAGGAAAACACAACTTAGTAAATGTTGATGGAATTAATGTTTGCTGATGCTCTTCCCAATTTACAACAATCTATCAGTTGTTATATGTAAGAGGTGTTTGTAGCAGACTATATCACTATTTGTTCCTACAATACCACCCTTTTATAAGTTTTTAAGTTAAAAGTCAACATTACCAATGTATAATTATTATGAATACTAGACAACATAGAGCTACTTCTAACACAATTAATAAACTCGTAACCACATAAATGGAGTTTATATGGTGGAAAAGGAAAAAAAAATCACTTATCCAATTAAAATATAATTTTTATTAGTTAAATCAAAACAGTTTGAGTAGAAAGTCTTTCATATCCATGGCTGAGAATTGTGTCTGTCTTTTTCTTTAATTTAAGCAAAGGCAAAACACTTTCATTCTCAAAATTCACTTAAGAGATTTGAAGGTCTGAGTACAATTTCTTAATGTTATTCGTGCATAAATCTGATAGTAATGGGGATTAATCTGGCTTTGTCTGCAAATATAGTAATTTTTTTAAAGCAAATATCTTGTTTATTGATTTCTCACCTCCTTTATATCGAGTTTGAAAATGACTTAAGGGTGACAAAATCACTTTGGAGATTCTTCATGAACAGTGTAGTTACTTATATTAAAACTGGGTGGAGGAGGGGGGATTACAAGACATCATTTTTTTCAACTATGCATCCTCAGTTGAAACATCAAGTGAATTGTTTTTGAATCCACTCTTCTTCCTAATTAACAAAAGTTACATTTGTAAAAAGGGCTACATAAAAGAAGATAATAAGTTATATATTCAAATATAACTTCCACACATTGACATTATTGTTATTATTAACCTTTTCATTTGTATTACTATTTCTACTACTACCATCATCATTTTGAAGCGACTACAATAATCTATACTTTTTATAAAAGGGAACATTAAAATTTACTTCTACTATGAAAAAATAAAACCAAATCATTCCAATACACTTTGGCAGGATGAAGCGTTGGTTATTTTGAAGAACTGTCTCCCTAAAACATGAATTGTCCTCATAAAAATAACAACAGGCATAATTTTCAATACATTTATATGCTTAGTAGAAAGGAGGGAAACTCTTTAATTACCAAGAATTTAATTCAATTAAATATTGAAAACATACAAAAAATAAGCTATTGCAAGTGAGTTTGAAAAAATACATATAAAAACAACAGTTTTTAGATCTATTATCAATAAGAATATAAAATAACTATATTTTGTAATATCCTAAATATAAAGATAAAAAGAAAACCATATATATGGCTTAAAAATAAACAATGATAAAGCAGATTTAAAAGTCACAAAATAGAACTTTTAGAAATAAAAAAGTAAAATTGCTAAAATTTAAAACTCAATTGATAAAGCAATCTAAAGATGAGACACAGCTTACTTCCCTGGTGGCACAGTAGTTAAGAATCCGCCTGCCAATGCAGGGGACATGGGTTGGAGCCATGGTCCGGGAAGATCTCACATGCCACACAGCAACTAAGCCCATGTGCCACAACTACTGAGTCTGCCCTCTAGAGCCCACAAAGCACAACTACTGAGCCCACGTGCCACAATTACTGAAGCCTGTGTGCCTAGAGCCTTTGCTCCATAACAAGAGAAGCCACCACAATGAGAAGACCGCACACTGCAACGAAGAGTAGCCTCCACTTGCCGCAACTAGAGAAAGCCCGTGCACAGCAACAAAGACCCCATGCAGCCAATAGATAAATAAATAAATCTTCTTTTAAAAACAAAAAAAGATGAGACACAGCTTAAGAGATAAATAGATACTGAAGAAATTAACCCAAATGCAGCACAGAGACACAAGGAGATGAAAAAAGAAGAGCTTTTTATCATAGCTGCAGCCTGAGGTACAGGCATTCAATTAAACACACACCTAAGGGCTGACTGTAAACTTTTCTGAGACCTCAGAGTGGAAGCAATCTCTTTGCGCTTTCCCTCTGGTACACATGAGTACCAGGATCTCTTAGAGGGAAGCTCTTACACATGTCTGGAGCCCCAGATTTTATGAGTGGTGTGTGTATTTTTTTGTAGCTGCTTCCCAGGGAATACCTCTTGATTGCCTGGCTCTAGTGGTCAGGGGTCCCTATGATCTTGGGTCCCACAGGACTATAACAATTGAAAAGACAGTTATTTGTTGGCTGCCAGCCCAGGGCACTGCACAGACCCCCAGCCTTTCTATGAAAGAGAACTACTTGCTTCTCCTGGAGCTTAGGCCTGAAGGGCAGGCTTCAGGTTTAACACACATATAGAGTCTAAAGGGGGGTCCTCCAGGAACACAGACCAGAGGATGCCATCTTTGTGCTCTCCATCTGCCTCACTACAGCTAAGTAGTATCTTCTGAAAAGGAGCTCACACACTTGTCTGCTGCCCCAATTTTAGTGACTGTCACCTAGGGGATAACAAATATTTACATTCTTTAAAAGCTGCTGCCTGAGGATCTGGCTTCCAATCAGCCTAAATCTGGGTGCTGACTGAGATCCTATGCTTTGGCACACTGATTGTCTTAGTATAACCTCAACTACTGGGTGATATTAAAGTAAAATAGGCTGTTTGGACAATCACACAGGTTTGAGAGACAACCAAGAGCTAAAGCAGGGTTGAATGATAAGCTTCATCTTCTATACAAGACCAATCCTACAAACCTAGCTGTTTCATTTAATGCTTAGAAACAAACACAGGAAGTCAAGAAATATAAAGAAAGAAGATATGTTCCAAATGAAAGAATAAGATAAAACCTCAAAAAAGTCTTAATTAAATGGAGACAAGTAAGTTACCTGATAAAAAATTAAAAGTAATAGTCATAAAGATGCTCATGAAATTGGGAGATGAACACAGTGAGAACTTTAACAAAGAGATTAAAAATACAAGAAAGTGGCAGACAGAAGTCACAGAGCTAAAGAACACAATTACTGAAATGAAAAATACACTAGAGGGGTCAACACCAGACTAGATGAAGCAAGAGAAAGGATCAATGAACTAAAGGGCAAGGCAGAAGAACTCACCCAATTAGAGCAGCAAAAAGAAAAGGAATATTTTTTTAAAGTAAAGATAACTTAAGAGACTTATGGGACAACATCAAGTAAACTAACATTTGCATTATAGGAGTCCTAGAAGGAAAAGAGAGAGAGAAAGGGGTAGAAAACTTATTTAAAGAAACAGTGTCTGAAAACTTCCCTAAACTGGGGAAGAAAACAGACATCTAGATCCAGAAAGCCCAGAGAGTTCCAAACAAGATGAATCCAAACAGGTCCACATTAAGACACATTATAACAAAAATCTCAAAAGTTAAACACAAGGAGAAAAATCTTAAAAGTTGCAAGATAAAGCAACTTGTTACATACAAGAGAACCCCCATCATAATACCAGAAGGTTTTTCAGCAAAATCTTTGGAAACCAGATAGAAGTGGCATGATATATTCAAAGTGCCAACAAGAAACAAAACAAAAATCTTCCAACGAAAAAATACTCTACCTGACAAAGTTACTCAGATTTGAAGGAAAGATAGTTTTCTTGACAAGCAAAACCTAAAGGAGTTCATCACCATTAAACTATTCGTACAAGAAGTGTTAAAGAAACTTTTTTAGGTTGAAAAGAAAAGGGGCTAATTAGTAACAAGAAAACATATGGAAGTATAAATCCCACTGAAAAAGGTAAGTACATAGTTAAAGTAATAAAAATATCTATAATTACAATAATAAGTTAAAGGATATCAAGATTTAAAAAAAATGTAACATCAAAAACATAAAATAGGGGGGGAGCAAACTGTAAAGGTTTAGACTGAGTATAGACAATATACATATAAGACCATTATAAATATGTTCATAGTATACAAAAGCTTCATGGTAACCACAAGGCAAACACTAAGATAATGAGAAAGGAATCAAAGCATACCAATAAAGAAAGTCATCAAAACACAAAAAGAGAGCAAGAGAAGAAGAAAGGAAAAGAGAAAATACAAAACTGACAGAAGCCAATTAACAAAATGGCAATAAGTACACACTCATCAATAATTACTTTACATGTAAATGGACTAATTCTCTAATCTGGAGACATAGAATGGCTGAATAGGTTTAAAACAAACAAACAAACAAGATACAGATATTATGCTGCCTACAAGAGATTCACTTCACACATAAGAACACATATAGACTGAAAGCGAAGGGATACAAAATATATTCCATGCAAATAGAAAGCAAAAGAAATCTGGGATGGTTATATTTATACCAGGCAAAGTAGACTTTAAAACAAAGACTTTAACAAGAGACAAAGAAGGGCATTACTTTATGGTAAAGGGGTGAATCCAACAAAAGATTTGTAAATATTTATGCACACAACATAGAAACACCAAAAAGTATGAAGCAAATATTAACAGACCTAAAGGAGAAATAGCCAGCAATGTAATGCTATTAGGTTACCTTAGTATTCCACTTATATCAGTGGATGTCTGGACATAAAATCAATCTGAAACACTGGCCTTAAATGACATGTTAGAATAGATGAACTTAACTGACATACACAGAGCATTTTGTCCAAAAGCAGCAGAATACACATTCTTCTCAAGTGTACATGGAAGGTTCTCCAGGATATATCATAGTTATGCCACAAAACAAGCCTTAACAAATTTACAAAGATTGAAATCATATCAATACTCTTTTCCAACAAAAGCAGTATGAAACTAGAAATCAATTATAAGAAGAAAACTGAAACATTTCACAAATATGTAAAGATTAAACAAAATGCTACTGAACAAACAAGTGGCTCAATGAAGAAATCAAAAGAGAAATAAAAAAAATACCTTGAGACAAATGAAAATGGAAATACTATATACCAACTAATAAGAAAGTTCATAGTAATAAATGCCTACCTCAAGAAACAAGAAAAATCTCCAATAACAACCTAACTCTATACCTAAAGGAATTAGAAGTAGATGAATAAACAAAGCCTAAAGTCAGTAGAAGGAAGGAAATGACAAAAAGCAGAGCAGAAATAAATGAAATACAGACTAAAAAGACAATAGAAAAGGTCAATGAAACTAAGATCTGGTTCCCTGAAAATATCAAAGAATCAACAAACCTTTAGCCAGAAGCAGAAAGAGAGAGAGAGAGGACTCAAATAAATAAAATCAGAAATGAAAGAGGAGACATTACAACTGACATCGCATAAATACATAGGATCATTATAGACTATTATGAACAATTTTACAACAAATTGGACAACCTGAAAGAAATGGATAAATTCCTAGAAACATATAACCATCAAAGACTGAATCATGAAGAAACAGAAAATCTGAACAGACTGATTACCAGTAAGGAAATTAAATCAGTAATCAAAAACCTCCCAAGAAACAGAGAAGTCTGGTACCAGAGAGCTTCACTGGAGAATTCTACCAAATGTTCAAAGAAGAGTTAATATCAATCTTTCTCAAACACTCAAAAAACAGACAAGGAGGGAAAACACTTCCAAACTCACTTTAGGAGGCCAGCATTACCCTGATACCAAAATTAGACAAGGACACCACAAGAAAATAAGATTATAGGCTAATATTTCTGAGAACATGGATGAAAAAATCCTCAAGAAAATATTAGCAAGTTGAATTCACCATTAACAGGATCATAAAACATGATCAAGTTTGATTTATTCCAGGGATGCAAGAAATGTACCTCAACATGAAAAAGGCCATATACGACAAGCTCACAGATAACATCCTCAATGGTGAAAAGCTAAAAGCTTTTCCTCTAAGATCCAGAATAAGATAAGGATGCCCACGCTTGCCATTTTCAGTCAACATAGTATTGAAGTCTTAGCCACAACAATTAGACAAGACAGGCATCCAAATTTGAAAGGAAGAAATAAAACTATCATTATTTTCAGATGACATAATATATAGAGAAAACCCTAAAGACTCCACCAGAAAACTATTAGAATTAATAAATGAATTCAGTAAAGTTGTAGGATACAAAATCAGTATACAGAAGTCTGTTACATTTCTATACACTAATAACAAACTATCAGAAACATAAATCAAGAAAACAATCCCATTTATAATTACATCAAAAAGAATAAAATATCTGGGAATAACTTTAAACTAAGGAGGTGAAAGACCCAAATCCTGAAAACTATAAGACACTGATGAAAAAAGCTGAAGGAGACATAAATAAATGGAAAGATATTCTATGCTCATGAATTGGAAGAGTTAATATTGTTATAATATTACTATTATAATACGGCTTTCCTACCCAAATCAATCTGCAGATTCAATGCAATCTCTAATGAAAATTCCAATGGCATTTTTCACAGAAATAGAACAAAAAATCCAATAAAACAAAAAATTTGTGTGGAAGACAAAAACCCCAAATAAGCAAAGCAATCTTGAGAAAGAAGAATAAAGCTGGAGGTATCATGTTCCTTTATTTCAAACAATATTACAAAGCTATATTAGTCATAAAAGTATGGTATTGACATAAAAATAGACACACAGATCAATGGAACAGAATATAGGGCCCAGAAATAAGTCCCCATATTAACTTTTGCCAAAGGAGCAAAGTATATACAATGAGGAGAAGACAGTCTCTTCAATAAATGGTGTTGGGAAAACTAGACAACCACATGCAAATGAATGAAACTAAACCACTGTCTTATACCACACACAAAAATTAAAACAAATGGATTAAAGACTTGAATATGAAACCTGAAATCATAAAATTCCTAGAGGAAAACATAGGGAGTATGCTCCTTTACATCAGTCTTTGCAGTGATATTTTGGATCTGATTCCAAATGCAAAAGCAACAGAAGCAAAAATAAATTTAAGTGGTACTACATTAAACTAAAAAGCTTCTGCACAGCAAAGAAACCCATCAGCAAAATTAAAATAATAACCTACCGAATGGGAGAAAATATTTGCAAATCATATAGGTAATAAGGGATTAATATCCAAATTATATAAATTACTCATAGAACTCAATAACAAAAAAACAAACAATACAACTTAAAAATGGGCAGAAGATCTGAACAGATATTTTTCCAAAGAGGACATATAGATGGCTACGGGTATATGAAAAGATTCTCAACATTACTAATCATCAAGAAAGTGCAAATAAATACCACAAAGGAGAAACATTTCACACCTGTCAGAATGGCTCTTACCAAAAAGACAAGAAATAACAAGTCTTGATGAGGATGTGGAGAAAAAGGAATCCTTGTGCACTGTTGGTGGGAATGTAAATTGGTGCAGCCACTGTGGAAAACAATATGGAGTTTTCTCAAAAAATTAAAAATATAACTACAATATGATCCAGCATTTTCACTGCTAGGTATTTTTCTGACAAAATTAAAAATACTAAGGTGAAAAGTTATTGCATAGGGGTGCAATATATGCACCCCTATGTTCATTACAGCATTATTTACAATAACCAATATATATGGAAGCAAGAATGAACGGATTAAAAAATATGAAAGACAACATATGCTCTCACTTATATGTAAAAAAAAAACAAAAAACCTCATAGATACAAGGAACAAGTTGCCAGAGGTGAAGGAATGAGCCAAATGGGTGAAGGGAATCAAAAGGTACAAACTTTCAGTTGTAAAATAAATAAATCATGGGGATATGATGTGCAGCATGGTGACTATAGTTATTAATACTGTATTGAATATTTGAAAGTTGCTGAGAGTACAGCTTAGAAGTTCTTATAACAAGAAAAATAATCTGCAACTATGTGTAGTGATGGATGTTAACTAGACTTATTGTGGTGATCATTTCACAATACATGCAAATATTGAATCATTAGATTTTACACCTGAAGCTAATATAATGTTTTATGATAATTACACTTCAATTAAAAAAAATGAGACACATTTTAAGAAATAACCAGACACCAAAGAAATTATCCCAAATACAACACAGAGAAGAAAAATTTGAAAGCAGGATTAAGAGAAATGGAGTACAGAGTGAGACAGTCTAGCCCACGTCTGACTGTAGTGTCCAAAGGAGAAAACAGAATGAGGAAGAAGACACATTCAAAAGGTTGATATCTAAGATATAATTCAGGAGTCAAAATGGATCATATGCAGGATAAATAAAAGATGTTCACTCTAAATATACAGTAGTGAAACTAAACAAGAGAGAAAAAAAAGCTTCTGGAAAGTAGCCAGAGTGGGATAAAAGCTGTAGTTTGTACTTCTGCACAAACTACAGCTAGATCAACACATACTACTTAAAGGTAATGATGGAAGCCAGAGAGAAATATAATAACAACTTTGAAATTCTGAGAGTAAAAAGTGATCAACCTAAAATTATGCACACAAAAAATTATCTTGCAAAAAGGCAATCAAGATAAACATTTTCAGATGAATGAAAATTAAGCCTCCACCAATAATGTTTCCAGGGAAATTGCTAAAAATATACTTCAAGAAGTAGGAAATTATCTTAAAATGAAGGCCAGAGATGCAAGGAGGAATGAGCAGAAATATGTAAACATATTGGTAAATCTAATCAAACATTACAACAATGACAGCAATAATAATAATGCCTATAAGATGGTTTAGAACACCCTCCCCCACCCCCACCCCCACACAGAACTAAAATACTGGAACCTGTAAAATATAGATTCAGCGGGCAATATTGAAGTGTCCTTAATTCCTTCTATTGTTTATGAATGGAGTTAAAATATTAACTTTATCTGTTAAGTGGGCATAATAAGCATTTCAAAGGTAACTAATAGAGTTTGATATAGAGTATATAATTTTCAAATACATTTTGGAAAAATTGAATAATAAAAAATTCCTAGTTGAAATTTAAAAGAAGACAAAAAAGGAATGAAGTGAAATAAGAGAAAGCAAATCAAGATAACTAAGAATAATGATAGAAGGGTTTAAACATACAATAAACATAAATAATATAAAACCTCAAATTACAAGGCAGGAGTTGTCAGATTGTGTTAAAGAAAAAAAAAATCCAGCTTTGTGATATTACAAGAAACCCAACCAAAATATTACAGTACAATAACATTGAAAGAAAAAAAAAAACATGGAAAGGGTTATGAAAGGCAATGTTAATCAAAATAAAACTTGTATAACTATAGGAATATAAGACAAAATAGAGGTTATTTCTTTGATAGATAAGCTAGTTTTCTGCTGCCATTTCCTCCACTATAGCCATGGGAATTGGGAACCTCCTTACCAAGAAAGATGAAAAAGGCATTAAATTTGTACAATTAGATATTTTAAGAGAGAGAGACTACATTCACATAACATTCTTTACAGTATACTGTCGTAATTGTTCTATTTTATTATTAGTTATCATTGTTGATCTCTTACTATTCCTGCTTTATAAACTAAATTTTACCATAGACATGTATGTGTTGGAAAAAACAGCATATACAGGGTTTGGTACAGTTTCAGGCTTCCACTGGGGGTCTTGGAGTATATCCCCTACAGATAAGGGGGGACTACTATAGTTTCTCTTTTAGTATTTTGTCCAGATTTTATAATTATATCTGCAGGACAGGTAGATTCAAAGAGTCAGAGGAAGATTGTTTTGTTGTTTACAACTCTATTTTTTTGTCATGTACATACTTTACATGTTTTTAAAAAATTCATGAATTTTGTTCTCTGCCTAACTCATCAGTTGTATGAAAATTGATGCCACCGACCACATTTTATGAATGCTTATGGTCTCATGAAATTTTAATTTGTTGAATTATTTATTACCTTTCAAAAACAGAAAGTGAAACATATAATTAACATTCTGTAGAAAACCATTAAAACATACAGCTATGTTAATAAGGAACAAACACACACTACATCTTCAACTCTTTAGGGAATATCAACTAAAATTCACTGCAGGTAAGTTTAGTGACTGAAAACTGAATGCTCAATCAGTGGTGAAGCTTATCTTTAAGTCAAACCTTTAATATCATACATTAAAATTTTTTTTAAAAATTGCCAATTTATGTCTTCATATATTTATCATATTCTTAAAAGCATATTTGATGCTGGAGAAAAAATGAAACTAAAATATACATGTCGTTCTAACTCTACTGTGCAATGACAAAATCCAGTAGAGAATACCTGCAAAAGTAAATACCAGGCAGAAATAAATTCCTAATTTTGCATTAACAAATGCCAAGCATTGACTATAAATAGACACGGAGCTCTTCAAATGAGATAGTTGAAAAAATTATACATTCTGATTGAAATATCATACAATTTTACTATTTGTTTCATCACAAAAGTTCTCATTTAAGACAATATTGCTTACATTTAGGGTCACCTAAAGCAAATAAAATATAGATTTTTAGCTAGATTTTTATGACACTTACCTTAGCAAGGTATAATAAAAAGTGTCAAATGTTTCAGTTTTTCCACTAAAAGGAATGTTTTTTAAGCTTGAGTAACTTACCTTATATATTTTAGACTAACTTGCTTATTGGAAATGAGGATAGTTATAGTAACTATCTCACTAGAAATTTTGTGAGGAGTAAAGGAAATATGTGTACAGAATTTACAATAGTGCTCAATAGTTAACTGTTATGGTTGTCCTTATCTTTATTACAACTCTATAAATTTGAACTATCATCAATACAGAGCAGAAGTACATTTCTAAATAGCATACGGTGTCTGACTTAGGAAAGGAATTATCAAATGTTAAGACCCTGAAATTGAAACTGATAAAAACGAGCCTACCTCCTATGGAGTGTTTTGCTGAAAACTTTCCTTTTCACTCAGATGCAATCATAAAATGTACATGTTACACAAAATATGATACTGAAAACCACATTAATGCTTAATACAAACAAAAGTGTAAAGTCTCTAAAGGATAATAGTTTGTCAGAAAATCTTCACTTGAAAGTTTAAATTTCCCAGTTTAAAGTAATGAATTTCCATTCTGATTTACCAAACTTTTTGTATCAGCATAGAGGCCTATACTGACAAGACTTATAGTGGATTAAGAACACACCTCCGCACTTAAACAGACCTGATTTTAAGTCCCAGATCTGCCATCCAGTAGTTATAACTTGACATGTGACAAGCTAATGTTTCAAAAATCCTCAAATTCCTTCTCTGTAAAATAGGGCAATGATTCCCACCTCATCGCATTCTTGTAAGGAGTAAAGGACATGCCTACACAATTACCTAAGTGCAATATTAAAGATTCATTATCATAATTATTCACAACCTGGGAAAATAGATAAAAATGGAAGACCTCTGTAATAAAACTGCAGAGTTAACATTCTCTGACTAGCAGCCACCTATCCCATAAGGCTGAACCTAAAAAAGGGAATATTTCTCTCTTCTTTCACACATTAAATACAGCTGCTTCTTTCTGAGGAGTTGCTATATAATACATACATCTAAAATGTAACCTTTGTCATCTAGAAGCTTACAGCTTTACTTTAAAAATTATGTAAAATGAATGAGTGACAAAATAAAATTATAACAAGGAAACTACTATGTGACAGTACCTTTAAGTGAACAGAAATGTATAGGAGGTAAAAATCAAAGAAGGTAGAATGCTGTACAAGGCTTAATGGAGACATTAGGAGTTGCATTGGTCTGAAAGGCCTGGTATGGTGAGCAGTGGGACAGGGAAGGTCAGGAATATCACTTCCTAAACCATCACCTGCAAAGCTATCATTTTGGAGACTTTTGACTCCACATAATTTTTTCCTAAAAGGAGTATCAATCATTGTGTGTTACAATAGAACTCATGACCCCATAGAATGAGAAAGTAGAGTTTTCTTAATCTTATGTGTAATTAACTTTATATTAAATCTAACAGTCCCTAAACCTCTTTTAAAAAGTAATCAAAGTCCTTCTTGAAATTTAATATATATCTAATATAGCTGATTCTTAGGCTTATGCAAAAAAGTGAAATATTTTATTAACAAATGTATATATAAAATTTGATTGATAATTGTAAATCAACACATAGGAAGACATGACAAAGGACAAAGATGAACAAATATTTTTACTAGTTTTCATTAAGTACATGAGTTCTGTTAAACTATTACACAGCACATATCACAAATAACTGTATTTTTGAAATTCACTTTTTTAAAAATAATGAAAAAAAACCTATAAACAAAGAAATGGAATATTTAACTCCACATCCAGTGTTCCAAAAATAAATACACCTGTCCCTGTTATTATAGATTCTCACTTTAAGGTTCTGTGTTTTTGATTTACCCATGCAGTTCTTCACTTTTTGGCTTCCAGTCAAGAGCTCATTATTAGATAATAAGCCGGCATATAAGGAAAGTAATGTTTTGATAATTTACAGTTCCTCCTAAAAACGTGCAACTAGGCTGGTGTGAAGGAAATGATTAGAATTGATCGTAACAGGATACTGAACTCAAGGAGCACCTAGAAAGCAGAACGAGTCAGGTGGAAATGGATTTATCTTCCTGCGATGCTGACCAAACCTGTCATGAAAAATCAAGTGACACTATTGACAAACACAGACACTATACTAAGAATCAATGTTACAAAGCAATGACACAATACACATGAAAATAAACACTGAAAGTAAACAATTATGTAGCTTAGTGACATTCAACCAGTAACAAGCATTTCACGATAGAGTGCTTTTTTAGTGATTTTCCAGATACAAAGTAAATTTATTTCTATTCATATTAAACTTAATATCCAATAAACTATCTTGAAATAATTTAAATTAATTTTTCTGTCAATCTCCAAAATTTTCCTATGACTCATATCATCCTGCTATATTAATAGGAGATGAGATAATTGATAACTTTTTACTTTAATATTGAACTCCATTCAATCATGTGGAAAGGGATAGTGACAGTGAGGAGAGCTCGCTAATTAATCAATAAGTAAGGTTCTTGTCCTCTAGAAACAAATGGATATTTATTCACTTAATTATGTGCTAATCACAAGGCTAGGTCTGATTAATCCAATAATACATATGAGATGGCCCCTGCTTTTCAGGGTAAGAAACATATAAGAATGTGACACAATCACACTTTTACATGTAATAATATAAGGGTACTATCAATTGTAAGGCCTACCTATGTTTAATGCACAACTAAAAAAGAAAAAAAATGCTGCAGTTGAACCTCAAAACATTGTTTTCTTCTTCCTCAGAATTTTTATTTTATATTATTGACAGAGCCCTTTTAGATTTACTTAGACAGATTTGTTTTAATCAGATTTGTACAAATGCAAAATTTTCAATATTAACAAAATAAAGTGGTTAAGGTATTCCCAAAACTTTTTCACATTCAGAGATGAATTTTCTGAATAACTTTTCAACTCAGAATGACTGGTATCTGTTTTTTTCCCCATAAGTATCAGTTGGCTTTTGCTGAATAACAAACTGCACAAAACTCAAAGGCATACAACAGTAAACATTTGCTGCCTGTGCATCTGTAGTCAGCTGGGTGCTGTCTAGTTGGCTTGGCTGATATTGGTTAAGTTTACTTAGATGTCTGGGGTCAGCTGGCTACTGGCTGATAGAGATTGGCTTTGGGTGTGTGTGTGTCATCTCCACATGTCTCATCTTCCCTCAGGCTACACTAGGAATGTTCTCACATTGATGGTGTGGAACAGCTCCTCTTATTTGTAGTGAGGTGGATGGACCTAGAGTCTGTCATACAGAGTGAAGTAAGTCAGAAAGAGAAAAACAAATACCGTATGCTGACACATATATATGGAATCTAAAAAAAAAAAAAAAAAAAGATCATGAAGAACCTAGGGGCAGGACGGGAATAAAGACGCAGACCTACTAGAGAATGGACTTGAGGACACGGGGAGGGGGAAGGGTAAGCTGGGACGAAGTGAGAGAGTGGCATGGACATATATACACTACCAAATGTAAAATAGATAACTAGTGGGAAGCAGTCACATAGCACAGGGAGATCAGCTCGGTGCTTTGTGACCACCTGGAGGGGTGGGATATGGAGGGTGGGAGGGGGACGCAAGAGGGAGGAGATATGGGGATATATGTATATATATAGCTGATTCACTTTGTTATACAGCAAAAACTAACACACCATTGTAAAGCAATTATACTCCAATAAAAATAAAGATGTTAAAAAAACAAATAAATTAGGCAAAAAAAAAAAAAAAAAGAGAACAGCTCCTTTTCAAGCTGCTGTTTGCATCATGTACACTAATTCTCCCCTAGTCAAAACAAGGGCCCAGTGCTAAGGTGGGGGCAGGCTAACACTCCCACTGTGGGAAGGCACTGCAGAGTGACATCTCAGAGGGAGTACATGTAGAGAAGAGGAAGAACAGGGGCCATTGATGTGTCTATCCCACCACATGGTGTGCTCATTGTGCCATCAGGAATGTTTGATGACTCAGCATTTCCTAAAAGACTCCTTCGCTGCTGTCCCCAGGGCTTTCTTCCAAACACGCATTCCGCAAGTTTTGAAGCCCATGGATAATAACAACTATATCATGACTGCTACTTGCTTTTTTCATGACTGTAATATTCATCAATTAGAAATATGGAAATGTGAATATGCATGTTAAAAATCAATGAAATATGGTGATACAATACTCCCTAAATAATACTTCATGTGGGAAAATCCTTTTATTATATAGTACTAGGAAAGTGTTTGTCCCCCTTGAAGAACTGTTTTCTCCCTTTTGCCCAGAAGAATTATGTCAAATATATTACTGGATACTCAGTTCCACATTTGGTCCAGTGACAGTGACACCAATAATCACTTGCTCCTTTAGCTTCCTGGTCTTGATTTCTTATTTTTATTAGAAGTTACTTTTTAGGACTGTTGTGATGACTAAATTTGGTAACAGACTTCCCAAGCACTTGTAGCAATGCCTGATACATATTAAGTGCTCAGTAAATGTTAGTTATATATAATTTATTACTATTTGTTTTAGTTTATTATTTGCATTCCCTTCATAAACTTTCTCAAATGTATTATGAGAAAATGAGTTCAGCAAATATAAAGTTGTTAGAACTGTTTCTAAGAGTAGCACAGATTTAAAATGATGTAACAACAGATTTAGGACAATATTTACATAAACATAAAGTCAGAAAGTGGTAGGGGATATTCACATAAAATAAGAAAAAGGAAAATGGCATCTAATAAATGTTTCTTGACTTGAACAAGGAACTGACCTGTCTCCAGATCTTTGGGCTCATATAACATTTCTATTCCAAACTCTTCTTTCTGGCTTAAACATCCTACTTGACCTCAGCCTTGTTAATGTCCTGACCTCATCTTGTAACACTTCCCTCTTTACCCACTACATTCAAGGAAAACTTAAGTGTCTCAGACACACCAAGCATGTACCTTCCTTTTGGTCTTTGCTTTAGCTCTTCCTCTACCTGGAATAATCTGTTCCTGACCCTCAGGTGCTGACTCCTTCTTATGAGTCAGCCTGGTATCTCACCCTTCAGTGCCAAACCTCAGAGAGGTCTTTCCTAAAGACCTTTCCCCTAAATAGAGCATCCCTATCACATCACCTGACTTCCATTACCTACATAAGCACTTATCACAACTTGATGTGCTTTCTAGTCCATTTGCTTGCTTGTCTATTTTCTTTTGCTTCCAACACCTCTAAATAGAATGTAAGTTCAGTGAAAGCAGGGAAGTTGTTTGTTCTGTCCTGGTAATGTCTCCATCATCTACATTCCAGAGTATTAGTGGAACTAATAGAGAACTAAGTTCTCTATAAATATCCACTAAAGAAAAGAAGGATGGTGTGGTGGAAGAAGGATCCCAAAATGATGCATTTAGTACAATTTAAAATCAGAGCAAAGCCTATTTATCTATGTTATTAATAATTTAGTAGTAGTATTATAAAAATTAGTATAGTCCTACCACTTACTAGTTGGTGGCCATGACTAACATTCTAAACCTTTCTAAGGCTCAATTTTCACATGTTGTGTAATGGGAACAGGTAATTTCACACAGGGTTCTGAGGACTAAACTGGATTATACACACATAGCATAGCCCCTGACACAGAAAAAACAAATGATAGACATTAGTTACTGTTATTATTACAGTGTTTAAGGAACAGATTTAAAGATTAATGTAATAAACTTGTTTTGTAAAATATAACATTAATATAGTTTAGAAGGAATTAATTTAAACGTTACAAATGAAACATTTGATGAATAGTAGTGGACTAAAATAGAAAACAGATCTGTGTAGATGTAGAGATAACCAAAGAAGAATGTTGTAATGATGGGGTGTAGAAATGGGGTTTAAGATGGGAGGACAGGTTGAAAGCATACCAAGGAAGCAAGAAAGATAAAAATTTGGGGCCAAAAAATTGTATCTTAAAAATGAATTGTTTTCATTTAAAGATATATTGGTTAGTTTTCAACTCAAAGTAGATAATTAAATAATCTGGATAATTCAGGTTAAAACATCAATTGCATAAAAGAACTATTTTAAAGAGAAATAAAAAACATGATCCAAACATTCAGCAATTGAAAGTATTTTTAAAACATATTAGTTTGTTTAGGGAAGAGTTCTAATTTTCAATTTAATTAAAAAGCTATAGCTCATCTAGTGAATGTTAATAAGTTTCAATTAATTAAAGCCATAATAGAATCAAGTGTTTATTTTGAGTGAAAATTACTTTTATTACATACATATCTTAATTTTAAATTGTCAGTAGGACCATATCTATATTTATAGATAGATGATTGGTAGATAGATACATACATAGATGGCAAATTTCAGCAGCTTCATTATCAGCATTCCAGATGGTTTACTGCAAAGTGGTTCTAAAGCAGGTGGTAGCTACATCGCTGGTTCTCTAGAAGGGTCAGTTAGCCCAGTGAGAAGCAAGCAGCCAGAATAACGCCCAGCTCACTGAAGGACTGTCCTGGTGAAACTGCCACTGTTGTCCATGACACAGCCCTGACCACACTCACAAGGGATCGCCAGAGCCCTTCCATAGCCAACCCGCATGTCAGAGCCCTCACCCCACCCCTGCAGGACATCCACCTCCTGCCCACAGCTGCCCCCATGCCCAGCTCCAGGGTGGATCTGACTGGAGGAACTGAGCTCACTGCTGCAAGGAAGTCTGTGAAAGACTGGTTGGCTTTTCAGCCTCCAGACAGAAGGGGCTTGAAAAGGGTGTAGAGTGAGTCAACATGCCTCCTGTCATATTTTGACAATCTTTGTCTTAAAAAAAGAATTAACATTAACAGCAAGAAACCAAACTCCTGTTAGCCTATACTTAACACCTACAAAACACCTGAGGTTCCTTCAGTAAAATCTGTGTTCCTGTTTCCTCACCAAAATATTTCTGAGATTCAAGGGACGCATTACATTTCTAACCAATGTTCGAAGTTCAAAGTCACCACCGAAGGAGCTGCTTGGAGTCATTTTTACCCCGTCTCTGATGACAGGGGCCTCGTGTGTTGCCTCAGCTACTTCAAATGTCCAAACTTCTCAGGATTCTAACAACGACAGTGATGATACGAATTTTATTATGAACTGACCCTCAGATAGACGTTGTTCTATGCACTGTTAAAAATGTTATCTTGTCTACACCCTACAGTAACTCAGTGTGGTTGGCAGTCTCTGCTGGCAGTGCTCTGATTATCGCCAGACACCTTCCCATGGTATCACCAAGCTGGAACTGCCCCCATTTGCATGAGCACAAAATACTAAAGATGCCACCAAAGCTCACTGATGCAGCAAGTGGCAGAGTAAGGTTTCAAAACCAGGAGCAGCCCAAGGAGGCAGCAGGTCCCACGAGAAGGAGTAAAGGGCTCCATGGCTGGCCTACTGCCCAGGTTACAGAGCTGTCATGTGGGCCCAGAGCCACAATACAGAGTTTTGATTGAAAGATCTGGAAAAATAAGTGGATTGTTGCAGTGAGATATAAATGAAACTGATGATTAATACTTTAAAGAAAATACTGTTAAAACATGGGATTAAATGCATGGTGTGTGTACTAATTGCAAATGTACTTTAATAAAATAAGTATTACTTATATCTTCATATAATTCTTAGGTGATATCTCCACTCTCAATGAGTTCTATACGGTTTTTTTCCCCCAGTTTTCAATATATTCATTTCCAGTATGTTTAATAAGGATCAATTATACTTAATTTCTTCCTTATAGTTTCTCATAAATAAAGGATAAATGTACTAGAAGATCTTGCTTCATGTCCTTGTAGGAATAGAAGGGGGATTTCTTTCTGGCTAGGCTTTTTTATTCAATCTTTTTAGTGGGGTTTTAATTTTATCAAGAGAAGCCTACAATTTGTCAAAATGCAAGCTCCAAATTGTTCTGTGAATAACTATATGACAGTTAAGTTTCCTGGCTGTCTAGACTGTTTCCTTTTGAACATTTATAATGTTATTGGCTAGAGAGAGTACGAGTGACAGAATAAAAGGGAAAAAAAGATAATTTAATTCATATGGTAATTGAAAGATGTAAAATTGTAATTGATGTAACATGAAATCTACCTAATTTTACTAACACAACAAAGGTGAACTGAATAATCCCTTATTCTTAACTGATATTCAGTACTTAATTTGGATTCTAAAATTACTTCTTTCCTGAATGGAAAACTCTTAGATTTTACTTCTGTCTAGTCACACAATACATGAAATATTTTCATTTGAATGTAACTATTTTTGGTAGTTGGTCATAAAACTGTCATACATTTAATGAATTATATAAATCACATGGTACAGGAAAATAATGAGAATCTGGTTTCATTTAGGAAGATTCTTAATAATACACAACGAGTATCTCCAAATCTACTCTCCTTTAGTCTCCCAATCTCAGTTTTCTTACTGTGAATTTCTGTTTTGGCAGAACACACCTAGAATGTACTCCACGAAAGCTAGAAATATTTATGATGACATGTCATCACAACCATGAGATGCACGCAGGGTTGATCATGCTGGACACAGACTCAACAAGGGCACATTTAAGTGATTCTTTTCCATTTTCTGTGTCTTTCAAACTTACATAATTGAATAATTATTATATAACTAGTTCAATGATATTTAAAGCTGCTAAAATTATAGATTAATACGCACATAGAATGCCTATAAGAACATTACAGAGTTAGAAAATTGTACTGTTTATGCAATTGTATGTATACAAAGTCACTGAGGCTTAGTGGTTTAAAAAATATTTGTAAAGTCACGCAACTTGAAATCTCTAGAGTTCACCTAGAACCCACATCTTGGTCCACTTAGCTTTGCAAGATGTAAAGAAAAAGTGGTGCAGGCTTGGGCACATGGATTATGTCGGTTGCAGTGTTTTCACACCCTGCCCCACTTTACTTTAACCAGCGCTACATAGTCCACATTCTTCTGGTAAAAAACAAAGCATCTTATCAAAATCAGGATAGTTCATAATCAGTCTTTCATCCAAAGGTCCTGTGATTTCCCTTCTAATTCAGTGACAATTTCCAGAGCTGCAGACAAAACCTAGAAAGCTTTGTGTCCCCACTCACCTGCCACACCTCCAGCTTCATGGTCAGGTACTCGGACACACAGAGAGGAGCCCACACAGATGGCAAAAACATCAGTTCCATCTAGTTTTAAAATGCTTGAAAACATAGGGAAAGCCTTTATACTTTTCAACCCTCCTGATGACAGCCAGAACTATTATCCATAGGTCAGAAAATTAGATGGATTTCATGTCATTTCTGAGTTTCTCTTAAGGCAAGTACAATAAGCATTCCCTCTCTTTCTAAATTTTTATTTTATATTGGATTCAGTTATACATATACATGTATCTATTCTTCTTCAAATTCTTTTCCCAGTTAGGTTATTACAGAGTATTGAGCAGAGTTCCCTGTGCTATACAGTGGGTGCTTGTCGGTTATCTATTTTAAATATAGCAGTGGGTACATGTCAATCCCAAACTCCCAATCTATCCCTCCCTCTCCACCTACCCTCTTGAATCACACAGGCTAAACTGTGTTAGGCTTTCTCTCTTGCTCTGATGATTTCAATGATTTCATTCCTGTGGCAGCAAAGGTTGACAGTGCCATTTATACTTAGTCATTAGCCGAGGTCCCCCAAGACGATCACCCCTCAACCAGGTTTAGACTTTCAAGTATGTCTGTAAGTCAATCATTAATATAAGTAGCCAGACCCAGAGAGGAAGAACACAAATAGTGACAACTCAAGAGTCTTTCTCAAAAAGGATCTTTTCTCTTTCTTTCCCCCTTCCCCCCCCCCAGATATTTTAGTTTCCAGTGGTTTAACTGGCTTATATTGGTAAATTTCAACTTACAACCCAAGTGTATATTTAATGGTAGAATGAAGTAGAGGTGATCAAATCCAACCATTTTTAAACATTTCATTACATTAATAATTTCTGGAAATAATTTGAGAGGCTCAGTGATTTGTATCCATGTGCTGCTGCAGAAAATTTACTCCTGGTCATACTAGCAGAAATATAAGAGCATTGAACATATTGTTGCCTATATACTAAGGGTTTAGAAAATACTTGTAACTGATGGCTTTGTCAAAGGCCCAATAAACTACCTGGGTGAGAAGATATATATTTATATATAATTATATATATATATAATGTTCACACTATAAATATATATATTATACCTAACAGGGAATGTCTGATCTAGAGCAACATTTAAAGTACTTAAGGGCCAGTAGAGCACAAGTAATGAGCAATCAGTGATGTGTACTCACAAAATGCTCCTGGACACTGAGTAATCCAGACACTCTGGCCATAAACGGTGGCCAGAAGTGTGTTCTCAGTAAATGTCAGCCTTGGTCTAAGGCAGTGTCTCTGACCCCAACATTATATGAATTCAGAGTATAGCCTTCCTTTCTCTTACTCACGTTTTACTACTTGAAAGAATTTGTTGCAGTAAGAAATATTCAACAAATCACAACAAAACAATCACGTGAAAACAACTGTATATTGGTGGAACCAATTTACCTGTTTTTTTTTCTATCATATAATTTTCATTCTCTAATCTCATCTCACTTTCTAACACTGATTTCTTTTTCATAAGGTATAGCAAATGGACCAAACTAACACACAAAAGCAAAGCCAACAGCAAAGCCTTTCTCTAATCTTGCAGTTGATGGACCACACCTAGAAGTTCTGCCCAAAGTCACATGACAGTGGTGATTGTCAGCAGCACCTTGGAAACTTACAGGAGGGTACAAACTTCTCTAGACAGAAACTGATTACATGACAAAGAAGAATGATCCCCCAAGACTTGCCACCAAAACATGACATGGTCTGTAACAAGTATTATAAAGTTTTAACTATGAGCACAACATTTCATAGTGGAAATGTAAATCTGAAATGGAATTTTAAAATCTTCTTCACAATCCTCAAAATTCAAACAAGACCGTTATATGAGGGGAAAAAAATACCCATTTATTGTCTCATAACTACCTCTTAAAAAACCCTGAAATAGAAATTAATGAGAGGAAGTGTCATAGAAAAATGTTATATTCTGATAAGTGGTATCTCTATCTAGCAATATGAGTGGCACAAACTGAAAAATCACTATCAAATGGGATTCTTTTTTTACCAGAAGGAAAATCCATGTAAATCAGTATTAAAATCTGCTTTGTATTGATTATAACATTTTTTCTTCTACAAAGTAAATAAGTGGAAAAATAGCAAACACTTCCTAAGTGTTAGAATGTTCAGAACATTAATTTGATTTGAGTTATATAATTATAGAGGGCAAAATCATAGCTATTTTTAATACATCAATTTGCTTCTTACAAATATGATATTAAAACTTCTCTACTGCAAGTTATGAAAAGGCATGATTTTATTCTAGTACTTATTAATCCTAAAAATGAATCTATATAAGTCTAGTGCTCAGTTCCACTAGAAACATCATGATTACAAAAACTGAATATAAATACCACTATAAATCAGCATCTTCAATAACTATAATGTTATATATATTAAAATGGAATATTTGTTACTGTCTATTTAATATAAATTAGCTTTTTGTGTCTTCATCCTTAAAGTTCAGTAGTGTCAGAGATGATAAAAATTTTTGTCGATTGGTGGAAGGAACTTATATATAGTTGATATTTAAAAAATACTATATACATGGTCCAAAAATTATAACTCAGTAGCCTAATATTTTACAGATCACTTTTGGGACATTGATGTCTTAACAATATTGAGTTTTTTTACCCACAGACACAGTATATTTTTTGATTTATTTATGTTTTCCTTAATTTCTCTGAGCCATGTAATTTTCAATATACAGCTCCTTCAAGATTTTACTCAGATTTAGTCCTAAGTATTTTTAATTTATGATACTATTGTAAAAAAAAATGCTTTCCTAAGTTAAATATCTGAATTGTTTTTTGCAAGAATACAGAAAATGACTTTTGTATATTGTGTATCTTGAAATCTTGCTAACTTATTTATTAGTTTTAGTTAATTTAAAAAAATATTCCAATAGATTTTCTCAAAGCCAATCATGTTGCCCTTGAACAAAGACAGTTTTACTTCTTCCTTTCCAATCTGGATGCCTTTAATTCAATAGTCTTGACCTACTGCATTGTCCAGAACCTCCTACACAATGTTGAATAGAAGTGGTGGGAGCAGACATACTATCTTGTTCCTAACTTGGTCGAAAGTATTCAGTCTTTCAGGATTAAGTATAATGTTAACTCCAGGTTTTAGATAGAAGTCTTTCATAAGTTTGAGAATGTTTGCTTCTATTCCAGCTTTTAGTAGGAATATAAGTTTTTTTAGAAGGAATGAGTGTTGGATTTTGTCAATGCTTTTTTATGGATCTATTGAGATTATCATATGTATGTGTCCTATTAATGTCTTTTTCTGGTTTTAGTATCAGGGTAATGCTGGCCTTATATCATGGATAGGGAAATATTCCATTATCTTCAATATTCTGACAGATTTAGTGTAGAATTGATATTATATTTTTTCTTATTTGATTAGTAGAATTCACCAGTGAAGCCATTTGGGCATAGAGTTTTGGGGAAAAGCTTTTTAGTAAAAAGTAAAATTCCTTAGTTGATAAAGGGCTATCAGGCTATCTGACTTTTTTATTGCATTATAATCAACATAAAATAATATATTAGTTCCAGGTGTACAACATAGTGAATTGATATTTTTATACATTATGAAATGATCACCACAATAAGACCAGTTACCATACATCAACATACAAAATTATATAATTGACTGTATTCCCTCTATGTACATTACATCCCTTTGACATTTATTTTGTTGATGGAAGATTGTACCTATTAACTCCTATCAACTATTTTATTCATTCCCCCATCCCCTCCACTCTGACAACTTCCAGTTTGTTCTCTGTATATACGAATCCATTACTCTTTTGTTTCAAGTGTTCACTTGTTTAGTTCTTTAGATCCCACATATAAGTGAAATCATATGTTTTTTGTTTTTCTCTGTCTGACTTATTTCACTTAGCATAATACCCTCAAGTGTTATCCATGTTGTAAATGGCAGGATTTCCTTCTTTTTTTGTGGCTGAATAATATTCATGTATACATATATATGTTATATATGTATATATGTTGCATTTTCTTTATCCATTCATCCATCCATACACACTTAATGTTGTTTCCAAATCTTGGATATTGTAAATAATGTGACAATGAACATGGAGGTGCAAATATCACTTAGAGATACAGATTTTCTCTCCTTTGGATACACACCCAGAATTTGAATTGCTGGATCATATGGTAGTTCTGTTTTTAATTTTCTGAGAAAACTCCATACTGTTTTCCATAGTGGCTGAATCAATTTACAATCCCAACAAGAGTCCACGAGGGAGGATTCCCTTTTCTCCACATCCTCACCAACACTTGTCCTTTCTTGTCTTTTTGATAACAGCCATCCCAACAGGTGTGAAGTTGTATCTCACTGTGGTTTTGATTTGCATTTCCCTGATGATTAGTAATGTTGAGCATCTTTTAACATGCCTGTTGGCCATCTGGTTGTCTTTGGAAAAACGTCTATTCATGTCCTCTGTCCATTTTGATATGGAGTTATATGAGATTTTTATATATTTTGGACATCAACCCCTTATTGGATATATTGTTTGCAAATACCTTCTCAGATTCAATAGGTTGCCTTTTCATTTTGAGTTTATTTTTGCACACAGTGTGAGAGAATGTTCTACTTTCATTCTTTTACATGTAGCTGTCCAGTTTTTCCAGCACCACTTATTGAAGAGACCTGTCTTTTCTCTACTGTATATTCTTGCCTCCTTTGTTGTACACTAATGGGCCATAAGTGTGTGAGTTTATTTCTTGGCTCTCTATTCTGTTTCATTTATCTGTATGTCTGTTTTTGTGCCAGTACCATGCTGTTTTGATTACTGTAGGTTTGTAGCATAGTCTGAAGCCAGAAAACGTGATACATCCAGCTTTGTTCTTTTTTCTCAAGATTGTTTTGGCAATTTGGGTTCTATTGTGGTTCCATATAAATTTTAGGATTATTTGTTCTAGATCTGTGTAAAATGTCATAGGTAAAGTCCTTTTCTTCCTTCTTTAACCCATGCAGCATTCAAAGGTGTGTTATTTAATGGTCAAATATTTGGGACTTTTTCCAGAGATTTTTCATTTTGATTTCTAACTTAATTCCATTTTGGTCAAATATCATCCTTTTAACACTTGAATCTTTGTAAGTTTATTGAGAATTGTTTTATGAGCAGAATATGGTGTATTATTTATTTTTTTTTTTGGTAAATGTCCTGTGTATACTTGAGAGAAGAATGTATATTCTGCTGTTAGTAGGGAGAAATGTTTCTATAAATGTTAATTAGGTCAATTCTTTCTGACTGTCTGTATGTTCTAGCATACTAATATATTCTGTAAATTACTGAGAGTGTATTTCTCAACTGTAGATTTGTCCATTTCTCATTGAACTAGCAAAAGTTTTTGCTTTATGTATTTTTGAAAGTGTGTGATTAGGTGCATAAAGTTTAGAATTGTTATGTCCTCTTGATGAATTGACCCCTTTATTATTAGAAAAGACTACCTTCATCCTTGGTAATATTATTTTATATGAAATCTAAGTTATCTGATATTAACATAGCCACTCCAGCCTCCTTTTTTTTTTTTTTTTCGGTACGTGGGCCTCTCACTGCTGTGGCCCCTCCCATTGCAGAGCACAGGCTCCGGACGCGCAGGCTCAAAGGCCATGGCTCAAGGGCACAGCCTCTCCACGGCATGTGGGATCCTCCTGGACCGGGGCACGAACCCAAGTCCCTTGCATCGGCAGGCGGACTCTCAACCACTGCGCCACCAGGGAAGCCCCAGCCTCCTTTTGACTGATGTTAGCATATCTTTCCCTGTTCTTTTACTTTTAACTATTTGTTCTTCATTTTTAAAGTGTGTTTCTTGCAAGAATTATATAGTTGGAAGCTGTGTTTTTATCCAACTTGACAATCTCTACCTTTTAATTGGAGTGTTTAGACCATTTACATTAGTGTGAATATTGATATGTTTAGGTTTAAATCTATCATATTAATAGTTTTCTATTTATCCCATCTGTTATTTGTTCCCTTTCACTTCTTTTTCTTCCTACATTAGGATTAATTGATTATTTGTTTTTTATTCTGTCTTACATCTTTGGTTGGCTTATTGGACCTAACTCTATTTTATTACTTTTGTGGTTGCTTTGGGGTATACAGCATATATCTTTAACTTATCAGAATCTGTTCTCGAGTTAAATTATACATTCCATGACTTCTTGAGCATGTCACACCAATATGTACTAATATCTAGAGTGCTGTTTGCTTACTAAATCATTTCATGTATTATTTCAGTGAAATGATTTGCAAACTTTGTTTAAATTTTTCACTCATTCCTTGGATGTTGTTATATGGATTGAAGTAGATTGGAGCTTGAGTAAGTGCATATACTCAGAAGGATAATTCCTAAAACACAAAATATTATATAAAATTGATTTAGTGGTATATGAAGGGTCATATAATTATATTTTTCCTTAACAAAACTTCTTTATTAATTACTTCTGGCCAGTGGACTGAAAAACTTTATTGAAGGGATTTATCACTCTCTACCTCTATGTATTTATTCTCTTTTTTAGTCATGGTCTCAGTAGTGTATACAAATATGATTACATGAGTGTACTGTCATTTTAAATAAAGATAGAGCTACTCGTTTACATAGGAGCTGACTGAAAGTGGAGAATGCAGTCAAAAGATTTGGATAATTCTGAATATGAAGATAAATTCATTTTGCTTAAATCAAATTTAATGGCTATTTGCTACATAAGCCAAAGTGGTCACACATATCTTCATCCTCCCATACATTCTATTTTTAATCTGACAAGTTGTTTTTGTTAAACTGTCAGATGCTATTTCCAGTTAACATATTAGAATTTACTTTATCTGTTCTGGGAAAATGAATCCCTTGATCCAGTGCTTATTTCACTATCTAATTTAGAACACTGTTTATAGTCATCAAAATTACCATTTGCTTATATTGTTTTCTGGTCTTTCTTAATAATATTCTTTGAATGAAATTTTGCCCTTCCAACTTTCTCAGGAAAATCAAAGATACTTCAATAGCATTGTCAAATTTGGATTTATAACTAAAGTCATGTGAAATTAAAGAATAATCTTTCATGTTTGCAAACTCCCTCTTTAAACAAGAAAAAAACTTTATATCATGTATTGTTCTACTGACTACTGATACTAATTAATTTGTAAGGAAATTTAATGTGCTTTTTCAAAATTAAAAGAGAATATATGCATTAAGGAAAACAAGAATACTAGAAAAATATACAATTCACTTCAATATTACCAATTATTTTAAAATAATTTAATTTGAAAGATAAAAATGCACCTTGCCAACACTGAAATAAGAAGAACCAGAAAGTTCACCCATAATTTCTCTATGAAGAATAGTATCCCACAATTTATAAGAAAATAAAATGCAGCACTGAAGAATGTATGATTTACACTGTATATATAGAAGATGTGAGCTTCTCAATCTATTGAAATAGCATGTGTGTGACAGGAAAATGAGTGATGACCAATAGAAGTTATCTACTTGCCAACCAAAGTCATACTTATTAATGTGATCAAAATGATGTCACCCTAAATGCATTACTATACTACCCTTTCATTTTGAAGGTTAAAATGTAGAAGCAAACAAGTGAAATTCTAAAATGGGTTAACATAACACATCATATAATTCCTTTAAGAGTCATTTTAGTCCTATTGATAGTACAGAGATTAAATTAGAGTCTCTGGAAGGAAAAGGAAGCTTTTCAAATGGATTTAAGGGAAATAGCAATAAAATCTTCTGAAGAAGGGAGGGGTCTTGAAGGAAACAGATAAATGATATCAGAAAAGAGTAAGACAAATACTCTATGAGGAAAACCAAAATTTATTCACGTGCTACATCAGGTTTGAAAAAACTGTCAATCAGTTTGTTAGGGTTTCACCTTGGAAACAGATTGCCCATTGTGGTTGGTAAAGAAATTTCCCTTCCTGAAATAAAAATGTTTAATTAGCCAACTGCAGTGGGAATTTATTGTATTCTAAAATATCCTCAGGTTTGTCAAAGGCAATAGGCCTATTTGGTTAAATCAGTCTGTCTGTACTCAAATAGTAAATATGTTTATTTTGCTGTGTTTCAGTTTCTAGGTAACCACAAGTTAGCATAGTCTATTGATCATGTTAGTAGGTGAAGAAATTCTGGGTGAATTATTTGTATACTATATCAAAAAATACAAAAATAATTAAGATTGTAAAGACAACTTAAATTATTTTTATATGTTGCTTTCTTTATTTTCAGTTGTAATTTTCCATTAGAAGTTTTTGCTATTTTAATTATTTGCTATCTTAATTAATTTTATTATCTTCTTTGGATTATTACCTCAGCTTCTAATTTCTAATTCAACATAAGCAACAACCAAACTTCAACAGAAAGTCCAATTCAAGAAATTTATGGCTTCTTACCTCATCAATGTAATCTTTCTATAGTATATGCATGATATAAAAATTTGTCCTATGAGATAACACTTGTTTTATTGCAGAAATCAAGTTCTTTGGTTTTTGTTGTTTTTCTGTCATCTCATCACATCATATGATAACAACAACAACAAAATATGTTAACCTATGAATTGGGGGGAAATATCTGTAAACTATGCCACCAATAAGGGATTAATTTCCAAAATATACAAACAGCTCATACAGATCAATATCAAAAAGCAAATAAACAAACAAAACCAAAAACCAAACAATCAAATCAAAAATAGTCAGAAGACCTAAATAGACATTTCTCCAAAGAAGACATACAGATGGCCAACAAGCACATGAAAAGATGCTCATCGTTGATAATTATTAGAGAAACGCATATCAAAACTACAGTGAGATATCACCTCACACCAGTCAGGATGGCCATCAATAAAAAGTCTACAAATAATAAATGCTGGAGAGGGTGTGGAGAAAAGTGAACCCTCCTACACTGTTGGTAGGAGTGTAAATTGGTGCAGACACTATGGAAAACAGTATGGAGGTTTCATAAAAAACTAAAAATAGAGTTACCATATGATCCAGCAATCCCACTCCTGGGCATATATCCAAAGAAGATGAAAAAATACACGCACACTGATGTTCACAGCAGCACTATTTACAATAGGCAAAACATGGAAACAACCTAAATGTCCATCAATAAAGAAGATGTGGTGGGCTTCCCTGGTGGCACAGTGGTTGAGAGTCCGCCTGCTCATGCAGGGGACACGGGTTTGTGCCCTAGTCTGGGAAGATCTCACATGCCACAGAGTGGCTAGGCCCATGAGCCATGGCTGCTGAGCCTGTGCGTCAGGAGCCTGTGCTCCACAGTAGGAGAGGCAACACCAGTGAGAGGCCCGCGTACTGCAAAAAAAAAAAAAAAAAAAAAAAAAAAAAGCAGAAGATGTGGTATGTTTATACAATGGAATATTGCTCAGCCATAAAGAAGAATAAAAATAATGCCATTTGCAGCAACATGGATGGACCTGGAGATTATCATACTAAGTGAAGCAAATCAAAAAAAGACAAATATCATATGATATCATTTATATGTGGAATCTAGAAAAATAGTACAGATGAACTTATTTACAAAACAGAAACAGACTCACAGACATAGAAAACAAACATATGGTCCTAAATAAGTAAAGATTTGATGTTTTTAAGAGACTAAAGAGATATTATGTTTATTATAATATATTTACCATTACAATAAAGTAACAACAAAAACTGTCAAAGGAAATAAATTTATGGTTTCCACAACATTTTGCACCATTATGTAAACTAAGTTTTCATCAGCAATATTTACAATGTGAATGAAGGGAATAAGACTACAATCCTAGTAAGTTTGAGAATATTTATACAATTATTATAATTCTTTGCATATCCAAATTTTTTAATTCTTAAAATATAAATACGACTAAAAACAAAGAACACGATTTTTTCACCTTACATTCCATTGTACTTTAAAATATACCATTACATTTTTTAGCATCTATGTAGTTGTTTGCATCTTTAAGGCATCAGACCATTATGTTCTAAAGTTTGTTGATCACATACCTCTCTAATTTGTTGAACATGCACTCTTTTTTTTTGAACATGCACTCTTTATGTCAGAAAATACAAAGATGCTATATATATATATATATATATATATATATATATATATATAATTTGAATTAACATATTATTTTAGAAAAAAATGATATCATCCTCATAAAAATTCAAAACAGAATTTATAGTATTTACCTTCCACCCCACCCATTGATCAACTCATTTAAATGTTAAGGTCTTTACAGGGAGCATGAATATTAATTAGTGTAGTAATAGTAGTAGTAGTAATTATAGTATTGACATGTGATTGTAATGCACAAAGGAACTAGATCTTAATGTTCTAAGGTGACAAAATGAATATTATTAACAATTTATCAACATTATTCTTAAACATTTACTTGGAAAATATACGTTTTATTTTCTTATAACATCATTTTCCATTCAATTTCTAAGCACATGCAAGGTAGCTTAGGCACAGACTGTGAAAATTCCTCTGAATATTTTTTTAAGGAAACCATAAATTATTGCAATTTTGCCATATCTAAACCAAATTCATAACTTTAAAATTAAAATGATTCACTAAAGATACATGTTGAAGGTAAAATATACTACTATAGAAATTTATCAAGATAAAATAATTTATAGACATCAGTCTTTTAAAAAGATATTTCATTAATCTTTAACAATGATTAAAGTCAAAAAGATCTTGTTTAGTTATCTAAATCCTGTTCATCATCTTTTTGGATTATCAAAGGATCTAATTTCTCTGGGCTCTAAAGAACTGCTGCTTGGAACTTTTATTTTTTCATCATTCTATTTGTAGCCCTGTAATGTAATTTAATGTAAATGCTGTCTCAATTGTGGCAATGTAAAATTTCTTGTAACAGTAACCCACTAAAGTATATTAAAAGTATTTATCATGATCCTCACGAGGACCAATAACACAACAAATAGAAACTTGGGACACTATCAGTACAAATAATTCAGAAACTCTCTCTCCATCAATTTAGATGTAAAGAAAGCCAGAACAATAACAATTAAACTAAAGAATAAATAAAATTTTATTTTACAAATATCAATGAAGTATTAAAAATTAATCATTTTCATATCTAATAATCAGAAGAAAATCAATCTAATGAGCAAATTTCTCTAAATTTGCCAATACGGTCAATATCATGTACTTAGTGAAACTGGAATTAAATTTCATGGGTGCTTGTCTCAGTCTTACATTCTAAGAGACAGTCTGTCAATGGCATACAATTTTTCTAAAATACTGTCTCAGACATCATTTTTCAATTTTGCATGTTTCCCTCGATCACTATTTTCTCAAATTAAATACTATCAATTGTTTACAAGTTTGCTCTTCCTAACTTTTAACATACCATGAAAGTGCCTTTAAAGATATTGGTGTCTTTTCATCGCTGAGAGTATTTTATGAAATACTCTTTTTAACCATTTTTTAACTTAGAAATTGCTTTATAACCTTATTTTGGGATAAAGAAAAATTTTTCTTCCATATAGCTACATTACTTTTCTTAAAAAGTATATCTCTATTTCAGTACGTATTTGTAAAGAATAGAAACTTAACAAAAAACATAACCCCAATACTATTATCATCTATAAAAATCATCAATAAAGCTTTTATTTAACAAGTATCAAGTTAGTATTCATTTATCCAACTATAATTTTTTACACTTTGTTCCTTAATATGAGGATTGAAATTAGGTGCATGCATTGTGATTGATTCAAATGTTTCCTAAGTCTCTTTCGTTTCCAGGTTGCCTTGCAAGCTCTTTTACTTCCTCACACTTCTGTTCTTGTAGGAGATGCCAAAACACTTCTTCCCTGCAGGCTTGTGACAGTACAGCTTTTATTATATCACTGTTGTGCTGCTTAACATGTTTCCTCTCCTGTACTTTCCATTAAAATTATATCAAATAGATAAAAAACAGACTCAACTTTCTAGCTAGTATTTTTCATTAGGTGGCACTGTATGCTTCTACCATGGAATGAAGAATATTTGATGTATTTCAATTCACTGGAATAATTGTCCTTAATGACACTCAAATTGTGCAGAGGGAACCATTTGAAGTTGGCTCCTGAGACCTACAGACCTAACCCTGAAGAAAACAGATTTCCTAATTTCTATTATGATGAGTGTTTTGAGGTCAAAGTTTATATTTAATTATTTATATTTATACTCCACCTTTCTTATGTAAATAATAGAACTGCATACAGACTTTTTTCAACTGTGCTTTACCACTTAGCAATGCGTCATGGAGATAACAATAAACACATTACATTTAGCCTCTGTAGTAAATTACTCAGAAATGACTTATGGGAAAAATATTCCCATGTTTCTTGCTTGTTACTAACAATTGAAGGCTTTTATGTATAAAGGTCAATACGGCTGAATAAAAATTCCTGGTTCACATTATCTTTCCTTAAGTATCTTATATAAGTTATTTGATTCTCTCTGGCAAAATCCATTGCTGAGATAGTCTGATTTTCTTTTTTTTTCCCCCCTTATAAGTTATTTGGTATTTTTACCTGCATGCTCAAAGACTTTATTTTAAGTTTGTTTTTATTAGAATATGTGTAATAACTTACGGTCAATTTTCCTAAATACATGGTGAGCACTTTCTATATATGCAGCTTCAAGCCTTGCTTTAAGTTCTGGGAAATTTTAAAATCTTATTCCATTATGACTTTTTACTCTGTTCCTTTGTTTTGTTTGTTTGTTTGTCTTTGAGAACTCCTATTATACATATGGCGGATTTCCTTGCTTGTATTCTATACACATCATCCTCTCAAATTCTGATCATCTCTTTCTCCACTTATATTTGAATTTAAGACATTACCATTTGTCTTTAGTCGCTTTTGTTTTTTTTTTTTTTTTTTTTTTTTTTTTTTTTGCGGTATGTGGGCCTCTCACTGCTGTGGACTCTCCCATTGTGTAGCACAGGCTCCGGGCGTGCAGGCCCAACGTCCATGGCTCACGGACCCAGCCGCTCCATGGCATGTGGGATCCTCCGGAACAAGGCACAAACCCGTGTCCCCTGCATCAGCAGGTGGAGTCTCAACCACTGTACCACCAGGGAAGCCTTGGTTGCGTTTTTATTTCTCTTAATTTACTCTTTATTTCTGAAATTCATTTTATGTTTATTTATAATTCTTTCATTGGTCCTATTACCTTTCTTTATGAATTTCTCCTTTCCCCAATTAAATCAATTTGAGGTTTTCTATTTCTGAGTTATTTCATACTTCTTCCTTTTTTTAGCTTGCCATTAAATATGAGATTACATGATTTGTTTTGTGTGCTTGTCTTTATGTTTCACTTTCATTCTGAAGCTTCATCATCCTTTCCTTAAAATAACTTCATATGAAATTTAGCCAAAGTCTTTTTCTGTTGCTAATTTTTAAGTGAAATGAATCTTTCTTTACTTTTCAGTAAGTGGGGTAAGGACGACCACTCTCTCTTTGTTACGTTTCCAAAGGGATAATAAATATAGCCTCTTGCTTTCTGAGATAAGCATTCTCTCTCAATGGCCCATTTAATTTCACTATTCCATTTATTTTGCCCCTGTTTTTTCTCCCTGGCTCAGTTTGGGGCAATTCCCAGAAGTTTCATTGTCTAGCTCTGCCTTAAAATTTCAAGAGTTCATAGGACCTAGACTTTTCCAGGTTTTTCAGATCTTGAAGGTGAACCCAAGGATTTTACCCATAAATTGAGGTCTAAAAACATGGCGTGGTTTCAGCTTCTGTTCTTAGATTTACCTGAAATAATATTGTTATTTTGAGATTTTCTTGTTCTTGTGCCATCAGATAACACACTGCCTTTTTTCTGCTTTTCCCAAACAAATGCTGATAGGACAAGGATCTGGTAGCTTTCATTGATTTATCCCCATCCACTTGTATTTTGGGATTTGTGAAGGGTAACTGTCAGTTTTGGTATAGATGGTCATTTATTTGTGAGTATTTTGGGTTTTCTTCCTTATTTGACCTATTTTTTTATTTGTTTTCTCTTTACATATATTACTTATCTCCTTTAATATCCACAGTCCTCAAGGAGAATTTAAACTTCTAAATCGTATTTTAATACGTGTGTATTTTTGTCTTCTTCTAAAATTAACTGCTGAATGACCAGCACATATGAAAAGTCTTTCCATATCAGAAGTTCTCTCTCTCTCTCTCTCTCTCTCTCTCTCTCTCTCTCTCTCTCTATATATATATATATATATATATATATGAAAATAAAATAGTGAATAGCCTAGAATACCAGATACCACAGAAAAGTCTAGTACACTAGAGCTTAAGAAATAACTACTTGCTTTGGAAATAAGTAACCCACTGAATAATTTTTTTTCTCTTGCAATATGAATGCAGTGAGGGTTCAAAGCTGACTGCAGTGGTCTGTGTAGGTAGAATGTGTTGAAGAACATTATTAAGTTCATAAAACCATAGGAAAAAATGTAGCTTGCATTTTTAGTGCCAATTATATTCAATAAGTACCTATCTAAAAATTAAGTAATCAGAGAAATATGGATGTAAATGTAATATATATTTTATTTTTAAAAACACTGTACAAAACTGCAAATTTGAAACAAAACTGAGCTGTGCATGGCAAAATCTTGATAAGACTTAAATCTATTATCAATTCTTCTTTGAACAGCGTATTTCAATGAAAATATTTGAGAACCCAATACCTTAAAGTGTAATCTGTATGTATGTGGACAGATTTGACCCTTTGCTGACTGTACTGTTAACCTGAAAATGAACTGCTTGTTTTATATGGACTCTATGTGCCTACTTACATAGTAACTGTAATATTCTTTTGGTTATTATATGATTAGTTATGCAATGTAAAAATCTACATTTACTCTAGAGCCACTAATTTCCATATATGTTTAGATTCACCATATATCTTTGGTCAAATCTTCCAGTCACATACTTTTAACATACTTTTTAAAAAAGAGCACATTTTAATGCTTGTGGGTATGCATGCACAATGTCAAACTAGTAATGCTTATTGGCAACTTATTTTCTTAAAAGTGTCAGCAAATAACCTGCTTGAATAAATCAATGTTCAACTCTCAACTAATCAGTTTGGCAGATTTGAAAATTTGCTTGTCAACACATGGGACAATCACAAGATCCTTTGCCTTAGGGTATTAACAGCATGTCTTCAAGATAACTAAGATTGAGAAATGATGACTTTTTATTTTTCTCTTGTGTCTTGAAGTTACTTTTTCTGAACTACAGCTAGAATTATGTTAACATATTTGGACAAACAATAAAAATTGTAAGATTTTTATGTACATATGGATCTGGCAAATTATGTCCTTAAACCAATGAGTTAGAAAATCCTAAAAAGTTAACCATAGTCACTAATAGTATAATTCCACTAAGTATGTGTAATAGTCCCTTATATTTTAGAAATTTTATATATTAACCAAACAATTTTTCATAACACCTAATTGAATAATGTTAAAAATACATAACCAAATTTTAGTAACAGGTGCAATAAAATATTAGGGATAGTGATAATACTCGTTTTCCAACATTAATATGATCAAATGGCATGCATTACTTGACGTTTGGGGAAGAGGAGTTTTTTTGTTGTTATATTTTAACACTGATGATGTATAACACTGAAGAAAACTTTCAAATAACTTTTAAGATACACCCAATTTATTTAACATCCTCTATGAAACTATTTCACAAAATGTAGCAAATATTTTCTAATCAAATAAACTATGCTGTCATCTACTATAATGTCCCCCAAATTCATGAATAAGTAATATTATAAGGAAACATAACTAGATTTAGAAATTAACTTGTAACTCCATGCAATATGCCATAGAAGACAAACACTCCCCCGATTAACTGTATAAGTACATCTGTCCTCCATCACATAAAAGAGCTGAGTTGTTGATCTGCATCAGAACAACTAACACAGCACAAGGGAGAAAAAAATCAGAGCTCTAAGCAGCAAAGATAAAATAGAAGTGAGTACGGCATATTAACAGACTTGTGCATTTTCATAATAAATCAATCTCCTGGGTTTTCCCTAGTAAAGCAATCATATGAGATATTAAACTAATAGATTACAATGACATAGATAAAATTCTATTAATATTATACATAGATTTTGCATTTTTATTTATTTCTAAGTGAATATGTATATGTAGATATAAAATACTTTAGTAAGAAAATTCTTTGAGTGAGAGAGAAACACAGATATTATCTTCTGGAATAAATCATTCAATTTGTATTAGAGGAAAAGACTCCTTAGAGTCACAAGAAAAAAATAAACATTGAACTTAAGGACTAGAGTTAATTTTACAGCAGAGGAGAAAAGAGAAGTCAGAATTTTTTCTGGAACAGCCACAGGAGATCCACCACTAACCTGTCAGCTGAGAAATGGGAAATCTGTTCTCACATCAGATGGGTGGGAGGAGAGAAGCCTTTCCGTATCCCCACTCTGCTGCACCAGCAACGAAACAGGGATCTTGCAGCATCTGTTCAAAATCTGATGTAATCCTTTAGTGAGTATTCCCTTAGAACAATATAATTTTCTAAAGTATCAACCCTAGAGTGTGAAATTCTTCAGAGAAGGTTAAATTTTCTTCTCAGTTATCGAGTTTTGAAAATGCCACTGCTAATTACATGGAAATATTAGACACTTCATGAATCAATTTGGTAGAACTATTTAAACTGATGCAGATGGCTTCATTTATCTAACAAATCTAATCTCTCTGGCTAGGGAATCAGAATCTCCAGTTTGCTTCTGAAATTTGGTATCCTAACTTAGGGCATTGCTGGAAAAAAGTATTCTCTCAAAACTTAATTTAGAAATGATTATTTCCAGAATAAAAAATGAATAATAAAAAAATTCTTTCATATAAATAATAGATGTTACTAATGGCAAGAAAACCACACCAAACAATCAGAGTAAATATACAACCAATATATTAGGAGTACTTCTAATTTTTTTAAAAATGTATAATCCTGTGAAAAATATATTGTACTACATTAATGAAAAAGATGACATTAAATGTCCTGTGCTTTAAGTTTTGATGAATAATTCCCAAATTTTCTATTGTGAAATTATATATCCATGCAAAGACTTATATGTTAATCTTCATATCAGCCTTATTTATAATACCCCAAACTATAAACAATCTAAATTACCATCAAAAAAAGAATGGATAAACAAATTGGTGTAGCCACAAAATGGAAAATTCTCAGTGATGTAAAAGAGCAAATTCTTGATACAGGCAACAACATGGATAATCCTCAAAAAGCATTATTTTCAGTGAAAGAATGTGGGAGCAAGTCTATACACTGTATAAATCAATTCATGAAATTCTAGGAAAAGGCTAGCTGATAGTAACAGAAGCAGATCATTGGTGACCAGAGACCAGAGGTGCAGTGGGGCCCAAAGGAAATTTTTGGTGTGACAAAAATATTCTTTATCTTGACTGTGATAATACAAGTGTGACTACACATTCATTTGTATGATTAAAAGTGGTAGATTTCCATGTATGTAAGTTACATCTTCATAAAAATAAGGCAAAAAAAGTATAATCATTTAGCCCTGGTGGTTTTTAATAAAACCAATGGTTAAGGAATATGTCTGAACTAAAATGACATTTTTGGCTTATAATTTTAACAATAATTTATAGGAATGTGGAAGAAATTCTCCATTACATGTGCAGTTAAATACACTGTGATCAATTTCCTAACCTATAAAACTCTATAGAATGATGAAATGAGAAACACTCTCTCCTCCTAAAAAGGAAGCTCTGGGCACCAGATTCTGGAAGATTTCCTAGGAGAGCCCAGACTGCCCCTCATCCTCCCCTGAGGACGGGGCTAGAGCTTTCCAGGGATGACACCACTTTTTGCACGTGTTGTCACTAAATGCAGACGACCCACCAAACCCCAGAGTACAGGCTGCTGACTCGGCATCCTAAGCACAGCGTGTTCCTCTCTCTTTTACATTGGAATGCACACAGGGAGTGATAACAGGACAGAGGGTGGATCGTGGCATTTTCATAAATAAAGTATATCGAAACTACTCAATTTTATAGAGGCCAGATCCTGAGAAAGAACCATGTTCAAATAAATCTTCTATATCCTACAGGTAATTTTATGTTATTTAAAGTAATTCGGATATATTTTCTACTTATTTATTTTGGATTTAATAATTTAAGAAAACATAATAAAGTCTATTTTTCTCCAATGATATGGTTCCTTGATACTAACATACTAGCTATAGCAAGATATACTAATGAAATTGGTCCTCACGTTTATGTTCTCTTTTTTACATCTAGTAATTAAATATTTCCTTGTAACTTTCCAGCAATCTCAGGTAAATTACTGTCTCTTGGGCAATGATATATCTAGGCTATAAAAATGAATGAGTTAAACTACTATCTTTATCTTCACTGCCAACTTTAAGACTCTATGAGCTGATGTACCATGTGCATGTGCACCTATGACACGGAAGACCAGTTATACCTCCGACTGGCTGAATGGAACTAACACAGCCTCACAGTCATCATTACATTTTTTTTTTCCTTTGCGGTACGCAGGCCTCTCCCTGTTGTGTCCTCTCCTGTTGTGGAGCACAGGCTCCGGATGCACAGGCCCAGCGGCCATGGCTCACGGGCCCAGCCACTCCGCATCACGTGGGATCCTCCCGGACCGGGGCACAAACCCGTGTCCCCTGCATCGGCAGGTGGACTCTCAACCACTGCGCAACCAGGGAAGCCCCCATCATTACATTTTTAAGGGTTGATCAAGTTTAATTATTTTGGCCCAAATTATTACATTAAAACCATAGAATTACAAGCAACACATCGTTTTGCCTTACTCATTTTATGAATCTTCCTTAAGACAAATAAAAATCGTAGTAAAAGTTTCCACATACTTTCTTTTGGATTATTATTGCTCTTACTGTTATTAAATAAAGTGTGGATAAAATGTTTTAATCTAAAACGTATAGAATCAGAATCTTGAAAATATTAACTCAGCACAATGAATTAATCTATATCTGCTCAGTTGATGGCTACTATCTTATTCTTTCCCATTTGTACTCCTGGGTTGTAGGGGTGACTACAAATTAAATAGTTAATTTAAATAGTTTTATGTAAGTAAATGCTATAATGGTGGTGGTTCTGAGGAAGTAAACATCTCTCACACATTCTAGTAATATTCAAGAAAACAGAAATGAGAGTTGTTCAGGATTCAAATGCTGGAGAAATTATTCTGACTTTTCAATTATTTTGGATTAAAAATAATTTTTAAAGGTAGTTAAATGAAAAGAAGAAAATTAAGAAAGACTGGGGAAAACATTCAAAATGCTTTAGAAGTGCCAAATGATGGAAATAAAATATTTTCCAAGGCATGCAAACATAAAAAAAAAGAGAAAAAGAGAAAACAATAAGCCTACTATTGAGAAAGAGGAAGCAGGAAATAGAGGGCATTAATTATAAGTTTAAAAATGTAAATATTAAAGCCTTTGGAGACATTCCAAATTCTCTTAATCATGGGACACATTTTGTTTGCCTGTTTTTTTTTAACCCAGTAGCAATGCTAGAACTGTAGATGTTAGAAATTATATTCCTATAGGTTAGGGGTGCCTCCTCTGGTGTAAACCACAGGGAAGCACATGGGCACACCAGTTTACAGTTTATCTCAAAACTCTGACCTCAAAAAGCAAAAAAAATTAAACATTAGTATTTTCAAAGTTTAAGCAAATGCTCCATTTGAACAAAAAATATACAAAACAATACATACCTTTGCAGATAACATTTAAAAAATAAATACATTTATAAGGAGCCTAGGTGATTTGTGATAATTAGATATTAAGAAAAATTACATGAAAGTGTTTCATTTATTGACATTAGGTATGCTTGCTCCTGAAACTAGCTTAAGTGCTGGTGACAGAGAATGTCTTGTGACTGCATCCCTGGAAGTGTTCAAAACATTGTCTTGGCTGCAAAAAGTCAATGGTACAATTGATTGTGTTCATAGCAAAATATTGTGAAATAAAATTCATATTTTATGGCAAGACAAGAAAAATTTAAATATAAAAAATGTTCTCTGCCCTTTGGTCTCCTCTCTCCCCTGTACTATGCATTGTATATCTACATTAGGCATTGACCAGACCTCCCCCATCAGCAGAAATACCTGCTCAACCATAAAGAACAACATTTTCCCAGCACCAAAGAGACAACTGAAAATATAATATTCCTTCTTAGGTTTGTGGTGTGACCCACCACAATAATGCTTAGATCTGAATTGTGTGTACTCTGTCAATAATATGTCATTTAATGTACAGCCCTCTGCTCAGAAACCTAATATAACTGTGTTTTGACATCTAATGGGTGGAACAGTTCTTGGAGCTTTCTGAGATGCAGTTCCTGGGTTATAATTCTCAATTTGGTGCTAATAAAATTTTCCATTTCTTTCTTATGTTGATTGATTAATTGTTCATCAATATATAATTTCATTTGTATCCTTGGCATTTCATTTTCCTTAGTCTTTTTGACTTCCTTAGACTTTTTGAACCAATACACACAGGAGACAAAAGTGAGTTCAGGAATGTTGTTATTCATTAGACTGAGGAGCTGATGACTTCTTTGTCTTTCTGTGGGCTCTATCGCATCAGTAACTATAGCCAGAAAACAGAGCTCTCTACTATTTTATTGTTCAAGCAAATTTTCTGGTATTAATGACAATTCTACTCAGATAAAGAATATTCAGATATTTATGACTGGTAAAATTACTATTCAACTTCTGAATGACTTAGGAAGTTCAAAAACTAATAAGGGGAGAGAATACTAAGTCAAATAAACATCACAGCAACTAATGAAATTCAGAACCTGAATTAGTGCTGATAGCACACTTGAGTTAAGTACAGCATGTCTCTCTAGCACGCCCACTCTGGGCCCATTATCCTCAACTCTATCTCCAGATTCCCCAAGCTGTGCTAGAACAAGTTGTCCAATTTTCTCTTCAAAGAACATGGCTTGTATTGGGGTCAAGTTTCAACAATTTAAAACAAACATTTAACAGCATCTTTCTAAAAATATGCAAATAATAACAACAACCTTTTCATCAAAGGCTTTTCTAAGAGATTAAATATGATTATGATTTGACTTTTTAGGTAACCATTACCACTTGGTTTGCTATTAAAATTACTCATAAATTTAAAAATGAGCAAAATAAAACTATTTAGGAAATTTTTCTTTCTTATATCCAATTTTATTAAAGCAATGATATACTCATCTGGATCTACTACCTTGGTTACTAGGTATGTGGGCAAAGCAAAGATAGGGTCCAATGTGGAAAAGTAAAGTGAATATTGACATTTAAAATATATTTATACATATAACAAAAAACTCAGTTTACCCATTTTTCACCATACAGGGAGATAGACCACTAAATATATAATATATATATATAGCACTAAATAATATAAAGTATACTAATAATATATAAATGTATACCAGTACACAGAATCAGCCTAGGATTCTGCTGAGAAATTCTTATCTAATATAGGAAATTAGTAAAAAAGAAATAATGTCAAAGGGTACAGATATTGCAGATAATCTAATGATGCATAATGATGCATCCATTTTCATAACTTGATCCCATGTCTAAATTCTACCATTTATAAAAAATATAGGAAATGAATGAGAAAGCAACAAACTCGGTTAAGGTTCTCAGCACAAAAATGTGAATGGTCCTTTTCTTGGCTAAGACAAATCTTCAATGATTCAACTTGGTCAAAAAGAGGGACTAAGAAAGAAAACTGTCCCAATCTTGGTCTGAGGCAATACTTTCAGTAGGGTGCAATTTACTTCCCCTTCTGAGAACCATCTAGCATCAATGATAAAATGCCAGAGCACTTGCTTTGTCAGGTTGTAATAAAATTAAGAAGGCTTACAGAGAAATTAGAATTACCTACCCAATTAACTTTATCTGGGTTTATTAAACCAGATATTCAAAAATGCAAGGACCTTAAACCAGCTTTATGACTAGCCTAATACTTTTTAACTAGAACATTCTGTTTTTGTGTCTGGTCCCTCATAAAATGCCCCTACCAAGAAGAAATCACTAAATTGGCTTTCTTGGAAGCCTTTTCCTTTACTGGCAACTTTGAAATAAAACACTAATATGCTTGAACAAATTCAAAATAAATTGCAAGTAAAAGCAAACAAAACAACGAAAAAGAAAAAAAAAAAAACAGGTGAAAAACCAAACAAACAAATCTACACAAAAACTCAGGCGAAAAACCAAACAAACAAGCCCACACAAAAACTCAGAAATTATCAAAGTCTGTAATAATTGCCCTGAGAGAACAGTAGAAACACAACAAGAGAACAAATCTAGTATTTGGAAAATGGCTAACAAAGTTGAAAATCATTTAATTTTATATATAAAGTAGTACAAATGTGTTGCAGTTATCTAGTGTTGCATAACTAACCATTTTATTTTTGTGCATGGATTCTGTGGGTGAGGGATTTAGACAGAGCACAACGGGGATAACTTGTATCTGCTTCCAGATTCTGGGGCTGCAGACAGGAGGACTCGGGCCGCAGTGACCGCTGCCGTCATCTGTTGGGCGCCTTATGTGCACCTCCAGGGCCTGGACCACGATGAGGCAAAGGCTGAGCTCCTCTGGGACTTCCCACTGGCACCTGCAAGGCAGACTCAGGATTGTCAGCATCCTCACCAGGCAGCTTAGAGCTCCAAGAGGGGGTGTTCTTGCAAATGAGGCAGGGGGAGCACTGAATCCCCTTCCGCTCAGAAATCTGGATACAACCCCTCTGCAGTTACAAGCAGGTCACTAAAACACCCAGACTCAAGGGGAAGAGAATTAGACCCTATGCATCTCTCTCTAAAAACAGTGTCAAAGATTTTGCAGCCATCTTTAGAACAGCCACAGAATGTGGAATTTTAAATATTCCCTTTCTATATGGAGTAAATCTCATTTGAATTTTGGTTGTAATATTTTGAGGTGGAGAGTACAGCTCAAGACAAAAAGATAGGCCTTCCTCAGTAGTAGAGAAGATACATATTATAATTCTGGATTATAAAATGTGAAATGTCTAGAAATTTCTCTGTCTTCTATTTTTTAATAGCTTAATACATTTTTTAAAATCCTGCAGCATGGTGTGAGAAATTTTGATTCTGTGATTCCCTCATTTCACTCCTCATGGGAAGCAAGTGTTGTCCCAATAACAAGTGACAAGTGACAATGGAGGGAAAATGACTGCACTAGTAACATTAAAAATGTATAATCCTTGGTTTATGGCTGAGACATTAGGTCCTTGAAAGTTTTCAAATAGCAGGTCTTAACTACAAAAATTATAAAATAAATCTATAAATTGGTCTAGTTGTGAATAAAGTTAGCCTAGATGAAATTAACAATTCAAAATAATATATAACTTTGATTCACTATACATAAAACATCACCACATCAGGCTCTGTCATTCCAGGGTGGACAAAGAATGTCACCTGCCATATCAGTAAACAAAGGATGTGTGGCCATCAAGCCATCAGCCACTGCAGCCGCCCCCGACTATGCATCCTGAGGGGACTCAGGATGGAAAAAACAGAATATTGTCCCTAGATAGTTAAGGTGCATATCAAAGGAATAATTTCATTGAGCCCACACTTTTGTATCTTTCCATACATAGGCGATTGATAAATTCATTAACTTGAGAGGTCTGGTTTTACTTTAGTTAACAGTAATCTTTTGATGTTCCAACTACCTGTTTTTTGTTGCAAAAACTCCCATATAGCCTGGCTCCTCCCTTACCTCTTCAGAATGGTCCCTCAGAGATGTCTGAAAGGCTGACTCCCGGGCTTAGGTCCTCAGTTTTTCCACTGAATAAAACATAATTCTCAACTTTTAGGTGGTGCAATCTTTTTTCAGTCAACACCAGCTTATGAACAATTGAACTGGACAGATTTATGACTTTTTTTTTTCATTCCAAGGCCAAAGCACAGTACAGTGAATGACAGACTATTTATATATAAAGAGTTGAAGATGTTAATATGAAAATATTATTTCTCACTAACATCATGATACAGTTCACTCTTCAACTCAAATCTAACTATTTTAATTGTTTGGTCACTTGGAATCCAAAATAGGTTGAAATAACCTTGTATTGGTTACCATTGAAACACAAGTTTCATTGTGTCCTCACAAAATAGGTATTTGTAATGCAATGTTCCTTCTCACATATGCTACTGTTCAGGGGAGGCTTTTAGTCTGGTTCTCCAACTTCTCAGAATTCAGATCAGAGAAACAGAAGAATGCAGAGAATAAATAAAAAATAAAATCTCACCTATCTATAACTTATGATACATTCCTTGTCCTTCACACACTCAAGTGATATTTAAGCGAAGTATGCATATTCCTCTATCTCTGTTAGGAAGCCAAGATAGGCAAAGCATTCTTTTCTGCAGAAAGGACACTGAGAAAGAAATGTTGTTGATTTACTGTGCAGTTTATTAGGGGCAGAGCTAAAATTAAAATCAGAGTGTCCAGACTCTTGATTTTGTGGGATTACAAACTGCTTTGTTGTTCGGGATATTACCAAGTTGAAAGAGGAGTTTACAGTCTCAGCTTGGCTGACAAGCAGTGAGCATGGTGTCACCCCTGTACTGTGGGATTTGATGTTTGATGTGAGGCTCAGCCCAGAAGCCAAACAGGGGAAGGACACTGGGCCCAGGGTTCGCACTCACATTGCCCACGAGGCAAACAGTATCACTTTGAAGGTTTTAGTTGATTTTATTGTTGATGAAAATCAATCTTGCCATGAAATCCAAAAGGATTTACTAAAGTAGCCATCACCAAATACAGAAGACAGAGTATAAAATAGAAACTGCTTATGGTATTAGCACATCAAAGAGAGAAAGGCTTGCCTTCAGAATAATCACACATTTTCAAATAAAATTCTACCAAACAGCACTTCACTTTAAACATGTTTTAAGACCACATGTTTTAAGACCACACCCCATAATTTCAACATAGCTTATTAATAAAAATGCCAAAATATCTTTCATTACAACGAAATTTATTAGCAACCTAGTTATTTGTGATTTCCACTTAAGGACACTGAATACCTATGCAAGAAATTTGCTTTCCTCCTGTTTCCTCACTTACCTGCATGTGCTCAGGCTTTGATTTTCCCTAACCTCTCCTAACCGTTTTTCTTGGCGATAACATGTTTGTTTCTCACTCTTTTCAAAGATAAGCATTTAGAACCACTGCCTCTTCTGTTCTCCCTCACTAATCTCTGCCATCAGTATCACTAAAAATAGCAGCACTCTATCCAAAGCACCACGGTTCCCCTCAAGATTTCACAGAAGCAACTGCTGGTGACGCCGGCAGCTCCGTGGTTACTGAGAACAGGCCATATGCTGCTTGGAGGACTCAGACTTCAAAGAAATTTCTGAACTGCCAGTTAATTTCCTGAGGTATTTTGAAATATTGCAAACACACTGTATATTTTTACTTTCTAGATTTCTCTGAGAATACCTTTTATCATCACAATTGAAAAGTTAGCTTCTATTCAAGAATTTCTGGATTTTTTAATATATTTTTTTTAAATTTATAGTGTGAGTTGACATATTCTGGGATCTGACCAGTATGGGAATGAAATATAAGGTAGGGTTTTGCTACTGGATATTACTGCATTTTGTTTTGTTTTGTTTTTTGTTTCCTTCCTCTGCTTATAGAGTTATTGGCTAGGTGAACTAAACTAAAATGAGTGTTTCTCTGCCAGAGTCAAAAACAAAATAAAAACATTAAACTTGTTAGAATATTAGTATTACACTAGACCACAAGAACTGTTTTCCATATCATACTTTCCACCTACTAATTCAAAGATTTATAATTTCTTAAGTTTTTTTTTTAAGGAAATGTTCGATCAGGATATTTAATTTAATTAAAAATTCTGTGAGGGCTTGAGTCATGTCTAATATTATCTTCTATGAAGCCTGATATTTTACCTGTAGTTGAGCATGCAGCAGAGATGGAAGAAATATTCTTGCATAGTTATTTTGTCCTGACTTAGATAACTATCCAAATATCTCCTTTTATCTTAAAGAAAAGCTCAAGTTTAAGATATACATTTTGTAGCACCTTAACAGCATAACCAATACAGAAAAACAATCTGCATTATTTCCTAGAAATTTGAGGCAAGCTAGTCACTGCAAACAAGGCTATTAAACAAACACATTTGTCTACAAAGACAGGTGCCTGATGTTGGGCCTGAGGAGCAGGCTGCGGGTTCAAGCTTTGCTGGTGGGCGCAGAAGGGGCACCTAGTGATGCTTCAGGCATTTATTTATTTTTTCATTCAATAGAATGTGAAAAACAGGCTTGCAGTTTTGTGTTGATCTCCTTAATGCCTGCTGATATATATACACTACCAAACGTAAGGTAGATAGCTAGTGGGAAGCAGCCGCATAGCACAGGGAGATCAGCTCGGTGCTTTGGGACCGCCTGGAGGGGTGGGATAGGGAGGGTGGGAGGGAGACGCAAAAGGGAGGGGATATGGAAACATATGTATATGTATAACTGATTAAATTTGTTATAAAGCAAAAAATAAAAAAATAAAAAAAATAAAAAATAAATAAAAAAATAAACTTTAAATAAACAAAACTAATCTTTGTAGGCTTGAGCTACCAAGTACCACTCAATTGAATATATGCTGTTTTTCATTTCCTATTTCTATGAGATTTGCTTTTGAACAAACACAAGACAAAAAGAGAAGGTATCCTTAAATCTTGAGACTCCATGGCTCATAGTGTATTCACTGGGGCCCTAAAAGTCAGCAAATGTATCTCTCTTATTCTTTCAATCTCTCTCTCTCTGTATATGTGTTTATATTGTACTTCATATATAGGTAAGTATATAAATGCCATACATGTAGGTAGATAAATAATACATATATATTTCATTCATATATATATATACACCTGTGTGTATAAATATATACATACATTTACATATTTGTACATGTGTGTTTGGACAACTATATTTCAATGCCTATTAGAAATTCACATAGACATGTTGAGTGTGTAGTTAAACACATGAAACTAGAACCTGCAGGAGAGACTGGGAGCTGGATGTACACAGATGGAATGAGATCATGAAGAGAAGAAAGAAGTATGAAGACCAAGTCCTGGGCTTGGAGGTCTGAAAGTAGAAGAGGAGCCAGTCACAAGAACTGAGGAGGAGACAATGAAGAATGAATGAGAGTGGACCTGTCCTGTTTGTGGGAATGTAAATTGGTGCAGCCACTGTGGAAAACAGTATGGTGTTTCTTCAAAACATTAAAAATAGAACTATCATGTGATGCAGGAATCCACTCCTGGGTATTTTTCCAAAGAAAACAAAAACACTAATTCAAAAATATACATGCACTCTAATGTTCATAGCAGCATTATTGAGCAAAAGCCAAGATATGGGAAGCAACCTAAGTGTGCATCAATAGATGAATAGAATAAGATGTGGTACATAGATATAGATATATAGTGTAATATTGCTCAGCTATTAAAAAAATGAAATCTTGCCATTTGTAACAACATGGATGGACCTAGAGGGTATTGTGCTAAGTGAAATAGATGGAGATAGACAAATACCATATGATTTCACTTACATACGGAATCTAAAAATCAAAACAAATGAACAAACATAACAAACAAAAACAGAGTCATAGATTCAGAGAACAAACAGGCAGTTGCCAGAGAGCAGGGAGGGGAGAGTGGAGAGAAATCAGTGAAGGAGATTAAGAGGCACAAACTTCCAGTTATAAAATAAATGAGTCACAGGTATGAAATGTACAGTGTGGGGAATATAGTCAATAATTATGTCATATCTTTGTGTGGTGACAGATGGTAACTTATTGTTGTGATCATTTTGAAATGTATAGAAATATGGAATTTCTATGTTGTGGCCCAGGAACTAACAGTGTTTCAGGTCAATTATACTTCAAAAACAAACAAAACGAACACCTAGAAAAAGAGATCAGATTTGTGGTTACCAGAGGCATAGGGTTGGGGGAGGGGGAACTGTAGGAAGGTGGTCATATGTACAGACTCCCAGTTGTAAGACAAATAAGTACTCAGGATGAAATATTCAACATGATGACAGTAGCTAATAACACTGCTGTATGATACATAGGCATTAATCCTAAGAGTTCTCACCACAAGGAAAAAATAATTTTTCTTTATCTCCTACTTTATATCTATGAGATGACGAATGCTCACTTAACTTATTGTGATCATTATTTCATGATGTATGTAAGTCAAATCATTATCCTGTACACCTTAAACTTATACAGTCCTGTATGTTAATTGTACCTCAATAAAACTGCAAGGGGGGAACAAAGGCAAGATTAGGAGATTTTAAAAAGAAGTGATACAATTAGCCAATAAATGCATGCAACAGTCAAAGTTATTAATAAATTAAAAATTTAAATTTAAAAAAGGATGGATGAGAGCAACTGATTGCAAATTACATTCTCAAAGAATTTTGCTATGAAGGTCAGCAAAGAAATTAGGTGGTAGCTAAATGGGAATAAGTATGGTCATAAACAAAAATATGGCTACAGTTGCCAGGATAGTTATAAAGACACAGATTCTCCTTCAGAGTCATCACACTTGCATTCTCTCTCATTCTGATTTTTCTTGGGTTGGTTCCTTCTCATAATCCAGTGCTCTACTTAATCATCATACAAAACTACTACTCCCATCATTAACCTCTTTGCCCTTCCTGTTTTATTTTAATCCATAACAATTATCAATGCCTGAAAGTAGAAAATTTATTTATTCACTTATTTATTGTCTGTCTCTCCCACTGGGATGCAAACTCCAGGAGGAAATTTTTTTTTCTCACATTTATTACTGTGAACTAGAACTGCAATGACACATAGTGTGACACATAATGTATTATTTGTAAATAATTACAAATATTTCTGTAATTAATGCAGGAATATATGCCCGTGTCACTCTATAAATACACACAGACACATATATACACTTCCACTGCAGAATCAGATGAGTTTTACTTATTTGCTAGAAATATAAAATCACATAAAATATTCCTTTCTGTTCAGGTCACGTGACAGAGAAGCAAAATAGCAGCATAGCAATAAAAGTTTTACCTAGGATTTATTTTTATTTTAATCAAGTGTTTACTAAGGTAATTTTTTTCACACCCATGTCTGTGGTTTTATTTCAGCCATGTTGTCCTTAGCAGTTAAAGTCTTATCTACATTCTAAAAAGCATATTGTATAGTGGAATACATTATTATTGATGTTGTTGCTATTAAATGTTTTCATTTTCTTTCATGTTTTAAAGGAGCAATGAAAATACTCAAAGCAGAAACAAACATGATGGATCACCCAAAAAGTAATCAATATAGAAACAGGACTTTGTAACGGGTAATATCAGTAAATTAAACCTAATGGAAACTTAATAGAACAAAATTTTTTCCTTGCTAGATTTTCAAATACTTATGCTGGTACCTAACATGCTCACAGGAAAAGAAAGAATCCAATATGAACAGGAAAAAATGTCCAAATACATGGGAATGAAAAATATACACTTATTTGCTTTAAAAAAAATATGGAGAGACTATGCAGTGACTCTGGGTATGCAAAGCTGACTAGGATATTTCTCTGGCCCATGGAAGCTAATAGTTTAATGAGAGAAACAGAAAATTTCAATAAAATATGTTTTATGGTTAAGTAAGCCTATTACAGGAGTTCAGGAGACCCTGCCTAATCTAAATCTTAAAGAATGTGTGAGAGAAAAAAAGCATGAAAAATGAAGTTTCTGTTGTAAGACTTTGAGATATCTGGAGAACATAAAACAACAACAACAACAAAAATTAAAGAATATAAGAAAATACAGACATAGATACTTTTTGAATAAATCTCTATAAATAGTTATTTTAACACAGAATACTAACACAGCAAAAATCGCTATCACTTTATAAAATGGGAAAATGATGTAGTTCAGATGCAAAATAAATCACTTCAAATATCCAAGTTGCTAATAATTTTTAGCTTATTTTTCTTTGGGGATCAGGTGAGTTGTTTAATATCACTGAAGCATTTCAAGACATAAGTGAAATTCTCTTAGATTTGCAGATAAGTATTTGAAATTGCTTCAGGTAAGAGGATCTGAGTGAAATAGATCAGAGAGATAAAATGAGGGAATGATACAGTGGATGGGATCAGGCGATACAGCTGAAGAAAAAACAGGGATCGGGTCAGGGAATTAAAGAAAATGAGCACACACATATAGAAACATCCTACGGAGGACACAGAAAAAAATGAAAAGATTTGACAGCAACCTACACAGAGGACTGAAAAGAATAAAAATACAGAATTACATGTTTTGGGAGAAAAAGACCAGTAATTGATTTTTATGAAAATAGAGGAGACAACAGAAAGTGCAACAGAGTAGTCCCAAAGGGTAAAATTCATGGAACATAATTGGAGGACAGCTCATATTTGCTTGCAGATGTGACCATCCTGTTACAGGTAACTCCCTGTGTGTGTTAAGTATCAAATTCAAAGTTCATACCTTTGCTTTATCTCTCATTGATCCTTTGCCCAGGATAGACATTTTAGCACCTGTTTCTTCCTGTAGCCTCTTCAAGGAGTTTCCTCTTGGTCCAAGCAATTTCCCCACAAAATTGAACTAGGAAACAAAATCAATAGAATGTCTGTTTTAAATAGAGAAAAGTAATAATTTACACCAAGCATAACTGATGGGTTATAGGTTTTTCAATCTTTACCATGGAGAAGAGAGTTATGCCATTCAGATACCCAAACACACACACACACACACACACACACACACACACACACACACACAGAGAGAGAGAGAGAAAACCATCTCAGACCTCTAAGATCAGATCCACTTTTAAAAAGACACTTCTTTCCAACGGAATGCCAAAGTCAGCAATATTTTGAACATATCATTTACTCATATAATCACATAGATAAATAAATTACTCAAGAATGAAATTAGGGAGAAGCACTAGGGTTTACAAAAATTTTAAAGGCTTTTTCTCTCCAATCAGATTATTGAAATAAAAAAAAAACAAATTTAACATGTCTATGCACATTCAAAATTGCAAAAGTTAATATTTTTAATTTTTAAAGTAAACTTTAATATTTATGTTTGATAAGTATTGTCTATGCCTATAACATTCCATTCCAAATTTCATGATTGGAAATAGAGATTCAACTGTTCTTCAATCTTACCTTCTCTATGTTAAAGAGTTGTTCTAAGGATCAGCAAATAAAAGATGTGAACACATACAGAAAAGTTTAAAATGCTAGATAGAGTATATGTACAAATCCGTTTGCCTAAATGGAAAATTCTGGAGGTGGGGGGACCTATCTAATTTATTTAATAATCCTAAAATATGGTTAAAAACAAGGAAACTAAAAGCAGTTATGAGAGTATGTTGCCAGCCACTAAAGGAACAGCACCACACCAAATTGCTCAGGCAATCACTCACTCATTAATTTTAAAAATACAAAAGGCTTAAATTGCACTAAAAACTATGTTGGACACATGAAACAGAGAAAAGTAAAATTAGGTAACTGTCTTCTAAATCAGATTTATTCTATTTTTTAAACCCGTGATCCCAGAGTAAGAAATAAACTACATTTAATGGTAAAAGATTAAATGCTTTTCCCCTAAATCCAGGATAAAGTAAAGATACCTGTTCTTACCACAGCTATTTAGTGCTGTACTGGAGTGTGGATTGCCATATCTATTGGCAAGTAAGGTAAACAGAACAATATAAAGTTCAGAAAGACCAAGCTTAGATGGTCAAACTGATTTTCAACAAAGGTGCCACATACATAATAAAGGCCATATATGACAAACCCACACCTAATAACATCATATTTAAAGGTGAAAAGCTGAAATCATTCCCTCTAAGATCAGGATGCCCACTCTCACCACTTTTATTCACCTAGTTTTTGAAGTCCCAGCTACAGCAACCAGAGAAGAAAAGGAAATAGAAAGAATCCAAATTGGAAAGGAAAAAGTAAAACAGTCACTGCTTCCAGATGACATGATATTATACATAGAAAATGCTAAAGATGCCACCAGAAAACTACTAGAGCTCATCAATGAATTCTGTAAAGTTAAAGGATAACAAAATTAATATACAGAAATCTTTGCATTTCTATACACTAACAATGAAATATCAGAAAGAGAAATTAAGGAAACAATCTCATTTACCATTGCATTCTTCCTGGTTCACTCTTGGGAGATTGTACACAACTCTGTTGTGGTTTAAGTCACTAAGTTTGTGGTAATTGTTACAGCAACAGTAGAAAATTAATATACTAAGGAAAGAAGGAACTGTCTAATGTAGAGCATAACAGCCTCTCCATAATAAGAACAGTGAAATTGCTTTCTACACCATAGCAAAAAACTAAATACAGATGGATTATAGACTTAGGTCTGAAAGACAAATTTTAGAATTTCCTCATAGGAGAAATTATAAGGAAATAATGTCTAAGAGTTCTAAAACAAGATGTAAAAATATGCTGGGTAAAATAAAATCTTGATTAAATTAAGAATATCTGTTCATTAAAATATACCATAAGAAAAGTAAAAAAATATAAGTCACAAATTTGGAGACTATTTACATTATATGTTAACAATAAATCATTAGTTTACAATCCCAAGTATAAAACTGTAAGGAAAAGACAAACAAAAGATAATAGGTATAATCATGAAGAAGGAAGAGAACGGCCAAAGAAAAAGTGAATATTCAACCTTATTAACAGTTAAACAAAAATCAAATTAAGACCACAGTGAGATCCCATTTTACACACACTATGGTGGTAGAAATAAGAAGTCAGAAACCAAACACTGACCAGTATGTGGAGCCACAGAGACTAATATACACTGCTTGTAGGACTGTGAGTAAGTACAACCCTGCTGGCATCATCCTGTAAATCTGTAAATGCATTTAACCTATGCCTCACATACCCATTCTCAGGTATATTCTCTAGAGAAATCTTAGCATGTGTACAAGAATGTTCAAAGTCTCAGGCTTGTAGGAACAAAAATAACTGGGGAAAAACATCAATTCAGTGGTGGTATGCCCTCACCTGGACACCACACCAACACGTGCACAGGACTCCTTATGATGTGCTTCCTTTGGTGCTGGATTCTGCCAGTGACAGAAGGTTGCATGAGATTTAGAAGGTGAACATGAACTGCAGTCCATTACTTCTGGCAAATCACGGCGGTCAGACACAGCTGCTTACTGACCTCCACATGAGTCCTGCTCTGGTGATACGACAACCCCACAGACCACTCCACAGGCCCAGTCCCAGGCCCTTGCAGGCGTGAGGCTCAGATCTTCACGTCGCCTGGTGGCAGCCTTCCTAATGTCCCTTCCCCTGTCTTCCAAGAGTCATGTCAGTCCTGAATTACACATTATAACTCTTATGTAGAGAGTGGATTCCATTTTCCCATCAGAACCATGACTGATACAAATGAATAAGTATATTGTCACATACCCATAGTGGAATATTTACAGCAGTGAACATAAATTACCCATAACTATATGAAATCTCATGAACAAGTTCTAGAAATAAAACTTTGAGTGAAAAATTCAAGCTCTAGACATATGACACTGTTTTTATAAAACTCAACAAGCAAAGTTCAACAATATTTTAATTATGAATATATGCATGAGTAGTACATCCAATTTTTAAATAACAGGTATAATAATAAACACAAAATTCAAGATCTTAGTAACTCTGGGAATGGATAGTAGGGAACGTGATCAAAGGGAAACAAACAGGTCGTGTCAAAGCAATAGGTAATATTTTAGACTGTAACTTAGAGGTTCATGAGTGTTCATTTTATTTTTTCACACTCTAATCGAAAATTATACATATACTTTGAATCCGTTGACTATTGTAAAACTTTTAAAAGAAAGCAAATAGAGCAATCCAGTTGAGTAAAATTTGATTGAACTTCTAGTACTCTGTTACAGAACCTTCTTGTCCCTTTGCAGGTAGTAGTAAAACTTCAAATTCAAAAATACCAAAGCACTCAAAGTGATGTCTCCATTGGGATGTTTATGACTCTGAAAGGAAGAGGTAGCATTTTAGGCAGTCTTGGCTGAAGACAGGTTATTGACAAAATATATACATAGTCCCAACTCTGAGAAGTTTGTCCTCTGCCTTGATTATTGTGACACATTTTTCAACATCTATTTCAATACAGTAGCTTTATTTTTAACCAATGTCCAATTTGAAACCAAATTGTGCTGAAGCTGTAAGAGAGACATCACCTTTAATTCTTTCACAAACTCTACTTTTTGGAATAGAATACAAACATCCAACAGAATGAATATGTTGTATAATCAGAGATTTAATTTCACAAATTAACAGAAAATATGTTTCTTGATTAACATTAATTATGTAACTTTTTAAAGCCATCAGTTATTCTTTTAATGTGTTTTTATAATTTATAAATGTGCAATCTACCATTTGCTTTTGGAAAAAAAGAATTTTATTTTTTTAATAATAGTTGAAATTTCCTGAAGTGATTTCATCTCTTCCCTAATATCTGGAGTTTTTAGAGCCAAAACTGGGGAATGGCTCAGAGGGCATTTTTTTAATACACAACTATTAGTTGGATAAGTGAAAATGCCCCAACATCAGTGAATACGTAGAGCACAATTCTTACGAGCGTGGTTCTGAAGCCTGATTTCATGGGTTTGTAAATTCACTAGCTGTACCAATTTGGCTATATTGCTTACATTCCCCTAAGCTTCATTTTTCTTATCTGTAAGTAGAGATAATAAAAATAATAATACATGCACAATAAGAGCTCAACAAATATAGGCTGTTATTATTACATTATTATTGTTTCGGTAGATTGTAATTGTACCTGACACCTCTAGTGAAGTTTGACTTTGGTAATCCTTAATTCTTTTATTATTTTTATATTGTTAATATTTTATTTTTTGTATTTATTATGTATTATATTGTTATAACTATTGATCTCTATTACTTGCTACAATTAACCATTTTGAATGTTCACCATGTACCAAGCACACTCTGCTGAGTCCCCCACGTGGAGGAGCTCATAGCATATGCACGTGGGGTGGCAAGAAGGGGCTGCCTACACCACAACCAGGGCGCCTCCCTCCAAACTCCCACAAAGAACACTGCCAGCCCATCTCTCTCCCTCTTCCTCGCTCAAGTGGACTTGTTTTCAGGAAAGACTGGACACCATTTCTGTTCGAGATTTTAACACATCAGAAGTAATTGTGAAGCTGATAACATATTTTTGAACTTGTGCTTAGGTTTTGGAAATTTATTTTTAGATTAGTTCTGAAAATAGCCAGTAGAAAAGTTTGTTCTGACAAGACATTGCCATTCCTCTGCTTTCAGTCTATGTGCAGTCCCCCTTCAAAGAAAGCCAAGTGACATAATCATGACAGGTGAATGATCAGTTCGCTGACAATGGTTGGTCCTAACCTTTTCGTTAGAGCAAATCTCTTTTGTACACAGAAAATAACTCAAGAACTACACAACAGTGCCTTCAATATTTAGCCACAAGTTGGTAACTTGGGAATCTCTAGAGTCTTAAGACTCAATAGAGTGAACACTCAATAGAGTGTTTTCACTATGTTAAATATCTTCAAATAATTTCAAAGTATTTTATCCACATGTGTTTTAAGAAAATTAAATTTGTGTACGTAATATTCATTTATGATTAATGTTGAAGTCATTAAGCTGTTGTTTTGTAATAATTTTATATTCAAAATTTTTTGAGCATTTTAATCAGATTTTTAATTTTTTTTTCCCCAAAAGCAAAAATTTAAACTGTGTCAAGTAAAATTAATAGAAAGAACATATTTCAGTGAGTTTGTAAAGTGACAAAACATAATTTGGGACAAATCAAATGTTTATCATAAAACTAGGGACACTTTAAGAAAAATATTTTAGGAACATTTTTAACAGAGTGAATCCAAGAACAGTTTTAAATCAGGTGAATATAAATTTAATAATATTGGGCATACATATTTCAAAATTTACCAGTTCAACCAGGATACCCTAGAATGTCTTATCTATAGACTCCCATTTGCTCTTTCCTTATTATTAATATATTTCCTCATGATTAATAATATCTGACAAATACTTGGATGAAATAAACCTGTTAACAAGTGGCATTTTTCTAGTCACCTGTTTATAAACTAATTCCAGCAACTCCATTCCTTCTCAACTAGGAGAGGTGTTGCACCTTACCTAGTTTTCTCCTTTGTGGGCACCATGTCTATACCTGCTTTGTGACAAAGGGCAGTGCTGACCATCTGGCCACTTGTGAAGAGTTTCCTGATGCCACCCCTGCTCCTTCTTCTTCTTTCATAGGACACAGCTGGACTTGAACGCCCTCACCTCCTGATTCTCAAATTCCTCTTGTCCTCAACTGTTCATACCTGAACACTATTTTTATCTCCATCCTAATCCTGATTTGGGGATGAATCCTCTTCTTAACTGGTAAGACTTCACAGAACTGCTGTTCTGCGCTTTGGGAACTCAACATTAAATCAGTATTTACTAGTCCATCCCTGTGCTTGCTGCTGTTAAAAAAATGTAAAGCAATTCGGGGCAGACTGCACAAAGAGAGACCACAGTTGCAGATCAAAAAATAGCCTTCTTGTATAAATAGATAGGAAAAGACAACATTTCAGGTACTCACCACAGCAATCATCAAAGAACATTGGTAATCCAGGGAATAGAGATTTAATCAATCATAAAAATATCAAGCTATGTCTGTAGAATTAAATAACACCATTTGGAATTTACAGAGGACTCTATAAGAGAAAACTACTTTCAATTTAACAAAATAGACAATGATGAGTATTCAAGAATATAGGAAAGAAAAATAAGAATGTTTTATAGAAGTGGTGAGAGTGGGCATCCTTGTCTTGTTCCAGATTTTAGCAGAAAGGCTTTCAACTTTTCACCATTGAGTATTATATTGGCTGTGGGTTTGTCATAAATAGCTTTTACTATTTTGAGATATGTTCCCTCTATCCCCACTTTGGTAAGAGTTTTTGTCATGAATGGACGTTGAATTCTGTAAAATGTTTTTCTGCATCTATTGAGATGATCATGTGGTTTTTGACTTTTCTTTTGTTAATGTGGTGTATCACATTTATTGATCTGCATATGTTGAACTGTCATTGTGAACTTGGGATGAATAACACTTGGTCATGGTGTATGACCTTTATTTATGTGTTGTTGGATTTGGTTTGTTAATATTTTGTTGAGAATTTTTCCATCTATAATCATCAAAGATATTGGCCTGTAATTTTCTTTTTTGGTTGTGTCTTTGTTTGTCTGGTTTTGGTATCAGGATGATGGTGGCTTCATAGAATGTCCTTGGCAGTGTTCCATCCTATTCAACTTTCTGGAAGAGTTTGAGAAGGATCAGTATAAGTTCTTCTTTGTATGTTTGGTATAATTCATCTGTGAAGCCATCTGGTCTTAGACTTTTGTTTGTAGGGATTTTTAAAATTACAGATTCTATTTCAGTTCTAGTGATTGTTCTGTTCAAATTATCTATTTCTTCTTGATTCAATTTTGTTGGGCTATATGTTTCTGGCAACTTGTCCATTTCTTCTAGATTGTCAAATTTGTTGGCATATAATTGTTCACAGTATTCCCTTATTTTTTGGTAATTCTGTGTTATCAGTTGTTATGTCTCCTTTTTCATTTCTTATTTTGTTTGTGTTCTCTCTCTTTTCTTCTTGGTGAGCCTGGCCAGAGGCTTGTCAATCTTATTTATCAGACAAGAAAAACAAATAAAAGGTATCCAAATTGGAAGGGAAGAGGTAAAATTGTCATTATATGAAATAGTATGATACTATATATAGAAAACCATAAAGACTCCACACAAAAACTACTAGAACTGATAAATGAATTCAGCAAGGTAGCAGGATACAAGGTTAACATACAGAAATCAGTTGCATTTATTTACACTAACAATGAAATATCAGAAAGGGAATGTAAAAAACAGTACCTTTTAAAATTGCAACACAAAAAAATACAATATTTAGGAATAAACCTCCCCAAGGAAGTGAAAGACTTATACACTGAGAACTAAAAAACATTAATAAAGGAAACTGAAGATGATTCAAAGAAACGAAAATATATGACATGCTCTTGGATTAGAAGAATTAATATTGTTAAAATGACCATACTACCCAAAGCTATCTACAGATTTAATATGATCCTTATCAAATTACCCACGACTTTTTTCACAGAACTAGAACAAATAATCCTAAAGTTCGTATGGAACTATAAAAGACCCAGAGTTGCTAAGGCAATCCTGAAGAAAAAAAACAAAGCAGGAGACATAGCCATTACAGTCTTCAGACAATACTACAAAGCTACAGTAATCAAAACAGTGTGGTATTGGCACAGAAACAGACATACAGATCAATGGAACAGAATAGAGATCCCAGAAAGAAACCCACACACCTACGGTCAATTAATCTTTGACAAAGGAGACAAGAATATGCAATGGGAAAAAAAGTCTCTTCAGCAAGTGGTGTTGGGAAAGTTGGACAGCTGCATGTAAATCAATGAAGTTAGAACACACCCTCTCACCATATACAAAAATAAACTCAAAATGGCTTAAAGACTTAAACATAAGACATGGCACCATAAAACTTTTAGAAGAGAATATAGGCATAACATTCTCTGACATAAGTAGTACAAATGGTTTCTTAGGTCAGTCTCCCAAGGCAATAGAAATAAAACTAAAAATAAACTAATGGGACCTAATTAACTTACAAGCTTCTGCAAAGCAAAAGAAACCATAAACAAAGTGAAAAGACAACCTAAAGAATGGGAGAAAATATTTGCAAATGATGCAACTGACAAAGGTTTAATTTCCAAAATATACAAACAGCTCATACGAGTAAACAACAACAAAAAAACAAACAACCCAATCAATAAATGGGCAGAAGACCTAAAGAGACATTTCTCCAAAGAAGAAATACAGATGTCCAATAGACACATGAAAAGATGCTCAACGTTGCTAATTGTTAGAGAAATGCAAATCAAAACTACAATGAAGTACCACATACACCATTCAGAATGACCATCATTAAAAAGTCTACAAACAGCAAATGCTGGAGAGGGTGTGGAGAAAAGGTGACCCTCCTGTACTGTTGGTGGGAATGTAAATTGGTGCAGCCACTGTGGAAAACAGTATGGAGGTTCCACAGAAAACTAAAAATAGAATTACCATATGATCCAGCAATCCCACCCCTGTGCAAATCCAGACAAAACTATAATTCAAAAAGATATATGCACCCCTATGTTCATAGCAGCACTATTCACCATAGCCAAGACATTTGGAAGCAAAATAAATGTCCATCAACAGATGAATGGATAAAGAAGATGGGGTGCATATGTAAAATGGAATACTACTCAGCCATAAAAAAGAAGGAAGTAATGCCATTTGCAGCAACATGGATGCAACTAGAGATTATCATACTAAGTGGAGTAAGTCAGAAAGAGAAAGACAAATACCATATGATATCACTTATATGTGGAATCTAAAATATGACACAAATGAACCTATTAATGAAACAGAAACAGAATCAGAGACATAGAGAATAGACTGGTGGTTGCCAAGGGGTAGAGGGTAAGAGTGGGAGTTTGGGATTAGCAAATGCAATCCGGTATGATAGAATGGATAAACAATAAGGTCCTACTGTAGAGCACAGGGAACTATATTCAAAATCCTGTGATAAACCATAACGGAAAAGAATATGAAAGATAATATATATATGTATACATTCTCTTTCATATTCAATTACTCTTGCTTGTCATAAGATGAAACAATCCCATTTCAGAAGGAAGTACTTGAATTTGAAGGAAGCATACACAGCTAGAGAAAAAGAATCCATCTATATCAATTATAAACATGTGGGTCCTTTAATATGTGTTGGTGGAGTTTACCTTGTGCGTAATCAGTATTTGCCTCGTTTCAAAATAACATGATGTATGTTAAAGTCACACCATAGTTTACATAATGGTTGGGGTTTTATAGAAATGGCAAAAAACTTGAGAATGTACTGATAAAAACTGAACATGAATGTTTAAAATGTAAACACACACAATTAATTGTCCCATTGGTTCTGCTATAAATAATCCTTCAATATGTTTGAGCACTTGTATGTGCAAATCATAATCTCCTTTCATAGGCAACTAAAGTGCATTTGGTCATGTTTTAAATGTTTTTCATCCTGTGTGGAGTGTCTGGAAATGTCTCCTGAGCCCATCTTTGCCATATTTATACAACTCTAAGGGCACCTTCCCCAAGCTCAAGGTATTTTTCTTTGAAAAGATACATTTAAAACTCTATTATTTAGTGAAAAGTATCAACATTAATAACCCAATCATAATTACTACTACGATTCAAACCCAAACCCTAATTTGTTCAGTGTGTACAACTGCCAATAAAAACTGTTTCTAGAGCACCACACAGATGAGACTGCCATAGAGTCATGATGACTAAATGTTTTCTCAGCACAGTGACACGTAGGTACATAATTCTACTTTCATCCAAATCTTTGCACATTTAATTGCTTAACAGATACTTCTTTGGCCTTTTAAATAGTCACAAAAATAACAGCTTAATACTTGCTATATTCTTATATTTCAGAATTTTAAAAACCTTTAAATAAACCACAGTTGTGCCATTGTATAGAATCCTGAAAGTGTCACATATGTCTCTTACAAACTGCATTTACATGTCCAAAATAGTGATGTTTGTTCTTTACAAGTCTTCTTCCTCTCCACACAATGTCATGACGTCAGTATATGAGCTTATATTTGATTAGGACATAATCATTCAAGAAGAATATATTGAGCATCTACTATGTGCCAGGCACAAGGAATGGAGAAGGGCATAAAACAGAGTTCCTTGACCCTATGGAGCCTACTTTCCATTCTAATTATACATTTATTTTCAACTTAAACATAGTTAAATAGCCAACTGCTTTTCAGTTTCTGGGCTGGTATCTAGTTTTTTCAAGGTTTAGGCTGCCTAAAAATCACCTATTGTATTGTTTAGTATTTTATTGTATACAACATAAGTCCAACCATCCTAAAAGGATATGCCTTAATTCCTAAGGTTAGATATTAATTCAGTAGCAGAGTGGAGAAAAAAGTTATTTTTTTTTCATTTGCTCATTAAATACCATCACTTTGATTAATATTAGCTAAAGCATTGGGTGCTGTGAGCAGACTTCTCAGGGTTGATGTACCCTAAAAGGAGTCCCCCTAAAACTGAGTTCCCTTACTGAGTTTGTGATTAATCTCCATCCAAAACTTTATTCCCTTGCTTGTCCCCTCTGACCTCAGTCCTGTGCTCACTGGCCACTAATCATCAGCATCAGGTGACTAAAATTGCTGTTGTATCATCACATTTCATCATTAATATGCAAACTCGGGTTGATTCTCTGGGGCAAGATGAGCTCACAGACACCCAGGCCACGGACCACCTGGCCAAAGAATTATATACCAGAGACATACTGACTCTTGAAACTGAGATTAAGAAATGAAACCGATGGAACTTTGCTGGTGGCACAGTGGTTAAGAATCCGCCTGCCAACGCAAGGGACACCGGTTCAAGCCCTGGCCAGGAAGATCCCACCTGCCTCGGAGCAGGTAAGCCAGTGTGTCACAACCACTGAGCCTGCACTCTAGAGTCTCTGAACCACAACGACTGGGCCTGAGTACCACAACTACTGAAGCCCACGCACCTAGAGCTCATGCTCCACAACAAAGAGAAGCCACCACAATGAGAAGCCCACACAACACAAGGAAGAGTATCCCCCACTCGCCACAACTAGAGAAAGCCCACGCAGAGCAACGAAAACTCAACGCAGTCATAAATAAATAAATGAAACAGAAAAGTCACAAGATGATGAGTAATCCCAGCTTCTTTGTTCTTCCCCTTTAAACACCATACAGACATGATTATTGCCTTCAGTTTGACTCAGTTACCTTCAGAACTGTCCTAATTGACTAAATTGATATCTGACAGCTCAATACATAGTAGGTACTCTATTAAATAAATTGAAGGAAGAAATGAATTGTTGAGTGAATAAGTGATAATCTAGCAAGAGAAATAATATGTCGCAAAGCAATGTAAGATTGGGGTACAAATGGAATACATGAGGGAGGTACAATATCAATATGTATAGTGTCTCCTCTGATTAAAAAATAATAATAAAATGTTTGTTTCTCTAAGTATCAATACTTTTACAACATAAAGGATAAAGCATTTGACCATAGATTTGAAAAATACATGTCTAACATAATTACAATGGCATTTTTTTGTTTGTTTTCAGCAAAATGATTCAGTAAATGCTGGAAGAATATTTGCATGATGCCTTCTTTGTAAAATCACCTAAAGTAGTCTACAGCAGTTTTGCAATTCACTCCGACCACATAATGCCTCGGCATATTTTATGAACATAAAGCAGCCTAAATGTGAATTCCAAGTGACTGAAGTTTAGAAATTTCTGACCATGCTTTTGAATCCAATTATGATAATAAAATAATATACAAGTAATGAACAACGTTATAAAAAATATTATTTTGAGGAGTATGTGTGTGGTTTCTTTTATCAAATTTCTTAACATATTTATCAAAGGTTCACAGGTTTATCAGAGATTTAGAACATATTTATATTATTAAACATGTAAAGTGGTTTTGATTATTTAAATTACCAAGTTTTAAAACCCACAAATATGATTTTATCCCTAGGTAGGTGGAGAAGTTTTAATAATTTTCTCCAAAACGAAGATTAAAACTGATGATTATTTGACTTTTAAAAATAAAGTATCTTAATTTATAATTTACTCTTTATCAGAGGAAACCAAAAAAGGATCATTTCTTTGTTATCATTAATACCATAGAAGTCATGACAGGAATTGAAAAGAAAATTTACTAAATTCATGAAAGTGTGCATGAGATGTAATAATTATTCTATACCTAAGATCTAATATTCTGAAGAAAATTATACCACAGAAAGTATATTTAATGTACTTTAGTTTCTACTTCCGTGGTGTTAAAAGGTTTTAACGTGTTTTGATGCAAAATGGCAAATGACATACTTTAGAAGTGGTCAATATTTTTTACATTTGCTACTAATGCAAAATGCATTTTACATTTGCATACATTTTTGCATGTCATTGTTGAGAGACGAGCTCATAGAGAAAAAGTCAGCTATAATTTTTAACCAATTTCTTCTCAAAATCTTTATCATCATATCTTACTTTTCCATAGGCAAACTGCATTCTCAACTGACTTGCAAGAGGATGATAATCCATGTGGCAAAGTCTGCAGTAAAATTCTGCCCAGCATATCTGAACATAATTGCTTTAAATCATGAACAAATAAGCACAAGCAGTGATTCACTACAATCCAGAACAGTCTGTCCACTGTGAAGAAATTATATCTTGAGTTTTCCTGTGTAAGGATATATGTTTCACTATACTTTTATTTAGTGTGCTATGTTTTTCTCTCATGTTTTAAATAAAAGGTGGATATTTTAATAAATTTGATATACTATTATTTACAGATTAACCCATTAACCATTCATGTAGAATATGACCATGAGCTATTTTTAATGAGGTGGATGGACCTAGAGTCTGTCATACAGAGTGAAGTAAGTCAGAAAGAGAAAGACAAATACTGTATGCTGACACATATATATGGAATTTAAGAAAAAAAAATGGCATGAAGAACATAGGGGTAAGACAGGAATAAAGACACAGACCTACTAGAGAATGGACTTGAGGATATGGGGAAGGGTAAGGGTAAGCTGTGACAAAGCGAAAGAGAGGCATGGACATATATACACTACCAAACGTGAGGTAGATAGCTAGTGGGAAGCAGCCGCATAGCACAGGGAGATCAGCTCGGTGCTTTGTGACCGCCTGGATGGTTGGGATAGGGAGGGTGGGAGGGAGACACAAAAGGGAGGGGATATGGGAGCATATGTATATGTGTAACTGATTAAATTTGTTATAAAGCAGAAAAAAAATAAAATTAAACTTAAAAAAAAAAATGATGGCCTTACTCTTCAATAAGTGGTGCTGGGAAAACTGGACAACTACATGTAAATGAATGAACTTAAAACATTCTCTAACACCATATACAAAAATAAATTCAAAATAAATTAAAGACCTAAGTATAAGACCAGAAACCATAAAACTCCTAGAGGAAAGCATAGGCAGAACACTCTTTCACATAAATTACAGCAATATGATTTTGGATCCATCTCCTAAAGCAAATGAAATAAAAGCAAAAATAAACAAATGAGATCTCATTAAACTTAAAAGCTTTTTCACAGCAAAGGAAATGATAAACAAAATGAAGAGACAACCTACTGAACAGGAGAAAATATTTGCAAATGATATGACCAATAAGGGGTTAAATATCCAGCATATATGAACAGCTCATACACCTCAATATCAAAAAAACCAAACAACCCAATTAAAAATGGACAGAAGAACTGAGTAGATATTTTTCCAAAGAGGAAATGCAGATGACCAACAGGCACATAAGAGATGCTTAACATCACTAATCATCAGGGAAATGCAAATCAAAACTGCAATGAGATATCACCTCACATCTGTCAGAATGGCCATCATCTAGAAGAATACAAATAACAAATGTTGGTGAAAATATGGAGAAAATGGAACCCGTGTACACTGCTGGTGGGAATTGTAAATTGGTGCAGCCACTTTGGAAAAGAGTATTGAGTTTTCTCAAAAAACCTAAAAATAGAAACATCATATGACTCAGGAATTCCACTCCTTGGTATATATTAAAAAAAAAAAAAAAAAAAACTAAAACACTAATTTGAAAGGATACATGCACCCCAACGTTCTTAGCAGGATTATTTACAATATCCAAGATATGGAAGCAACCTAAGTGCCCATCAACAGATGAATGGATAAAGAAGATGTGCCATATATATATATATATATATATATATATATATATATATATATATATATATATATATATATGCAATGGAATACTACTCAAAAGAATGACATTTTGCCACTTGCAGCAACATGGATGGACTTGGAGGGTGTTATGCTAAGTGAAGTAAGTCAGACAGAGAAAGACAAACATTGTATGACATCACTTATATGTGGAATCTAAAAAATACAACAAACTAGTGAATATAACAAAAAAGAAGCAGACTCACAGATATAGAGAATGAACCAGTGGTTACCAGTGGGGAGAGGGAAGGTAGGAGGGGAAATATAGGGGTAGGGGATTAAGAGGTGCAAACGACTATGTATAAAATAAGTTACAAAGATATATTGTACAACACAGGAAATACAGCCAATATTTTATAACAACTATAAATGGAATATAACCTTTAAAAATTGTGCATCACTGTATTGTATACCTGTAACTTATAAAATATTGAACATCAATTATATTTCAATAAAAAATGGAAAAAAATAAATAAGGATAAAAATTCCTAAATTGATAAGACTAAAATGCATATAATTTTATATTTTTCCTTAATCACTTTGTGTGATTATATTTTCTTATATTGGTTTATTACTAGCTTGTAAAGGTTTCCCACTTGAATATGCAAATGTTAAAGTGCCAAAGTTGAATGCTGAATAGAAAAAAGGAACATGCAAAAAAGGATGGCTTTATTTAAGTCAATAATCACCAGAGTAAGAATTAGAAACCCTGTAGGCATGTTAAATGCTTTATATTAATTATCTTATTTAATTTTTAGGCCAAACCTCTGAGGAAGTGCTATTTTACAGACAGTGCTGGCATGGAGTTGTTAAGTAACGAACCCAGGCTCTGGTGGAATAATATCAAAGGACAATTCAAGGACATTTATTCTATTGGCATGAAGGTTCAAGAAAATATGGTCTTTGCAATTATGGGCATTAATTTAGAGATAGCATATAGATTTTATAGATATATAACTGAGCCAAAAGTCCTGTAATGTAGCATCCAAGATATTGTTTCTCTCAATCAAGTATGGAATAAACCTTAAGTAGTGACTTGATGGTTATACTTTGTTGCAATAACCTGTACTGAGATGCTGTCCATTACCTATTGTTTGGGATGTTCTGCACGTGTCCATTCAGATCCCCTGCCTCTCCTTCTCTATCCTGTGCTGTGCCCCTAAGCTTCTCTGTGGAGCCTGGTGTCTCCATGCTCCTTCCCCTTGGCATCTGGTTAGATTTGGTCAATAAGAGACAACTCAAGTAACTGGAGAGTAGGACAGAGAAACTGGAGTGTTTATTTTCCTGGCTTCCTCCTTGCTGTGCATTGGTTTGGCAGTGACTCTGTTCCTCTGTTATTGGACAGAGCTCCTGTCTGGTGGCTCCTCTGTAGCTGAATGTCTCTTTCCTTAGCCCTTTAGTCTTTGGAGTAGCAAGGCTCCTCACTGTTACTATCCTTGGACATCTCACCATTCCTTTTTAGCTTCCCTTAACACGGACCACAATTTGTAAACATCCCCTTCAATAATCTGCTGTCAACCACCACTTTTGAGTGTGCTTCTTCTGAGAATCTGACCAAATGTAAAGTTGATGTATTTTTCAAACCTATTCCTAAACAAGGCTTTCTTTCGCTTAATAGATGACTATGTCACATTTATCCAGAGATATGCTAAGGAATAAAGAAAAATAATTGAAAAAGGAATGTAAAAATAGAGTTCCCTAGGGCAAAAGAAGAACTTAAATGAGATCATATCCAGTTGGAGAGGTTTGGAAAAGATTCTAGAAAAAAGTAAGGCTTCATGCTTGAAGAGCAGGGAGGATTAAAATGTTCTCCTAATATTGTACAATGAGCAAAAACATTTTTCTTGTATATTGAAATTGTATCTAGACAGTAAATTTAAAAATTTTGAAAAACATAAGCTATCAAAGAGAGAAATTCAAGGGAACAAAAATTTACTGAAGCTTCTTAAATGGAACTATGTAAAACTAGAACTGAGTAAGAAAGAAGAATGAAATTGGGAATGAAATTAGAAATCAAGGAAAAGAAAGACTACAAAATCGGCTAAATGTATTAAATGGTAAAGTGTTTCAACAAGTTATTCAAGCTAGAACATATTTTTATATAAATATCATCATTACTAATAATGCAAAACCATACAATCAAAGTGTTCCTTTTTTTTTATTTATCTCTTCTTATTTGTAGCTACTTTTAGGATGTTTATTGCTAAGATTTTAGATGTTTATAAATTTTCATATACTTGTTAGGAGGAAATGAAGAAAAATAAATTTTAGATTATATATTTAAAGTTACTGCACTTCCCTGGTGGCACAGTGGTTGAGAATCTGCCTACCAATGCAGGGGACACGGGTTCGAGCCCTGGTCTGGGAATATCCCACATGCCGCAGAGCAACTAGGCCCGTGAGCCACAACTACTGAGCCTGCGCGTCTGGAGCCTGTGCTCCACAACAAGACAGGCCATGATAGTGAGAGGCCCGTGTACCACGATGAAGAGTGACCCCCGCTCGTCGCAACTAGAGAAAGCCCTCGCACAGAAACGAAGACCCAACACAGCCACAAATAAATAAATAAATAAGTAATAAAATTAAGTTACTTATAATTTCTCCTTTTTTATATAGAATCAGATATAAGTATCTAGTATAAGCAAAATGTCAAGATAAATACAAATTGCTATTGCCATTGTTGGAAATAAATAACTCAAGAAATTAAATTTCAGTATTGCCATAAATCACAAACACCAGAGGGTATTCATCTAATAATTTAGAATGAAACAAAATAGTTCTATGACCAATGCAAATTAATCATTTACCATTAAAACAGCTACTAAAGAGGTGACTGAATCAAGGTCAGACTCATCCCTTAAGCGGAAGCTAATGGAATTCCAGGACTGGAGCTGGATTGCTGCCTGTCAATCTGACTTCTTCTCTAAGAAAAGTTACTAAATAAATCGTGAAAGATTGTTAAAATCAATATTCACACAAAGAAAAGGGAAAAAATATCCCTAGTTTATTGAGGAAGTTAATATAATGTGTGTGTGTGTGTGTGTGTGTGTGTTAATAACTCAATTTACTGCATATAGAAGAAACACTGCTAGGGATATTTTGCATTTTTAATTATAAGAAGCGGGTCTGTCCTGGTCTGGGTTAGAAAAAAAAAAGGAAAGATAAAGGATAAACGTTAAGAATTTCTGGTAAATACACTTCTCCCTCTTTACTCTATGTTGGAAACTCCTTTGGGGGAACTATTTCATATTATGTCATTATCACATCTACCTTTGCACATTTGAATTATACAGGGGTAAACACTTGACTTAATCCATGCCAGTCATGACCGTTTCTTGGGATTATTTTTAGGCTGAAGTTGGGTAGGAGATCCTCTAGTGAGAGTTCTAAATATGAAACTCAGGGCTAAGAGTAGCCAAGGTAGAAGAACAGTGAACCCTCATGCTGCTTGTGTCCTGCCTACTAGTTGTTCCTGAGGCCCAGCTTGATACTTCCGTGTCCTAAAATTTGAATGTTCAATCTTTCCCTCAAGTATGCAAGACACCTTCAGAATCCTCCTATTAAATTTCCTTATGGTAAAGCTAGTCCAAGTTGAATTTCTGTCACTTGAGATCAAAAGAAGCCAGAAAAAAAATGTAGATTCCCAGTGGTAAACTATTTATTATACAGAGGCTTATATTTTATAGGCTTGAAATGATCTATCACCAAAGTGCTTCACACATTAGTTGTTTGTCAAATTTAACATTGCCCTATTGTAGACAATTAGGAAGATAAAAATGGATATCATCAAGAAAGATGTAGAAATAATAATGTAATCATGGACCAAATTCCATGCTAAGTAGAACTCATTCTTATTTGTCATATGTTAGAGAAGGATATAAAGCAAATATTTTGCTATTCCTTTCTTGTACTTCTCCAGTTAATACAGATTTCTATGTGGCCATATGGTCCCATACGGTGCAAATCTAAAGAGACTGGACAATGGGAGTTGCAAAGGCTTCCTATCTACTTCTGGTATCTATTTAAATAATGCTTGGCTGAAAGAGTGGGGAGGATGATTTGTGAAAAAGAGGAGGAAAATGAAGGAGATGATTGGAGGTCTGCTCACCTTCAAGGACTGACTTTTAGCTTTTGAAGAACAAGAGACCACATACAAAAGACAGAGATTTTTGGAGAATCACATTAACCAACAATGCTGGAGAGTTCTGGTGATAAAGCTCCACCAGATGTGGTGACAGACATTTTCCCACATCTGGATGGAATAAAGCAGAGCTCCATGATGGAGTCAGTAAGGAAAAAAAGTCACGACACTTTGCTGCATGCACCCAGGAGAGAACCCTGTGGTGAGTAACATTTTCCCAGAGAAACAACAGAGAGCCAGGAGAATTTGCAAATCTGAACTCAGAGCCCAATTCTGGAAATATGAAAGATGTTTATACGAGTGTCTCCAACACATGATTAAAATGACAAAAAATAGAAGGGGTAGTATACACTTAAAGGTTTCTCTGGAATCAACATAATTATTCTGAGCTAATAACAAAGACTGAAAAAATGCATGAAATTATTCATGTTGCATCATTAATGACAAATGTGTTTTCTATAAATAGTATCAATGAAGTATTGTGTGGATTTATCATGATTTCTCACATTTCTCAAAATATCCTTCAGCTGAGAAAAGCACATTAAAATTATTTCATCCATCACAGAAACATGATTCTTATGACAAATTAAATTACAACTATTTTCCCTTTTCATTCAAGAAAGATAACTGATTCAGTGAGTTCTGAATCATTTTATCACGTGTAAATTAACACTGGTGCCTATAAAAATCACTACAGCAAAACAGTTAAGTACATACACATGAAGCTCAAACATGGGATCATAAAATGATCTGCATATTATGAAGTTTCTAGAAATGTAAAATTTAGGTATTACTCTATTCTTTAGGATTCTAAAGTACTCTCCAGTACCTAGCCATCCTGAATTAAAGACATATTAGGTTTGATATAGTAAGAATATTATGGTGCTTAAGAAATAGTCATGTTATTTATTTGAGACACAAAAGGTCATGAGGCTTGCTAGGGAAAACTGTGTTAGCCAGATATGATGGAGCTCTGAAATAAGACAATGAAGAATGTGGATAGGAAAAAAATGGCACACATTCAGTGGGTGAACAAGAGAGAACATAAGAGGCACAAGGAAGAAGGCTGAGGATCATCACAGTGCTGTGGGATAGCGGTAAAAGTGGTATCAAAGGGAATTGAAAAGGAATGGGGAGGAGGGGAAGAGTTATGCTAAATAAACAAAAAGAGCTTCAAAAAGGGGGAAAGTTAATGGAAATATCTACTACAGAAAATCTCAATTCCTTTACATTTAATACACAATTAAAATTACTGAATCTATAGAAGTAAACAAACTTATGGTTACCGAAGGGGAAAGGAAGGATTGGAGGGGTAAATTAAGAGTATGGAATATGGGATTAACAAGCATAAAATAGATAAGCAACAAGGATTTACTGTATAGCACAGGGAAATATATTCAATATCTTGTAATAACCTATAATGGAAAATAATCTGAAAAAATATATAAATATATATAACTGAATCATTTTTCTGTACACCTGAAACTAACAATACTGTAAATGAACTACATTTTGATTTTTTTTAAAAGTAAAGGATTTAATGTAATAAGTGAAATAAAATCTCATATTAAACACAATCAAAGTGCTGTGAAGCCCACTGAACCTAGCTCTTAGGAAACTAAGGTAGATACTGAGGAATGTACTTTCAGTAGAATAATGAGAGGTAAAGGTCTTATGGCAATGAGTTGGAAATAAATAGAAAATGAGGGGTAGAGTTCGAGTTAGGGTTACCCTAAGGCTGCATGGTCATGGAATGGTATTACATATTGAAAATGAATGCAAGGGGAACATTGAAAAGGAGGGTTGTGAAGGAAAAAAGAATATATTTTAATCAAGTTTGGGTCAGAAATAAGGAAAAGAAATAAAATCTGATGGTGTCTATTTTCTTTGGGAATTAGGGAAAAATGTGATCCATTAATAGTTGAAAGGAGTGGTTACAGGGCTTTTGAAGACTTATGATGATTTAGAATTTGCTATGGATAATTTGAAAAGATGCTAAATGGAGATAAATAGAAGAATTATCAATGCACATTAAAAACTCAACCCTTGATGTTTGAAAGAGTTTGGAAATCATGTCTCTAATGGTGTCTGTCAACCACATTTGCCAATTTTCAGTGATGCTTGATAGATATAGATATAAATATAGTCAGATATATAGATAAAGAAGCATGAACATTAGTTTAAAATACAAATGGAACTTTGATAGCGATTGTTCAGAAAAAAAGGGCAAGAAACTAGAGAAAAGACAGCACTACTGCATATTTCAAAGTGATGGATTAATCCCAGGATTCTGATTACATAGAAAGGGATTTTGAGACATAAAAAATAGAAAGGAGTGGAGAGACTTGAAGATTTGATCTAGCTGAAGAAAATATTTAATGAAGTGAAACAGTGGGAGATGTAAAGTTATACAGAATGTGTAGGAGAAAATTGAGAAATTTGGGTTTTAGATATAAGAGATAAAGCAGAGAATTTTGAGGAGGTGGAGGCAGTGGTGGTGGTCTAGTGTTGAAATCTCCTTTGATGCTCTGCTAAATACACACTGGACAACTAGATGCAAATCCTAAACCACTAGGAAACACTCACAGCAAAACTAGGTAACAAAAATTCTCCAAGAACCACAGCACGTAAATGGCTGTGACCTGTCTGGGGTCAGCATCTGTTCAGGATGAGGAAGAGAGGAGCAACCCTGAAAACAGGAGAACCCCCAAATAGTCAAATGGTCAAAATACAGGTGGAAAACATGACAGGCCAATTTGAGATCGAGTCAAAAATAAGCTTTTCCCAGTCCAATAGCAGGTAGGTATAGGACATCCACTGTAAGTTCTGAGGAGTATTTGTAGCCCCTATAACCTCTCAAAATTGACCAGTCAGGGATTCCTTTCAGGAGAGAGTATCACACCAAGGAAAAATTACCAAGAATGGAATCAGCATTAGAACAGAAAAGTGACAGTACAAACAAAAAAAGAAAAGTTAAAAGATAGAGAAGGAATGAAAGCTAGGAAATCACAAAAGCAATATATCATATTGTTTTACTGGGTAAAAAAAAAAAACAGAATAGGGACTATGTGAATTTAGAAAACATGCATGAACCATGTCTCTCTCTAAAAGATGAGAAAAATATAAATTCACATATAAATGAGCAACAGAAAAGGATCAGAGTCAAATCTCATGCAAATCTCTTATTATGACTCAAAAAGAGAATACAGATACATATAAGGTTCCTACAAATGATAAAAGCATGCCAAAAACATATGGCCACAAAACATATCAAAATTGTATTTTACTATTTCAAATAACCTAAAAGACCTTAATAAAATCATATTAGAGTTGACAATAAATCAGAATTAGAAAAATTCAAAAATAAGAAAAGAATAAAGAAGGAATTAGAAGTAAAAGAGAAAAAAATTATATTTGGAACAATCTGGAAAGAACAAAAAGATGAATTAACACAATAGATAATGCCTTAAGAAAAATAAAAGGTAAAGATGAAACACTTAAAATAGATCACAAAGAATTGAAAAATGAGATTAAATAAAACAACAGAAAGTGGTAAATATTGGAGATACATAAAGATTCAAATAGAATGATAAGGTTCCCTGAAGAACAAAACCAAAGCAATAGAATGGAGTAAATATTAAAAACTGTAATTCTAGAAAATTTTTCTAAGATAAAAGCAAGTAAAGCTACTACATATTAGAAGTGCATGCCAGGTACCTGAGAATATCAACCCAAAACAATCAACATTAAAATGTCTTAATAAAATTACAGAACTTTAAAAAAAATCCTTTGGCTATCTAATAAAGAGCAATGTATAAGGGAAGGAAAATGAGATTATCATGAGGCTTTTCAACAGCAGCACTTTATACCAGAAGACAATATAGTAACATATTTAAGGTACTAAAAAAAAATGAGCCAAGGATTTAATATCTAGCAAAATTTTCAAGCATAAAGGCCATTATCACAGGTTATGAAAATGTAAGAACTTAACATGTAAGAACTTCCTGAAGAACCCATGGAGAAGTAATTTTGGATAACCAAAATGAAGAATGAGTCATTGATAAGAACTGGTAGTGAGTATTAAATAGATAGTTACATGTTGAACTTGGTTTTCCACAAGAGTTAAGAGAGCAGAAAGTAAACTGTGTAATGGTTGTATTCTCTGATGATGTAGGTATAGTACAATTATTTCAAAATATGTTGGGGTCAGGAAACAGCATATGATTTCTTTTTATTTATTTGTTACTATTTGCAATAATCAAACTGGCAGGTAGTATTAGAATTGTTATCCTAAGACTATTGCATATGTCATTTGGGATAAAGCAAGCATGTCCATCTGGGGGTGTATTAGTCTTGCATTGCTACATAACAAACTACCACAGAAGTATAGAGGCTTAAAACAAAGCCTCTATTTTCTCAGTTTCTGTGGTCAGAAGTCCAGGCATGACAACCAGATCCTCTGTTTAGGGGCTCATAAGACTACAATTATTTGGCCACAGCTGGGCTCTAATCTTGAAGGCTTGACTAGGGAAGGAGCCTCTTACACAGTCCCGTGGTCAGCAGCAGCAGTCAATTCTTTGCAGCTATAAAACTGGTAATTTTTTTTTTTCTGTCAGCCAGAAGGCAACCTCTGCTTCTAGAGGACACCTCAGTTCCTAGAAACCACCCAGGGTTCCTTGCCTCCTGGCTCCCTCAACTCGATCACTTATTTAATCAAGCCTGTAAGAGAGTCTCTAAAGCAAGCCTGCTAAGAAGACTGCATCTTACGGTACAAGACGTAATCGCAGAAGCGAGACCCCACCACCTTTGCTGTGTATACTGATTACAAACAAGTCTCAGAGTCAAGGCAAAGAGGATGCACAGCAGAAGGCAGGGTCACTGCGGGTCATGTTAAAATCTGTCCACCATACGGGATGCTCCTGAAGACTCAAGCTTTGTGTGTGGATATTATCTTGATGTAACATAGAAGTTAAGCAAAGATCCCACAGTCCTGGCTTGAGTTGAGGGTATCAGTGGAAACTCATGAGATGTTCACACCAGGTAGTCTGTGCTCTGTCCAGTGTTCAGTGTTTGTCTATTAAAGAGTCCCAGAAATGATAACCAACATATGGGTATCCCCGGTACCAAGAATGTTGTATTGTACACCATCTTCCATTAAAATAAATCAGAGCTTATTGGACAAATAGCATGTTTTGGGGTGGAAAATCAACAAGATGGGTATAGACACTGTAATTCTTGTCATAGTAGATAATGGGGAAGTTAAGAACAGGTACTAAGGTGATGTTCAAAGAACTCAGAAAACAACTTAAAAACCAAACAAAACTCTCCCTGGCCTAAAATGGAATAATCTGAGCTTCAGTGGGGTGAAAATTGTAATGTATTGAAACCCTTCAAATATATTTTAATCCAAGAGTCCATAAAGATATTTTAAAATAAATGAATTTGCCCACTTTGACAAATGATAGGGAATCATTTCCTTATCTTGAAAATTGTTATAAAAATGAAAGAATGAAACACTTATTCTGCAAAATTGTGGATAAGTAGAATCATTTATTTATAATATAATTCCAGTTAATAATAAAAAACATTGATAGGTTTAACAAATTAGCGATTTGCATCCCCCAGTGAATTAATAGATTCAGGCATTGGGTACCAACAACTGCTGACATCACAAAAACAAGGAGCCATACCACCACACTGCACAGCAGGTACTGACCTGCTGAAGGGCTTACACCTGATTCTGGTAAAATTCCTACATCTAACCATCAATGAGCAAAAGTAAGGAAGTCAGAGGAATGTGTAGACTGTACCAGAAGCATGCAAGCAACAAACCTCGGCTGTGAGAAACTACAGATGAAATAGTCATCCTCAACAATTAAATTATAAGGAAAAGACAGGGAGAAAACCTTGCCCTTAATTTGAGTGATAAAGCTATAAAGAATTATGAGAAAGTAACAAGTATAAAATAAAGAAAAATTACTACAAAATTCAGAATAGTGGTTAATTTGGTGGAAGGTAGGTGATTTTGATTGGAATGTGATACATGAGCAGATTCTAGCAAAATTCTATTTCTCAAGCTGAGTGGTAAGTACAAGGTTTCAGTCACAATAATTCACTGAGCAATATATTTGTTTTGTGTAGTTTTCTGTATCTACATTTTATTTAACTCTTTGCAGTGATTATGTTTGTGAATGTGTATATATGAGTTCAATAAAAATGATGGGGAGCAGTTCCAGGTTTAAGCATGAGTTCTGAGGTAGAGTAAACAGTGTTGATCAAGGAACCTGGCAGCCTCCTGTTGGTTGGAGTGCTACGTAGATGGAAACGGCTCCCAGAATAGTGGAAGCCTGTGGTGGGCAGGACAGAACTCCTCTAGGGGGAAACATATGGGAGATGGTTATGTTAGGAGGTGATGGTATAAGAGGTGAAGAAGTGACAGTCAATCAAAGACAACAACAAAAACAACAGCAAAACAAGAACAACCAGAAAATCCTTTTTTGAATAATTTGAGATTTGAGTGGATATCAAGAGGAACTATTTAAAGAAATATCTCCTTAACTGTACTCAAGAAATTAATCCTTGAAAAGGTTTGAGATTTAAGTTTTTCTTTTAATTGAAGTATAGTTGATTAACAATGTTTTATTAGTTTATGGGGTACAGCAAAGTGATTCAATTAGACACATATATACATGTTCTTTTTCATAATCCCTTCCACCATGGCCCACTACAGGATATTGAATATAGTTCCCTGTGCTATACAGTAAGACCTTGTTGTTTATCTATTTTTCTAATTTAATTTTTAATTTTATATTGGCTTATAGTTGATTTACAATGTTGTGTTAGTTTCAGGTGTACAGCAAAGTGATTCAGGTATATGTATACATATATCCATTATTTTTCATTCTTTTCCCATATAGGCATTATAGAATATTGAGTATAGTTCCCTGTGCTATACAGTAGTTCCCTGTCAATTATCTATTGACAAGTAGTGTGTATATGTTAATTCCAAACTCCTAATTTATCTCTCCCTCCCCCCATGTTTCCCCTTTGGTAACCATAAGTTTCTTTTTGAAGTCTATGAGTCTGTTTCTGTTTTGTAAATAAGTTAATTTGTATCATTTTTTTAGATTCCACATATAAGTGATATCATATAATATTTGTCTTTCTCTGTCTGACTTACTTCACTTAGTATGTTAATCTCTATGTGTATCCATCTTGCTGCAAATGGCATTATTTCATTCTTTTTATGGCTGAATAATATTCCATTGTATAAATATACCACATCTTTTTTATCTATTCATCTGTCAATGGACACTTAGGTTGCTTCCATGTTTTGGCTATTGTGAATAGTGTTGCAATGAACATTGGGGTGCATGTAACTTTTCACATTATGGTTTTCTCCAGGTATATGCCCAGGAGTGGGATTGCAGGATTATATGGTAGCTCTATATTTAGTTTTTTAAGGAACCTCCATACTGTTCTCCATGGTGTTTGTATCAATTTACATTCCCACTAACAGTGTAGGAGGGTTCTGAAAAGGTTAGGGCTTTTTAATGAGATCATATACTTCTCACAGTTGCTAATTTTAAGGCCCCAAGTGTGGTTGGTTCTAAAGATAGTTATTGTTCATTTATCTCAAGAAAGCAAAAGAAGTTTACAATCATTATCAACTAATAGATATTAGTCAACCACTCTGTGCTTGGCAGTGTGAGCGCATTACATTATCTAATTTGATGGCAAAACACACCTCCTTTTGGTGGATAAATTGTGTAGTGAGCAGGACTGTGTCTGCCAGTGACCCCCATGGATGCAGGAAAGCTACTGCTCAACATTTACTGAGCGCCAGTCTGGCCCTGCGAGATGCTCCAAAAAGACCTGAATATGTTTTTGTGCCAGAGAGAAGAGAGGCACCAGTTTTATATAACCAAGAGTCTGATTTGAAAAGAAATAGAAGTTACTAAAATAGAATGTATGCTACAAATGTTAGCCTGCATTTAAATGGACATTTTCTCCAAGGAACTCAAAGTTCTAGGTTACTGACTTAATTTTATTTCAAACTCACATAAATGAAGGGGAAAACATCAGGTACATGATTTTAGCAAGTGTCACAAAGAATGCTGACCAATGAGCACTTTAAGTATCACTCAGTAGGGTTAGAATGGCAGTTTCTCCTATGAGAAATAAAGTTACCACAGGCATAATATCATTCCCATAACCTACGGGTGACACAGTAATTGGGGATGGCAGACATGTCACATCCTTCACTGCAACCCAGCTGCTGCACTGTCGAGGGGAAAGTAGCTGCAGAAACATGTGTGTGTCTGTTTGGGTGCATGGAGAGCCCAGCACCATCTAAAAGGACAGGCACGACCTTAGCCCTGATCTCACTGACCAGTGCAGTTAAGTTTACTATTGGGGTGGGGACCTTATGAGTGTGTTTGTAAAACCTTGGAGCTAGAATTGAACTCAGCGGTCACTGAGTTCATACACATAGATGCTAATCATGTAATTGTATCATAACACTCTACACTTTTTAGTTAGGTTGTATAACATACATAAAGAATTATAATTTTTCTAATAATTTTAACATGAAACATCAATAATTATTTAATCACCTTGCTGCTACTCAAAAGAGAAATAAAAGTAATAGAATTTGAAAGTGTAATTCCCTCAGCATTTAATAGAAAGCTATCAAATTAATTTACTTAGATAAGTCACTCATTCCATGGTAATAGAAGTTGTTGACATTTTTCATTTTATTTCCAGCATACTATGTCTTTCTAAAAGTACTTAATAGCCCACATGATTGCAATTCATGGTTGCAAGTCAGCTGTCAGAATTACCAATTAATAATTGATACTAATTTTTCATCAGAAAAAGTACCAAGGTTTACACATCATCTCAGAGTACAGAGGTGAAAATTACACAGGCTGGAGCCAGATGACTTGGGTCCAATTCTAACTCCACTTCTTTAGTCCTTGAACAAATCACGTATGCCCCCAACACACACACACACACACACACACACACACACACACACACACACACAGCCATTTCTTCACCCAGAGCTCAAGGTTAATAATAACACTGTGGTTTGTTATGAGGATTAGATGTAAAAAATTAAGAACAGTGCTTTCCAATGCACACTGCATATAAATTATAACTGTTATCTAGGTTCTGGATTAATGAAATCTCAGTAAATCAAGAAGCCCTAGGTATGTGCAGGGGGTAAGTTGTGTAGAGAGCCCACTGCAAAGACAGCATCAAATTACCCTCCTTGATGGCAAGGCCTGTGGTTGCTGCCGTCAGGTCACGTCCAATCACACATTCCTAAAGTCTTGCTTCCTGTGTTCTCCAGGGCTTTTTGCTTTTCATTTGTTTGTTTTCTTTTTTGTGGGGGTCTCTCTGATTCCAACAGTCCTGTACTGCTCCCGGGACCTGAGGCTGTCTTGTTCATTCCCCACAGGTCAGACTCAATGGATTTGGGGTTTGGCCCCTGACACCTCACTGCATAACTCACCCAAATGGCATTTGTAACCACAAAAAGGGCTGTAGAATCATATTGTTGAGAATGATTTGATGAACACAACCTGGAAATAGATAATAATTTAAAGGAAATTAAACATCTCCAAATAGGTGATCAGCTTCCAGTGTTTTATTTCATCTCACTGACATTGGAAAGTATGGTCATGACTGAGTCAAAATGTTACACAAAGCAACTTCACTAGATACTAAAGTTTCCTATAAAGTTGGTGTGGTAAGAACCAATGTATGTTATTTATTTTGTTTTATTTCCCCTCTGGCTTCTGCCCATGGGATAAAACAGATATTTCATGCTAATCAAAAATGCTTACCTGACATGGTGTATAGAGGAATTATCTGTACTTTCTGTTCAGTTTTACTGTGAACTAAAATTGTTCTAAAACATAAAGTTTGTTAATTAAAAAAATTATCTACCTGATTCAAGGGAACATAATATTACATTTCAATTCTGCTTCTCTTATTACGTTTTTTCCTAAAACTTTCTTTCTCTGGAACAGATATGAATTTATAAACGACCTTTATCTTAATCACTCTTCTCTGACTGTAATTTATAAGCAAAAGTGAAAAAATGCATTGGAAGGGCAACACAATCATTAATTTCCATTTCAGAAAAAGAAATTCTACTTTTAGGACCAATTAACAGTTAATATGTAAGGCATATGAATGCTGGATAAGGATAAAATGAAGAATGCCCACTTTCCTCCCTCTGGTTTTCATTCAGGTATTAGTTTAGATAAAACCACCTTGGACCATCAGCCAGGTTAATTTTGAAAGGATTGATGGCACGATTTGGAGAGTCGGAGTTTCTACATGAATGGATAAGCTTCAGGAAATTCTCTATAAACACCATTCCTCCCATCTAAGCTTTCAATAGTCATTAAATATCAATAAGTTTGAGGTTTTACTATCTGACAACACCCTGGAATTCAAGTAGTCTAGGTTTCTAAGGGCAGATCCACATTTTTTAAAGCTGAGAATAAACTCATATTCTCTTATTTAAAGACAGAAAAATGGATACACTGATAAGGACCCAAGTCTGAAGAGATGACCAGCTAACTTCTATATGGAAGTTGATGGAGAAAGAAAGTAAATTCTACATTTCAATACCACAACTGACACTCTGAAATTCTAGGCCATAGAGCCCTGGTTTTCTCCAAGGTACCCCAGCCATCACCATGGATGATGAGGAGAAATAAATGGAAAAATTATGTTTACATGACTCTTTCTGCCAGGAGAGAATTGGGCCAATTATACAATTTTCTCTTAAGGTCCCTACTAAATTTCTGTCAACAAAACAACAGAGATATAGGAATACAAGAAAATCAATATGTATCTGGTATCTACAGTGTATGTAGTGTATGTGGGTATTGGGTGTGGTAAGGGGAGAAAGTGTACCTGTTCAAATCATCAGAAACAGAGTCCAGTCATTAAAGTTCAAATTCAAAAGAAGATAAGCTAAACACTTCTGCTTTGCCCATCTGAAAATTATAATTTCATCTGCACGACTCCTCCTTCCTCCACACCAAAACAAAACAAAACTCTTCGTACAGATCATGACGCTAAAGAGAATTATTATTTAAGATTCTAGAAAAACAAAGGCTTATATTAAGTTTCCACAGAGTCAAATATTAATTCTTGCTTCAATACCTTTTAAAAGCCTAAGAAAAGTTAGTGAATATCACAAACAAGTGTATACTTTTCCTAAAAGACTCCTCCTCAGGGCCATCATGAGTATTATACCATCAATAACAGAACAAACATGCTCAGTGCTTGCCTGTTCCTCACATAGGATATTATCTCAAAAGTCCAGATTTACAAAACTTTGAAAGAAGTTTACACTCATAAAATGGAATATGAATTAATACAACAAGCTCAGAATTTGGAGGAAGGGCAGTTTAGAGAATTTTCATATTTAAAACAGAATAAACCATTAGTCTGGATATTCTTCATTCTATTGAGTGAAAATACTCAATAACAGGTCATTTTGTCTATGTCAATGATTTTTTTAATTACCATCTATGTACTGATGACCACAAATTTACATTTTCAGTAGAGTCTTCTATTCTTAACTCCAGGTATGAATTTCCATTTTCCAATGGCCATCTCCAACTTTCATTTTCAAGAGTCTAAATTCAGCATATCTAAACCAGAACTCATAAGCAGCTGAAAATGCTTCTTTTCCAATAATCCATAATGCAGTAAAATGCCTTACACCCCACATACCATGTAGTTGTGAAGGTCCAAACCTACAAATCCTTCCTGAAATATCTATTTTGCAGCAGTATTCAATCCTGCTGATTTTTTCTCTTGCATACTTCTAACCTCCTTTCACATTTATCCATCTCCACTGTCACTGCCCTAACCCAAGAACCACCATCTCTTCCTGGCAAACTGGATCGGCCTGCTAGCCAGTTTTATCAAGTTCATTCTCTCCCTTTTAAAATGTGTAGCACACATGGCTTTCAGTGTGACTACCTTTTAAAGAATAAATATCATTCCCCTACTAAAAATCTCTAAAGGTATGATAAGAATGGAGACTTCAATCCTTAATCCCACCTATGAGGCCCACAGTCCCCCTCATCTGTCTCTAACCTCTCGCTGTTCACTGCTCTTTGCTCTCCAGCCACACCAGCCATTGTCCAGTTCCCACGCACCTTCTTGTTTCAGAACCCCCACTGCTGTTTCTGTCTGACCACCTCAACCCTCCTAGGCTTTGCAGGCTTATATCATTCTCACATTTCAGACCTCAGTTCAAATCTCACTTTCCCACAGTTCTATCTGACTTTCTAGATGAGACTAGGTCCTGGTGATACAATCCATCAAACCCCCTATAATTAAATATTTCTATAACAATTTGACTACTGTCATTATCACCTATAAGAATATAAAATATCTGAGGGCATGAATTTTATTTTGCTCACCCAGCCTTCTACCTCTGTTGCATAACAGGTGGAAAATAAATATTTGCCCTCTAAAGAAACAGATGAAGGCGATTGTGTCACAGCTGTAGATTTTTTTAAAAGACTAACATATTGATGAGGATGGGGACGTACCACTCAGAGCAGTCTTCTAATAAGCTCACAGGCAGAAAATCTATCTCTAGTGCCTGGAAGAGTATGGATTTAAAAATCATTTTTTTCAGCAAAAAGAGAACTATAGCTCATTCATAATGTGGCCTTGAGCTTGAAAGTTTCAGGTAGTTGATCAGGAAGTTGATTTTTATTTATAATGTAGGAAAAATAAAACATACAAGGTATGAAAACCTAAGTTCCCACAATTAAAATCATCAAATTTATACCTAATATAATTCTGTCCTAAAAGTTATCACCCTACCCAGATTCAATGACCAGTTCAGGTAATACTACAAAATACCAACAAGCTCATGCCTTGCAAGGCAATGGACTCAGAGGAAGAGAGTGAACTTGAAGCAGACTACACGGGCTTTCTAGGCAGTTGTGAAGTCTTGGGCTTTTATGAAGTGAATCAGAGAATTCTGCAGGTTTTGAGCAGAGGAAAGAAACATTCCACTCTAAAAGATCACTTTGACTGTTGTGTTGTGAATAGAAGTAGATGTACAGGAAAAGAGCAAGGAGATGAATTAAGAGACCACTGCAAGAATCCTGACGAGGAGCAGAGTTCAGACAAGGCTGGTTGCCGTGGGGAAACGGTCAGATTCCTCATGTGGACTAAAGGTAGAGCTAGTGGGATTTCTGGACTGACCAATGTCGGATGTGAGAGAAAGAATGATCAAAGTTGTTCCTGGCTGAGCAAATGTAAGAATAAAGAGTAAAGGTAATTTTGGGGTTGAGTAGAAGATCGTGAATTCAGTTTTGGACATATTAACTGAGGGGATGTTCATTTTCATACATAAAAATGTATAAAAAAATTCACACATTTCATGCATTAAGGACCTAAAACTCAATGCAAGGGCCACATGGCTTTTCTTTTTTGCTTCTGTATTATTTTTTATTCCATGCATCTTTAAAAAGTCAAAGAAACAATCAAATTGATATAACTTGATGTTCTTACACTCCTCAAAGGCACACACAAACATTACAACCCTGCCATGATGTTTACTCATATTAATGGAACGTTTTCCCTGTGTCCAAAAGGCCTGAAATACGAGCAAATGCACTAGTGATGTCATTGTCCCAGGTTCTCAGCAACATTAAAATAACTAAATCTAATGTTTGCCTACACTGAATTTTCTAATTATGTTTAAAAAATAATAGTAAAGCACTATGTTCTAATAGTAATTATTTAATAGGTCCTAAAAATGTAGGATCCTTTAACCTTATCAATTAATAAATCCATAAACTTTGAATATAATTAAAGGGATTCTCCAAAACCCATTGCAATATTTAAATACCTATAATTGAGTGGTTAATATGTTATATATATGTTCCTATTTAATTTTTATTTTTAGACATTACATCATTAAACAATAGATTATTTAAAAATAAGTATATATTGGTTTGCTTCAAATGTTTCCAAAATAAATAAAATAATTGAAACAGATAGTAATATAAAGATATCAGTTAACAGAATAACAACCAAACACAAATGCAGAGATACCACAAGTGCAAAATAACACTTGCCCATTTGAACTAAATTTATTCAGCCAATAATTTTAAACTTTTCTAGTATAATTTAATGAGATTGTACACAAAGATAAACTACTAATAATAGTTTCTAGTCTTCTATGAGAAAAAAAAAAAACTACTTACTGCCAACCATTGAAAGAAATGTAATTTTGAAATATGCCATGTCAGGTCAACTTAAACCATTAAAACTGGGCAAACTTTGAGCTGTTGCGTAATATAAGATACATCAAAATGAGCTATGCAAATGAAAATGCTATACAGATTTTGGTGTCTCAGATAGGAGTTTTCTTGCATACTGAACAAGATAATTTTAGATGGGAAAGCCCCATGAAAAATTAGAGTTAAAGAAGATGGCTTTTCAAGTTCCAATGAGACAGAGAAACCAGGATTGGATTTACTCTCCTGACTGAAACTACCAAAAATAAATTAGAAAAAATATATGAAGGGGGAAAAACAACAATTTTTAAGATATCATTTATCAGGTAATAAAGGAAAGATCCCTGAGAAATAGTAAACAAATTAGGTGAAGCCCAAGTATTTCCCAGTTTACTGCTTGCCAGGGTCTTAAGGAGTGTGGTAAGAAGGGAATCCAGGCAGAATGTAATGCATTCCCTGAGTGTAAGAGACAAAGCTGAGAGTCCAGTGAGACCAAAGAAGCTAGAATTCACAGGAGAGTGCTGGAGAAGAGAAACCTGTACCACAAGAGAACATTAAGCTCTGCAGAGCATCCGCTCAAGATTCAGCATAATACTGATTAACAAATGAATGCCAGGAAACCACCTAAGGTGAGGAAAACAAACACCTGAAAGGATTAAAGGGAACAGTGCCCAACAGTGGCATGGGGCTGGGAATAGTGCTTGTTGCCATGAGTCAGCTTGGAAAAACTAAAAATTCACATGTATTGGATATAGTACCCAGGAAGATTGTGCCTCAGCAGTGGAGAATAGCCCTAAACTGAGCACTGCTTTAAGACACACCATTAAAGCAAAACCTGAAAGAATCAGACTGTCTCCAAATAGCTCAACTGCAGCTCAGAAAAAAAGCTCCAGGATATTTATAGCAATACAAAAATATCCAAAACCCAACAAAATTAAATTTATAATCTGTCATCCAACCAAAAATTACCAAGCATGCAAAGAAACAAGAAAGCACGATCCATTATGAGGAGAACTATCAATCAAATGAAATGGACCCAATATTAATACAGATGATGGAATCAACAGACAAGGACATGAAAACAATTACTCCTCATGTTCAAATATTTAGATATAGAGGATTTTAAGAAGACCCAAAGAACTTCGAGAGATGAAAGCTAAAATACCTGGGATGAAAAATACACTGGATGGGATGAGTGACAGATTAAACACTGCAGAGCAAGAAATTAGTGAACTTGAAGACATAGCAATAGAAATGACAGTAATCCTCCATTTTTCACGGTTTCACTTTCCCTAGTTTCAGTTACCTGCAGTCAAATGCAGTCTGAAAATTAAACGGAAAATTACAGAAATAAACAATTCATAAGCATTAAATTGCATGCCACTCTGAGTAGTGTAATTACTCCATCCTACCCACGATGTGAATCATCTCTTTGTCCAGCATATCCAATCTGTATACACTACCTACCCTTTAATTACTTAGTAGTCATCTTGGTTATCAGATTGACTGTCATGACACTGCAGTGCTTGTGTTCAAATAACACTTATTTTACTTAATAATGACCCCAAAGCACAAGAGTAGTGAAGCTGGCAATCCAAATATTCCAGAGAAGCCTTAAAGTACTTCCTTTAAGTGAAAAGGTGAAAATCAACTTAGTAAGGAAAAAAAAAAGGTCATACAATAAAGTTGCTAAGATCTACAGTAAGAACGAATCTTCTATCTGTGAAATTGTGAAGAAGGAAAAATAATTCATGCTATTTTTGCTTTCATACATCAAACTGCAAAAGTTATGGCCACAGTGAATAAGTGCTTAAATTAAGATGGAAAAGGTCTTAAATATGTACAAAAGATTTTTGAGAGAGATACCACCCTCACATAACTTTCATTACAGCATATTTTTATAACTGTTCTATTTTATTATAGTTTTTGTTGTTAATCTCTTACTATGTCTAATTTATAAATTAAACTGTATCATAGGTATGTATGTACCTATGCAGTTTCAGGCATCCACAGGGCATCTTGGAATGTTTTCCCCTGGCAGATAAGGTAGGGCTTCTGTATGTAAAATGAAGCACAGCAAGAATAAAATTAAAAATAAATTAAAAGAGTATCAGTGAACTATGAGATAACTTCAAGAGCCCAAATATTTATGTAACTGAAGTACCCAAGGTGGACAAAAAAAAAAAAAATGAAGGTATTATTTTTCCAAATCTGTTAAAAGTATAAGCCCAAAAGGCAAGAAGTTCATTGCTCACCAAACACCAGTAACATGGAGAAAACTACACCAAGTTACAAAAAAAACCTGAATTGCTCAAACCAGCGATAAAGAGAAAATTTTAAAGCAGTCAGACAATTAAAAAATGTTGGAACAAACAATAAGGATAACAGCACATTTCTCATCAGAAATACATCAAGTGAGGAGAAAATGAAAGAAGACTTTCAAAGTCCTGAATAAAAACAAAACTGACAACCTAGAATTCTATACAAAGTGAAGTATTTCCTAAGAATGTAGGTGAAATAAAGTCATTTCTGACATACTGAAAATTTTCATCAACAGAAATGTTGATATTACCAGAGCTATAAAGGATGGCCTCCACAAAAAAGAAAAATGGTACCATAGGGAAATATAGGTCTACATAAAGAAATGAGAAGCACTGGGGATCATATCCATGTGGGAAAATACAGAAGATCTTTATTATTTAAATCACTTTTAAAGACAATTGATTGTTTAAACAAAAATACTAATGGTTCAAAAATCAGTAAGAAACTAGAAGACTTTAACAAAGCTATCAACCACTTTAACCTAACTGACGTCTTTAGAACACTCTATCCAACAACAGTACATATTCTTTCCAAGTATACATGGAAAATTTACCAAGATAGACCATGGTGTGACCATTTTTCAAGTCTCATTAAACTTAAAATTATTCAAATCATTCAAAGTATGTTCTCTAACCACAATGGAATTAAACTGTGTATCAGTAACAGAAAGACATTTTGATTATCCTCAATACTTGAAAAATAAATAACACACTTCAATATAACATATGGGTCAAAATATAATCCAAAGAGAAAAAAGAAAGTGTTCCTAACTAAATGAAATGAAAATAAAAGCTCAACAAATCAAGATCTGTGGGGTCTCACCAAAGCAACCCTTCAGGGGAAGTGATGTCAGTATGTGACTATAGTAAAACAGAAAGGTCTCAAAGCAACAACCTCAGGTTTCAGCTTAAGAAAGTGGAAAAAGAACAAATTACACCCAAAGTAAACAGCAGGTAAAAAGTCAGAGTGGAATTAAATAAAATAAAAAGGAAAATATCATAATAATAGAAAAAAAATCAATGAAACAAAGATGTGGTTCTGTTTGAAGATCAATAAAAGTGATAAAACTACAGATACACTGGTCAGGAAAAAGGAAGTAGGTACAAATTATAAATTGAAGAAATAAAAGAAGTGACATCATTACAGAATCTAGAGATATTTAAAGGAAAATAAAGAAATATTATAAACAATGCTATGCCTATAAATTAGACAATGTAGAAGAAATGGACAAATTCCTTTAAAATAATCTCATCAAGAAGAACATGATAATTTGTACTGTCCTGTATCAACTGAAGAAAAATATTTTTAGCTAAAATTTTTTTCTAAAAAATAAAACCCCAAGTCAAGATGGCTTCACTGGAGAATTCTCTCAATGGAGGAAGTAATACTGATTATACACAAACTCTTCCAGAAAACTGAAGAAGGGCAAAAATATTTCCAATTCATTCCATCAGGCCAGTATTACCCTGATCCCATAAATAGACAACAATATTATAAGAAAACTCAGATCAATATGTCTCATGAACATAAATTCAAAACTTGTAAACAATATTTTAGTTAATAGGAACCAACAATATATTTTTAAAAATAGCTAAGGGCTTTTTACACCAGAAATGCAAGGTTGTTTTAACATTTGAAAATGAATCAATGTAATTAATCATAGTAATAATCTAAAAAAGAGAAACTACGTAATCATTCCAATCATCTCATCAAGATGAAAAAATATTTGAGTAAATCCAACATCCATTCCTGGTAAAATAATGATCACCAAACTAGGAAGAGGAGAAAATTCCTCAGTCATCTAAAGGGAATCTTCCAAAATTCTACAGCTAATATAGCACTTAGTGGAGTAAGAGGCAATGTACAGGATGTCTGATTTCACCACTTCTACTCTGTCTTGCCCTGGAGGTTCTAGCCAGTGAGATCAGGTTAATAAAAAGAAAGACATTCAGGGCCTCCCTGGTGGCACAGTTGTTGAGAGTCCGCCTGCCGATGCAGGGGATACGGGTTCGTGCCCCGGTCTGGGAGGATCCCATATGCCGCGGAGCGGCTGGGCCCGTGAGCCATGGCCGCTGGGCCTGCGCATCCGGAGCCTGTGCTCCGCAACGGGAGAGGCCACAACAGTGAGAGGCCCGCATACCGCAAAAAGAAAAAAAAAAAAAAAAAAAGAAAAGAAAGACATTCAGATTTGAAAACAGAAGTAATTTTTTTTATACAGAGATGGTATGACCAATTGTGTAGAAAATCCAATGGAATCTATAAAATAGCTACCAATAGGTGAGATTAGCAAGGTTACAGGATTTAAGATCATTATACAAAAATCTGCATTTATATAGTGGCAATGAACAATAGAAAACTGAAATTAAAAATACCACTTAAAATTGCATCCAAAAAAAAATACTAAGATGTAAATTTGACAAAATACATAGAGAACTACAAAATATTGCTGAGGAAAAATAAAGAAGGTTTACATAAATGGAAAAATGTATTGTGTTCAAAACTCAGAAGACCCAATATTTTTTTTTTTTTCTTTTTGCGGTATGCGGGCCTCTCACTGTTGTGGCCTCTCCCGTTGCGGAGCACAGGCTCCGGATGCGCAGGCCCAGCGGCCATGGCTCACGGGCCCAGCCGCTCCGCGGCATATGGGATCCTCCCAGACAGGGGCACGAACCCGTATCCCCTGCATCGGCAGGTGGACTCTCAACCACTGCACCACCAGGGAGGCCCAGACCCAATATTTTTAAGATGTCAATTTTCCCAAATCTATATCATCTACATTCATCTACAGATTCAACATACTCCCAATCAAAACCCCAGCAAGCTTTTTTTTTGTTTTTTTTTTTTTCTGGAAATTCAAAGGAACTGGAATATCCAAAACAACTTTGAAAAAGAAGAATAAAGTCAGACGGAAAAGACGATTTATTCTGAGGCTTATGATAAAGATGCCAAGATAGACAAATCAGGAGAACAAAATAGAGAATTTAGGAACAAATCTTCACATATATAGACAACAGCTTTTTCAAAAAGGTTTAAGGTCAATTTAGTGGAGCAAGGATAGTCTTTTCAACAAAAGGTGCTGGAAACATTTGATATCTATTTGCAAAAAAAAATGGAGGGAAGGAGGGGGGAAGGAAATTAAGGAGGAGGGAAGTGAGGGAGAAAGGAAGAAAGGAAAAGAGAAGAAAAATAGAATTTCTATCTAAACTTTACATCACATATAGGAATTAACTAAGAATGGATCATATACCTGATGTTAAACTTAGAACTTTAAAACTTTTAGAGGAAAACATAATGAGAAAATCTGTGACCTTGGGTTAAGAAAATATTTCTTAGATATAAAACCAAAACAAAACATTGATTCATAGATAAATTAGATTTCATCAAAATTAAAATTTCTGCTCTTCAGAAGAAATTAATGTAAGAGGATAAAAAGATAAGTCAGAGACTGAGAGAAAATATATTCAAAACATATATATATATATAATAAAGAATTTATATACAGTATATGTAAAGAAAGTTCAATATTCAATAATAAGAAAGCAATACAATTTAAATAACAGGAAAAAATTCTGAACAGATGGCCATCTAAAAGATATACAGATGACAAATTAGCATGTGAAAAGATGTTCTATATCATCAGTCACTGTGGAATTGTAAACTAAAACCACAGTGTGATACTACTATTCACTGAGTAGAATGGTTAAAATTAAAAGGAATGACCATACCAAGTGTTGGTGATGATGTGGAGGAACTCCTGTATACTGTTGATGGAAATATAAAATGATACAATCACTCTGGAAAATAATTTAATGGTTTCTTAAAATGCCAACGTATAGCTTCCATACAACCCAGACATTCAAATCTTAATTACCCCAAAGAAATCAATGTCTGTGCCCATACAAAGATTGCACACTAATGTTCAAAGCAGCTGTATTTGTAACAGCCAAACCTGGCTATAGGTGAATTTCAAAATAATTATTTTGAGTGAAAGAAGTCAAAAAGAAGAGTTCCCACCCCAAAGTTCACATACTGTATGATTCCATGTATATACACTTTGAGGATGTGCTAACTAATGTAGAGCAACTGAAAACAGAACAGGAGTTGCCTACAGACAAAGTGAGCAGTGAGGGGTGGGAGTGAAGGGCCACAGTGGAATGTTATGGACAAGAGAATGTGGGGGTTGAAGGTCATTATCTTGATTTTAGTGATGGTTTCACTGGTGTATACATATGTAAAAACTGAACAAGTTGTACATGTTATACATGTACAGTTTATTGTAGGTGTGTCAATTTTACCTCAATAAAACTGTTAAAAATAAAAAAGAAAAATGTAAAGCAAATTTTAACAGCTTACTGAACTAATATTTGTATGATAAAATTTAGAACTTGCTTCTAATATAGTATATCTTTATAATAATGCCATTAAATATAAGAAGTAAGTGTTTACTTCTTCTGTGATGCTAAAGAACTGTAGCAATTGCTTACAACTTGGGAAGACCAAGTTCAGGATCAGATCAGCTGATGCAATTTAATTCTATTGTATTTTCATACAGTATAATTTGTGGATATTTTATGATTCTTTTAGAAGTTAAAGTATCTATTTACACACCTAGAATTTACAGACAGATCTATGTTTATTGCCATTTTAGTAAAAAATGTGTAATGTATGAACACTTCCTTTATATATAGATAATAACATTTAAATATGCAGAATATTGGATCTTTTTTTGGATTCTGAAATTAATATACTACTATCAAACCTACATGAACTAGGTCTGCATAGAATTAGTTCATTCATTCATTAAATATTTTTGAATGTCTGTTCTATGTGTTGCCTCTGTCATGGTATAACTTATATAAAATCATGTAATGGTGAGGTCCAACAAGTATTCTGTGAAATTGGACAGTGTGCTTAAGAAATTTAGACACTTCAGATATCATACCTAATTTTCCTTTGGTAAATTAGATGATTTATTACAGTGGTTCTCAACTGGAGAGTTTGTTCATAAACAGAGCTCTGGAGATCAACCACGGAGATTCCGACTTTGGAGGCCTGAGTTTATAGGGTATTTGCATTTCTAATACATTTCTAGATGAAGCTGATGTTGCTGGTCCAGGAATCATACTTTGAGAGGCACTGATTTATCAGAAATTATTTTATAATTGCCATGTGAATAATTAAGTATACAGTTTAAACCTGTGGTGTAATAAAGGCTAGTTGCCTCGATAGAAAAAAAGAAATATTACTTAGAAAACATCTATTATTCACTTTAAATCTCATCTCATATATTGTATCATGATTATAAATGTGAGAACCTTTAGTCAAAACTGAGCCAGCACTACCAAGTTTTGGCATTTACACTTCCATATTTCTTCACAATATTGGGGAAAAAATTCTATATTTCCCAAATCTGATAGATTTCCCCATAATGGGAGAAATAAATTATAGAAACTTTGATGGGTCAAATAATTTGACGGTATGTTTGATTATTTTTGTAGCTTGAGTCATCTCTATCTCTACCTAAGAATATTAAAATATCACAGTGGTGCAATAGAACCAGAAGAAACCCTTTGGACACAAAAGATTCAGGCAACACTAAATAAACAGGGCGTCTCCACTGGGATTTATACATCAGCAGATCTGTTCACTGAGTCCCCATGAGGAGGAGAGGAACTTAAATAGAAGGCAGGAATTTAAACAGAAAAAAGTAATAAAATCAACTCCATGTCTGACACAATGATCCTTTCCAAAAATGAAAGGAATTATATAATGAAAGGATGGTAGCAAAACGTAACAAGGTGCTAAATTATTTTGTAAGCTTCCTGTGTATTTTATCTCACTCATATAGAACTACTTTGTGGTGACAAAAAAGAATGACTGTCCACCAGAAAAATCAGCAGATTCTATGCCTTTAGCAAAGTAGGGCAATATATTTTTAGAATAACAGAGCAGCCCATGCTTCAAAATTATCTTTAGCCAGAGGGCTTCTCTGGAATTCTCATATAAGTGGAAATATTTCACAGAAAAACTAAAACATGAGCCAAAGTTGTGATGCTATCTCTATATCCATCCATTCGTCCATCTATCCACATACCCACCTACCTATATAGTTAGTTATCATTTCTTCTTAAGTACTATTTATTTCTTATGCATGGCATACAAAAATGCTTTGAGATTATTTGGTTAAAGTCAACAAAGCTGTCTAGTGGATGGATTGCCCCAAATATCTCATTTGTGATTTAATACAAGAGAATTGTGCCACTACAAGAATGGTACATTAGACTCTAAATCTAGGAGAATCCTCAAATTAGGAATGGACATTTTTTAAGCACATGCAATAATCAAGCTCTGTTTGAACAAATGCTTCATTGAATACATTGACTTCTATATAAGCTCAGGGCAACCAAGATCTAATACATAATGAATCCCTGAGCAACCTGAATTACAAAATATTAATTTGGAAAAATGGTTTTAGGGATATACATTTAAGCTTAATATTAAATATTTTTAAAAGTATAATAAAAATTTTGCTCTAAACTCTCAGATCATCATGGCAAGTTGTTTTTATGTGGAGATAAAAAATATATTGCCATACTTTCACATTTCTGCAAATGCTGTTTTTTAAAAAAGATTACACAGCTTCTGTGCTCATAACTAAGTAATATTGTAGACATTTGACCCTCTCTAGAGACTTTTTAAAATGTGTGAAACACCTTAGATATTTGGTATTTAATAGCTGAGGAAAACTATCTGACAAGTTAGCAACAAGGATCAGAGATCTGGCAAAATATATTCACTAACAGGGAATTTGCAAATCTCAAACTCCAACATGATCACAATTTAAACAATTGGTAATGACTCCTACTCTGTGGATCATCATGCCTGAATAAGACATCCCTCATCCTGTCCCCCCTTGTGGGAGTTGTGGATTCAGTGCCATATGCCAAGGCTCCCCTTCCTCTCCCTGTATAAGCATACAGAACTTGGCTCCCACTGGAGATTCTGCAGTGGCCCCTGAACTGACTCTAACCCCTCTCAGCCATGGTCCAGGAGCCTCTGGATAACACTGTTTTAGACAATCACCCACAGACGAAAGAGCCTTTGTGGAAGTACAGTTGTTTCATCAGAGAAGTTCCAGCACACCACTGAGGAAAAGAAATACTATTCTATTGCACTGGAGTAGGTAGGAGAAACAGTTTGATTTTACCTGCATCACCCCTCCAAGGCAGCACAGCTCAGGACCAAGAGAAAACTTATTACCCCATGATTTCTCCCATGAAGGGAAATGGCAGAGTGTGAGTGAGCAGCTGACTTTTCCAGCTGTGCAGGACACTGCCAGATAAGCCCATTTCTCTTGCCTCATCCAGAGTACTGAACCATGAGCTGGATTACTGGGGGCAGAAAGAAGCTGAGAGAGTGACAGAAAGGCTCTAGGAGGGTATTAAATGGATGTGGATACTACCAACTGTGTCATGGATTCCATCAAGACTCTGCTCACAGGCCACTGGGGATGCTTCACTTGCAGAGCCCCCTAAATGGCTCTCTGCACATCTTGCCCACACATCCACATCATGGCTGGCTCCCTGTACCCACTCCCAGCAATGGTGGTCAGAGAGATTTGACAGATGGCTAGTGAACAAGTGCAGAAAGCCGGCCTGGATCTGCAGGCTAGGGAGACACCACAGACTTGAACTCTAGCACCACCTGTGGGAAAAGAAAAGGAGGCCATCAGCACCTGGTCTGTTGTATTGTAGGATCAACAGAAGACATACAAGCTAAAGAATTCTACAACAAAGGGAGCAAGAAAAGTGGAACAGGTGTATCCATAAAACAACTGAGAAAGCCTCAGAATCTCTGGCAAGATTGATGGAAGGAATTTCTCTCCCAAAAGGCTGTTAGTAAAGATTAGGAGGGAGGTGACTACTACTTCAAATGCAAAGCCAGCAATGCAAGATTTTGAGAAACATAAAAAAATTAAGGAAACATGACATGCCAAAGGATCACAATAATCCTCTAGTAATCAATCTGAAAGACATAGATATATGGAATTTACCTGATAAAGAATTTAAAATAACTGTTTAACAAAACTCAAGTAGCTAACAAAAACAGGAAAACAATACATGCAGAAAGTGAGATGTTTAACAAAAAGATAGAAATCATAAAAAAGAACCAAATAGAAATTTTGGAGCTGAAGAATACAATGAATGAAATGAAAAATGCAACAGAGAGGGTGGTAAGGGAGGGGGAACTAGAGGAAGGTGGGCAAAAGGTACAGACTTCCAGTTATAAGATAAATAACTCCTAGGGATGCAATGTACAACATGATAAATATAATTAACACTGTTTTATGTGAGATATGACAGTTGTTATCCTAAGAGCCCTCATCACAAGGAAATTATTTTCTATTTCTTGAATTTTTATCTATATGAAATGATAGCTTTTCACTAAACTTACTGTGATAATCATTTCATGATGTATGTTAATCAAGTCATTATGCTGCACACAGACTTTTACAGTACTGTATGGCAATTATATCTTAATAAAAGTGGAAGAAAAAAAGAATTTTCCCATCTAAGCAATAAAAAAAATGCAATAGAGAGGATCAACATCATAATGGATGAAGCAGAAGAAAGAATCTATGATTTAGAGGATAGAAACATTGAAATTATCCAGCCAGAGGAGAACAAAGGAATAAGAATGAAAAAAATTAAGCAAAACCTATATGAACTATGGTATACAAAGAATTTGAGAATTGTTGGACATCCAGAAGAATAGAGGCCTGGGAGCACAGAAAGATTATCTAATGAAATAATGGCGGAGAACTTCCCAAATCTGAGGAGAAATTTAGACACCCAAGTTCAAGAAGCTCATAGTCAACAAATGAAATCAACTTAGAGATCCTCTCTAAGAAACATTCAAATAAGAATTGTCAAAAATCAAATACAAAGAGAGAATCTTAAAAACAGCAAAATAAAAGAAGCTTGTAACTTAAAAAGGACCACAATAAGGCTATCAGTAGATTTCTGAGCAGAAAACTTACAGACCTGGAGAATGTAGGATAATATATTCAAAGTGCTGAAAGGAAAAACTGCCATCCAAGAATACTTTACCCAGCAAAGTTATCCTTCAGAAATGAAGAAGAGATAAAACTTTCCCAGAGAAAAGCTGAGAGAGTTCATCACCACTAGACATGTGTTACAAAAAATGCTAAAAAGGAGTTCTTCAAGATGAAATGGAAGGATGCAAATTAGTTACATGAAAATATAGGGAATATACAACACACTGATAAAGGTAAGTAAGTAACAAAATTCAGAATACAATATATAGTAATATAGTAGTGTTAACCACTTAAATCTAGTATAAAGTTTGAAGGAAAAGAGTATTAAATATATCCACAGCTACAATAATTTGTTAATGAATACAAAATATTTTTCAAAATGTAAATTGTGACATTAAAAACATAAAGGGGGGAGTAAAAGAGTAATTAAATTAAGATGTTATCAGCATAAAATAGACTTTAATATCTATAAAATGTTTATATAGCCTCATGGTAACCACAAAGCAAAAATTTACAGTAGACATACAAATGACCAAAGAAGGTACTCCAAGAATACCACTATGGAAAATTATCAGTTCACAAAGAAAGGCAGCAAGAGAGAAAAGAAGGAACAAGGGAGCTATAAAATGGTCAGAAAACAATGACATGACATTAGTAAGTCCATAGAATATCAATAAACACTCTCAATATAAATGGATTGAATTCCCAGATCAAAAAGCATAGAGTGGCTGGATGGATTTTTTTTTAAAGACATGATTATATGAAGTCTACCAGAGACTCACTTCAACTTTAAGGAACACACAGGATCAAAGTGAATGTGTGAAAAAACATATTCTAAGCAAGTGGAAATCAAGAGTGCAAAGGTAGCTATACTTATATAAGGTAAAACAGACTTTAAGCCAAAAACAGTAACAAGAGACAAAGAACGTCATTATATGCTGAAAATACGGTCAATAATCAAGAAGCTTTTACAACTATAAATAGCAATATATATGTGCCCAACATCAAAATACCTAAACATATGAATCAAATATTAACAGATCTGAAGGGAGAAATAAACAACAATAAAATAAGAGTAGGAGACTTTAATATACCAATTTGAACAGTGGCTGTGCCATCGAGGCACAAAATCAACAAGGAAACAATGGGCTTGAACCAGACTTTTAACCAAATGGCCCTAACATTGTATACAGAATGTTCCATCCAGCAGCTGCAAAATACACATTCTTTTCAAGTCCACAGGAAACACCCTGCAGAATAGACCACATGATAGATAACAAAATAAGTCTTAGCAACTTTAAGAAGACTGAAATCATACCAAGTATGTTTTCTGACCACAATATTATAAACTAGAAATTAATAATAGAAGGAAAGCTAAAAATTCACAAATACATGGAAATTAACACACACACATGCACACGCACACACACACATCTGAACAATAGATAGGTAAGAGAAGAAATCAAAAATATCTAGAAATAAATGACAATGAAAACACAACATACCAATGGGATATAGCAAAAACATTTCTAAGAAATAAGGTTATAGCAATAAACACCTACATTAAGAAAAAGGAAAGATCTTAGAAAAGTCCCTAAGTTTATATCCAAAGAAACTAGAAAAAGAACAACAACAAAAATCCCAAATAGACCAGAAGAAGGAAAATAGCAAACATCAAAGCAGAAATATATGAAATAGCAGAAAATTAATAGATAAGATTAATAAAACTAAGAGCTGTTTTTTTAAAAGATAAAAAATTTTTTTACAAACTTTTAGCTAGATTAAGCAAGAAAAGGAAGAATACTGAAATAAAAACAGACATGAAAAGCATACAAGATATATCAATATTATAACCTTACCCACAGAAACACTAAGGATCATAAGAGACTACTATGACAATGATATACCAACAAAATGGATAACCTAGAAGAAATGGACAAATTCCTAGAAAAATACAAGCTACCAAATTGAATCATGAAAAGATAGAAAATTAAAAAAAAAAACAATTACTAGTAAGGAGATTGATTCAGTAATAAAAAACCTCTCAACACAGAAAATCCCAGGACCAGATGGTTTCTCTGGTGAATTCTACCACACATTTAATGAAGAATTAATGTCAATCTTTCTCAACTCTTCCAAAAATTTGAAGAGGAGGGAACACTTTCAAACTCACTTCAGGTAAGGACATTAGAGAAAAAGAAAATTATAGCCCAATACACCTGGTGAATATAAATTCAAAAATTCTCAAAAATATAAGCAAACTGATTTCAGCATTAAATTAAAAAGATTATACACCATGATCAAATTGGATTTATCCCTGGTATGCAAGGGTGGTTCAGCATATGCAAATCAATCAATGTGATACACCACATTAACAAAATAAAAGATAAAAAATATATGATCATCTCAATAGATGCAGAAAAATCTTTTGCTGAAACTCAACATTCATTTGTGATAAACACTCTCAACAAAAATGGGTATAAAGGAAATGTACCTCAACATAATAAAGGCCACATATGACAAGCTCACAGCTAACATCATACTCAATAGTGAAAGGTTGAAAGCTTTTCCTCTAAGACCAGGAACAAGACAGGGATACCCACTCTTAACACTTCTATTCAACATAGTACTAGAAGTACTAGGCAGAGCAATCAGCCAAGAAAAAGAAATAAAAGACATCTAAATTTGAAAGGAAGAAATAAAACTGTCTCTGTTTGTATAACACATGATCTTATATATGGAAAACTCTAAAGACTCCACCAAAAAAAATGCTAAAACTAATAAATGAATTCAGTAAAGTTGCAGCCTACAAAAATCAATATACAGAAATCTGTTGTTTCTATACACTAACAACAAACTATCAGAAAGAGAAATTAAGAAAACAATCTCATTTACAATTGTGTCCAAAAGAATAAAATACCTAGTAATAAACTTTAATGAAGGAGGTGAAAGACCTGTATTCTGAAAACTATAAGATGCAGATGAAAGAAACTGAAGATAACAAACAGTTGGAAAGAGATACTGTTTTCATGGATTGGAAGAAATAATAATGTTAATATGTCCATACTATCTAAATCAATCTACAGATTTAATGCAATCCCTATCAAATTACCAATGGCATTTTTGACAAAACTGGAGTAAACAATCCTAAAGTTGGTATGGAATTACTAAAGACCCTGAATAGCCAAAGTAACCTTAAGAAAGAACAAAGCTGGAGGCATCACAATCCTTGATCTCAAACTATACTACAAAGCTGTAGTAATGAAGAGTATGGGACTGGCATAAAAATACACACAAAGACCAATGAAACAGAACCAAATGGCAAGAAATAAACCCTTCCATATACGGTCAACTAATATTGGACAAGGGAGCCAAAAATGCTCAGTGAGGAAATGTTAGTCTCTTCAATAAATGGTGATGAAAAAACTGGATAATTACATGCAGAAGAATGAAGTTGGACCCTTACCTTACATCATACACAAAAATTAACTAAAAAAATGTATCAGTCTTAACATACAACCTGAAACCATAAAACTACTGAAGAAAACATACAGGGTAAACAACTTTATTTTGATCTTGGCAATTATTTTTTGAACTGACACCAAAAGTAAAGGCAACAAAAGCAAAAATAAACAAGTGAGACTACATCAAACTACAAGGCTTATGCACAGCAAAAGAAATAATCAACAAAATAAAAAGGGAGCCTACAGAATGGGAGAAAATATTTGCAAATCATATATCTTTTAAAGGATTAATATACAAATTGTATAAAGAACTCATCCATCTCAACAGCAACAAAAACAAAAACAAAAAAATTCTATTTTAAAAAATGGGCAGAGGACCTAAACAGACATTTTTCCAAAGAAGACATCCAAATGGCCAACAGGTATATGAAAAGATGCTCAACATCACTAATCATCAAAGAAATGCTAATCAAAGCCACTTTGAGATACCATCTCACACCTGTTAGAATGATTTATCACAAAAAGGCAAGAAATAGAAAGTATTGATAAAGATGTGGAGAAAAGAAACCCTTGTGCACTGTTGATGGGAGTGTAAATTGGTGCAGCCACAATGAAAAACAGTATGGACGCTCCTCAAAAAATAAAAATAGAACTAGTGGTCTAACTTTGTTTATATATCCAAAGGAAACGAAACCAGGATATTTAAGAGATATCTGCACTCCCATGTTCATTGTAGCATTATTCACAATAACCAAGATATAGAAACAAGCTAAGTGTCCATTCAGGAATGATTAGATAAAGATGTGATACACACACATGCATACAAAAACACATAACTGAATAGTATTCAGCCATGAGAAATAAGGAAACCCTGCCATTTGTGACAGCATGGATGAACCTGGAGGACATTATGCTAAGTGAAATAAGTGAGACAGAGAAAGACAAGAACTGTATGACATCAACTATATGTGGAATCTAAAAAAGCTCAATTCATAAAAACAGAGGAGAATGGTGGTTGCCAGGGGCTGGGGGTGGGGAAATGGGGAGATGTCAGTCAAAGGGCACAAACTTCCAGTTATAAAAGAATAAGTTCTGGGGATTTAATGTTCAGCATGGTGCTTATAATTAACAATACTGTATTAAATACTTAAGAGTTGCCAAAGAGTGTAGATCTTAAATTTTCTCACCACAAAAAAGAAACAATAATTGTGTGAAGTGATGGAAGTGTTAACCAATGCTACCGTGGTAATCATTTTGCAAATCAAAATGTTGTACACCTTAAACTTACACACTGTTATATGTCATATATATCTAAATAAATCTGGATAAAAGATAAATGAAAAAACTTTTAAAGATTCTAACTCTGTGGAATTAATGAGGGCCCATAAAGTGCTTCAGTGACCAAATCAAATGTTACTTGCAAGAAACATTTACTTTCCATAAAGGAAAATAAATAATGAGTTAGTAAGGCTTTTTTTCTTCCATTGTGAGTTGACTAAAATGACCTACTTCTACAATGTAATAGTTTTGTGATGATGAGCATGTCACTAAACCTTTCTGAGCCTATTTTTTTTTCTTTATGTGAGAAATAAGATGACAATAGTATCAATCATGAAGTGTATTAAATTAAAAGCCTACAACTCTGTATAAATATTATTCATCACCTAATTATATTATGATCTAAATGATGCAAGTTGTAATCTTGGTATTATCAATAATGACAATGACACCTTACATTTAATATGCATTATCATCATATATCAGTCATTGTTCTAAGCATTTTACCATTTTAACTCATTAACAAGCTTATTATGTCAATTTTCAGACAAGAAATGAAGGGAGTTGAACTACTGCACATTGGATCCAGAATCTGAATTCTCAACCACTTCAATCATACTAATCCTAATTAAACAAACAAAAAACCTACAATAAGTCCATCATGATTGCAACATGTAATTATATTAATTTTTTGAAAAAAATATGTTAAAATTTGAAAAAAAATCTTAATATTGAAGAAACACTGCATTCAATATTTAGCAATTTCCAGATCTATAAATCCTTTTACATAGATAAACGTTTAATAGAAAATATTCATATGTGCCTTTTGAAAATATTTATCAGTTGTCAATCTATTTGCAATCATTAAGTATGGGAGTGGTTCCATCGGAGTATTAAAATAATTCTGAATTACCACAGTTTCTCCCTTCTTTTAAAAATATCCACAAATAGATGTAAATTATGCATTTCAAAATTAATGTTCTGACTGCAGTCTGATTTACTTCAAAAGTCTGTTTTACTCCAAGTAAGAATGAGTTTGAATATAAAACACAATTAATTTTTATGTTAAGTGTATCCACAACATGAGGTCACGGAGAAGAGGGTAAAAGGCTACCATGTTGATATTCTGCTGAGCACCTGACACACAAATGGTCCCACTCACACCAGGCTTACTACTACCAATGTCATAATTAGAATGTGCTGCTGGGTGCAGCTGCTACTGTTATCTCGATTTTCAGACAGATTTATTGAAGCTTAGAGAGGGTAAGCAACTTCTCCAAGGTCGGAAAGCCAAATGGCAAAGGTAAGATAAAAGCCAAAGTCCACAGTCTTAAGCACCTCTGTGAGCTTAGTTAATCTTACAGTTGTAAAATAGTCTTTCACTAAAAATAGAATAGCAGAATCAGCCAGAGGAAAAAGAAGCTATCTGTTTATATATGTATTGGCTTGCTTTCTGCAAGTGACTGGTCAACTTGCAAAACTGCAGAGAAATTATTCTTTTAATTAGCAAATTTCTTATTTTGTGAGGCTATTTCCAGGCTCCAATGATAGAGCCAATCTGTCCTTACCCTTTATACTCTTAAAACACCAGCGTCCACTACCGGTGAATGGCACACATTTTAAGCAAGAGCAGCTTCATCAGCATCATCAAACTATCTGAGGATAAACTCTAATTTTTTAAGTTTTCTAAAACATGCTACAAATTTATCCTGAACACTTAAATTATTTCTTTTTAGAAAACAGTATAGCCAGACCCCTAATGCCTTAGAATTATTGATGCCATAATATTTTTTACATTGCACACCACTAAATAAATTACATTTGCTCAAAGTTGGAGCATTAACTTTAAGGAACATTAGGCCACAAAAAAGAACGTTTGAACTTTATCAATGATAGCACCTCCCAATGCCCTGCATTTTATAGGCTTGCTTTTGGGTATGCAAATCCCATGGTGTTATTTGACAACACCCCGTAGTCTCCATCCTGTGGGCATTTATAAACACTGTTCCTTTTGTTATTATTGTTATGTTCTGTTTCGTTGGCAGATTTGTATTTATTAATTAAAATACAAACAAAGACATTATGCTCTTTGTAAAACAATTGCCCTTTTGAGTCTTGATAAGATGCGGGGTAGATAAAATATCACACAAATTCATTGATTTTTGTACATGCCCTTTGCAGTGTGTGTGTGTTTAAGCTGCATTGGCAAAGGTTACAAGTGATTTCCAAATTGCTAAATTTGATGGACACTTTTCTGTTCTCATCTTACCTGACTGTTTGTAAAGAGTTGGAGATCCTAAATATTGGTATCTCCAGGGATGAGCATGGCCACCTGAGTGACCTTGTTCACCTCCTTGGTTCCAAGTGTCACACAGTAAGTGTTTACCTGGAACCTCAATCCTGAGCACCAATATCAAGCAATTTGCAACTTCCTATAAGATAGAAGTTGCCCATGATTCCACATTACTTGTAAGATAAAGTCCAAGCTTCTTAGAGATGAATACATGGCTCTTGTGTGACTTGGTGGTCATCACCAACTCTCTCAAGTATTTCTCTGAACTTACACCACTTAGAACTCTGTGCTGTGAGCCAAAAAACACTTGGAGTTTCTCAGTATGCAAATCTGTAACATGCAAATCTGTATTCATATCTTTCCTTTTTCCTGGAATGTCCTTCTCTTAATTCCATAAAAAGTTGCTCAATTTAAGGATCAATTCTATTAAAAAATCTTTCCTGACCCCTACTCCTTATCATGGTCTCCTCTGTGCCTGGCAGCCACCACACCAGACTGCACTGCAAGTCTGCATGTGCCCCCTTGTTTCAAAGCAGGCAACTCTTTAAGGTCAGGAATTGGACTTTTTTTTTTTCTCTCTCAGAGCATGTTTTTTCAGTATTACATATAGATGTTGAGTAATTATAAAGAATAATGGTCACTGTGTTTAAATCTAGCACTGACATTTGATATGTGATATCCACATAAGCTTTGATATCCACAATGGATTTGATTTGGTTAAAAATGGTTTTGAGTAAGTCTAGTCTGTTAACCATAAATGCATTTGTCTTTTTAGTTTCTTTTGCATCACCCCTCTCCTCTGATTTATAAACTTTCTATTCATGGTTCAAGAGTATTTAATATTACCCTAACATTGACAACAATCACATAAGGTACCTTAATAAACAGGTCACTATTTACAGACCTCTGGCATATTTTGCCTCCTTCCTAAGAATAATACCTCTTCTATGAAAAACTCTTCTCTTCTCGCACATCACAAAGTTTTCCATTCTTTATGGAGCTAAGTAGATTCCCTCACCTTCTCTTATCTTTTTTGGAATCCCTGAGGCTGCTCTTTTGCTATTTTTTCCATCAGAGAGAAAATCTGCCAAACTAGCTTTGGGACCCTGATTTCTTTAACTTTATAAATAAGTTTCCCTGGCATAACAACTAGGGAATATGCACAGCCTTTGCACCTTGAGTTCCGTGTTCCTATCCTTTCCCTTTTGTCCCTTTTGTCAAATCAGCCTTCCTCTGCATGACTGAATGAGTGAGTCATGAAATAGTGCTGGGGCATCTTTCACAATATGGTGAGGAGGTGTATGGTAATTGAGGACCTATATAACTCTAAACAGAGGGCTTTCATTTGGTGGAGTTTAGAGTAGAGGGAGGGTAAGAAGGGAGTCACCTTATTCTGATGCAATTAAAGATGCAAAACCTAAGGTACTGAAATAGAATGAAAACATATGCATAATGACATGTATATACTGGACATGTTTCTAAAATAGAAATATTCGTACTACCAGTGTTTCTTCGACTTGTGTATTGAACCTCCCCTTGGAACATGGTTTTTCAAAAGAAATAAAAAACAAACCTTTAACATTATTTGTTTTTATCTTTACTTTCTGTAATCTTTTTTTTTGCAGTGTGAGAACATGTCAGTTCTACTCTTAGCAAATTTCAATTATCTAATACAGTGTTAGCAACTAATCACTAGGCTTCACATTAGATCCTCAGAACTTCCTTGTAGCTGAAAATTTGTATCCTTTTACCAATTTCTCCCTTATTTCACCTACCCACCAGCCTCTGGCAACCACTTTTCTACTCTCTGTATCTATGAGTTTGACTTTTTTTTAAGGTTCCACCTAGAAGTGATACCATGCAGTATTTGTCTTTCTCTGTCTGGCTAATTTCACTTAGCATGATGCCCTTGAGGTCCATTCATATTGTTGCACATTGCAGGATTTTCTACTTTCTCATGGTTGAATAATGTTCAATTGTGTACATATACCACATCTTCTTTATTCATTCATCCTTATACAGATACTTAGGCTGTTTTCATATGTTGGCTATTGTGAATAAATGCTGCAATGTGGTAAGGCAGCTATCTCTTCCATATCCTGATTTCATTCCCTTTGAATAAGTATCCAGAAGTGGAATAGCGGGATCATATAGTAGTTCTATTTTTAACTTTTTAAGGACAATCCATACTGCTTTCCATATTGGCAGAACCAATTTACATTCCCACCTACAATGCACAAGTGTTCCTTCTTCTCTGCATCCTCACCAACACTTGTTATCTCTTGCCTTTTTCATGATAGCCCTTCTAAAACAAATGTGAGCTGATATCTCACTGTGGTTTGATTCATATTTCTTTGATGATTAGTGATGTTGAGCATCTTTCATGTACCTGTTGGCCATTTGCATATCTCCTCTGGAAAAAAATGTCTATTCAGATGCTCTACCCAGTTGTTGTTGTTGTTTTTTTCATTTTTCATTTTTTTAAATTATTTTCTTTGCTTTACAGAACTTCTTAGTTTGATGTAGTCCCACTTATACATGTTTCCTTTGTTGCCTTTGTTTTGGGTGTCAAATCCAGAAAGTTATCGTCAAGACAGATGTTAAGTTGCTTTCCCTGTATATTTTCTTCTAGGAGTTTTATGGTTTCAGGTTTCATGTTCAAGTCATTAATCCCATTTGAGTTGATTTTTGTTTATAGTGTGAGATAGAGGTCCAGTTTCATTCCTTTGCATATGGTTATCCAGTTTTCCCAACACCATTAACTTATTGAAGAAACTTCTTTCCTCATTATAAATTCTTGGCATCTTTGTCATAAATTAACTGACTGTATATGCATGGGTTTATTTCTGAGATCTTTATTCTGTTCCTTTGAATGACATGTCTGTTTTCATGTCAATACCACATTATTTTGATTACTATAGCTTTGTAATACAGTTTGAAATCTGGAAGTATGATGCCTCTAGCTTTGCTCTTTCTCAAGATTGCTTTGGTTAGTTGGGGTCTTGCACATTCTGTGAATTTTAGCAAATATATAATGACAGGTATCCATCATTATAGTATTATATGGAGTATTTTCACTGTCTTAAAAATCCTCTGTGCTCAACTTATTCATCCTTCCCTCTCCTCCACCAACTCCTGGAAACTACTGATCTTGTTGTTGCCTCCATAGTTTTGTCTTTTCTGGAATGTCATATAGATGGAATCATACAGATGTCAGATTGGATTCTTTCACTTTGTAATTTGTATTTACGTTTCTTCCATTTTTTTTCATGGCTTGATAGCTCATTTTTTTTTTTTAGCACTAAATAGTATTCAATTCTCTACCTGTACCACAATTTATTTATCCATTTACTTACTGAAGGACATCCTGGTTGCTTCCACATTTTGACAATTATGAATAAAGCTGCTACCAACCTCCATGTGCAGGTTTTTTTGTGGACATAAGTTTTCAACCCCTTTAGGTAAATGACAAGGGGTATGATTGCTGAGTTGTATGGTAGGAGGATGCTCAGTTTTGAAAGATTGCCAAACCGTCTTCCAAAGCGACTGTGTTTTCTAACATTATTAAACTCACCCTTATGCATTAAAACATTTTTAAGCACTTGAGAGACAAACGAAGCACTTAAAACTGACCAATTTATCTCTGAATGATCAAATAAAAATTCTTACTCTAAAACCTCACTAATATATTAGTGGTTTACAAACTGATGGTCTAAAATATATGCAATTTGAAAAGAACTGAAGTTTTATTATACTAAGGTTTCTTTCATTTCATAAATTAAGATGCAAATGGGAATGACTCTTAGGTAAGTCTTTCTTATTTTATGTCAAATTTGCTGTGTTGTAATTTCTACTAATTTGCCCTACTTTTGCCCTCTGAGGTCATACAAGACAAATCTACCCTGTTTTCAATTATCTGAAATATTTTTACTAGTAAGAAGGTTATTTTTATTTTAAGCCTAATATTTCTAGTTTCCTCATAACATTTCAAGATCCCTTGAACACTAACATTTCAAGATCCCTTGAACACTCTGGTTATGATTTTCTGTAAAGTCTCTTATTCACTAATCAATTCATTGACTGATTAATTCACTTATTCAATCTGCAATTATTACATGCCTAGACTCTGCCAGGCCCCATGGGTTGTACTGAGAAGACACTAAAAATAGTTAATCACTAACATTTTTTTAAAAAGCAAAAAAACAAATAAAAACAGTTTCTCTCTCATCTCATCCCCACCTTTTATAGGATTAGCAACATTTTCTTTGATTCTTTTATATCAGCTTACATAAGTCTAACCTATAACCAGTAACTTCTCTGCATTTAAATGCTTACAAATCTATTCTCTCCTGTTAGTCTACAGTTTCCCTCAGGGTAGGGACACTGTAGACAGTTAAGTATTTACATTGAGTTGTGGTTAAGGGGACAGTTAAGTATTTATATTGAGTTATGGTTAAGGGGTCTAACTCAAGAGCCAAACTAAGTTCAAATCATGCTCTGCTCCCTACTCCATGAAGGACCCTGGGTAAACAACCCTGTGCTCCAATCTCCCCAGCTATTAAATGGGGATGTGATCAGTGCTTCACAGGGCTGCATGGGGATTCCTGTTACTGCACATTTCAATCTACTTCCTTTGGCCTTGTAGTTGGTAAAAAGATTTCTGTTATTCTGGATATAGATGGATTATTAGACCAATTATTCACTGTGTAAGATTGTCTTTAGTGATGTGCTTTATGGACTATTTTTAGTGGAAATGCAGGAGAGATGATTTTTTAGGAGACACTACTTAAGGCAGAGACTGCAAATTTCTCTTAAATATTGCCCTTTATAAAGAAAGAAGTATCCTAGTCTATTAAAATAATAACTACCTTTCAAATTTGTTTGATAAATGAACTGCATTAATTTTTTCAATCAGCTTGATAAATTTAAGATTTATATCTTTCTAAATATATCTCTAATGTAGATGTTTATCAACATGACAGAATTAATAACTTCCTCCAGATGAAAATAATTATAAGGACACATTAAGAACATCAATATTTTAAAACCACATCCCAGCCAACAAACAATTATATAAATATAATATAAAACTTAATATAAAATTAAAGACAAATTTGAAGTAGTTATAGTCTGTTTATATACCTAACAAGATTATAATTACTTTATATTATATAATTATTACATAATAAGACAAAAGAGTTTCAGAAAATAACTTATTTCTTTATAGATATGATAAATATGATACATGTGACTATCACTTCAGGATAAATAGGGCCTTTTTTAATTCATGAAGTTGGATGTCAAACTCAACTGAAAAATGTGTGTCATATTCAATGTATTTATTCCAAGGCTTGTTAAAATTACTCTATTTTGCTGCAGATGGATAAAATAACAACCACTTTTCTATGTTTTATGGATTAAAATAGTGTGAAATGATGGCTTTAAATTTCCTATGTTTACAACTTTATTAAAATCCCACAACAAGTTATATACTTGATTAAAGATTTATGGAAGACACATTGCACTGCATTCTTAATAGACAACTGTCACAATTTCATGGGGGACTACTCAAATATTGAAGTACTCTGACAGCATCCATCACAGCTGCAGAAAGGAAAGTTCCAATGTGGAAAAAAGAATTCAGTCATACAAAATATAACATAGGATCAAAAAATAATGAGTCATTAGACACTGAATACATAAACCAACTATATTTTTGCTGCACTGGGTTAAGTTTAAATAGCAGTAAAAGAGAGCCATTAATGAAGAAGGTCTAAATCTTTTTAATGAATTAAATATCTTAACCTCTTCCAAATTTAAAAAGAACACAACTCAATTAAAAATATAATTTAAATATGTCAACTAAAGAAGCAGTGAACAAAGAATGCTGTTAAGTGAGCTTTCTAGAACTGTGCTACCCAATATGATGGCCACTAGTCACATGTGACTATTTAAATTTAAATTCATTGAAATTAAGTAGCATTAGAAATTCAGTTCCTCATTTACACTAGCCATAATTCAAGTGCTTGAAAGCCATGCATAGCTAGTGACTAATAAATGTGACAGTGCAGACAGAACATTTCCATAATCACAGGAAGTTCTATTGGACAATGGGCATTCTAGAGTTTTAGGGAAACACTACCTTGGAGAGTTGGGAATATAGAACTAAATTATTATTATCACCGGAAGTAAATGTTCCAGATGTTTACTATGATATTTCAAAACAGAAAAATTAGCTGAGATCCTTTGTATGTAATTAACTGAAAAAACACCTGTCCATTTTAATACTGGACACATCTGTCCATAACTACTAAATCCAGGTATAAAGAAACTAGTTTCATCACTTATGCTCATTGTTTAATGCCAAAATGATTAGAAGAGTTACAACTCTGTCCATTAAAATTAACAAACAAAGAACCAAAAACATGTGGTATTATTCCTTTCACAGCCCTTGGCATGATGAGGTAAACTAGGAATAGTAGGGCCATAACCATGGTAAAATCATTCCCTTTATATAACTAGACACATGTGATTAGTGAGAAAACTGAGAGGCAGTGAGGCTGGGAACCTATTGGTAGTTTGCTGCAGTTCACTAAGAATGGTCAAATGTCAGTTGCATAGTGAGGTATTATAGAGCCTGGGCTCGTAACCAGATACTTGAGCCATGCACTGAGGTATATAATCTGAGGCAAGTTACTTAAATTCTCTATTCATCAGTTCTTGATCTGTAAAAAGAGGGTAAGAATGATATATTCTTCATTATGACTTTTATGAAGGTACCAGCTAATTGAGGACATAACAAATATTAATTAGTAGTGGTATTTATAAATGTAATGAGATTAGTATTATTAATATTATTATTTACAGAAAAAGACCTGGGCTTGTTCTAAGATACAGGTTTCTAAAATTTATCTTATATACTAGAATCAAAATTCTTGTTGATGGATTTTACCTTAATTAATTAATTTCTTTTTAATTTTTAATTTAATTTTTTTCATTTTTTTTAATTGGGGTATAGTTTTACAAAGTTGTGTTAGTTTCTACTGTACAACGAAGTTGAGTAACCTGTGCTACATAGCAGGCTGTTATTAGTTATCTATTTTATACATATTAGTGTATATATTTCAATCACAATCTCCCAATTCATCCCCAACCCCCGCTTTCTCCCGTTGGTGTCCATACTTTGTTCTCTACATCAGTGTCTCTATTTTTTTTTTTTTTTGTGGTACACGGGCTTCTCACTGTTGTGGCCTCTCCCGTTGTGGAGCACAGGCTCCAGATGTGCAGGCTTAGCGGCCATGGCTCAGGGGCCCAGCTGCTCCGTGGCATGTGGGATCTTCCTGGACCAGGGCTCGAACCCATGTCTCCTGCATCGGCAGGTGGACTCTCAATCACTGTGCCACCAGGGAAGCCCTAGTGTCTCTATTTTTGCCTTGCAAACTGGTTCATCTGTACCATTTTCCTTGATTCCACATATATGCATTAATATATTATATTTGTTTTTCTCTTTCTGACATACTTCACTCTATATGATAGTCTTTAGGTCCATCCATGTCTCTACAAATGACCCAATTCTGTTGATTTTTATGGCTGAGTAATATTGCATTGTATATATTTACCATATCTTTATCCATTCATCTGTTGGTGGACATTTAGGCTGCTTCCATCACCTGGCTATTGTAAACAGTGCTGCAATTAACACTGGGGTGCATGTTTCTTTTTGAATTATGGTTTTCTCTGGGTATATGCCCCATACTGGGATTGCTGGGTCATATGGTAATACTATTTTTAGTTTTTTAAGGAACCTCCATACTGTTCTTCACAGTGGCTGTATCAATTTACATTCCTACCAACAGTGCAAGAGGGTTCCTGTTTCTCCACACCCTCTCCAGCATTTATTGTTTGTAGATTTTCTGATAATTCCCATTCTAACTGGTGGGAGGTGACACCTCATTGTAGTTTTGATTTGCATTTCTCTAATAATTAGTGATGTTGAGCAAATTTTCATGTGCCTCTTGGCCATATGTGTGTCTTCTTTGGAGAAATGTTTAGGTCTTCTACCCATTTTTTGCTTGGGTTGTTTGTTTTTTTGACATTGATCTGCATGAGCTCTTTGTATATTTTGGAGATTAATCTCTTGTCATTTGCTTCATTGGCAAATATTCTTTCCATTCTGAAGGTTGCCCTTTTCTCTCACTAATGGTTTCCATTGCTGTGCAAAAGCTTTTAAGTTTCATTAGGTCCCATTTGTTTATTTTTGTTTTTATTTCCATTTTTCTAACAGGTGGGTCAAAAAAGTTCTTTCTGTGATTATGTCAAAGAGTGTTCTTCCTATGTTTTCCTCTAAGAGTTTTATAGTGTCTGGTCTTACATTCAGGTCTTTAATCCATTTTGAGTTCATTTTTGTGTATGGTGTTAGGAGGTGTTCTGATTTCAGTCTTTTACATGTAGCTGTCCAGGTTTTGCAGCACCACTTATTGAAGTGACTGTCTTTACTTCACTGTATACCCATGCCTCCTTTGTCATAGATGAGTTGACTATAGGTGCATGGGTTTATCTCTGGACTTTCTATCCTGTTCCACTGATATATATTTCTATTTTTATGCCAGTACTATATTGTATTGATTACTGTAGCTTTGTAGTATAGTCTGAAGTCAGGGGGTCTGATTCCTCCAGTTCCATTTTTATTTATTTTTTTTCAAGATTACTTTGGCTATTTGGGAGTTTTTGTGTCTTCATGAAAATTTTAAGATATTTTGCTCTAGTTCTGTAAAAAATGCCATTGGTAATTTGATAGGGATTGCGCTGACTCTGTAGATTGCTTAGGGTAGTACAGTCAGTTTCACTATATTGATTCTTCCAATCCAAGAGCATGGTATATCTCTCCAACTGTTGTGTCATCTTTGATTTCTTTCATCAGTGTCTTACAGTTTTCTGAGTACAGGTCTTTTACATCCTTAGATTTATTCCTAGGTATTTTATTCATTTTGTTGCAATGGTGAATGGGATTGTTTCCTTAATTTCTCTTTCTGAGCTTTCATTACAAATATATAGGAATGCAAGAGATTTCTCTGAATTAATTTTGTACCCTGTAAATTTACCAAATTCATTGATTAGCTCAAGTGGTTTTCCGATGGCATCTTTAGGGCTTTCTATGTATAGTGTCATGTCATCTGCAAACAGTGACAGTTTTACTTCTTCTTTTCCAATTCATATTGGTTTTATTTCTTTTTCTTCTCTGATTGCCAAGGCTAGGACTTCCAAAACTATGTTGAATAATAGTGGCAAGTGTGGACATCCTTGTCTTCTTCCTGATCTTAGAGGAAATGCTTTCAGATTTTCACCATTGAGAATGATGTTTGCTGTGGGTTTGTCATATATGGACTTATTATGTTGAGGTTAGGTTCCCTTTATGCTGACTTTCTGGAGAGTCTTTATCATAAATCAGTGTTGGATTTTGCCTAAAGCTTTTTCTGCATCAATTCAGATGATCATATGGTTTTTATTTTTCAATTTCTTAATATGGTATATCACATTGATTGATTTGTGTATATTGAAGAATCCTTGCATCACTGAGGTAAATCCCACTTGACCATGTGCATGATCCTTTTAATGTGTTGTTGGATCAGGTTTGCTAGTATTTTGTGGAGGATTTTTGCATCAATATTCATCAGTGAATTTGGTCTGTAATTTTCTTTTCCTATAGTATGTTTGTCTGGTTTTGGTATCAGGGTGATGGTGGCCTTGTAGAATGAGTTTGGGAGTGTTCCTTCCTGGGCAACTTTTTGGAAGAGTTTGAGAAGGATGGGTGTTAGCTCTTCTCTAAATTTTTTATAGAATTCACCTGTGAAGCTAGCTGGTCCTGGGCTTTTGTTTGTTGGAAGGTTTTTAATTACAGTTTCAATTTCAGTGCTTGTGATTGGTCTGTTCATATTTTCTATTTCTTCTTGGTTCATTCTTGGAAGGTTATACCTTTCTAAGAATTTGCCAATTTCTTCCAGGTTGCCCATTTTATTGGCATATAGTTGATTTCAGTAGTCTCTTATGATGCTTTGTATTTCTGTGATGTCCATTCTAACTTCTCCTTTTTCACTTCTAATTTTATTGATTTGACTTTTCTCTCTCTTTTACTTGATGAGTTTGGCTAAAGGTTTATCAATTTTGTTTATCTTCTCAAAGAACCAGCTATTAGTTTTATTGATCATAGCTATTGTTTTCTTTGCTTATATTTCATTTATTTCTGCTCTTATCTTTATGATTTCTTTCCTTCTACTAACTTTGGGTTTTGTTTGTTCTTCTTTCTCTAGTTCCTTTAGGTGTTAAATTAGATTATTTGGTTAAGGTTAGATTGCTTATTTGAGATTTTTCTTGTTTTTTGAGGTACGAATGTATTGTTAAAAACTTCCCTCTTAGAAGCACTTTTGCTGCATCCTATAGAGAGAGTGGCATGGACATATATACACTACCAAATATAAAATTGATAGTTAGTGGGAAGTGGCTGCACAGCACAGGGAGATCAGCTCGGTGCTTTGTGACCACATAGATGGGTGGGATAGGGATGGTGGGAGAGAGGGAGACACAAGATGGAAGAGATATGGGAATATATGTATATGTATAGCTGATTCACTTTGTTATAAAGCAGAAACTAACACACCATTGTAAATCAATTATACTCCAATTAAAAAAAAAAACTTCCCTCTTAGAAGAGGTTTTGTTGCATCCCATAGGTTTTGGATCGTGTTCTTTTGGTCATTTGTCTCAAGGTATTTTTTTGATTTCCTCTTTGATTTCTTCAGTGATCTCTTGGTTATTTAGTAATGTATTGTTTAGCCTCCATGTGTTTGTGTTTTTACATTTTTTTTGTGTGTAATTTATTTCTAATATCATAGTGTTTGGTCAGAAAAGATGTTTGATACAATTTCAATTTTCTTAAATTTCCTGAGGCTTGATTTGTGACCCAAGTTGTGATCTATCCTGGAGAAAGTTCCATGTGCACTTGAGAAGAAAGTGTAATCTGCTGTTTTCGGGTGGAATGTCCTATAAATATCAATTAAATCCATCAGATCTATTGTGTCATTTAAAGCTTTTGTTTCCTTATTAATTTTCTGTCTGGATGATCTGTCCATTGGAGTAAGTGAAGCATTAATGTCCCCCATTATTACTGTGTTACTGTCGATTTCTTCTTTTATAGCTGTTAGTATTTGCCATATGTATTGAGGTGCTCCTATGTTGGGTGCATATATATTTATAATTGTTATATCTTCCTGTTGGATTGATCCCTTGATCATTATGTAGTGTCCTTGTCTCTTGTAACATTCTTTATTTTAAAATCTATTTTATCTGATATGAGTATTGCTACTCTAGCTTTCTTTTGATTTCCATTTGCATGGCATATCTTTTTCCATCCCCTCAGTTTCAGTCTGTATGTGTCCCTAGGTCTGAGGTGGGTCTCTTGTAGACAGCATATATATGGGTATTTTTTTTGTACCCATTTTGACAGTCTGTGTCTTCTGGTTGGAGTGTTTAATCCATTCACATTTAAGGTAATTATTGATATGTATGTTCCTATCACCATTTTCTTAATTGTTTTGGGTTTGTTTTTGTAGATCTCTTTCTTTTCTTGTGTTTCACACTTAGAGAAGTTCCCTTAGCATTTGTTGTAGAGATGGTTTGGTGGTGCTAAATTCTGTTAGCTTTTAGCTTTTTGTAAAACATAAGGTAGATAGCTAGTGGGAAGCAGCCGCATAGCAGAGGGAGATCAGCTCGGTGCTTTGTGACCGCCTGGAGGGGTGGGATAGGGAGGGTGGGAGGGAGACACAAAAGGGAGGGGATATGGGAACATATGTATATGTATAACTGATTAAATTTGTTATAAAGCAAAAAATAAAAAAAATTAAAAAAAAAAAGCTTTTGATTTTTCTGTCGAATCTGAAGGTGATCCTTGTTGGGTAGAGTATACTTGGTTGTAGCTTCTCCCCTTTCATCGCTTTAAATACATTGTGTCACTCCCTTCTGGTTTGCAGAGTTCCTGCGGATAAATCAGCTGTTAATCTTAAGAGAGTTCCCTTGTATGTTATTTGTCATTTTTCCCTTGTTGCTTTTAATAATTTTTCTTTGTCTTTAATTTTTGTCAATTTGATTACTGTGTGTCTCGGTGTGTTTCTCCTTGGGTTTATCTTGCCTGGGACTCTGTGTTTCCTTTATTTGGATAGCTATTTCCTTTCCCATGTTAGGGAAGATTTCAACTTTAATCTCTTCAAATATTTTCTCAGGTCCTTTCTTGCTTTCTTCTCCTTCTGGGACCCCTATAATGTGAATGTTGGTGCATTTAATGTTGTCCTAGAGGTCTCTTAGGCTGTCTTCATGCCTTTTTATTCTTTTTTCTTTATTCTGTTCTGTGGCAGTGATTGCCACCATTCTGTCTCCCAGGTCACTTATCCATTCTTCTGACTCAGTTATTCTGCTATTGATTCCTTCTTGTGTATTTATTTCAGTTATTGTATTGTTCATATCTGTTTGTTTGTTCTTTAATTATTCTAGGTCTTTGTTAAACATTTCTGACATTTTCTTGATCTTTGCCTCCATTCTTTTTCTGAGGTTCTGGATCATCTTCACTATAATTATTTTGAATTCTTTTTCTGGAAAGTTGTCTATCTCCACTTTGTTTAGTTGTTTTTCTGGGGTTTTATCTTGTTCCTTCATCTGGGACATAGTCCTGTGCCTTTTCATTTTGTTTATCTTTCTGCAATTGTGGTTTTTGTTCCACAGGCTGCAGGATTGTAGTTCTTCTTGCTTCTGCTGTCTTCCCTCTGGTGGATGAGGCTATCTAAAAGACTTGTGCAAGCTTCCTGATGCAGGGACTGGTAGTGGGTAGAGCTGGCTGTTTCTCTGGTGGTCAGAGCTCAGTAGAACTTTAATCCACTTGTCTGTTGATGGATGGTGCTGAGTACCCTCCCTGTTGGTTGTTTGGCTTTAGGCAACCCAGCACTGGAGCTTACAAGCTCTTTGTAGGGGCTAATGGTGGACTCTGGGAGGGCTGATGAGTACTTCCCAGAACTTCTGCTGCCAGTGTCCTTGTCCCCACAGTGAGCCACAGCCACCCCCTGCCTCTTCAGGAGACCCTCCAACACTAGCAGGTAGGTCTGGTTCAGTCTCCTATGGGGTCAATGCTCCTTCCTCCTGGTTCCTGGTGCACACACTACTTTGTGTGTGTCCTCCAAGTGTGGAGACTCTGTTTCCCCCTGTCCTGTTGAAGTCTTGTAATCAAATCCTACTGGCCTTCAAAGTCTGATTCTTTGGGGATTCCTCCTCCTGTTGCTGAACCCCCAGGTTAGGAAGCCTGATGTGGGGCTCAGAACCTTCACTCCAGTGGGTAGACCTTCACTCCAGTGGGTGGACTGCTGTGGTATAATTGTTCTCCAGTTTTTGAGTCACCCACCCAGCAGGTATGGGATTTGATTTTATTGTAATTGCACCCCTCCTACCATCTCACTATGGCTTCTCTTTTGTCTTTGGATGTGGGGTATCTTTTTTGGTGAGTTCCAGTGTCTTCCTGTCGATAACTGTTCAACAGTTAGTTGTGATTTTGGTTCTTTCTCAAGAGGGAGTCTGACGGAGCTTACTAATCAATATATTTTACAAATTCACTAGGTAGTCCACCTATATACCAACATCTGAGAAACTTTAAGACCAGAAAGATGCACACTTCAGAGTTAGGTGTTGTCTGGTTTTGGTATCAGGGTGATGCACACTTCGGAGTTTGAATCTAGACACTGCCATTTCCTGAAGCCTTAGTTTCCTCATCTGTAAAATGGTAGAATAATATTTACTTTATTAGATCATCATGAGGGGTTATTATTACTTTGGATCCTAACAAGATCCACTGAAATTTTGATAATTCAAAGAGGGCTTACTTGCAAAAGGTCTATTTAAAAAATAAAAGTAGCATATAGGGGTGGCACAAGGGAGTCTCTGCATAGAGGCTGTAGTACCCTGGAAGCTCTACCTCCATCAGGTCTGAAGGGAGGAGGGAGCAGAGTTGAGCAGGAGAGGGAGGGCTGCAGAGCAGGTTTCCATGAGAGGAACAAAGCCATCCTGAGGAAATGTCACAGAGAATAACCAAGGCAGTAGTGATCCTCACCTTCTTCTCCATCCTCCCCTTGCTTCTGAATTCCTGCTGGGGTCCTGAATGGTGGAATCCAACAGGAAGCCAGAAGCCATAGAAGGCTGTTGATGTGGTCTATGCCCACCAGTCTCTCATAGCAGAGAAGAGGGAGGAGACCAGTCAAGAGTGGGGATGGAGAAGTTAAACAGGAGACCTATGTCATACATACAAGATGTCCAGTACATTATCTCAGCTTCTTTAAACAGCTTACTCTTTTTAAGGTGGATTGTGTTCTGAATGAGTGCTTGGAAGGTTCTAATGATGCAAATCACACCTGTTCATTAATGAGACACTGGAGATAAGCTGAAGTAGACAGATGTGAATAGAAAACAGTTAAATGATCCAGCTTATTTTGGTGAATGACATTTCTACTAACTAGCTAATATTCTTGAAATGTTTGTAAAAGTCTTACATTTTTAACAGTAATTTTCATATCACTAAATAATCAATAATAGTTCAACATAACCCTCTAAGGTAGGTAGAAATTCATCTCCACCATTTAATTATGAGAAAACTGAGATTTTAATTGGCTGATGAATACATGAGAGAGCCAGGATTCAGACTCAAGTTTTCACTGTTGCTTTAAAGCTTCTTTCTTGGGCTTCCCTGGTGGCACAGTGGTTGAGAGTCCGCCTGCCAATGCAGGGGACACAGGTTCATGCCCCAGTCTGGGAAGATCCCACATGCCATGGTGTGGCTGGGCCCATGAGCCATGGCCGCTGGGCCTGCGTGTCCGGAGCCTGTGCTCCGCAACAGGAGAGGCCACAACAGTGAGAGGCCCACGTACCACAAAAAACAAAACAATAAAGGTTCTTTCCTTTGCTCTAAATGATTAATCTATTTGTCATCTAAAATCATTCTTATAACAAAATATACAAGTGAATATATCAAGTAAAACATTCCTTATTTTCTCATCATTGAGCAAATATCTTAATGTTGTGATTATCAAAGTGTGGTCCCTAAACCAAGCTGCTGAATCAGCGTCACTGGGGAACTTGTTAGAAATGCACATTCTTGGCCCTCCCCCAGCCCTACTGAATCAGAAATTCTGAGGGTGGAGCCCAGGCATCTGTCCAAGCTCCCCAGATGGTCTTGATGCAGCTAGTCTGAGAGCAACTCTTTCAATGCATTACTTTAAATCAACTGCAGGCAGCCACCATAGTTGAAACCTGAGTATCTGAAAAAATCCAGAAGGTACTAATGGAGATTCTTCTACAGTTTTAGCTCAATTTAAGATGCTAAATGTTATCATGTTAACTTATTCAACATTATGTTTCTGTTTCCAGAAAGATAACTAGTAGAAACATAAAACATGATAGTATTATTTTCATTATGCCAACTGTTGTACTGTGTTTAAGAAGGACCAAGTCTCTTATTCTCTTCCTTTCTAATGGGTTTTAGAGATTTCCCATAAATTCCTGCATCAAGAACAGAAATCATGTATCTTAACATGAGATGCAAATAGTGTTGAACCAGATTAACATGGCCTGCTTTGGTCTGATTTGCTCATGAAAATAATTGAGTATCTAAGGTATGGGTCAACATTTTATTTTCTGTAAAGGGCCAGACAGCAAATATTTGGGGCTTTTCAGATCACATGGTCTCTTGGAATTACTCAACTCTTGTTGTAACACAAAATAGCTGTAGACAATACATAAACAAATGGGTATGGTTATATTCTAATAAAACTTTACCAAAACAGGCCATGAATTTGATACATGGGCCATAGTTCATCAACGTTTGTGGACTAAGTCTCATGACAATACTCTACATGAAAATGGAACTAAGGCAGCTGAAAGAGTTTATTCAAATCATATAGCTTAATAAGAGGGAGTTTCACTAAATGATTCCCAATCAGGAGATATGCTCCTTTAAGTATGAGGAACTCATTATAACTAAAGACTCAGCACCATTCCATTACTATATAAATATGTTTAATCCATTATAGTGTATTCAAGATTATCTTAATTTTGTATGAGTATGCATAAGTAATAGTGTTTGCTTTTGCTTAGGTAGTAGATTTGATTTGATGATGTTAAGACTTTGATTTTTTTCTCCCCTAGGAAAAAAACATTAGAAAAACAATTACAGTGTAAGACTATCACTAATGTTAAAATGTCACTGAGTGGTTACCACAGTGAAAAACCACAATCATGTGAGATTTCTGGCTCCTGCCTGGCAAATGGTTGCCATTCACTTTAAAAGCACAGCAATTTAGACACATAGTCTTTTAGTCTGTTCCCTGAGACAAAGCTCATAGTTCTTTGGTGACACATGTAAGAACTTACTAATGGCACCAGCAAAGTCAGCCTAGCCTCTCTGTTTGAAATGTGCTCCTCCCCTTCCCCACTGTCTGTCTGGAGCCCCTGGATGCTAAACCTCACCTGATAGACTTTCAGGTCTTTCTAAAATCAATGTAATGCTCAGATTTTGTGACTGATTGTTTCATCTTCTAGATTTCTGGCATCTAAAGCAGACAATCTTCCGGGGATAACTCATGTTAAGGATGTAGGCCAGGTATAAATCAAAAAGCACTGCAAGATTTATATTAAATGACAACTGATATTTGGCCTCAGAGTCAGTGAACAACAAAGTGTGATGGAGACTTGGGCAGACCGGAGGGGGCACAGCCTATCTAAGGAAAGAGTCACTATGTCTCACCAACTGATTAGTGACCTCAGGCTACAAAAGCTCAGTAGTATTTTCTTTTCCAATTTTTTCATAAAATAAAATTTTAATTCAATAGGTTTTCTATGTGGAACACCCAGGTTGAAACGCTGCCTGCTAATTCCTATTTCTTAAATACTATGAGGATTGAACATGCATTTCATGAGCTGCCACTTTAGAAACACGGACCTAAGGTTTAATAAATTATTTTAAATGTTTGGATTCATATCCTGATGTTCCCAAAGCTATATGTGCAGTTTCCTCTAAGCAGTACAATTGTTGTTCAATGTGATTTATTCAGCTGGGATCTTCAAATCACATTGAATATCTACAATGTGTTCTTCCGTGTCACCCTGCATGCTGGTTTTGCTGCCATGTTCACCTGCTCATGCCCTGTTCCCTCACTGGCCAGGCCCACAGTTGACAGACTTGTGGGCTGACATTTCTATGACCCAGGAGCACAACCATGATTGATCACCATGTTCTGAATAAGACTTAGAGCCAAAGCAATAGCATGCAAAGGCACTCAATAACCTTCTGTCTGCTTGACTCCAAAAACTGTATGCATAAATGTTATCGTAGCCTCTTCTCCAGCCATCTAGGTGATTTTGACAAGCTCCAATTATTCTGTAATTGCATCCATTTTTCAACAGTTGTGCCCGTGGAATGCATTTGCTCTTTTGACTAATCAGATAACTAGTAGATGCAGCACCACTTCTGCAATAAAACCAATATTGATAAGAGTCTGCAATAAAACCAATATTTAAAGAAACATATTTGAGGAGAAAATTAGACTATCAACTGTGATTTATGTGAAATTCTTGTTATTTGTAAAGCAAGTGGGCCTCTAAATTTCTACTTATGCAAAATTCAACCAAAAATTGTATCTCTTACTACTTTCACCAATTCAAAGGCTAATAAAAAAAAGTGATTCTAGAGTGAGTTGCTCATATTGCATTTTTCACTTAATCGTAAAATAGCAGTCTATTGCCAAACAAAAGAAATAACAGGATAACTGAAGCTTGTCAAGACCATATAGGAGGTTGATTAAACCTAGAAATGGTTCTGTGTGAAATTGACTGTAAACTAGAATTTACGAACCCATTATACTTTGCAGATATGACTGATACAAATTACTCCCTCAAGAAAAATTTAAGGAAAATGGAGATATGTCACCAAAAACTATATGTGTTGCCATTACAACAAAGTATAAGGTCAAATATAAACAAACCTGCATAGTTAATGTTTTATCTTAACAACCTGAAAGCATGTTTTTACAAGAAGAGTGTAAAATTGGATATTAAATTATTCCAAGGCAGTGCATAAAATGGCCACTGGCAAGTCATAAGTAATTGTTTGCTGTGCACTTTTCCCTAAGAAAATGCAACGTTGTTCTTTTAATCCTGAAAAAGACAATGTTAAAAACAAATTGATTTTTTTAAAAGATGGAAAACAATTTGAAAACTTAGTATTTAAAATCTTTAGATTTTATTACTTTAAAAAAATCCTTGACAAGAATTTTCAAAAACAATATTTCACTAGATGCCGCTAGAAAGGCAATAGAGAGAATATATATTAGTTTATAAAAATGACTTCATTAATTTGAGTTTAAAAGTTTTTTTATCATTTATATATATTGACAAGTCTGGAAGAAATATAACTAAATTCTGAGGCTACACTTTATTGCCCCATCTCCCTAAAATTGATTCAATCTACGTAGTTCTCATTCTACAGTACAATGTACACTTAATCAGAGTGATTAGAAACTGATGAGAATTATGACAAGGTCATTGACTTTTATTTATTTATTTTTTATTATAGTTTAGTTGATTTATAATATTGCATTAGTTTCAGTTGTACAGCATAATGATTCAGTATTTTTGCAGATTATATTTCATTATAGGTTATTACAAATGAAACACTTTTAAACCATTAGAGTAATATGACATACGTCATACCACTCACTAAATAACAATCACAATGAGGGCTGCCTTTAGCCCAGCTCCTCTGCGGATGGTTTATGCTCTGCCTCTGCCCCTAATTCTAGTTCCACCTCTCAACTTTGCCATGTGGGATTTCACCTTTGCAACAGCTATCTTCACCTGGCTCATCATATTTACTTTCAAATATTCATTTAGAATATTTTAAGTGTCTGGATATAAATAAAAAATAACCCAAACTCCATGGTCTATTCATCTTATTCCATAATTATAAACACACAAAATTTCCAGAAAATCTTTTTCTTTAAATCTTTTCTTCCATATTTTTCTTAAGCTCCTAGCTTTCTATAGTTTCCATGAAGAATTCCCAATCTCTTAATAATATGTAAAAATGATACAATATTTAGAAATAAAAAATATCAATAAATAATTGATCAATATTAATTGATCAATAAATAATTGATATAGTTTCTGGCCTGTAGCAGGCACACCATGAAAAATATTTATATGCAGGAAATGAAAAGGGATGAGGTAGGAAAGATGGGCAGCATACCAATAATGGGAAACATCCTACATGATATGAAGAAGCTCAGATATTGCAAGCAGATTTCCATTTTAGATAAATAATTCTGGCAGCTGAGTAGAGAATACATTTGTGGGACAAGACTAGAGGCAGGGACAGTCAGGAGACTTCTTTAATAAACATGGAAATAAATGACATAAAATTCTGGGTAGTTAGAGTTCTTCATCAAAAGTCCATTAATGGGATGCATAGAATTCACAAGCCCTCTGGAATATATATATAACTCCTTGTGCTTCTGTAATATACATGTTACCATCCACTCATTTATCTTGTCAGGACAAAATGTCCAAACATATCAAAAGAACCTCAAACAGATGTACAAATTAAAGCCAAAAACATTAAGGACCACTAGTAGTGTAAAGTGTCAGATGCTACGGATTAAGAATGAAACCTTGATGAACACTGATGTTTAAGGGGCAGATAGAGGGAAAAAAGGCAAACAGGAAACTCATAAAAGTATTAAGGAGAAACTGGTAAATGAAGTGCTTTAGAATTGAAGGAAATATAAAGTTTTAAAAAGTAGATTGAGCTTAACTGTGTACAATGGAGCATGGAAGTCTAGCATAGAAAGACATTCTATTGGTGTTTAAAATTAGAATGATGCTGAGGATCTAAGGGAACAGTTTTGAAAGAACAGTGATTTACAATCAGGGAAGATACTGCTACATCGGGGACATTTGGAAATTTGAATTTGACAATCAGTGTTTTCTGATTGTCAGAGCTACTGAAATTTAATTCACAGGATCAAGGAATGCCAAACATTTTCAAAAGTGTGGAAATGTCTTGAATAAGGAAGAAATGAGCATGAAAGTCAGAATGAAGTGAGCAGGGAAATTAATGGCAGTATAGAACTGAACACAGTGGGAATATAATTATTTTGTAAAGCTAAACAAGAAAGAAGGGAAAGATATTAGACAGCAGTTAGGTGTATACTTCCTTTTTAAAATGGAGGAGATTAGATATCTATATTGACTAAGAGGGAAAGGCCCATAGAAAATGTGATACTGACAAATAATAATAACAAAACAAGGCTCTAGAGGAGATTAATGGGTGATGTGAGAATTAGCAAAAAAATAAAATTGTGATTTGAAATTAGGCAAGGAAGAATAAACTTCACCCTATGTGACAGAGGAAGGAGTCGGCCTTAGGTTTTAGAGAATGGGGTAGATGAGGAAGATCCTGCCTGATGGCACTGGTTTTCTCAACAAAATAGGACTGAAGTTCAGTGCAGTGGATGCTTCTAATGTTTCTTCTATTTACTGTTTCAGTCTCCTTTTCCCCAAAATATCTTTTTCTTATGCATAACCATTTTTAGTATTTTTAAAGAATTGTATCATAGGCTTCATGATAATTGTATTTTACATAGCCAGTCTTGATATAAATATGCAAACAATCTCTAATTTTTTATTTACTTATTAGTTTGTTTCTTTTATGAGCACATAACATAAACCCACACATTACTCTGGCACATGTTAACAGATAGGGTAGGTGGATTTCCTTTGGTGCCTTTCATTTACGTGGGTACTAAAATAATTCTACCCTTAGATCTTAAGTTAGAAGCAAAGCTGATGTGCAAAGTTCTTAGTTAAATTTATTGTATCTAAAGCATGTTTTCCAGTGTGATTTCCCTGGGCTAAAATTTTTGCCTTTCTTAATGCTTTATCAAATAAGACATGCAGTGGGAAATACCCCTGAGTCCATATTTAACTCATCAAAAGTAGAGAAAGAAAAATTGAGAACCACCAATCCTAGGGCTCTTTGCATCTCTACTACCTTCCTCTTCTGTAGAACTTCTACACTTTTCTTCTGATTGTACTCAATTTGCAGGAATGACAGAAAGAATAGTCTGGATTAGGGCAAGCAAGAGGGATTGATCTGTCAAGATATTGTAAGATAGCAGTGGCTAAACATAGCTAGGTTTCCAGTTGGAAAAGGCCAAGGTCTACACAAAGAGGATATAAAATTGGAATATGATTTTTTAAAAAACTGCTGCCTTAGTCCTGTTTAGTTGTTGTTTTGTTTTAGGTTTCTATTTGTGCTTTGATGGGTAAAATGTGTCTTGTTGCCTGAAAGATTGCTGGTTAGTGTTCCCTGAGTGTAAAATTTTGCAACCTTGCATCTCTTGGGATCTATTTACCTGGATTTCCATGAGAACATCAATAAGCAGCTGTCTCAGGCTGGCCTGCCCTAAATGTCCACTCTGAGATGAAAGGTGCAGTGTGAGGGGGCCATCTGAGAGGGGATTCCAGGATGCACTAGGGAAGTGAGGAAGTGAGAAAAGGAAGTGAAGAAGGCCAAGAAAAGGCCTAACTCATCAGGTTACTGCTGTGAGCAACTACGGCTCAATCCCCTTGGGACCTCTGTGAGACAGTGTAGACCATCCCTCAGGGTTATCCACCCAAGAAATGAAGAAACTATGTAGTTGTCCCCAACACCTTTTGTCATTGGCAAGGGGCTGCTACCAAAGTCATTAATCCCTTGGCACCTCTGACATGATCTGTGTCTGGACTGAGAGAAAGGCCTCAAGCAGCTATTTGAAGATTCTTCAAGTAGGACAACGTTGGCACATACTGGATGGAGTGCAATCATTTGCGCTTGGATGGTCATATATCTGAAATGTTTGGTGTTGTACGGCAGGTACTATGATCTCATTCTTACATTTTGCCATTCTATCTATGTAGTCATGTAGTTTTAGTTAGTCAGGTAGTCAAAAATTTATACTATTATTTATTTGGTGTTTTCCCTACAGATACGCTTTTTTAAAAACTATGAACATTACAAAAGTTCAGCTTTCAAAACAAGAAAAAATATTTCACCTGGAACAGAGACAGTAAAAATTCACCCTTTTTGTAGAGTAGGTAGTGATTATATTTTATTACCATTATTACTATCGTATGGGGGTAAGCTAAGTTGTGATTAAAATATTAATTTCAAACTTTAGACCTCAGAACTTAGCCTCAAATTGCAAAGGCAATTCTATATGTATTTTAAAACATCCAAAAATATGTCTCTGAACATATCTGTTCTAATTGACCTAAAATTATTCTTTGATTTAAATTCTAATCATCTAAACCTGCATATGCTCTACAAGAATCCAGATTATTTTAGAGGATACAAGTCTCAGGAAGTAGCCTCATTCCAAAGAAATATTTGGTAGAGTGAACTCTTTAATACTAGTGGCCATAAACACTATTAGCTCTTCTAAGTACCTAACCAAGGTGTTTGTTTTATATATAAATATGGGTGTATTTTCCATCAAAAATGTGGAATATGATTATTTTAAAGTAAATATCAGTATCTCTGTAAACTTAAGTAAACATCTAGAACACCACAGTGGAATAAGCAACAAGAATGTTTGAAGAACTTTCAAGTTAAAGAGGAAATAGGACTACTTTAGGTCAGGATAAACTATGCCCATGAACTTAGGAAGGAATAGATGGATGCTAAATCTTCTATCAGCTATATCTTTATACTTTTTAAAAGAACTGTATTCTGAAGTCCTGTAATGAAATATCTACATATTACAAACAAGCAGGTGGTGAAATGCATCTAGGAAAGCATTATATATACAGAGAGAGAGAGACAGAGAGGGTAAATTCCCAGTTCCAATGCACTTTCTTCTTAGGAGGTGATTTTGAGCAACTCTCGATCATATAACAGTCATTCTTGTCTGGTAAGTTTCAGGGTACTATTCTTTTCCCTCTATTTTCGAATGACAGGTTTAGAACAGAATGTAATATTCTAAGAGTCTGATTAATGCAGAATAGAATTATTGTCTCACTTATTCTGAATAGCCTGCTGCTTTTAAAGCTGTCACACATTATGGATGTATATAGACAGTACTTCTGACATCTCTGTTGGGAACAAAATACATGTCCTTATAGTTATCCCTTTTTTAAGATACAAAACATATATCTTAATTCAATTAGTCAATACAACTGCCATCGAAAAAGCCAACAACAAAGTGTGGTGAGCCTACTCTTAGTGCCTCATATGAACCAGTGATAAAGTAACACACATATGTCCACAGCACACCACTAAACATGTCTTTCAAAACTGACAATTAAAACCAGGTACATTGGGCCTCCCTGGTGGCGCAGTGGTTGAGAGTCCACCTGCCGATGCAGGGGATACGGGTTCGTGCCCCAGTCTGGGAGGATCCCATATGCCACGGAGCGGCTGGGCCCGTGAGCCATGGCCGCTGAGCCTGCGCATCCGGAGCCTGTGCTCCGCAACGGGAGAGGCCACAACAGTGAGAGGCCCGCGTACGGAAAAAAACAAACAAACAAACAAAAAAAAAACAGGTACATTATTTCAACCAGGTACCAATCCTCTTAGTTACTTTTACCTGTGTCCTATATTTCTCTATTATATCATGAAGGAATTAGTAAAATGCCTCTCATAAAACAAGAATGTTAAGTCTACCATATTTTCTTGCCTAAAAAGTTAGCTTGACATGATTTACATTTAGAAACCCATGCTGGTTATTTCTAATTATACTTTTCTCCTGTTTTAGATATTAGCAAAATATGCATTTTTAAACAATAAATCCTTTCAAGGTAGCATTCAAGACTGATATCAGGTCAACCAGTTAATAGTTTTATAAAAAGCATGCTCTAATGTTCTATGAAAATTAATAGGCATTTACCCATCTTGAATCCCTCAGAACTCTTAATACTTATGTCTCTTTTCTCCAACAAACACTGATGGTGGCTCAGCAGTCTTATCTGCAAGCTTCCCTGATATCTGGACATGTATTTTCTATGTTCTAGGGGACGACGTTCATGTGAAATGGCTACATGCTCTTTAAGATTTACTGTTATTTGGATCTGAGTTTCATCTTACCAATCAATATTTACTCTCATTTATCTGAAAGACACTACCTGGTTTACTTTGGAGCATTTAAGAACAGCTTCTTTGGAAAAATACCATTTAACCTACTATCTCACAGATAAGCAGTTTTTAGGTATGGTAAGTAGCGTGAAAAGAATATCCCAATAAGAAGATGCAGGGTATGTTAGGCTCTGAGATGAGATTGCATGTAACTGAATGTGCAGTGCATGAAGAACAATGTAAGGGAAGCGGCATGTCCATGAAATTAGGAAGGGAGACCAGGTAACAGACCTTGTGGACTACTAAAGATATTTCCTATCTGATGGGAAGCCATCAGATTGTTTTAAGCAGTATTCATGATTGGATTTATACTTTTGAAAGATCACCTGAATACCACCTGAAAATTGGATGAGAACGGGGGCAAGACTGGAAGCTGGGAGCACAGCTGTTGCATTAGTAAAAATTAGAAGATTAGTACAAATATGATCTCAGAATGGGTGGAGAGAAATGGATAAATTTAACTATATTGAAGAAGTATAATTTAACTATATTGAAGAACTCACTGCGAGGGTTCAGAAAGAAGAGGGTGTCAAGAATAAGATCCAAATATCTGGATTAGGCAACTGGAAGGCTAGAAGTGCCATAACCAGAAGTAATAAATATGGTGGAAGGCTATTTGTGTAGGGTAGTGCTGTGCATATTGTGTTTGAGATGATCGAGGGACATACAAAAAGAGATGAGACTCAAACAATAGAATCAATTTTTCTATAGTCTATGCAAGTGGTATTTTTGGCCATGACAATAAACATAATGCGATGTGTTGGAGAGAGCAGAGACAGAAAAAGTTGAACTTCAAGGGTATCAACAGGGGTGTTCAATTACACGGAATAATTATTACAGTGAAGGACATGTTAATTATATAACTAATGTTAATTAATGATATACTAATACTAAGATAAAAATCTATAGGCAGTTTTTAATTAACAAAATGAAAATCAGTTATCTTTTTGGTATCTACCGTTACAGCCTAAATGTGATAATGTGGCTGTCTGACTGTTTACAAGAAGTTCCATGTAAGATACTGTGTAACCTACTCCTTACATTTAAAAATACATTGTCATGAGGCTTCCCTGGTGGCCCAGTGGTTGAGAGTCTGCCTGCCGATGCAGGGGACACAGGTTTGTGCCCCAGTCTGGGAAGATCCCACATGCCGCAGAGCAGCTGGGCCCGTGAGCCATGGCCGCTGGGCCTGCACGTCCGGAGCCTGTGCTCCACAACGGGAGAGGCCACGACAGTGAGAGCCCATGTACACACACACACACACACACACAATAAATAAATAAATTATCATGAACTTTCTCTGTCAATAAATACAGAACTATAGTATTATTTTTATAAGTCTATAATTTTTCTTTTGAGAGCTATATCATACTTTATCAAATTTCCTAAACATCTTGGCTATTCATAGTTTTCATTTTAAAAAAGATTGTGATGAACACCTTTATACATCCACCTTTTTGCCCTTGTTTAATTATGTTCTTTTTGTCATTAAAAATCTTTTAAATGTATCAGTGTGGCCCATCAAAAAGTGTTCCAATTAGCATTTCTACCAACCATGTATAAATATGCTACTGTACATATTTTACCAAACCTGGGTTTTAACTTTCATTTTACTATTGCCAACTAACTAAAATTTGAGTTCTCTTTAGTTTGCATTACTTTCATTTTTAATAAGGCTAAGCAGTTGTTTCATCTATTTACAGATATTAGTATGTTTTCCAATTGCCTGAATGGTTCTTGTAGTGGTCATTAGAGGTGCTAAGAAATTGTCTAGCTCCTTCTAGGCATACACTGTACACACTGACTCCTGGGGAGCTAAGCTGGGCCTTGTGTGGCACTTTGGTCAATTAACTATGAACAGAAGAAATGTCACTACCAGGCAGAAGCTTTTAGAGACAGTTTGTGATTCACTGTGTTGCCTTCCTCCTGCCCTGGTGATCATGGGATTGTGGGTCACATGGAACCTCTGTCAGTTTGAGTTCATGAGTGACCATAATAAACAACTCCACCCCCCCACCCCACCACTGGCCTACCAATAATAAATAGGTAATAGAAAGGAAAATAAACGTCAATGTATTATCACACTGGGATTAAGGAGTTGTTCATTCCTGCATCATAATGTAGTTTATATTAATTTGTATTTCTTTCTGTTTTCAGCTATGGATTTCATTTTTATTACTGATTTGTAAGAGTTCCTTTTCATATGTTAAAGTATTTTTATTTGTATTTTGTTTATATCATTATTATTTTAATGCAGAAATTCTCAAAACATTATTTTTTCATTAGGAGATCTGACCTTAAGATTCTTGGAGGCCTTCACTCTACTAAAATATTCAATCTAGAACTAGCAAATATCCAATTCTGTGTATTTAAATTTTCAATACACTAAGTTATACTGGAATAAGGTATGAGAGAAAATAACTATTTCTACTGCAGCTATGTTATTTGTTAAATAAAATATTTCTTCAAAGAATTAGACATGCCAAATATTCACATCATAAATTCTCACATATACTTGGGTCTATTTCTCCACTTTTCTAGACTGATCTATCAGTGTATGAAACAAGCACCATAGGTTTTTATTTTTAACTATTTTTTTTACAGTGTATTAGATTTACCATAAACTTGAGAGGGAGGCACAGAGATTTCCTATATACCCCCTGCCCCACACATGCATAGACTCTCCCATTGTCAACATCTCCACCAGATGGTATGCTTGCTTCAACAGATAAACCTACACATAAACCTACACATCGTAGTCACCCAAAGTCCACAGTTTACAGTTCACTCTTGTATACATTATATGGGTCTGATAAATATAATGACATGAATCACTCATTAGCATATCATATAGAGAACTTTCACTGCCCTAAAAATCCTCTGTACTCTGCCTAATCATCCCTCCCACCAAGCTCCTTCAACAACTGATCTTTTTCCTATCTCCACAGTTTTGCATTTTCCAAGATGTCATGTAGTTGGAACCATACAGCATGAAGGCTTTTCAGATTGGTTTATTTCATTGAGTAATATACATTTGTTTCCTCCATGTCTATTCATAACTTGATAGCTTATTTCTTTGTAGTGCTGAGTAATATTCCATTGTCTAGACATACCATAGTTTATCCATTCATCTTCCAAAGAACATCTTGGTTACTTCCACGTTTTGTCAATTATGAATAAAACTTCTATAAACATCTGTGTGCAGGTTTCTGTGTGGATTTAAATATCAAGGAACATGACAGCTCCTTTGGGTAAATTTCAAGGAACATGACAGTTGGAGCATACAGTAAGACTATATTTAGTTTTGTAAGAAAACACCAAACTGTCTTCCAAAGTGGCCATACCATTTTGCATTCCCATCAGCAAGTGAGTGATACGTTGCTCCACATCTTCTATAGCAGTGCATGTTGTCAGTGTTCTTGATTCTGGCTGTTCTAATAGATGTGTTGTAGTATTTTAATTGTTGTTTTAATTTGCATTTCTATGAAGACGTATGATGTGAATCATTTTTTCATGTTTATTTGGCATCTGTTTATCTTCTTTGGTGAGATCTCTTTAAGGTCTTGGTCCATGTTTTAAATGGGTTGCTTTCCTATTCTTAAGTTTTAAGTGTTATTTTTATATTTCAGATTTATCAGATGTGTCTTTTACAATATTTTCTCCCATTTTGTAACTTGTCTTCTAAGACTTCTAACAAGTCTCTTGATACTGTCTTTCACAGAGTAGTTTTTAATTTTAATGAGGTCCAGCTTATTAATTATTTCTTTCATGGATCATGCTTTGGTGTCTTTTCTTAAAAGTCATCACCATACCCAAGGTCATCTAAATTTTTTCCTATGTTATCTTCTAGGATTTTTATAGTTCTGCATTTTATATTTTTAGTTAATTTTTGTGAAGGATGTATGGTCTGTGTCTAGATTCATTTTTCTGGATGTTGACATCCAGTTTTACCAGCACCATTTGTTGAAGAGAGTATCTTTGCTCCATTGTATTGCCTTTGCTCCTGTCAAAGGTCAGTTGACTATATTTATGGGGATCTATTTCTGGGTTCTCTATGCTATTCAGTTGATCTATTTGTCTAACCTTTTATCAATACCACATTGTCCTGATCACTCTAGTTTTATAGTAAGTCTTGAAGTCAGGTAGTGTCAGTCTTCCAACTCTGTTCTTCTCCTTCAATATTGTGTTGGCTTTTCTGAGTCTTTTGCCTCTCCATATAAACTTTAGAAAAAGTTGTAGATATCCATAAAATAACTTGCTGGGATTTAGATGGAGATTGTATGGAACCTATAAATTGAGTTGGGAAGGGCTGACATTTTGGTAATATTGATTGAGTCTTCCTATCCATGAATGTGGATTATCTTTCAATTTATTTATTTCACCTTATTTGATTTTGTTCACGAGAGCCTTGTAGTTTTCCTCATAGAGATCTTGTTTTTTTAATTAAATTTATACCTAAGAATTTACATTTGGGAGGTGGTAATGTAAATGGTATTGCATTTTTAATTCTAAATTCCACTTGTTAATTATTGGTAGATAGGTATGCAACTGACTTTTTTTTTTTTTTTTTTTTTTTTTTTTTTTTTTTTTTGCGGTATGCGGGCCTCTCACTGTTGTGGCCTCCCCCGTTGCGGAGCACAGGCTCCGGATGCGCAGGCCCAGCGGCCATGGCTCACGGGCCCAGCCGCTCCGCGGCATATGGGATCCTCCCAGACCGGGGCACGAACCCGTATCCCCTGCATCGGCAGGCGGACTCCCAACCACTGCGCCACGAGGGAGGCCCGCAACTGACTTTTTTATATTAATCTTGTATCCTGCAATCTTCCTCTAATTGCTTCTTAAAGAGTTTTTTGGTCAATGCTTCTGGATTTTCTACATAATCACCAATAGATGATTATAATAGCTGTGAATAAAGACAATTTTATGTCTTTCTACCCAATCTGTATACATTCTATTTTCTTTTCTTGCCTTAGTCCATTAACAAGGACTTCTAGTACAGCTTTGAAAAGTAGTGATGAGAGGGGACATCCTCACCGTGTACCTCATCTTACTGAGTTTTTAATCATGAGTGATTATTGGGTTTTGTCAAACGATGTTTCTACATTTATTAATTTAATCATTTAATTTTTCATTTTTAGTATGGTGATATAATGGATTACATTAACTGATTTTCAAATGCTGAACCAGCCTTACACACCTAAGATAACTCCCATTGGGCCATAGTGTATAATTCCTTTTATGTTTTCTTTGGATTTGATTTGGTAATAATTTGTTGAGGATTTTTACATCTATGTTCACAACAGATACTGGTCTGTAATTTTCCTTTCTTGTAATGTCTTTGTCTGGCTTTTGTATTAGGTCATGCTGGCCTCATAGAATGAGTTAAGAAGTAGTCTCTCTGCTTCTATCTTCTGAAAGAGATTGTAGTCTTAGTTATAATTTTTTTCAAACAGGTTTACTGAGGTATATTTACATACCATAAAATTCACCCATGTAATGTATACAATTTAATCATTTTTAGTATATTTATAGTCTTGTGTGATCATCACCATCTTCCTTCTCCTCTTTATCCCATCACTCCACCCTGCACTCTTCTAACTAGTATTTAATTCTTCCCAAATAAAATTGGTTTGTGGAGGACACATGCATTAGTTTGCTAGGGCTTCCATAACAAAATACTACAGACTGGGTTGTTTAAACAACAGAAATGTATCCTCTCACAGTTCTGGAGGCCAGAAGTCCAAGATGATGTTGTTGCCAGGATTGGTTTCTTCTGAGGTCTCTGTCCTTGGTTTACAGTAAGCCACATTCTCACTGCCCTCACGGGGCCAATAAAACTCTATGCGCATAAATCCCTGGCAACTCTTGTTAATTGAAATTTACTCTTCTTGGGCTTCCCTGGTGGCACAGTGGTTGAGAGTCCGCCTGCCGATGCAGGGGATACGGGTTCGTGCCCCGGTCTGGAAGGATCCCATATGCCGCGGAGCGGCTGGGCCTGTGAGCCATGGCCGCTGGGCCTGCGCATCCGGAGCCTGTGCTCCGCAACGGGGGAGGCCACAACAGTGAGAGGCCCGCATACCGCAAAAAAAAAAAAAAAAAAAAAACTCAAAATGGATTAAAGACCTAAATGTAAGGCCAGACACTATTAATGTCTTAGAGGAAAACATAGGTAGAACACTCTATGACATAAATCACAGCAAGATCCTTTTTGACCCACCTCCTAGAGAAATGGAAATTAAATAAAAAATAAAATAAACAAATGGGACCTAATGAAATTTAAAAGCTTTTGCACAGCAAAGGAAACCATAAACAACATGAAAAGACAACCCTTGGAATGGGAGAAAATATTTGCAAATGAAGCAACTGACAAAGGATTAATCTCCAAAATTTACAAGCTGCTCATGAAGCTCAATATCATAAAAGCAAACAACACAATCCAAAAATGGGCAGAAGACCTAAAGAGACATTTCTCCAAAGAAGATATACAGATTGCCAATAAACACATGAAATAATGCTCAACATCATTAATCATTAGAAAACTACAATGAGATATCATCTCACACCAGCCAGAATGACCATCATCAAAAATTCTACAAATAATAAAGCTGGAGAGGGTGTGGAGAAAAGGGAACCCTCTTGCACTGTTGCTGGGAATGTAAGTTGATACAGCCACTATGGAGGACAGTATAGAGCTTCCTTAAAAATCTAAAAATAGAACTACCATACAACCCAGCAATCCCACTACTGGGCATATACCCTGAGAAAACCATAATTCAAAAAAGTCATGTACCACAATATTTATTGCAACTCTATTTACAATAGCCAGGACATGGAAGCAACCTAAGTGTCCATCAACAGATGAATGGATAAAGAAGATGTGGCACATATATACCATGGAATATTGCTCAGCCATAAAAAGAAACAAAATTGAGTCATTTGTAATGAGGCGGATGGACCTAGAATCTGTCATACAGATTGAAGTAAGTCAGAAAGAGAAAAAGAAATACTGTATGCTAACACATATATATATATGGAATCTAAGGGAAAAAAAAAGATCATGAAGAACATAGGGGCAAGACAAGTATAAAGATGCAGACCTACTAGAGAATGGACTTGAGGATATGGGGAGGGGGAAAGGTAAGCTGAGACTAAGTGAGAGAGTGGCATGGACACATATATACTACTGAATATAAAATAGATAGCTAGTGGGAAGCAGCCGCATAGCACAGGGAGATCAGCTTGGTGCTTTGTGATCACCTAGAGGGGTGGGATAGGGAGGGTGGGAGGGAGGGAGTTGCAAGAGAGAAGAGATATGGGGATATATGTATATGTATAACTGATTCACTTTGTTATAAAGCAGAGACTAACACACCATTGTAAAGCAATTATACTCCAAAAAAATGTTAAAAAAACAAAGAAACAGGGCTTCCCTGGTTGCGCAGTGGTTGAGAATCTGCCTGCTAATGAAGGGGACACGGGTTTGAGCCCTGGTCTGGGAGGATCCCACATGCTGCAGAGCAACTAGGCCCGTGAGCCACAACTACTGAGCCTGCACGTCTGGAGCCTGTGCTCCACAACAAGAGAGGCCACAACAGTGAGAGGCCCACCCACCGTGACGAAGAGTGACCCCCACTTGCCACAACTAGAGAAAGCCCTCGCACAGAAATGAAGACCCAACACAGCAAAAAAAAATTAATTAATTAATTGATAAACTCCTACCCCCAACATCTTCTAAAAAAAAAAAAAAGCAAAAATACTGTCACTGTTTGCAGATGACATGATGCTACACATAGAAAATCCTAAAGATGCTACCAGAAAACTACTAGAGCTCACCAATGAATTAGGTAAAGTTGCAGGATACAAAGTTAATACACAGAAAGCTCTTGCATTCCTATATACTAACAGCAAAAGTTCAGAAAGAGAAATTAAGGAAACAATCCCATTTATCATTGCATCAAAAAAAAATAGATAGGAATAAACCTACCTAAGGAGGCAAAAACCTGTACTCAGAAAACTATAAGGTACTGATGAAAATAATCAAAGATGACACAATCAGATGGAGAGATATACCATGTTCTTGGATAGGAAGAATCAATATTGTGAAAATGACGATACTACCCAAAACAATCTACAGATTTAGTGCAATCCCTATCAAATTGACAATGGCATTTTTTACAGAACTAGAACAAAAAATTTCACAAATTGTATGGAACCACAAATGACCCCAAATAGCCAAAGCAACCTTGAGAAAGAAAAAATGCAGCAAGAGGAATCAGGCTCCCTGACATCAGATTATACTACAAAGCTACAGTAATCAAAACAGTATGGTACTGGAACAAAAAGGGAAATATAGATCAATGGAACAGAATAGAAAATCCAGAGATAAACGCATTCACCTATGGCCACCTCATCTATGACAAAGGAGGCATGAATATACAATGGAGAAAAGGCAGTCTCTTCAATAAGTGGTGCTGGGAAAACTGGACAGCTACATGTAAAAGAGTGAAATTAGAACACCTCCTAACAGCATACACAAAAAGAAACTCAGAGTGGATTAAAGACCTAAATGTAAGGCCAGAAACTATAAAACTCTTAGAAGAAAACATAGGCAGAACATTATTTGACATAAATTTCAGCAAGATCTTTTTTGATCTATCTCCTAGAGTAATGAAAATAGCAGAAATAAACAAATGGGTCTAATTAGACTTAAAAGCTTTTGCACATCAAAGGAAACCATAAACAAAACAAAAAGACAACCCTCAGAATGGGAGAAAATATTTGCAAATGAAGCAACTGACAAGGGATTAATCTCCAACATATAGAAACAGCTCATGCCACTCAATATCAAAAAAATATACAACCCAATCAAAAAATGGGTGGAAGATCTAAATAGACATTTCTCCAAAGAAGACATACAGATGGCCAAACAGCACATGAAAAGATGCTCAACATCACTAATTATTAAAGAAATTCAAATCAAAACTATGATGTGTCACCTCACACTAGTCAGAATGACCATCATCAAAAAATCTACAAACAGTAAATACTGGAGAGGGTGTGGAGAAAAGGGAACCCTCCTACCCTTTTGGTGGGAATGTAAATTGGTACAACCATTGTAGAGAACAGTATGGAGGTTCCTCAAAAAACTAAAAATAAAGCTACCATTTGACTCAGCAATCCCACTCTTTGGCATATACCCAGAGAAAACCATAATTTGAAAAGATGCATGCACCCCAGCGTTCATTGTAGCACTATTTACAATAGCCAAGACATGAAAACAATAAATGTCTATCAACAGAGGAATGGATAAAGAAGTTGTACATATATACAATGGACTATTACTCAGTCATAAAAAAGAACAAAATAATGCCATTTGCATCAACATGGGTGACCTAGAGACTGTCATAGAGTGAAGTAAGTCAGACAGAGAAAGACAAATATCATATGATATCTCTTATATGTAGAATCTACAAAAAGGGTACAACTGAACTTATTTACAAAACAGAAGTAGAATCACAGATGTAGAAAACAAACTTATGGTTACCAGTGAGTAAGTGGGGAGATATAAATTGGGAGACTGGGATTGACATATAGACACTACTATATAAAAAATAGATAACTAACAAGGTCCTACTGTATAGCACAGGGAACTCAACACACTGTAATGGCCTATATGGGTAAAGAATCTAAAAAAGAGTGGATGTATGTATATGTATATGTATAACTGATTCACTTTGCTGTACATCTGAAACTAACACAACATTGTAAATCAGCTATACTCCAATAAAAATTAAAATTAGAAAAAAGGAAACTCCCTCTTACCATGCAGCATCTATGGTGCAGTGTCCTCTCTCTTTTCCCTTCCTAGTTTATCCTTTCCCTCTCCAGGCTCTCACATCTCCAACCTTTCTCTCACTGTACTGATTTTGGTTTTGGAGAGTCAATTTTGCATTATTTCTTCCATCCTATTCAGAAACTCATCTTCCCTTCAGTTTCCATATTTGTGAGCCAGCAAAGGATACTCAGATGGGGGTCTGGTAGTAATTATGTTGATGAAGTAATGAAACCAGTACCTGTTTTTTCTGGGTCTCTACCACATCTCTGTTCTCAGATATTCCAAATTCATACTTCTCCCCTTGAAAATTATCATGTAACTTCTCCTTTATTTGACCCACAAGGCAAAATTGCATGGCTACTACCCTCAAAGAGTCATTGATTATTATGAATTAATACTTCCCAGAAAAAGAAAAAAGTCCTCTGAAGTTTTTAAACTTTCCTCATTATCTCACAGTTTCCAAAATCTCTCCCTAAATTCTTAGGTCATCCGAAGTTGTACCTTGGATGACCAATGTCCCAAACACCTAAACAAAACAAAACTTTGAAGAAATCACTGCTTGCTGCCTGTTTTCTCAGCTATTCCTTACTTCACTAAGTCTTGCCTTTAAGTAACTAATTTATAAATAGATTTTAAAAGAAGAAAATAAAAAGGTTTAAAGCTTCCCTTACATGCTTTTTTCAACTTGGAAGTATGGCTTATACATAAGTTTCTACAGACTTGATTCACATTCCTGTAAAATATATCCTCTATTACAATGCTTTCACTTTACTGTCAATGTCTCTTATCTACAAAGTAATTAATTGTTATCCTTAAAAAAAAGTAAAGGGGGCACATGCACAAAAACTCCATTTATGTGTCAACATGTGTGAAGTGACCAAAAGAAAGCTGTCTCCTAAATCATAATTACACCTTTCACAAGTATTTCCAAATTGACTACCATAATTCAGCATGGGGCTAAGCACAGCACTGTGCCCCTGTAGCAGAGAGGCACAGTTTATCTCCTCTGCACCAGCCCCTATTCAAGGGTTAAGAAAAATGACAAGTCTAGACATCTATGACAATGCTAACTTTTTCAAATATCAGCAGACACATTCATATGCAGATACAAAATTTTTTGTATAATGATTAAGCATAGGGTTCTCCACTGGTTAAGGGCCCCCAGCCTTTGACTAGTGAATTTGGTGATGTTCCCACTGTAAGAGGCTACATTTTTATGCACAAGTGCACACCCCAAGGAGTTATATTTACACTCGACTATTGAGATCTCTTCCTATTAAAAATGCTTTACAACATAAGACCTACAAAAGGACAGTCACAAGACCATATGTACACTTATCTAGCCCTCAGATTGGTTCCTCTTCAGTGATTACACTTCGTGCATCTGTCAGTTATTCTTGTCTATGGAGTTGCCTAGTCCCGTGAGTTTAGAAGTTTGCACTACGTTGCCTCAACTTCCCAAGAACAATCGATCCTAGGGATTCAAAGACTTTGGAGATGGCCCAATCTGAAGTAAGCAAGATTTTTTTTCTACCTCTTCCCAAAAATGTTCTACTAAGCAGATCTTCCTTAAATCTGCCAAAAATAGCAGTATGTTTGGTAAGCTAGTATTTTCTTATCTTATAAATTACATTGTATCTTTTAAAAAGTGAGAGAAAGAGAAAATATCCCACTTCCCATAAGTCACTGGTCATTGGATGCTGCTTAATTCCACTTTGTTCAGTTCCATCAGGGTTTCTTCTTTTTTCAATTAGGTAAGGCTATAGCTGTGACTCTTTCAGGACACTGCGAAAGAAGCTGCTACTCAAAGGTCTTTTACAGTGATACTATGTTAAAAGAGGGATGCATAATGCACAAAGAACTCAAATAATTCTCAAACCCTAGAAAGTGCCAACATTTCTGAGAGGGTCGCAGGATAATATGGAAAGTGCCTTGTCTGGGGGGGGATGATAAATGTAATGATTAATCACTTACAGTGTCCTGTTAAGAAGGGGCGTCTGTGTGTGATAATCCTGATAGCATCTTTTTTCTTTACACCAAGGGTTCTTTGCTTTTCCCTATTCCTGGTGTCTGAGGAGGTCAAACTCTGGTGACTAAGTAATTCATTTCAGCACTAAAAGCCTGCATGTGAAAGGCTAACACAAAGCTCTTACAAGTGTTACCATTGTGGAACTAGGAGCAAATATACAAGAACAGACACAGCTCCACAGCATATAAAGAAAACATTAAATATTCTGAAGAAAGCAAACCGGAATTGTAAGTAATATTCATTCATGGCAAATGGGTTTAGATACATTTTTTTTTATATTAACATTTACAGAACAGACTGACTTCATAAATTGACTTTGGAAATTAATAAAAAAGTTGTTTGTAACTGGATTATCTTGGGGCATATTTTTTGATTATAACCAATATACAGAAAAAAAAAACCATCCTGGAGTCCTCTTTTTAAACAGTCTATTCTCTGACCATAGGCTAAACCTCTAGTTCTAATCATTTACCAATATAAACAGCAAGGCCCATGACATGGATATAAGTTAATCCACCAAGGCACAGCTCACTGCCCCTTATGAGCATGGACCCTGCTCAGCTCTAAGAGGAAGGAGGTAAAGGGGATCCTTAGCCTTGAGAAGTCCACAAGTCCTGGAGACAAGAAACTGTACATTAACAGATGTTCACAGTGCATGCATTGTGGTAAGTGTGACAACATAAGTAAGCACAGGGGCCAATGTGGGAACTAAAAAAGGTAAATCCTCTCTTTTCAGTCAAAATTGCTTTAACATCACAGCACCAACGGGCCTCTGGGTGTTCACTTGTGACATCCAGAAGAATCTTACCCCTTCATCCCTGCCTCTCCCTCCCTCTGCACATGTTAATTCACCAATGTCTTAAATCATTTTCAGACCCTCTGAGGAGCCTTTGCTTACTCTGGAGTCCTGCACTGGGGCTACCTTCTATGCTTCCAACCCCCTGCAGCTCACCTGCGGTCTACACTGTGCTGTAGGGTCTGCTGACCTGTCTACTTCCCAAGCAGAAAGCTCTTTCAAGGAAAAGTGAGTATTTAAAAACCAAGTATTACTACCGGTATTTGTAGTTCTACTGTCTAGCATAGTACACGGCAAAAGTAATTTTCTCGACAAATATTTATTAAATACATTAACTTATGGGGAATATAACTGATATAATACAAATAAAGCACTTTCTAAGAATTCAACAAACATCGGTTCTTGTAAAGCTAAGTATAACATGGTGCAGCATGTAAGAACTTACTGAATAAGTAATAGTAAAAAAAGATTAAAAACATAACCTCCATTAGAGGTACGCCAGAAACACTGTGATAAAGGCTACCTACCACCAGCACTTCCATCCCTACAGGCCTGTTGAGTTAGATAAAGCTGTGTTCTAAGCTTTTACATCTAACATGTCCTAGCACTTATGGTGAGCAATCTATCTAACTCAACTGAATTCAATTTTTCTCTTTCACATGTAAAGTGAAGTTATAGTGTTTACATCATAAATTGTTAAAAAGACTGAATGAGACAAAAGATGAGAAACATTTAGCTCTGTGGCTGGCATGCAGTCCATCCTGAATCCACACTAATCTTCCTTTCTCCACTCCATATCCATGGTAAAAACAGCTCCCCCCCAAAACAAACAAACAAACAAACAAACAAAAAACAGCTCCCACCTGGGGTCGAGGCAGCATCTTCAACCGCTGCCTAGAAAAGGGGAAACAGTACATTCAATCCAGCTATGCTGTGCTGCTTCATTTGAGGCTCACTTCCAGGCTCACATGTAGGAGAGTAAATGTGGCTGGTCAGCAATAGCCCTGGTGATATGTGTGCTGCCACCATGTGGCAGCTGTTACAGAGATCATGCTTGGAAGATGTTTAAAAAATCTTTAGAAATTATAGCACACATCGGGAGCTTGTTTACCACAGTCTAGAAGTTGTGTTAAATGTTTGATATGCCTTTTCTCATTTAATTTATAACAAAAGAAAAGAAAAGAAAAGCCTGTGAGGTTGGTGCTACTTTTTCCCTGTCTTAGAGATGGGCACAGGTCACTGACATGGGAAGGACAGCCCTTTGCCTGCATCTGTACTAGAGCGATACTTGCATTCCGAGCAGTCCCATTTCAGTACCTAAACACCAAACTATAAGCTGTCCTTTCTTTCCAAATGATGTTCCACTAAAGATTGAAATCTGAATCATTTAGAAAAGTATTTGCTCTAAATGAACAATTTTCAAAGCACCCAAATAAAAAATGTTGGTTCCTCTTTCTTCACTTACTTGGGTATTTTGCTTCAGTGTATAAGCTGCTTTTCTCACAAGGAGTTTGTTAGTCCTTTAGGATCTAGGGCTGGTCGTAGAAGTCTTTCTATTCCCAGAACCCAGTTTTGTTTTTTGTCTTTTTTTAATAAAGGAGACATCAAATCAGTATGTTAATTATTTTAATTTATAGTTCTGTAAGCAACTGACAGATCTCTATCTTAGTCTTACATCAGATAAAGATAATACATCTTTATAATTCATGCTTGGTCTTAATTTGGTCTCAATTTTCCTAGAACAATTTTTCAGCTTCACTGCGTAACTTTCATTCTGTCCCCATCCCCCGTCCCCTGCAGTGATTTCACCTGCATCTTGCCTTACAGGGCAGCAGGGGAGGGAAGGGAGCACAGATGGGCTCTGGACTCAGACCCTCACATTCTGGTTTAGCTACACAGTGTTGATGGAATCCCAAGATACTTAATTAATTTCCCTTAGCCTGGGTTTTCTCATCTCTAAATCGGGTCTAAGAACTTACTCTCTTAACACAACATTATAAATCAACTCTACTTCCATTAAAAAAATACTAATAGCTAAAATTTAAAAAAAGAATAGAACTTGGGCTTCCCTGGTGGCGCAGTGGTTGAGAGTCCGCCTGTCGATGCAGGGGACACAGGTTCATGCCCCGGTCTGGGAAGATCCCACATGCCGCAGAGCGGCTGGGCCCGTGAGCCATGGCTGCTGAGCCTGTGCGTCCGGAGCCTGTGCTCCGCAACGGGAGAGGCCATAACAGTGAAAGGCCCACATACCGAAAAAAAAAAAAAAAAAAAAAGAACTTACTATGTCAGACTTGCCCCCTTATTATACAGTCAATAGATACTTTCCCTTCATCTAGCACACAAAAAAACCAAATAGAATTCACATACTGCTTCATAAAACCCATCTATTTCTATGTCTCACAATCACAGTCCCAGAATTAATCTTTTTCTCTCTGGGAATATTACTGAAATACTGCTTTTAAAAAAAATAAACAATAGGGTTGCTTCTAGATTTAAGATTTTCTTCTTCAGTGATGAATAGGGCTTCCTTAGAAATTGTCTTAAACAAGAAGAAAAAGATTTCTAAGATTATAGAAAAGAAAAATGCTATTTGGTCTTCTCTAGGCCTATAAAATCTAAGATGAACAATGACACACATCTTGGAGACAAAAGTCATCTAAACAAACACTGAAGAAAGTGACAGAAGAACATTCATGTCGATGGGGGGAGAACTGAAGTCCCTGTTAACACAAGAAGATGGTTTGTGCATGTGCATGCATATATTTAAAATATATCAAATATATTTTATGCCACAAATATTAATCCTATGGGTAAAAAGAAGAGATGAAAACTGTGTACAACTGTATAGAGCAGCTAATATAAATATGTAGACTGGAGCCAAGTGCCTGGGTTTGAGACCTACGTCCATATCTCGATAGCTATGTGATTAGGCAACGTATTTTCCTTCTCTATGCTTTGTGTCCTCATCTGTTAAATGGGAATAATAATAAGACTTATCACATGGGATTTCTGTGAGACTTAATTCAGACAACACAAGTTAAAGCAGTTAGCACAGTGCCTGGCACTCAATAAGAATTCACTAAACGTTAGTTCTCATGCGTATTAAAAGGAGTTGAGTATCTTGGTTTAGAAAGGCATTATTTTATTTACTTAATAATCTGTTGACTCCCAAGAAAATATATAAATGACAAAAAAACTCTTCTTAGTGTGATATACGACTACTCACTTAATCAAGTTATTTAAAAAGTCAAAGATGTAGCATTTTCATCGGACACCTACATCTAAAATATAATTAGAAATGATGATGGAAAATCCATAATCAAGTCCTGACCTCAGTTACTCTCTGTAGTCACTGATTCCTTTGCCATCTCCCTGCTTGCACAGAATGGCTGTGGGTGGTACCGGGGCTGTCCTCCACATGTTACTTCTGGGGAATGACATGTGCATAACAAGCAACCTCAAGGAATGTAACTCAGATCTGAGATAAACAAATTAATATTTTCAGCCCACAACAAGTTATTTAAACTGCATATTTAGAGCCCATGAACATAGCAGGATAAAAGTAAAAAGCCCTGGGTCTACCCAGTAGCATGGGGCTTGGGCTCACTAGGGATTATGTATGTGAATGAAGGGCTTGGCAGGGAAACACTGGATTGGGAAACGGGATTTCACAGTTTATAGCACACTCGATACGATATACATTAAACTTCACATTTTAAGGTCCTGTCTCAAAGATGAGTTTCACTCTTTTACAAGTCTTAAATTCATTACCACAAACTATGAATAAACTAAACATTAGGGGATTACCTGCTTAGTGTTTTAAACAGAACACAATGAAATTTCAAATCCAAATTTGCTTGTACAATTCTACAGCTGAGCAAATGATGAAAGTCCTTAATGCCTGTTTATTGTTTGAAAAAATCTGCTTAGTAATAAAAAATGAGTATAGAGAGTCATATTTTGTGAGTCCATGTATAGTTCATCTCAAATAGCAAAAGAGCACTTTCTTTTTGCATTGTCCTATGGTTGGTGCTGTGATAAAATCGTAATGCAAGGCTCTGAGAAAAGCACAGGATAAGAATTACACACAATTCTGTGTTTACCTTATTTAATCCTCACAATAGCCAATGAGATAGATATTCTCCCTTTTCTTTTAATTGAAATATAGTTTAGTTACAATATTATATTAGTTTTGGATATAGAGCATGTAATTTGACATCCTATAGATTATACTGCATAAAAAGTTACTATGAAATATTGACTAAATTCCCCATGCTGAACATTGCATCCTTGGAATTTATTTGTTCTTCTTAATCCCCTTAACCAATTTCCATCGCCACTCCCCCCGCCCCACTCTGGTAAACACTAGTTTGTTCTCTGTTATCTTGTGCATCTGTTTCTGTTTTGTTATAGTTGTTTGTTTTATTTTTTAGATTCCACACATAAGTGAAGACATTACAGTTCCCCTTTTTAAAAGAGGATGCGTTTAAAGAGAAGTGATGTAAATGTTCATTCTAATATTTATTTTTGTTGATACTATTTTAAAACATGGGAGAAATTAATAAAAAATGATTGGTGTTTTCTCCAAGGGCCACACTTACATCACAACGTGCTGGGCAGAGCGTCCGGGAACTGAGAGCAGCTGCTGTCACACCCACTCAGCCCTCCTTTGGCACAACCACAACCAGTCCTCTTGAACCATGACGATAGGCTCAGGGAGATTCTTTTGCAATCAACAGAAGTACTCCACCCAGACTGTACCTGAAGCATTGATACCATAACTTTACAGGCAACAACCTCAAATTTCTCCCAGGCATCGTGCTTCATCATATCCCCACCCGACTGCCCTCAAGTCACAAAACAGACCTTTCTTAAGGAGTTTGGGGTACAAGAGTCCTGAGCATTTGGCTTCTTTTTTCCCTAGCAGAAGTTTCTTTTATCACTGGGTTGGTCATCTTGGTGGTAAAATGACCACAGCACTTCTTGGACAAGACAAAATGGGTGAAGCCAAGTAGGCACTGAGAGGCTGCATCAGAGACTTTTGCACGGTCAAGTGCAAGGTCAGGGACGTTTGGCAGAGAGGTGAGACGTACATGCCTGGGCTCCAGGACACGCCACCCCTCACAGCACTGGAATTCTGCCTGTGTTCCCTCCTGCTATTGTCCTCTCCCATTCCCATTTTCTCCTGCCTTATTTCATCTGTTGCATTGTTTTCTAACCTAGGTCTGAATAGAAGAAAAGGGGAATGAAAAACCCTGAAACTATTTCACCAAAGTGACCTTATAGGAATTCTAGCCAGAATATTTTGAGAATATATCAAAATTTAATTTAAAAATAGCAAATACAAGCCCTGGTGTTTAGCCTGTATATTAAAAAGAAGCAGGGTTCTGACCTACATATTCTTTCAATCTCTGCTAATTTTCTCTTTGTAGAAGGTTCATTTCTTAGTATCCCCTCAGTTTCTCCTATCCATCTTAATAAGTGAAGTAAAACAAAGACAAAAAATGGAATTAAGGGTTCATATGAAAGGGGTTAAAATAAGATCATGGGAACAAAAAACATAAAATGGTAAGAGTATCAAAAATAATGTTGAGGAGAAGAATGTCAAAGAAGGTTCACTGTTTTAAAAGTACAAGACCACACACCTTTATTTTATTTCTATTTTGGTTATATATCCACACAAACTTTGAGTTTTGAGGATTAATCATGCCACAGATACACAAGAGATAGAAGCAGGATGATGGAAGGATTCAAGGGAAAGTGAACTATTCAAATCATACAAGAAGTAGCATGGAGACTGGATTTAGGCAGTGGAGAAACTCTGAAAGTCCTTATGCAGGAGAATTACACTGTCTAAAAATACTTACTCAAACTCCTTTGTGAAGAATACATCAGAAAGTGAAAGACTGAATTCTGCAAAACACATGAGAAGACTCTTGTAGAAATGGATGTCAAGGCTGACAGTAGCCTGGAAGAAGGGGCAGTAGTGGGGCTGGGGAAACATGAATGTACTTGAACTGTGTTTAGGAGGTAAGAATATACAAGATTTGGTGACTGGAAAGTCAAAGCAAGAGTCGAAGATGTTACCCAAATTTCTATCTTTGTAACAAGGAGGATGGGTGTGTCATTCATTGAAACAGAAGCAAAAGAGTGAGAGCAGGTTCTAATGAAAAGAATAGTTTTTGTCTTGCTGAGGTTGAGTTGCCTCCGGAATATTCAGGTGAAGCTGTCAAATAATGAATACATAAATCTGGAGATCAAGAAAAGATATCTGATGAAGTTAAGGATTGGGAGTCATCAGTAAAAGCATGGGTCTGATGATTGTGGGACAGGAAACTGTCAGAGAACAGGATGGAGCCATAGAGGGGACCTGGGTGGAGACCACAAGGTCTGCATGTCCTGTCTCATTTGCAGACTTCAAGGCCACTAGGTCTGGATCTCTTCCCTACAGTGCCCAGAGTAGCAAAATGCACATGCATCATTTTATTCAGCTTCATTGCTAAGCTATTATTTTTCCTTAATACAATAACACTGTTCACATAATAGAAAACAATTTTCCTCATATGGTTGCTTTTAGAAGCACAGAACAAGCTCTTCCCAGATCTGTCTTCCACAGTTTACAGAAAGACAAGAGTTCAAGTAAGTCATTTGCAAGGATGGAAATGGGGAAAAATAGAGATAGTTTCTGCATAATATTTCCATTTTTGGGAAGATTGGAGTGCTGTATCCCACTGTTGTGTATTGGAGGAAAATTCTGTCATAATTTCAGAGGACATAATGGGCTCAACCTTCTTTGCACACGTGTGAAATGCGGTTGCAGCAATTTTTCTGTCTACTTAGACAACATATTGGTTGGCAGCAAAATGTTGTATGTTAATTTAATGCCGTTCCCCATACATTTCCCAGGGTATAGCCAGAAACAGTTCTATACATATTAAACAATAAAAGTTCTTAATAATACCATCGACAAAGTTATATCTGATAGCTGAGGTATAGAATCACTGCGTGTAAAGATTTTAATAATTTCAAACCATCTGTGACACGAATATAAAAATGACAAACATTTGAAAAATGTTTCCCAAGTTCCAATAAACTATGTGCTTTTTTTGAGTCTTATACTATATATTTTTTATCAACCCCAAAGTTACACATTTTAATAGTCAATTTCAGAGAAAATTTTTGAAGAGTACATCGAATCTTACAATAAAACATTTCTTTAGCTAGTTCAGTAGATTCAGATTGATCTAAAGCAAGATCAAATAAATGGGATACATGATCAAATGTTGATAATAAAGTCAACTGCACAATTAGTATGAAACTATAAAATCAAAACTATTTCAATATTTTGAAATTAGACCCCAAAAGATAACCAAAACTTGCAAAAATTTTCATAAATCTGAGCATTTTTTTTTTTTTTTTTTTTTTTTTTTCTTTTTGCGGTATGCGGGCCTCTCACTGCTGTGGCCTCCCCCGTCGCGGAGCACAGGCTCCGGATGCGCAGGCCCAGCGGCCATGGCTCACGGGCCCAGCCGCTCCGCGGCACATGGGATCCCCCCAGACCGGGGCACGAACCCGTATCCCCTGCATCGGCAGGCGGACTCCCAACCACTGCGCCACCAGGGAGGCCCTGAGCATTTTTTTTTAATTTGAGAAAATTCAGGTGGGCCACTTCATAAATTAAATTTTCCTCATTACAACTTTACCTTAAAATATAAATTCCACTTTTGACCTAACATTAGTATTCTATTTGCACTGCAATAAATCAGAGTGTAGAAAGGGAAACACTCTTCTAAGATTTTGCTAGATTCTATTGCTGAATTCATAAAACAAAACAAAAAATGTTATCAGGTTTTTTTGGCAACGAGAGTTACTCTTTCAAATGTTTATTTTGCAACTTTTTATGACACCATGAAATTGACAATTTTTCCATTAGGTTAAATATAATACCTTACTCTAAAAGAAGACAATAAAAATGAGGTAAGCTAAGCCCAACATGGGTTATGATTTCTAATTTCATATTATACAGCCTATCATACTAATGAAGCAAAGTTACTATTGGCACAAGTAATAATGAAGAATTCTGTGAGGCTTCAGCACTTGCTGCATAGTTCTGGAACCATGCGCCAAACATCCAAGTAACTGAAACACAGAGCTCTTCACTCTCAGTTAGTTAGTACGTGAAATTAAAAATAGACTAGCAACAGCTCTAGCTCTAATTTCTAACTCTCAGAGATGTGTCTTCAGATGGCAACACAGGAAGTAAACAAAATATACTGTTGGGGGTGTACTCACATGTTTTAACACAATGTGGTATATAACTATGAGTAAAAATTATAATATGTAAAATACAATAATAACAATATGGTTTATTTAAACATTCATTTGATAATTTAATATTACACGTAAAGTATTCATTTTTCAATTTACAACATTTCACAAATTTCAATCTCAAATCCGAAACACTGAATAAGGAGGAGGGGTATACATTAAGAATGCTTTAGAATTGCATTTAAATAAACAAGGATGAAATTTACCTTGTAAATAAACATTGTAGATATTGAAGATAACTTTCATGCCTAAACTTTCACTTGTTCTTCAATCTTGGTTCATTATTAAGTGTCTATGTAACTTTGAACAATTTAATTTTATCTGTGCCTAAATTTCCTCCTCTGTATAGTACATATTCCACAGAATATTAAGTGGCATAAATCAGGGTATAATTTAAATCAGAGAAAATACTGTTTGATACATAGTAAATAGTCAACAAATAAAAACTTGTATTACCACCAATATAATTGTAATCCCCTTCCAATCACCTTATCTCTATTTTTATTAATGTATTATTGTTCTCCCTTTCAGGAATGATGTTACAGAACTCTCAGGGAAATAAGTCCATCTCTCTGTTTTATCACACATACACAGAGCCTGGCAAAGGGTAGGTGCTTCCACACCAAAGAAGAGTATTATTAAGTGGAACAAAAGAAGAAACTGATAATTACTCAGTGGTTATACCTATACAAGCTTCCACTGTGTGCTGATATTATGCCAAGTATGAACACATATTCTCACGTATTCCTGATGACGCCTCCAAGCATATGATAACACTCATGTTACAGCTGTAAAACCTTGATGATGAAAGCATTAATGGAGATCCCATGGTCATAGGTGAATAAAAGTAAAACTGTGACTCACACTTAGGTCTATCTGGGTCAGAATTCTATTTTCCCATTATTTTATACTGTCTCCTCGCAGCAATCTTTAGCATCTCAAGCAATTCTACATCTTAATATATCCATACAGATTTCTTTCCAGAAACAGAGAAACGCTACAGAAGAAGAAGCCAGGCCTGAAAATTACCAAGATGAAAAAACAGCCATATAAATAAAGGTTTCTTTATTGAGAGGACTTGACAGTAAGATAAATATTACCCTGATCCTACCCTCTGCACCACTCAACTCTACACCCCAAATAATACCCAAGCTCTCTTTCTCTTCTCTGTTATGTTTTTCAAATAATGGTCTAGCTTTCCTATAACCTTGCCTCCTTTTCATGCCTTAGTCGCTAAAATTTAACAAAAATTGTTAAAGATGATCTAACACAGTCCCAAAGCTTCTGGATTCATCCTAGTATGAAGCCACTTTAGAACAACTGTTTAAATCAATATCAGGACTTCCTAAGACCAGTGAAAGCATATTTTTAATTTTACATTTATGAGTCAAATAAGTGACTACCACGTAGATCCAATGCATATATCCTGAATGACAATGAATTGACAGGAATTAATATTTAGAACAATGATGTGGAGACCTTGTAGGCTCTTTTGTAAAAGGTCAAATAATGTTTAACATACTGCTCTTACTAAAAATGGATAATTAACTAATAAAACATGATATTCAGAAATAACTTGAAAGTAATTTGAGTTAACCTTTTAACTTCATTTTAATTAGAAAATATGCTAAAGCAAAGTAACCAATTATCTAGGCATTAGAATTGAGCAAAATTTTCACTGTAATTGCTTTCTTCTTGTACTTGGACTCTGCTAAGATTAGCACTGAGGCTGGGAAGAGAACAGTGATACAGGAGTCTCTTCCAGAGGACCTGTGATGTCACTGGGACCACTGTGATGGGTCCCCTGAAAATTCTGTAAGAAGAGGCAACAGGTGAGAACAGGGAGGTCCTTGTTCTGGATCACTCTACAGTAACTGCATTTCCTCCAGCAAGAGTGTCTTCGAGCAGAAGCTGTGTAATTACTCTATATCCACTCAGCAAATATTTATTAACCACCTACCTAACTGTGTGCCAGGAATAGTTCTAGGTGACTGGGACACATGACTGATTGAGAAAGATGAGACTTGGCATTTTGCAGTTGACATTCTAGTGTGGAGAAGCCATAAAAATAACAATTAAAAAATTATGAAATACACTAGAAAGTGATACATGCTATGAAAAAAAGCTAGAGAAGGGTAAAGGGACTGTGAGTCCCTGGGTAGGGAGAGATGAAGGCATGTGTAGAAGCAGATCAGCTAGGAGACCATCACAGTGGTCCAGGAAAGAGAAGATGAGGACCCAGGCCATAGTAATAGCAATGGTAAGGATGTGAGCTCTTTGACTCTCGATGTATTTTGAGGATGTGTGGGAGAAAGAGAGGAGTCATGGAGGACTCCACAGTTTCCGACCTGACCAAGTGAAAGGATGGTATTGCCAACAACTGAGACAGGTAGGCGACAGGTGAAGGACATGTGGGGTGAGAAGAATACCAACTGAACCTGGGTTCTCTGGACATCCACGTCGTGATGTCAAGTAGGAAGCTCCATATAGAAATCTTGGAGAGCAGTCCTGGCTGGATCATCGGCCATATAAAGCCATTTGCACATAAAGCTATGCCACAGAGGACTAAGGGTGTGTGAGTGCAGACAGAGCAGAGCACTGTGGACAATCTTAGGGACTCCAACATTATGAAGTTGTGTGGAAACTCACAAAACAGCAGAGGAGGCTGAGAAATGGTACCACTTTTCTAACAGGAGAAAAATATAAATTATGGTATCCAGAAACCAAACGAAGACTACACGTCAATGATAGTTCAAGCAAGACCATGGTTCAAGTGTTTCAAGTGGGTTCTCTAGTGATGCAGAAGGCAAAACCAGGACTAATAGCAACTTTAAGGGATAAAGATCATACTTCAATGAGAAAAAGAAATTGAACAGCAATGTCTAATTATTAGATTCAATGATATTATAATGCAGTTAACTTTCTTTTTAATCACTAGAGGTATTTGTAGACAGGCTGATGAGTATCACAGATATTGTAGAAATGATTCCTAAATTGAGTAGAAGATTAGAACATAGAAACTATGAGATACACTGCAACTAATGAGCCTATCATTTCTGCTTCACTTAACACCAGAGGAGAAAGACATCTGCTTTTCCATCTGTGAACCTTTGCAATCTTATCTGTCTGTGTCCAAAATTATCTCAATGCCTCTTCATATAAAATAAAGTGAATCACAACAATGGTTTAATTCAAAGAAGAGAGGCTCTGGTGCTATCAGACCTGAGCTCCAGTTTTAACACTATCACTTAAATATTGTGTGGCTTTAGGAAATTTCCTTAAACGTTTTTAAACCATAGTCTCTTCTTCAGAACTCACCCAGTGTTCTTGAGGGAATAAGACCATTCACTGTGCTTTGCTGGGTGTTTCATATACAGTGGGTACTCACAAAAACCTTAATTCTCTAGGCATGAGGTCCCAGACTGAAGTACTATTTTATGATGCTTTAGTTATTTCTCTAAACTTGAGTTTTAGGCTATACTCGATCTTTTTCATAAAAATAATACTTTCATCTGTTTTTTAAGTTTATACTAGATTTTGATGAGTCATGCTTGGGGTCAAATTTTCTACTGTATGTTTTAAGATGTCATTTGCTTACAGTGTAATAATAGAACCACACAGTATAAACAGGTAAAGACAACAGGCCATGAAATCAGAGTTGCTGGATAGGAATCCTGATCAGCTGGTTCCTAATAATGTGATTTTGGCACATGAGTGCTTCTGAAACTCAGTTTGTCTGTAAAATGGGAAGGATAGTATTACTAGAATTTTTGTGACAATTAAATGATTTAGTATATATAAAAAATATACAGTGTCTGATATATATAAAAACGTTCCATAATCCTTAGTTTTTATTATTTGTTTCTCTACCTAGGAAAAAGGTTTTAAGTAGAAACAATTTTTTTTCTATTTTAAATGTTTTCAACTAGCCCAAACTATTTAAAAAACATCTTTATTACTAGGAAAATAACGTGTTAGTATAACTAATTCAGACAGCACAAAAGAGCCTGCAATGGAAAAGGGCCTCCTACTGTTTCCTTATTATCTACCTCTATCTGTCTATCATCTTATATATATAAGTATACATATTTAATATAAATATATCCTTTTTATGCTCAAGAGAAATAAACTAAAATCTTTCATACTTTCACTTAACAGCATATATCTGTGCAAATATATTCATTCTAAAATAAATTGCTAGATATCCAACTGATTCCAAAAGGCTGTGCCTTTGTGATTTTCATTGATTTTACAAAACTGCTCCCTAAAATGGCTGCATCTCCATGCTCTGAGCAGCAGTTTACAGAGTGTATTATTCCCCCATACTCTAACACCATTAGTATTGGTTATAATCAAAGTTTTTTCATCAGTCTGCTAGAGGAGAGAGAAGCATTTCAAATTCATCTTAACTTGATTTTTCTGATAAGTGAGGTTAAGGGTTTTTTCTATTTGCTTTAAACAGTATATGTGTGAGAACTGTGTTGGTATCATTGGCTTCGTCTTCAGTTAGAAAAAGTGGGACCATTACATATAAATAAAATAAACTTTCTGTCATGTGTTTCAAACATTTCTCAAATAGCCATGCCAGTTTAGCATTTTGATTGCGACTTTTTTATTTTGGTAATCATCATCATTATTTTTGCTTATATAGAGTTTTAGTTTTATGGTGTAAAATATTTTAATCATTTACTTATGGCTTCAAGTATTTTCCATCTTTCTTAGAAATGTTTTCCCATCAAATATTATAAAATAAATTTCTCATGATTTATTCCAGTACTTTTTAAAAAAATTTAATCTTAGACTCAGTTGAGATTTATGCTGTTGCAAAAGATGGGTTAGGGATTTAGTCTTTATTTTATTTTGTCCTAAATGCCTCACTAGTTCCCTCTCTAACATTTAATTAATAAACAATTTCTTCACACTGATTTGTAATATACACTCATTATATATGTTCATGTCATTTTATGAGTAATGGAAAATTGATGTTACCAAATGCCTGATTTGATCCTAAAATTTCGTTGTTTTTTTTTTTTTTTGAGGTACGTGGGCCTCTCACTGTTGTGGCCTCTCCTGTTGTAGAGCACAGGCTCTGGACGCGCAAGCTCAGCGGCCATGACTCACGGGCCCAGCCGTTCCGCGGCATGTGGGATCTTCCCAGACCGGGGCACGAACCCGTGTTCCCTGCATCAGCAGGCGGACTCTCAACCACTGCGCCACCAGGGAAGCCCAAACTTCGATAATTAAAAAAAAAAATGTTTTAAAGTACTAAACCAGTCTTGAATTCCTGTAATAAAACTACGTTTGTGTGTAATTTATTTTGCTTGTAATATACTATTGAAATTCGTTTGGTAATATTTTTATAACATTATTTTTATTGCAATAAAATATATGCAACATAAAATTTACCATTTTAACTATTTTTAAATGTGGAATTGGGTGGCATTAAGTACATTCACAATGTGCAACCATCACCACATCCATTTCCAGAACTTTTTCATCATCCCAAAGAGAAACTCGATATCTATTAAACAGTAACTCTCCATTCATCTCTCTCCACAGCCCCAGGTAACCTCGATTACACTTTCTGTACCTATGAATGTGCCTGTTCTAAGTACCTTTCATAGTGGAATCATACAATATTTGTCCTTTTGTGTCTGGTTTATTCTCCTTATTAACATGATGTTTTCAATATTCATCCTTGTTGTAACATGCATCCAAATTTCATTGTTCTTTACAGCTGAATAATATTCCACTGTGTGTATACACCACATTTAGTTTATCTGTGCATCAGCTGAGGACATCTGAGTTCTTTCTGTATTTTGGCAATTGTGAATAATGGTGCTTTGAATACTGACACACAACATTTGGTAATATTTTTAAAGTTTTTGCAATGATATTCATAATAGAATTGTAGTGTTTATTTTTGTGATATATTTGCAAAATCCGTGTATTTTAAGAAAATTACTTATAAAATGGTAGAAATCTAAATGTATTACACAAATTTCTTTTAACAACTACTTAAATTTGAAAAAGTAAATAAAAGTCACTCACAATTTTTCTACATGATTCTAAATTTCTTTCAAAAAGGTGGTTGTAATCAGGTCTTAACTTAGTATTATAAGTAACAATAATCCCTTCTCTAGACCTTTCTCGAGGTGGGGAGGAGATGCATTAATTCCTATTTCCTGTATCTTTTCCACAGGAAGTTTTTATCCTGCTATTCTCAAGGTATACTATAGTGCTTGAATTTACATCAAATTAATTTGGTTCCATATGTCAATATGTCCTTTGAGGTCAGTAATAATATGGGAATCCATTGAACTGATAATGTTGTGTCTCTCGATTTTAATAGTGATCTTTCTCCTCTCCTCTCTTGAAGATATATCTATATAAAAATCCATTTCTACTGCAACAGCAAAATAAATGGCAGAAGGGCCATCTATGCTCTAATGCGTGTAGAGAAACTTTTTGAAGGCTCACTGAATTAAACAAACAAATGAACACACAGGCAAATAAAGAATGGTGAGATTAAAGAAGGGATCTGAGGTAGGGATCTTTTGGCTCTCAAAGGACCCTTGAATGAGGATACATGTTTGGACATATTTCAAAAGGCACTAGTTTTTTAATGATCCATTTGAAGTAGTTCCCACTTTTCTCAGTTGAAGGTGAGTGTGAAATAAACTGGTGGGACAGAAACAGCAGGTTAAAACAGATTGAAGACACCCTAGGGGGTGTAGACCTAGAAAAGAAGGCAAGATCATTTTGGGAAGTGTGAGCACACATTTCGTGAGGGTGTGCTGAACTCCTAAAAAAGGATGGGAAGAGAAACACATACAATTCAGGATTAGGAATATATGGGTCATTGGAGACAAAAAAAGTTTAAGTGTCAAATGGATAAATAGTATTTAAATACATGGGATGGGCATTAATAAAAAAAAAGTCATTGGAAAAGATAAGTACCAGACAGAATACCTCTGCAAATTTTTAAATTTTTCTGGAAAACGTGGTAATTTCAAGTGCCACTCTATCAAAGAAAATGCATTGCACAAGCACTCTGGAATTATTTTCTTTCTCGTAAAAAAAGTGACACTTCTAGGAGTGTCATTATTTTCTCAATTGACATTTAAAGTCACAGGTGAGAGATTAGGAAACAGATATAAATGAAACTGAAATCACAAAGCCTGTCAAATCCCCTTTTCCATTTCCTTTAGAAAACTAAAAAGCAAGCGACGCTATGAAGTGGTCTCTGGTAAAGATAAAACAAGCTTAAGATATAAGCTACAGAATGGATTTTAGAAAACCACATTGCTTAGAAAAATAGACAGATGTTTCCAAGATTGTAAGTGGTAATGCTGGCTTTGAAGTGTCATAGTTTCCACAGTTAGTAACCTTGGGTCTCTATTAACCATTCTTTTTTTTTTTTAACAAGTTTATTGGAGTATAATTGCTTTACAATATTGTGTTAGTTTCTGCTGTATAACAAAGTGAATCAGCTATACATATACATATAACCCAATATCTCCACCCTCTTGTAGCTCCCTCCCACCCTCCTTATCCGACCCCTCTAGGTAGTCATAAAGCACAAAGCTGATCTCCCTGTGCTATGTGGTTGCTGCCCACTTGCTATCTATTTTACACTTGGTAGTGTATATATGTCAATGCCACTCTCTCACTTCGTCCCAGCTTACACTTCCCCTCCACATGTCCTCAAGTCCATTCTCTAAGTATGTGTCTTTATTCCAGTCCTGCCCCTAGGTTCTTCAGAACCATTTTTTTTTGGTTCCACATATAAGTGTTAGCATATGGTATTTGTATTTCTCTTTCTCACTTATTTCACTCTGTATGACAGACTCTAGGTCCATTCACCTGACTATAAATAACTCAATTCCGTTTACTTTTATGGTTGAGTTATATTCCACTGTATGTATGTGCCACTTCCTCTTTATCCATTGATCTGTCAATGGACACTCAGTTTGCTTCCATGTCCTGGCTATTGTAAATACTGCTGCAATGAACATTGTGGTACATGACTGTTTTTGAATTATGGTTTTCTCAGGGTATATGCCCAGTAGTGGGATTGCTGGGTCATATGGCAGTTCTAGTTTTATTTTTTTAAGGAACCTCCATACTGTTCTCCATAGTGGCTGTATCAATTTATATTCGACCAAGAGTGCAGGAGGGTCCCCTTTTCTCCCCACCCTATCCAGCATCTATTGTTCATAGGTTTTTTGATGATGCCCATTCTGACTGGTGTGAGGTGATATCTCATTGTGCTTTTGATTTGCATTTCTCTAATTATTAGTGATGTTGAGCATTTTTTCATGTGTTTATTGGCAATCTGTATATCTTCTTTGGAGAAATGTCTATTTAGGTCTTCTGCCCATTTTTGGATTGGGTTGTTTGTTTTTATGATATTGAGCTGCATGGACTGCTTGTATATTTTGGAGATTAATCCTTTGTCAGTTGCTTTGTTTGCAAATATTTTCTCCCATTCTGAGGGTTTTCTTTTCATCTTGTTTATAGTTCCCTTCTGTGCAAAAGATATTAAGTTTCATTAGGTCTCATTTGTTTACTTTTGTTTTTATTTCCATTACTCTAGGAGGTGGGTCAGAAAGGATCTTGCTATGCTTTATGTAATAGAGTGTTCTGTCTATGTTTGCCTCTAACAGTTTTATGGTGTCTGACCTTACATTTAGGTCTTTAATCCATTTTGAGCTTATTTTTGTGTATGGTGTTAGGACGTGTTCTAATTTCATTCTTTTACATGTAGTTGTCCAGCACCACTTAGTGAAGAGGGTGTCGTTTCTCCATTGTATATTCTTGCTTCTTTTATCAAAGATAAGGTGACCATATGTATGTGGGTTTATCTCTGGGCTTCTGTCCTTCTCAACTGATCTATATTTCTGTTTTTGTGCCAGTACCATACTGTCTTGATTACTGTAGCTTTGTAGTATACTCTGAAGTCAGGGAGCCTGATTCCTCCAGCTCCGTTTTTCTTTCTCAATATTGCTTTGGCTATTCGGGGTCTTTTGTGTTTCCCTACAAATTGTGAATTTTTTTCTTCTAGTAATGTGAGAAATGTCATTGTTAGTTTGGTAGGGACTGCACTGAATCTGTAGATTGCTTTGGGTAATACAGTCATTTTCACAATGCTGATTCTTCCAATCCAAGAACATGGTATATCTCTCAACCTGTTTGTATCATCTTTAATTTCTTTCATCAGTGTCATAGTTTTCCACATACAGGTCTGTTGCCTCCTTAGGTAGGATTATTCCTAGGTATTTTATTCTGTTTGCTGCATTGGTAAATGTTTCCTTAATTTCTGTTTCTGACTTTTTGTTGTTAATGTATAGGAATGCAAGAGATTTCTGTGCATTAATTTTGTATCCTGCAAATTTACCAAATTCATTGATTACCTCTAGTAGTTTTCTGGTGGCTACTTTAGGATTTTCCAAGTATAGTATCCTGTCATCTGAAAACAGTGACAGTTCCACTGCTTCTTTTCCAATTTGGATTATTTTATTTCTTTTCCTTCTCTGAATGCCATAGCTAGGACTTCCAAATCTACGTGAATAAAAGTGGTGAGAGTGGACATCCTTGTCTTGTGCCTGGTTTTAGAGGAAATGCTTTCAGTTTTTCACCACTGAGAATGATGTTGGCAGTGGGTTTGTCATATATGGGTTTTTATTACATTGAGGTTGTTTCCCTCTATGCCTACTTTCTGGAGGGTTTTTATCATAAATGATGTTGAATTTTGTCAAAAGCTTTTTCTGCATCTATTGAGATGATCATATGGTTTTTATTCTTCAATTTGTTAATATGGTGTATCACAGTGATTTATTTGCATATATTGAAGAATTCTTGCATTCCTGGGATAAACCCCACTTGATCATGGTATATGATCTATTTAATGTGCTGTTGGACTCTGTTTGCTAGTATTTTGTTGAGTATTTTTACATTTCTCTTCATCAGTGATATTAGTCTATAATTTTCTTTTTCTGTGACATCTTTGTCTGGTTTTGGTATCAGGGTGATGACGACCTCAAACTTGGAAGAGTTTGAGAAGGATAGGTGTTAGCTCTTCACTAAATGTTTGATAGAATTCACCTGTGAAGCCATCTGGCTCTGGGCTTTTGTTTGTTGGAAGATTTGTAATCACAGTTTCAATTTCAGTGCTTTTGATTGATCTGTTCATAGTTTCTATTTCTTCCTGGTTCAATCCTTGAAGGTTGTACATTTCTAAGGATTTGTCCATATATTCCAGGTTGTCCATTTTATTGGCATATAGTTGCTTGTAGTCATCTTTCATGATCCTTTGTATTTCTGCAGTGTCATTTTTAACTTCTCCTTTTTCATTTCTCTTTCTGTTGATTTGAATCTTCTTTTTTTTTTGAGATGAGTTTTCCATGGTTTATCAATTTTGTTTTCTTATCAAAGAACCAGCTTTTAGTTTTACTGATCTTTGCTATTGTTTCCTTCATTTCTTTTTCATTGATTTCTTTTTTTTTTTTTTTTTTTTTTTTTTTGCTGTACGCGGGCCTCTCACTGCTGTGGCCTCTCCCGTTGCGGAGCACAGGCTCCGGACACACAGGCTCCGCGGCCATGGCTTGCGGGCCCAGCCGCTCCGCGGCATGTGGGATCTTCCGGGATCGGGGCACGAACCCGTGTCCCCTGCATCGGCAGGCGGACTCTCAACCACTGCACCACCAGGGAAGCCCTTTTTCATTGATTTCTGATCTGATTTTTATGATTTCTTTCCTTCTGTTAATTTTGTTTTTTTTTTTTCTTTTTGTTCTTCTTTCTCTAATTGCTTAGGCATAAGGTTAGGTTGTTTATTTGAGATTTTTCTTGTTTCTTGAGGTAGGATTGTATTGCTATAAACTTCCCTATTAGAACGGCTTTTGCTGCATCCCACAGGTTTTGGGTAGTCATGTTTTAATTGTCATTTGTTTCCATGTATTTTTTGATTTCCTCTTTGATTTCTTCAATATCTTGGTTATTTAGTATCGTATTGTTTAGCCTACATGTGTTTCCATTTTTCACAGTTTTTTCTCTGTAACTGATATCTAGTCTCATAGTGTTGTGGTCAGAAAATATGCTTTATACAATTTCAATTTTCTTAAACTTACCAAGGCTTGATTTGTGACCCAAGATGTGATCTATCCTGGAGAATGTTCCACGTGCATTTGAGAAGAAAGTGTACTATGTTGTTTTTGGGTTGAATGTCCTGTAAATATCAATCAAGTCCATTTGTTCTAATGTGTCATTTAAAGCTTGTGTTTCTGTATTTGTTTTCATTTTCAATGATCTGTCCATTGGTGTAAATGGGTTGTTACAGTCCTCTACTATTATCGTATTACTGTTGATTTCCCCTTTTATGGCTGTTAACATTTGCCTTATGTATTGAGGTGCTCCTATGTTGGGTGCATAAATATTTACAATTGTTATATCTTCTTCTTGGATTGATCACTTGATCATTATGTAGTGTCCTTCTTTGTCCCTTGTAACAGTCTTTATTTCAAAGTCTCTTTTGTCTGATACGATAATTGCTGCTCTGGCTTTGTTTTGGTTTCCATTTTCATGGAGTATCCTTTTCCATCTCCTCACTTTCAGTTTGTATGTGTCCCTAGGTCTGAAGTTGATCTCTTGTAGACAGTGCATATACATGTCTTGTTTTTGTATCTATTCAGTCAATCTGTGAGTTTTGGTTGGAGCATTTAATCCATTTACATTTAAGGTAGTTATTTATATGTATGTTCCTTTTATTTTCTTAATTTTGGAGGGTTTGTTTTTGTAGATCTTTTCTTTAGCGTGTGTTTCCTGCCTAGAGAAGTTCCTTTATCATTTGTTGTAAAGCTAATGTGGTGGTGTGGAATTCTCTTAGCTTTTGCTTGTCAAGTCTGAATGAGATCCTTGCTGGGTAGAGGAATCTTGGTTATAGGTTTTTCCCTTTCATCACTTTAAATATCGCCTGCCACTCCCCTCTGGCCTGAAGAGTTTCTGCTGAAAGATCAGCTGTTATCCTTATGGGGATTCCCTTGTATATTATTTGTTGCTTTTCCCTTGCTGCTTTCAGTATTTTTTCATTTTGTTTAATTTTTGTTAGTTTGATTAATATGTGTCTTGGCATGTTTCTCCTTGGGTTTATTCTGCATGGGACTCTGCACTTCCTGGACTTGACTGATTATTTCCTTTCCCGTGTTGGGGAAGTTTTCAACTATAATGTCTTGAAATATTTTCTCAGACCCTTTCTTTTTTAACTATTCTTCTGGGACGCCTATAATTCAAAGGTTGGTGTGTTAATATTGTCCCAGAGGTCTCTGAGACTGTCCTCAATTCTTTTCATTATTTTTTCTTTATTCTGCTCTGCAGCAGTTTTTTCCACCATTCTAACTTCCAGCTCACTTATCTGTTTTTTTTACCTAAGTTATTCTGTTATTGATTCCTTCTACAATATTTTTAATTTCAGTTACTGTGTTGTTCATTACTGTTTGTTCGCTCTTTAGTTCTTCTCACTTCTTGTTAAACGTTTCTTGTATTTTTTCTATTCTATTTCTGAGATTTTGGTTCGTATTTACTCTCTTTAGTAGTTTCAGGTAGTTTACTTATTTCCTCTTCATTTATTTGGTGTTGTGGGTTTTTATCTTGCTCCTTTACCTGCAAGATATTTCCCTGTCTTCTCATGTTGTCTAATTTACAGTATTTGAGGTAACTATCCCTCAGCTGCAGGGTCGTAGTTCCTCTTGCTTCTGTTCTCTGCCCCCAGTGGTGAGGTTTGTCCAGTGGCTTGCTTAGGCTTCCTGATGGGAGGGACTAGTGCCTGCATTCTAGTGGATGGAGCTGAGTCTTTTCCCTGTGATGAGCAGGGCTGTGCTAGGTGGTATGTTTTGGGGTGTCTGTGAGCTTAGTATGACTTTAGGTCATCTGTATGCTGATGCATGGTTTTGTCTTCCTGTCTTGTTTGTTGTTTGGTGTGAGGCGTTCAGCCCTGGGAGCTGCAGGCAGTTGGGTGGAACTGGGTCTTGGACTCAGATAGAGGCCTCCGTGAAAGCACTCGGTGATTAAGCTTCCCTAGGGCAGGGAATTCTCTTGTGGTCCAGCGTCCTGGACTCAGTGCTTCCACCCTGGAGCCTCAGACCCAACTTCCAGTCAGGGAACCAAGACCCTACAAGTCACTCAACCTGGCAATAAAGGTAATTAAAAAAATTTTTTTAAAGACTAATAAAACCCCACACAAATGGTAAAAAGTAAAATCAAACAAACAGAAACACAAATGAGGAAACACACACACACACAAAAGAAACAGAGCCAAATAAAACAAAAAACAAGAGAACAACCAGACAAACAAAAGAACCCAGGAATGAAATCAAACCATTAAAAAGAAAAGTGACAAAAACACAAAACCAAAAAACCCAACCAAAGCAGAGTGCCAATTGAAGAATGAAGCAAAGAAACAAAACAAAGAGACAAAAACGATTAAAAAAAAAAAGAAAAGAAAAAGGGGAAAGAAGACAGAACAACAGAAAAGCAACATAGAAATATAAAAAAATAAAATAAAAATATATTAAAGTAAAAGAAAGGAAGAAAAAAAGACAAGCAAGGCCCCAGACAAATGGTAAAAACAGAATCAAACAATCAACAACAGAAACAAGGAAACACACACACATGCAAAAGAAACAAAAACAGGGCCTCCCTGGTGGCGCAGTGGTTGAGAGTCCGCCTGCCGATGCAGGGGATACGGGTTCGTGCCCCGGTCTGGGAGGATCCCATATGCCGCGGAGCGGCTGGGCCCGTGAGCCATGGCCACGGAGCCTGCGCATCCGGAGCCTGTGCTCCGCAACGGGGGAGGCCACAACAGTGAGAGGCCCGCATACCACAAAAAAAAAAAAAAAAAAAGAAACAAAAACAGAAACAAACAAAAAGAGAAACAAAAGAAAACAGAAACAAAAAAGCAAGAGAACAACCAGAGAAACTGAAGAACCTAAAAACGAAATCAAAGAATTAGAATCAAAACTAACAAAAACACAAAAGCTAAAAACAAAACCAAAGAAGTATGCCAACTGAAGAGTAAAGTAAAAAAACAGAAAAAAAACGATAAAAATAATTTTAAAAAAAGGGAAAAAACACAGAACAACAGAAAGTAGAAATGGATTTTTTTTTTGGGGGGGTACATGGGCCTCTCACTGCTGTGGCCTCTCCCACTGCAGAGCACAGGCTCTGGACATGCAAGCTCCACGGCATGGCTCATGGGCCCAGCTGCTCCACAGCATGTGGGATCCTCCTGGACCGGGACACAAACCCATGTCCCCTGCATTGGCAGGTGGACTCTCAACCACTGTGCCACCAGGGAAGCCCAGAAAAATTTTTAAAAATACAAAATATATGAAAGAAAAAGAAGAAGAAAAAATAAGGGAAAAGAACACAGAAAAACAAAAGAAAAGTGAAAACAAATATATTAAAAAAATTTAAAAATGTTATAAAACATGAAGTTCCCCCCAAAATAAACAAAAAAGCCAGAACCAACAAGAGAATGAAGCAAAACATAATAAAAGTAATAGTAATAATTATGTTTCCCTGGGGTCTCAGGTGTTAAGTGTCCTTGCACACGCCATGAGCCACAGCCCACCTCTGCCTCCCCAGGAGGCCCTCCTCTGCCTCTGGGTTGGTCTCTGGACCTTCTGTGGGCCCTATGGGGACCACTCGGACTCTGATGTGGCCCAATTCCTGTGTGTGCTTGTCCCCAAACTCCACAGCTGCCAGAGATAGACTGTTTTCATTTGTGGGAACACTCATTGTCTACTTAGATATTGGATAGACGTAGGGTCTAGCTGATCATGGGGATTTAATCTGCAGCTTGTACAGCTCATGGAAAGACTTTCAATTCTCTTTCTTAGTCGCCCCATCCCTGGGGTTCAGCTTTGGTTTGATCCCCACCTCTGCCTGTGGTCCACCCACAGGAGTCTGCTCTTGAGGATGCCTTGGAGCTCATGGGTCTACCCCAGTGAGGAGGACCGGGTGCAGAGGTGGCATGACTGCCTGGATGGCAGGAGTCCTCGTGGCGCCAAATGTGCAGGGAAGCCAGTGACCATGGTCACAAGAGATATGGCCCTAGTGAAGGTCTTTTCTGGCACCTGGTGTAAGGTGCAAGAGGGCTGGCCCTGGCCAGGTTATTTTTGGTGCCTGGCAGCAGGCATGGGAGGGCCGGCACTGAGAAGGCTTCTTTTATTGTCTATCGGCAGGTGTCAACATGAGGGGAGAGAGAGGCTACAATAGTGGCTCCTCCCTCTGCGTGTGACTGAGCAGTAGTGCCTGCTTCCATGGCAGTCCGGTCTTCCTCTCTAGGCATTCCCTGCTGTGGATTTCCTCCCTCCTGTCCCCTCAGTCGGTCTTCCCACAGCCAACACCAGTTCTCGCCCCAGGCCTGTTCTCCAATCCCCTTGCTCCAGCTCCCATCTCCCTTGCACACCTGTGAACACACATCCCAGTCCGGGGCACATAGGGCCACAGTAAGGGCTGCCTGTGTAGTTCTGACTCTGTTGCACCTGCCACAGATCAGCCACTTCACCCTCTTCCAACAGCCTCAAATGCTTCTGTTCCATCCCAATTGATTTCCCTGTCAGAGAGGGGTTTCCCCGAACCCAGGAATCTCTCCTCTGCTTCAGCTCCCCAACTGTGGGTGCAGGTCCTGTCCCACTTCCTCTCCTCCCCCTTCTACCTTCTTTTTTTTGTCATACCCAGTTATGCAAGGATTTTTATAGTCCTTTCTGTTGTTCAATGTCTTCTGCTAGCATTCAGCCAGTGTTCTGTGAGAACTGTTGCATCTATAATTGTATTCCTGATGCATCTGTGGAGAGAGATGAACTCCACGTTCTCCTACTCCTCTGCCATCTTAACTCATCATCCTATTAACCATTCTTAAATGCTCTGATAATTACTTAAAAAGTTAGAAAAAATAATAGGTTTTGTTTTTCATCTTTCAAAGTACAGAGAAGGAAACAATATTTGTGGGAGGACATGCCAGGCTATGGAGAGTGCTTCCAACCAGGCACATAAAGCAACCCTTCTCTTGGGACTGAGTAGGTGAAGACAAAATATAGAGCAAGTGTGGTGCTTTGAACGTATTTTGGAACTTTAATTTTCTGCATTAATTTACATAAGGAATTGATTTCAAATTCAGCACAGGGGGACATGGCTGCATTTGATCTTCAAAGGGGCCAAATTTTGGGGGTCGATTTATGCTCCTGGCAATTTATTGCTTTAAAAAGTTGGCAGTGACTTGGGTCGAGAAATAAAAAGTGGGCCTTGGGGCAAATTTAATTGAAGAAAATGTGTGATGTATTTCAGAGGATTCTAAAAGCAACATCAAAAAGGTATTTTTAAAAGACACTGAGAGGTTGAATTGCCCAGATGGACAAATAGGTACAATAGCAACAGGCAGGTCTCCAGCAGGTGGAGGCAGTTCTGCCCCATCTTCTGATCCTCCTCACTGTGCCTATGCTTGTGATGGGCATCCTTCTGCATGGATGCCTGCTTGTGATAGTCATCCTTCTAGCAGAACAAAACAGAATACAGCAGCCAACATTATGTGTATCTTAGTTTCTTATGTCCTGTAAGGCACTTATTTGTTGAGGACCAAGAAATTTTGGCATTTTTCTTTCTGCTTCTTGCAAGGATGAAAACTGTCTTCATTAATATCAAATTTATGCCCCAAGCTACAGTTCTCTTCTTTTTCTGTATATATAATCTCCTAGCACATCAACACTAAACCATAATGCCCTAATACACTTCCAAAAGCAACTAAACTCAATACACATACTTCCAACACTACAAACAACTCAATATAAGAAGCCATGACCAAATTCACATGTGCAAAGTTTACATACAAAAACAGTGAGTTACAACCACCACTTGCCTGATAGAGACTGTAAACTGATTCTGATTATAATATGCATAAGAGTTGGAAGTATCTAAATTTGAAAAAAAGTAAATGTGTATTGGACTATAAAGTGCCGTGTGTGTGGATTCAGGGAGAAAGAGCTAATGTTAAAGGTGGTGAGTTTTCCACACTAATCTCAGGATTATAGAGGAACATACTGACCACGTTGCTTCCTTAGAGATTTGAACATCAAGACATAATCGCTCTGATTCTAATACACTTGCAAATGTAAACAACAGATATACAAAGTCTATTTATTTACTAATCTTGTTACAAACAAACAAAAAAAGAAAACAAGAAAAACTGTCCATTAAAATAATTTAATATGTTTTTTTCCTCCAAATTAAGTGATTAATCACAAAACACTAGATAAATCATTCTTAATGTGTGTGAAAAGTATTCTTATATTTTCTATAATTTAAATCTTAAACTTCTCTCAGTTCATTGAATTACTCAATTAAGTCAGCAAATTAACTTGAATTAGAGACAAATTGAAACAAAATCTGTCCAAAAAACGTCAAGTAGTAAAATCGGGATGAGGTCATTTCCTCAAGAATTCCCATAATTCTTTATTACTCTTTGTTGGAGAGGATGATGTCATCACCACATGGACTGTCAGTCCACACAGCAGGCATCAAGGGCAGGGACAGCTGTGGGAGAAGACGTGGGAGGCAGGCCTTTTTCCCCAATGGACCCCTGAAGGGTGCATCACTTTTTATTTTAAAAAAGTAAACCTTGAACTCATACTGTTGTGTCCTGCTCAACAGTTCACAGGATCATATCACACTATATGTGTTATGGCTCACAAATGCACAGCAAATACAGCTCAAGTTTAGAGATTATAATCTTAACACCACAGATATTCAGTCAGCAGGAGAGAAATACCACTTTTGAAAGTAAATATTGCTTTCAAAACGTTGATTTTAATTTTATTGTTATAGTATAAAAACAAGCAAAAACAAATGTAGGTCAACTTGATAGATGATTGTGTTTCTCAGTATTCTTTTTCTGTAAATGTGCTCTAAGAGTTCTCTATGTGTGATAATTAGATGTATGAAATGCACATCACCATAATAAATAAAGAAGTTTGGCATTATATTCATTATATTCATAAAATGGTACATTTTATAAGGCATAAATTGTTATTTGATAATACTCCATAAAACTATTAATCATTAGGAGCTATCTGTTTTAACTTTCTTCCACACTTTATATGAAAAAGTCAAGCAAAATGTGAGCATTTTTAGTCAAGTTAAAAATGTAATGGTTCACAAAAAATGAAGAATTTAAAATAACAGCAGCCTAGTGAAGCATTCCACCTAGAGCAAAGATTATTTCTTTGAGCAGTTCACAATTAGTTGTGATTTTTTTATGAGCAAGTCATAATTAGTTGCCACATCTGTAAAATAGAAGTTTTATATACTGTGATTTCCAAGATTAGTCTCAGCTTAAGCATTCTGTGATTCTAAAAATTCAAGGGGGTACAATAATTTGCTAGTGAGACATGGTTTATTTCAATATGAATAATAGGTGGTTTCATTGTTTAAAAACCTTCCTATAAATTATGAAATTAAATACCACACAAAAATTAGACACCATAAAATATTCTTGTTTCAATAGTCATCATTATGAATCAAGTGTAAACTACTACTGTAATATTCAGCATAACATCACTCACACCATCACTTGGAGAGCTATCAGGACTTGAACCACTAACACAACTTGCTCAGAGATATAGAGCTACATTTTATTGAGAAGAAGATACTGAGTCTATCATGAGCTTTCTCATATCCAAAGAATAGACAAGCATTATTCTGAGAAAAAGTATCAAGTTATATAATATTTAAATATATGATTTAAAGAAGGAAACTGTACTCTGTCTAGACTCTAAAGGTTTAATTAACCAAGGTCCTTAAAAAAGACACAATACCCCATCATATTTCTACCATATTTCATTACTAAGTAAAACTTTTCATGTACATTTCTATGACAGCCCAATTTAATATTTTAAAACATAATTATAAAGTAAATTTCATAAAATTTAAATTATAAATATATATCCATTGAATGTACCTATCTTGCAATAGTGTAAGTCTAGCTCAAAATAAACACAGAAACCAAAAATGTGTATGCCCCAAAAACCTCATCTGAAAGTTAAATTTTATGGTTTGATGTGCTGTAACAGCTTATTCTGTTTGAAATAATTATAAACACAACCTTCTACTTAATTGTATTTACTAAACTTTATCATATTAGAAGACAATTGGTAAACTACAGCATTTATTTCTGTAATCTTTATTATTAGGATAATTATATGGTCTTTGCTTCAGATACACTCTTCAGAAAGTTAATTACCAGCTTAAATCTTTGAGTTTCTTTTTTTTTTTTTTTTTGCTTAGGTAATTTACTTGAAAAAAAATTAAAAAGAAACTGTTTTCAACCATTGAAAGTTATGAATATAAGTAATGAAACCATGCTATTGAAATGTTATATTTTATAATCATGATTCTGCTGATAAAAATATCACATGATGACAAAGTGTCTAGTGAAAAAGTATTTTTAAGAAAATACTATCATAATCATTATATAAATGGACTCTGAATATAGAAGACTAGAGATTACAATCCAAGGGTCTAATAAAGACCCTTTACCTTCCTAAATATAATAATTCTCTGCTGTTTGGCTAATGCTGTATATTGAGAGTAGCATTAATTCTACTTCCTTTTGTAATAAGAATATGCATTTTAACATGAACCAAAACATTATTGAGTGTGCATATTTGAAAAATCAAATTGTTGAATTATTTATATATTAAATAAATGATTAAAATATCTAGTTATGCTTCCCATATTCACAGAATAAAAATACAGCAATCAGTTGAAAATTATTGTAATTTCAAAGAGTTTTCCTTCTTCTATGTCAGTATCATATATTTGTATATATTAATAAAATGAAGCTTTATATATTTATTTCATGAAAGACAATTAATAAAACATCAAGCCTTATTTTTATCAATTCTTTCTTAATTTATGAGAACAAAGCATATATTACAGTACCTTTGGATACTGTTTGACAGGAATCAATACCCTTTCTGAGAGCTTTATGTTTTTGTTGCTGATGACATCAAGGTATTTCTTTTCTTCATCTTCCTTTTTTCCATCAGAACCTTGAAATTTTTCAATTTCTGAAAAAAATTCACAAGAGAAACATTAAATAAATTGAGAGGTCATCATAAATACACTGACTTTTTTTCATCACTCCACTTCTTAAATACGATTTTGAAGAACCTTGATAAAAGGACTGAAAGCTATGCTACTGTACTGTCTGTACAATGATCTATATCAACTAAAACCAAAAAGCAATGACTGAAGATACAACTGTCTTCTGTGAAACAAAGGGTGCATTTAATTAGCTTTTAACATCTTCAAACAAAATTTGAGAAAGAATATTCCCTTTAATTATTTAAAATATCTAAGCAAACATAAGTTTCCTAGGAGCAATGAATAGAACAAATATATTTTAATGTTAAATGTTTTGTTTTTATTCAGAATTGTTCCTAAGGAAAAATAATTGAAAATAGAAATCATCCATTATCTAAAACAGGGTAGTAGAGATAAAGAATATGCTATTTTATATTCTAACAAACTTAAATCCAGTTAAAAAGGGGAGTCACAGAAAAGTCACATAAAGGATTAAATCTGTAAATGCTATCATTCATATTCATCAACATGAAATTACCTATATAGATGTTTAAGAGGAAATACTAATTTAGCCTTATGAGAATCTTCCCAAAATGAATATTTTTTATTTATTTATTAATTTTTGTCTGCATTGGGTCTTTGTTGCTGTGCGCGGGCTTTCTCTAGTTGTGGCAAATGGGGGTTACTCTTCATTGTGGTGCACGGGCTTCTCTTGTTGCAGGGCATGGGCTCTAGGTGCACAGGCTTCAGTAGTTGTGGCATACAGGTTCAGTAGTTGTGGATTGTGGGCTCTAGAGTGCAGCCTCAGTAGTTCTGGTGCATGGGCTTAGTTGCTCTGTGGCATGTGGGGTCTTCCCACATGAGGGCTTGAACCCCTGTCCCCTGCATTGGCAGGCAGATTCTTAACCACTGTGCCACCAGGGAAGCCCTGAATATTTTTTAAGCAAATGTACACTATTTATCCTTCCTTCCTTTTTAAAATTAATTTATTTGCCACAGAAATGCAAAGGTTCATAAGAGACTGCTACAAGCAACGATAGGCTAATAAAATGGACAACCTGGAAGAAATGGACAAATTCTTAGAAAGGCACAATCTCCCAAGACTGAATCAGGAAGAAATAGAAAAAATGAAAAGAAATTGAATTTGTGATTAAAAACTCTCAACAAACAAAAGTCCAGGACCAGATTGCTTCACAGGTGAAGTCTATCAAATATTGAGAGAAGAGCTAACACCCATCCTTCTGAAAGTATTCCAAAAAAACTGCAGAGGAAGGAACACTCCCAAGCTCCATCACCTTGGTACCAAAACCAGACAAAGATACCACAAAAAAAGAAAATTATAGGCCAATACTACTGATGAACATGAAAATTCCTCAACAAAATATTAGCAATCTGAATCCAACAAAACATTAAAAGGATCATACACTATGATCAAGTGTGATTTATCCTGGGGATGTGAGAATTTTTCAGTATCCACAAATCAATCAGTGTGATACACCACATCAACAAGCTGAAGAATGAAAACGATATGATCATTTCAACAGATGCAGACAAGACTTTTAAAAAAAAATCAACACCCATTTATGATAAAAGCTCTCCAGAAAGTTATAGAGGGAACATACCTCAAAATAATAAAGGCCATATATGACAAGCCTATAGCTAACATCATACTCAGTGGTGAAAAGCTGAAAGCAGTTCTTCTAGGATCAGGAACAAGACAAGGATGTCCACTCTTGCCACTTTTATTCAACATAGTCTTGGAAATCCTAGCCATGGAAATAATAGAAGAAAAAGAAATAAAAAGAATCCAAATTGGAAAAGACGAAGTGAAACTGTCACTGTTTGCAGATGACATGATACTATACATAGAAAATCCTAAAGATGCTGCCAGAAAACTACTAGAACTCATCAATTAATTCGGTAAAGTTGCAGGATACAAAATTAATACACAGAGGGGCTTCCCTGGTGGCGCAGTGGTTGAGAGTCCGCCTGCCGATGCAGGGGAAACGGGTTCGTGCCCCGGTCCGGGAAGATCCCATGTGCCGCGGAGCGGCTGGGCCCGTGAGCCATGGCCGCTGGGCCTGCGCATCCGGAGCCTGTGCTCCGCAACGGGAGAGGCCACAACAGTGAGAGGCCCGCGTACCGGAAAAAAAAAAAAAAATTAATACACAGAAATATTTTGCACTTCTATACACTAGCAATGAAAGATCAAAAAGAGAAATTCAAGAAACAATTCCATTTACCATCTAATCAAAAACAAAATGTACCTAGGAATAAACCTAACTAATGAGACAAAAGACTTGTACTCCAAAAACTATAAGATGCTGATGAAAGAAATAAAAGACGACACAAACAGATGAAAAGATATACCATGTTCTTGGATTGGAAGAATCAATATTGTCAAAATGAATATAGTAGCCAAGGCAATGTACAGATTCAATGCAATCCCTATTGGTTTATCCTTGTCACTCTGTCATAGATATAAATTAAATTTGTCTGACATTATTTGCTCTCTACAAAACTACCACTTAGGCTTTTTTAGACATTTGAAATTTGATCACTTGATGATTAATTCCAACAACTTTTCCATGAAGAAATGGAGCTGGATGAAATACCATTTCCATTGCTTTTTCTGTTAATTTCTATACTTTCCTTTAAAAATTTCTTTTCTTTTTTTTCCTTTTAATTGGGGTATAGTTGCTTGACAATATTTTGTTAGTTTCTGCTGTATAGTGAAGTGAATCAGCTATGTGCATACATATATCCCCTCCTTTTTGGATTTCCTTCCCATTTAGGTCACCACAGAACATAGAGTAGAGTTCAATGCTATACAGCATTGTTCTCATTAGTTATCTATTTTATACATAGTAGTGTATATATGTCAATCCCAATCCCCCAAGTCATCCCATCTCCCTTTCCCCCCTTGGAATCCAAACGTTTGTTCTTTATGTCTGTGTCTCTATTTCTGCTTTGTAAACATGTTCATCTGTGCCATTTTTCTAGATTCCACATATATGCATTAATATACAATATTTGTCTTTTTGTGTCTGACTTACTTCACTCTGTATGACAGTCTCTAGGTCCATCCACATCTCTACAAATGACCCAATTCTCTTCATTTTATGACCCAATTCTCTTCCTTTTAATGGCTGAGTAATTTTTCATTGTGTATATGTACCACATCTTCTTTATCCATTCATCTGTCAATGGACATTTAAGTTGCTTCCATATCCTACTGCAAATAGTGCTGCAATGAGCACTGGGGTGCATGTGTCTTTTTGAATTATAGTTTTATCAGGGTATATGCCCAGTAGTGGGATTACTGGGTCATATGGTAGTTCTATTTTTAGTTTTTTAAGGAACCTCCATACTGTTCTCCATATTGGCTATATCAATTTACATTCCCACCAACAGTGCAAGAGGGTTCCCTTTTCTCCACATCCTCTCCAGTATTTATTGTTTGTGGATATTTTGATGATGGCCATTCTGACCAGTGTGAAGCCATTGTAGTTCTGATTTGAATTTCTCTAATAATTAATGATGTTGAGCATCTTTTCACGTGCCTCTTGGCCATCTTTATGTTTTCCTTAAAAAAATTTATACTTATTTTGTCCTTTTGATAGTTTCAGGGAATTATCTTGTCTTCCGTGATGTATCTATTAATATGACTAATAGATCAGTCATTCCACTTCTCATCTGTATAGTCACAAACTGGTATATACCAAACTTGCCTGGTTTTAAAACCATGGAAAATAAGGCATACACACTTTTCCTTCTGTAAATTTAAAAATTACTTTAAATTTTTAAAGTAATTCTTTTTTACTTCATAATTAATGCATATTCATTGTGGAATGTTCAGACAATATAGGTATCCATAAAAATGGAAAGGCACTGATTATCATCCAGGAATAACTGATCAGTTTTTTATAGAGATGTTGAGTCTTTTTATATAGTTACTTTTTTATAGTCTCTATTTAAATTTGGCTTCCATATTATTGGAAAAACATAATACATAAAGGAAAGTTTAATTTTGTTAAAAAATGTTGAACTACAAAGATTTTAATATTTTTGTTTTTCTTTCACCGTTTATATGTTAAGATATAGATAGATACTTAGATAGGTAGATAGATTCAAGGATTTATTTTAGCATTCATTAACTTATTTTTAGTGGCTATCACCACAGTACACCATAGGATTATGTGGAGATTACAACAGAGTTAAATGTTGGTATGCCTGTATGCACCTTGCACAACTTTGCTCATTGGTTTAAGTCAGATGGAAGGTACAGTAAGAAGGTATTCTATTTATTATGGTAAAAACTGCATAACATTATTTATCATTTTAATCATTTTTAAGTGTATAGCTCAGTAGTGATAAATACATTCACATTATTGTGCAACAGATCTCCATAATTTCTTCATCTTACAAAACTAAAACTCTAGACAATTCATTAAGAAGACATTATATATATATATATATATATATATATATATATATATATATATATATATATACCTAAAAAGGAGCACCAAAATATATAAACAATTATTAACAGACATAAAGGAAGAAATTGACAGCAACACAATAATAGTAAGGAAATTTAACAATCCACTTACATCAATGGATAGATCATCCAGACAGAAAGTCAACAAGGAAAGAGTGACCTTAGATGAAACATTAGACCACATGGATTTGATAGATTTGTACAACACATTCCATCCAAGTACAGCAGAATACACACTCTTGTCAAGGACACATGAAACTTTCTCAAGGATAGACCATATGCTGGGACTCAAAACAAGTCTCAGTAAATTAAAGAGGACTGAAATCAGATCAAACTTGTTTTCCAATGAAAATGCTATGAAAGTACAATTCAACTACAAGAAGAAAACTGGAAGAATCACAAATATGTGGAGACTGAACAACATGCTACTGTACAACTACTGGGCCAATGAAGAAATCAAAGGAGAAATTAAAAAGTACCTGGAGACAAATGAAAATGAAAATGTGATATACCAAAAATCTATGAAATACAGAAAAGGTGTACTAAGAGGAAAGTTCACAGCAATACAGACCTACCTCAAAAAACAAGAAAAAGCTCAAATAAACAATCTTTACACTTAAAGGAAATAAAAAAATGAAGAGCATATGAAAAGATGTTCAACATCACTAATTATTAGAGAAATGAAAATCAAAACTACAGTGAAGTGTCACCTCACACAGGTCAGAATGACCATCATCAAAAAATCACCATCTGCATTGACGACCATCTGCATTGACCACCTTTCACCTTTTCAGACATTGAGCCCAAACTACCCTTCTGAGTTCTCAAACTTCTAACTTGACATTTCCACCTTAAATTTCCAAGACACTTGAAACTGTAACTGAATTCACCTTAACTCTAAAGCCTATTCTTTCTGGTCACCTGAGAACAAGAACATGGATCTTAGCCATTATCCATGAGCTGCTGCCTAGCCCTCCTCACTGTGCAGGCAACAGTCACAGAGTCCCCTTGGTCCCACTGGGGCCCCTCAACCCCAGCCTCCACTCAGGGGCTCTCCACTACTCCAGACCCTTTCCATCCACTTCCACCTGTGGCAGCAGACTTTAAATTAGTTTCCTTGAAGACCATGCATGATTTATCTTTCACATCCTGGCTAGGTTTTTTTTTTTTTTTTTTTTTTTTTTTAGTTTCTGCTTTATAACAAAGTGAATCAGTCATACATATACATCTGTTCCCACATCCCTTCCCTGGCTAGCTTTTTAAAACACAGATCTGAGCATTACACATTCCCCTTTTGTATAGCAGTATGGTACTTTTGTCGTGTTTATTCCCTGGCTCTACTGAGCATTCAGATTTTCTTTGTTGGATGAATGAGTGTCACTGCACTGACAAGTACCTGCTTCTCGCTGCCTGAAGGTTAAATTCTTAATTTTTTTCTTGTCACTAGTAATCAATCAGCCATTCATTTTCTCGTCTCTGGCCACAGTCTAGTGTTGTCTCACACAGTGTTCCATCCTCGCTCAGACCCTAAGCAGACTCGTCCTTACCATGCTTCCAAAGTCCTTAGTTTGCCACTCATGATCCCTCCTGTGTCCTCTGATTGGTGAAGGGCTACTCTCCTGTCTGTAAAAGCTTGAACATTCATCTTGTATGACTATCTCATCCTGGGTCTCCCTTAACACTTTGTACTTTTTAAATACAGCACTTTTAATCACTTTGTACTGTTCTATTTACAACTGTTTTCCACCATTAAACTGTGACCTCCTTGAGGCCAGGGACCATATCACATTTATTATTATTTTTTTTACTCCCAGCACCCATTACAATAAATGATCAACTATAAACTCAAAATCGAACTACTCATCAGACTGTCCAAATAAGTTTTTTCTAGAAAAAATGTCTCTTTGTATTTAAGTCAAAAACTTCATACAATATATGTGACTGTCAATACAATGATTTTTAGATCATTGCTTACATGGGAAAACTCTTATTTATTTCCACAAAACACAACATTTTAAAATTCATATTTATTTCCACAAAATGCAATACAATAATTTTTGTAATCTGGAGTCATTTTAATCTCATGTTTGAATGTACATTTTTGAAAGCCTAAGGGAAAAGGGACTGATATCTAAAAGAGGGGATGAGCATTCAAAACAACTACTTTTTACACCCTTATTGTTTAGTAAACATTAGGTGATATTTTAAGCACTCTACAACCAAACATGATCTCGTTACTATATGTTGCTGTTTAGCTATAATTTTGGTTGTAGTTTAGAAAGTTGGCTGAAACTTTTGAGTTGACATGTAATGCATATAATTTTTCCTATAAAATATTGAAAAATAAGCCCTCAAGATGGTCTGTTTTACTCAATATATTTGATTTTTTCCAGTGAATTACTAGTGTTACATGGGAGCAGTCTGAAGTTATTAATAATTTACTTCTGATTTTCTCATATTCATATTCAACTATATTTCTAAAGCATGAGTAGAACGTATGTCCTATGTTTGTGGGAAAAAATGAGAGACTTTACTCTTGCCAAAGGTATCTTGGGATACACCATCTTAATAAAAAGAAAAAAACACATTTAAAATCAGCTGCTCAAGCTGCACTGTTTGGTTCAAATTAAAATATGTTTTCTGAGCCTACTTTTACTGTGATAATTATCTAAATCAGAATATATTCACTATTTTGACTAATTTTACAGAAATACTACACCCAGGTGTGCTTAAATTGGTTTTCATTTATTTTCAAGATGTTTAAAAGCCTAATTACATCAGGCACTCCTTGTGTTGAATTTTCCTGAATTGAATAAATGTGGGTTATTATTCACTGGAGTTAAAAATTCCTACATGTCAACAGAAAAAAAGCATTTAAATAGAACTGAGTATGACCTGCTTCACATTCATGTGCTCCAGGGCACAGTTTCTTCATCCAATACTTTCATCACTTAGCAAATGTTACAGAGAGTGTCTTACTGTGTGTAAGTCACTGGGAGGGAGAAGAAGTAACACTCTGTGCTCAAGTGCTAACTATCCAGTGGCTTATAATTCCAAGTATCACAGTGAATAATTTATTTTATTGTTGTTCATACCATTCCTAATATCTTACCTATATATTTCAATAAGCCATACTTATGTAAACTAAAGTCACAAGTTTATTAAATACATTTGCATGGGGGCCTCCCTGGTGGCGCAGTGGTTGGGAGTCCGCCTGCCGATGCAGGGGATACGGGTTCGTGCCCCGGTCTGGGAGGATCCCATATGCCGCGGAGCGGCTGGGCCCGTGAGCCATGGCCGCTGGGCCTGCGCGTCCGGAGCCTGTGCTCCGCAACGGGAGAGGCCACAACAGTGAGAGGCCCGCATACCGCAAAAAAAAAAAAAAAAAAAAAAAAAAATACATTTGCAGTATTTATGAATGGCACAAATAATATACTGGGCACCCATCTTCCTTAGAAGCATTGATCTTGATGAATAATATATGCAAATGGTACCCAATTATGACACTGGTATATAGAAGAAATTCCGAGATTCCATATATGCATATATATATATGTATATTATATATATATATATATATATATATATATATATATATATATATATATATATATATAAACCCCTACCTTGTTGGATTGTTTTGAAATTAGCTAGGATATAATTTATGGGCTTGGTGTTTGTAGTGATTTCCAATCTTTAGAAAAAATTTACCAACCTTTTCCCTTTACCCCAGTCATCTTTTCCCAACTAATAAAGAGGGAAGCTCCTATAATGAATCAAGGGCAAATAATCAAGGGCTATATTAGAAAATAAAATTTCTACAGTAGTTAAAGATGATTTTTTTTTAGCTTCTTGGATCCATTCTACTTTCTATTTGTTCTTCCTATTCCTCTTTTTAGTTATCCCCATGCAGCTCTGATAAAACAGACTGGCCATATATTATGAAAGGCCTCTGATCACCATGGCGTGGTGCTGAACAAATGCACACAAAGGCCTGTCTCTTTAGATGCAGTGAGAAAAGTTTTTTTCTTTCAGTTTGCCTTCCTCTGCCTCTCCTTGCCAATAAAGCAGTAAATCCTTGAGGAATGAAACCATCCCTGGACCTAAGAGAAAGGGGCCAGTGTCTGGTTGCTACTCAGCCTGAATTTCATCTTAAGGTAGGCTTGATTCCATAGGTCTCACAAACGGCATAGCTTGTCATGATAAATTATAGAATTATATCTCTATGGACTTGTGTCTTCTGAACTTTCCACACAAATGGAATCATACACTATGTGGCCTGTTGTGCCTCGCTTGTTTCACTTAGCATATCGTTCTTGAGGTTCATTCATGTTGTAGCATGTATTGGTACTTCAATCCTTTTTACGGCCAAATAATAGTCTACTGTATGTATACATCTTTTTTTTTTTTTTTTTTTTTTTTTTTTTTTTTTTTTACTCATTCATCAGCTGATGGGAATTTAGGTTGTTTCTACATTTTTGATAAAATACCTAGTGTTGTTTTGAGCATTTGTGTACCAGTTTTTGTGTGGATATTTGTTTTTAGTTCTCTTGAATAGATTCCTAGGTATGGGATTAACTCAGTCATACAGTTTCTATAGCTTAACATTCTGAACGATCGCCAAACTGCTTTACAAAGTTACTGTATCATATTAAAATCCAACACTTGTTATTGTCTCTCTTATTTTAGCCATTTTAGTGTGTATGAAGTTGTATCTCATTCTGACTTTGATTTGCACTTTTAATAAATAACAATGTTGACATCTTTTAATGTGATTACTGGTAATTTGCATATATTCTATGGAGAAATGTATACTCTAATCCATTGCCTATTTTTAATTAAATTAATAGTCTTTTCATTTTGAGTTGTAAGATTTCCTTACATTCTTGGATACAAGTCCCTTATCACACAGTAATTTGAAAATATTTTCTCCTATTCTGTATGTTTTCTTTTAATTTCCTTGATGGTATCATTTGTACCACAGAAGTTTTAATTTTTATGTAGTCCAATTTTTCTCTCCCTTTTTTGGTCACCTAACTTTTATGTCATATCTAAGAAACAATTGCCTAACTCATGGTCAAAAAGATATATTCCCATAGAATTTTACAATTTCAGTTCTTACATTTAGGTCTCTCATCTATGTTGAATTAATTTTCTGTATATGGTGTGAGGTAGGGGTCCAACTTCATTTTGCTGCATGTAGATATCCACTTGCCCCACCACCATTTATCAAAAGGACTATTGTTCCACACTGAATGTTCTTAGCACCCTTCTTAAGAATCTATAGTGTGAAGATCTATTTCTGCACTTTCAAATCTATTCTATTGATTTATCTGTCTATCCTTATGTCAATACCACACTGTCAATACTATGCTGTCTTGATTATGTCAGTTTGTAGTAAATTTTGAAATCAGGAAGTATGTGTTTTCCAAATTTGTACATCTTTTTCATGACTATTTTGGCTATTTAGGTCTCTTGGATTACCATATGAATTTTTGGATTAGTTTGTCAGTGTATGAAAGAAAACAGCTGGAACTTTGATAGGAATTGCAAAGAATTTGTATGTCAGTCAAGGAATTTTGTCATCTTAATAATATTTAGTCTTTCAAATCACAGACATTGAATGCATTTCCCTTTGTTTAGGTCTCCTTTAATGTCTTTCAGGAATGCTTTGTAATTTCATACATTCCTTATACTTCTTTTGTTAAACTCAATCCTAAATAATTTATTCTTTTTGATGCTACTGTAAATGGAATTATTTTCTTAATTTCATTTTGGATCATTCATCTCTGAAACAGAAATACAATTTATTTTTGTATAATCTTGTGTCCTGTAACCTTGCTGTATCTTTTTATTAGTTCTAATATTTTCATGTACATGCCTCAGGATTTTCTACATCAATTACATTTTGATATTTACATTCTTTTACCAATCTTTGTTTCCGACCACAAATTCTTTAGAAGAGAGTATCACTACGTTATTCTTCCAAATCAGTAACGTTTTTAATAAAACAAATTTAAGAAAGAAGACTGAATCAGAAATTTCTTAGTCACCAAACAAAAGTTCTCCCCTAGAAAAATAAATATATTTTGTTATAGAGCACAGATTATATTTTTATCCTAGTAAAATTGAAATTATTATTGTGAAATAATGACAGCAATCTGAAAATCTTTTCTGAGCTAAAGAAAGAAAATAAGCCCTTGGGCAATGGATAGTCAATAAATCTTCACTGAATGAATATAAAAATGAATGGCATGTATAAAAATATATGAAGTGTGTGCAGTCCAACTAAGAAAAATCCATGAATTCTCATCCCCAGAGGAAAGTCTTAGTACAGAAAAGGGTGCCTGAGCACTGATTCCCTGGTTTAGGCTGGACAGTAGAGCCACTTAGCTCTATTTCATATGAACAAATTTGGGGGGGGGGGGAGAACAGGACTGAACATTAGAAATTATTTTTAATTTAAATTAATGAAATAATTGGGAACAATGTTTTGCATGTTGTTAAGCTGACTGTGTCTAAAAATATTAAAACAGAGATCGAATAAGCATCTGTCATGGATTCTACAAAGTGATCTTCCATTCTAGGTAGGGGAGTGGACCAAGTGACCTCAAAGCTCCATGTAGGATCTATAATCATATAAATAAAAAGAACTCAAGTCTTTAATAAAAAGTGAATATTGTTTTCATAAAATGAAACTTGGAACGTCTGTCTAGACCAACTCTTACCATTTGCAGGGCCTGTAGTAATTGTGCAAATAGGAGCTCTTATACCATAAGGTTAAATATTTAAAAGTTATAAACCAAGTTAACAAAGTGTTAAATAAAGTAAGTTCTATTCTTCTGCAATGACAAATAGCCTTCCAACTTAATATTGGTATTAGTATTCATTAGTTCCTAATCAGCAGACTTACACTTAGGTGAAAGACCTGATGGAATTTAGATGTCTCAGACTCCTTCAAGTTCTGTGCAAGAACAGATGGCATGGGAAGAGCCAGGTTACTCTCAGCTCTATCCAGTACCACAAGGTGAAGCCCACATCTGTGTGGACATCCATCCCACACGATCAAATTGCACAGAGCCATATATTAGAATTCTTTAGGTCTGGGGTGGGCACATCTGTGTTATGGTCTGTCCTTAGAAAGATGGACACTCGGGCTTTCCTGGTGGCACAGTGGTTGAGAGGCCGCCTGCCGATGCAGGGGACACGAGTTCGTGCCCTGGTCCGGGAGGATCCCACATGCCGTGGAGTGGCTAGGCCCGTGAGCCATGGCCGCTGAGCCTGCGCATCTGGAGCCTGTGCTCCGCAATGGGAGAGGCCACAACAGTGAGAGGCCCGTGTACCACTAAAAAAAAAAAAAAAAAAGAAAGAAAGATGGACACTCAGCCCACACCAGCAAGCTCCACCATACATCCCCTGCACACATATTTTAGGCTCGAGGTATGCACCCCTGTAGCGTGGTATGTCTATGGGAAGAGAGACAACCAGCCCACACTACCAAGCTCCAGCCATACATCCCCTGAATGTAACCATTCCTTGGAAACCTTCAGGCTAGATGTTCATACACTAACAATGAGGTCTGCCCTCAGGAAGATAGTCCCAAGAAATATATTTAAATAGTCCCTAGAACTGGGTATAGGGTCAAATGGGCAGGGATTTGGGTGTTTCAGGTGTGTCTAGAATATGTTCTAGAAAATGGGTGTGGGGGCATCAACTCTACATGGGCACAACAATTTTGTCCTATGAGGCTCCTTGCCACAGGGGGAGGTACAGCCAGAGGAGAACCACAGGGGACTTTCACAGAGCAAAGTGCTCAGAGGATGGCCCCTCTGGCCCAGGGTTAAGATGGAACCATGTTGGTCATTCTATAATCTACTTTGTCCTCTTGCATTTTACCAAGCAGGATAACAATCACAATGACAAAAGAATGTGTACAATAATTAGAGCTACTACTTAAGCTTTTAATATTATGAGAAAAACTCAGAACAAAGATTCAGAACATGAAATTTTCAATCAAAAATAAGGTATTAGATGATAATAAATGAATTTGTCATATACAGGTAATTTCAAGATCCCTTGGATATGTAAGCTAACTTAACAGTCTTATGTTTTCCATAAAATGCCATTACAATCTGAGGCAAATGTGATAAATATATATATACCATAATATCAAATTACAACTTATACACTCTATTGTGAACATAGATCAAACAGTATTTCTAAAAACCTGTATTTTCCTGTGGTACAATCAAATCAGCATGAATTCTAACTGGTATCATATACAATACATGTCCAATCATTTAGAGGAACTGTTCCTTAAGATTACTCTGAGAACACTGCTTCTAAGAAAATGGGTCCAGAAGGAGTTTACTATTATAGTAAGACATGTATAGCCAAGTCGACTATTTATCACACAAAGCATTAAAAATGAGCTTTCTTGAGCCCCATCTTTCAGACTAATAAACTTGAAAGCAGAGCAGAAATAGAGACACAGATGTAGAGAACAAACATATGGACACCAAGGGGGGAAAGTAGCAGGGTGGTGGTGGTGGTGTGATGAATTGGGAGATTGGGATTGACATATAGGCACTAATATGTATAAAATGGATAACTAATAAGAACCTGCTGTATAAAAAAATAAATAAATAAAATTCAAAAAAAAAAAAGAAAGAAAAGAAAGTGCTCCAGTGTGTCTAGTAAGGACAAAGTACATGAATTTATAAATACAGATTTTAGAGTAGAGATAAAACTTCTAAAGCTTATATAAACAGATGAAAGAAGTTTATACAAAAGTAGAAGAGAAAAGGTATAATTAAAATGTGGCAGATGTGGCAGACTTTTGAAAGACATTTTGAAAGTTGTAAGAAAGAGTTGTGAATGTTAAGATGTTTAGAACAAAAGTGCACAGTTCATATTAAAATGTCCAAGATACTTTAAGACATCACATAAATGGTGTCTAGTTAGTATAAATAATAGAACATAATGAACTATACGTAGAAAAAGTCATGCCTTTAACAAAACTGAATTAATTTGTGAATCAAACTTTCACTTTTGCTTTGGACAAATGGATTAGAAGAATAAAACATTTTATCCTATAACTTTAAAACACTAGTTACTATTATAAAGTCATTTGTGCTTTAACGACTTTAGTGAAGAGAAGACTATTTCTATAAAAGTTCAGCAATGTTCAGCAATATCAATGTTCACACATTTCAAAGTTATGCACTTTCATAAAATTAAAGCCATAAATGTTTCAAGGATGTGTAATCTATCTTCTTGATTTTAGAAACTTTTTTTCTTATAGATATCCAAGAAGTCATCTTTAAATAACCCTTTGGGTCAAAAACTCTACATAGTTACTTAAATGCACATGCAATAAGTATTTGTTATTTAAGATGTAGTTTTCCAGCAATATGTGAAAGTAACTTTACTTTAAAATAAATCCATACTAAGAAGTATAGGGCTTGTGTTTATTCCAATTATACACTTCACACTAGTACACGCATTCGATTATAGTTGGAAATACTATTATAATACAGTTACACCATTTCCCAAATATCAGTGAATAAAAATTTTGCCCTTAAATTTTCAGAAACTGTGTTCTTCAGATTCTCATACCAACTTTGACTAATAATTGACCACCCAGTTCAACTTCATAATCTGTGGGTACCTCAAAAGCATAGAAATGTGGCAACTCCCCTGATCTTTTATCTCTTTATCCCTTTATATCAAAGACATTACTCAGTCTTTCCAGTGTCTTTTCAAAATATTTTCAGGATACAAATATACATGCAAGTATATTCAAGTATGATATATCCATATTCAAGTATGAGATAAGAAGCATTATGTTACATAATATAATCACAGATACATAGATATAGATATATGATTGATACACAGACACATAATAGAGAGAGATAGATGGATGGATGGATGGATGGATGGACGGACAGATGACATTGTTCCCCTACTGACTTCCTGTCCTTACTTCATATGTAGACACATTGCTCTTGGTCTGTCTTCTCCACATCCAGACATGCAAGACAGTGTGTTGGCATATGCACCATTTAACAAGTCAAGGCTATAAACTTCCACCTAATGATATTTAACTATGTATCCAACTACCCACACATACATAAAACATCTATACTATATATGTAATAAATATGTTATCAGTAGAAAAAGAATAACATACAAGTAAGCAAAGAGCAGAATGGAAAAAGATTAAATAATCCCACAGTTGCTACTGTCAAACTTTTATCTATGCATCCACATTTCAAACAAGATTTTGTATATTCAACAAACATTGATTATCTTTTATGTGACAGACATTGTTCAAGGTGATTGGGACATATCAGTGAATAAAAACAATTAAAGGACTCTGTAAGCCATACGATAAATTTAGAGTATCTAAATATATATATATATAAACACATTAATAACAAAAATTTAGTTATTTTAAATGGTATAATTTGCTATTCAGACATGTATCCCAATACATGTTGTAAATGTCTGTTTTATCCACCAAATCAAACTTACATTGACTAGCAAGACTGCTGGCTCTGTCCTCTAAAGGAATGGGAGCGAGCATCCTTACATGACAAAATCCAATACCTATTTAGCCCTGAAGGGAGCAGGTAAATATTATACCAATTTATCTCACAACATGCTTGAAGCCAAACTGAAAATCCATGTGAAAGTGGATTTTAAATTTGAACGAAGGTCTATATCAAATGAGAAGTACATATTACAAAACCCAGGGAAATTTAAAAGGAATCCACAAAACTATTGTTATCTAAACATTATCATATGAATTATGCTGTCTTTGACATCTGTCACCCCAACTGATTATCACATGGCTAAACATAATGCCATCTCTATAGTCTGAGGAGCATTCCGTGCAAAGATTATTGTAAAAGATACTGGAGTTTCAACAGGAGGAAGTAGAAAAAGCAAAAAGTGTTTTCAACATCTCTCAGGGTAGGAAGAGCAAAAAGTGTTTTCAACATCTCTCACCCCTGCCACTCTCCTTTCCTGATATGTGAGAAAAAGTTAAAAGGGAAGATTTGAAGACAAGAATCAAAGACAGAGTAAGACAGAGGCAGATCATATATTTTGTGAAAGTGGATAAGCTTCATTTTTGGTGCTTTACAGAGCATTCCTCAAAGTATGGTATAAGGCCTTGCACACCCCATATGTACATGGAATGCATGTACATATACACACACATTCACACACTCACTAACTACCACCGTACCATCAGATATTGAGAATACTACACAAAGTGCTATTTAGAGCTAATATCTCATAAGCAAGAAATACTGAAAATAGTTTGGCTTTTATTTATCTGTTAAGAAAAATTATTATCAAAGAACATCAGACCACCCACTTTATTGGGTGGAACAGTAGAAAATAGAGATGATATTCCTAATAATTCTCTGGTTTAATAATAAATTCCTGATAAACACTTAACAGGTGCTAGTCACTATAGAAAACTTAAAGCATATTATTTTACTATTCTTAAAATCATCAGCGAATAGATTATCTCTTTTCTAGAAATGTTATATTTCTTCACATGCTTCCAATTAAGAAATATTCACAAGACAAATTACTTTTAACAGAGAAACATGAACAGGAATGGTTAACTTAACACTGATCCACAAACAACAACACAATCACTGATTTGTTTCAATGATTTTAAAGATGAGGTTAAGAAACTCTGCCAGAATTAGTCTCTAACATAAAGAAAGAGGAGAAAGTCAGGAACAGGTACAGGTCACCAAGCCACTGAACTTTTCTTAACAATACTCTAAAGCAGGGGTCCCCCTATCCCCAGTCCACAGACTGGTACCAGTCCTCGGCCTGTTAGGAACCAGGCCACACAGCAGGAGATGAGTGGTGGGAGAGCAAGCAAAACTTCATCTCCCACTCCCCATCACTCGCATTACCGCCCAAACCATTCCCCCACCTCCCCGGTCCATGGAAAAATTGTCTTCCATGAAACTGGTCCCTGGTGCCAAAAAGGTTGGGGACCACTGCTCTCAAGTACTACCAAGTTCCATCTACAATGAATACTCAAAAAAAAAAAAACTTGCAAATTTCAAACCCAACCTAAATTCTTTCTCTCATTCTCTAAATACACATATGCACAAAGACACACAGTTCTAAAAGATCCTCTTCAGTTTAACACTTATATTGGGGTAACTCCAAAAAATAAACTTATGTCATAAATTAAGCATCTGAATTCTTGTAAACATCAGTTAGTTGTTATCAAAACAGATAATGTGTATTCCTCATCAAATAAAATCATCCCGGAACATTAAATTATGTTAAAAGAAAATACTATATATTGTGTTGGCCAAAAAGTGCCTTCGGTTTTTAAGTAAAAATAAAAGACACACTTTTCATTTTCACCAAGAACTTTATTGAACAGCATATTCACCCTTTTGTTCCACTAGCTTCTGCCATTTTTCAGGCAACTTCATAATTCCATCTTCCCAAAACTTTTTATCTTTTTGAGCAAAGAACTGTTCCAGTTGCCTTTTACAGTCTTCCAGGGAATTGAAATTCTTTCCATTAAGAGAATTTTGTAAAGACCTAAATAAATGGAAATTCGAAGGTGCAATGTCTGGTGAATACGGCAGATGCATCAGAATTTCCCAGCCAAGTTCTAACAGTTTTTGCTTGGTCATAAAGAAACATGCAGTCTTACGTTATTCTGATGGAAGATTACGCATTTTCTGTTGACTAATTCCAGGCACTTTTCATCTGTGCTGCTTTCAGTTGGTCTAACTGGGAGAAGTACTTGTTGGAATTAATTGTTTCATTTTCCTGAAGGAGCTCATAATAGAGGACTCCCTTCCAATCCCACCATATACACAGCATCACCTTCTTTGGATGAATACTGGCCTTTGGTGTGGTTGGTGGTGGTTCATTTCGCTTGCCCCACGATCTCTTCCATTCCACATTATTGTACAGTATCCACTTTTCATGACCTGTCATAATTTGTTTGAAAAACGGAACGTTTACATTACATTTAAGTAGTGAATCACATGCAGAAATATGGTCAAGAAGGTTTTTTTTTTCACTTAACTTATGTGGAACCCAAATATCAAAGCGATTCACATAACCAAGCTGGTGCAAATGATTTTCAATGCTTGATTTGTACATTTTGAGTATGTTGGCTATCTCTTGCATGGTATAACACTGACTATTCTCAATTAATGTCTCGATTTGATCACTATCAACTGTGGAGCATCGTTCAGCGAGAAATCTCCAGCACGAAACTTCACAAACCACTTTTGACATGTTCGATCAGTCACAGCACCTTCTCCATATACTGCACAAGCCCTTCTTGCATTTCAGTTGCATTTTTACCTTTCTTGAAATAATAAAGCATAATATGGTGAAAATGTTGTTTTTCTTCCATCTTCAACATTAAAATGGCTACACAAAATTTCACCAATTTTGATGTCTCTTTTCATATGCTTGCTGATATGACAGTTGTCACATACTATCTAACAAACTTGTTTTGAATGAAGTTAAAAACAACTAAGTGCTACAAGAGCCATCTTATGGGAAAAAAAACGAACAAACTTTTTGGCCAACCCAATATATAAAATTATCAAGGGAAGAACTGGCCCTTGATAGAACAGATTTAATAGAATCATACAGAAAAAAGAAACCAGATTGTAGTCATAATATTTCAGAGATGAAATGAGACTGGGAAATAATATCCTTTTTATAATAGAAAATAAATGCCTTAAACTTCTTATTCTACTGCATGTGTGTTTGTTTTCTTAAATAGGTTTTAGGCCAAGAGACACGAGTAATGATGAAACACTTTGGTATTTAATATAAGAATAAAATGTATTTAGAAAATAAGTATCAAGTGTGAGATCCTGTCCACAGCAAACTGGACAGCCTTGTTTTCTATCCCTTGCAGATCTTTCTCTCTGAAAGCTCAAATTCTTGCCTTTTGATGATTCACTTGTTAACTTTTAGATTTGATTTATACTGCAGAAAATGCATCCATGGCAAAATTTCCTTGTGCAAAAAATACTACTGTTGGACTGTAGATATGCTTTAGTTTTTTTTTTTTTTTTTTTTTTTTTTTTTGCTGTACGCGGGCCTCTCACTGCTGTGGCCTCTCCCGTTGCGGAGCACAGGCTCCGGACACACAGGCTCCACGGCCATGGCTCGCGGGCCCAGCCGCTCCGCGGCATGTGGGATCTTCCGGGATCGGGGCACGAACCCGTGTCCCCTGCATCGGCAGGCGGACTCTCAACCACTGCGCCACCAGGGAAGCCCCTGCTTTAGTTTTTTTAACTCCACTATATGCATTTTATACCATTCCGCCACATGCAGAAAATGATTATATATCACATTAGAAGCATCACTCATGATTATAGAAATGCAGGTATGAAATTTTAATATATTATGGGATCTTTTCATACCAAATAGGATTGTGACCTCCAGCAACATCTCCCCAACAATGGTTCCACAAACAACTGAGCCTTATTATTTGAAATTAACAGCCCTTGCCATGACTGTTTCCAATTTCATTCTGCACTCCAGAAATCTGTAATAATATGACACTTCAGAGAATAAAACTTTCTGAAAATGGTAACTTAGGTAAATTATAAACCCATACAAATGTTGACCGGTGGTAACGGTTGGGTAAAGTCATACAGACCAGTCCTCCCTCAGGTAACAAAAAATTAACACTGAACATAACAAAGAGAAGCAGCTAACTGAAGGCACTGAAAAAGGCACTGGAAATGGTAACATCATTTTCACTCACATCCCTTGAGCCAGAATTCATTCACAGGACTGCAGCTTATCTGAAAGGGAGATGCAGAAAGGTAGTTTTCTCTTTTTGTCTGCGTGCCCAGAAAGAGGAACCTGGCTGAGCAGCAAGTCTCTGTCACTCTCAGATTTCACCCACAGTAGCAAAATTTAGCTGGACAATAGGTACTGGTCACATATACTTTCCTCCCACCCCTCACAAAACACAATAATCAATTTCCTCTTATTTTCATTCAGTTCCATTTCTTCCAAACTTGAAGGGCTTAAAGCTTTCATCACTTTTAGCAATAACCCCCCAAATACTATTTTACCTTTAAATACCAAAAAACTTCAGAAAAGCTGACTTTCAAGTACTAGGATCATTGTACATAAAAACACCTGCACTGCTACATAAAATATTCAATGACAATTTGGAATCATTCAACAAAATGTTGAACAATGTGATCAAGAATAAAGTTGAGGGCTTCCCTGGTGGCACAGTGGTTGGGAGTCCGCCTGCCGATGCAGGGGACACGGGTTCGTGCCCTGGTTCGGGAGGGTCCCACACGCCACGGAGCAGCTGGGCCTGTGAGCCATGGCCGCTGAGCCTGCGCGTCCGGAGCCTGTGCTCCGCAACGGGAGAGGCCACAGCAGTGAGAGGCCCACATATCGCAAAAAAAAAAAAAAAAAAAAAGAATAAAGTTGACTGATACTTCTCAATAAAACTACTGATATAATGATTTATTCTGTGGACTTTTAAAATCTCTCAACATATCTAATCTGTTTTATCATAAAACCTAAAATTCTTTTGAAATACACAGAAATGTTTATATGTAATAAAAGCAGTAGATCATCTAAAGGTTAGGAAGCTAAAAGGGCTGAAAACACACCCTAAGCATTTAAAATATATTTACTCAAAAAGTCTCTGGGAGACTGAAGTTCCATAAATTACTATAATGATGCAGTGCGATGATGGTGGTCTTGGGAAGCAAAGCAAAAGTAACATAACTAAGGCTTGATCTACTTTCTTCCAAGAATTTGAACATATTTCTTTTTCTTCCTTCTTTCCTTTTTCTTATTCAGCACTTGCAGTCTTTCTCCCAGTGGAAGAAGAGGAGGTTTCAAGCAGAACAAAGCATATCTGAGTAGACTTAAAGCCTGGATCCCTAAGCTTGGTGGGATATAAGAAGCCTGAAGTCTGCACCTGGACACATTTGTCCAGACAGCTTTAGTTTTTAGTCCCTGGAGAGCCAAGTGCTATTATTAAAATCAGGGACCTAAAACCTGTGATAGTTGTTATAGGGGCTGAAATCAAGAGCAGGTGGACTAACAGACTATGGAAACTATATGTCCTGAAGGTCTTCATATCTTCTCAAAAAGAGATCATCTACTTTAAAAAAAATATAAGGTGTCAAAGAACAAAATTTGAGACTATGTTCTTGTTATCATCAACATCTCTCCTACACTGTTATTTATTCTGAACACGGAATCAATTCAAAAAGAATAATACATGTACTTAAATAATGCAGAAGAAAAAATGTTTCTATGCCTTTTTCAAAAGAGAGGTGAGACTCTCTCACAAACCTAACATCACATGCTAAATGATAGTGAGATTATTTTTGATCAATCAACCCTATATTCAAAAGAGCAGAAAAAAATAAAGCTTAAAAAATAAAGGAGCCTTTAATAACTGGTTTCTGGTTTTTATATTCAGAGGATTTTTAAATTTTTTTCATGTCATGTCACATTATTCTCAATTAATATTTATGACATAGAAGTAAAATTTTAATATATTTAAACATTTATCATGCACTTACTAAATCCCAGATGCTGTGGTAGGCTCCGTGGATACACATATTAACAGTATTCAGTCTTTATTACTGAAGAGCTATTTCCAAACACATAATTGTAATACAATGTGGTAAATGTGATAAGAGGAATTAGTGAAGTACCAAGAGAGCAGAGAACAAAAAATGAGCTAGAGTATTTGAATATAGGCTTATAAGTGAAATGACATTTAAGTTACATTTTCTAGAAGAGTGACCAACTGATGTCTTGATTAGACAGTTTGATTCTAAAAGAATGTGTCATATTGTCCAAAATATGTAACATGGAAATAAAACTTGCTTCCCATAATCATAAGGACTTATTTTTTAAAAGCCAAAGGAAAAAAATATAGTAACATAGAAGCATAAAGTATCAAAATATAGAATCTGGAAAGTTTAAGTAAATGAAGTTTTAAAATGTATTACTGATTGGTATTTGGAGAGGGATTCTGCTTTTACAAATAGCAGACTGGATAACTTGAATCAATCCTCCTACCGGATTTAAGTCTTACAAAATCTTAAAAGTCTAACGAGAGAGAGAAGAATTTCTAGGCCCACATCCAACAGAAGGGTGAAATCTGAAGTGGTCGGTCTAGCATTTAGGTTTGATTTGGCCCTTGGGGCATCTGCCAACACAGAAGAGACCACACAGGAACAAGGCTGATTGTCTCTTGAGCTACAGGGACAAAATGTGGAATCAGGGTGGGTAAAGGGGAAAAGGAGTAACGGAACATTCAAAGAATGGGTGGAAGCCAGGACACTAGTCGTCTGAGCAGTCCAGAAATACCTCAGGCCCTAAAATATGACTAACATGATTTATGAATCTCTAGTATCCTGAGCACCTGACAGAGAAAAGGAATATTTTCTTTGGAATAAGACATCATCATCCTAGAAAAATACTGATTTCTTCAAGTAATTTTTAAATAACAATGTCCAGCAACAAATAAAAGCATGTACACAGATAAAGACAATATGAACAGAACACAAACTACAGAAATAGGCACAGACTCATAAGAAGTACAGCAATGAAAATTATAAGAAATAGACAAATATTCAATATTTATGGAGATGAAATCTAGAACTAAAAAATTCAGACAAGAATTGGTAACATTTAAAAATTTCAAAGAGAATATCCAGAATATAAATATTCAATAATAAAATACAGAAGGAAGCATGAAGGAAAAAAAGAAAAAATATATGAGTATAAGAGATATAAAAAGCAGAAGGAAGGGTTTAATATAAATTTAATTGAAGTACCAGTGAGAAAAGAGAAAATGAAGTAAAAGCAAAAAAGGAAGAAATAATGGCTAAGAGGTTTCCAAAACAGATGATACACATCAACCCACACATTCAATATTACTATCAATCCCAAGAAAGATAAATAAAAATAAACTTATGTCTGATTATGTCAACATGAAGTAGCAAAATTAAAGATAAAGAGAGTATAGTATAAGTAATTAGAGAAAAAAAAAGATGTACTGGAGGGGAGCATGAGATAAACTGACAGATAAGTTCTCAAAAACAGCAATGCAGGCCAGCGCACAATTGAATGATGTCTCCAAATATGTGAAGGAAAATAACTAGCAACCTATAATTCTATACCAAACAAAAACATATCTTCCAAAAATGAAGGTAACATAAAGACCAATCAGTCAAAACCAAACTGAGTATTTGCAAACACAAGCAACTGAAATACTGAGTATTCTTCAGAAGAAAAATGACCTCAGATGGAAGTACAAACGTGAAATGACAAAAAGCAGAGCAGCACAAATAGTAGTTACAGGGGGAAATCCAAATGACTCATCATCTTTACAAAATGGTAAGAAGGTTTTACTGGGGATTTTATATAAATATAAACAAGTATATGTAGACATGAATACACATATATAAACAGGCAATATATACACACACAAACACACATGTACACATCTATATACACTTATTTATATATACACATATGAAAAATACATGTGTGTACACATACATGAATAACTCATACAATAAAAGTGGCATATAAGCCCAGAGGGATAAATGGATTTGAAGTGTTCTAAGAAACTTATGTTCAAGAGAAGAGTGGAATTAGCAATTAACATTAGACTATGTTAATCATCCAACTTTAAAAATTATATATTGCAGTTTCTAGCACAATGGAAGAACAGCATAAGAATATATAAGTTTCCAACACAGTAAAAAGGGAATAATAAAATAATCAAGGAAAAATAATTCATGAAAAAATATAGTGACTTCTAAGAAGTAAGACATATAGAAAGCATTTAGATTATAATAGATTTCAAAGCAAATATATTGGTGATTACTTTTAATAGAAATGAAATTAAAGCTCTAATTTAAAGAAGAAGATTTTTGGATTAGAAAGAAACACAATTATTTGCTGTTTATTAAAAAACACAAATTAAGGAAACAGAACAGTGGAAATAAAGAGATGTATATATGAAGACATACTACACACATCCTAAAAGAAAAGAAAGCTGGAATAGCCTTGCTAATATCACAAAGGCACATAAGAAAAACTAGATTAAAAGTCACTTCATTGTGATGATAGGTTTAATCAGAAAGATAGAAAGTTCCTAAATTAATAAACACTTAATTGCATGGCCTCAACATAGACAAAGCAAAAACTGATAGTGCTATATATAAGAGAAAACAGAAAAATCCACTATCACAGCTGCAGTTAAATTTGATTTATCTCAATAACTGACAGATCAATAAGAAAATAAAAAGGGGGATCAGTACTTTGAGCAAAACAGTTAGAAATTTAAATTTATGGGCATATAAACCGCTAATGTGTATTGATGTTGCTAAAAGAATATCCTATTCAACCAAACACTAAAAGTTCACAAATTTATAAAATTGACCCTTTACTGGGCTAAAAACTAATTTTTACAAATTTTAACAAATAGAAATAATATAGTGTGCAGTCTGTTAATATAATTAAGTTAGAAACAAAATAATAAAATAACAAGAAATTCCTACATATTTGGAAATTAAGGAATATACTTCATGAGCCGTTGACTAAAGATTTCACAATGGAGATTAGAAAACGTTTTTGACTGAATAATAAAAAATGTAAACTTTGAAACTGTGTGAGAGATAGTAGAAATGGGTTTGCTTCTCATAACATTAGTACTTTGCAAATCTGCATGGTTGTGGTATGCATGCATGTGTGCATGCTCTTGTGTGGGTGTGTGCGTTTGTGTGTGTGAAGGGTGTAGGTATGCATGTGAATATGACTTTCTAAACATAACTCTTTCATCTGGTATTCACATGAAGAAATGGTTGAATATTCCCTAATATTGTTGAAAACAGTGTGTAGGACTCACTGAGAGACTGAATATTATTTTTCAACATGGCACCATTCTATGGATTTTAAAAATTATTTTGACATACACAATTTTCTCCTTACCTGCTGACATTAGAATTTATCCCTACATAATATTTAATCATGAGTCAGTCCAATCCATCTCTGAAATTACATATGACGTTAAGAGTATAGTGTCTAAAGAAAAAGATTTTTGAAGTGTACAGTGTTTAGGAATGGAAGCATGGCTTAAGTTTTTACTGTTAGTGTCTAAAAATCAGTTATGTGCTATTTTGTGACATAGTATCTGAGTTACAATGCCAAAGAATGAAATGATAAAATAATTCACTACCCTAATATCAACAGAAGAAAACCTTGCATACTCAAAGATACCCATATCTGATATAATACTATAAAAACAACATTTCCTGGTGGCTTGTCCATCACCTCCATTTAGGCTATTCTTATTCTTGGTTTTGATACTCTGTTTAATACTGGCAAATCTAGTAATTCTCCACTGAGGGTGATTTTACGCCCCCAGAGGTATTTTTTCCTTCATAACTGAGACTGATGCCACCAAAATCCAGTAGAAGACAGGCAACCTGATAAATGTTCTATAATATATAGAATAGACTCACCTAGCCCCAGAAGTCAATAGTGCCATACTGAGAAACCCTCATCTAATCTGATCAATTCAGCAGGGTTTTCTCACCCCTCTGATCTCTGTGTGACATTCATTTTGTTGTTTTCTTTCATGTTTTCTAAATTGGATGGAAATTATCCTTAAAATAAGGAATTAAAATCTTAAATTTGTCAAAACTTTAAGGTATAAAGATTAGGATATACTTATTGTCTGTAGACTCCATATAATTTTACTTATATACACTTTTATTTTATGATATAATTTTATAATTACTATTCACACTTCCATGAAATAATCTTTTAATCATATATTTGATTAGGAGAGGAAATATGACTACTCTGTCAACTTGGAATATGTTAATTTAAATAAGGATTTAATTTTTTTTTCATATTTTACACATTGGCTTTAGAAACCTAATGATCTTCATGAGACCTGGAGATGTCCTTTATGTATGCTTAGAGACCATTATTCTGAAATTGGTATGTTGGCAGAGGACAAACTCACTCCTTGATGAAAATCTGGATGCATCTGTGTCCTTCAATATGAAGACCTGAAAGAGCCTAGTTTGCTTTATCATCATATATTACATTAATTTCAATTCCCTTTTTATTTTTGGCAAGTCTATAAATTATTAAAGCAAAAATGTTTCATAAGACAACATAAAATGGTTTTTGGTGAATTTTGAAGCTAATTTAGCAGGAAATTAAATGACAAATACAACAGCAGATAAAAGATGCCAAAGAATGAAATATCTGTAAGGTTCACACACCATTACATGACTCACAGACTCTAAATTGATAAAGTTGTTAGAATTAAAAATTGTTAAAGAAACCCAACAACTGAAACTCCAAGATTCAGCTGGGATTTCCAATTTGTAATAGGCAACTATCTTTCTTCTTAAGAAAGATCATTTTGAATAACTATAGCCATATAGCACTCTAATGATCATCACTGAATTTAGAGGCAGATCAAATCCTAGCTCTGCCACATTAAAGAAAATTAAGAACATTTACTATGAAGAAAGTGATTAGAATAGCTCCTAGCACTTAAAAGAAATTCCTAATCATTATATTTTAATCAGTGTATAATATTATATAAATAATTATATTTACATAATTATATATATTTATAATATAAATATTATATTTACTCAATTCACTATCCTCCAAAACTTTCTGGAAATAAGGGAAAAGAAAGATCAACTCAGAATCCAAACTACTACATTTCAGTTTTACTAAATCAGGCAATACTGCTACAATCAGATATTTAACAACTATACATATTAAGGCCCTGATAGGTTTGATTATTTTGCTTTTCTGAATAGCCCAATACCCTAACCACCATACAATCAGCAGCTCATACAAAAGTGCGATGACTGTTATTGACTGGGGGTTGTGTCAAAGGAAATCAAAATGCTGTTCTAAGTCACAGAATAATCCAGGCTCCATATGGACAAAGGCTCATAGCCCAGTCACTGTTTGGGAGGTCCAAACATAAGCACAAATTAAAAATTTCCCCACCAATATCAAACATGCCAAGAATATTCAACAGTAAGAAAAATGAAATCACCAACTGTATTTAGCATCCAGCCTAATAAATTATGTATATCTAGGTGCACCTGAAAACTAATTGGCAAATATTATAAAATATTGCTTGTAGTATATTTTAATTTCCAAGGAACACCTTTAATATCTTTCACTTTTCCTTTGGTTTTGCTTTCTAAAGAACTGGCTTTCTCTGGGAGCATTTCCTGGCTGTGTTTCTTTGAGAAAAAATGGACTGAATGGCTGACCTAGTGATGATGGACTCAGGATGCCATCCGTCATGATGGCCTCTTGATCGACACTTATGGTGTGCCATTAAAATATTATTATACACATTAATTCATCATTGTTCACAGTAACAAATTAATACACAGTTCCCTAGGTTCATATATTTTAATTTGTCTTTCTAATGTATTCCTTTGCTGTATTCTGTGAAGGTGATTACACTATTGAATGTGGGTTACACTGTCATTTTTATTTATGAAGAAAAGAAATTATTGGATTGAATTATTATTCTTAGAAAGGAGAGAATGGTTTGATTTTTACTTAAATTTCAAACTGACATGAACAGTACAGGAACTATAACATTGTAATTCAGAGCATTTGTGTGGATCTAGACTATAAGCTCCATGAAGAAAAGAAATGTATTTATCTTGCTAAGATCTCTATTTTCAGTGCTCAAAATAGTACCTGGTAAATTTTGTCACTTAACAAGTAGCTGTTGAATAAGTAAATAAGTCTAATTGTCCAGTCTGCATGTAACTGAGAAGAATTTTCATCAGACAAAATCTCAGTATGTGTTGAGGGAAAGGATTACAAGCAAACCCCCTTTAATTGAGCTTTGTGTCCAGCAAGTTTATTGATGTCATTTTTCCAACAGTATTTACTCACTTCCTCTGAGTCACATTTTGGTAATTCTCACAATATTTCAAATTTTTCATTATTTTTATATTTGTTATGGTGATCTGCAATCAGTGATCTTTGACATTACTAGTCTAATTGTTTTGGGACATCATGAACCACATCCATTTAAGATGGTGAAATTAATTGATAAATGTTGTGTGTGTTCTGACTGCACCACTGACTGGTCCCCTGTCTCTCTTCCTCTCCTCGGGCCTCCCTATTCTGAGACACAAAAAAATATTGCAATTAGGCTAATTAATAACCCTGCAATGGCCTCCAAGTATTCAGGTGAAAGGAATAGTTGCACGTTTCTCACTTTAAATGAAAAGTTATAAATAACTAAGCTTATTGAGGAAGGCATGTTGAAAGCAGAGATAGACCAAAAGCTAGGGAAAACAGTTAGCCAAGCTGTGAATATAAAAAAGTTCTTTCAGGAAACTACAAGTGCTACTCCAGTGAACACATGAATAATAAAGAAGTGAAACAGCCTTGCTGCTGATATGGAGAAAGTTTTAGTGGTCTAGGTAGAAGATCAAACCAGCCACAACATTCCCTTAAGCCAAAGCCTAATCCAGAGCAAGGCCCTAACTCTCTTCAATTCTATGAAGGCTGAGAGAGGTGAGGAAGCTACAGAAGAAAAGTCTGAATCTAGCAGAGATTGGTTCATGTAGTTTAAGGAGAGAAGCTGTCTCCATGACATAAAAGTGAAAGATGAAGCAGCAAGTACTAATGTAAAAGATGCAGCAAGTTGTCCAGAAGATAATTCCTAAGATAATTCATGAAGGTGTCTGCACCAAACATCAGATTTTCAATGTAAATGAAAAAGTTTTCTATCGGAAGAAGATACCATCTAGGACTTTCATAGCTGGGGGAGGAGAAGTCAATGCTCAGCTTCAAAGATTCAAAGAACAGGCTGACTCTCTTGTTAGGGGCTCATGCAGCTGGTGACTTCAAGTTGAAGCCAATGCTCATTTAAAAAATCCTAGGGCCCTTCAGAATTATGCTAAATCTACTCTTTCTGTGTTCTATAAATGGAACAACAAAGCCTACATGACAGCACATCTGTTTACAAAATGGTTTACTGAATACTTTGAGCCCACTGTTTAGACCTACTGCTTAGAAAAAAAGAATTCTTTCAAAATGTTAGTGCTCGTTGACAATGAACCAGGGAACTCAAGAGCTCTGATGGAGATGTAGTGAGATTCATTCATGTCATTTTCATGTCTGTTAATGCAATATTTATCCTGCAGTTCATGAATCAAGGTTTAATTTCAACTGTCAAGTCTTATTATTTAAGAAAAACATTTCATAAGGCTATAGCTGCCATAGATGGTGATTCCTCTGACGGATCTGGGCAAAGTGAATTGACATCCTTCTGGAAAGGATTCACCATTCTGGAAGCCATTAAGAACATCCGTGATTCACGGGGAGAGGCCAAAACATCAACATTAACAGGAGTTTGGAAGAAGTTGATTCCAGCCTTCATGGATGACTTTGAGGGGTTCAAGACTTCTGTGGAGGAAGTAACTGCAGATGTGGTGGAAACAGCAAGAGAACTAGAATTCCAAGTGGAGCCAGAAGTTGTAACTTAATTGCTTCAATCTTGTGATAAAACTTGAACAGATGAAGAGGTGCTTCTTATGGATGAGCAAAGAAAGTGATTTCTTAAGATGGAATCTACTCCTGTGAAGACATCATTTAGACTGTTGAAATGACAACAAAGGATTTAGAATATTGCATAAGCTTAGTTGATAAAGCAGTGGCAGGTTTTGAGAAGATTTACTCCAATTTTGAAAGATATTCTACTGTGGGTAAAACGTTACAGAGAAATCATTCATGAAAGGAAGAGGCAATCAATATGGCAAACTTTACTGTTGTCTTATTATAACAAACTGCAGCAACCCCTCCAACCTTCAGCAAGCACCACCCTGATCGGTCAGCAGCCATCAACATGGAGGCAAGAACCTCCACCAGCAAAAAGATTAGGACTTGCTGAAGGCTCAGGTAGCAGTAAAGTATTTTTTTATAATTAAGTGTACATTTTTTTAGAGATAACACTGTTGCCCACTTAATAGACTACAGTATAGTATAAACATAACTTATCTGCACTAGGAAACAAAAACATTCATTTCACTCACTTTACTGTGCTATTTGCTTTATTGTGGTAGTCTGGAACAGAACCCATAGTATCTCAAGGGTATGCAGGTATATTCTTTTGACCAAGCCATTGCCCAATTATGCAATTAAGGAAAGTGAGTTCAAAATAGGAAAAGGTACCAGTCACTTTCAAAGTGAAACAAAACACAATGTGAAACACACACACACACACACACACACACACACCTGAAATTTATACAAACTTACTTGAAACAGGCACACATAACTGAAACCTGAACACCAGAATCCCAAAGACTACACTGTGTTCCATATTTTATCTAAAGTTACCTCCTCAGGCTGAGCCAGGAAAATAGATTCTTAGTTTCTTTTGCTCTGCTTTTTTTCTGTTACTCTGTTTTTTATTCTGAAACATTTTCTATCAAAATGTCTTATAAGAATCAGTTAGGTTGGAAGAACTTATGTCATTAAAACATACTACCCAAGGAAATCTACAGATTCAGTGCAATCCCTATCAAATTCTCAATGGCATTTTCACAGAACTAGAACAAATAATTTTTAAATCTGTGTGTAAACACAAAAGATCCCCAATAGCCAAATAAATCTTGAGAAAGAAAAATGGAGTGGGGGAATCCGGTTCCCTGATTTCAGACTATACTACAAGGTTACAGTCATCAAAGCAGTATGGTATTGTCATAAAAACAGATGCATAGATCAATGGAACAAGATAGAGAACAGAAACAAACCCATGTACCTATGGTCCATTAATCTATGAAAAAGGAGGCAAGAATATACAATGGAGAAAAGACAGCCTCTTCAATAAGTGGTGCTGGGAAAACTGGACAGCTACATGTAAAAAAAATGAGATTAGAACATTCTCTAACACTATATACAAAAACAAACTCAAAATGGATTAAAGACCTAAATGTAAGACCAGATAGTATAAAACTATAAAACTCCTAGAGAAAAAACACAGACAGAGTGTTCTTTGATAGAAATTGCAGCAATATATATATTTTTGGAGTCATCTCCTAGATTAATGGAAACAAAAGCAAAAATAAACAAATGAGACCTAATTAAACCTAAAAGTTTTTGCACAGCAAAGGAAACCATAAACAAAACAAAAAGACAACCTAAGAATGGAAGAAATATTTGCAAACCATGCAGTTGATAAGGAATTAATTTCCAAAATATACAAATAGCTGATACAGCTTAGTATCAAAAAAAACCAAACCCAATCAAAAAATGGGCAGAATATCTAAATACACATTTTTCCAAAGCCATACAGATGGCTAACAGGTGCATGAAGAGATGTTTAGGATTGCTAATTATTAGAGAAATGCAAATCAAAACTACCATGAGGTATCACCTCATACCAGTCAGAATGGCGATAATAAAAAATCTAAAAACAATAAATGCTGGAGAGGATGTGGAGAAAAGGGAATCCTCCAACATTGTTGGTGGGAATGCAGCCACTATGGAGAACAGTATGGAGGTTCCTTAAAAAACTAACATGGAATTTGCATATGATCCAGCAATCCCACTCCTGGGCACATATCTGGAGAAAACTATAATTTGAGAAGATACATGCACCTGAATGATCATAGCAGCACTATTTACAATAGCCAAGATATGGAAGCAAACTAAGTGTCCATTAACAGATGAATTGTTAAAGAAGATGTGACATAGATATAGATAGATAGATAGATAAATAGAAGATATATATATATATATATATATGTGTGTGTGTGTGTGTGTACATAAGTGTAAATATATATATACATACACACACAATGGAATATTACTCAGCCATAAAAAAGAATGAAATAATGCTATTTGCAGCAACATGGATGGATCTAGAGACTATCATACTAAGTTAAGTAAGTCAGACAAAGACAAATATTACATGACATCACTTATACGTGGAATCTAAAAAATAGTACAAATGAACTATTTACAAAACAGAAATAGACTCACAGACATAGAAAACAAACTTATGGTTATGAAAGGGGAAGAGAGGGATAAACTGGAAGTTTGAGATTAACACACACACACACTACTCTATATAAAACAGATAAACAAGGACCTACTGTATAGCACAGGGAACTATATTCAATATCTTGTAATAAGCTATAATGGAAAGAATCTGAAAAAGATTCATATATATATATATATATATACTGAATCACTTTGCTGTACACCTAAACTAACACAATTTTGTATATCAACTATACTTCAATAAAAATAAACTAAAAAATTTAAAAGAATCAATTAGGTTGGTTTTAGCTTATAGTAACAGAAAACAAACTCAATGAGTTTCATTAAGGAAATTGAATATTTGACATACTAAGATATCAAGAACTAAAGCAAGCCAGCAGGGACTAGAGTCTACCAAGAAAGCAGAACTAGGTCACAGAGAACTTAATTTTCCCTGCTTTGCCACCCAACCAAAGAGAAACACTTAAGAGTCCTGGCTCCTTGTCACATCTTACATAAAGAGAAAGAAACACCTCTGGGAACCATGACCATAATCCTTCCTTTCAGTTTTATTGGAATATATTATGTTGCCCACAGTTGCTAGGAAAGTGTCATATGATTACTGATTTAGATTAACTGAGATCTAGCTTTGAAGCTAGTGAGAAGAGTGGCTTCCTCATAAATGCAGAACTATGTGAAGGAGGCACAGATACCAGAGCAAGTTCTGGCTTCTCCTAGAAAGAAGACATAATGGGCTCGAGGCAACATCCCCACCCAACAGTCTCCTCCTCAGTCCCTCCACTTGTTATTGTCTCAATGTTTCTAGACTCCTGAAAGTCTAAAATGGGAATTTAATAGTTTCTCCAAAAGCTATCAATATCACAGAAAATGAAGATTCAATTTTTCATATCCAATCAATACAGTTAGCTGTTAAGTTTTTAACATTTAAAAGAAACTTAATATATGGTGCCTTTAAGAACAGCATTGTTTTAAAAAATCTAGTCAACAGCAGTGACATATGACCAGAATTTAGCTTCCAGGTTGATAACTGCCTATAATCATCATGAAGTCAAGTCCTGTTGGATCTCCATGGGTTCTTCAAATCACAGCACCTTTCTTCCATGCTCAGTTACAATCAAGAAGAGCACTAAATAAAGATGATAAATAAAGCTCAAAATACCACCTTTATTGCGATGGGGCCAGGTTGGAGAATTCAGTTTGAGTCTGTTAGTTAAATGTGCTTGTTAACCCACATGGAGCGTCACAAAGAGATCAATCCCATGGGAAATCGATCTGGCTGAAACAAGGGTGGATGGGCTGAGCATTCACAGGTTTATGAACAAAATCCATGGGTTCACTTCCAGAGGCAGAGTCCACAGAGGTCCAGGGTTACACCACAGACTACCAGCAATGACAGCTGTTCTCTACCATGTATACACTTTGTTATGCAGTGATCACCAGGATAAAAAGTTAGTTGGAAACATGTCAAATTATAATGTTGTACACCTGAAACTTACATAATTTTTAAAAAGTAAGTTGGAGATAAGTATTTTATATATAAGGAATTCACCATGGATTAGATTATATTCTAATGAACAAAACAAAGAATTCAATCATGACTCACACCATATATATATAAGCATTGTAAATATTTAAAAACAGGTTTATCTCTTATATGACTATATAATTTTGGAGGCAGTTGGGTTTTTTTTAGAAATTATATATGTATTCCAAATCTCTAACTTTATGAATATAAAATAATGCATGAAATGCAGTTAAGTTAAATGTCTGGCTCAAAACAGTTTGACTGATAAATAGCAACATTAAGATTAGAGTACCAGGTCACCAGTCTCCTAAACTAGCTCTTATGGTTTGGAGAAAAAAGGTTCCAGATACAGACTGGATATGAATCCCAGTTTGCTACATACTAATTGGGTAACCTTGGGCAAGAGATTGGACTTCCCATAGGTCCTATTTCTCCCTGTGTGAAATATAGGTTTATTACTAACTACAACACACTTCTCTTGTGAAGACTAAGGAACTTGCAAATGTAGAAGTCAATACAAATGAATCAAATACTGTATGAATTCAGCAAACAAATATTTACTGAGCACTTTTTATATGCCATGTACTGGGGACACAATGAAATGCTTTTTAATTTAAAAACATTGTGTTAAAGTGAAAAGTGCTAGTTTCTAAAGTCTAACTTAATAGCCACATTCTGTTCAATAGAAAAAATAGACATTAATGTAATCAAAATCTTCAATGCTCCTTTGGCATCAAATGTCTCCTTCCCTGACCTGACAAAAGAATGTTGTGTCTATTTGTTTTATCTTTTTTTTCCCTCATTTCTCACTTTTAGAAAAGTCACAGATTTGCCATTAGAAGAAAAAGAACAAAGTCTTTTTTGGTTATGAATCTCAAATGAATATGTTGGTACAGTTATTTTCAACCTACTCCAAAAAAAAGTCATTTTTTTGTGTCTTGATTTTAGTTCTTACATATTTTCTCAGAAGATATAGTGTTATTTTAATAAAGGAAAAGCACTTCATTAGACATAATATTTTTAGGTCATCACCTAAGAAAGGAACAAAGTGAATAAGTTGATTAAATTACAAAAAAATATTGTCTGGAAAGTTTGGAAGTTTCTTCTAAAGTTACAAACACACTCCATGGTACTTACCCAGGTAAAATGAAAACTTATGTTCAAACAAACACCTATAAGAAAATATCTAGAGTGATTTATACATTATTGCAGAAAACCGGACAAAATGTAGGCAAATGAATAAACAGGCTGTGATGCATCCATGTCATGGAACACAACTCAGCAACAGAAAGGAACAAACTACCGATTCATGCAAAACAGAGATGGAACTTAAATGTGCTTTTCTAAAGGAAAGAAACCAGAACCCAAAAGCTAATGCTGTATGTTCAACTTAGATGATATTTTCGATGACACAGAACTATAGGAATCTGTGTTTTACATGGTTTAAAATCAATTAAAAATGAAAATTCTAAAACCTCATACAAAGAAACAAATATGCCTCATAGGATATCAAATTTAATAACATACACATAACCCCACATAGAAATAATTCAAGCTACTTTAGACACAATGTTCTTATAATCTGCCTCTCTTAGATATACAGTAGGAATAAAAAGAACTGCCAAAGGTCGTCCTAAAATTAGAAATAAAACCCAGAAATGAATCGGGGTGGTCTTGAAACAAAAAAGGCAGCTTTACTGTTTGTAGGTTTGCAAACTGGGGATGTACAGCCTTGGACTGTAGGTAAGTACCTCCCTGGAGGTGAAGAGGCTGTGGGGGGTTTAAAGTCAAAACCCCAGAAGCCACCACTGGAAGACTCTAAGGGGGCGGGTGGTGACCTTTACAGCCTGGTTGCAAGTTCTCACGGTGAGCTGTTACCCGGCTTTTTGTTGGGGATTTCCAAGCAGGAATCCTGGCAGAGGCAAGAGTTGCCGAGGCTACCTCTGTGGGGTTTTTTGTTTTGTTTTGAGGGCACAGAACAGTGATGAAGCCCAGGTCTGCCCTCGTTTCAGGGCTGTGTCTTGGTCTGGGCCCGGTTTTCTATCAACGTGTTCTTTCCTCAAGGGTATTTTCCTTTATTGTCACACAAGTAATTTTAGGTTTGATTAGTAGGGCTTTTAAAATTAGTAGACAGTGATATCAGTGTAGAAATTCTGCAACTAGCTCATATACACTTAAGTATAGAGCAAATGAGTACATATACTGATGTTTGGGGAACCAGAACTTTCACTGTGGGAGGAGGCAGATGAAGGCCTGAAATGGTGGAACGGGGTGTGAACTCTGAATTGTTGGATTTGAATTACAACTGTGAAAACGATCTCCTGTTATTTCAATATGCATAGAGACACATGTATATATTCATATATGTGTGTCTGATGTAGGCATGTGTATGTATACATGTGTGCATTTCACAGCTATGTACCCTAAAAGTCTCCCCAGTAACAATAAACAGACCCATCACCCTGAATTTTATTTCTAAAATAAATTAGAGAAAATCCTAATATTTTTAGAGAAATGTTTGATTCCAGGGTTCTAGTCGATAAAGTACAAAAAGTGAGCCACAAATGTCTTCTAGTGCACATGGCTCCTACTGGCCAAACTCGGGACAACTTGAATAGAAAGAGAACAATGGAAGGAACTGAGTATAAAATGGGAAACAGAAATTATTCATGGAATCACAGAAATACCCAAATACAACAAGTTTAAGAGGGAAGGGAAAGCTTTTATTTAAAGAAGTTTGCAAGTTACTAAATGTAGAAAAAAATGACTGAATTATAAAATAGCCAAGTAATAAATGATTTATGCAATGATCATCAATGCATGCTAAGACCATTGGGTAAAAGATTTGTAGGAATAGGTTATGTATATATACAGTCTCAAACTACAGCCCCAGAGATTACTTATGAATACAGTGGGGAAACACCTTAATCAAATGAAGAAACTTAGCAGAAGCAATAATGGGATGAATTGAAATCATGTGCCTTCTATTGTGATACAATGGGAAATTCACATCTCCTATGTAGTATTTTGCCAAAAAAGTTTAACCTGAATCTAATCATCAGTAAACCATCCAAACAATGTAAGGATACAATAAGATAACTGAAATGAACTGTTAAACAAATTCAGTGTTATGAAAGACAAAGAAGGCAAGGGAACTCAGAATAAAGGTGGCTAAAGAGACATTTCAACCAAATGAAATACATGAGCCTTGATTCCATCCTGATTCTTTGAAAATAAACTGTATGAATTACATACTATTGAATCAATGTTGAGTTTCTCTGTGTTGATAGTGGTACTGCTGTGTAGAATGCCCTTGCTCTCAGGAGTACATGCTGCAGTGGTGAGGGGAGGGTAATTGTCTTGAGGTCAGTAACTTACATTCAAATAGTTCACAAAAACACTTATATCCACTCACGTTCTAACACATATATTCAGAGCACAAATCCAGATGACAGGTATATTTTTTCAACTTTGTAAACATATTATTTTAGAATAGATTTAGTGTAGAAAAGGTGTGAAGGTAGGACAGTTCCTACATATCATACACGCAGTTTCGCTCATTTTTTAAATTAACTTCTTCTATTAGTATAACACATTTGTCACCATTAATGCACCAAAACTGATTCACTATTATCAACTAAAATCCATGCTTTGATTCCTTAGTTTTTGCCTAATGTCCTTTTTCTGTTTCAAGATCCCATCCAGGACAGTACATTATATTTAGTTGTCGGGCTCCTTAGGCTTTTCCTGGTTGTGCTATTTTCTTAGTTTTTCTTTATTTCCTTGATGACCTTGACAGTTTTGCGAGGTACTAGTCAGATGTTTTTTAAAATACCCCCAATTGGCATTTGCCTGATGTTTTCCTCATGATTAGAGTGGGTTGATATGTGTTAGGGTGAAATGACATTCTCATCACCTTATAACAAGAATACATACTATCAACAGAACTTACCTCAACTGATGTTGACCCTGATTACCCAGCTGAGGTAGCATTTGTCAGATTTTTTCACTGGGAAGTTACATTTTTCCTTCCTCCATACTGTGCTCTTTGGAAGGAAGTTATCATTCACAGCCCACACTTAAGAGAGGAGTTTGCTTCACCTCTTTCCTCCTTGAGGGCCAAGTATCTGCATAAACTCTTTGGAATTCTCTTGCACAGGACATCCGTATGTTTTCCCCATTTAATTATTTATCAATTATGTCAGTGTGGACTCACAGATATTTATTTTATATTTGGGGTTATAATACAACACTGTTTCATTTATTTCTTTACTCAAATTCCTCCAGATTGCTGTTGGGAGTTCCCTCAATGGGCTCCTGTATCATTTTGACATATTCCTGTCATTGTGGGCTTTTTTTTAAAAAAAAAAGAACTTCCTTACTTTCTTGAACTACAAGATGTTCAGGCTCACCTGCTATATACCCTGCCCCAGTCCTACAACAAGCAATTTCTCCAAGGACCCTGGTTTCTTTTATAATAAGCAGAAATGTATTAAAAAGCAGAATCTGGGTACTGAGTACGCTCACACTCCTGGGGTGTCACTTCTTCTAGGCTCAGCAGACAGAGCAAGGAAATACATGTGTGTATATTAATCGTGTATATACAACACATATAAAGACATATACAATGGAATATTACTCAGCCATAAAAAAGAACAAAATAGTGTCACCTGCAGCAACATGTGTGGACCTAGAGATTATCATACTAAGTGAAGTAAGTCAGACAGAGAAAGACAAATGCCCTACAGTATCACTTATATGTGGAATCTAAAATATGGCACAAAATAACATATTTATGAAACAGAAACAGAATCACGGTCATAGAGAACAGACTGGTGGTTGCCAAGGGGAAGGGGACTGGGGGGAGGGATGGATTGGGAGTTTGGGATTAGCAGATGCAAACTATTATATATAGTATGGATAAACAACAAGGTCCTACTGTATACCACAGGAAACTATATTCAATATCCTGTGAGAAACGATAATGGAAAATAATATTTTTAAAATAATATAGGGCTTCCCTGGTGGCGTAGTGGTTGAGAGTCCACCTGCCGATGCAGGGGACGTGGGTTCGTGCCCTGGTCCAGGAGGATCCCACGTGCCGTGGAGCGGCTGGGCCTGTGGGTCATGGCCACTGAGTCTGCACATCCAGAGCCTGTGCTCCACAACGGGAGAGGCCACAACAGTGAGAGGCCCGTGTACCGCACAAAAAAAAAAAAAAAAAGAATATACATATGTATGATTGAATCACTCTGCCATGCAGCAGAAATTAGTACAACATTGTAATCAACTATAGTTCAATAAAAAATGTTTTAATAGCCATCTATGTAATCTAACAGAAGGTAACATCATATATACTATACCAAACATGAGTTCATACTATGGCTTCACCTGAATCTGTTGCCCTGGGATCATCCTGGCCATCTCCCCTCTCGTGTCTGCAGCCTCTCATCCAACAGTGAGCATCATGGCCCCATCCCCCACACACACACTGACCCCACCGGTCCGATCCCAGAACATGACTGGTTTCACAAGTATGAACATGTCTCCATCACACACCTTCATCACCAGAACAGAGCACTCTTGTGCAGTTGTTTCTGCCTTTGATCTTATAGACTGCACTTGTGTCCAGAGTTACCTAGATCAGCACATTTTCCCCCATATGGGTGTTTTTCTTGCTGTGTCTTTCTGTAGGTTTGACATATTTCAGAATAAAAAACTGTTGAAAGAATAAAGTAAAATCATCTTATTTCAGAAAACTTATAAAATAATAAAACCATAGAAACATGTTGCTAGGGGCCCTACCAGAGTCTTTGAAAAGAACATATAAAAGACAGACCCTGAAGCTTAAGCTTTATTAACTTCTTAGTATATTCTTGGTAACTTTATGAGGAAAAACTAAAGATGAAGATGAGACTACACATCACATAGGATGCAAAAGAAGATGCTCATCAGGAATTAATAGAAAACCCCAATAACTGTTTTTTTCCCCTTTTTTCCCCCTATGACAAAAGTATAAGGTCATATATTTGAAATAAGAAGCTCTGAATAAATTTTAGGAAAGTGCTGAAGGCACTGAATAGTTCATCTGAAAATAGAAGGAAAAAATAAAATAAATTGGTTACTAAGTAAACCAGCTGAGGTTGGAAAATATATTTACACCTGTACTAGTCCACACAATTCTGTGTGATTTTCTTCTAACAGTGCTCTTATCACGAATATGAATGTCGAAGGCAGGTATATGTAACCAGAGAGGCAGCATGCCATTGTGGTTAAGAGCATGATCTCAGTCCCACCATTAACTAAGAGTGTAACTTTAGATAAATTACTAAAATACTGCGTGTCTAATTTTTACTTGTAAATGGGGATGATGAAACGTTTGTTGTGGTGTCTGGCATGTAGTTTTTGCTCAAAAAGTGTTAGCAATCATTATCATGATTATTTATGAAAAGAATCTCAGATCTGGGAGCCAAGTGCAGCAGAAAGACAAAAACAGCCCTGACTACCAAAAATTTTAGTCACGTTATTCTTTTTTCTTGATGATCCCTCTTCCCCACTTACTGAAATTAAAAATCAGAATATATTTTTGAGCAGGGCTTCTCCACTCCTGACGTTCTGGGACAGTAGTATTTTGCTGTGGTTCTGGCATAGTTAACAGCATCCCTGGGCTCTACCTACCAGGTGCCAGTAGCATCCACCCCACCCCACCCACTTACCTGCGCTGGGACGAATAAAAAGTCTCCAGACACAGTCAATGGCCCCTGGAGAGAACACACCCCCAGCTGAGAACCAAACCTCTAGAGGAATGGTAGTTACTGAATTTAAATAGGAGATAATACAGCAAAGAAGAAAAGTCTTTGTTAAAAAGGGCTTTTTTCTAGGAGTTAACAGACTAAATTTTATTCCAAAACAGAGTCAACCTCCATAGCACTGAAGAAAAAAGAAAACTATGTCTCTTTTATAAATCACATCCTCACAAGTAGAGAACTGAATAGTGCACTGTCTCAGAACCAGTGCTTTTCTTGTTTCTTTAAAGACATCTGCCCTTATGACATCGACACGATTTAAAATCCAATCCAAAGCAGGCCTGCATGTTCGCTTACAGGACATGCCTCTTTGCTTTTATACGCTTTGTCAGGTGCCACAACCATAACCCTCACAGAATGATGAAAGATCTGGAAGAAGCAGTGTGTGTAGATCATTTTTTCAGAAACGCCTTTCCATTCTGTGAGCTATGCCTCAGCTCAGTCCCCAAGTCTGAAATTAAAGGGAAGTGACACAGTGGCCAAAATACAAGATGCAGTGCTACCTGCGTGGGCACGGACAAGTGGCTCTAGCAATACACATCTATATACAGCTTAATTTTTTTTAAGAAAATTTTAGTGTTTTTTAAGGTAGGAAACATTCAGTTTCTATGCACTTCTACAATGGGCAGAGAACTCTTGGTAAAGATTGACATGATGCAGTTACATGTACTTGTGGATCAACTTCAAATTTATATTTAAATATTACTACAGTATATTAGTCTCTAAGACTCAGTAGCCTCAACATAGAAACCTAACGTGAAGACAATCCGGCTGCGAGTTGGGCTTGAAAACCAACTGCAGAAGTGAAAGGTGATTATACTGAGAGGTCCACAATCCAGAGTGGTCTTCTTAGATTTCACCTTTACTCTGAAGTGTAAGAAAAGCACAATGTTCAGCAGACTTGAAAATAAGACATAATAACTATCTGAAAAATAAAATTTAAAAAAAAAAAAACTCATTCTAATGGCATAGAAAAAATTTATCTACCAGGAAAAGAAGTGCTATAATAAGGGACTAATGACAAAGTATGGACTTTGGGGTCAGACTCTGTGGGCTCAGATCTCACCTCTCAATGCATAATCCTTTTGGTCTTTGTATATAAAATAAAGATACCATTGGTGACCTCGCCAGACTGCTGGGAGGATGGGTTAGGAGGTAAGCAAAATGCCAGGTATGTAAAATGATTGACACAACAGACATTCACCAAATGGTAGATGTGAGTCTAGCAGATGAAGGAAGTCTCCTATGCACAGTGTACTAAGAATCCATTACAGTTTTTTGAATGTCTTTTTCGAGTTTTTGAAAGTATTCCATGTATTCTTTTCCCCTTTAATCAATTAGTGTGATAAATTATATGAATCGTATTTCTAATTTATGAATCACACTGTCATTCCTGGAACAAAACAGAAACAAAACATTCTTTGTTCCTGTCACCTGCTATTTTTCTTTTAATTGAGGTATAGTTGCTTTACAATGTTGTTTTAGGTTCTGCTGTACAATGAAGAGAATCAGCTATATGTATACATATATTCCCTCCCTCTTCGACCTCCCTCCCACCCCCATCCCACCCATCTAGGTCACCAGAGAGCACCAAGCTGAGCTCATTGTGCTATACAGCAGGTCCCCAAGGCTATCTGTATTACACATGGTAGTGTATATATGTCAATCCCAATCTCCCAACTCGTCCCACCTCCCCTTCCCCCTGCCTTGTCCGCATGTCCATATTCTACGTCTGCATCTCTATTCCTGCCCTACAAATAGGTTCATCTGTACCATTTCCCTAGATTCTGCATATATGCATTAATGTACAATATCTGTTTTGCTCTTTCTGACTTACTTCACTCTGTGTGACAGATTCTAGGTCCATCCACATCTCTACAAATGACCCAATTTCATTCCTTTTTAGGCTGAGTAATATTCTATTGTATATATCAATATGCACCACATCTTTATCCATTCATCTGTCGATGGACACTTAGGTTGCTTCCAGGTCCTGGCTATTCTAATTAGTGCTGCAAAAATATTGGGGTGCATGTGTCCTTTTGAATTATGCTTTTCTCTGGTTATATACCCAGTACTGGGACTGCTGTGTCATATGGTAGTTCTATTTTTAGTTTTCTAAGGAAATGCCATACTGTTCTCTATAGTGGCAGTGTCAATTTACATTCCCACAAAGAATGGAAGAGGATTCTCTTGGTCACACCGTCTCCAGCATTTAATGTTTATAGATTTTCTGATGATGCCCATTCTAACCGGTGTGAGGTGAGACTTCACTGTAGTTTTGATTAGCACTTATCTTATTAGTAGTAATGTTGAGCATCTTTTGATGTGCCACTTTGCCATCTGTATGTCTTCTTTGGTGAAATGACTCTTTAGGACTTCTGACCATTTTTGATTGGGTTGTTCATTTTTTCATGTTGAGTTGCATGAGCTGTATGTATATTTTGGGCATTAATCTCTCATCAGTTGCTTCATTTGTAAATATTTCTCCCTTTCTGAGAGTTTTCTTTTCCTCTCATTTATGGTTTTCTTTACTGTGCAAAAGCTATTAACTTTAATTAGGTCCCAGTTGTTTATTTTTCTTTTCATTTTCATTACTTTAGGAGGTGGATCAAAAAAGATGTTGCTGTGATTTATCTCAAAGAGTGCTCTTCCTATGTTTCTTCTGTTTTATAGTGTCTGTTTTTACATTTATGTCTTTAATCCATTTTGAGTTTATTTTTGTGTATGGTGTTATGAAATATTCTAATTTCATTCTTTTACATGGAGCTGTCCAGTTTTGGCACCACCACTTATTGAAGAGGCTGTCTTTTCTCCATTGTATATTCTTGCCTCCTTTATCAAAGATAAGATGACCATATGTGCGTGGGTTTATCTCTGGGCTTTCTATCCTGTTCCATTGATCTATATGTCTGTTTTTTTGTGCCAGTACCATACTGTCTTGATTACTGTAGCTTTGTAGTATAGTCTGAAGTCAGGGAGCTCGACTCCTCCAGCTCTGTTTTTCTTTCTCAAGATTGCTTTGGCTATTGAGGGTCTTTTGTGTTTCCATATAAATTGTAAAACATTTTCTTTCTAATTCTGCGAAAAATGGCATTGGTAATTTGATAGGGACTGCACTGAATCTGTAGATGTCTTCAGGTAGTATAGTCATTTTCATAATACTGATTCTTCCAATCAAAGAATGTGGTATATCTCTACATCTGTTTGTGTCATTTTTTTTTCTTTCATCAGTGTTTTATAGTTTTCTGAATACAGGTCTTTTACCTCCTTAGGTAGGTTTATTCCTAGGTATTTTATACTTTTTGTTGCAGTGGTCAATGGGATTGTTTCTTGAATTCTCTTTCTGATCTTCTGTTGTTAGTGTATAGAAATTCATGAGATTGCTGTGCATTAAATTTGTATCCTGCAACTTTATCAAATTCATTGATTAGCTACAGAAATTTTCTGGTAACATTTTTAGGTTCTTCTATGTATAATATCATTTCATCTGCAAACAGTGACAGTTTTACTCCTTTTGCAATTTGGATTCCTTTTCTTTCTTTTTCTTCTCTGATTGCCATAGCTAGGACTTCCAAAACTATGTTGAATAATAGTGGTGAGAGTGGACATCCTTGTCTTATTCCTGATTTTAGAGATAATGCTTTCAGCTTTTCACCATTGACCTGTTGGCTGTAGGTTTGTTTTATATGGCCTTTATTAGGTTGAGGTATGTTTCCTGTATGTCCACATTCTGGAGAGTTTTTATCATAAATGGTGTTGAATTTTGTCAAAAGCTTTTTCTGTATCTATTGAGATGATCATATAGCTTTTATTCTTTAATTTGTCAATATGGTGTTATCTCATTGATTGATTTGCATATATTGAAGAATCCTTGCATGCCTGGGATAAGTCCCACTTGATCATGCTGTACGATCCTTTTAATATGTTGTTGGATTCAGTTTGCTAGTATTTCACTGAGGATTTTTGCAACGATGTTCATCAGTGATATTGGCCTGTAATTTTCTTTTTTTCTGACATGTTTGTCTGGTTTTGGTATCAGGCTGATTGTGCCTTTGAGGAATGAACTTGGGAGTGTTCCTTGCTCTGTAAGTTTCTGGAAGAATTTGAGAAGGATGGGTAGTAGCTCATCTCTAAATGTTTGATAGAATTCACCTGTGAAGCCATTTCATCCTGGACTTTTGTTTATTAGGAGTTTTTAAATCACAGTTTCAATTGCATTACTTGTGGCTGGTCTGTTCATATTTTCTATTTCTTCTGGTTCAATCTTGGAAGGTTGTAGCTTTCTAAAAATTTGTCCATTTCTTCCAGGTTGTCCATTTTATTGGCATATAGCTGCTTGTAGTAGTCACTTAAGATCCTTTGAATTTCTGCAGTGTCAGTTGTAATTTCTCCTTTTTCATTTCTAATGTTATTGATTTGAATCTTCTCCCGTTTTTTATCTTGATGAGTCTGATTTATCAATTTTTTTTATCTTCTCAAAGAACCAGCTTTTAGTTTAATTGATTTTTGTTATTGTTTCTTCCTTTCTATTTCATTTAATCCTGCTCCGATTTTTATGATTTCTTTCCATATACTAACTTTCAGCTTTGTTTGTTCTCCTTTCTCTAGTTGCTTTAGGTGTAAGATTAGGTTGTTTGAGATTTTTCTTGTTTCTTGAGGTAGGATTGTATTTCTATAAACTTCCCTGTTAGAACTGCTTTTCCTGCATCCCATAAGCTTTGGGTCATAATGTTTCCATTGACATTTGTTCCTAGGTATTGTTTCATTTCCTCTTTGATTTCTTCAGTGATCTCTTGATTATTTAACACCATATTGTTTAGCCTCCAGGTGTTTGTATTTTTTAGAGTTTGTTTTTTCATTAATTGATATCTAGTCTTATAGTGTTGTGGTCAGAAAAGATACTTTGTGCGATGTCAATTTTCTTAAATTTACCGAGGCTCGATTTGTAAAACAAGAAGTGATCTCTCCTGGAGAATGTTCCGTGTGCACTTCAGAAGAAAGTGTATTCTGTTGTTTTTGGATGGAATGTCCTATAAATATCAATTAAGTCTATTGGTCTTTTGTGTCATTTAAAGCTTGTGTTTCCTTATTTATTTTCTGCCTGAATGATCTGTCCATTGGTGTATGTTGGGTGTTAAAGTCCCGCATTATTACTGTGTTACTGTCAATTTCCCCTTTTATGGCTGTTAGCATTTGCCTTATGTACTGAAGTGCTCCTATGTTGGGTGCATAAATATTTACAGTTGTTATATCTTCTTCTTAGATTGATCCCTTGATCATTATGTAGTGTCCTTTCTTCTCTCTTATCTTTACTTTAAAGTCTAGTTTATCTGATATGAGAATTGTTACTCCAGCTTTTTTTTTATTTCCATTTGCATGGAAATCATGCAAATGATTTCATGCATCCGTCCCCTCACTCTCAGTCTGTATGTGTTTCTAGGTCTGAAGTGGGTGTATTGTAGACAGTATATATACAGATTTTGTTTTTGTATCCATTCAGCCAGCGTGTGTCTTTTGATTGGAACATTTAATCCATTTACATTAAAGGTAGTTTTCGATATGTATGTTCCTATTATCTTCTTCCTTATTATTTTGGGTTAGTTTTTGTAGGTTTTTTTCTTCTCTAGTGTTCCCGCCTAAAGAAGTTCCTTTAGCATTTGTTGTAAAACTGGTTTGGCAGTGCTGAATTCTCTTAGATTTTGCTTGTCTGTAAAGCTTTTGATTCCTCCATCAAATCTGGATGAGATCCTTCCTGGGTAATCTTGGTTGTAAGTTCTTCCCTTTCCTTACTTTAAATATTTCTTACCACTCCCTTCTGGCCTGCAGAGTTTCTGCTGAAAAATCAGCCAATGACTTTATGGGGATTCCCTTGTATGTTATTTTTTGTTTCTCTTGATGCTTTTAACATTTTTTCTTTGAATTTAATTTTTGTAATTTTGATTAATATGTGTTTCAGCGTGTTTCCCCTTGGATTTATTCTGTATGGAACTCTGCACTTCCTGACTTGATTGACTATTTCCTTTCCCATGTTAGGGAACTTTTCAACTATAATCTCTTCAAATATTTTCTCGGACCCTTTCTTTTTCAATGTTTCTTCTGTGATGCATATAATTCAAACATTGGTGTGCTTAGTGTTGTCCTAGAGGTATCTAAGACTGTTCTCATTTCTTTTCATTCATTTTTCTTTATTCTGCTCCTCAGCAGTTATTTCCAACATTCTGTCTTCCAGGTCACTTATTAGTTCTTCTGCCTCAGATATTCTGCTATTGATTCCTTCTGCTGTATCTTTTGTTTCCATTATTGTGCAGTTCAACACTGTTTGTTCTTTAGTTCTTCTAGGTCCTTGTTAAACATTATCCATATCTTCTCACTCCATGCCTCCATTCTATTTCTAATATTTTGTATCATCTTTACTATCATTACTCTGAATTATTTTTCAGGTAGGTTGCCTATTTCCTCTTCCTTTATTTGGTCTTCTAGATTTTCACTTTGCTCCTTTATCTGTAATGTATTTTTGGTCATCCTTTTTTTTTTTTTTTGATGGGAGGGGCTGTGTTACTGGTGTGGTTGTGTTGCTAGTTGTTTGGCCCTAGGCATCCAGCACTGGATTTTGGAGGCAGTTGGGTGGAGCCAGGTCTTGGTATTGAGATGAGAACCTCCAGGAGACCTTCATATACCAGGAAGATTAATATACCCTGTGACCTGAAGTTCTCTGTTAGTCCAAGAGCTTGGACTCGGCTCTCCCACCACAGGACCTCAGGCTCAATCCTGGGCCTGAGAACCAAGACCCAGCAAGCCACATGACAGAGAAAAAAAAAAAAAAACAGAAAAGAGCTGAACAATAACAAACAATAAAAAAACAAAATAAGAAGTGACCTTCAAGATGGTGGAGGAGTAAGATGTGGAGATCACCTTCCTCCCCATAAGTACATAAAGAATACATCGGCATGTGGAACAACTCCTACAGAACACCTACTGAACACTGGCAGAAGACCTGAAACTTCCAAACAGGCCAGAAAATCCCCACGAACCTGGGTAGGGCAAAATAAAAATAAAAAAAAAAAAGAGACAAAGGAATAGGGACTAGACCTGTGCCTCTGGTGGGGGGAGCTGTGAAGGAGGTAAAGTTTCCATACACTAGGAAGCCCCCTCACTGGCTCAGAAGGGGAGGGGTGAGCTTGGGAGCCACAGAAAAGAGCACAGCAACAGGGGTGCAGAGGGGAAAGCAGAGAGATTCCCACACAGAGAATCAGTGCTGACCAGCACTCACCAGCCTGAGATGTTTGTCTGTTCCTCTGCCAGGGCAGGTGAAGGCTGTGAGCTGAAGCTCAGGCTTCAGAGGTCAGAGCCCAGGGAGAGGACTGAGGTTGGCTACGTGAAGACAGCCTGAAAGGTGTTAGTGTGCCATAGCTAGCAGGGAGGGAGTCCAGGAAAAAGTCTTGACCTGCCTAAGAGGCAAGAGACCATTGTTTCAGGGTGCGCAATGAGAGGTGCTTCCTGCTCTATTTGCCCACAGACAACAGAGCACCACCTAAGCAAGCTCCAGAGATGGGTGCAAGCTGCAGCTATCATCTCAGACCCCAGAGGCAGGCAAGGATCTCTACCACTACCACTGCTGCCACTGCCAAAAAGGGTCCTGTGTGCAAGTGCAGGTCACTACCCACACCCTCCTGAGAGTCTGTGCAGCAAGCTACTGCCAGGGTCCTGTGATCCAGGGCCAACTTCCCCAGGAGAACACAAAGCATGCCTCAGACTGTTGAAACTTCATGTCAGCCTCTTCCACCACAGACACTCCCAGTTGTGACTACCATAACCCTCCCTCTCCCTGGCCTGAGTAAGAAAGCCCTAATCAGCCACTGTTTTAACCCCCTTCTGTCTGGTTAGGGAACACACACCTTGTAGGGTGGTCTACAAGAAGAGGTGGGGCCAAAACCAAAGCTGAACCCCAGGAGCTGTGTGAACAAAGAAGAGAAAGGGAAATGTCTCCGTGCAGCCTCAGGAGCAATGGATTAAGTCCCTGAAGTTGGCTTGGTAAACTCTGCATCTGTGGAATAACTGAACAGACAACGATTGTTTCCAAAGTTGAGGCAGTGGACTTTGGGGGCAACTGTGGACTTGGAATTCACTTTCTGTGTTTGATTTGTTTTTGGTTTTATGTTTATCTTAATTTAGTTTTTTAGTGTTTGTTTTCATTTGTGCATTTCTTTATTGTTTTGGTTGCTCTCTTCCTTTTTTTTCCCCTTTTTGTGAGTGTGTCTGTATATGTTTCTTTGTGTGATTTTGTCTGTTGAGTTTTGCTTTTACCATTTGGTTTGGGGTTCTGTCTGTTCGGTTTTTTTCTTCCTTTTCTTCTGTGCTGTGTGGCTGGCAGGGTCTTGGTGCTCCAGCTGGGTGTAGGGCCTATGACTCTGAGGTGGGAGAGCTGAGTCCAGGACTTTGGACCACCAGAGGCCTCCCAGCCCCGTGTAATATTAATCAGCAAGAGCTCTCCCAGAGATCCCTGTCTCAACACTAAGACCCAGCTCCACCCAATGGACAGGAATCTCCAGTGCTGGACGCCCCATGCCAACAACTACAAAGACAAGAATACAACCACACCCACTAGCATACAGGATGCCTAAACTCATACTGATTTCATAGACAACCCAAAACACAGCACCAGATATGGCCCTGCCCACCAGTGGGAAAAGATCCAGCCCCACCCACCAGAACACACAAACCAGTCACCCCCAACAGGAAGTCTACACAAGCCACCAAACCAACCTCACCCACTGGAGGCAGACACCAGAAGTAAGAGGAACTAGGAACCTGCAGCCTGTGAAAAGAAGACCCCAAACACAGTAAGTTAAACAAAATGGAAAGACAGAGAAATATGCAGCACATGAACGAGTAAGGTAAAAACCCACTAGACCAAGCAAATGAAGAGGAAATAGGCAGTCTACCAGAAAAAGAATTAAGAGTAATGAGAGTAAAGATGATCCAAAATCTTGGAAATGGAATGGAGAAAATACAAGAAATATTTAACGAGGACGTAGAAGGACTAAAGAGCAAACAAACAATGATGAACAAAACAATAAATGAAATTAAAAATACTCTAGAAGGAATCAATAGCAGACTAACAGAGAGAAGAACAGATAAGTGACCTGGAAGATAAAAAGGAAATAACTGCTTCAGAGCAGAATAAAAAATAATAATAATAATAATTTTAAAAAAAGAATGAAAAGAATTGAGGACAGTCTCAGAGACCTATGGGACAACAGAAAGCACACCAACATTCAAATTATAGGGGTCCCAGAAGAATAAGAGAAAAAGAAAGGGTCTGAAAAAATAACTGAAGAGATTATACTCGAAAACTTCTCTAACGTGGGAAAGGAAATAGTCAATAAAGTCCAGAAAGTGCAGAGACTACCATACAGGATAAACTCAAGGAGAAACATGCCAAGACAAATATTAATCAAACTATCAAAAATTAAATACAAAGAAAAAATACTAAAAGCAGCAAGGGAAAAACAACAAATAACATACAAGGGGATCCCCAGAAAGTTGACAGCTGCTCTTTCAGCAGAAACTTGGCAAGCCAGAAAGGAGTAGCAGGACATATTTAAAGTGATGAAAGGGAAAAACCTACAACCAAGATTACTCTACCCCACAAGGATCTCATTCAGATTTGATGGAGAAATCAAGTGTTACAGACATGCAAAAGTTAAGAGAATTTGGCACCACCAAACCAGCTTTACAACAAATCCTGAAGGAACTTCTCTAGGCAGAAAATATAAGAGAAGAAAAAGACCTACAAAAACAAACCCAAAATAATTTTAAAAATGGTAATAGGAACATACATATCGATAACTACCTTAAATGTAAATGGATTAAATGTTCCAACCAAAAGACACAGACTGGCTGAATGAATAGGAAAACAAGACCCGTATGTATGCTGTCTACAAGAGACCCACTTCAGACCTAGGGACACATACAGACTAAAAGTGAGGGGATGGAAAAAGATATTCCATGCAAATGTTAATCAAAAGAAAGCTGGAGTATCAATTCTCATATTAGACAAAATAGGACACAAGAGACAAAGAAGGACACTACAAAATGATCAAGGATCAATCCAAGAAGAAAATGTATCAATGAATTTGGTAAAGTAGCAGGATACAAAATTAATGCACAGAACTCTCTTGCATTCCTATACACTAACAATGAAAACTCTGAAAGAGAAATTATGGAAACACTCCCATTATCATTGCAACAAAAAGAATAAAATACCTAGGAATAAACCTACATAAGACACAAAAGACCTGTATGCAGAAAACTATAAGATGCTGATGAAAGAAATCAAAGATGACACAAACAGATGGAGAGATATAGCCTGTTCTTGGATTGGAAGAATCAACATTGTGAAAATGACTATATTACCCAACACAATCCACACATTCAGTGCAGTCCATATCAAACTACCAATGGCATTTTTCACAGAACTAGAACAAAAAATTTTACAGTCTGTATGGGAACACAAAAGATCCAAAAGCAATCTTGAGAAGGAAAAACGGAGCTGGAGGAATCAGGCTCCCTGACTTCAGACTATACTACAAAGCTACAGTAATCAAGACAGTATGGTACTGGCATAAAAACAGAAATATAGATCAATGGAACAGGATAGAAAGCCCAGAGATAAACCCAGGCACATATGGTCACCTTATCTTTTACAAAGGAGGCAAGAATATACAATGGAAAAAAGGCAGCCTCTTCAATAAGTGGTGCTAGGAAAACTGGACAGCTACATGTAAAAGAATGAAATTAGAACCCTTCCTCACACCATACACAAAAATAAACTCAAAATGGATTAAAGACATAAATGTAAGGCCAGACACTAACAAACTGTTAGAGGAAAATATAGGCAGAATACTCTGACATAAATCACAGCAAGATCCTTTTTGATCCACCTCTTAGAGTAATGGAAATAAAAACAAAAATAAACAAATGGGACCTAATGAAACTTAAAAGCTTTTTCACAGCAAAGGAAACCATAAACAAGATGAAAAGAAAGCACTCAGAATGGGAGAAAATATTTGCAAACAAAGCAACTGACAGAGTATTAATTTCCAAAGTATTCAAGAAGCTCATGCATCTCAATATCAAAAAAACCCAAAGAACCCAGTCAAAAAATGGGCAGAAGGCCTAAATAGACATTTCTCCAATGAAGATATACAGATTGCCAATAAACACATGAAAGGATGCTCAACACCACTAATCATTAGAGAAATTCAAATCAAAACTACAGTGAGGTATCACCTCACACCAGTCAGAATGGACATCATCAAAAAATCTACAAAAAATAAATGCTGGAGAAAGTGTGGAGAAAAGGGAACCCTCTTACACTGTTGGTGGGAATGTAAATTGATACTGCCACTATGGAGAACAGTGTTGAGATTCCTTAAAAAACTAAAACTATAACTACCATATGACCCAGCAATCCCACTACTGGGCATATACCCTGAGAAAACCATAATTCAAAAAGAGACATGTACCATAATGTTCGTTGCAGCACTATTTACAATAGCCAGGACATGGAAGCAACCTAAATGTTCATCAGTAGATGAATGGATAAAGAATATGTGGCACATATATATAGTGGAATATTACTCAGTCATAAAAAAGAAACGAAATTGAGTTATTTGTAGTGAGTTGGATGGACCTAGAGTCTGTCATACAGAGTGAAGTCAGAAAGAGAAAAACAAATACCACATGCTAATGCATATATATTGAATCTTAAAAAAAAAAAAGGTTCTGATGAACCTAATGTTAGGACAGGAATAAACACGCAGACGTAGAGAATGGACTTGAAGACGCAGGGCAGGGGTGGGAGGTTAAGCTGGGACAAAGTGAGAGGGTAGCACTGATATATATACATGACCAAATGTAAAATAGCTAACGAGTGGGAAGCAGCTGCATAGCACAGGGAGATAAGCTCGGTTCTTTGTGACCATCTAGAGAGGTGGGATAGGGAGGGTGGGAGGGAGGCACAAGAGGGAGGGGATATGGGGATATATGTATACATATAGCTGATTCACTTTGTTGTATAGCAGAAACTAACACACCATTGCAAAGCAATTATACTCCAATAAAGATGTTAGAATTTAAAATAAAAAGCTAAAAAGCAAGACAAGCTTTTATTTCACATTCCTTTACACGGGTAAGACTTTTCTATTTTCCTTTAGATTCCTCTCTTAACTTCTGAAGTTACTCCACATACAACTTTAAGAGAAAATAGAAACCATTAGTTATTTACCTTCAGCATTTATTCATGACTTCATTCTATAAATATTTACTGACCTCTAACTAAGTGCCATGTGGAGACTAAGCCCTGGACAAGGAGATGTAATATGAAGAAAGCAGCTCCTGCAGAGAAGAAGCTTTACAAACCCAGATGTACGTAAAGGTTTCCAGTACAGAGTAATATGTTCTGAGCTTGTATACTGATTGTTAAAATGGCGAATGCATCTGTACTGATTAACAAGTAGAGGAAAAGATTATTTAAAACCTTGCAGATTCAGGATTCAAGCCCAAAATGCCTGGAAGAGCTCACACTGTTAATCAATATAATAATCAGCCTCTCATTGGTCCTGAAGTTCCACCTAATTAAACCTTACATTCCACTGAATAATTTTTGTGACTTTATCTATAACTAGACATTGAACATATGAGTCTCATATATTTTGTAAGGCTTAGAAATAATTTGGATGTAATTGATTTAGTTCAACAAAAACACCATGAACAATATCATTGCTGCTGAGAGAAATTTTCCAGCAATTAAGGTTACAAGTCACTTAATAATGACCAATTTGAGGGACGAGTCTGATCCTATGTCAAATCATGACCCAGGGAAGGTATCCTTTAGCTTGGGAAAGCTGATTTAAATAAAAGATGACATCAAAACAACATTTTAAGGCTTCCCTGGTGGCGCAGTGGTTGAGAGTCTGCCTGCCTATGCAGGGGACACAGGTTCGTGCCCCGGTCCGGGAGGATCCCACATGCCATGGAGTGGCTGGGCCCGTGAGCCATGGCCACTGAGCCTGCATGTCCGGAGCCTGTGTTCCACAATGGGAGAGGCCACAACAGTCAGAGGCCCACATACCGCAAAACAAACAAACAACAAAAACAAAACAAAAAAAAATTTAAAATAAAAATACAAATAACAATAAAATAAAATTAGAAAAATAAAAACATATTTTAAAAATAACAATAAAAATGAAACAACAAAACAAAACACAATCACCACAGCAAATAAAAAAAGAAAAGAAAAAATAAGAATAAAAATAAAAGTTTTAAAAAATAAAATTAAATAAAAATTAAATAAAAAAATCCCTGGTGCCTCTACTATCAGTGTCCTTGCCCCCATGGTGAGCTACAGCCTCCCCCCGCCTCCCCAGTAGGCCTCCAATACCTCTAGGTAGGTATCTGGAGCTGCTGTGTCAGCCCCACCTGTGTGTGTGTTCCTTTCAGCAATGTCTGTTCCTGAAGCTGGCCCAGAGCACACGTGCCCATGCAGGCCAGCTGGGGTGCAGGCCTCTACAGGCTTGCCCGCAGGGGCCAGCAAAATGAAAGTAGGCCTTGGAGGGGGGTGGCGCTCAGCCCACCTGGATCCACGCAGCCAGAGGAGGCCCTGGGGGGGCAGGTCTTAGGCTAGGGGACCCACACAGCAGGAAGAGGCCTGGGGGGGTGTGTGGTTGGGGCTCAGGCCCAGGACACATGCAGTTGGAGGGGGCCCATGGGTAGGGATTCAGTCCCAGTACCCCAGCAGGCTCGCTGGGGGCTGAGCTGGTGGGGGAGACTCTGGCCACATTCCCCTCTGGTCCCTCAGTCCCCTGAAGGTCCCTCTCCATCTCTGCCAATCCCCCCATAGTAAGTGGGACCCTCCCAGTGTGGGAACCCCTCCCCTCCCCCAGCCGCCCCTCAGGGGCGCTGGTCCCGTCCCACCTCCAGTTTTCCTACCCCCTCCTTTTCCCCCCTATGCCCTACCTGGTCACATGGGGATTCCTCCCATCCCCTTAGGTGTCCATGGTCCCCCACCAGCACCTTGTAGGTGTCCTGTGAGGAGGTGCAAACTCCACATACTCCTACTCTGCCATCTCAAATCCCAGGAATCCTCTCACCTGCTACTTTTAAAAAGAGGGGTTTTCCATCTAAATTTATACATGAAATTATCCTTTTGGTTTGCTTTACCAGTTTCTTGTGTTGGGTTTTGCTAGCTAGCATGATACAAGTTGAAATACTTCCAAACTTTTCTATGTTAGGGATGTCTTTATATATATAACTTATGCTTTATTTTATATATAAACTTTTGCTCTTTATTTTAATATATATATATATATATATATATATATATATATATATATATATATATATATATACTATATATATAATAAAGAGCATAAGTTCAAGGAAAGTTGGATTGGATTTGTCTATTTTTATTTTTTATTTATTTATTTTAATAAATTTATTTATTTGTTTGTTTTTATTTTTGGCTGTGTTGGGTCTCCATTTCTGTGCGAGGGCTTTCTCTAGTTGTGGAGAGCAGGGTCCAGTCTTCATTGTGGTGCACAGGTCTCTCACTGTAGTGGCCTCTCTTGTTGAAGAGCACAGGCTCCAGACACGCAGGCTCAGTAATTGTGGCTCACGGGCCCAGTTGCTCTGTGACATGTGGGATCTTCCCAGACCAGGGCTCGAACCTATGTCCCCTGCATTGGCAGGCAGATTCTCAACCACTGCGCCACCAAGGAAGCTCCTTGGATTAGTCTATTTTTAAATGGCTCCTTCTATTGTTAAGCAGCTGTGGTTTTTAAAAAGAATTTAAAAGCATTTGAAATCCAGCTGTCTGTAACATCTCCAGAAAGACTCAATCTGTCTTAAAAATCAAAAGCAGAGAAAGCAGTGATGGAAGGGTAACATGTCAACACTATGGTAATAAAGGAAGCACAGAGGCATTGTTAAGTGGTGATTAAAAGACTATTTTGAGAATAAATTAAAGACAGTGAGCTGGACCTCAGGGGAAGCATAGCTCAGGTATAAAGAAGAAATATGTTGCACTGGAAACACAGTCAATATTTTATAACTTTGCATGGTATGTAATCTATAAAAATAATGAATCACCATGTTTTATACCCGAAACTAATATAATATTGTTAGTCAGCTGTATTCTAATATTTTTATTTTTTTTCAAAAAGAAAGACATGTTTTTTTTCTGACAGCCAATATCTAAGTGGGTAGCTGAACTGAGTGGCCATGTTATCAATCCAGTGTCCCACTGTAGAATGATTAGTAGAAATAGACTAAACAACAGATTCCATCTGTTTCTGAAGATCTCCATTACAGATCTCTGAACTGGGCCTACTTGCATACAAACCCCATGTCTCTGAATGTGATCTCTATGGAACGCAGCAGTTGGCACCTGCCTTGCCATGTTTCAGCCCTCGCATCTGAATCTGTCTGTGCCTATTCAACGGACTAACGGGCAAAGCCAGCCAGACAATATCTGCACCTCACAGCCCTGGGTCTGAGGTCCCCTGGGCCACATGGCCCAGTGCAACCCTTGCTCACACCAAGGAAGTAAAGGTGACTTGCTGCTCAGGAGGCGATGGGAATTATGGCATTTTATGAGTTCTAAGGCTTCTTCCCAAGATCCTCATGTACTAGAAAACTAAAAACAGCCAACATATTCATGCAGCTGGAAGGGTTTCTGAGGACTGATTACCAAATATCTGAACATAGGGTGGGAAGGGCAATTCAGAAATGTTCCTCATCCTGTTACTGTTTACAAGAAGGCTTTGTTCTCTTTGTTTTTGCCATTCTCAGTTACTTTTAAACACATATTTTTTTTGTTGATTTTCTAGCATTTTAATCTCATAAATGTCATCTCTGTGGCCCAGATATCTGAAAAAGGAAATTCTAATTGAATGTTCTAATCCTATGCAGGTTTCACAAAGAAAATCTTAGCCTCACTGCTCTAAAATACACTTTATTGAATACTGTTTTCAGTGTTCCTCTCAATTCAAAACTGTGGCCAAACTCTTTAGAAAACTCAACATCAAGTAATTACATTTTATTTCATTTCTGTTTCTACTTTAAGCACTTTCAGTTGAAAGCAAAGTTCTGTCCTAAATATATGTGATTATTGAAATAACTGCTGGCAAGAATCAGCTCAATGTCTATTTACATCTTAAGAGTCAGTCTATATTTTAAATACAAACTAGAAATTATGTGCCAATACCTCTCTGTTGAGAAGAATTTCTAGAAATATGACAGTCAAAATATTCACATACACATATACACATAGATGGACTCATGGCTAAAAAATATGCTCTAATTGGAGACTTTACAAATCTTAGTATAATTAATTATTTGATACATAAAAATAAGTGTTAAAATTGCCACCATAAGCTATTATTAACCTGTCTAATCTGTAAAAACAAATTTCACCAAAGTGGAGGAATGAATATTATAATAAAGGGTTCTTGTTATAGTGAACTGCCTGCAAAAGAGGACAAGGGAGTGTAACACCCAGAGGATCAGGACAAAGAATCATTACCAGGCTCAACAGATCCATGATATGGACAAGAACATTTTTGATTATTCAGCAAGTTACATAAGCTAGCTGGAGTGATGTGATTTGGCACCTTCAAAAACTTACTGTCTCAGCTAAAATAAACTGGAGAAACCTGTATAAGAAAAACCTCTACTCCCCTCTCTTTTCTACCCTAAACAGTTCAGTTTTCAAGTGTGGCTTCCCAGATTTTCTTATCAGCTGGACTGGAAAGATGTGTAGCAGGAATTCTGTTCTTGTTCTTTGCAATCTACAGCATACAACTTTAAATATCTTGTTTTACAAAGTAAGAAACTTTTCAGTGCATTGTACATAGGGCATTTAATCAAAGTCAGCTTTCAGAAGAAAGATGTAGAGCCATTTTCAAATGCTGACAAAGTAGGAAAAGAAAAATGAACCCTCATGTATCTTTAATGAATCTTTCTGGGGAAACATATCTATACATATCTTAGTGACTTCTGATTTTTGAAATATTCTTCCTAATTTGGTAAAGCAAAATATTATACTGTCATGTCCCCCTCAAATGATTTCAATTTTAATCAAATATAAAACATTTTTTTAAGTAAAAGAAACATAATCGATCAGGCAAGTCATAAAAAGTGGCAACACTAGATAATTGACTGATGGAGAATTAAGTTTTTCTGAGGAAATCTGTAGACCACTGAGTCCTAAGCCAAAAGATTTGGTTGAGATAACTAAAAAAAAACAAGAAAAAACCCAACTCTTTTTAAAGATAAAGGCTGGCTTATTAACTGCCAAACACATTCAGACACAGAAACTATCTCCTGGGAGAGAAGGGAGAGAGATTTCCTCTAAAAGCTTAGGAAATAGTCACTCTCTCTGCTGTGACTCCTCTGGTGAACGGCAGCGTTGTGCTGAACATTTCTGGTACATTTTAAAATCTACCACTAGGGCCAAAACTCTACTATGAAGTTTAGGTTCTATTTCCATGGATATTACAGTAGTGATTACACCAAAAAGAGCATATGCTTACATTTCAAATCATTAATACAAACAAGAAATTTCTAGCTTTGGAAGGGAAAAGAGAAAATTTTGTAGAATTATACTAAATTAATATGTAATATCTTAGAGAAATCAACTGCACTAAATATTTTACAAATATTATATTATGCATAACAGAGTTATTTAGAATGCAGACTACTGGGGTCTGCAAACTTGCAAATTCTAGACCTTGCTGTTCCACTCACTAACTTTACCCTAGTTTCTCCATACCTCAAAGTCCTCATTTGAAAAAGAAAGCAAAGGATTATTCCTATTTCACAGAGCAATTTCCACTATGAAAACAGACAAAAGGTATAAGCACTATGCACAGTAATTGGTACAGAAACAGTGCTTAAAAAATTTCAGCTAATACAACTAAATAAATAATTGTAGTCAATTACAACACCATCATTCCTTTTGTCAATAAAGAGGCTGTAGGTAAGGTATTAATTCCTATTTGAAGGAGTCTACAGAGAATAACTCCATTTTTCAAATTCAGTAAAGTTTCAGTGAAGATGAAGAAAAGCTTTCCTACAGTGTTGTAAAATGAGTCTTCTGTTATATTTTCTCTAATGGAATACTATCCTGAAATGAATACACAACTTCAAATCTCAGTATCTAAATTATTTTCAGATAGAACTGCTAACTGGGAAATAAGTTACATGAAATTAATAATTTTCAGTTATTGGCCTGCATTAGAGCTGTTAGCTCCACTTTGTAGCTAGTTTGTAGTCACAGGACAAAGTTAATCAGATTACCATAAACTATGGTTGCATCTATGCTACCTTCCATTATCTCTATGATTTTTTAAAGTAGTTACTAACACAAGGGCATGTGTAATTAATAGAATTAGCTAAAACTACTAATACATAGAAGGAAATTTTTTAAAACATGGACCAAGCAAGATGTTTGCTCCAGTCTCATTTTTTTTTTTTTTTTTTTTTTTTTTTGCAGTACGCGGGCTCTCACTGTTGTGGCCTCTCCTGTTGCAGAGCATAGGCTCTGGACGCGCAGGCTTATCGGCCATGGCTCATGGGCCCAGCCGCTCTGCGGCATGTGGGATCTTCCCGGACCGGGGCACGAACCCGCGTCACCTGCATCAGCAGGCAGACTCTTAACAACTGCGCCACCAGGGAAGCCCTCCAGTCTCATTTTTATTGATGGCATTATATCTTCAACTTCAAGGAACTGATATGGAGCTCAACTGAATTGCTTGATTTTAGTTTGAGGAAAACCCCAAAGGGCAAAATACATACTACAAAATAATCACAAAGTAAGCACGCTGTACCACAGGGGAAACGAACACAGAAGAACTGAAATCTACTAAATAGACCATAAAAAGTGTTCGGAAGAGAGTGGGGGCATATAAATTTGAGGACTTGGGATAGAGAGAGAAGACAACAAAACAAGCTTCACTGCTGGCATCCGTGAATGTAACATTTTTGGATAAATAATCCTTTACATTTGAACATGTACATGTAGCAGAAAATGTTTGTAGAAAAATTGAGACATCAATCTTTTATAACTCAGTGCTGAAAAATCTGTTTTAAAAGATTAAAAGGTGGAGGTATAGATGAATCAAGAGTGGCCAAGGGTTAATAACTGCTGAAGTTGGGTAACAGATGTTAGAGATTCAGTACATGATGCTCTCTGTACCTTTGTATATGCTGAAAATTTTTCATAATAAAAAGTGAAATATGCAAAAAGACCAAAGGCTGCCTAAAATAAAACAAACAAACCCAAATGCTTCCCATCACCCTTCACTGTCAGAGAGAATAAAAGAGGGAAGGAAGGAAAGAAGAAAGAAAGGAAGAAAGCTTTAAACATGTCCATTCAGCCATTTTTATATAAATTTTCTAAAGTAACTGATAGGTTAAATGTATAAAATTTCTCAGTGAAAATGTTCCACTATTGCTTAATTGTCATATTTATTTATATATGCACATGTCACTACACATTTATTTGTAGTCACAATGATCAAAAATACAGGACATCCATATATCCGTAAGGGAGATCTCAACCTGGATGTCTCCTTCGGCAGATTCAGTAAAGCACACCATAAAGTACATTTGGAAAAGCACTGAGGGCCACCTCAACCTGAAAATTATTTTTAATGTCAGTTTCTAAGGAAATACACCGAACGCTACATGTGTCATAAAACACACATATTAATGCACTAAAATCTTATTTAAATAAAGATATAGTTAACAGATACTCTAATTTTTCAAAAGCAACCATGCAATATTGGAAAAATATTAATTTGTCTATTTTTATCATCCCTCAACTTATAAATAAATATATTATAAAAATAAGAGTATATGACAATCACCTATTTAGAAAATATATATTATAATAAAATAAATCCAAAGTTTCATTTTCACTTCACACCCCCCTACAGTTTGTAGGAAGCAGGCTGACATTTAACCCAAATTGAAAATTGCCATCTTGTTGTCCATGTACAAACCAATACATTACACATGTTCTATTTCTCTATCAAGAGGTTATTTTCCATGTGGAATAATTCAGAAATGTGGCTTTCAAATTTATGAAAAGAACATGTTCTTCCACTCTCTACTAATGATTATGTCCATGCTGCACATTTCCATAAAAAAGCCTTGCCTCAAATAACTAATATGATAAATTTATTTAATTAAAGTTCACATTCAAAGAGGCAGTCTCCTCTTATATACAGAAGTTCCACTGAGGTACCAATTTTACTCGCATGTTGTCTTTTAATGACCTTTTTATTAACTATAGAACTCTATTCTTGCACTGAGGACTAGAATTAAATTAGAAGAAAATACTTCTGTTATTGCTTAAGATAATAAATGGAATGGTTCCAGGGGCAAAGGTCTGCCACCAGAAAACCATCAAAAGTCAACCCCAGGGAATATAAAATGCACACTGATCCTCCTGTCCGATGAATAAAGGTTTAGTTATACAAGAGGACAAAGCACTTCTAGATCAGCCACTGTTGATGAAACACTGTAATTATAAAGCACACTCAGACTTGTTTGGGCATGTACATAATGTCCTCTCTTGGTGATACCCTCTGTAAACAAAACCAAAAAATGCAAACTTCAGAACACAACTAGTCTTAATTTATCTACATATAATTAGACAAGTGTCTTATAATTTCATTTAAATAGATAATTTCTAATGAGGAATTCTATAACTTAATTTAGGAAATATATAAAAACTCTGATTTCAAATGTGGAAAAATAGAGTTCATATAGGAAGGGAGGGAGGGAGGGAAACAGAGCAGAACCCTGTGGGTCCCCTGGGCACAAAAGCCTTTCTGTGTTCTCCATTTTCTTGATTACAGGAATAGGTTTCATTCAGCCTCCATGACCTTCCCTGAGGTCCAAGGAGCAGGTTCAAACAGTTGCTAATCAGGGAAGGGAGGGGATGCAGAGAAAAGGGAGGAACAGTTAAGAGAAACAATAGTGCAGCCTTGGGGCAGGGTCCTCAAGGGATACACATAACAATAACTTTGAGCCGTTTTGCAGATACGGATACCCCCACCAGGTGGGAGAAGTTAACTAAGCTGCCCACAAACACAAAGACCTCAGATGGCTGGAACCAGAAAGTTGATGATGCTGACTCCCACTTACCTCACCACCAGCCAATCAGAAGAGTGTCCACGAGCTGACCATGGCCTGTTCCTTGAACACTATAAGACTCCTCACTAACCCCTCTGGGGAAGAACACACAGTCTTGAGGGCATTAGCCCGCTGTGGCCCCCTTTGCCTGGCAAAGCAATAAATCTATTCTTTTCTACTTCACCCAAAACTCTGTCTCTGTGATAGAATTTGGTACTGATGTACAGAGGCCGAATTTCGGCTATAGGAGGGTGGGCGGAAAAAAGGAGGATGAGGTCTCTGGCTTTCTGTAGCATGCTAAAGCATGGCTGGCATATGTGGAGGTACTGCTAGACTTGGAAAATGATCATTTTTAAAACATCATAGTAAAGATTTTATCAGACGTGAGTTATCAATGGTTGTTAAATCTAGAGGGACCCTGAAGTGTGTCAGCCACAGGCTGCTTATTGGCTGCAAGGGAGAAAAAAATGATTGTACAGTAAACTAGGAAGATTCCATTTTTAAGGCAGGGCTGGTGGCACTGTATTCTTCAAAATGTCAGTCATCAAAGACAAGGACAGGCTATGGAAATGCTCTGTATAAAGGAGGCTGAAGAGACAGACCTCTTCAACTGAACACCTGACCCTCAGCTGGACCCTGTCTTGGAGGAGAAAAGGCTATAAAGAACATTACTGTGTCCACAGAGACAAGTGTATGAAGAATGACAGATTACATAAAAGCACTACATCGAATTTCAATTATTGAGGTTGACAACCAAACTGTAGTTATGGAACAGAATGTCCCTAATCCAGGATAATATGCAGTAAACTATGTAGGGATAAAGAGATGATACATGTTAAAAATATGTGAATTTGGATAAAGGGTATACTTGTGTTTCTTGTACTATTTCCATTTTTACAAATCCCCTATTAAGTTTGAAATTATTTTAAAATAGAATGTTAATAGAACACATGGCACATGGATTGGCATTTGTTTTGCACATTTTTTTCATTAAACAAACAAATGAAGCATTTATCAAGTGCTCCAGCTTAATATCTATTTGCTCATTTAATTCTTAAGGCAGACCTTTGATATATGTACCTTCTTTTCACAAATAAGGAAACTAAGGCACAGACAGGTTTGCAACTGCCATGTAGCTCATAAGTGACAAGCCTAGATTCAAACCTAGAGAGTCTTGAGTCTAAAGTTCCTACTCTTATGACAAGTCTATGTTTCATTGAATAATAGAATATTAGGTCAGTAGAAATAGCCAAGGAAGCTCAGGGATTTAAAAAAACACAGATGCCAATGAAGTAATACAATTATCCCCACAGATGGTTTAGAGGATGCCTACTTCATAACAACTCCAGGTACTAAAACCCTTAACTACATAAACACTTAACACTTTAAATTTGATGAAATCATACATTATGGAAATCATTTTCAAAACCAAAATAATAGATGATATTTCCTGCACCCATGCAGGGCATCACCTTTTTATTTAAAATCCACAATTATTAAGAAAGAAAACAGTAAATGTAGTTTAAAAGGGAAGAGAATAAAAATATTTAAAGTTGTGAGAATATCAAGATTCCTATGGAAGACTAATCATCCAAAGTAATTTAAATTCCGATTCCATTACAATTTATAATATCTCGAAGTGGGACATTGTGAACATCACTGAATTGCTTACCTGTTACCAAGGAGGAGGACACTCTTGGCTCAGCACCTCACATAATAATACTTATCAACTGAATTCAAAAGAGGAGAGGTGTAATAAATGTCTTAGAAATGTGCTCATCCTCTCAGGTTTTGATATTTCTAATAGCCTCTGACAAACAATAAAGATCATATTCATTGCTTAATGCCACCACACAATGCTGAGCCCCAGACACCCTCTGGGGAGTGTCGCAGGGTCAGGTTTACAGCTGCACTTCCTGCTTTCAGGGCAACTCTGCTCCCATTGTAGCATCATTCCAGCCAGAGACATGGCTGCTTCTCTCTGCTCATCCCTTAAAAGAATCTAGCCTCTTTAAATAAAACTTTTCCTGACTATTTCAGACTCAAATGCTTTCATTCATTTATTAATAAATACCAACTTCTAGTATGCCTTCTCATTACTTTGAATAGATTATTTAAATCTAATTGTAGAAATTGGAATTTTTTTTTACCACTTTTATCATTTCCAACCAAACTGATTATAAACTCTTTGAGACCAGAGCCTATGTAAGATATCTTTGCATTAATCATAGTGCCTAATAGCCTCTGGATGAATCAATTCAATATTTATTTACCAATTTTATTTTTGATTTGTCCCAAAGTTTCATACAGAAAGTTAAAATGACTTTAAACACTATTTGACAATACTACTGATTACTTAAAAGAAAACAAATGGCGAGAATGTTCCTCTTCTCTCTGGTTAAAATATTCAGTTTCTTAAAAACCCAGTTCAAAGGAAGGCCTCATAAAATGTCCCAGATATAAAGAATGGACTTGTGGTTTCTAAGGGGGAGGGGTGGGGGAGGAATGGATTGGGAGTTTGGGATTAGCAGCTGCAAACTCTTATATATAGGATGGATAAACAAGGCCCTACTGTATAGCACAGGGAACTATATTCAATATCCTGTGATAAACTATAATGGAAAAGAATATGAAAAAGAATATATATATATATATATATATATATATATATATATATATAAATAACTGAATCACTTCAATAAAATTTTAGAAAATAAAAATAAAAAAAATAAAATGTTCCACTTACCCTTTGTCTTCTAATGGTTGGGCTGTTGATAGTTTGAATCTCTATACTTAAAGTATGAAATAATAACAACAAACCAAAAAGTGTACATAAAATATGATCACTATAAAAAAATTATACTATAAAGCAACTAGAATGGCACACGTAAACATATTATGAGTAGCAGTTCTTAAAATGGAACCTTGGGTGGTTTTTCTCCTGTTTAATTTTTTTAATTTAATTTTTATTTTATATTGGAGTATAGTTGATTTACAATGTTGTGTTAGTTTCAGGTGTAGAGCAAAGTGGTTCAGTTATACATATATCCATTCTTTTTCATATTCTCTTCCCATATAGGTTATTACAGAGTGTTGAATAGAGTACCCTGTGCTATACAGGAGGTCCTTGTTGATTATCTATTTTATATATAGTAGTGTGTATATGTTAATCCCAAACTCCTAATTTATCCCTCCCTCCAACATTTCCCCTTTGTCAACCATAGTTTCTTTTCCATGTCTGTAAATCTGTTTCTGTTTTGTAAATAAGTTCATTTGTATCATTTTTTTTTTAGATTCCACATATAAGTGATATCATATGATATATGTCTTTCTCTGTCTGGCTTACCTCACTTAATATGATAATCTCTAGGCCCATCCATGTTGCTGCAAATGACATTATTTCCTTTCTTTTTAATGGCTGAGTAATATTCTATTGTATATATTTGTACCACATCTTTATCCATTCATCTGTCAGTGGACATTTTCATGGCTTCCTCCCCTTATCTAAAAATATTAAATATATATATATACCATGAACAGCATATATAACATTATGCTCTTTTTCTTAATGGTTTAATGGCTGTTGATTCTTGTGTGTTTTATGTACCCCAAAGTTCATTATGAGATTTTTGAGGCCAGGATTTCTTTCCGCGACACCATTCCCAGGATTTTTTGGCAAACAGCGCTGCTTTCAAGTAGCAAGACTATATTCACATTTTAACCAGGAGGTTTTTTACTTTATGTATGCTCACACATGAAATATACAGCATTTATGCACATTCACACAAAATAATGGACACACAAAAATATGAGATAGTTACCATTGTTCTCCTGCCCCTCCACTGGAAAGAGCTGGCTGAGCCAAAGTGGGGTCATTGTACCCTTCTCTGGGAATTATTTTGTTTTGGGGATCCGAAAAATTATTAAGGTAATCTCTCTCTCTCTCTCTCTCTCTCTCTCTCTCTCTCTCTCTCTCTCCCTCTTGAATAAAACTGCAGGATGTACAACTTGAAAGCTGTTTGACACTCAGGTTCCATTTCCTTTAAAAAATTATCTATAATATGGATAAATAAAATTGACATACAGAAGAAGGAAAAGGAAGAGGAGGAGGAAGAAGAGAAAAATAATGCTATTATCACATTAATTTATTTGTAATAATTTTTACAAATAAGATATCTTGTACTAATTTGTATTTATTGCATTTTGTATCCCTGGAGTCCATATTTTCACCCCATCCTGACACCCAAATGCCTTCCCACCTTTTCTTAAACTATTTTAAATCACTTGAAAGCTAGACTTATAAACTACTGCAATTAGCATTATTTTTCTGAGATAATAAAACTTTGCTCTTTCTGGTTAACTGTGGGCATGTTTTTTCCTGCACACACATCGCCCTGGGACCGGATGCCAGAGGGTTCTGTGTGGCACATCCTCCTGCCAGTCAGCACCTGAGCAGAACAGCACAGGTAAGAAGCCCAACCCTCAACACAAGCACTGACCCAAAGCACCACTGTCACAGAAACGCACACCTGGGAGGTAAGAGGTGCAAGAGGAACCCAAACATGGCATTACCTCCTTGCAAAAGGGTGAGAAAATGAAACAAATGTGGAAAATCTACTACATTATAACTTTTACAGTTTTGTTCCAGTTGCCGATCAGGCATTTGATGTCCTGTTACCTTGGAGGGCAGTGGGCTCGGACTCAAATATACTGAGTTCTGCCTCTTCACCAGCTCCAGGATGACAGACACATTTTGTAACCTTTCGAAACTGCATCCAATCATTCATTCCACAAATATTTGTAGGCTTAGCATATGCCAAGTACTCTTCCAGATACAGAGCAAGAAAGGATTCTGCAGTCATGGAATTTACAATGCATCAAATGAGACAACACAGCAGTAAGGATAGACATAAGTTAATGGTTTAAGTTCGTGACAAATGTTTTCAATAGCAGAAAAGATGGGAATGGGACAGAGGAGGGTCAGGCAGGAGACTCCCTGATTTAAGCTGGCCCTGGACAGCCACTCTGAGCTGAGGCAAGAATGAGGAAAGGGAGTGCAGAGCTCTGGGGTCAAAGCTCCCCTGAAAAGTAAATAGGGCAAAGGTCCCAAGACAGGAGAGAACCAACAGCTGCTCAAGGAAGAGAAAGGAAACCAGTGCTGCTGGACAATCATGAGCTGTGGAACAAACGTGGTGTAAAGTTAGACGAGAGGAGGACAGGGCCAGAGAGGCTGTGACTCAGCTGCAGCAGTTCCTTCCACAGCCACGTGCCTGAAGACTCTGAAAGCAGCTGGATTACAGAGGGACCATGAAAGGGCAGTCATAACACTACCATCAAATTATTGTTAAACTGATAATGCACGTAAAGTGTTAACAGACTACTTGGTGTACTGTAAGTCCTAGATAACTGTTAGGACTTACAATAACAAAACAATAACAAAAAGTTATTGTTATTTTCGCCACGAATTCTCAAGTCTGCACGGTGAGTCATGACCTAATCCTGAGACTCAAAGCGAAGGTCAACTCCACTCAACGCCATGCAGATGTAATTGCTGCACACGGCAGCTTTATAAAATAAGAAAAATAAACAGGCAGTTTCCAAATGGCAAACGGATCATCTTCAAGTCCTCTCATACATCCATAACTGGGAACCTAGAATGCACGTTCTCATAGAAATGATGAATGTTAATTATTTTCCAAGGTAGCCCAGAGAGTTTTATTTAATCTAGAAGGTGTTAACACTGGTCTGGGAGTCAGAGGTCCATATGATATGTAAGAGGAATATAAACAGGAAAGGCCACCGTTTCCTGGGTGCTAAATGAGTACCAACATTATTCTAACTAGTGATTGATATAAGCTTATTTAACATCATGAAATAGATACTATTTGTGTATCCATGTTATAGATAAGACACTAAGAAAGGCAGGTCAACAACCAGGCCATGCACTCAGCCACTGCAGGGCAGGGAGTCAAAACCAGGCACTTCAAGCCAAGCTTGCTTTCTTTTAAACCCTCTTAACAACCATGCAATAAATAGTTCATTTACTCTTATTCCTCATGCTTTAAAAAAAAAATCCTGTAGAAACAATCATTGTTTGCCTTTGAATCCTCATCAAGCTCTTTTTGGGGTGTATTCCTATATCCTGGTATATACAGGGCATCCTACTATACTATCTCAGGTAAAACCATCCTACAAACTTTTACACAACATGGTTAAATTAAATTGGTAAACTGAATCTTTAATAAAATCCTGCACTGACACAGATTAAAAAACTGAAGAAGACTCTCAGACTTTCAACAGCAGCTACAGGGGCACCTCTGGCTGGGTAACCAGAGGGAACCGTCTGTTACTGTTTGGCCCAGTTTCTTACCTGCATCTACTTTTGAAGAACTTAATTTATTTTTCTCCACAACTACAAGAGAGGCAGCAATGCCAATCCAGCAGTCAGGGGAAGGGGCCAAAGCAGTCATTTCTGTTCACTCAGGATGCACAAGAGGAGAAACAATATGGAATATAAGGATGGAAAATACTGGATTCAGATAAATTGGGCAACTGTAGCCTAGTTATTTATGTTCTTTAACCCTCAGTCTCCCCCAAATGGGGCTAGGAAAGTATCCACCTAACGAGGCTGTTGTGCAGATGAGTAATAACAAGGTCTTGGGGAGGGGAAGCAGCAGCTACTTCACTAGGCGTGTCCAATGCATCATGTGCTTTATCAGTGATACAGACGGATCTACCCTCAGAACTACCACGAATGTCAGGTCAAGTATAATTTACATTTTACAGAAGAGAAAATGAGACATGCAGAGTGATACGAAATTTCTCCAAGGTTACACAGAGTGTAAGCAGGGCCACTGGGATCTGAACACCGGTGTCTGGATCTCAGTCCCAATCTTAATCACTAGGTGTAGCACTCTCCTCCACAAAGAGCACCAACAAAGTGCATATCCCCATCATCAACCCTCCTGTCGGGCTATTAGGTGGATTAAGGAAATGTGAAGCACTAGAACACTGACCTGCACATAACAAATGTTTCATATGCTAACTGCCTTCTCTGTTTTGCAAATAGTGTATTATCTGTTTGGATCTATTCAAACTATCAAAGGTCAGAATATTTGAAATAAATATGAAAGCAGATAAATTTTATAGAAATGTGAGGCAATTAACCCTTCTACAATAGACATTTGGATCTGTTATTACCGATTCTTATTTGTCCTTTAATAAATCATATTTATTTTGAAAACTCACTGTGAATATCAAGTTAGTGCCAGGAAACCTTCAGGCAGTTTATCCTCCTCAACCCTCGGCTTATTTCCCCACTAAATAAGATCAGGACCACATTTTTCTTGCTGACGAGCAAGCATATTCTGCATATTCCCCCTCTTTTCCTGACCTGCTCAAGAGTTTCAAACCTCTTACTCAACCTGGTCTCTAACAAGCTTTTTTTTTTTTTAAACAGTTAAGCCATGGAGCAAGCACCTTACTTCTTCCCAGAAGCTTAACTCACACCCATCTCCTAGTCTTTACCTGATTACAAGAAAATTTTCTGATCTGTAATCCCTGGGACGACCTGGCTTGGCCTCAAGCCTAAGGAAGGTTTAACTGGTTAGCAACTAACTTATGGACATGAGTGGTGTTCCCACTGGTGGCCCTGGGAAGTTGGCTCTGCTCTCCCACATCCCATCAGGATAACCTCTCAGGTAAGGCGGCATCCTGGATGGTACCAGTGTGAGGGCAGAAATGGATCTTAGGTGATCAGGTTCAATGCCTCCTTTCAGAGGAGAAAAGGAGCATTGGGGAAGTGGATCTTTTTTCAAGGTCCCAGGTACCAAAGCACAGCCCGGGAGAGAATCAGTCTCTGCTCCAACAGATGAGGAAGGGGACCTGGATGTGTTTCAAGAACTAGCTCAAACTTGAATATCTAAGAATATTTTTTCTGATTCTAAAAAAAATACACGGTCACTAGAAAATTTGGGAATTACTAAAAATATAATGAAAATAATCATGGATAATTCCAGGATTCAGAGAGAACTTCTGGTGTACATGGTCCAATATTTATGTCAGGGGCACACTGCCTATGAAGTCTAATTTCCAAGGCAGCTCGAAGGTGTCAACATCACACAGGGCAGTCTGCTACCTGTCAGTGTGGGTGAGTGACCGGGCTGCCCAGCTGCCCTCAGGAAGACCCTGCAGTGCTTGGCAGGGAACCGGGGCTGCGCTGTCCAGCGGGTCTGAGGTACAGGCCGAGTGTGGCCTCTCTGGCCTGGGCTCCAAAGTCAATGTGATGCAAACACTGCTATGGATCTTGCAAAGCTCTGTTTGAGGCTCAAAGTAATATGAACCTTAATCTTATAAAAACTCAGATTTATGTACATTGTTCTTCTGGAAAAAAGGGAAGAATGACTTTCTCATCAAATACAATTCTTGGTCCCGTTACCCAAATCTGATTGTTGGAGGAGCCTGAGCTAAGCTGTGTGTTTAGACTGAATGGAACTCAGTGGTGGCCACCTTCTGCCTCTTGCTAAGTCACACCAACCACACTGTTTGTCATTCCCAGTGCTTCAAAGAAAATGAAGATTCTACCCTGCCCTCAAGCAGTTATCCACCCAGCCCTTAATCTCTGCTTCTCTTCTCCTGTCCAGAGAAAAGGTATCTGGCCTTTTCATCTGAAATGGCCAGCGACCCCTTCTAAGACTGACTTGGAAACTATATTCTACAGGAAATTCATTTGAAGAACAGTCTCAACCTCTCCATGGCAAAACTGATCATGAGAAAAGTTCTCCTCAATTTTTAGATCTGAGCATTTCTACTTCTATTGCTTTACCACCTTTATTTTAATTATAATGAGTCAGCATAATACCTACATAAATTTTTCAGGACCAGACAAAATTAAGAAATACTTTATGAGAAAAAGTAATTTAGTGACAATTCATAACAGAGTTAGTGTAGCTTTTGCTTTCCAGTATCCTATTTTAAGGACTTTATTTCTTTTTCTCACAACCAGAGTTCTCTCCTCCTGAAAGCTAGACACTGGTAATACATTTAATTCTAGGCTACAAAACAGAAACACTTGCTCTTATTAGTCCATACTGCTAGCTTTTCATGTGAAAAATAAAAGAGATTCCAAATTAATATGCTAAAGTTATTTAAGTAGCAGTATTTAAGTAGAGTTAAACACATTAATAATTTTGCTCTTGACTTAAGATCTATAATTGCTCCTTTTTACTAAAAGAATAAATGTTCAACTCATCAGGGCATAAATTTCTTCATGACTTTGTCCCTCAGCTTCTCTGGTCTCACCTGTTCCACAGGTGCCTCTCTGCTCCAGCTCCATGAACCTGCTCACCAGTTCTAAGCTGGAATATCAGAATTAGCAGCAGAAGCAGTTTTTCCATTTGATAGAAGCCCACCTGTCTCAATGAGTCACAACTAGTTAGCTCCCTTTTACAGTATGAAAAACATGTTACTAAAATAATACCAAAAGTCATTATGCACAATGAGTTACAACTAAGGAAATGTATGCATGTTCTACACAATGCTACTAATGCAGCTAAAAGTGAGGAGGCCTCAGAAGTAGAAAGATGAATGAACCATTTTACATTACTGCAGAGTTAGACAGCAAGTGTTCTTAAAGAAGAAAGCAAGCAATTTTCTTTGTTACCATTTTAAATAAATCAGATGAGATTGCAAGAAATAACATCTTAAAATCATATATTACCCATCTACACCACAGGTAATTGGCTAATAGTATAAGAATTTCTGGATTTAGTATTTTAATCCAATAAATATTAATTCTAAGATCTTTATTGCTATCTTATACATGGAGTATTAAATAGCTTATAAATTGGATAATTCTGAAAATACTTATGTGGCAATGAGATTTTTCTCTACACCCAAATGGCCAAAACAATCTTGAGAAAAAAGAACAAAGCTGAAGGCACCATGCTCCCTGATTTCAAAGTAAACTACAGAGCTATAGTAATCAAAACAGTATGATACTGGCACAACAACAGACACATAAATCAATGGAACAGAATAGAGAGTCCAGAAATGAAGCCACACTAAAATAGTCAATTAATCTACAACAAAGAAGGCAAGAATACATGATGGGGAAAAGGCAGCCTCTTCAATAAATAGTATTGAGAAAATTGGACAGCTACATGCAAAAGAATCAACTTGGACTACTCTCTCACACCATGCACACAAATAAACTCAAATGGATTAAAGATTTAAATGTAAAACCTGAAACCATAAAACTTCTAGAAGAACACATAGGCAATACACTCTTTCCCTTGGTCTTAGCAGTATTTTTTTTTTTTTGGTTCTGTCTCCTCATGCAAGGGATTTTTCCAAAGAAGACATACACATGGCCAACAGGTACATGAAAAGATACTGAACATCACTAATCATCAGGTAAATGCAAATCAAAACCACCATGAGATCCTTCACACCTTTCATAATGGTTGTCATCAAAAAGTCTACAGATAACAAATGTTGGCAAGGATGTGGAGAAAAGGGAACCCTTGTGCACTGATGGTGGGAATGTAAATTGGTGCAGCCACTGTGGAAAACAGTATGGAGGGTCTCAAAAAATTAAAAATAGAACTACCATATGATCCAGAAATTCCACTCCTGGATATTTACCTGAAAAAATCAAAAAACACTAATTTGAAAAGATATATGGACCCCTATGTTCATAGTAGTGTTATTTACAATAGCCAAGATATGAAAGCAACATAAGTGTCCATCAATAGGTGAATGGATAAAGAAGAAGTGGCAAAAATACACAATGGAATATTATTTATTCATAAAAATTATGTAATTTTGCCATTTGGGACAACATGGATGGACCTAGAGGGTATCATGTTATGTGAAATAAGTTCAGATAGAGAAAGACAAATACTGTATGATTTCAGTTACATGTGGAATTAAAAAAAAATGAATGAATATAGCAAAATGGAAACAAGGTCATAGATACAGAGAACAAACAGGTAGTTGCAAGAGGGGAGGGAGGTGGGGAAAGAGAGAAATTGGTGAGGGAGATTAGGGGGCACAAACTTCCAGTTACAGAATAAATGAGTCACAGGTATGAAATGTACAGAGTGGGGAATATAGTCAGTAATTACTTAATACCTTCGTATGGTGACAGATGGTAACTAGATATATCTTGGTCATCATTTTTAAACATACAGAAACATTGAATCACTACATTGTGTAACAGGAGCTTGCAGGTCAATTATACTTCAAAAACAAACAAACAAACACAGAAAAGATATCAAATTTGTGGTTACCAGAGGAACAGGGTAGGGAGATGGGGAACTGGATGAAGGTGGTCAAAGTTATAAGATAAATAAATACTGGGGATGTAATGTACAACATGATACATATAAATAACACTGCTGTATGTTATATATGACAATTGTTGAGAGTAAATCCTAAGAGTTCTCATGAAAAGAAAAAACTTTTTTCTATTTATCTTTGTACTTATATGAGATGATAGTTCACTAAACTAATTGTGATAATCATTTCACGATGAATGTAAGTCAAACCATTATGCTGTACACCTTAAACTTATACAGTGCTGAATGTCAATCATATCTCAACAAAACAAGGTGGAAAAAAGAGATCAAAATTTGACCATGAGTGTAAACATAAAACTTATATGAAAGAGGGACTTCCCTAGCAGTCCAGTGGTTGAGACTTCACCTTCCAATGCATGGGGTGTGGGCTCGATTCCTGGTCAGGGAGCTAAGATCCCACATGCCTCATGGCCAAGAAACCAAAACATAAAACAGAAGCAATATTGTAACAAATTCAAAGAAGAATTTCAAAAAACGGTCCACATTAAAAAAAATATATATATATATATATATAAAAGAAACCTGATATTCATAAAATGCCATACACTGTATTTGCCAAGAAATTGCAAAGAAAGGGCTCATTAGTAACAGAATTTTATATCTGCATCTTCTACAACACTTGTGGTAAGTATATTTTCTTCAAACTAATTTTTAAAAGCACATTAAATGAATTGAAATTTCCATTGGAAAACGATCTAATCTACTTTCTACAGTAATTTTATAACATTTCTTACAAATGTATAATTCAGCACAAGATGTACAATGTTTTTTTTTTATGCTTAAAAATGCACAATCTCTTTTAGGTATTTTTAGGATTTAGAAGGCTGTTGTAATATCAACTCTTTATTTCCATTACACAAATTATCAATTATATTTATTGAAAATATTTTTTAAAACAAGAGTTGCTGCATTTTGTCTCAACCAACCATTACTCACACATGACTAAGGTCCACTGCAGTGAAAGCAACATGCATTTTTGTTTAGCAGAATGGTAATGTCTTAATTCCAACTACAATAATCAATACCAATTGTTTTCATATTTTGGCATTTAAAAATATAAGTGCATCTTTCAAACCACTGCAAATACACACATTTTTTTTTCAACTACTCTCTATAACATAACTTTACAAATGTATATAACTAATGGTTTCTTTAATTTGTGAAACAAGATTTCTTTAAATAACAATATCTATTGTTATCTTAGCTACCACTCATATTTAATACTTTACAAAGATTTGCACCAAGCCTTGAGTGAAATGGCCTTCCCTCACTGGTTTTACACCCTGCCTATAGAGTAACATTTTAAATGAATTCATGCACTAAGCTGAGTTGTTCAAAACTGCTCAAGTCAGAAATTAATTTCAGAGATATAATCTGAACCCTCAGGATGAAAATCACAGGACATCACTGTCCTTCTTACATATAAAACACCAAGGGGGGGCTTCCCTGGTGGTGAAGTGGTTGAGAGTCTGCCTGCCGATGCAGGGGACATGAGTTCGTGCCCCAGTCAGGGAGGATCCCACACGCTGTGGAGTGGCTGGGCCCGTGAGCCATGGCCACTGAGCCTGTGCATCCAGAGCCTGTGCTCCACAATGGGAGAGGCCACAACAGTGAGAGGCCTGCATACAAAAAAAAAAAAAAAAAAAAAAAAAGCACCAAGGGAAGCTTTCTTCTCAAAAAGTACACTCAGATACATAGTTACATACATAATGCAATCAGAAAACATCACCATGATATTATTCCTCATTTAAAGTAAACCTGACTTCATATGACAACTTAATTGGATATCCAGATGAAGAAATGGAAAGATGTTAACAATGTGTATTCTTTAAAATCACCTAAAATCAGGGTGTAGAATGGTGTGTGTTCACACCTTCTTACGAGAACACTGAAATCACAAGCAACTGCTGAACAACCATCAACAATAAAATGCTGGAACCTACCAAAAAAGATACCCTACATCCAAAGACAAAGGAGAAGACACAATGAGACAGTAGGAGGGGCACAATAGCAATAAAATCAAATCCTATACCTGCTGGGTGGGTGACCCGCAAACTGGAAAACAATTATACCACAGAAGTTCTCGCACTGGAGTGGACGTTCTGAGCCCCATGTCGGTCTTTCGAGTCTGGGAGTCCAGCAATGGGAGGATGAGTCTCCAGAGAAATTGGCTGTGAAGGTCAGAGGGGTTTGATCACAGGACTTCCACAGGACTGGGGGAAACAGAAACTCCATTCTTGAAGGGTGCACACAAAGTCTCGTGTGCACCAGGATCCAGAGGAAAAAAGCAGTGACCCCATAAGAAACTGGGCCAGACCTACCTGCTAGTGTTGGAGCATCTCCTTCAGAGGCTGAGGGCAGCTGTGGCTCACTGGGGGGGCAAAGACACTGACAGCAGCAGTTCCGGGAAGTACTCATTGGAGTGAGCCCTCCTGGGGGCCACCATTAGCCCCACAGCCTGTATGCTCCAGTGCTGGATTGCCTCAGGCCAAACAACTAACAGGGAAGGAACACAGCCTCACCCATGACCAGACAAGTGGATTAAAGTTTTACTGACCATGGCCCTGCCCGCCAGAGGGACAAGACCCAGCTCTACCCACGACCAGTCCCTCCTATTACGAAGTTTGCACAAGGCTCTTAGATAGCCTCATCCACCAAAGGGCAGACAGCAGAAACAAGAAGAACTACAATCCTGAAGCCTGCAGAAGGGAAACCAAAATCACAGAAAGGTAGACAAAATGAAATGGCAGAGGATTATGTCCCAGATGAGGGAAGAAGATTAAACCCCAAAAAACAACTAAGTGAAGAGGAGATAGCCAACCTTCCAGAAAAAGGATTCAGAATAATGAGAGTGAAGATGATTCAGGATCTCAGAAAAAGAATGGAGACAAGGGCTGAGAAGATGCAAGAAATGTTTAACAAAGAACTAGAAGAACTAAAGAACATACAAATGGAAATGAACAATACAATAACTGAAATGAAAAATACTCTAGAAAGAATCAGTAGCAAAATAACTGAGGCAAAAGAATGGACAAGTGACCTGGAAGACAGAATGGTGGAAATCACTGCCACAGAACAAAATAAAGGAAAAAGAATGAAAAGAAATGAAGACAGTCTAAGAGACCTCTGGGACAACATTACCTTCACCAGCATTTGCATTATAGGGGTCCCAGAAGGAGAAGAGACAGAGAAAGGACCTGAGAAAATATTTGAAGAGATAATAGCTGAAGACTTCCCTAACATGGGAAAGGAACCTGTCACCCAAATCCAGGAAGCACAGAGAGTCCCAGGAAGGATAAACCCAAGGAGGAACACACAAAGACAGACAGTAATCAAACTGACAAAAATTAAAGACAAAGAAACAATATTAAAAGCAACAAGGGAAAAATGACAAATAACGTACAAGGGAACTCCCATAAGGTTATTAACTGATTTCTCAGCAGAAACTGCAGGCCAGAAGGAAGAAGCATGATATATTTAAAGTGATGAAAAGGAAGAAGCTGAAACCAAGAATACTCTACCCAGCAAGGCACTCATTCAGATTTGACAAAGAAATCAAAAGCTTTACAGACAAGCAAAAGCTAAGAGAATTCAGCAACACCAGACCTGCTTTGCAACAAATGCTAAAGGAACTCCTCTAAGTGGGAAAGAGACCAGCAATGTAAAACAACATTGTACATATATAGACTGCTATATCAAAACCTCATGGGAACAGCAAACCCAAAACTACAATAGACACACAAAAAACAAAAAGCAACCCTAACACAACACTAATGATGGTCATCAAACTACAAGATAAGAGAACACAAGAGGAAGGGAAGGGAAAAGACCTACAAAAATGAACTCAAACCAATTAAGAAAATGGCAATAGGAACTTACATATCGGTAATTACCTTAAATATAAATGGATTAAATGCTCGAACCAAAGATATACACTGGCTGAATGGATACAAAAACAAGACCCATATATATGTTGCCTACAAGGGAACCACTGCATACGTAGGGAGACATATAGACGAAAAGGAAGGAGATGGAAGAAGGTATTCCATGCAAATGGAAATCAAAAGAAATCTGGAGTAGCAATACTCAAATCAGACAATAGATTTTAAAATAAAGGCTGTTATAAGAGACAAAGAAGGACACTACATAATGATCAAGGAATCAATTCAAGGAGAAGATATAACAATTGCAAATACATATGTACTAACATAGGAGCACTGCAATATATAAGGCAAATACTAACAGCCATAGAGGGAGAAACATAATAACAGTAGGGGATTTTAACACCCCATTTTCATCAATGGACAGAACATCCAGACAGAAAATCAATAAGGAAACTCAGGTATTAAATGACACACTAGACCAGCTTGACTTAATTGATATATATAGAGCATTTCATCCAAAAGCAACAGAATACACATTCTTCTCAAGTGCATATGGAAATTTCTTCAGGACTAACCACATGCTGGGCCACAAAGCAAGCCTCAGTAAGTTTAAGAAAATTGAAATCATATCAAGTATGTTTCCGGACCACAGTGCTATGAGATTAGAAATAAACTATAAGAAAAAAACTGTAAAAACACAAACACGTGGAGGCTAAAAAGCATGCTACTAAACAACAAATGGATCACTGAAGAAATCAAGAGGAAATCAAAAAATACCTACAGAAAAAATGAAAATGAAAGCACAATGATTCAAAATCTATGGGACACACCAAAAGCACTTCTAAGATGGAAGTTTATAGCAATACAGTCTCACCTCAGTAAACAAGAAAAATCTCAAATAAAACACCTAACCTTACACCTAAAGCAACTAGAGAAAGAAGAACAAACCAAACCTAAAGTTAGTAGAAGAAAAGAAATTATAACGATCAGATCAGAAATAAATGAAAAAGAAATGAAGGAGGACACTACATAATGATCAAGGGATTGATCCAAGAAGAAGATATAACAATTGTGAATATTTATGCACCCAACATATGAGCACCTCAAAACATACAGCAAATACTAACAGCCATAAAAGGGGAAATCGACAGTAATACAATCATATTATGGGACTTTAACACCCCACTTTCACCAATGGACAGATCATCAAAAATGAAAATAAATAAGGAAACACAAACTTTAAATGATACATTAAACAAGATGGACTTAATTGATATTTATAGGACATTCCATCCAAAAACAACAGAATACACATTTTTCTCGAGTGCTCATGGAACATTCTCCAGGATAGATCATATCCTGGGTCACAAATCTAGCCTTGGTAAATTTAAGAAAATTGAAATTGTATCAAGTATCTTTTCTGATCACAGTGTTATGAGAATAGATATCAATTACAGGAAAAGATCTGTAAAAAATAAAAATACATGGAGGCGAAACAATGCACTACATAATAACGAAGTGATCACTGAAGAAATCAAAGAGGAAATCAAAAAAATACCTAGAAACAAATGACAATGGAGACATGACGACCCAAAACCTATGGGATGCAGCAAAAGCAGTTCTAAGAGGGAAGTTCATAGCAATACAATCCTACCTTAAGAAACAGAAAATATCTGAAATAAATAACCTAACCTTGCACCTAAAGCAATCAGAGAAAGAAGAACAAATGAACTCCAAAGTTAGCAAAAGAAAAGATCATAAAGATCAGATCAGAAAAAAGAAAAAAAAATGAAGGAAACGATAGCAAAGATCAATAAAACTAAAAGCTGGTTCTTATAAAAGATATACACAATTGATAAACCATCAGCCAGACTCATCAAGAAAAGTAGGGAGAAGACTCAAATCAACAGAATTACAAAGGAAAAAGGAGAAGTAACAACTGACACTGCAGAAATACAAACAATCATGAGATATTACTACAAGTAACTCTATGCCAATAAAAGGGACAACCTGGAAGAAATAGACAAATTCTTAGAAATTCACAACCTGCCGAGATTGAACGAGGAAGAAATAGAAAATATGAACAGACCAATCACAAGCACTGACATTGAAACTGTGATTAAAAATCTTCCAACAAGGGCTTCCCTGGTGGCACAGTGGTTGAGAGTCCACCTGCCGATGCAGGGGACACGGGTTCGTGCCCCGATCCTGGAATATCTCACATGTGGTGGAGCGGCTGGGCCCATGAGCCATGGCCACTGAGCCTGTGCGTCCGGAGACTGTGCTCCACAACAGGAGAGGGCACAACAGTGAGAGGCCCGGGAACTGCAAAAAAAAAAAAAAAAATCTTCCAACAAACAGAAGCTAAGGACCAGATGGCTTCACAGGCAAATTCTATCAAACATTTAGAGAAGAGCTAACACCTATCGTCTCAAACGCTTCCAAAATATAGCAGAGGGAGGAACACTCCCAAACTCATTCTACGAGGCCACCAACATCCTGATACCAAAACCAGACAAAGATGTCCCAAAGAAAGAAAACTACAGGCCAATATCACTGATGAAAATAGATGCAAAAATCCTCAACAAAATACTAGCAAACAGAATCCAACAGCACATTAATAGGATCATACACCATGATCAAGTGGGGTTTATTCCAGGAATGCAAGGGTTCTTCAATATATGCAAATCAATCAATCTGATACACCATATTAACAAATTGAAGGAGAAAAACCATATGATCATTTCAACAGATGCAGAGAAAGCTTTCGACAAAATTAAACACCGATTTATGATAAAAACCCTGCAGAAAGTAGGCATAGAGGGAACTTTCCTCAACATAATAATGCCCATTTATGACGTACCCACAGCCAACATTGTCCTCAATGGTGAAAAACTGAAACCATTTCCACTAAGATCAGGAACAAGACAAGGTTGCCCACGCTCACCACTATTATTCAACATAGTTTTGGAAGTTTTTGCCTCAGCAAACAGAGAGGAAAAAGAAATAAAAGGAATCCAAATTGGAAAAGAATAAGTAAAGATGTCACTGTTTGCAGATGACATGATACTATACATAGAGAATCCTAAAGATGCTTCCAGAAAACTACTAGAGCTAATCAATGAATTTGGTAACGTAGCAGGATACAAAATTAATGCACAGAAATCTCTGGTATTCCTATATACTAATGATGAAAAATATGAAAGTGAAATTAAGAAAACACTCTCATTTACCATTGCAACAAAAAGAATAAAATATCTAGGAATAAACCTACCTAAGGAGACAAAAGACCTGTATGCAGAAATTTATAAGACACTGATGAAAGAAATAAAAGATGATACAAATAGATGGACAGATATACCATGTTCTTGGATTGGAAGAATCAACATTGTGAAAATGACTCTACTACCCAAAGCAATCTACAGATTCAATGCAATCCCTATCAAACTACCACTGGCATTTTTCACAGAACTAGAACAAAATATTTCACAATTTGTATGGAAGCACAAATGACCCGAATAGTCAAAACAATCCTGAGAAAGAAAAATGGAGCTGGAGGAAACAGACTCCCTGACTTCAGACTATACTACAAAGCTACAGTAATCAAGACAGTATGGTACTGGCACAAAAACAGAAATATAGATCAATAGAACAGGATAGAAAGCCCAAAGATAAACCCATACACATATGGTCACCTTATCTTTGATAAAGGAAGCAAGAATATACAGTGGAGAAAAGACAGCCTCTTCAATAAGTGGGGCTGGGAAAACTGGACAGGGACATGTAAAAGTATGAGATTAGATCATTCCCTAACACCATACACAAAAATAAGCTCTAAATTGATTAAAAACCTAAATGTAAGGCCAGAAACTATCAAACTCTTAGAGGAAAACATACGCAGAACACTCTATGACATAAATCACAGCAAAATCCTTTTTGACCCATCTCCTAGAGAAATGGAAATAAAAACAAAAATAAACAAATGGGACCTAATGAAACTTCAAAGCTTTTGCACAGCAAAGGAAACCATAAACAAAACCAGAAGACAACCCGCAGAATGGGACAAAATATTTGCAAATGAAGCAACTGACAAAGGATTAATTTCCAAAATTTACAAGCAGCTCAAGCAGCTCTATACCAAAAAATCAAACAACCCAATCCGAAAATGGGCAGAAGACCTAAATAGACATATCTCCAAAGAAGAGATACAGATTGCCACAAAGACATGAAAGAATGCTCAATATCATTAATCATTGGAGAAATGCAAATCAAAACTACAATGAGATATCATTTCACACTGGTCAGAATGGCCATCATCAAAAAATCTAGAAACAATAAATGCTGGAGAGGGTGTGTATAAAAGAGAACACTCTTGCACTGTTGGTGGGAATATAAATTGATACAGCCACTATGGAGAACAGTATGCAGTTTCCTTAAACAACTACAAATAGACCTACCATACGACCCAGCAATCCCACTACTGGGCATATACCCTGAGCAAGCAAACCATAATTCAAAAAGAGTCATGTACCAAAATGTTCATTGCAGGTCTATTTTCAATAGCCAGGACATGGAAGCAACGTAAGTGTCCATCAACAGATGAATGGATAAAGAAGATGTGGCACATTTATACAATGGAATTTTCCTCAGCCATAAAAAGAAACGAAATTGATATATCTGTCGTGAGGTGGATGGACCTAGAGTCTGTCATACAGAGTGAAGTAAGTCAGAAAGAGAAAAAACAAATACCGTATGCTAACACATGTATATGGAATCTAAGGAAAAAAAAAAAAAAGGTCATGAAGAACCTAGGGGTAAGACGGCAATAAAGACACAGACCTAATAGAGAATGGACTTGAGGATATGGGGATGGGGAAGGGTAAGCTGTGACAAAGTGAGAGGGTGGCATGGACATATATACACTACCAAACTTAAAATAGATAGCTAGTGGGAAGGAGCTGCATAGCACAGGGAGATCAGCTCGGTGCTTTGTGACCACCTAGAGGGGTGGGATAGGGAGGGTGGGAGGGAGACATAAGAGGGCGGGGATATGGGGATATATGAATACATACAGCTGATTCACTTTGTTATAAAGCAGAAACTAACACACCATTGTAAAGCAATTATACTCCAATAAAGATGTTTTAAAAAAGAGAGCTAATGAATACACACACGAAAAAAGAAATGAAGGAAACAATAGCAAAGATCAATAAAACTAAAAGTTGGTTCTTTAGGAAGATAAACAAAATTGATAGACCATTAGCTAAACTCATCAAGGAAAAAAGGAAGAAGACTCAAATCAGTGGAATTAGAAATGAAAATGGAAAAGTAACAACTGACAGCACAAAAATACAAAGGACCATAAGAGACTAGTACAAGCAACTGTATGCCAATAAAATGGATGCCCTGGAAGAAATGGACAGATTGTTAGAAAGATACAATATCCAAAGACTGAACCAGGAAGAAATAGAAAATATGAACAGACCAATCACAAGCACTGAAACTGAAACTGTGATGAAAAAACTTCCAACAAAGAGAAGTCCAGGACTCAATGGCTTCACAGGTGAATTCTGTTAAATATTTAGAGAAGAGCTAACACCTATTTTTCTGAAATTGTTCAAAAAATTTGCAGAGGAAAGAAACCTCCCAATTTAATTCTATGAGGCCACCACCACACTGACACCAAAACCAGACAAAGATATCACACACAAAACAAGAAATTACAGGCCAATATCACTGACAAATATTCACGTAAAATTCCTCAACAAAATACTAGCAACCCGAATCCAACAATACATTAAAAGGACCATACACCACAATCAAGTGGGATTTATCCCAAGGATGCAAGGATTTTTCAATATCTACAAATCAATTAGTGTGATACATCACATCAATAAATTGAAAAATAAAAACCATATAATCATCTCAATAGCTGCAGAAAAAGCTTTTGATAAAATTCACCACATATTTATGATAAAAACTCTCCAGAAAGTGGGCATAGAGGAAACCTACCTTAACACAATAAAGGCCATATAAAACAAACCTACAGCTAACATCATACTCAATGGTGAAAAGCTGAAAGCACTTCCTGTAGGATCAGGAACAAGACAAGGATGTCCACTCTTGCCACTTTTATTCAACATAATTTTGGAAGTCCTAGATATGGCAATTAGAGAAGAAAAAGAAGTAAAGGAATCCAAATTGGAAAAGAAGAAGTTAAACGGTCACTGTTTACAGATGACATGCTATTGTATACAGAAAAGCCTAAAGATGCTACCAGAAAACTACTAGAACTCATCAATGAATTTGGTAAATTTGCAGGATACAAAATTCATACACAGAAATCTGGTGCATTTCTATACACTAACAATGAAAGCTCAGAAAGAGAAATTCAAGAAACAATTCCATTTACCATTGCATCAAAAAGAATAAAATACCTAGGAATAAACCTACCTAAGGAGGCAAAAGACCTGTACTCAGAAAACTATAAGACACTGATGAAAGAAATCAAAGATGACACAAACAGATGGAGAGATATACCATGTTCTTGGATTGCAAGATTCAATACTGTGAAAATGACTATAGTACCCAAAGCAATCTACAGATTCAGTGCAATACCTATCAAATTACCAATGGCATTTTTTACAGAATTAGAACAAAAAATCTTTAAATTTGTATGGAGACAAAAAAGACCCCAAATAGCCAAAACAATCTTGAGGGAAAAAAAACGGAGCTGGAGGAATAAGACTCCCTGACTTCAGACTATACTACAAAGCTACAGTGGTCAAGACAATATTGTACTGGCACAAAAACAGAAATATAGATAAATGGAACAGGATAGAAAGCTCAGAGATAAACCCACACACCTATGGTCAACTAATCTATGACAAACGTGGCAAAGATATACCATGGAGAAAAGACAGTCTCTTCAGTTAGTGGTGCTGGGATAACTGGACAGCTATATTTGAAAGAATGAAATTAGAACACTCCCTAACACCATACACAAAAATAAACTCAAAATGGATTAAAGACCTAAATGTAAGGGCAGACACTATCAAACTCTTAGAGGAAAACATAGGCAGAACACTCTATGACATAAATCACAGCAAGATATTTTTTGATCCACCTCCTCGAGAAATGGAAATAAAAACAAAAATAAACAAATGGGACCTAATGAAACTTAAAAACTTTTGTACATCAAAGGCAACTATAAGCAAAATGAAAAGACAACCCTCAGAATGGGAGAAAATATTTGCAAACGAATAAATGGACAAAGGATTAATCTCCAAAATACATAAACAGCTCATGCAGCTCAATATTAAAGAAAGAACAACCCAATCCAAAAATGGGCAGAAGACTTAAATAGACATTTCTCCAAAGAAGACATACAGATGGCCAAGAGGCACATGAAAAGCTGTTCATCATCACTATTTTAGAAATGCAAATCAAAACTACAATGAGGTATCACATCACACCAGTTAGAATAGGCATCATCAGAAAATCTAAAAACAACAAATGCTGTAGAGGGTGTGGAGAAAAGGAACCCTCTTGCACTGTGGGTAGGAATGTAAATTGATACAGCTACTATGGAGAACAGTATGGAAGTTCCTTAAAAAACTAAAAAATAGAACTACAGTATGACCCAGCAATCCCACTACTGGGCATATACCCAGAGAAAACCATAATTCAAAAAGTCATGCACTTGTTAGAATTAATTATTCCCAGACCTCAATGTAGACTTACAGAAGCAAATATCCAGAATTAGAACCTGGGAACCTGCTTTTCTTACAGTTTCCCTGTAAGAATCTTAACATCAGTTTACTGAATGCTGCTAGCCTGTCTTTGCAAGAATACAAGATACAAATATATATATATATAAACTTCTATAAGTGGCCACAAAGTAACCATTTCTATATTTCTCAATCCCGAGTTAATTTCTGCAACAACCCCCATATCACAGTCTATATCCAAAGTTGGTCTCCCCAATCAGATAAATTTAAATATGGGTTTGTAATTACTTTCTGATAATTAAATTATTATTTTTTGAGAGAAATTACATAGTAATGATATATTCAAAAGGAAGTCCATGAAAGATTAGAGATAGATACAGAAGTATTATGGGTGAAAATAGATAATGTTAGATCTGTGTTTAAAAAGTGGACAGAGACTAAATTACATAAGATTGACACAATGCTGTATGTTTTCAAACTGTATATGTTACGGTTTATTATACTACATTCCTTACTTTTATCAATGTTTGAACTTTTCTGAAATATACTTTATAAAGCACTAAGATTGTTGGTAGTAGAGGTATCTGTTCTTACACTTCTTCTTGGTTCAACAACAGACTATGCTTTCCAGCCCTACTGCAGTTTAGGGATGGCCATATAATTAAATTCCTAACAATGAAATATGAGCAAAAGTGATATTTGCTGTGTTCCTGGTCTAGGACTTTAAAGAGAAAAAGTCTCCTTCCTAGTTATTCTCTTTCACTTTTTTCCCTGGTAGAACCTGGGTGTGGTGAGCCAATCTCAACAAGGCACCCTCCATGGCAACACCCTATGATGCTGTTGGAGCCCCCAAAGGAATGACTGGGTTTTGATTGAATGATTGGAAAAGAGTCATCCTCAAGCCTTAAAAAAAAAAAAAAAAAACCTTGAATGGTTATGGGAATAAGAAATAAACTAATTTTGTGTTAAGCCATTATACTTTTGAGTCATTTTTATATCAGTTTAGTCTATCCTAATGAATATCATGAGAATTTGTTGTGTATGCTTTTCTGAAAACAAAATAAAGCTAATTTAAAGGTTAGAAATTTTTAGAGAAAACATTACATATTAATCCAAAATAATACTGATAGAGTAATTATTAGATTATTTACAAAAGTCATAATATCTCTTGAGATATAAATGTAGCTAATTGTAGGTAATGTTAATGTTCAAAGAAAGAAATTGTGTTAATGAAGATGTACTATTAAACTAATTGTGATAAAATTACATGATGAAATTACTGTATTGTTATTGTGTTGTGTAGGCTTTTGTTATAAAATTAAAGTTATAAAGTTCATGTTCATAGTACATAATCTGCTGTTTTTAGGAAAAACAAATGTTAACAAGGCATAATAATAGCTTATGTAGTAATTATTTTATATTTGTTATTCATTTACTCTAAATATTTTATTGAACACATACTGTAAGCAAATAACTGATCATTCATCAGGCAGTCTATTAGCAAAAATGAAAAAAAATTAAATATGCAAATACAGTACAAAGGATTTAGTGCCACGTAGGGCTAAATGCAAGTGACCATGAACTCAGTAGTCAGATAAATTGGGGACTTGGTGTGATAAGTTTAATTATATTCCATCCAAGAAATAAGTGCACAGAATTTTTGAACATTTCAGTGATGTGTATGTACATACATATATATGTGTACACACACACACGGCAGTAATGAAAAGCATCTTAGGATCAATTTTATCTGGATCCTCAAAACAATAGATGCTATCAATAAAATCCAAAATGAATGTAAAACCGTCACACAGAACTTCTCAGGTTTGGTTGCTTAGCAATAGAATCCCTGATGGAGTTTCATATGCAGGATATTTGTTAGGGATAACTCTTGTGGAAAAGGGAAATGAAGAAGGACTGGGAAGAAGTTATCCTGAAATGAAGGCCCTGCAAACCCTCAGTCAGTCCCATCAAGAGCTCTGTAACAACATGGCTTGTCAGAGGTGTCCTGCAGAGGCTCAAAATAGCTGCATTTTTATACCTCTGGCTGATGCAGGCTGTTTAGGGAAGTGACACGTTGGTAAAAGTGGTTCTATGAAGTTGAGACAAACCTTGAAATAGATAACAGCTGGAAAATGTATCGGTACCTGGCACAGTTTCTTCCCTTTGACAGGGATCTAGGGGTCAAATCCCCATGTTCCCTTGAACTTGGAAAATATAGTGAACTAGGGTCTTCCTCTGAACTAATATGATTTTAAAATGTGAATGCTTTATAAATGAACTGGCTACAAAGGAAGGTGAGGTGGCTGGGTTAGGACTGGTCCCATATCCCATGGTTTGTCAGAGCAAAGGATGCTTAGAACACATACCCCATGTACCAGGTAAGAGCTATGAACTGTAGGGAGTTAGCATGGGGTTCACAGAACTCTTCAAGACAGCTTGCTAAGGGGATGAGAAACCTCAATAGAAAGCACCTAGAGGTGTACCTCCAGATATCTAGGCATCAACCAAGGAGTTGAAAACAACAAGCCAGAATAAAGATGCATGTTAATTATTGAACTCAAGTTGTCTTTATGACTAGAAGTACCTAAAAATCTCTTTTATTATTTGAGAATCATCAGAAGAATATAGAATGAATCCTAGTTTTCTTCTAGAAAGACAGGAAAAAAATTCATCTTGCAGAATAAGATAAATGGAGAGTGATAGAAAAGTTTCAGGTTCTTTTCTCATTATTTTCTGTGCACCCTACTTGTTCAACAAAATAGTGTACTCACACTGAAATTCATATTTTTATGGTTGCTTACATAATTTTGCTTAAATTATGTGTAAAAAATATATTTTCTAAAATAGGAAGTAAGGTTAAATTAAAAAAAAAAAAGAGTCATGCACCCCAATGTTCATTGAAGTACTATTTACAATAGCCAGGTCATGGAAGTAACCTAAATGCCCACTGACAGACAAATGGATAAAGAAGATGTGGTACATATATACAATGGAATATTACTCAGCCATAAAAAGGAATGAAATTGGGTCATCTATAGAGATGTTGATGGACCTAGAGACTTTTATACAGAGTGAAGTAAGTCAGAAAGAGATAAACAAATATCGTATATTAACACATATATGTGGAATCTAGAAAAAAATGGTACTGATGAACCAGTTTACAAGGCAAAACAGAGACACAGATGTAGAGAACAAATGTATGGACACCAAAGGGGGAAAGCGCAGGGTGGGTGGGTGATGGTGATGGGATGAATTTGGAGATTGGGATTGACATATATACACTAATATGTATGAAATAGATAACTAATAAGAAGCTGCTGTATAAGGAAGGAAGGGAGGGAGGGAAGAAGGAAGAAAGGAAGGAAAGAAGGAAGGAAGGAAGGGAGGGAGGGAGGAAAAAAAAAGATTGCTATTATCCTAAGATCAGTTCTGTTTTCTCTTAGTCAAAGCTATTTTGGTTGCAAATAACATAAAACAATCAGAGCCACCTTAAATAATTATCAGAAAAGTGTGTATCTTGGCAAAATCCTGGGGTTTCTCAAGGAAGTAAGGTTAGCTGTGGCCCTGGAAAGACCACCTTGGAATGACCTCAGTCTGTGTATCTGTTTTGTTCTGAAGAACAGACTTACAACCCCAGAGTCTACTTTTCCTTTGTATCAGGAACCAACCCAAACTGGGTGACCTCTTTCCTTTAATGCCAATTTCTCACCAGAAAAAGTCAGGTGGCTGCTCTGATCCCTTTGGCAGCAGCCAAGTGAACAAGGGTGAGTAATTCAGTGCCCTAAAGAAGTGGGTCAGGGTTTTAAGAGAATATGGGTCAAAACAAACTTAGAGAATCCGGTGAAACATCAATTATATGATATCAGTCATCAGGAACTAGAAAGTGAATTGCATCTAAGAAAGTTGTACTTATTTTTTTCATTTCTAATTGGAAGTGGTCAAAATGAGCTACTAACAGTAAACATCAGACACTTCAGAGACTTTTTTTCTCTCCTTATTCACCTAATGTGGATCTTAAAACTAATACTGTGAAAGTCTGATACATATATAAAAAAGACATTTTCTTTCAGGGATTTAAATATATCTATAAACTATTATTTAACATAAATCATACACTCTAACATTTCATGTTCAGACAAATTTCAAAAGCAGTTTTCCTTTATGGTAAATAAAGAATTATTGTCCGATACTATGAAATTTTTAAAATGAGATAAAATTGATATTCATAAATCATCTAATCCAAACTTCCATTTCCAAGGAAGTATCAACATATATCTTTTGAGAAAAACAAAATAGTTATTTTTCCTTTTCTCAATTTTCTGTAGGGGGTTTTAAATACCCCCACAGGAACAGACTTCAGTACTTCACAAGGCTATCTCACTTCATGGCATGTAAATTCATTATATTTCTTGTCCAGATCCAAACAGAAATTGTCCACTATAGCCCTATTTCTAAAACCCAGAACACAACCACTTTCCTTCAGGGAGTAGCCTTCCTGCCTGTACAAACACACTCCCCCAAGAATTATCTTGTCAGAATCTAGCACTGATGTACTGTGTCAGTCTGGATCATTGTTAAATCTTCTTTTTGGCTATTAGTGTTGACATAATGGGCACCTGTGTGTTTACGAAGTCATAGTGGTATGGTACCTGTGCTTTAGGGATTAATCTAAAGTCACCAGTCACTTATCCCCTCGGGCAGTTTCCAAAACTATGTCACATTTCAGCGTAATTGCGATGCTGTCTCTTAATATGCCACTGATGATCAAGAGGTATCAATGAGCTATCACTGTGGATAGAGATGTTGGTCCCAGTTGTTCGTCTGCAGATGTACCTATTTTACCCAGGGTAGATTTGTCAATTTTGTACAGTGTATTGTTTCTGTACAATATATTTTTTGCCTGCAAAACTAGAAAAAGCATATAACCTACTATCTAAAATTATATGGTCTTTTTTTTAAATAAAATGTTTAATGCATCTACTTTACCCACTATTTTGTGATTCTAGAACCTACTTTGCTAGTGAGGACAGGGCAATTGTTCAAATTTTACTAGATATCACTACTGCTGAGTAGCAGCAAGTACCTTACTTCTTTATTGAAAGAATGCTATCCTTGTCATAGTCAGTAAACTTCAAGGCCTCTGGGATGGCTAGTCTCCTCCTCAGTTACAGTAAGGAAAGTGTATTCATAATGTTCTTAAAAGATTATGTTCTAAATTCTGAGGAAATGGCAAAAAAATCATATAGCTATATATAATTTTAAAGCACAGTCCAAAAACATGGCATGCTTAATCATTCTAAGGCAGCCATTGTTCCCTTTGTATTGGAACAAACATACTGAGGGTCAATATTGCAGACAGTTCACATATACTTAGACACTATGATCTTTATTTCTCTATATTTTATGTGCCTAAACAATATACTATATCTTTTAACACTTTAAACATGATAATGAGCAAAAGAAAATATTTTCAGTAAATGATACTGGATATTTAAATCTTAAAAAAAAAGAGAGAACTTTGACCCTATCTTGACCCCATATACAAAAGTTACCTCTAGATGTGTCATAAACCTATACTTAAAAGCTAAAACCATAAAGCCTCTAGAAAAAAATAGTGAGAAGACCCTTTGTGACTTTGAGGTAGGCAAAGATTTCCTAGGGAGGACACAACACTAAAGTATAAGAAAAAAACAATGAATTAGACTTCAGGAAAAAATTAACTTCTGCTCTTCAAAAGACACTTACGAAAATTAAAAGCTAAGCCACATATAGGGAGAAAATATTTGCAGTATGCATACTTCACAAAGGATGCAAGTCCAGAATATACAAATTACTCCACCAACAATAAAACGACCAACAATCCAATTAAAAGTGTGTCAACATTCTAACCAATTGTTTCAAGTAAGATAACAGATACAAATGGCCAAAAAGCATTTGAAAACATGTTCAACAACATTAATCATCAAGGAATTGCATATTACAAGGGGAAAGGGGGGGATAAATTAGGAGTTTGGGATTAACATATACACACTACTATGTATGAAATAGATAACCAATAAGGACCTATTGTATAGCACAGGGAACTATACTCAGTATCTTGTAATAACCTATAATAGGAAAAAAATCTGAATAAAAATAAAAATAACTGAATCACTTTGCTGTACATCAGAGACTAACATGACATTGTAAATCAACTATACCTCAATAAAAAATAAAATTTAAAAAGATTCAAACAAACAAACAAAAACTATAATAAGTTACCACTTGAAATACTAGAATAGCTGTTGTTAAGACTGAGAACTTCAGGTACTGGCAAGCAAGTAGAAAACCAGAGTTTTCATACAATGTTGGTGAGAAATAAAACTGTGCAACCACTTTAGGAAATTATTTTGCAATCCCATATAATATAAATAAGGTTTACATATATACACATACACACACACACACACACACACACACATTCTAAGACCCAGCAATTCTGTTTTATGTAAAGAGAATGCATGTCCACAAAAATCTTGCACATGAACATTCATAGCAGCCTATTCATAATAAGCATAATAAGCTATCCCTGAAAACAGCCCAGATGTCCATTCACAAGAGACTGGATAATCAAATTGTGAGATATTGATACAATGGAACATTACTCAGCAAGGAAAAATAAACTATTGATAAATGTAGCAACATGGATAAATTTCAAGACTATGTTGAACTTAAGAAGAAGAAAGAGTGCATACTCTTTGAGCTTCTGAGTCTTTCCTAATCCCTCATCTATCACATGCACCTACTTTTTTCTTTGAGGGTTCTTAGGACTTATCGTCACATGTGACTTTGTTGACCACTTTCACCTTCTTGATACATTTTCCCCATGAATTTGTGATTCTACAGTCAGTGTAGAAATTTACTGCCTCCATTCTGATCAGTGATCCACAGTGAGCATGAGATGGGCACCAGAATGTGCTGGGCATTTAGATCCTTTAAGCTTGTATTATGAGCATTTCTCCACACTAAGTGACATTATAGTGTGAAAAGATGTATGTGTTATCTTTCCAAGATTTGTTTTGGCACTGGAGGAAATATTAACTATGTTGGATCTGAACGAAGACATTTGCATATGCAAAACTTTATTTATTTTAAGGTTAAGCATTACTTTATGAAACATTTATTTATTTATTTTGTGTGTGTGTGTGTGTGTGTGTGTGTGTGCGTGTGTTATTTCTTACTCTGGAATGTGATAAAAATTATTTGAGAGCTACTGTTATAATAGAAAGAACACAGTAGGTGATGTCAAAACACTAGTGTTTGAATCCTAGATCTGCCATTTGGCTGCTTTGTGACTCTGGGACAATTTCTAAATCTGTTTGAGCCTTTGCTTCCTCATCTATGATACAGGTTCTTGTCAACTATACCACGGATCAATCATCAATCATCTCATGAATCCTCTGCAAGTTTACCTGCCGTATTTATCCAACAGCAGAAATCAATGAAGATTCTTTTCTTTACTCCACTTTGTTTTTTTAAAAAAAATTGAGGCAAATCTTATGAATAGTGAAATGCAGTTTTTAGGTTTACAATTTGATGAGTTGTGATAACTGTATAAGCTGTATATGCAGGGCTCTTGACAAGAATAGAGAACATTTCCGTCAGCCCAGAGACTCTCCTTATACAGCTTTACCATGACTCTGCATTCCTTTGGCAACCACTATTCTGATTTCTATCATCATAAATCACTTCTTTCTTCAACTTTATATAAATGTTCTTTTAGATTGTGCAGTTTTTACAGTGGACAAGTCCAAACTTCTTAACATAGTTTACAAGACATGTGTGATAAGCCTTTACCATTCTCTTTAGACCCACTTTTCTACATGCTTTCTCTTTTACTGTATTTTCCAAGCATATTTAATCTGTTGGGTTCCTGGACCCAATTCCAACGACCCCTTTCTTGTGCTTCAGATGACAGTTGCAAGTCCAGACTGTTACCTGTACTTCTAACCTACTGGTTGTAAACCAGAGGTTCCCAGCCCCCCCCCCCTTGGGGACAATTAATTTGCTAGAGAAGCTCACAGAACTCAGAGAAGCATCTTACTTACTAGAACATCTGTTTATTACAGAGTGATACACTCAGGAGCAGCCGGGTGGAAGAGGTGCACAGAGCAGGTCTGGAAAAGAGTGCAGAGCTACCAAGCCTTTTCAGAGCTCAGCATTCTCCTCAGATCTCCACGTGCTACCAATCTGGAAGAAATCTGAATACAGTCCTTCTATGTTATTATAAAGGTTTCATTACATAGGCATGGTTGATTAAATCACTTGCAACTGGCAACTGATTCAAGCTCTAGCCCCTCTCCCCAAAGGTCTGGGGGGTGGGACGGAGAGGTAGGACTGAAAGTTCCTACCCTCTAATTACCAGTTGGGTTCCCTGGCAACCAGGCCCCAACTTTAAGTTACCTAGGGGCTTTTCAAAAAGTCACCTTATTTACATTACAAAAGACACCTTTACATCTCTCTTAGGAAATTCCAAGAGTTTTAGGAGCTCTGGCCAGAAACAGGTAAGATGATCAAATATATATATACATCTATATATATATATATACATATATATGTATATATATATATATATATATATATATATATATATATATCTTATTGTAAATCATAATATCACACTTAACTTCTATTAAAAAAATGTTCTCTTTCTTTTCAGGCTTTGGAGATGTTCGCTGTATCCATGTATCATTCTCCCAGATTATAACCCCTTCTTCAATGAATCTCCACCATACCCTACTTCTGTGTTAGATCTCAACTAACATGGCGCTTCCCACTGAGGCAGCCCATGATCTCTGTGGGCTTCTAAAGCATCATCTATTTGCCTTGTCATTGCATTTCTCAGATCCTCTGGAGACTGCGTATTTAATTGCCTGTGACTCTGCCCTCTCCTCCACCTAAAAGTAGGTCTCAGGTAGTAATACAGATAATAGCAACCAATTGGACCAAGTCTGTACTGTTTCTCATTTATCACCTGTTTCGTATATGCTTCACACACACACACACACACACACACACACACACACACACACACACACAGTCGGCTCGTTTTACTCAAAGAGAAACCATTTGGCTTATTGTACTTCATTCCAAATACTTATCACCTCATCTAATTCCATTAAATGGCTTTTAATTATCATAACGCTTTCTTCTACCAGATTTTCTTTATATGGATATGATATAATTTCCAATCTTTCACTAATTTCAGAATACTAGCTTACTACAGAGCCATCTATCCTCATGAAGTCCATTCGAAAACAATTGCATATAACAAATTGCCATCTTCCTCAGCACATCAAATGACTTTCATTTTCACACAATTCCTTAAAGGCCCCCTCTTGCACCAGATCTTAGATGGATTAAAGGCAGCTTCTAGTTTTTGGCTTCTAAGAAGAAAAACAGACTATATGGAGATATGGATGATACTTATTTAACACTCACATTTACATGTCTAAATATACAGTAAGAACTGTATTCTGTTATGTATTCATGTTACTGTTTTCATTTTATAGTCTTCTTTTATACAGTGAGTGTATTTCTACATGTAAATCAAATTTCTAAAAATCAAATTCCTTAAATTTCCTAAAGGAAATTATTTTAAAGGAAACAAATTCTCTAGTAACAGATATTTAACTCTCCTAAAAGTTTTTCAAAGCAAGATCTTGGTATTTCCTTAAACAAGTCATATTCTGCAATACTGTTTAGTGTTTCAATGTTTAATGGTTGCTTTTTGAGACTTTCACATTATAGTTGGACATTTACTTAACCTCTGATTTAATACTTAAAAAATCCAAATGGATTAGTCTATCCTCTAATCTGACTCTTTATCTTTCCCATAATATAAGGACAATATTACCTGCCTTTATGGATATAATGTAAGGACGTGACCCACAGTATATGTTCAAGAAAAGTAGCTATTACTCCAGTCATCCTTTTCTTCGAAAAATGAACAGATTTCTTCTCCTTCAGCCTCTACTGAGTTTCCGTCACTGAGGCTCTGTCTCCTGAGTTGCATCAGGGTCTATCATTTTCTGACATACAATGAACCTGCTAAAAATAGCTATACTCGAGAGAAAACATGTTCATTCTGCTTTTCTATTAGAAGGTAAAATCTAATCTTCAATATTTTGAAGGAAATGGGCATCAATTGTGCCATTCCTGATAAAAGTGTAATAATACAGACCAATCTGTTTCAAAGTTATTAAATCCTAAAGCCTCATTACCTTTAGATAACATTTGAATCAGGCTATGTTCGTGAAACGGGTTCTCAGTTTCTGACCACATGTGAACTCTGCTCAACTCCCAAATTTTAAACAAAACTGACACTCCCTCAAGACACAAGAGAGGACCTATGGTTGTTCTTCCTTCCTAGAAGGATTTGGCAAATGTAAGCAGTTCTTTAAAACAAACAAACAAACAAACAACAACAACAACAAAAAAAAACCATGGAAAGAAAGTCTCAGCAAATCACACAAAGTTCTCCAATCCCTCTTTTGGATCCAAAAAAAGAAAAAAAGTGTTATCCTGCTTTTTACCATCTCACAACTAAACTCCCTCAGAAACAACAGTCAATGTAAGACACTGAAAATGTAGGCTCTCTCAATAATCCTTAACCCATTCTGTACTAAGGTAAATTTCCCCATTTATAAATGTATTTGCCTTTTATATACTATACTTATTTAAAGACGCTGTGGAAGAATTCATCCAGTACTTGCATTCAGGAACATATTTCAGAAGTGAATGATGACCACCACGCTGATCTCCTCAAAGTACTTAGCATGCTAATATCTGACCTTCCTGCAAAGCCTGCCTGAAGTAGTGTCTCTCCCACGGGAGACAGGATGCTGTAACCAGTACACCTGTCTCTGGGTAAGAAAGCCTGGGTTTCAGCTTTATAATTTATTTGCTGTGTGATCTGAGATAAATTAACTTCTCTAATTCTTAATTTTTCTCATTTGTAAGATAGGGTAATGTTAGTAACTATCTCATAGGATTGGCGAGTGGATGCATTGTGGTAGGCGTGTCAGCATCCAGTACACTGCGTGACAAAGAGTATCTCCTCACCAATGCTGACAGAGTGACCAAAGAATGAAGATCTACAATCACCTCCTCGGAATCTCTGTGACACCAGCAGTCTGTAAACCCCAGCAGCTCTTACCATGCACTGTTATTTATATCTTATGTATACTGTTAAAAACTAATAAATTAAACATCTGATACCTCTTCATATACCAATAACACATACTGAGGACCGGTGTTACCAACTCACATTCAAGGGCACGTGCAATCACATAGTCAACGATCACTGAGTCTTTGCCCCACAGGACTCATCCCCCAAACTGTAGCTAAACTATAAGTTCATCTATAGTGAAGGACCGAAAACTTTGTTATTCAGGTGTTCTTGAATGTTAATTATCTCTCTCTACCGCAAACATTTTCTTGGAAGTAGTGTTCTGAGGGTAAGGTAAGCAATGTAGGATACGCTACAAATGATTTGCTTCCCAAAAGAGTTAAAAATAATTGTGCAGGGCTTCCCTGGTGGCGCAGTGGTTAAGAGTACGCCTGCCGATGCAGGGGACACGGGTTTGTGCCCCGGCCCAGGAAGATCCCACATGCCGCGGAGCGGCTGGGCCCGTGAGCCATGGCCGCTGAGCCTGCGCGTCCGCAGCCTGTGCTCTGCAACAGGGAGGCCACAACAGTGAGAGGCCCGCGTACCGCAAAAAAAAAAAAAAAAAAAAAAAAAAAATCGTGCAACAAGATACTTGGCTGTGACCTCCCAACTTTTTGACAAATAAAACATGCGATTATTTCAGAACTCTCCTCTGGAGAAAATGAAGAAGTCATATAACATAAGTATCTGCTAACATTCCTTTGGGAGATCAGCTATTAACCAGTACTCTATTATTTTTAAAATATATATATTTCTATATCATACTTATTTTATTGAAATTCACCATTTCTGTAAGAAAAGGATCATATTACAATCTATTTATATATTAAGTCTTACACTGTTTATAGCTTTAAAGAAACCAACTGGTGTCAGGATATAATTCCGATTAAGCTACATTTCTTATAATCTGTATTCAGACAAGAAAAGGGATCAAATCAAGTGTTCAAACAAATAAGGACATAGGAAAGGCTGGTGACACTAGAGAGTCATCTCCAAGGGTTTCTAAAAATCATCTCCAAAACTTCCCTCCTTCTACAGCTGCCATGGGAACACAGAGCTCCAATCTAGATTGTATACTTAATAGAAACCAAAAATTTTGATCAGATATTGTGTCCATTATCCAGATGGGTTTATCCTGGTCATGCTCATTCTTACATAATTAGTTAATGAAATATTAATGTACAAGACTGAACCTGGCTTCAAAAGAAAATCTTATAAAGAAATAAATTAAAACACAAATGGAGACTGGATATTATATATAAAATAAACACAGAAGATTTTGCAGAAGGGGCAGGAAGAAGCCAGGCTGGCTGGGTACCATGTGACTCAGGCAGTGGTTTTGCTAGTTTTTCTTGTGTTTCATATATGCCAAAGTGGCAGCTGGAAAGGTTGGAAACCCAGGAATATCAACAGAAGGAGACCAAAAAAAAAAAAAAAAAAAAAAACAGGTTCAAGCAAAGCCTGCTCTCTCCGGCCACAGGACTAGAAAGAGGGCAACCTTGCAAGACAGAAAACTTTTAGACAACAAACATCCTTCCCCAGCCAAACAACACAGAAAACAAAACAAAACCCCAAAACCAGTGTCTCACGCTCACCCCCATCAAGAAAAATTAAATAGAGAGCCTGGGCGTCCAGCCTCCCTCCACTGTTAAGGGGCACCCCTTCCCTCTGGGGGGAAGCAGGGGGACTGAATAGGCAACAGCGCTTCCGTACCACTGGCAGTGGGGACAGAGGCCACGTGGAGACCCGGATGTCCACCCTCAGGAGCAGGACCAATGCATCCTTCCCCCTCCAAGCCAGGGGGTGTCAGAGAATCTTTCACTCCTGCTGGAACTCCTCCCCACCCCTCTCAGTGTCACTAAAGACCACACGGGAACAGCAACAAGGGGCCCCTCCCTCCCTCCCCTAGGCGCCTGGGGGAGCCTGGACTCTCCCTGCCCCCAGAAGCATCCAGGCAGGCAGCATCCCCTCCCTCTGCTGGCCTGCTGTCAGAGGTGGCCACCCTATGACAATAGCATTTAAAGGTGTGACATGGTCATACTCTGATCTTGAATGAACCACTCTGACAGGGTGTGTGTGTTGGGGTGGGGAGGAGAGAGAGGGAGGATGGTGAGCACTGGTAAGAGAGACAGAAGAGAAAACCCAACAGTGTGTAGTGCTTGTAAACCAAGGGAGAAGCCAAGAAATTGGGAGAAGAACAATAGTGTAAAGTGCAGCCAAGCGCCCTGATGAGAGGTCAGACACATTTTACTGGATTTGGCAATTAGATGATTCCCACTGGAGCCTCTGGTTTCAAGACAATGATGAGGACTGCAGCGAGATGGAGGACCTGTGGAAGGTAAACTGAGAAAGTGAGCAGCTGTATGGACTCATGGCATCAGAAACTTGAAGGAAACAAAGGAGAAAAATTGTCAGGAGAGGTTATTTTTATTACTTTCAGCAAGGGAAACAAGTATTCTATTTTTTTAAGTGATTCCGATTGAATCATGTTTATAGGCTGCTCAAAGGAAAGCTGGGGAGGAAGACGTTGGAACTACTGAAGAAAGGATACAGTAATAGGCCAGACCTGGAGGGGATGATGGGTGCTGGGATTAAGGATGCTGTGAACAAGTCAGCCTTGAACAAAAAAATTAATTTCACCTTCTGGGAATGAAAGGAGTATGGAATTTTTTAAGTGGTAGGGGGCTGAAGAACTTCGGAAGACAGAGATCCACTTGATGAAAAGGAGGATGCAGCCAGCTGCCCAGAGTGTCGGACATGTGGCCTGATGAGGAGGCCAAGCAGGTGCGGAATGAGCCTCGAGAGACCCAGGTCCTGAGCTAACCAGGATAAAGTCAGACACGGGCAAGCAACCACTGACGGAGGGAACACGATATTTTAAAATCTCTCGTTGGAATCATCTTTTATAAGATAATTTATTTCATAATTTGGTGTATGAGTTCAAATTTCACTCAGCAGTGATTCAGAGAGTTAAGTCAGTGCTCATTTTATTACAAAATCAAGCTTCAAGTTGAGGTCAAGCCCACAATGCCATTAAAATATTAAGGAAAACCTTAAAAGCATCATCTTATATTTGTAGAATTTCTGCTCATTTTTTTTTAGTTGTACAAATATTCCTATTTTAAAATATAGCTTACATAGTCACAAACAGCATTTTTTAACTTTAAAAGAACCCTGGCTGGTGGATATTCATTTTGCTGTTTTACAGGTGAAGAAACTGAGAATCAGAAAGGAAATAAATGAAATATCCTTTATTTCACAGTTGGCAGGGGTGTCAACACTCCATCCCAAGTGTTTTGTTTGCTAAAGCAGAATCTCTCCACTATATGATAAATGTGTTTTAACTGCAGATCAAAGATACCTTTAACTTAGCTTTCTTTGCCAATTTTTATTTTTATTTAAGAAACATAAATAAGATGATCCCAAATTTATTGGGAGAGAAAAGAGATTACATCAATCAAAGGAAAAGTTACATGAATACTATTTTTTATCAGAAGTTGGTTTTAGAAATTATACAAATACCTTTCCTTAACTTAAGAACTCACCATGTTTTATGGAAAATATTTCAAGGAACACATCTGAGTTTAAAAATGATCCTTACTGAAAATCTAAATGTAGTTAAATCACTACAAGTCAGCATTTGTGATAAATTATTAATCGATGTTCCTCTCATTCATCCACACCTGCAAACAGGCCAATCCTAGATGGAATGGCAAGCTTTTCACCAATATTTTAAAAAAGCACCCATAGGGCTTCTCTGGTGGTGCAGTGGTTGAGAGTCCGCCTGCAGATGCAGGGGACACGAGTTCGTGCCCAGGTCCAGGAGGATACCACGTGCCGCGGAGCGGTTGGGCCCGTGAGCCATGGCCGCTGAGCCTGCGCGTCCGGAGCCTGTGCTCCGCAACAGGAGAGGCCACAACAGTGAGAGGCCCCCCGTACCGCAAAAAAAAAAAAAAAAAAAAAAAAGCACCCAGAGTTTTTTAAAAATCACTTGAACTGTTTGGATATTTGGCAATATTTGACTTCATCATATGATGAGTCAACCAAAACAATGATGAATCTACCAATATTTGAGAAGAATTCAGGTTAGGAAATCTTGCCAGCCAGAGAGCCCAAAACACTCTCAACTAGACAAGAATTTATTAATCCTCCTAAAGGTATGGAATCGCCATAATTGAATCTATAAATTTGAACAGATCTATGTCTGTCAGCAGACAAGCATGCTTTACTGCAAACAAGAATATTTCCATGCATATACATTTTTAGCTCCCAAGCCTTGAGAATAGTTCAGTAAACATAAATCTGTCCCCAGTGCCCAAAATAGTGTTTATGCTTCAAATTGCATTATAATGCAATAAATGTATTATTAATCATTAAACTAAGAAGGAATGAAAAAAAGTTTCCAAAATATTCAGCCACTGATTTTGGTATTCTGAATACACAAACACCACTCCTTTGCATCAGCAGTAGTCCCAGACTTCACTAGAATTACAAAGAAATCTAGTCCAACTCCTCAATTTGAGAGACTGGCCCACGGAAGGGAAATTTACCAAGATTCAGTTTAGGCAAAAGTGGAATTAAATCCAGGTATCTGGATTCACAGTTTAGTGCACTTCCCAGCAGTATCACAGATATAAATAACCTCGTCTAATTTCATCTGGCAAGCAAATTCAGAGGCTGAGTGGAACTTCAAGAATCATGCTGAATTTGCTGTTTTATCATACTCCAAAGCACCTTCCATACAAATAGGTAATTAAACAATATTATCAACACAGAAGAAAATTCGTTTAACTGCTCAAACATATTATACTCTTCAAACCATATTATTCAAAATTTTTCTAAGTAACAACACAATACATAAAATGTTTGGGCTCTTCCTTTAACTTTCTCAGAATCATTCCTACTGAAAGTACACAGCAGGAACAAGTGAAATAACACACTACAACAAAAATAACAAAATAACCAACAAATTAACACTTTTAACCCTATGGCCTTCAATTCTAAGTGAAGTAGTCACAATTGAGCACTGATTTGCATCTACTACCAATCAAAAAAGCACAATAAATCACTGTGAAAGCTCATTGGTTTACATCACTGCCCTTGTATGTATTAGATTCCAGAAAATCATTCCGAAGAACTGAATCATCTGGATCATTTTTATTACTCACTCAGTCTTGAGACGGTCTGCACAGTGCTGGCTGAAATGTACTTCACTGAGCACCTTCTTTCCAAATGAACATCTGTGTCAGGTTTATTTATAGCCGCTGCCTTCAATCAGTACATTTCCAGGGGTGAGAAATAAAATTATCTCAACACTCTCCTACAGAGATCCGAAACAAGACTTAAGAATCTAGGCAGATGGCCTTTGAAAAGATAATGAAAGATCTATAATGTAAAGTGTGTGTTGAGGTTTATTAGAGATTCAAAAGGACACTCTTCAATAAGCACACATAAAGAGCCTCAGATACAATTAGAGAATTTAAGTCTTGTGTCTCTTTTGGCCTATCTCTTTATATACTCAAGGTTATTATCATCACCTCCTCCAACCTCTTTTCCTCATTATGTTTCCTCTGAAATATGGACACCTCTCTCTGTTTCTTACTTAGATGTTTTTCTCAATATTTAGGAGCGTTTTCCTCCTAATTCTTTACAAAAGCAGAACATGCTTCCCCCTACTGGGAAAAAATTAAATTACAAAGTACATAGGAACATGTTCCTAAGTATCAAGGAACAAGTTCCTGAGAAAAATAAAATGTTAAGGAACCAGGTGCACAGCCTTCTCTGACTGTTTTACCAGCTGCAGAAATACTTGCACTCTCTATTTAGGGCTCCTCACACGCATTGCTGTAGCTTGGCAGTTTTCAGGACACTAACTCTCATTAATGACTGATGAATTAATCAAGTCTGCTGTCCCCAAAAGAAGTCCAATTAGCAGGTCTGAGAAAATGATCAATTTGTAACTTTTTTCCATTTTAAAGCGTTATCAGATAAATGAAGACACTTCTGAAAAATATATTGAAGTAAATGATTTAAGAAGACTTTTCACTGCATTTTTAATCATTTTGAACAATCTTAATCATTTACCCATTAATTTACAATATTCCTATTATTTTTATGTAGTTATCTTTATTTTTTAAGAGAGTAGAGGGAGAGTTTAATTTTTTTAATTGACTTTCATTTTCAACTTTAGGTTCTACTTATTTTTTTTTTCATTCAGTAACCAAGAAAGTAGTAAGTATGATTGCATTTTCTGTCCTAAATCCTCCATAAAACCAACTTGTTCCTTGAAAAATAGTTTAGTTGTTTCACACATTCAATATTTCCATTATAAAGCTTTTCTTAATTACTTAGTATACAAAAGAGAAAAACACTTGACACTTTATTGTTTTAAATAATAATCCATCAATAAAACATTTAAATAAACCTAATGACTATTTGACTCATACATGGAGGATTAGAATTTTTCCTTCTATGTACAACTAAATCTCGAAAAAGAAAACATTTCCTTTAATGCTTAAGGGCTGAGGAAGAGAAAGTTGTTACTTTTAGTTTTACTATAGGTAAGTTCATAAGAACCTAAGCTACAAAACTGCATTGTAGTCAATTGATGATGAAGCAGTTTATTATTAATGAGGCATTCATCAAGAAAAAAAAATCTGGAGTTGTTTTTAAAAAGACAGGTGTAGACTGCTACAGATATCTTGAGTACCTTTAGCAGTTAGACGGCATTATTTCAAGATAAATGAAGTAATTTGGTTAATACTTCTGTCATACAAAACTTAATGTTCGTGTGTGTGTGTGTGTGTGTGTGTGTGCGTGTGTGTGTGTTTAAACGACCTTTCAAAAGAACGCAAAAGACGACATTTCTGTTCCTCTGGGAATGAAATCTCTTTTAACATTACAGGTACACAAAAGAAAATGCACACTTGGTAAAACAGTTGATCAATTGTGGAGCGTTCCCAGGGATCAGCATCTCCCAGAGCCCGCAATCATCACACTTCAAATAAACTGATAAGCACTTTAGCCTCTTCCACGTTCACAAACATCGAAGAACACGCAGAATTTAATCTAGGTTAATTCTAAGACTTTCCATAGGAAAGACTGTAATTAGACTAAAGAACATCAAACTCGCTTCCCAAGCAGAAGAAAGAAAGAAAGAAAGAAAGAAAGAAAGAAAGAAAGAAAGAAAGAAAAATGCTGATTTGTAGCTAAGAAGCTCTTAAAACACTACACTGATCACCATTCACTTGAAATTGATTTCCCTTCCCTCTGCGGAGTGAAAATATCCCCGTGGACCGCGTAGCTCTTCATGTCTCTCCACCAAAGATCCTAACAGGGCACGTCTCCACCGCCACAGAGCTCGCAGCTCTGGGCTCCCCAAATTCAGCTGCGGAGGGAGGGAGGGAGCGAGTATCCGCCGCCCGAGGACCTGCTCTGTCCGCAGCTCTGGGTCGAGCACCTTAGGGGACAGTCTCCGCGAAGGAGATGGGCGTCCTCCACCAACTCCGCTCCCCGAACCCCGCCGCGGTGACAAGGGCCAGCTGTCTGTGTCCACCTGGTGAGCAAGTCCTACCTTCGGCTAGCAGGCGCGAGGCGTGCACAAAAGATGGATCCAGGCTATCTTTTTCTGCCATCAGCTCAGGCAAGTATTTCTCCTCTTTCATAGCGCGGACTTCGGACCGACCCCGGCCAGGCGCAGGGCTCCGCGCGCTCGGACCTAGGTCGCCGGCAGCCCTGCTCGCCCTCCTCCCGCCTCCCGCCTGCCGCCTCCCGCCTGCCGCCTCCCGCCTCCCGCCTCCCTCCTGCCTCCGCCGCGGCTCGGGGTCTGGCGCCCTCTCCAGTCCCGCGCCGCGCCCGCCCCCGCCGTCGGGCTCCGCGGCCCCGAGCCTCCCGACCCGTCCTGCCTCAGTCCCTCGCTCGCGCCCAGCCCAGCTCGTACCAGCAGCCTGAACTGGAGAGACAGGCACAGGGCGCGTCCCGCCTCCGCCCGACGCTGATTGGCGAGGGTGCCGCGAGAGGCGGGGCCCCGCGAGGCCGCGGGCCCTCACTGGACCTCGCCGCAAGTCGGGTCGCCTGAGTGGCAGGAGGCAGCAGGAGAGGGGAGGGCAGCGCGGAAGGTTCAAGCGCTTTCTTCCCGCAGCCAGAGCGCTCCCTGGTTATTAGGCATGCCCAGTTGTGTGGGGCCCTCCTTGTCTTCTGCTGTGGTGCCGAGAGAGAGCGGGAAAAACACCTGTTGCACAGAGAAGCTGGGGTCCAAGATGGGAGGACAGATGGGGATGAGGAGGGCGCGGGGAGGGGATGGGAGAGCACTCGGGAAAGCCTCGGGAAGGTAGATGGGAGTTTACCTGCGTCGCTAAGGCACAGGTGTCTCCTCTCCGTCCTGCAGCTCAGACGCACTCCAGTGTGCAGGAATCAGCTGTGCACCCTGCCTAGAAATATAATGAAGACTGCATGCGATCGGCGGCTGGTATTTCCAATGAGCCTGACCTACATCGCAGGGACGCAGTAGAATGTTCATTGATAAACAAATAAAGCGGCTCCCGGGCTATATTGTTGCACAGCAACACGCCTCCCCTGTACAATCATTGGGGTATTGACATAGTTCTGGTTGTCCTCCATCCATGCCTCCTCCCCCAATCCCTATCTATGGCAGGGATTCTGGGAGGGGGCTGAATTTTAAAACTAAAAAGCAACATAATCAATAAGTTTGTGAAGGAATTAGGAAAACATGTGGAAGAAGGAAGAGACTAGGAAACAGGTAACTACGGCTGCTCCAATTTCCTCTTTTCTCCTTTATTTAGTATTTTTTAAACATCTCTATTGGAGTATAATTGCTTTACAATGGTGTGTTAGTTTCTGCTTTATAACAAAGTGAATCAGTTATACATATACATATGTTCCCATATCTCTTCGCTCTTGCGTCTCCCTCCCTCCCATCCTCCCTATCCCACCCCTTTAGGTGGTCACAAACCACCTAGCTGATCTCCCTGTGCTATGCGGTTGCTTCCCACTAGCTATCTATCTTACTTTTGGTATTGTATATGTGTCCATTCCACTCTCTCACTTTGTCACAGCTTACCCTTCCCCCTCCCCATATCCTCAAGTCCATGCTCTAGTATAGTAGGTCTGTGTCTTTATTCCTGTCTTACCCCTAGGTTCTTCATGACCTTTTTTTTTTCCCTTAGATTCCATATATATGTGTTAGCGTACGGTATTTGTTTTTCTCTTTCTGACTTACTTCACTCTGTATGACAGACTCTAGGTCCATCCACCTCACTACAAATAACTCAATTTCGTTTCTTTTTATGGCTGAGTAATATTCCATTGTATATATGTGCCACATCTTCTTTATCCATTCAACTATTGATGGACACTTAGGTTGTTTCCATGTCCTGGCTATTGTAAATACAGCTGCAATGAACATTTTGGTACATGACTCTTTTTGAATTATGGTTTTCTCAGGGTATATGCCCAGTAGTGGGATTGCTGGGTCATATGCTGGTTCTATTTTTAGTTTTTTAAGGAACCTCCATACTGTTCTCCATAGTGGCTCTACCAATTTACATTCCTACCAACAGTGCAAGAGGGTTCCCTTTTCTCCACACCCTCTCCAGCATTTATTGTTTCTAGATTTTTTGATGATGGCCATTCTGACTGGTGGGAGATGATACCTCATTGCAGTTTTGATTTGTATTTCTCTAATGATTATTGATGTTCAGTATTCTTTCATGTGTTTGTTGGCAATCTGTATATCTTCTTTGAAGAAATGTCTATTTAGGTCTTCTGCCCATATTTGGATTGGGTTGTTTGTTTTTTTGTTATTGAGCTGCATGAGCTTCTTGTAAATTTTGGAGCTTAATCCTCTGTCAGTTGCTTCATTTGCAAATATTTTCTCCCATTCTGAGGGTTGTCTTCTGGTCTTGTTTATGGTTTCCTTTGCTGTGGAAAAGCTTTTAAGTTTCATTAGGCCCCATTTGTTTATTTTTGTTTATTTTGTTTATTTTGTTTGGCGGGCCTCTCACTGCTGTGGCCTCTTCCATTGCGGAGCACAGGCTCCGGACGCGTAGGCTCAGTGGCCATGGTTCACGAGCCCAGCTGCTCCACAGCATGTGGGATCTACCCGGACTGGGGCATGAACCCATGTCCCCTGCATTGGCAGGCAGACTCTCAACCACTGAGCCACCAGGGAAGTACCATTTTTTTATTTTTCTTTTGTGAAGCACAGGCTCTAGGTGCACGGGCTTCAGTAGTTGTGGTGCACGGGCTCAGTAGTTGTGGTACACGGCCTTAGTTGCTCCGTGGCATGTGGGATCTTCCCGGACCAGGAATTGAACCCGTGTCCCCTTCACTGACAGGCAGATTCTTAACCACTGTGCCTCCAGGGGTGGGTCAAAAGGATCTTGGTGTGATTTATGTCATAGAGTGTTCTGTCTAAGTTTTCCTCTAAGAGTTTGATGGTGTCTGCCCTTACATTTAGGTCTTTAATACATTTTGGGTTTATTTTTGTGTATGGTGTGAAGGAGTGTTCTAATTTCATACTTTTACATGTACCTGTCCAGTTATCGCAGCACTACTTATTGAAGAGGCTGTCTTTTCTCCACTGTATATTCTTGCTTTCTTTATCAAAGATAAGGTGACCATATGTGCATGGGTTTATCATTGGGCTTTCTATCCTGTTCCATTGATCTATATTTCTGTTTTTGTGCCAGTACCATACTGTCTTGATTACTGTAGCTTTGTAATATACTCTGAAGTCAGGGAACCTGATTCTTCCAGCTCCATTTTTCATTCTCAATATTGCTTTGGCTATTCGAGGTCTTTTGTGTTTCCATACAAATTGTGAAATGTTTTGTTCTAGTTCTGTGAAAAATGCCAGTGGTAGTTTGATAGGGATTGCATTGTATATGTAGATTGCTTTGGGTAGTAGAGACATTTTCACAATGTTGATTCTTCCATTCCAAGAACATAGTATATCTCTCCATCTATTTGCATCATCTTTAATTTCTTTCATCAGTGTCTTATAATTTTCTGCATACAGGTCTTTTGTCTCCTTAGGTAGGTTTATTCGTAGATACTTTATTCTTTTTGTTGCAATGGTAAATGGGAGTGTTTTCTTTTTTTTTTTTTTTTTTTTTTTTTTGCGGTATGCGGGCCTCTCACTGTTGTGGCCTCCCCCGTTGCGGAGCACAGGCTCCGGATGCGCAGGCCCAGCGGCCATGGCTCACGGGCCCAGCCGCTCCGCGGCATATGGGATCCTCCCAGACCAGGGCACGAACCCGTATCCCCTGCATCGGCAGGCGGACTCTCAACCACTGCGCCACCAGGGAGGCCCGGGAGTGTTTTCTTAATGTCACTTTCAGATTTTTCATCATTAGTGTATAAGAATGCCAGAGATTTTTGTGCATTAATTTTGTATCCTGCTACGTTACCAAATTCATTGATTAGCTCTAGTAGTTTTCTGGTAGCATCTTTAGGATTCTCTATGTATAGTGTCATGTCATCGGTAAACAGTGACAGCTTTACTTCTTCTTTTCCAATTTGGATTCCTTTTATTTCTTTTTCTTCTCTGATTGCTGTGGCTAAAACTTCCAAAACTATGTTGAATAATATTGGTGAGAGTGGGCAACCTTGTCTTGTTCCTGATCTTAGTGGAAATGGTTTCAGTTTTTCACCATTGAGGATGATGTTGGTTGTGGGTTTGTCATATGTGGCCTTTATTATGTTGAGGAAAGTTCCCTCTATGCCTACTTTCTGCAGGGTTTTTATCATAAATGGATGTTGAATTTTGTCGAAAGCTTTCTCTTCATCTGTTGAGATGGTCCTATGGTTTTTCTCCTTCAATTTGTTAATATGGTGTATCACGTTGACTGATTTGCGTATATTGAAGAATCCTTGCATTCCTGGAATAAACCCCACATGGTCATGGTTTATGATCCTTTTAATGTGCTGGTGGATTCTGTTTGCTAGTGTTTTGTTGAGGATTTTTGCATCTATGTTCATCAGTGATATTGGCTTGTAGTTTTCTTTTTTTGTGACATCTTTCTCTGGTTTTGGTATCAGGGTGATGGTGGCCTTGTAGAATGAGTTTGGGAGTGTTCCTCCCTCTGCTATATTTTGGAAGAGTTTGAGAAGGATAGGTGTTAGCTCTTCTTTAAATGCTTGATAGAATTTGCCTGTGAAGCCATCTGGTCCTGGGCTTTTGTTTGTTGGAAGATTTTTAATCACAGTTTCAATTTCAGTGCTTGAGATTCATCTGTTCATATTTTCTGTTTCTTCCTGGTTCAGTCTTGGAAGCTTGTGCATTTCTAAGAATTTGTCTGTTTCTTCCCGGTTGTCCATTTTATTAGCATAGAGTTGCTTGTAGTAATCTCTCATGATCCTTTGTATTCCTGCAGTGTCAGTTGTTACTTATCCTTTTTCATTTCTAATTCTATTGTTTTGTATCTTCTCCCTTTTTTTTCTTGATGAGTCTGGTTAATGATTTATCAATTTTGTTTATCTTCTCAAAGAACCAGCTTTTAGTTTTATTGATCTTTCCTATCGTTTCCTTCATTTCTTTTTCATTTATTTCTGATCTGGTCTTTATAATTTCTTTCCTTCTGCTAACTTTCAGGGTTTTTTGTTTCATTTTTCTTTCTTTAACTGCTTTAGGTGCAAGTTTAGGTTGTTTATTTGAGGTGTTTCCTGTTTCTTAAGGTAGGATTGTATTGCTGTAAACTTCCCTCTTAGAACTTCTTTTGATGCATTCCATAGGTTTTGGGTTGTCGTGTCTCCGTTGTAATTTTTTTCTAGGTATTTTTTGATTTCCTCTTTGATTTCTTTAGTGATCACTTCGTTATTAAGTAGTGTATTGTTTAGCCTCCAAGTGTTTGTATTTTTTACAGATCTTTTCCTGTAATTGGTATCTAGTCTCATAGCGTTGTGGTCAGAAAAGATTCTTGATACGATTTCAATTTTCTTAAATTTATCATGGCTAGATTTGTGACCCAGGATATGATCTATCCTGGAGAATGTTCAATGAACACTTGTGAAAACTGTGTATTCTGTTGTTTTTGGATGGAATGTCCTATAAATATCAATTAAGTCCATCTTGTTTAATGTATTATTTAAAACTTGTGTTTCCTTATTTATTTTCATTTTGGATGATCTGTCCATTGGTGAAAGTGGGGTGTTAAAGTCCCGTAATATGATTGTATTACTGTTGATTTCCCCTTTTATGGCTGTTAGTATTTGCTGTATGTATTGAGGTGCTCCTATGTTGGGTGCATTAATATTTATAATTGTTATATCTTCTTCTTGAATCAATCCCTTGATCATTATGTAGTGTCCTTTCTTTGTCTCTTGTAGTAGTCTTTATTTTAACGTCTAGTTTTTCTGATATGAGAATTGCTACTCCAGCTTTCTTTTGGTTTCCATTTGCATGGAATATCTTTCTCCATCCCCTCACTTTCAGACTGTATGTGTCCCTAGGTCTTAAGTGGGTCTCTTGTAGACAGCATATATATGGGTCTTGTTTTTGTATCCATTCAGCCAGTCTGTGTCTTTTGGTGGGGGCATTTAATCTATTTACTTTTAAGGTAATTATCAATATGTATGTTCCTATTCCCATTTTCTTCATTGTTTTGGGTCTGTTATTTTAGGTCTTTTCCTTCTCGTGTTCCTTGCCTAGAGAAGTTCCTTTAGCATTTGCTGTAAGGCTGGTTTGGTGGTGCTGAACTCTCTCAGCTTTTGCTTGTCTGTAAAATTTTAATTTCTCCATCAAATCTGTGAGATCCTTGCTGGGTAGAATAATCTTGGTTGTAGGTTTTTCTCCTTCATCACTTTAAATATGTCCTGCCACTCCCTTCTGGCTTGCAGAGTTTCTGCTGAAAGATCAGCTGTTAAACTTATGGGGATTCCCTTGTGTGTTATTTGGTTTTTTTCCCTTGCTGCTTTTAATATGTTTTCCTTGTACTTAATTTTTGATAGTTTGATTAATATGTGTCATGTTGTGTTTCTCCTTAGATTTTTCCTGTATGGGAATCTGTGCTTCCTGGACTTGATTAACTACTTCCTTTCCCATATTAGTGAAGTGTTCAACTATAATCTCTTCAAATATTTTTTCAGTCCCTTTCTTTTTCTCTTCTTCTACTGGGACCCCTATGATTCATATGTTGGTGTGTTTAATGTTGTCCCAGAGGTCTCTGGGACTGTCCTCAGTTCTTTTCATTCTTTTTTCTTTATTGTGCTCTGCAGTAGTTATTTCCTCTATTTTATCTTCCAGGTAACTTATCCGTTCTTCTGCCTCAGTTATTTTGCTATTGATCCCTTCCAGAGTATTATAAATTTCATTTATTGTGTTGTTCATCATTGATTGTTTACTCTTTAGTTCTTCTAGTTCCTTGTTAAATGTTTCTTGCATTTTCTGTATTCTATTTCTAAGATTTTGGATCATCTTTACTATCATCATTCTGAATTCTTTTTCAGGTAGACTGCCTATTTCCTCTTCATTTGTTAGGTCTGGTGGGTTTTTACCTTGCTTCTTCATCTGCTGTGTGATTTTCTGTCTTTTCATTTTGCTTATCTTTCTGTGTTTGGGGTCTCCTTTTCTCAGGCTGCAGATTCGTAGTTCCTCTTGTTTTTGGTGTCTGTCCCCAGTTGCTAAGGTTTGTTCAGTGGGTTGTGTAGGTTTCCTGGTGGAGAGAACTAGTGCCTGTGTTCTGGTGGATGAGGCTGGATCTTGTCTTTCTTGTTGGCAGGTCCACTTCTGGTGGTGTGTTTTGGGGTGTCTGTGACTTTATTATGATTTTAGGCAGCCTCTCTGCTATTGGATGGGGCTGTGTTCCTGTCTTGCTAGTTGTTTGGCATAGGGTGTCCACCACTGTAGCTTGCTGGTCGTTGAGTGAAGCTGGGTCTTGGTGTTGAGATGGAGATCTCTGGGAGATTTTCACCATTTGATATTACGTGGAGCTGGGATATCTCTTGTGGACCAGTGTCCTGAAGTTGGCTCTCCCACCTCAAAGGCACAACACTGACTCCTGGCTGGAGCACCAAGAACCTGTCCTCCACATGGCTCAGAACAAACGGGAGAAAAAATAGGAAGAAAGAAAGAAGGAGGATAAAATTAAATAAAGTAAGATAAAATAAAATAAAGTTATTAAAATAAAAAATAGTTATCAAGGAAAAATTTTTATAAAGTAAAAAAAAAAAAAAAACACGGATGGACAGAACCCTAGGACAAATGGTGAAAGCAAAGCTATAAAGACAAAATCACACACAAGCATACACATACACACTCACAAAAAGAGGAAAAGGGGAGAAAACAATCTATCTTGCTCCCAAAGTCCACCTCCTCAATTTGGGATGATTCGTTGTCTATTCAGGTATTCCACAGGTGCAGGGCACATCAAGTTGCTTGTGGAGCTTTAATCCAATGCTTCTGAGGCTGGTGGGAGAAATTTCCGTTTCTCTTCATTGTTTGCACAGCTCCCGGGGTTCAGCTTTGTATTTGGCCCCGCCTCTGCATGTTCGTCACCTGAGCGCGTCTGTTCTTCGCTCAGACAGGACGGGGTTAAAGGAGCAGCTGATTCAGGGGCTCTGGCTCACTCAGGCCCGAGGGGAGGGAGGAGTACGGATTCGGGGCGAGCCTGCAGCGGCAGAGGCCGGCGGGATGGTGCACCAGCCTGAGGCGCGCCGTGCGTTCTCCCGGGGAAGTTGTCCCTGGATCACGGGACCCTGGCAGTGGCAGGCTGCACAGGCTCCCGGGAGGGGAGGTGTGGAGAGTGACCTGTGCTCGCACACAGGCTTCTTGGTGGCGGCAGCAGCAGCCGTAGCTTCTCATTCCCGTCTCTGGGGTCCGCGGTGATAGCCGTGGCTCGTGCCTGTTTCTGGAGCTCCTTTAAGCTTCGCTCTTAATCCCCTCTCCTCGCGCACCAGGAAACAAAGAGGCAAGAAAAGTCTCTTGTCTCTTCGGCAGCTCCAGACTTTTTCCCGGACTCCCTGCCGGGTAGCTGTGGTGCACTAACCCCTTCAGGCTGTGTTCACGCCGCCAACCCCAGTCCTTTCCCGGCGTCCGACCGAAGCCTGAGCCTCACCTCCCAGCCCCCGCCCAACCCGGCGTGTGAGCAGACAAGCCTCTCGGGCTGGTGAATGCCGGTCGGCACCGATCCTCTGTGCGGGCATCTCTCCGCTTTGTTTTTTACACCCTTGTTGCTGCTCTCTCCTCTGTGGCTCTGAAGCTTCCCCCCTCCACCACCCGCAGTCTCCGCCCGCAAAGGGGCTTCCTAGTTTGTGGAAACCTTTCCTCCTTCACAGCTCCCTCCCACTGGTGCGGGTCCTGTCCCTATTCTTTTGTCTCTGTTTTTTCTCTTTACTTTTGCCCTACCCAGGTACGTGGGGAGTTTCTTGCCTTTTGGGAGGTCTGAGGTCTTCTGCCAGCGTTCAGTGGGTGTTCTATAGGAGCAGTTCCACGTGTAGATGTATTTCTGATGTATCTCTGGGGAGGAAGGTGATCTCCGCATCTTATTCTTCCTCCATCTTCTCAAATCTCTCTCCTTTATTTAAGATGTGACAGTCTCTTTCACTAGGTGTTGCTGCTGGGCTACTTTGTATCTATTCCACTTCTGTTTTAAAGGGCAGTTAAACCCTCCGGTATCACCAACACTGCCCATCCTTCTTTTACAAATGGGGCATGAAAATGCAGCTTCCGTGCTTCAGATACTACAAAACAATCTTTCTACCATCTCTTTTCACAATCATTTTCCAATTCACCTCTTCCCCACCATTTTTGTTTGTGGAAAAAACGGAGGCTAATTTTCCTTCAAATAAAGCATGCTGAAACTTTCCCAAGTTCTCTTACTGTATTCAAATTTTTCTTATTTATTTTTCAAAGTAAGGTTAGAGATTATCTCTTACTTATATAATTTTTAAAAAACTTAACATGCCTTGACATCCATTATCTCAATTTGTCCTTATGGAAGCAGTCTGAAAAAACACAGACATAAGTATTACTTTCTTTGTTTTATAGTTGTGGAAACTAAGGCAGAGACAGAGAAGCTCAGTGACCCAGGAGTAACAAATATGACCTCATTTGGCATCAGTCACCTTCACCCCACCCAGAAGCTGAGTCTATGCTACCACGTGACCAATGGGATGGGACTATGTCACTAACACATGTGATAGGAATGTTAAAAGTTCATGAAATAAGCTGTGAGAACCATGACTCATTGATAATTTTTTTTTTGACTGTAGGAAAAAAATCACATTTTTTCAGGAATTTCTTTTTAATCAAGAGCTTTCCTATATAAAATATATAACACTTAAAATGATCTGTGTTCCCTACAATGTTGTTACCCTAGACCTATAAGAGTATCTTGTGATAGGGTGGTGGCCAAAATGTGTGAACGTTGTCAAAATGTACAAGCTTCCAGTTATAAAATATGTAAGTCCTGGGGATGTCATATATAAAATTATGACTATAGTTAATAATACCGTATTGCATGGTTAAAAGTTGATGAGAGGAGATATTAAGTTCTCATCACATGAAAAAAATTTAACATTAAGCTAGTGAATGCTAAAGTTGAGATTAAAATTCAAGTCTCTTAGGTACCATTTACACTGCTTTAGCCTACCTTTTTGTACATTAAATATTTAATTTATTTATGCATGTATGCATTCAATAATGTTTATTGAATATTGAAAAGAGCCTAGGGAAAAATTGGAGAAAAATTGGTGAATGAGCTACAAGCATTCATGCTCTGTCATCATAGAGATGATTTTCAAATGGGGAAAGACAAAACCAAATACACAAGGGAACAGGTAATTGCTGGCTGCAATAAAGGCCAAGAGGGAACCAAGCAAGGAGTTAAGGAAGAGAATAAGGGAAGGCCTCATTTTTTTGTCAGGATAGACATACAATCTTGCTCAAGAGTTGACGTTTAAAGCAAAATCTAGTGGAAAGGAAGGAGCTATCTGCGTAAAATGAACAGAGAAAGACATTCCAGGCAGCTGGGTTTGCCCATGCGAAAGCCATGTGATCTGAAAGAGCTTGGTTTACTCCTGGAACTGACTAGCCTACCAAGCCTTTTAATCTAAAGCATATGGTGCTGATGGGGGACATGCACAAATCCAGTTTCATGAATCAAAAAATGCAGCATTTACATTATCCATTCACAGTCCTGTTTTCCACAGTCCTGTTTTCTAGTGACTAAAGGTGCACTAAGGAGATACCATGGAGAGCTGTCCAAGGGGTGACTTTATCATACAGTGTCTCTGAATATCCAGGTCATTAATAAATATGGTAAGCTAGCTAACTTTTACTTTTCTTACTTATTATCAGGAAATATTTATACTTTTATTTTCTCAGGTAAACACTCAGCAAAGCCTAAAATGCATTCTAACAGAAAAAAAAGTGCATTTATGTATCTTTAAAAATTAAAAGAAAATGAATGTTAACCTAATCTTTAGGATAGTTTGTATATTTAACACATGATGGGCATTATAGAATAAAAATATAGAAGCTACATTGGTCCTTAATAATCAATATGCTTCGGAACTGACTCACAAATATTGCTTATTTCCAAACAGGATATGGCTGAATAAAGGCAGATTCTCCAAGTGCCCTACACATACACTTATCCAGCATCAAATTCATGTGTTTTCAGTAGATGACTCTATGTCACTGTGTGTTCTCCATTTAATTCACATATAAATATTTAATAGGTGACACAACTGTTTAGTGGACTTTCTCAGGGCAACCTTAATAATGCAAAAATTTAATAAACATAAATGTAAATAAATTGAGAGTCTTCTATAGATCATTGTTGAATTGAGAGTATTATGTGCCTATACATGAATAAATTATAATTACTGGTAAGACTACCACCTCTTCTAATGGTGTAAATAACTTAACCAAACTCACCACTGAATTGATTCATATATCTTACATAAAGATTTATCTTATTTTAAACATGAGTTCTGGCCCTGAAAGACTTTTCTTCAATGGCATTCCATTTACAGCACTATAATTTCAACAACGAGATATTATGGAAAATTTTGCACCAACCAAATTTGGTTTTGAAGGATGAATAAGGCATGCACTGTAGAATATGTCCTGTAGTTAATTCAGTACTTTCACAAACCCTTATAGGTAAGGCCATGCTGCAGGGCATTTAATCAGGCTTATCTTTGTACACGAATAAAAAAAATACCCAAACTGTATTATCAAGTACAACATGCAGTTTCTATTTCAGAGTTCTCATCAACTTTAGGGATACCACACTACCTACTTACTCCAAGGATTAGTAGAACTCACAATGAGAACTATGGGTTAATAAAGTTGTAGCAGCCCAATCATTCATGTAATGACTCTAGGACAGAGTATAATGAAGGACCAAAATACTGACTCATTTTCACCTATTGAAGAGCTTGACAGAGCCCATTACACGGAAGTTGCTGCTTTAATATTTCTATTAATTTCAGTCATAACTTCCATGATATGTTTTAGGGTTGCAAGAAGGGAAGGGAATGGAGAGTTGGCTCTGTTGACAACCAAGCAGTAGTAACATGTGCAGTAAAAAAATCTATCATATATAGTGTGTTCAGAGCCAAAACTGTTGCTATATGCTAATATGCAACAGCACAAAATGAATATTCTCCACTCAAAGCTGGCCTATATATCTGTGTGTGTGTGTGTGTGTGTGTGTGAAAAAAGTGTTTTCTGATTGCAAAGCTTTAAAATTAGCATATTGTATGGGATTTAAGCTGATACAACTGTATAATTAAAGGGCAGAAGAAGAGAGGCAAAGGAAAGCTTACTATTGTGTTTGGAATACTGCTATTGTGAATCCTCACAAATGTAAACTCTTCTTAATTCTAAAGTGGCCTAACAATTCAAACCATTTCTGATATTGAAATTATCTCTATTTGGAAAATTGACCAGGTCATCTTGTTGTATCTCTGTGGACAGTCACTGCACTGACACACTTGTGCTGGCCTTGACAGCAGCCGAAGAGCAGTCACTGTGTTTTGGGGAAGGGAAAGGAAGCTTTTGTTCCAAGATGAAAGTTATCGACTGTCTTGTTAAAGTTAAATCCTTGAATTGTTGAATTGTAGCTCATGTATTGATTAGTTCTGGAAATCAATATATTAAGGTAAAAAAAATCACATCAGTAAAATATTTTTCATACACAGCAAATAAAGATCTGATGTCTGTTTTATTTAGTATAAAATAAATAGATGAAGGCTAAGAGATGATTTAATAAAAACAGTCTTCAAGTACACTAAAACTTCTGCCACAGAGGTAAAGGTATAAGCAATTGTTTTATATCATGATTAAAGCAAGGGAAAAAAGAGTGGATTCAATTTCAGTTGGAGGGATTTTTTAAAAAAAAAAACATTCATGGAAAGGATTAGTTAATATTGAAATAATATTTTAAGAGAATATCATTCCATTCAAGTTTTTAAAATACTGCAGATGCTTGTTTGGTGTAATGTTTTTAATCATCCTGGTCTCTCATATTAAACAATATTACTATACAGGAAACATTCATTATGAAATCCTACTGTATAAAATAGTTCTTATAAAGCAGGTGTGAGCCATTTGAAAAGAATGATAATGAAATTAGAAAACACAGTTCCAGAGTCGAGATTTCATCAGCCCAAAACAGGAGAGACAAGAAATAAAAAAATCAAAGACACAGACATTGTGTAAGATGTTGGGTGATACCATGACCATCCAACCAACAAAGAGCTAATAAGTATTGTGAGAAGTATCTCAATACATGGCAACTAAACACAAAGTATAATTCTAGATTGGATCCTGGACAAGATTTTGGTTTTATTTTATATTTATTTTTTACCATAAAGGACAGTGATGGGATAATTGGCAAAATGTGAAAAAGGTCTATTCTTTTAGTTTACAGATTTTGCTAATGGTATTGTGATTATACAAGTGAATGTCTGTGTTTTGAACATAAAGCATTTAAGGGATAAAAGGGCATTGTGTATGTAACTTTCAAATAATTAAGGAAAAATGTATGTACATATATGTATATACAGAAAAAGGGAGAAGGAAAGATAAAGATACAGAGAGAGAGAGAAAAAATAAAAAGTGATAGAGCAAATGACGTAAAATATTAACATTTGAAGAAATTGGATGAAGGGTATATTGGAATTTTCTCTATTATTTTAGCACTTTTCTGAAAATCTGAAATTACTTCAAAAAAAAAAAAAGAGAAGAATCTAGATATGGGGCTTCCCTAATGGGGCAGTGATTAAGAATCTGCCTGCCAATGCAGGGGACATGGGTTTGAGCCCTGGTTCGGGAAGATCTCACATGCCGCGGAGCAACTAAGCCCGTGCACCACAGCTACTGAGCCTGCGCTCTAGAGCCCGCAAATCACAACTACTGAAGCCCACGTACCTAGATCCCGTGCTCTGCAACGAAGAGTAGCCCCCACTCGTGGCAACTAGAGAAAGCCCATGCGCAGCAACAAAGACCCAACACAGCCAAAAATAAATAAATAAAAATAAATGAGTTTATTAAAAACTATATCATTAAATTACCCCCAAATAGTGGGAATTAAAAAAAAAAGCTAGATATGACCAAAAATAACCTCAAAGTATGTTATCCAAACCCCAGTTTACTGGCTAGCCATGGACAGCCATACTTACATCATGTAGCCTTTGTCATAGCATGCATTGAATTAATTAATTTGGCCACAAATTACCAAACTTGTTAAACAACTTTACAAATTTCACTAAAAGTACAAAACACTTATGTGTGAATTACCTGCTTATTTCTTTCCAAAGAAAAGTAATACAATAATTATGTTGGCTCAATTATTCCTTTTAAAATAACAGTTGCAGAAATTTACTACACAATTAGCTATTTTTAAAGAATTAGTCAATGAAGAACTGTCCTTTTAGGTGAAAATAATTTTTATGTATGATATGACCATTACATCAATAAAGTATTCATTTGCTGGGGGCAGGGTAATGGCTTTCAAAGGCTTTTTCCTTTCTTAAAATTCTCTGATAAGTCCTCCATAAAAAGAAAAATTATTTCTACAAAGCAGCCAAATGGAAATGTGACTGAACTCAAAATATATAATATTCTCACATGAAGACTAATAATCTTTCATTAAAAATAAAATATAGCTCAGCTAAAGGGATTGGCAGTGCACTGTTCCACCAATGTCTATAAAGTGTTCTTTGGCATAGGTTAAAAAAAAAAAGGGACTGAAGTCTCAAAGACAGTTTGTAGAAAGTAAAATGAGGATAAATTTAAATTTCCTGCAAGGCAAACCAAAAGAACATGTGAAACCAGATTGATAAATGCAACAACAACAACAACAACAAAAAACAAACAAACAAACAAAAAAAAACCTCAGAAAAATCCAAATGGTATACCAACACTATATGACAAAAAAATCTTTAAATAAAATTAAAGACGGAGATAGCTAAGAGAACTAAGAACAATCTAATGTTATTCAGGATGAATATTGGCTTCAATTCGTTGTTTATATTCATTACTGAAGATAAAATTGTCATTTGGTGAAAGGCAAAACATGACTATTGACAATGGAACACAAAGCAAGTTTAAGAGAGATGTTTAAGATTGACAAAGTTTCATAAGGTATGCAGGTATTTATCCAATTGGATTGATTTCTAGGAAAAATAAGTGATTTTATATTCAGCAGAATACTTTCATGTTCATTACTGTACAGGCAAAAGGCCTTTTAATGTATTTTACTTCCTTACAAACAATTATAGTAGCAGACAGGGCACTTTATAAGACATTCATGAATTTAATCCCTATATTTCTGTTCCTGGACTTGCAGAGAAGTCTGTTAGTCTTGACCCATAAACATAATTACAAAAGGTATGCAGAGTATTTTCTTGGGAGGCAGTATCTAAACATGATTTATAAAATTTCTATTTACCTGTTTCATTTTCACTTGGAGAGTTAAATCCAGTGGATATGGATTTCAAAACAATATTTTAAGATCAATTCTGATTGTTTTCACATGTAAGAGCAATATACATATATGTATATATAATACATATACCTTCAGAAATGAACATATTTGTTAAATGCATTTTAAAATTCATAATTATTTATAATTTTACCAGTAGATCTATAGCCAGTTTAGGAATTCTCACTGAACCTGGGCTCTTTTTTTTTTCCCTTTATGTTACTCATAAGTAGATTGAGTTGCTGTGCAAGCATGTCATTTTCTTTTGGTTGTTATATATTCTAGAGAGGGAAAAAAAGACAAGAGGACCTGTATTTAGACCAGTAATTTCTCTCATTTTTCTCTAAGTGGAATACTAATGTTTTTGAAGGCTAGTGGTTTACAATGTTATCTAACTCAGACCTTAGTCATAGAGCTTGTCATCATCATTTTCCAGATAGGTAACTCAGAGAAGTTAAGTAATGTCACCAACGTTACATAGCCAGAAAAAAAGCAGAACAAGAATTAGAAGCCAGATCTGCCAAATCCCCAGGCCTGAGTCCTTACTACTAAAAAGTGCTTCCTTTTTGTATGTGAATCCTATAAATAAAGCCAAACAAGTTCCAGGATTCTATCAATACTAATTAGCTATAATGATGAAAATTACTTTTGCACATTTATTTACATATTTATTCACACATATTCATGTATATATACTCTGCAAAGTTTCCGATAAAGAAAAATATATAAAGAGTTCAAATAGAGTAGAACTTTTCATGAGAAGCCCTATATCTCTGGTAGCCTCTGGCATTGATTAAATTGAAGTTTAAAAAAATCATAATTTTATTCCATCTTTAGACAGGCCATTATCGAAGCATAATGCCTTTTAAATGAGTTGAAAAAAAAAAAAACATAGGCAGTACAAAGTAGTAAAATCAGGAGTGACAGTCTAGTGCATGATATTTAAATGAGAAGTAAGAGGAGTAAATAAAAGGGCGCTGCCAATTCCAGCCAAGAGAGATGACAGTGCAGCTCCCGGTGAGAGGCTGTAATACATTTTTATAGAAAAAATAATAATTTAGTGATATAGAGAGTTATTTCCCTTAGATTCCTTCTTTTAAAAGTGTCCTGCTTTTTTTTATCATGTCAATTGCTCAGTGTCCTGGAGTTCAGGTATTGTGAGATATATATATATATATATATATATAGTGTAAACCATCATGCAAACTGCTTGTCCTAAGTATTAGATGCAAATGTAAAGAGGTTACATCAAAACACAAACTATATCACTCTTACAGTCTTTGGAAACTCATTATATTAAAGGATTTGCACTAAGTGATGAATGGATATAAAAGAGAAATTAATTGTTTGTTACTTTAAAGAGTTCATATCCCAGTGAAAGTAATAAACATACACACACACAACTGTATACAAGTTAAGGCTGTCAGTATGTGTATGCTGTATCTCTAAGTCGACAAAAACAAGCTTCACTCTTCATGAACTTACTTGGTATATAGTTCACTGCTAATGGTTGTGTGAGAATAATACACAAAAATTTAATATCAAATAAATTATGTATCTTTATATGTGGTCTTCACATTGCACTCAGTTGGCATATTTATACATTGTATATTGAAAACCTAATCATTTTAACTCTAAATGGGGTCTTTTTGAGACAGGCTGGGACCTGGGACTTGGGACACTTTGATGCAGTGTTTGCACCTGGACAAAAGTATCCTCAAGCAACAAAATACAAAGAAACTATAAGGGACTAAAAATGACTACATGCATGCTCAGTTGGGGCAAATTATGGCCAACAAAATACAAAAAGACCAAAAAAAAAACCCAAACAAACAAACCCAACTACCAATTCTGAAGAGCCGGGAGCAAAAGCAGGGTGTTGGGAGCAACAGCAGGGTACTGCACATGCCCCCTGCACTCAACACCACCAAAGAGGTGGACAAACCACCTAAGCCACTCCTCTGGCCCGACCCCTGGACACACCCCTACCCTCACCCCATGTAAGGAACCTGCTCGCTCCGCTTGGGGAGTGAGCAAGGGAAACCGAACTTGTTCTCACTTCCCCCTGTTGCAGCAGGTGCCCCAATAAAGTCTTGCCTCAGTTTCTTGCCAGGCCTCTGATCAATTTCTATTGGTTAAGGAGACCAAGAACCCTGGTCCAGCGGACTCCTGAACAATTAGAGCAACACTTTACCCACCCTCCTCCCATTCTGTACTTTTCCTTCCCAATGATGTTTTCTAACTTATTTTGGGTTCCATCAGGCCATCCCCCTCTTATTCTACTCTCTATTTTGAATTAGGAAACTACACACTTTCTGTGACAGGTAGCCTTTTTTCATCTGCACCTTCCTTGCTGTGTCCCTATTAATTCATTGAGAGGCAAGTTCCAGGCTTCGTTCTCCCTAGTATTGAGGGAATAAGAGAGGCCCATGGCTTCATACCTGAGGATTCTGTGTTTCCCTCTTGAACAAAGGTTACTTAGCATCCCTTACTCTCTCCCAAATTTAACCCCTGATTTACCCAATCTTGACCCCAAACTTCCAGATAGACATTTTTATTTTGTATACTTGAAGTTACATTACTGTTTGGTAATAATTGTAGTCTTTTTCTTAGTACAGTTGTTTCTCCATGTTCTCATTTTTTTCTATTAATTTATCTTATTAATACTTAAAAAAAAAACAGCAAGCATTTATTTCCCACAGTTCTGGAGGCTGTAATTCTAAAATCAAGGTGCCAGCAGATCTTGTGTCTGGTGAGGTGCTTTTTCTGAAAATAAGTATATCTTACAGGATCTTATTATTTTGATCAAAACAGAAATTACAATATTTTTCAAGTAAACAGAATTAGAGTTCACTGCTATCTTTTGGTATATTTTAATGCATTGGGAATAAAAACAAATTTGAGAGACACCTGTAAAAGTACAATTAATGTACATAGGCATTCCTTTTAAGTATGACAGCTATTTAAGTTTGATAGATATTTTTAAAATTTTTTTCTAATTGTCTGACATTTAGATATATATTTTTTCTTGTTCTAAAGAAAATATTCCTAATTGGAAATACAGAAATTCATTTTAAAATCTCAATAAAAAGTAATTTTCAGTTTAAAATTAAATCCTGTATCACATACATGTAGTTTACAGTTAAAATTTTAATACAGTAGACTTTAGTAATATATCCTTATGTGTTAATATAAAACATAATATCCTGGGAGGCTTAAGTATATAAAATAATTATGTTTACTATATGAAGGTAGATAAAAGCTTTATTAAAGCAGAGCACTGTAGTCCCACACTGGATACCCTTTCAAATAAGTTAAGGTCAATTTACAGGTGAGATAAAAAAAAAATATTATTTCACAGAGAAAGTTTCTAGAATATCAGCAAGCAAATTCTACTTTTTCTAGTTACAAAAATATAAGTCCAGAATAATTCTATGGGAAAATATATTTTACCAAATGTGGCACAAGAAAATTTCACAACCTGAATAAAGGATAGTCAGGTTAGAGGATGAAAATGATTTGAAGAATTACCTCCTGAAATTTCTGGTCCAAGGGTGTTATACAAGTGAGTTCAATCCCCTTTCCTAGAGCAGCATTATTCATATTCTGTACCACATATTTTACATTAAGAAATAGGGCACGGCCATCATTTTAAGAATATTAGTGAACCAAAACTTTATTTTTAACACCTCAATTCCAGTTGTAGACAAAAATGTAAAAATCATAAGTTAAATATAAGCAAATATGCTCATCACTATATTAAAATATTTTCTATTCATCAAGTGAGATTCTCAAGCATGCAAAGGTAGTATAATAAGAGGAAATATAAATCTGTGTTTAAGAGAGGATTTGAAGACTAGCTCAGCTACTTAATGGATATTTAACTCTGTCAAGTTAATGAAACTTGCCATGTCTCACTTTCCTGATCCATGACCTAGGGCTAACATTATGTATCTCAGACAAGTGTTGTGAACATTTAGGTTGGTTAATACTGTTAAACACTTAAGACAGTGTCTGGAAAATTGTAAGAGTTCAATATTTGTTTATTAGTAGTAGTAGTAGTAGTAGTGATTACTACAGTTATATTTTTAGAAAAAGGATTAATAGTAATTCAACACAATGTATCATTGAAAAAAATAAACAAATATAAGCTGGAAAGGCATTACATAAAATGCAATACCTATTACTGAAAACTTAAAAAACAAAGTTAATTTACTTAACTTGAGAGAGATTATAAAGTTTAATGATTTATATAATGTTGTAATTTTATAGTCATTTATTCCAACACCCTCATTTATCCACTTCCCCTGGCCACAGGGCACTGTGTTTTAAATACCTGTATATAGATAGAGGGGTGGAGCGTTTAGGAATCCAGCACATCACCTCTGCCCACATTCCGCTGACCCATAGACTCAGACACATGCCCCATTTAATAATAGGGAGAATAAAAAAATAGTGTGACCAAGAGGAAAATGGTATTGGTGAGCACATATGAGTGTCTTAGCCACACACCTACTGATGCACATTTAGGATGTTTTCAATACCTTATTAATATAAACAGGGTACGTTAAGTCATTTTTTTATATATATGAACATATCTCTAATGTAATTTCCTATCAGCAGAAAATAGATATTTAAAATATTGAGAGATATTTCCAAATGAGCCTCCATTTCTTTTTTCTTTAATAACGATTTTTTATTCTTTTTTAGAGCAGTTTTAGTTCACAGCAAAATTGAGAGGAGGGAACACAGATTTCCCATGCACCCACTGCCCCCACACATGTATAGCCTCCCCCATTATCAGCATCCCCATCACAGTGCTACCTTTGTTACAATTGATGAACCTACTCTGACACATCATAATCACCCAAATTCCATAGTTTACATTACAGTTCAGTATTGGTGTTGTACACTCTGTGGATTTGGACAAATGTATAACTACGTGAATCCATCATTATGGTATCATGGAGTGTTTCCACTGCCCTAAATATCCTCTGTGCTCTCCCACCCAGCTCCTGGCAACCACTGACTTTTTACTGTCTCCACAGCTTTGCCTTTTCCAGCATGTCATATAGTTGGAATCACATAGTATGTAGCCTTTCAGACTGGGTTCTTTCACTAAGTAACATGCATTTAAGTTTTCTCCATGTCTCTTCATAACTTGATAATTCATTCCCTTGTAGTGCTCAATAATATTTCATCATCTGGTTGTATTACAGTTTATCCATTCACCTAGTGAAAGACATCTTGGTTACTTTTAAGTTTTGCCAATTATGAATAAAAACTATAAATATCTGTGTGCAGTTTTTTGTGTTAACTTAAGTTTTCAACTCCTTGGGTAAATATCAAGAAACATGATTGCTGGATTATATCATAAGAGTGCATTTAGTTTGTAAGAAACCACCAAACTATCTTCCAGGTGGTTGTACCATTTTGCATTCCCATCAGCAATGAAGGAGGGTTTCTGTTGCTCCACATTCTTGAAAGCAGTTGGTATTGTCAGTGTTCCAGATCTGAGACATTCTAAAAAGTATCCTCCATTCCTCTATTACTGTTTTATGCTTCCACCAGTAATGTATCAAGTTCCTGTTTCTTCATACTTTCATGAAGACAGTGTGTTGTCAAGCTTTTGGATTTTTGCTAATTTAATTGTAGATGAACCGTTATATCAGTGCTATTTGAATTTGTGTTTATTTTATTATGAAATAGAATGAGTATCTCAGTATTTATGAAAAATTTTCATTTCCTTCTCTATGAAGTATGTTCATGTCAACTGGTGATGGTAAAAAGATGCTGATAGTGTTTTTTATGTATTCATAGATATACTTTACATATTAAAGAAAATGCCAACTGTGTTAGGAGATTCAAATATTTTCACAGTTGTTAATGGTTGTTTTATATTTTAACTTTTATTGATGTATAATCTACATAGAAAAATTTTTACAAATCTTAATGTACAGGCAAATAAATTTTCACAAACTGAACACACATGTAAAACCAACATCTAGAGCAAACAGCAGAACTGTAGTAGAATCTCAGACAAATCTTTTTAAATTTATCTTCTTGTCTCTAATCAATTTCCAAGGCTAACCATAATTCTTTTTTTTATTTTATAGAGTAGTATGCAAGTTTTAAAAATTTAAATCAAACAAGTTTTATATCTCGTTCCTTATGTTTGCAATATATTTACAATATTGTTTCTAATATGTTTTTAAATGTCCTCCATGTTTTGTGTAGCAATTGATCAATCATTCTTATTTCTGTATAATATTGAATTATTTAAATATACCAAGTTCCCTTCTTGATGGATATTTGGAGAGTTCAGCTTGAGGTTACTAAAAATTGTTCTGCTATTACCATTATTTTGCTTGTCTTTTGGTGAATGTATGTACGTATTTCTGGAAAGTCCCTGTACTGGGTTCTAGACAATCTCTGCCACAGTCTGCGAACAGTCCTCCTGGCATGGGGACTTGTCAGGAGATACTGCCACGTATGTTCCAGGGATCCTGAAAGTGCCCTGTAACAGGCTCCTGCTCCCTCACAGCCAAGTCCATGGGCAGTCCTGTCAGCACAGTGAGCCAGTGGAAGATGCTCATACCTATGCCTCAGGAGACCCTGACGAGCTCTACGCTAGGCTCCAACCCCTCCAGTCATGGTCAAGGAACTGTCCAGCCCACCCAGGTGCCTGGCAGGAGACACATCCATCCATGCCTCCAGAGTCAGATCTGCAGACCTCAGTCCTGGCTGTGAAAACCAGGGCCAGGTTTTCCAGCCCAGCTTATCCAAGGCCCAGGGCCCAAAATATATATGGAACTCATATGACTCAGTGGCAAAAACAAACAATCTGATTAAAAACTGGAAACAGGATCTAAATAGACATTTTTTCACAGAAGGCCAACAGGTACATGAAGAGATGCTCAACATCACTCATCATCAGGATAATGTCAATCAAAACCACAGTGAGACATCACCTCACACCTGTCAGAATGGCTATTACCGAAAAACAAGAAATAATGTCACTGAACTATGTTTGTTGCCTGACTCACAGCAAGCCAAAACGCTGAGCCACGAAGGTTTGCAACAAAGAAAGCATTTGAATATTCGAAAGGCAGCCAAGCGAGGAGATTGGAGAACAAATCTCAAAACTGCTTCCTGAAGGCAAGGGGCTCAGGGTATTTATGGGATGACAAAGAAGAAGCAGGGCAGTCTGAAGCGGGAGTGTGGGGAGCCTGGGGAAAGGGGATTGGAAACAGGTGTGGTGATGGTAATTTTGTGCAGGTGTAACTAAGTTACAGGCCTCTGATGGCAAAAGGTCCTGAAGCACATGCCCAGTTGGAGGGTGGGCGGTCCCATCCAGTCTTAACTGGCTCAGCTCAAACTAGATACAGCTAAGCCAAGTTCCCAGAAAATAACTTAGACAAAGATCTTATTGCTTAGGCTCCGTGCAGCCTAGAGGATAGACAAGTCTTATAACCTTGATTAGCAAAAGCAGGTGGAATGGATTTAACCCACAACAACCAGTTTCAACACTGGTTTCAATATCCAGTGTTGGTGAGGGTGTGGCGAAAAGGGAACCCTATGCACTGTTGGTGGGAATGTAAGTTGGTGCAGTCACTGTGAAAAAGAGTATGGAGGTTCCCCAAAACATTAAAAATAGAGCTATCATAAGACCCAGCAATTCCACTTTTCAGTATAAATCAAAGGGAATAAAAATAGGATATTGAATAGATATCTGCACCCCCCATGTTCATTTCAGCTTTATTCACCTTAGTTAAGATGTGGAAAGAATGTCTTCTTAAATATAAAATATATTTAAATTCTATATTAAAATATAAAATATATATAATATAATACTATTCAGCCTTTTTAAGGAAGGAAATCCTGCCATTTGAGACAATATGGATGGGCCTTGAGGACATTATGCTGAGTGAGATAAGTCTGACAGAGAAAGACAGATGCTGTATGATCACATTTACACAGAGAATCTAAAAAAAAAGCCAAATGCATGGAAAAGGAGACTAGAATGGTGGTAGGGGCTTGGGGTAGGGAAAATTAGGAGATGTTGGTCAAAGGGAAAAACTTCCAGTTATAAGATGAATAATTTCTGGGGATGTAGTAGCCGTGTGACTATGGTTAACAATACTGTTATACACTTGAAAGTTGATGAGAGAGCAAATGGTAAATGTTCTCGCCACACACAAAATAATTAAGCGAGGTGAGAGATGTGTTAACTAACGCTATTGTGGTCATCACTGTGCAAAATATATGTGTATCAAATTGTCACACCTTTATCTTATATGATGTTATGTGTCATGTATAATCCAATAAAGCTGGAGAAATAAATAAAAAATGAGCACACACTCTGAATTAATCTGATCCTGTGAAATTTATTTATGGTAACTTATTACTTAGCTTATGTTTTTTTGGTAAGATTCCATGTATTCTTACAAAGTTTGTGAATGCTTATTGTTGATTTCAGTATCCTATAAATATTATGTCAAGTTTGTTCAAGTCATTTGTATTCTTACTATTTTTCTTATCAGTTTGTTCTATAAGCTCTTGGGAGAGTTATGTTAAAATTCTCACTAAGATTGTGGATAATTACCTTTATATTTTTAGTTCTATTTTTTCTCTATGTTTTGAATCTTATTAAATTATTGTATAAATATAAATTTATGATTTATTTATCTACCTGATTGATCAATAGTATCTTATCACACATTTAAATGTTTCTTTGTGGAAATATTTTTCTCTAGCTAAAAATTCCATCAGTATTTCTTTTAATGCAAAACATCTATATGTGTTTATTTGAAACTATTTATTGTCTTTATTCTTAAAAGATATGTCAGTGAATATGGTACTCAGCATTGGTGGGGTTCTTTCCCCTGGCACTTCAAATATGTCATTTCAATGTTTTTGTTGTTGTTGTTTTACATCAACTTTATTGAAGTAAAATTTACATACAAGCAAATTCACACATTTTGAATGTAGTTTGATAAGTTTATTGCCTTTTGTAAAATTTTATATACATTGAATTATATATTACATAATTCACTGTATTTTATTTCTCCAGATCATAGAATTTGTTCATATAATTGGATATATCAGTACTTTATTCCTTTCTTTGCTCCTACTTCCTTATACCACAATCTGGTTACCCATTCACCTGTTGTAGGATGCTTGCGTTATTTCCAGTACTTTATTATTATGAATAAAGCTGGTATGAGATCCATGTACAAGTTTTTGGGTCAACATGTATTTTCATTTCTATAGGATATATTCCTATGAGTAGAATTTCTCATAAAATGGTAAGTTTTTAACTTGGTAAGAAAATGACAAAGCATTTAATAAAGTGGTTTGTATAATTTTACATTCCTGCCAGCTATGTATGAGAATTCTATGTGCTCCAAATCCTTGTCAACACTTGATATTGTCATTCTTTTTAATCTTAGCCATTTTAATGAAAGGGTAGTAACATTATATGTATTTAAATTTATATTTCCTGATAACAAATGAGGTTGAGCATTTTTATATGTTTATTGGTCACTTGTGTACCTTTGTGAAGTGTGTGTTCAAAGTTTTGTTCATTTTATTGATTTTAGAGCTTTATTTTTTCTAATATAAACATTGAAGTTATAAATACTACAAAGCAGTGCTCTAATTGAATCTTACTGAATAGTATCACTGCTAATTGTGTATACTGAGTTGTCATTTTCATTTAATTCCTATTATTTATAAATTACTTCAAATTCTACTCATGAATTATAAAGAAGTGTGTTATTTACATTCCGAATATTTGAAGATTGTTGGGATATTTTTCTGCTATTGATTTCTAAATTGATTTTGTTATGATAGAGAATGTACTATGATGTAAATCATATTATATTTGTTGAGGCACATTTATTTCTAAGCATAAGTTCTATCTCTGTTAATATTCCCTGGGTTGTTGTTGGGTAGATTGGGATGTGTGCTATATATGTGATATTGGAGATATATATTACATATAGGTGTGATAAATGGATATCTATCCTCTATCTATCTATCTATCATCTATGTACCTATCTATTTATCTATACAGATGTGATAAATGGATATCTATGAGATGATAGATAGATAGATAGATAGATAGATAGATAGATAGATAAATGGGAAGGAAATGTGATACATTAAGCTCTATAAATTATTCTTCAGATACTTCGAAGTTTAATTGTTCAATCTCATACACATTTAGGGTTTTCATAGCCTGTTGATAAGTTGACTCCTTTATCATTATCATTATGAAATGATAATGCAATGTTGCTGCTATAGATGTCTTATGATTAAGGTTTTCGTAGTTTCACTTGCAGCATTTTTTAATTTTAAAGTTGGGTTACTTATAGACAGCATAAAGTTGGATCTTATGATTTTATTGTCTCTGACAAGTGGAATAATTACACCATTTATGTTTAATTTAATCATCAATATATTTGGGCTTATATCTACCTTCTTGCTAGTCCTTTTCTGTTTTTCCATATTCTTTTTTTTCCCCTTTCCCTGCTTATTTTTTTCTTCTTCTACACTTTGTCAGGTGGTTCTGGAGCATTGCAAAATCTGGGACTACTTATTCTCCATTTCCGGGGTGAGACTTCCTGAGTACTCTATCCAATATCCTATAAATTATGAGGGTTTTTTCAGTCTGGTTGGTTGGGAATGAGCACTGTTATTGGTCCTCCTGGATGTGGGGCACTGGTCCCTTTAATACTTCCAGATGATTCTTTCCCCAGCCCCTGGGTATTCTCCTCACATGTGTGGGTTATTAGGCTTTCTATTGAAGACTTGAGGGGCACCCTCTGCAGGTCTCCTCTCAGTGCTCTGCCTTGTGAACTCTAGTGTCCTCGATGTCTCCACACTGTCACCTCCATCTCCAGTGGCTGCTCTCCCTGTGCCTTGACTTAGAAGCTCCCTCACAGGAGTCAAAATGTTGGAGTAATCACAGAATTCACCTTTTTTGTTTTCTATCTCTTGGGGATCATTGTCCATCACTAACTCATTTTTCAATTTTTTTTTTATTGTTTTAGCAGCAGGATAAATCTACTCCCTCTTTCTTCATCTTGGTGGCAAGCAAAATTCTACAATTAAAATTTTTAAATAAAAACCTGAATATACCCATTTCAGTCAGTGTCCCACAGAAGTGGATGGCAAACAAATTAGAAAAATTTAAAGAATGTTTATATTCAAAGGGGTTATTTACAGAGATTTGGTGGCATATGAGGAGGCCACAATAAACAGTGTAACAATCCTAGGCCAATAACAGCAGAGCTGTCACTAACCCTAGTCCCTTGGGGGAGGATCTTTCTGAGAAGTCTTCCTGGAGATACACTGATCTCACTCTCTTCCATCCTCCTTTCTTCTGTCTATGGTATAAATCTAAACCAGAGGCCAAAGACAAGGGAGAGTATGGAGCAGTTTGCACAGGTCAGCTTCTCAGAGTACAGAGTGAAGTGGCTTTGCAAGGGCACTGAGAGAGTCTAGCAGAGATGCTGACAGGCATCCCTCAGTCCACGCAGTCGTGAGCCCTGGTGACCGCGTTTGACTCTCCTGTCTCTCACCTCCCTGTTCCAGGTGGCCACTGATTCTGTAGATTCTACATTTAATAGGTTACATATTTATTGCTTCCTCTTCAACATACTACTGCCACCGTCTTAATTAATGTTGTCACTGTGTTTGCTAGAGCTTTGTCATAACCTCCTGAATACTCCCTGTTTCCCAGCTCTATTCTGTCTGTCAGTCCATCCAATTCTTTGGAAATAATGGGATTGTTTTTCCCTTTTTAATTCAAATCTGATCACCTTCCATTTCCCACCTTTACATTTTCCAGGTGTTCAAACTTTTCAATGTGGGTTTCAAACGATCCATTTTCTGGCTTCTATCATTGTCACCATCTTAAGCAAGAGGAACTCATAATAAAATTAAAATAAAAATTAAAGTTCGTTGGTTTCTCTTAATTCCCTATTTCCTTGTCCTTTGAATGTCACCAATATTTTGTTACAATTGTTACTGTGTTACCATTTCTCCACAGTGGTGAACTGGCGTCCTATCTCAACCAAGTGATGCCTCTTTAGTGCTCATTAAACTAAGAATTACTTCTATTAATCTTGTATTATTTCTCTTGATAAAAGACTGCTTTTTACATAAGGTATGCCTCATATCAAATTCAAATGTGAACTAGTTTCTCATTCTTAAAGTATTCAGAATCAATACTTAACTCACTTCAATTTCACTTAATTCACTAGTGAACCATCAATTAATTCAGTTTCTAATCCAATTTTTATTTTATGTGCACAATTAAACACTTTATATAGTACCTTAACATTTTAAAATCTTGGCTGCAGAGAATACATTTGAGCCATTTTTCTGTACCTCAAATAAATACCCAGGAATATTGTTCCAATATCCACTTCATTTACCTACGTCATTCCAGGACTGTAGAAGCCATTTGCCATGTTCAGAAGGGAGCAGAGGACTCGGTGAACAGCGATGGTAAAAAGCAATGTGAACATACAGGCTCATCTTCTTATCACCTCTCCCCATTGCAGTTCCTTCTTCACTAAAATTCCACCCCTCACAACGTTACTCTCATCTTTACATTCTGTTCACTCTGGAGTTTAGTCATTTCTGGACTCTCTGGGTTTTCATCTGAGTCCACCACTTATTACACTTATTAGACTGTGACCTTGAACAATTCTTCTTTGGATCTCAGTTTCCTGTTTTTTTTCTTTCTTTTTTTTTTTTTTTTTTTTTTTTTTTGCAGCACACAGGCCTCTCACTGTTGTGGGCTCTCCTGTTGCGGAGCACAGGCTCCGGACGCACAGGCTCAGTGGCCATGGCTCACGGGCCCAGCCACTCCACGACATGTGGGATCTTCCTGGTCCGGGGCACAAACCCGTGTCACCTGCATCGGAAGGCGGACTCTCAACCACTGCGCCACCAGGGAAGCCCTCAGTTTCCTCATCTTTAAAATGTGAATAATAACTCCTACCTCAGGGCAATTTTGTGAGAAATGACTGTTAATGCATTAAATGCTTAGAGCAGGGTTTGGGATCTAGAAAGCAATCTACAATGTTGTTATTATTATTAAATCAAATATAGATGCTCACTCTGTCCTTCCTCCTCTCTAAGGCCAACCTGTTAACCTGATCTGTGCTCTTGCTGCTCATCAATTTACACCTCATCCAGTGTCTCACTCTCATCAACTGTCAAAATTCTGGTCCTGGGTTGAAGAGGACCTGGGCAACCAAGTTTATCACCTGAAGGCAGGAATGGAGAGGCCCTGACAAAACTGGAGGTTGGTCTCTCCTGTTTCCTTCTCAGGGCAGGGGATACCATGTATCTTTTCTCTGTGTGGGCTCAATTCAGTGGCTGTCATAGAGTATGTACCAGCAAATATGAATGAAAGATTGAAAAAAATAATATAAAAGGCAAAGGATTGGTCACAAACAATAAGACATATATTTAGTTAATAGAACTTGGGCCTAAAGTCTGTAGGATTAATATATGGTTGATTTTAGGCTGTCTAACTGAGCTGCAGAGCTAGAACACTTCTTAATTTGCCTACTTAAAATAGGAAGGGACAAAGCATTGCTATCCCGAGTTAGAGCCATGATAAAATAAGAGAGCAAGGGCTAAAAGCCTGGAAGTTCATTTCAATATAAATGACCTTTAAAAAATATTATAGTATAAAGGTCTTGTTGATTTGCTGGTGAAGAGAAGTACTCACTGACCCCTCTGATCAATGTTTGTTATATGCAGGTGTGAGTATTATTTACAAAAAGATGTAATCATATGATATAGAAAATAGTTTTATAAAAATTAAAGTGTATATTGTTAAATTGAAAGAAAGCCTCTAGAATATAGAAAACAAACAACAGATTCATGTTTAGGAGGAAGTTGTGATCATTAAGTAAGAAGATAGCTTTTCATTGTAAAAAAATGGTAGCATTTTGAGCTATTTGAATCATTATCTTCCTAGTCAAACAGACTTATTTTCATTACAAGCAGCTGCATTTGAATATTAACATAATACTTTATTAGAATTGTCATTTTATTAGTTACTTCCTCCTCTCATCTGCAATTTGGCATTTAATTACTGTATGTATATGCCTATACTAATTAAAATATATAATTTAATTGTATTATATATTTAATTAATATGTATGTACATACATATATATATATCTTACCTCTATAAAATACACTATTTAATAAAATTAACAACATAGTGCAAGAATTGACTCTGTGTGTACACACATGCACACACACACACCCCTCCAACTTATTTATTAAAAATCTACATCCAACATTAACTGTTTCTATGCAATTTTTTGTAGTGTTATATGGTAAAATGTTTCTTAACTGTTGTAATGTCTAAGTGTTTGGATAAAAGTAAGAAAATCATGTTGACTGGGTTCACTAGGATTGACTGTCCCTTCCTTCAGGTGGGTCTCATTGCTGCAGATCAATATTTTCATTCATTTTTGGTGGATTCTTATCTCTTTCCCTATAGAAGATACTGTAAACTTGTTCCCTTCTCCTTCAGTCATGAGCTTACTCTTTCTTCTTTAACCCCAGGAGATGGCTTTGTTGACAATTTATTGGAAAATTAAGCCATCTGGTGTGAGTTTCACATATTTCTGTTTTTCCCTCAAAACATCTCCAGCCTAACACTCTTTGTACTGCCACAGAACATCTTGGTAGCATCACCCACTAATTGCACTTTTCCTCCAGCCTACAACTGACATTGCCCAGGATCGTACCAGGATAGGGCTGCATCACTGCCCTGCCCATCCTGCCTTGGACCCTCTATGCCACTTACGACTCCAGCCTCCTTTAAACGTTACCATTTCTCTTGGCCTTGCTGCTGCTCACCTCCGCTCAGTTATTTCCCACATCAGACACCTTTCCCTCACCCTTCTATCAGCTCAGTCTAATTCAGTATATCATTCATTAGCTGTTTAATTAATCATTGTGTAAAATAAAGATGGAAATGACTAGTAAGGCCAAATTCTGGTGTTAAAGAATTTGTTCTCTGATAAATTGAATAGTACTCTTGCACGAGTGACTACCATGAAACAGAGTTAAAGGATTTTAGCGATACAGAGACCAAGTACAACAGGGGCCCAAGAGACAGAATGCCCCCCTACAAAGGTTTTATCAGGAACATATTAATCATTATGCTTTCATTTCAAAATGTCTTTAAAGACTTAGGAGGAAATCAATAGGGTGGCAATCAAGACAGAAGGAACTACAGGCACTGAGCCATGATATCAGAAAAATTACAGAGATTGCTTAGGAATTGTTAGGTGGGAAAAACAGAAAGTAATGAGAAAACTGCAGATTATAGCCAAACCATGAAAGTTCTGGAATTGCAGAGAGGAGAGTTTTACCTAACTGTGTAGGCAATAGACAGCCATCATGAGTTCTAAGTGAGGCTGACATACTTGGAGTTTCACATTATCACAAAATTTTTCTGACAGCAAGTTTAGGATAAATCAGTGTTGAGAGTGACTGTGCCAGAGGACAGGATGCAAGCAGGAGTCTGTTTAAAGGTCTCTGTGGAAGGCAGGTGAGCATATGTGTAAGATTTGGGTCTCTGGAGCTGGGCTGTTATCACTCAACTCCTGACACTGATGTCAGCAGGTGAGAAGACCTTGGTCCTTGTCTTCTTTGGAGAAAGAATTTCACAAAGGTATATTATAAAGCAGTCACGGAGTTTAATGGAAGCACAGTACATGCAAAGAACAAAATGCAGTCTATTTAGAGCAGGAGCAAAGCAGAAATACACACCCAGAGAAGAGTGCAGGAGTCCTCCCTAATGAGAGGCACATCAGAGAGGTGATTTAAGTCACTTATATGGGGGCAGTTTTTCTGGGTCTTTGCTTTCCTCTGGCCAATCATCTTGCTTCACTTACCACATCTGACCTGACCCAGGGCCCTTTCCGACATACACACACATCTTTTAGCCAGGCTGGATTCCAGCGAGGGGGTCTCTGGGAGATTGACAGAACTTATTATGAACTAGTGTCCCCTCCCTTTTTGTCCCCCAAGGAGCCTTTTTGCACATGTGTAGTTGGGAGGTCTCCATGACCTCAAGAATGGAAGATGTGGTCATCTTATCTTTTTACTCCAGCAGAGCTCAGCTCCTCTATGCTCCTGCCATTAACTTTGTCCTTGAAGTGCTGGGGGAAACAAACTCCAATTTACTCCACTTGACAAACTGGAGCTGCTCAGCCCAGGGGCCCATCTCCCTCCTACCTCAACTCCATTGTTTATTACTTGGTGACTTTAAGCAAATTATTAAATCTCTTTGAGGACCACTTTCCTCATATGGAAAAGAGAAAACACACCAGTACCTCCCTTTTGGACTAGTTGAGGATTGCAGATGGCAAGTCACCTCACTCACTAAATAGTCACAGCTGTTGTCGTCACCAACAGCGTAACTAAACCATGGTGGAAGGAGGGAAACTAAAAGCAGAATGCGGAACTAAAAGCCATTTTGGAGGTAACTGAGGATTTTTTAACTTATCAAGTGGAAATAGGAAAGAGTCAGAGATGTCTCAGAGGTCTCATTCTGGATAAGTCAGAGACTGCTCATGCCATTAATCAAAACACACAAGTCACCAGGAGTTGCTGCTTTTGTAGCCAAAGCAATAAATTTGGGTTTCCTCCTGCTGATTTCAAGGTACAAATAGGTCACACAGGTAGAGCAGTTTTTATGCAGTTGAAAATGCATTTTACAAATCAGGGATAGAAATACAAATCCTAGAATTGCACAGACAGGTTGAAATCTTGAGAGGGAAGAAAACTCCTCCCAGTTTCAGGAGCAAAAGAATCACACCTCAACCACCCCCAAGTCTTCCCTCTGAGCTGTGAGCTCATACAGGTTTTGTGAGCAAATCCTCTTGGTTTCCCTGAAGTTGGGCCACCACTGTCTACACATCTGCTTTAGTTTGTTAATTCATAAGTCATTTTTCTCTTAATGCCAAAACCCCCAGCCACCTGCATCTGCGTGACTGTGTTTGCACAAAACATTTGGAGAAAATGAGGTCGCCTTTCTTGATTCGATGTCAATGGACCCGCACTCAGGATTTGCTCCCCCTCCCCCGACACTCAGGGTTGGACCAGAAAGTCACTCACATGGACTGTGCTATATGCAGAACCTCTTTTCTTATGATGAATATTTTCCTAGGGGATTCTGAAGTCCATACTATAATTTTTAATTCATCAATTCAAATAGACACCCTGGGCCCAGTGGAATTTTCCCAGTTTTATCTGTTTCCTGTTTCGTACGCTTCTTTCTGGGAGTGAGCTCCCAGATCACTTCCATACTCTGAAAAATTACTTATTTTGACATCATAGCTGCCCAGGTCTAAGGATTGTTCTTTTTTTGTTCCCAGAGGTGTTTCCTCAGGACTGCAGGGTACCCCCTCCTGTCTAGTTTACTGCCCTGGAAGTAGCCTCTGCAATAAACATGGTTTGTGAAATTGAATGTTGAACAACATTATTCTAGAAGCTCTATTTGGGACTCTTTGTAATTGAGAAATTAACAACTCAGAGACCAGTTGCAAACTGTCTTAGCTTGGGTGAGAGGCAAAAGCAGTAGTATGAGGCTGAAAACCTTAAAATAAAAAAAAAAGACAAGAAAATTAATAATATTTGGGGACCTTATATTTCTAAGAGATTTACTTAGCTATTTCTAAATATGATGGACCCCAAACAGAGATTTTACACGTCCCGTTGGTCTCTGTCTGAGATATTCAAGTCATGGTTAAAACTTTTCCTTATATTTGATAAATTTGTTATTTTTGCTGTATACAATTCCAGCAAGCATTTGTGTGAATATGAAGATGTTGGTGTATTGACAATCATAACTCTTTTTTTCTACACTAAATAAAAATTTGGTTCATTTGGTTCGTTTTCTTCCTAGCCCCAAAGTGAGGTATTTGACCCAAGGGTAGAATGCGCTCAACCTTTGCCGTGGGGGTTGTGAATGCGGAGCTCAGGGTTCTGTGCACAGAACGACCCCTTAGAGGGTCACCAGCACCTGAGGCTCCACGCAAACCTCAGCCACAGATGCAAACACCACAGGAAGACACAACACAGCACTGCCAGGGTTGTGCTTAGTTTACTTTCGGAAAGTAAAGTTCTGTGCACCAATACCAGCTTTTCCTTGTATTGTACTGTTTGCTTGTCTTGAGATTTGAGGAAAAAGAAAAGGGAGAAGTTTTTCCAGACTCTAAAGAACGCCCCAGGAATAATGGAGTGAATCACAGCACACAACTGTGTATAAACCAGATACAGCCTTGGAATCCAAAAATATTTGATTTAGGGTTTAAAAAAATTTTTCTAGTCAGTTCTATTGAAAGTGGGTGAATGACAAATAATCAATTTACATTATGTTTAGCAAATGTCAAAACATCCGGTCAAATAAAACTTTTAAGTAATTTCATAAGCTTTATTTTAACTTCATTATAAAATATTTCTTTTGTTTTTTTCTCCAAGTGTATAATTCAATTTTCTACACAGAATGGTGACTCAATGAATGCTATAATGTAGTGATATACCCTTCATACACACTAATATAGGAGATGATATAAACTGCAAAATTATCTGTATTAATATTTTTATAATTTTGATGTTGTACAGATATTTATTGTCTATTTTATGCCAGATATTTACAAGGCCTTGAGTATACAATACTGAAAAAACAAACATCAATACTTGACTTCTTGGAATGGTAGTCTAATGTGCAATTCTTGTGTACATTTATTCTGTGGAGTGATCTGTGGAAGGAAGTAAATTTTGCTATAGGAGCTTAGCCCAGAGAAGCCAAATCTACACCCATAGATCAATCACAGTTCTCAGTATTAAGAAACACACTGTTCACTGGGGAAAGCAATGCATAATAAAAGTTAAATAAAACTTAGCTTTTCAATAGGATTTTACTATTTACAAGGTGATTTTCAATTATGACTTTAAAGGAAAGGAAATAATTTGTACAGATATATAGCTGTATATTGCTAACCATTAATGGTTACTTATTTTCTGATTCAATTTATTTTTAGTTGGAATACTGTATTTTTTATGATCTAAAGTCATACCTCTAACTTTTTGAATCTAGTAATTCATTGCTTTCAATTCAATTTACTAAACATTTATTCAACACTTTTTACCTGCCAGGCATGTAGTCAGTGCTGAGACTACAAATATACCAAAGGCATGCATTTTATTTTAAGGAACTAACAATTTAATATGTACATGACCTTCTAAATGTTTCTAAGAGTTATTGGTTTCAGTAATAAATATTTAGCCAATCCTAAAATACAATGCTAAAATTAAATTTTAATTTATAATGTTTAATGACCCAGTGAAAATAGTAAATTCATATTGTTTGTTACCATTAGTTTGTAGGCAAAGACCCATAGTGATAAGTTTTGTAAATGTAATTAATTTAGTTTACTTATTTCAATAACAGATTTAGAAATTACTAAAGCACCTGAAGATTGTCATCTACTTATTGACTATAAGCTAATTATTAATGAAACTTACAGTTGAGTACTGAAGTTTTCACTTATTAATATTCAACTGTGAAAGAGCAACAAAGGTTAAAACACATTAACACTAATTAACTAATCACTTGAAGATTACCTTATGAAGCTCTCCCTAAACTTCAGTATATCATTGACAGTTCCATAATTGCAGTAAATCTCTTCAAGTTATAGAAAGCCTAATATCAATGTGGACTTTGGCAGAGGACTGTATCTGGAGATTTTAAAAAATTGAATGAGGTATTAGGGAATTCCATGCCTTGATAAGATTCTGGTTATTTATTTGTCTCCTCTGATAGTTGCCCTAGGACACCTTTCCTTATATTATTGCTTTAATAGAACCCTAAGTTATGGAAACAGAAAATACCAGTTGCACTGAAGGTATGGGGGTCTTGCCAGACAGTAATGGGTACAACATACATCTCCCTCCAAACCTGTTCTATCTGCTACAGGGAACAGCTGTGGTACCATGGACAGAACACAAGGCATATACTCAATAAGTTATTGCTTATTTACTTAGTGAACTTTGACACATGAATTAGCCAACTTGCAAAATATTAAAATAGCTATTAAAGTAGCTATTTTGCCTAGATTACAGGGCTGTTGTGAAGATTAAATGAGCTCAGTTATGTAACTGCAGGTGGAAATCTATCAAATGTTATACAAATGCAAAGCTTTATTATTATTTCTCTTCTCATGGAAACCTCATTGGTGCTTTGTAGCTAGTGTTGCTTTAATATTACCTAAGCCATAGTCTCAGTACATGCTCCACAAAAATTAATGCCTTTTAGTAACAACTTGCATTACATTTATTTCCACTCTAATACCATGCATCATATAGATAATAGGAGCCTGGCAATGCAGTAAAACCTGTCAACCTATATGCTGAGCCACCCTTTACATCTAAGATGTATGCCAGCATCTCCAGGGCTGAGGTAGGGGGGTAAGAAATATACCTTTAAAAAGCCCCACTCCCTGCCATCACCATACCCCCACACAGGGCCATATCGTGGAAGTAACAGTGCTGATCTGCCTTTGGATCCATTCTATTCTCTTAGTATGACCAGTCCTCACTCCACAAATATATGTCAGAAGCCAATCCACTTCAGGTCTGCCTTTGTATCATCTCTCTTTTGGAATTAGTAGCTAAAGGGTTAAACTTGCAAGATAATTTTGTCTGAGTCTAGTTAGCTCATAGCATATTTCCAAATTACCCAAACTTCAGTCTTTCCAGTCATCTGTATTCCTTATTTGGGCTCCCACCAGGCACCAGGTGCTGTTTTCAATCTTTTCTGTGAGCACCTAAGAAACCCATGGGGGTGAGGGGTGGGGGTGAAAAACCTCAATACTAATGACGTTATAATGATATTACAATGTAGCCAAGGTTACTAGTGGGTGACTCGAGACCCCTTCTGCGCATGTGTCAGGCTGGGAAATCCTCTCCACCACAGAAATGAGGGACTGTGGTTGGCTGCTTTTGTCCTTCACTCAAACAGGGCAGATCATTTCTTTTGGTTGTTTATCTCAGTAGGAGAGCATGAAACCAGCTGCAGTAGGTTAACCCGAGGCCTATCTATATCCTACCTCATTTTGCAGCATGAAAGTTTTAATTTTGATGGAATTCAATTTATCTAATTTTTTTTCTATTTGTTGTTTGTACACGTGTTGTTATGCCTAGAAAACCTTTGCCAAAATCCAAGGTCATGCAGATTTGTTCCTATGTTCTAAGAGTTTTATAGTTTCAGCATTTAATTCTTATTTTCTCTTGCTGGGATAGTTTTCCCTTGTCTTGTAGTCAGCTCTTTAATTCTTCAATCTTATTTCAAAAGTCATGTCTTCAGAAAGGTATTCCCTGACCACTTCTCTCTCCACATATTTCTCTATCACAATCATTATTGTTGTCTTCATAGCAGCTTCCATAATCAGAAATCACACAATTTATTCTTTCATTCATTCACTATTAATTTGCTTACTTACCCTCTTAGTTATTGTCAGTTTCTGGTCACTAGGATATAATCTCCCAAAGTGCTGTGTTACTCCTGAGTTAATAGTGCTCAATAAATAATACACTAATGAATAGCAAGTGATAAAAAGGAAAAGTGGTACAGGGTTCCAGATCAGAGACAGAAAAACATTCCTGGTGAGTCTAATAGTAGGTAAGTGAGTCCATGGCTTGCTTTGATATATTCCTCTCTTAATCAGATATTTCAATGTTGGATTCCACCTGTATGCACATGTCAGGGTCAGTCACTGGGATCAGGATCCAAACACAAGTTCAGGAAAAATAGAAATATATAAGTAGCAGGGATCACGATACAACAGGTCTCCATTTTCTTAGATTAATTTTGGAACAGTTAAAAAAAGAATTAAATTGATTAGAAAGTTAAAAAATGATATCCAGAAAATGAGGCTGATATTTAAAGATCACCTTGAGACTATTGATCTAGGTACAAAAGGTCAACTATTTGAATACACAAGTGATTTACACAAATTAGGTGCATTTAAATGCATCACACCTGAAATGATTTCCACATTTTAATGTGTATGCCCCTAGAATTTTAATTAAAAAATAAACTATAATGAAACTGATCTTTGGATACCAAATCTTGTTTTTTTTCTGAGAACTTGAGAAATCCTCCAGCTTTCAGAAATGTGACTGTGAATACTTTTCTTTGACCTCCTCCCACAGAATTATTCTATCCTACAAGGATATTAATATCCAGGTTTTTAATATCCAGGATTAATATCCATCCTTGAGATTTTGGAATTATTTTTTTATTATATTTATTGCATCCTGCCTGTACACATCTCCATCCAGTATCAATTTAGGTATTTGGTTTTCCTGCTGTTTCCGCCACAATATTTGCTGAATCATTTTTAGCTTTACTTCAAAAGCTACCAGCGGAGCTCCCACATCAGCTGGATTTCTACATATTTCAGCCAGTATTTCTGTCTGTAGATTTTCTCCACTACAGTCTCTTCCTCTCACTCTCACCTGAAACATCTTTTAGAAACATCATTTCATTGCTTTCCTTCATCATCAAGGGCCTAGCATAGCTCTTCCTTGGATAGAATTTGAAGCTCTGCTGTGAATTAAGCCCAATTTTTCTTTCTCTGTTAATAAAGGTTAATGACTTTACCATCTGCTGGACTTGCCAGTGATCTTGGAGAGACAGCAGTAAGCAGTCTTGAAGCAGGATCTTAGTTCCCTGCCCAGGAATTGAACCTGGGTAGCCTGGATGAAAACCAGGAATCCTAGCCACTAGACCACCAGGGGCTAAAGGTTAGAAGCAAAGTTGCCCTAGATCTTGCCTTAATTTGAAAACAAGAATGTTTCAAGGAGGCAAAACCTGCAAAAACAGGTACAAAGTTTATTATTAGAGACACAGCACAACACATGGGAGAGCACACAGAGAAACAGTTTATTTATTTAAGACAGAGCAAGACAGAAATACACACCAGGAGAGAAAAGGTGTGTGCATCCTTTCTAATGAGGAGAAGTGCAGTAAAGGGGTGGTTAAATCATTTATATGGGGCAGTTCTTCCAGGTCTTTGTTCTCTGGCCAATTATCTTGCTTCTTTCCCACAGCTGACCTGTCCTACGGCCCTACCTGATATGTGTGCACATCTTTTTGCCAAGATGGATTCCAGCACAGAGGCCTAGGGGAGATTGACAACACATTTTATGGCGTAGCACCCCTTCCTTTTCTAACCTCTGAAGAGCCTTCCTGCATGTGTCCAGTTGGGAGGTTTCCTTTACCTCAGGAGTGACAGATGTGGTCATCTTATCTCTTTACATCAGCAGAGCTCAGTTCCTGCCATTAACTTTGTCCTTGGAGTGTCCAGGGAAAACAAAGCTCCAATTTATTCTGCTTGACGAACTCCAGCTCCTCAGCCCAGGGGCTCATCTACCTCCTGTGTCACCAGGACCAGTCCTCCTCTGCCCATTCTATCTCCTCAATCTAAAACAACCCTGTCCTTTCCTCTACAGTCTAAACCCCACTTTGTTTTTATGACTTTTGCCAGTTCAGGTCTTCCCCAGCCTCAATCCTTACTCCCGTGCAGCTGGGACCACAGGTATCTTAATTGAAAGGCTCAGTCTCCTTCTCACCACTGATCCAATCCTAAAAAGAGTGGTTTTTAAACTCTTTGTTTTTTAAACAAATGTTTAAATCACATCAGTTTCAAAACAGCATAAAGCAAAGAATAGGAGATATTTAAGAATGTTTTTATGTGGAAGAACAAACAGAAACTAGAAAAGAAAGCAATTAAGCTTACAGGTGAGAGACTGTGGGAGAGGAGACAAGTAATAAAGAAGTGGGGGGTGGCCATGGTGGTGATGGTCAAAAGAGAGAGGGAGAGAGGATACATTATCCACCTTGGTTAAACAAGAAAGGGGACTATGTGTGTTTCCATTAAGAGAGACTCGAGGCTGTGAAAAAGTTACAGAAGCTTTTGTCAAGGCTGTAAAGCTTAGAAGCCCTGATGTGAGAAATGCACAAAGTAGTAAAGTGGAGAAGATTATGTGTATCAGGCCAAAATGGAAAATATCATTAGGGTGTGGCAATCTCTGGAAGTCTCTGAAATTAGGTTTGCCACATTGATTATGGAGACAGACAAAACTTTACTTTATTCTTATTGACTCGGTGCTCCTGGACAAGCAAGGTCACTGGACTAGACTCAGTGTCTTCATCTGCTAATTGGGTCTTTGTGAGGGGGGTGAAGTAGTGGATGTGAAGCACATAGCACAAGGGCACATGGCTGATACACAACGGATTTTGCTGCCATTATTAATCAGCCGATTTGTCTGAAATACTGACAATTCCCTGAAACATTTGCAGTTATTTTGGTGAGAAGTAGAGGAATCCAGAAAACATAATTATAAATACATTAAGGAAAAAATTTCCTATTTGACAAGAGATGGACAAATAAGAAAGGTACATAACTTGAGTTTATGCTTTTGCAGTATGTTTAAAGCTGACTCAGCCCTCTTCATTCTAATTGCCATTTCTTGGTAATTATATGTCTTTTATTTTATATATATGTATGTGTATATATATATATATATATGTCATATATTTTATATATGTCTTTTACTTATAGTATTATTTTTCAGAGAAAAGATTTGTTAAAATGTTTGTTGAAATTCTAAATTTCTTGAATTAAAAAGAAAAAAAAATGTATGCAAGACATATTCATGACCAATGGCTCACAGGCAACATGTCAAGCCAAGAAAGAGGAGTTAATTTTTAAAGCAAGTGGTTTTGAAATTTTATTATATTGGGGTTCCATGATTCAATAGACCATGGGAATTATCAACAAGGATATCAGAAAAATAAAATTAATAGTTTATGTCTCACAGAGAGGAACACTACAAGCTGATAAATAAGTTCTGGGAATTATCCAAATGCTGAAAGCAGCGTGCTGAGTCTCAAAATTAGCTCTAATGTTACCAAAACCACTAGAGTAAGATGCATCCATTTGTTCAAAATAAATGGAATAAACAGAAGATACAGTATTTATTGGAAGAGAGGGACCCTAGAGACAGGAGACTCAACAGGGCAGCCATGCTCTGGGCTGAAATAATGAATCCTCAAATGTCTGGAGAAAATGGCTTCATTATTTTAGCACTTGAAAAATATATCTCTCCAGCCAGTCCATGTCTATTCTGGCCCTGAAAGTCTACCAGAGCTAATCAGGAAGTGGCCGCATTTGCTCGTGGGATATTAAAGAGAATATTTTTAATGACACAGGTTTTCTACCGACACTGAAGCAGATGGACAGTGGGGATGAGTTTTTGACCATGACCACAAAACCCAAGAGCGTGTCTGGCTTCTTGCAGCCCAGCCTGGCAACGCATCCTCCCAAACCCGGCCAGCCCTGCACAGACCCTTTCATCTCCTGCCTGGTCTATAGAAACTCTCATGGGACATTGGCCAGCATGACCACCCTAGACCAACAGGCAGTGGAAGTCAATTCTGAGGCACTCAGAATATAGAATTCTTCAGAAGGTCTTGAGGCATTGACCACCTGTCAGTCTAGGCATTTGCCTCCTCAGGGCACGTGTGGTTGGATTCTCACCTCTTCCCTTTTACTCACCTGTCCCTCACTCTTCCTGCTAAGATTACCTTCCCCAATAAACCACACACGGGCCACTCTCTCAGGCTCTGCTTTGCGGGGACCTAGGCTAAGAGACAACAGTTGTTTCTTCCTTTGTTGTAATAGTTAAAACATTTTTTTTTTCTTTTTCGGAAACTGATCAAAGTCTGTTTGCCCAGATGTACAGCCTTATTACATATTTTCTCTGATTGGTTTATCTGTTTGTTCAAAACGGCAAATGATAGGAAATAAAGTTAATTTAAGCTTACTTTAGGAGGAGAAAACTGAAAACTAGCACCAGGGTCTTCCTTTCTGTGAACACAAATTTCACCCATCATTCACATGTGATGGTTAGTTTTATGTGTCATGTTGTTATAGTTCTCAGTTACACAACTGCACACATGTCTGGGTGTTGCTGTGAAAGTATTTTGCAAATATGGTTAACATCTACAATCAGCTGACCCCAAGTACAGGAGATTATTCTGGACAATGTGGGTGGGCTTCATCCAATCATTTGAAAGCAAGAACTAAGCTTTCCCAAAGATGAAATTCTTCCTCAAGCCTGTAGCATCAACTCCTGCTCAAGAAATTACAGCCTGCCTGCTGCCCTATTACAGACTTGCCAGCCCCCATAGTTACATGAGCCTATTCCTTGAACTAATGCTCTCTCATTAGGTATATGTATGTGTGTATATGTATATAAGCATATATATATATATGTAAGTATATTTATTATCTTACTTGTTCTGCTTCCCTGGAGAACCCTGACTGATACATCATGTAATATTCTAAAATTAACATATTGTATAATACATAATATGAAGAAAAATTTTGCCATTAAGATCATATTTACATTGAATAAATAAAGGGGAAAGAAAGTGCAAATCTTTCTTACAGATGAATTCAAGATCATATGTGTAAATACACTCCCTTCCAGGAGGGTGGGATGGACTTAATAATTCACTTTCAAACGATTGAGGAGGGAAAGGGAAGAGCAGTGGCTTTAAAGTGGGGAAACCTCGCAAACACTGCCTCGACCAAGTGATGAAGCCCAGCACCATGAGCGGTGCCGTGTAGTTAGCACGTATCCCCAATGCGATGTGACAAGAAAAACACCTCACCTCTCTGTTGTTCTTTTCCCAAAGACTATAACCCCAGCGTAAGAATAGGAAAAACATCAGACAAACTTAGACTGGGGGACATTCCACAGGACACGAAGACAGGGCTCCTCAAAACTGCCACAGCCTTGCCGCAAACCAGAAGGTAATGGGGAGATATAATAATTAAATGCACTGCAGTACCTTGAATTTAATCCTGGAAAAGAAAGAGGACATTAATGAAACAACTGGCAAAATCCAAATAAAGTCTGGAATTTATTTAATAGTAATGTACTAATATGGTTTCTTAGTTCTGACAAAAGCACCAGAGAAATGTAAGATGTTAAAATGGGGGACAGTGGGTGTGAGGTATACAGGAACTAATTTTACTATCTTTGCAACTTTTCTGTAAATCTAAAATTATCCCAAAATAAAAATTTGCTTTAAAAAGAGAAAATATTTACTTATATTCACTGTGTCCTAAGTCATGACAATATATAATAACTCTAAGAAACATTGTTTTAAATTACAAAGGCCTCTTCTTTTAGCTGTTTTATTTTTTTTTATTTTTAATTTTTAAACTTTTTTATTTTTTAAATTGATTTGGTTGCACCGGGTCTTAGTTGTGGCAGGCGGGCTCCTTAGTTACAGCACGTGTGCTCCTTAGTTGTGGCCCACTGGCTCCTTAGTTGTGGCATGCGAACTCTTAGTTGCAGCATGCATGTGGGATCTAGTTCCCTGACCAGGGATCGAACCCAAGCCCCCTGCAGTGGGAGCAGAGTCTTACCCTCTGTGCCACCGGGGAAGTCCCTTAAGAAGCACATCTGACATAAATGTTTTGAAAATTTTTCAGAGGTTAAAATATTGTTATTTAATAAGAAAGACACTAGTGTTTAATAATCATGAAAGTTACAATATGCATACAGAGAGAAAAACCTTCATATAAAAGAGAAATTTGACATTAGCTGAGTTATAATTTCTCAGCTTTTAGCAGAAAGATTCTAAAGACATTAAAATCGCAGAGAAGAATATCATATGATTTTTCTGCTTTCATTTCATCTCGCTCTACTCTGTAAGATAAGTTTTTTTTTTTTTTTTTGCGGTATGCGGGCCTGTCACTGTTGTGGCCTCTCCCGTCGCGGAGCACAGGCTCCGGATGCGCAGGCCCAGCAGCCATGGCTCACGGGCCCAGCCGCTCCGCGGCATATGGGATCCTCCCAGACCGGGGCACGAACCCGTATCCCCTGCATCGGCAGGCGGACTCTCAACCACTGCGCCACCAGGGAGGCCCTGTAAGATAAGTTTTAAATCGAAATTTTATGAATGATCATATAAATTATGTTATATTATTCATAATAAAAAATGATCTATAAACAAACCTGATATTTTTTTACATATTTGTGTTAAGTTTTGGTTACTTACAACATATTGAGAATAAATATCTATCTTGATATCAGAAACAGGTTATTTGAAATAAAGTTACAAAAGCATAAAATTTAATAAAATAGTAGTCTCTACATTTACATCATTGTTATTTTAACATGCATTGGCAAAATATTATGTTCCATGAGGGAACTAAATATATTTTTGGAACATTTGCTTTTTATTTGATATCTTTATAAGACAGTAAGAAAAATAGCACATTTTTGGTTAAGTAATATCGATCTGGCTCAGTTCATTTCATATTTGACTCATAATGTTACCAAAATGTGTAGAAATAGTATATAAATAAATGACATGATGAAAAATTATTTCTGATTATCTTCTAAATTCACTAAGACCAGATTCTACATCCACCCTCTGTCTTTTCTTGCAACAGAAGAAACAAGACCTTACTTGCTTCCTAATTAATATCTTTTGTCTGCTTTTCTTGTTTAGGGCAACATGACTAATGAAAATGCTTGCAACTCTAGGCTGTCTTGGAGTAAGCAGTGGATCTGGGACTTTGCTATGTGCAACAAGACTAAACAGGTGTTTACGGAAAACAAAATTCCAGGAACACAGTTTCTTTAATAAAGAAGAACGTCTTAGCCATCCTGTGTCGTTTGTTCTCTGCCCTTTTCTCTTTTCTATGCCTGGGACATTGAACCAAGTTCTCGAGGTAGATCAGTCATCTTGAATCACGGAGACAAAGTGCACATGTCTGGGAAAGCGGAACAAGAAGCTTGAATAAATCAGAATCTTTGCTTATTTACTTAGGCAATTTATACAGCTCCGGACAACCTACTTGAAAATTTCTTATAACTGATAAATATAAACCACTATTTTGTCAAAATACTATTGTTCAATTTCTGTTGCATGCAAATGCATCCTGTATACCATCTTCTGTGCCAGAAATTTATTATAGATCATATTCTCATTCTTAGTTTGAAATTATAGCCCATTTGGTTATTGAATCTCTTGATCATCCAAAAGGTGGGGAAAAGTTTTGTAGTATCTTTCACTGTGATTGGTAATTTGAGAACTATAGTGGCAATTCCTCTCCAACGCATACAAACCACCTGTGCCATTTCAATGCTTTCTCTTGGTTAAAGAATAATAATTTCATTTGACGTGGAAATTTTCAAAATTATCACCTACCTCTTAACAGTGCTTATTTATTGGTATATGTAACTGCATTTTGTCTCCCTTCTATATAATGTTGTTGTTATACATTCTTTAGTTGTTTTTTTTCCATAACATTTTTACATTTGGATACCTATCCTGTAATTATATAATTTCATGCAATCACAACAGTTGTATATCCTCTGATAAAACATGGTTTTTTATATGCTAATCATTCTTCTTAATTATTTTATATATTCTTAGGAAGAAGTTATAGAGTGTATTATATACTCTGTTTTACCTAATGTTTCATATTTCCATGTTTGTTGTTCAGGATGAAGTTTGGCTGAATATGGCAAAAAAAAATCTGTTCCACAAAAATGGCATAAATATGATGAAAATCTCTCATGTTGAGAAAGTCTAGATATAGGCAGTCCAGATATATTATGGTAGCTTTATGTTGACATCAGAGTAAAGTCTCTGTAGTAGATAGTATCTGTAGTAAAGAATTTGGCAAGATAGAGGTCTGGCTTTTTTCTTTGGCTCCTGGTAGGAAATTTCTAAGCTGTTAGAATACTCTGCCTGATAGAAATGCCTTTGTTTGTCTCAGAATCTTGGACCAGTCATATACGAGAAGGTGACTTAGACTGAAATATTTGTGCCACACATATAAGGATATGATTTAGTTTGGGGACCTTGGGTCAGACCAGATATGAACACAGTGATTTGGGGGCTTTGGGTCATGTTCTCTCAGTGGACTTCCAAAGGAATTGGTGCCTGAAGGCGGCAACATGGGTGTTCAACAAAGTTTATATCATCCAGTCCTTGTTAATACTCTGATACCAAGGCTCTGGTGAACTTCCTGGTTGGAATACCCCATGCATCTTCTCACACATCACAGCTGGGAGGGCAATACCATCTACAACTCCATCAGGAGAGGACAAAATACTGGCAGCTGGAAGCCCAGTTGTTTGGAACTTGCCTGGGGTCTGTCCCATGTGCCTCTCCCTTGTGCTGATTTTAATCTGCACACTTTAACTGTAATATGCCATAACCATGAGCTTTCAGTGAGGTTTGGGACTCCTTCTGGCAAAGTACATAACCAAAAAGTGATCTTGGATACCCCTGCATTTGTAACTGGTGTTGGAAGTGACAGTGTTCTTATGGCCTGGTCTCTCCAACTTGGCAGGGACACAACTCCTATTTTTTTGTTCTATCCAAACACAAGGCTTCTATCTTCTAGGTTACTTTAGGGCCCAAGATGTCTGCTGGTATCCCAGAAATTATATCGTCGTTGAAGACTGAAAGGATCATAAAAGTATAATTGTAAGTAGCTGTTCCTCCAAGCTTAACTGAACTTGCTGTAAGCACCTTCCCCCAAATTCCTAACAGCATGTCTAGTTACCACTCTTAAATCACATGACCACATTTAACTGCAATGCAATTTGGGAAGTCTTGATCCAGTGACAATGTACTTAGTAAAAAATTAAAATTCTATTACTTAAGAAAGAGGGAAGCATGAAGTTTGGATTAGAGAACTACAGTATTCTTAATGTAACATAAACTATACATGTAAATAAACTCTTTGCAGAATAAAATATTTTTAATATCATTATGATTCTGGAAATAAAATATTTGAACATTGGATAGCTGGTTTTAAAAACAAATTATGTGAAGGTACCTAAGAAAAATAAAAACATAATGTCCACATGGACTCATGTATAAACCATCATATTTATGATAGCCAAAAACTTGAAACAATTCAAATGTCTATCGGTGAATATATGTTTTTAAAATATAGGACCCCGGAGGAAGATGGCGGAAGAGTAAGACGCAGAGATCAACTTCCTCCCCACAGATACATCAGAAATTCATCTACATGTGGAACAACTCCTACAGAACACCTACTGAACGCTGACAGATGACCTCAGACCCCCCAAAAGGCAAGAAACTCCCCACATACCTGGGTAGGACAAAAGAAAAAAGAATAAACAGAGACAAAAGGATAGGGACGGGACCTGCACCAGTGGGAGGGAGCCGTGAAGGAGGAAAGGTTTCCACACACTACAAGCCCCTTCATGGGCGGAGACTGCAGGTGGCGGAGGGGGAAAGCTTCGGAGTAGCGGAGGAGAGCACAGCAACAGGGCTGTGGAGGGCAAAGCGGAGAGATTCCGGCACAGAGGATCGGTGCCCTCAGGCACACACCAGCCCGAGAGGCTTGTCTGCTCAGCCACCGGGGCGGGCGGGGCTGGGAGGTGAGGCTCGGGTATTGGCTTTCAGTCGGAGCGCAGGGAGAGGACTGGGGCTGGCGGCAGGAAGAGAGCCTGAAGGGGTTAGTGCACCACGGCTAGCCCGGAGGGAGTCCGGGGAAAAAGTCTGGAGCTGCCGAAGAGGCAAGAGACTTTTTCTTCCCTTTTGTTTCCTGGTGCGCGAGGAGAGGGCATTAAGAGAGCTGCCTAAAAAAGCACCAGAGACGGGCGCGAGCCGCGGCTAAAGGCGCGGACCCCGGAGAAGGGTGTGGGACGCTGGGGCTGCTGCTGCCACCGCCACAAAGCCTGTGTGCAAGCGCAGGTCACTGTCCACCCCGCCTTCCGGGGAGCCTGTGCACCCCGCCACTGCCGGGGTCCCGGGACCCAGGGACAGCTTTCTCGGGAAAGCGCACGGAGCGCCTCGGTCTGGTGCAACGTCACGCTGGCCTCTGCCGCCGCAGGCCCGCCCCGCACTGCGCGCCCCTCCCTCCCCTCTGCCTGAGTGAGCCAGAGCCCCCGAATCAGCGGCTCCTTTAAACCCGTCCTGTCTGAGCAAAGTACGGACACCCTCCGGCGACCTACGCGCAGAGGCGGGGCCAGGTCCAAGGCTGAGACCCGGGAGCTTTGAGAGCAGAGAAGAGACAGGGAAATCTCTCTGTGCAGCCTCGGAGGCAGCGGATTAAAGCTCCACGGTCCACTTGATGTGCCCTGCGTCTGTGGAGTGCATGAATGGACAGCGAATCATCCCAAATTGAGGAAGTGGACTTTGAGGACAAGATTTAAGACTTTCCCCCCTTTTCCTCTTTTTACAACGAATTTTCCCAAATTAAGGAGGTGTACTTAGAGAGCAAGATTTCAGACTTTTTGCCCTTTTCCTCTTTTTACAACGAATTACCCCAAATTGAGGAGGTGGACTTGGAGGGCAAGATTTTGGATTTTCCCCCTGCTCTCTTTTTGTGAATGTGTATGTGTATCCTTCTGTGTGAGATTTTCCCTGTACAGTTTTGCTTCCACCATATGTCCCAGGGTTCTATCTGTCCGTTTTTTTTTCAATAATTACTTTTTAATTTTAATAACGCTACTATATTTTATACTTTATTCTATTTTACTTTACCTGCTCTTTCTTTTTTTCCTACCTTCCCTTCCTCCCTCCCTCCCTCTGCCCCTCCTTTCCTTCTTTCTCTCTTTCTTTCCTTCCTCCCTCCCTCCCTCCCTTCTACCTTTCACTCTTTCTTTTTCTTTCCTTCCTCCCTCCCTCCCTCCCCCCTGTCTGTCTTTCTTTCCTTCCTCCCTCCCTCCCACCCTTCTTCCTTTCACTCTTTCTTTTTCTTTCCTTCCTCCCTCCCTCCCTCCTGTCTTTCTTTCTTTCCATCCTTCCTCCCTCCCTCCCTCTTTTCTTTCTTTTTTCCTTCCTTCCTTCATTTCTTTCCTTCTTCATTTCTTTCTCTCTCTCTTTCTTTATTCTACTAATTCTTTCTTTCTACTTTTTCTCCCTTTTATTCTGAGCCGAGTAGATGAAATGCTCTTGGTGCTGCAGCCAGGAGTCAGTGCTGTGCCTCTGAAGTGGGAGAGCCAACTTCAGGACACGGGTCCACAAGAGACCTCCCAGCTCCACATAATATCAAGTGGCGAAAATCTCCCAGAGGTCTCCATCTCAACACCAGCACCCAGCTTCAGTCAACGACCAGCAAGCTACAGTGCTGGTCACCCTATGCCAAGCAACTAGCAAGGCAGGAACACAACCCCACCCATTAGCAGAGAGGCTGCCTAAAAACATAATAATGCCACAGGCACCCCAAAACACACCACAAGATGTGGACCTGTCCACCAGAAAGACAAGATTGAACCTCAACCACCAGAACACAGGCACTAGGCACCCCCACCAGGAAGCTGACACAACATACTGAAACAACCTTAGCCACTGTGGACAGACACCAAAAACAACGGGAACTACGAATCTACAGCCTACAAAAAAGGAGACCCCAAACACAGTAAGATAAGCAAAATGAGAAGACAAAAAAACACACAGCAGGTGAAGAAGCAAGATAAAAACTTACCAGACCTAACAAATGAAGAGGTAATAGGCAGTCTACCTGAAAAAGAATTCAGAATAATGATAGTAAAGATGATCCAAGATTCTATTTTCAAGATCCATAATCTTGGAAATAGAATAGACAAAATGCAAGAAACAGTTAACAAGGACATAGAAGAACTAAAGATGAATCAAGCATCGATTAAAAACACAATAAATGAAATGAAAAATACTCTAGATGGGATCAATAGCAGAATAACTGAGGCAGAAGAACAGATAAGTGAGGTGGAAGATAAAATAGTGGAAATAACTGCTGCAGAGCAAAATAAAGAAAAAAGAATGAAAAGAACAGAGGACAGTCTCAGAGACCTCTGGGACAACATTAAACACACCAACATTCGAATTATAGGGGTTCCAGAAGAAGAAGAGAAAAAGAAAGGGCCTGAGAAAATATTTGAAGAGATTATAGTTGAAAACTTCCCTAATATGGGAAAGGAAATAGTTAATCAAGTCCAGGAGGCACAGAGAGTCCCATACAGAATAAATCCAAGGAGAAATACACCAAGACACATATTAATCAAACTGTCAAAAATTAAACACAAAGAAATCATATTAAAAGCAGCAAGGGAAAAACAACAAATAACAAACAAGGGAATCCCAATCAGATTAACAACTAATCTCTCAGCAGAAACTCTACAAGCCAGAAGGGAGTGGCAGGACATAATTAAAGTGATGAAGGAGAGAAAACTGCAACCAAGATTACTCTGCCCAGCAAGGATCTCATTCAGATTTGATGGAGAAATTAAAACGTTTACAGACAAGCAAAAGCTGAGAGAGTTCAGCACCACCAAACCAGTTTTACAACAAATGCTAAAGGAACTTCTCTAGGCAAGAAACACAACAGAAGGAAAATACCTACAATAACGAACCCAAAGCAATTAAGGAAATGGGAATAGGAACATACATATCAATAATTAGCTTAAATGTAAATGGAGTAAATGCTCCCACCAAAAGACACAGATTGGCTGAATGGATACAAAAACAAGACCCATATATATACTGTCTACAAGAGACCCACTTCAGACCTAGAGACACATACAGATTGAAAGTAAGGGGATGGAAAAAGATATTCCATGCAAATGGACATCAAAAGAAAGCTGGAGTAGCAATTCTTATATCAGACAAAATAGACTTTAAAATAAAGACTATTAGAAGAGACAAAGAAGGACACTACATAATGATCAAGGGATCGATCCAAGAAGAAGATATAACAATTGTAAATATTTATGCACCCAACATAGGAGCACCCCAAACATAAGGCAAATACTAACAGCCATAAAAGGGGAAATCGATAGTAACACACTCATAGTAAGGGAATTTAACACCCCACTTTCACCAATGGACAGATCATCCAAAATGAAAATAAATAAGGAAACACAATCTTTAAATGATACATTAAACAAGATGGACTTAATTGATATTTATAGGACATTCCATCCAAAAACAACAGAATACACATTTTTCTCAAGTGCTCATGGAACAGTCTCCAGGATAGATCATATCTTGGGTCACAAATCAAGCCTTGGTAAATTTAAGAAAATTGAAATCATATCAGGTATCTTTTCCGACCACAATGCTATGAAACTAGACATCAATTGCAGGAAAAGATCTGTAAAAAATACAAACACATGGAGGCTAAAGAATACACTACTCAATAATGAAGTGATCACTAAACAAATCAAAGAGGAAATAAAAAAATACCTATAAACAAGTGACAATGGAGACACGACGACCCCAAACCTATGGGACAGAGCAAAAGCAGTTCTAAGGGGGAAGTTTATAGCAATACAATCCCACCTTAAGAAACAGGAAACATCTCGAGTAAACAACCTGACCCTGCACCTAAAGCAGTTAGAGAAAGGAGAACAAAAAAAACCCAAATTTAGCAGAAGGAAAGAAATCATAAAGATCAGATCAGAAATAAATGAAAAAGAAATGAAGGAAATGATAGCAAAGATCAATAAAACTAAAAGCTGGTTCTTTGAGAAGATAAACAAAATTGACAAACCATTATCCAGACTCATCAAGAAAAAAAGGGAGAAGACTCAAATCAATAGAGATAGCAATGAAAAAGGAAAAGTAACAACTGACACTGCAGAAATACAAAAGATCATGAGAGATTACTACAAGAAACTCTATGCCAATAAAATGGACAACCTGGAAGAAATCGACAAATTCTTAGAAATGCACAACCTGCCAAGACTGAATCAGGAAGAAATAGAAAATATGAATAGACCAATCACAAGCACTGAAATTGAAACTGTGATTAAAAATCTTCCAACAAACAAAAGCCCAGGACCAGATGGCTTCACAGGCCAATTCTATCAAACATTTAGAGAAGAGCTAACACCCATCCTTCTCAAACTCTTCCAAACAATATCAGAGGAAGGAACACTCCCAAACTCATTCTATGAGGCCACCATCACCTTGATACCAAAACCAGGCAAGGATGTCACAAAGAAAGAAAACTACAGGCCAATATCACTGATGAATATAGATGCAAAAATCCTCAACAAAATACTAGCAAACAGAATCCAACAGCATATTAAAAGGATCATACACCATGATCAAGTGGGGTTTATTCCAGGAATGCAAGGATTCTTCAGTATACACAAATCAATCAACGTGATACACCATATTAACAAGTTGAAGGAGAAAAACCATATGATCATCTCAATAGATGCAGAGAAAGCTTTTGACAATATTCAACACCCATTTATGATAAAAACCCTGCAGATAGTAGGCATAGAGGGAACTTTCATCAACATAATAAAGGCCATATATGACAAACCCACAGCCAACATTGTCCTCAATGGTGAAAAACTGAAACCATTTCCACTAAGATCAGGAACAAGACAAGGCTGCCCACTCTCACCACTCTTATTCAACCTAGTTTTGGAAGTTTTAGCCACAGCAATCAGAGAAGAAAAGGAAATAAAAGGAATCCAAATTGGAAAAGAAGAAGTAAAGCTGTCACTGTTTGCAGATGACATGATACTATACATAGAAAATCCTAAAGATGCTACCAGAAAACTACTACAGCTAATCAATGAATTTGGTAAAGTCGCAGGATACAAAATTAATGCACAGAAATCTCTGGCATTCCTGTACACTAATGATGAAAAATCTGAAAATGAAATCAAGAAAACACTCCCATTTACCATTGCAACAAAAAGAATAAAATACCTAGGAATAAACCTACCTAAAGAGACAAAAGACCTGTATGCAGAAAATTATAAGACACTGATGAAAGAAATTAAAGATGATACAAATAGATGGAGAGACATACCATGCTCCTGGATTGGAAGAATCAATATTGTGAAAATGACTCTACTATGCAAAGCAATCTACAGATTCAATGCAATCCCTATCAAACTACCACTGGCATTTTTCACAGAACTAGAACAAAAAATTTCAAAATTTGTTTGTAAAAACAAAAGACCCTGAATAGCCAAAGCAATCTTGAGAACGAAAAACGGAGCTGGAGGAATCAGGCTCCCTGACTTCAGAGAATACTACAAAGCTACAGTAATCAAGACAGTGTGGTACTGGCACAAAAACAGAAAGATAGATCAATGGAACAGGATAGAAAGCCCAGAGATAAACCCACGCACATATAGTCAACTTATCTTTGATAAAGGAGGCAGGAATGTACAGTGGAGAAAGGACAGCCTCTTCAATAAGTGGTTCTGGGAAAACTGGACAGGGACATGTAAAAGTATGAGATTAGATCATTCCCTAACACCATACACAAAAATAAGCTCCAAATGGATTAAAGACCTAAATGTAAGGCCAGAAACTATCAAACTCTTAGAGGAAAACATAGGCAGAGCACTCTATGACATAAATCACAGCAAGATCCTTTTGGACCCACCTCCTAGAGAAATGGAAATAAAAACAAAGATAAACAAATGGGACCTAATGAAACATCAAAGCTTTTGCACAGCAAAGGAAACCATAAAGAAGACAAAAAGACAACCCTCAGAATGGGAGAAAATATTTGCAAATGAAGCAACTGACAAAGGATTAATCTCCAAAATTTATAAACAGCTCATGCAACTCAATAGCAAAAAAACAAACAACCCAATCCAAGAATGGGCAGAAGACTTAAATAGGCATTTCTCCAAAGAAGATATACAGACTGCCAACAAACACATGAAAGAATGCTCAACATCATTAATCATTAGAGAAATGCAAATCAAAACTACAATGAGATATCATCTCACACCAATCAGAATGGCCATCATCAAGAAATCTAGAAACAATAAATGCTGGAGAGGGTGTGGAGAAAAGGGAACCCTCTTGCACTGCTGGTGGGAATGTGAATTGGTACAGCCACTATGGAGAACAGTATGGAGGTTCCGTAAAAAACTAAAAATAGAACTACCATATGACCCAGCAATCCCACTACTAGGCATATACCCTGAGAAAACCATAATTCAAAAAGAGTCATGTACCAAAATTTTCATTGCAGCTCTATTCACAATAGCCCGGAGCTGGAAACAACCTAAGTGTCCATCATCGGATGAATGGATAAAGAAGTTGTGGCACATATATACAATGGAATATTACTCAGCCATAAAAAGAAATGAAACTGTGCTATTTGTAATGAGGTGGATAGACCTAGACTCTGTCATACAGAGTGAAGTAAGTCAGAAAGAGAAAGACAAATACCGTATGCTAACACATATATATGGAATTTTAAAAAAATGTCATGAAGAACCTAGGGATAAAACGGGAATAAAGACACAGACCTACTTGAGAATGGACTTGAGGATATGGGGAGGGGGAAGGGTAAGCTGTGACAAAGTGAAAGAGAGGCATGGACATATATACACTACCAAACGTAAGGTAGATAGATAGTGGGAAGCAGCCACAGAGCACGGGGAGATCAGCTCGGTGCTTGTGACCTCCTGGAGGGTTGGGATGGGGAGGGTGGGAGGGAGGGAGATGCATGAGGGAAGGGATTTGGGAACAGATGTATATGTATGACTGATTCCCTTTGTTATAAAGCAGAAACTAATAAAAAAATTGCATGCAGTTAAAAAAAATAAAATAAATAAAATAAAATAAAATACAGTAAATCCGTACAATGGAATACTATTCATCAGTGAAAAGGAACTAACCACTGATACATAATGTAACATAAGTAGATCTCAAATCATTATGCTGAGTCAAAGAAACCAGACAAAAAAAATCACACAGTGAATAATTCCATTTATATAAAATGTGCAGAGAATGGAAAAACATTGAGACAGAAAGCAAATAGCATACTCAAAAGGGCGTAAAGAAACTTTTTGGGTAATGGACATATCCTAAAGTTGGATGGTGATAATGATTACCACGATTTAATAAATTTACCAAAAAACTTTGAATAGTATTTTTATGTACCTTACTGTATGTAAATTTTTACCTCAGTAAAATTATTTTAAAATAAATAAGTTTTGTGAGCTTCCAGGAAAGATGTGTCAGAGAACTGCCCTAGCAAAAGTATAGCTGTGTGAATGTGTTTTGTAGTATCTGATGCAGTGATTCTTAAATGTAGCCTAAGGACCACTCTTCTTTAGTATTTTATAATGAATTTTGGTACAGATGTTCTTGTACTCCACCCCAGCACTCTAAGTTGGAGCTAGATAAGTTTAAGTTCAGTGAGTTCTTCAAGTGATTATTTTTTCACTCTCTCATTTATAAATGAGTCCCTGGTCAAAAGAAATAGGTAATTCAGGTTAATAACATCAGACATTAAGAATTTGGATGAGGAATAAATGGAGAATGGATATTTTTAAGCTCAACAAGGATTTCATTTTTATAACATGATGCCATTATTTGTATCAAACATTTAAAGAAAATCATATATTTTTCACAATAATAGAAATAAATTTCTCTCAAGTTTCAGAATGAAAATACTTTATGAAATAATACACTACAAGCTTACAGCATAAGGTAAAGGCCTCACACACAATAAGTGTTTTTGATTTAATGGAAAAAGGTTGAGAAAGGAAAGAAGGAATTTGAGTGGGACTGGGTGGGATTTAATTATAACAAGTCAATGGGAAGTTTCTTAAGTTGTTGATATAGTTATCTCTTAAAATATCAGAATATAATTCAAAGATTCTAAAAGTAGAAAAACAAATTAAGAACAATACACATTAACACTAATTTTGTCTGTGCTCAAGGGAAAAATATGTACAGTGTAGTTTCAGAATAGAAGCTTAATCAAGGTTAAGAGTAAGTATTGTTGTTTTAGGACTAGGTATATAATCTATAATCTTCAAAAAGCAGAAAAAGTACATTCACTTTTGGAGAGAAACTTGCCAGTTCAAAGAGGGAAGACAGAACAATTTTTAAAATATGATAACTGTGATCTACTCATGCATTACTTGATGGATAATGGTAGTTTAGAAAGTGATAAAAAGTGTGTTAGGGAGTTAAAAAGCTTTGGGGAGCAAATAATTCTTCTTCAAAGAAAATCAGTGATAAGTGGGGTTGCTATTTTTTCCATAGAAAATTCCATGTCATTCTGGAGAACAGAGCAAATGACAAGCAATTCCTTAAGATTGAAAATTCATCTCTTAAAAAGTTCTTTGCTTGAAAATGCAATAGTGAAAGGTTAATTATTACCTCAAAATGGTACAGAGAAAGTTCAAGTGTTCAGGGAAGGCCCCTAAAATGATCTGGATTCCAATACTTCATAACTATAAGAACTTGGACAAATAAGTTTATTCCTTTGTTTTTATTTCTTCATTCTGTAAAATGGGGCTGGTAATACTAGCTAATTCAAATGATTTGGTGAGGGTAAAATTGGATGATAGATGCAAAGTACTTGGTACAAGCCTTCAACAAATGTTATTATATAGTATTATATATTATGGTATATAATATAATATGATATTATACATATGTTATTATATTTATATGTTATATATTATATTACATATGTCTATATTATATGTAATTATTATTATACTTTTCATGACTGCTGTTCTAAAGGTCATATTTCTTTAAGATGTCTAACTCAAAATAAAAAAGCAGCCATAGTTTTTTTAGTTATCAAATCCTAAGAGATTAGAAATACTGTTCTTTCCTTGGTGCAGGTTGAGAATGGTTTTCTTTCAGCAAACTAGGACTGTCAGTTGTGCCCAGCCCAGCTGTTTCATGCTGCCCTCTGTTTTTAATCACGCTTTCTTCTCTGCTTGGAATTTCCATTCTTCCAACCTCTCCCCTCTCTTCTAACTGCCTAGATTTCCCTTGTTTTCTTACAATCTTTTCTCACTAAAAGCCATCTCAAGCCCCACTGTCACAGGTAAGTGCTCCTCTTCAGGGCTCCTGTGACAATTTTGTGTAAAATTACCATGTTTCATCACACTCTTTTTAACAGTGTTTATGTCAGCCCATTTTCTTAAGGCAGAGGCTGCTGTTATATCTGTGTATGACACTGCCCAGAATAGAGACTGGTTTATCATAAGCACTTGGTAAATATTATTTGGATTTGATTGGCTTGAATCAGTGTGTGGAATCTGTTAAAGCTGTGATGCAAGTTGAAAATATTAATAGGTTCAAGGAGCATTTGAAAAATACATAGAAGAATGACTTAGAATGACTTATAAGAAATGAATAAAGTAGCATATATTTATTTAAATATTATTTTCATGAAGAATATTGCCCACCAGGCAAACATCCCTGCCATCAAGTGTGCTTGGAACATTTGATTAGATAAACCATATGTCTTTCTCATCTTGGTATTTCTTAAGTCTGGCATACACTTTGTGCTCCTTTATTTTCTCTCTATTAATTTTTTGTTCATTAGCCAAAATCAGTAATAATCAAACAAAAGTACCTAGGATTAAATAACCCTTTGATTCTTTATAAAATAAAAGTTTGCTTTAATAATGTTTTATTGTGTCCAAAATTATTCTTGTTTGTAATTGAAACTTGTAAATGTTTCAGTTCCTCTGTAATTTGAAATATGTGTCCAACAAAACATGAAAAGTATAAAATGATTCACTACTCAAAGGGTATTTACTTTTAGTACAGCGTAATTCGTTTTATTGGGCTTCGTAGATATTGTTTCTTTTTTTTTTTTTAACAAGTTGAAGGTTTATGGAAACCCTCCCTAAAACAAGTCTATTGGTGTCATTTTTCTAACAGCATTTCTCACTTCATGTCTCTGTGTCACATTTTGGTAATTTTTCCAATATTTAAAACTTTTTCATTATATTTGTTATGGTGCACTGTGATCAGTGATCTTTGATGTTACTGGTGTAATTGTTTTGGGATGTTATGAACAACACCCATATAAGATAATGCACTTAAGGAATGCTGTGTGTGTTCTGACTGCTCCACCAACAGGCCATTCCCCCATCTTTCTCCTTCTCCTTGGGCCTCCCTATTCCCAAGGACACAACAATATTAAAATCAGGCCAATTAATAATCCTACAGTGGCCTCTAAGTGTTCAAATGAAAGGAAGAGTTTCACATTTCTCACTTTAAATCAAAAACTAGCCATAATTAAGCTTAGTGAGGAAGGCATATCAAAAGCCAAGACAGGCTGAAAGCTAGGCCTGTACCAAACAGTTAGCCAAGCTGTGAATGCAAAGGAAAAGTTCTTGAAGGAAATTAAAAGTGCTACTGCAGTGAACACATGAATGATAAGAAAATTAAACAACCTTATTGCTGATATGGAGAAAGTTTTAGTGTCTAGAGAGAAGATCACGCCAGCCACAACATTCCCTTAAGCCAAAGCCTAACCCAGAGCAAGGCCCTAACTGCCTTCAATTCTATGAAGGTTGAGAGAGGTGAGGAAACTGCAGAAGTTTGAAGTGAGCAGAAAAAGAAGCCGTCTCCATAACATATATGTGCAAGGTGAAGCAGTAAGTACTGACATAGAAGATACAGCAAGTTATCCAGAAGATCTAGTGAAGATAATTCATGAAGGTGGCTCCACTAAACAACAGATTTTCAATGTAGGTGAGAAAGGTTTCTGTTGGAAGAAGATGCCACCTAGGACTTTCATAACTGGAGAGGAGAAGTTAATGCCTGGCTCCAAAACTTCAAAGGACAGGCTGATTCTCTCACTGGGGCTAATGCAACTGGTGACTTCATGTTGAAGCTAATGCTCATTTACCATCCTGAAAATCCCAGGGCCCTTCAGAGTTATGCTAATTCTACTCTTCCTCTGTTCTATAAATGGCACAACAAAGCATAGAGGACAGCTCATCTGTTTACAACATGGTTTACTGAATATTTTGATCCCCCTCTTGAGACCTACTGCTCAGAAAAAAGAACGTTTTCAAAATATTACTGCTCATTGAAAATGAACCTGGTCACCCAAGAGCTCTGATGGAAATCTACAACTATATTCATGTTGTTTTCATTGTCTAATAACACAACATCCATTCCATAGCCCCTGGATCAAGGAGTAATTTTTTACTTTCAGGTCTTATTATTTCAGAAATACATTTTTTAAGGCTACAGCTGCCATAGACAGTGATTCCTCTGATGGATTTGGGCAAAGTAAATTGAAAACTTTCTGGAAAGAATTCGTTATGCTAGATGAAGAATATTCATAATTCATGGGAGGAGGTCAAAATATCAACATTAACAGGAGTTTGGAAGAAAGTGGTTCCAACCCTCATGGATGACTTTAATGGATTCAAGACTTCAGTGGAGGAGGTAAATGCAGATGTGGTGGAGACAGCAAGAGCACTAGAATTAGAAGTGGAGCCTGAAGATGTGACTGAATTGCTGCAATCCCAGGATAAACATTTAATGGATGAGGAGCTGCTTTTTATGAATGAGCAAAGAAAGTGGTTTCTTGAGATGGAATCTACTCAAATGAAGATTGCTGAAATGACAATAAAGTATTTAAAATATTATATAAGTTTGGTTGATAAAGCAGCAGCAGGGTTTGAGAAGACTGACTCTGACTTTGAAAGAAGTTTTACTGTGGGTAAAATGCTAACACACATCATTGCATGATACAGAGAAAGCATTCATGAAAGGAAGAGTCAATTGATGTGGTAAACTTTATTGTTGTCTTTTTTTAAGAAATTGCCACCCCAACCTTCAACAACCACCACTCTAATCAGTCAGCAGCCATTGACACTGAGGCAAGGCCTTCCACCAGCAAAAAGATGATGACTTGCTGATGGCTCAGGTGATGGTTAGCATTTTTAAGTAATAAAACATTTTTAAATTAAAGTATGTACATTTTTAGACATAAAGCTATTGCACACTTAATAGTCTACAATATAGTGTAAATATAACTCTTGTATGCACTGGGAAACCAAAAAAAAGATCACATAACTTGCTTTATTGCAATATTTGCTTTATTACAGTGGTCTGGAACAGAACCCACAATATCTCCAAGCTTACTAAGCCTGCACTAATTTGCATAGAAAACCCCTCTTTTCCTCGTTTCTTTATAAAAATTCTTTCTGGAGTATTTTCCATTTAATTGATGTTGAAAATTTTAATTTATATTACCTTCAATCTAATTAGTATATATTTATTGATTAAGGAAGAAGTAACTGCAATGTGGTCCTGCTTTTATCTAATATCCAAACTAGAAAGACATTTATTCACTGACATAATATTTTATCCTAAACAATCCTCCCCCCCACCAAGGGATTTGAAGTGTTCTTAATGGAAAGCATCTGTACAAATAATAATAATAATAATAATAATAATAATAATAATAATAATAATAATAAATAGCAATTGAAATAGTTTCAAAGCAAGGGGAAGAGAAGAAAGCAATGAAATATGATGCAAGAGGAGAATGAAATAATACTATAATATACTAGGTGGTGTTGGAACATGAAATAGGAAATAGTTGCTTCAAGGTAGGAAGAGATGAGGGAAGACTTGTTGGAAGAGGTGGGGTTTTAATCTGAATTCTATGGACAAGAAAATATTTATAAATGGATAAAAGCATGTCAGGTCAAGGGAATAGCTACAAAATCACAAAATTCTATGAAATGAGTATTTTGGTGATGTGAGTGTGTAGAGTACATGAGAGGGAGGTTGGGAAAGGTGACGACTGGATTCACATATAAAGAAATCTTGGACTTTGCACTAAAAAGTTTAGGGCAAGTTTAGGGCAAGGGGGAAACAAAAATTTTGAGCAGAATGTGACATGAAAACTCAGGTGGTTTTAACTAGAAAGAACTGGATGAAGAAAGAATAGCTATGTAAATATTGTAACAGTCAAGGTAAGAAAACATGAATCAGAACTAGGTCATTGGAAATATTCTTTAAGAGTAGAACTGCATTTTTTATATTTCATAAAACTTAACAATATGTCTTGCATAAAATTACTGCTTAAAGATTATTTGTTGATAGAAGGATGTAATTGTAAGTAAACTCACTCATCTCTTTATTCTCTTTTCAGTGTATGGTAGGACTTACTTCATGATGTTATGAATTAACTTCTAGTATCTTCCTATTTTCAGGAATGATAATTGATTCCTGGAAAATTGAATAGATTAACTTGTATACATTATTGAAAGAATGTGGGCTGCTAATATGAATTTGAATACAAAATTTAGATTGTTAACTCAGAAAGCTGAAAGTATCCTATATAGAGAAGTAATTTACTTCAGTTGCTCGAGTTTGAAAAAGACAAACTATCCAAAGGAATAATGTCAGTAATAAAATATATTTCAAGAAACGAAGATTGTTAGACTTATTTGTTGCCAAATGTACAAAATGTAAGAATCACATTGCAGAATAACTGATTGCAAGGAATTTTGTCTGAGTATATCATATAATACTATTTCCATTTTATCTATTTTTTACCTATCCTATCCGTTATTAAACAAACCAACAATCTTCGTAATCCAGAAAACGCAAGTATTTATTTTGAGTTCCAGTCTCAAGGCTGAGTTAACCTTGCTGTTAGATGTTTGATTTGAAAGATTATTCTCTGGAATTCCCGAAACTACTAAGAGCAGCCATGCAGACCTCACCTCGTGGTTTGCACGACTTCCTTAGTTTGCCTCCTTATTGCCAATAGCGCCCATTTGCCCACTGTAGATAAGAGCAACTGGAATTTTAGTTTGGATATTGGTGAACAGAAGCTGTCAGCAAGAATTTGAGCAGTTCAGCACTCCCGAAATGTAGTATTTCCCCTTCTTCCTAGCCCTCACTATCTGTACTTACCACATCCACTCACAGGCATCTGCGGCCCAGTTTTGAAGCAGGCTGTCTCTGCCTCCTGTGAAGTTTAGAAGCTGTACAAATATCATCTACACTTTTCCTAATACTCCCGGCATAATCTCTTCAACCAAGAACTTTTGAGAGCTCATTATTTAAGAAAAGTATATTTTATTTATTTTCAACCTTTATATTTGTTTTCAACCTTTTATCTTCTCTTCTAATTTTGTTTTTCTTCCTATTTTATCAAGATTGTGGCTCTAAATTATTTTCTGCTACAAGGAGCTCTTTACGATAAAGATTAAAGGCAAATATGAAAAAGCCCAATATTGAACTGGCCCTTCAGTAGGGAACACAAACTGTATATGTTACATCTTATATACGGAAATAATTACATTGAAGTTGAAAAGTGGGAAATCCCTTGTCAATAAAAACATGAACTTGCATATTAAGTTTCTGGGTGGGGGGCAGACCGTGGAGATAACTAATCAGAGCAATGCGCTTTCAGCTTTCCTTTAAAAATAAACAGAACCCTTAAGCTAAACTATTCCTCTTTAAAAAAGGCTCAATTGCTTCGTTTCATTATCTGAAAGCCACCATTAATATTCAAGTTGGCTTTGGATAAAAGATGAATGCTGTGTTATTTTTAGAAATATAGTTTCTCAGTGGAAAGATTCTTAGGAGCTTGGAAGTTAAGGCTGACTCCGGGCAGGTCTGCAAACACACCTATCTGCCTCATACAAGCTGCAGCCTGAAGGCGGCGGGGTGGGGGTGGGGGTACATTCTGTTACATTTCAAAATTCCAGCATCATGAAAGTGGTTAAAGACCAAGAGTAAAGTGATTTTACATTCAAGAAATTGATATAGGGCTTCCCTGGTGGCGCAGTGGTTGAGAGTCCGCCTGCCGATGCAGGGGATACGGGTTCGTGCCCCGGTCCGGGAGGATCCCACATGCCGTGGAGTGGCTGGGCCCGTGAGCCATGGCCGCTGAGCCTGCACGTCCGGAGCCTGTGCTCCACAACGGGAGAGGCCACAACAGTGAGAGGCCCGGGTACAGAAAAAAAAAAAAAAAAAAAAAAAAAGAACTTGATATAAAGACACACTCAAGAATACATGTAGTATATTTTATTTCAAATATAGAATTATGAAGGATGAAGTATTCATATACTTGGATACATCAATGTTCCCTGTTTTCTCTTAGTCTCTTTCAAGGGATTCACAAACTATAACAAATGGAGAGCTTATACTGATCTATGGAGAATTGAAAGTAACAGCAAATTTAATTCAGGATACAGCTTAAATTTATAGCAAGTATTGCCAAATGTAAGGGATAATGCTACCAAGTTTCTCATTGTCTGTTTTTTTTTTTTTTTCCTGCCTCTAATTAAATGCCACTCAGATTTGGGGAAAAATAATTCCTAAGATATAGTGGCCTTTTGTCTTGCTACATTTCTCTTTTAGATTGAATTTTCCTTTGTATTTAAGTACAGATAGGATTGTTTAAATTATTACAGCTCAGGGAAAGACTAATAAGATGTTTCTGTTCAGTTAGACTCTGAAGATTACTTTGAAATGATCAAGAAATAGAGCAATAAAATCAGTTTTCAATCCAATCAAAGTATAATAAATATTACTTAATATAGAATATAGGGAAATTCAAATTATTCATCCAAAGATTGCAAACAACAAAAAAGAAATATTTATTTAATTACTTGAAAGCCAGCTTTAATGTTTCAGTTTACTCTGCATAAAAGAGGAATGCCATATTATTTCAGAAAAATACATTTTCTAGAAGACCCTTTTGGGACATATTTACGATGAATTTTTATTTTCTTATATACTGTATATAAGTAATATATATACAAATAATACATATATACATATTATGTACACACACACACACATACATGCATACTGGGAAGAAGTAAAGGCCATTAGTGTCCACAAAGAATATGAAAATGTCCTAATAGGTGTAGATGCCTGAATATATTTACTGATAAAAGGGATTTTATCAAAATCTATGACTTAACAGCCTATAAATGAATGGCAGATGCCTAAAGATAAGTGCAGGGTCCTTACTCTTCATAATTTGATTTCTGAGGAAAGAGTTCATACACACAGGTGTAGGTTAATTGACGTTCCCCTCTGTGTTACTACAGCACTCATATGTTTAAATTTTGGTCTTAATTTTGCCTAAATCCCCATGTGCAACAATTCAAATGTTTTCTTTTAAATTTTTGTTATTTCTCCAATGAGATTTATGCATAATTACTAAGTAATATTGATATTTTTTAGACTTTGTTAGAATATTTATTTACACTCACACTTGAATCACTTTTGTTGTCATTCAGCTAATTTTCAGGTTGGTTGTTTCAGAGTCTTCCAAATGCCTGGCTTAACCCTGTGTAATAGAACGTATTTTATTTTGGTGTTCTGTCCTTAGCTTACCCCTATTTTCCTCAAAATCATAGTGATACCAGGGCTTTTGATCTTTCCTGACTTCTGGGGGCTGCTCTCACACTGTCTCATTCACCCACTGCCTTTCTTCTGGTTTCTCTTTTGCCTTCAAAATTACACAAGGTCTCAATTCAGATTTAAAATATCTTTGCTTGACTCACAGATGATTTGTGTTATTTTTTCTTTTCATCTCAAACTTCTGGAAAGAATAATCTAAAAACTCAGACATCATTTACACATACCATTTCTTCCTTGATCTTCTCTAATGTGGATTTTGTGCATGTAACTGAATCCAAATTGCTCTCTTGCCAGTTTTAGTGTTTTTGTCTCAATTTTCACTTTTTAAAGTTCTCTGACTGGGGCTTCCCTGGTGGCGCAGTGGTTGAGAGTCCGCCTGCTGATGCAGGGGACACGGGTTCGTGCCCCGGTCCAGGAGGATCCCACATGCTGTGGAGCGGCTGGGCCCGTGAGCCATGGCCACTGGGCCTGCGCGTCCTGAGCATGTGCTCCGCAACGGGAGAGGCCACAACAGTGGGAGGCCCGCGTGCCACAAAAAAAAAAAAAAAAAAAAGTTCTCTGACTTATGGGACAATATACTCTCATGGTTCTCTTCCTACCCCTATGAGAGAAACTTCTATGTTAATTGTTTACATGACCTTCTTAAATATTAAATGTAAAATGATATTTGGTATTCTCCAAAGGTTCATCTTTAGAGCTATACACTTAATAAATTTTCTTTCCTGGAGAATTCAATCATCATCATGGAATTAATGCTATTTTTTATCTCTCAAACTTCTTTTTTTTATACTGTCAGTGTTTCATCTGCTAAGATGATCATCATTTGTGATATACTTGTTTACTTGGAAAACTTAAGATCATCAAGTTATAAAAAGCTCTGTAAAACAATGGGAGAATTTGGTGAGGTGTGTGTTGACAAGAATGATGGGCCATTTACAATAGTGATGAGAGGCTTTTGGAAAGAAATATAAGGCTAAACATCAACTTCACCTCTATAACCAAATAAATTCCAGATGGATCAAATATTGAATATAATAATGAACCCATGATTTCTAGGAGCAAATCTGGATAAATTTATTTGTGATGTTAGAGTGGTGAAAAACAAAATTAGAAAGATTGTAAGATACATGATAAATGAATCAACAATTACATTGTAAGAGACTTTACAAGTAGTTATGAAAATCAATGTTATGCAAGTCAATAAGAAAACAAAAGAGAGCAAAGTAAATGTATAGGCAATGCAATGAAAGAAAAATAGAAACAAAAATGTTAAATGAGTAAATATGAAAAAATGTTCAATCTTGTAACTAAAGAAACAAGATACTAGTTTCTATCAATCATAAATAATACCTGATTCTGGCAAAGGTGTGTGTGTGTGATGGGGGAACATTTTTGTGGGTTTGTGATAGTGTAAAGTACTATAAAAGTTTTGAGAGGTAATTTGAGCGTATGTATAAAAATAAAAAATTTGCATCATTTTCATACAACTGTTTCACTATTAGGAGTTTGATTATAGACATGTATGTATGCATATATAAGATACATCTATAAAGGTAGCATTAGCAAGAAGAACCATAAATTTTCATCAAAAAGCATCAGTCAAATTAAATCTATTGTATCTGAATAATAATTTTTATTCTAAATAGAGTATATTTTCTAATATAGAAATAACTCTAAAATAAAAGAACTCTAAAATGTATTATTAAATTAAAAAACAAGATATAGATCACACTTATTAGTTTGAGTCACATAAAACTGTTGGTTAACAATTATTTCATATGTTTCAAATGTTTCAAATTAATATGTTTCATATTCACATGTTTCAAATTAATATACTCCTATGTATAACAAAATGTAATATAACACAAGAAATTCTTAAAGTGGCTATGTCTGGAAGAGAAAATGGGTGTGGTTTTGAGATAGAGTTTTACCTGTTATTTGCTAAATTTTCTAATTATATGGACTTTTAACTTTCATTTTAACAAATTAATATAAATTGCCTGGTGATGGGTTTATAGATAATTTTGCTGTTTCCTTTTATACTTTGTGTATGTGCATATATGTATATATATATATATATTTAGTATTAAATATTGTTTTTAAAATAATTTTTGCTACTAGAAAACTGCCATGGTCACTGGAATTCCAAACCAGTTACTCATTTTGAATATTGACTTTTCCACCAAAAGATTTGTTAGCAAGCTTTACTAGTGTATTTAAATATCATTTTATTGTCATTGAACATATTTGAAATATACATGTAATCTTATTTTTAAGCCTTTGAGTTATCTAGTGTAATGGGAAATAAATAGCTTTATTAAAAAGTAAACATTAAAATATCTATTAAAATTACAGGTGGATTTGAACTGACATATTAATAAAAAGGAATTTTCCTGTGTGTGATGCCTTTAAAAGTGATATAGTAAACACTAATCTGTAATGTGGGGAGAATGCGTTATTATTAGGGAAGTATTACACTACACCATGGATTTTCTTATCTGACTTCTTGTTTAACTAGAGACTCAATTACAAATACTTGAAAGTTAACTCCCCCACTTTATACATAAATGCTATTTAAATGTTTACAATCTATCATTGCTATTATCTATTTACCATTTGTATCAGAATCAATTGAAATCAGTAATTTTATATGTTTTGACTAAAGATGAATTAGGGCATGGTGACAGCAAGCCTAAGGCAACAGAATACTTTTATAAATATATTTTAATTATTAACCTCTCTTTTATCCAGATTTTTACTTAACAAGTCATGTAGAAGAGAGCTTACTAAGCTCTGAAACTTCCCATTCTTGTCAGAAAGCAGTTCTATATCAGATGGATCTCACCTGTTATGGACTGAACTGTGTCATCCAAAATCCGCATGTAGAAAACAAAGCCCCCCATGTGACTGTGTATGGAGATAGGGTCTTTACGGATTATTTCAGGTTAAATGAGGTCAAAAGGATGGGGTCCTAATCCGATTGTACTGGGGTACTAATAATAAGAGGAAGCGACCCTGGGAATCTCTCTCTCTCCAAACACACAGAGGAAAGACCATGTGGGGCACAGTAAGAAGGCAGCTCCTAAAGCCAGGAAGAGAGGTCTCACCAGAAACCAGCCCTGCTGCCACCTTCGTTTTGGACCTCAAGAGCCTCAGAATTGTGAGATGATAAATGTTTGTTTTTTAAACTAACCATTGTGTGATATTTTGTAATAGCAGGCTGAGCAGACTGAGAAAACGCCACAATTCTTTATTTATAGTCAAGTAGTCATGGATATTGTTACTTGTCCAAGAGGGAGGGGATATATGTATACATATAGCTGATTCACTTTGTTGTACAGCAGAGACAAACACAACATTGTAAAGCAATTATACTCCAATAAAAAAAATTAAGTAATAAAAAATAAATAAAAGCACAATTTTTACCACCTTATCTTTGATTTTAGAATTTTTATGAAAGTTTGTAGTATAGTAGTTGGGCCTACAAAAAGTCCATTATTTTCCAAGAACTGGTAAATTCTCATTTCAGAACGGATTATGTACAAAGCCACCTAATCAATTGTTTCTTAAGATACAAACTAAAGTGCAGGTCAAGCCTAAAATAGAGCCTGCAAAATGGACCATTCCAGGTCATCATTGTCCCAGATAATGTGGCAAGGACTAAAGATGGTCTGAGGTCCAGTCCACTCTGTGATGATAACAGCTGGCATTTGTTTCCCAAGACTCCCAAGGTTGCATCGAACTGCATGTAGGATCCCAGAATAATCTTGCCCACTTTGTGTTCTAAAAGCCCAGTACTTTGTCAGCTTTTCATCCTAAAAGTAGCTGCCTGCCACTCTTCTTTAAACCCAAGGCACCACCATCTCATCTCTATGCCCAGTAGGATATGAGATTTTGCTAAGCTTACTTTCTATACTTTACTATAATTGGCTATTTTGGGAAAAAAGAGTACAATGCACAAGAGGAACATAGCAATTTTTTTGTGTATATATTGGACATATTATTAAATAACCTATGCTTCCTAATCAATAGAAACATTCCCAGTAAAGTTTCTTTAAATTTTTTTTTAAATTTTCTTTTGGAGTATAGTTGATTTACAATGTTGTGTTTCAGGTATACAGCTAAGTGATTCAGCTATACGTATACATATATCCATTCTTTTTCAGATTCTTTTCCAGTATAGGTTATTACAGAGTATTGAGTATAGTTCCCTGTGTTATACAGTAGGTCCTTATTGATTATCTATTTTATATATAGTAGTGTGTATATGTTTAAAGTTTCTTATACCATAACAATTTGGGGATCATTTTTGCTTAAAATAAGGTGATTATCCCATATTTTACATACTCATGGCAGAGAAATCATACATATATGGGATATTTATAGAGTCATAGTATTCCCAAACAAAACATTGGAAATCTGGAGGATTATTTCAGTAACTTGAAGAAATATAATTTTGAAATGTGTCTAGTGTTATCTAGGGCACGGATTATTTACAGTATCCTAAAGACAACAATAAAGATGGATATAAATATAAAAATTAAGACATTCTTAAATTCCAGCACTTTGGCTTCTATATCTACTGAACTTCGTTACAGAGCTACTGCATTTGGTTACTGATTTCAAAGACCTTTTAATCAATCTTCACGTCTCTCAGTATTTATATCATTGCATTTTCCCCCACTTCTCTGTCTTGACACTCTTTCCTCTCTTGCCTTGTGTGACAGTGTTTTCTCCTGATGCCTGGGGGCCTCTCTGTCAACTGTTTTTCTTGTTTCCAGTGTCTCTTCTTTATCACTAAATTCATTCTGGGCTTATCTCTGCTTTGCTTATCTTTTGCTTCTTTCTTACTCATTTTCTCCTATCTTCCCTGCACATTCACGCCTGTCAAGTCTGTCTTCTGACCCCTGTATCTCCCCCAGGTTCAAGGCCGTGAACCCCTCTTCCCAGAAGTTTTTTAAGCACGTCAAACTCTGTGAGGGCAAAACGAGGGCATTTGGTACTACCCAAATCTGTCAAGGCTCCTTTTTCTCTCTTCTGCTCAGAGCTTCACTAGCGAGACGAATGCGCTCTCCCCGTTCCCCAAGTAACGTCGTCTGCAAGTCCTGTTAGCTTACTCCTCTTCTTCAAATACATCCCTACTTCTCCATTTCTTTTGCGTAGGACTTATTACTTCTCAGTTGAAATATTGTTACCACTTCTTATCTGACTGATGTCTTCACTTCCATTCTCTTTTCCTCCTTAGTGTCTCATATTTAACATTATCTTGGTTAAAAATATGATGCTGTATTTTCTGATACAATCTTGGGATATATGAACTGGTTAATTATCTTTGTACTTCCTCAACACTTGGAATCTTCTCTTGAGGAGGAAATACACATTCTAAACTGCTAGAAAATTTGAAATATATCAACATTTTTTTTATCCAGACAACAGAATAACTGCTATGGGAGCTGTCTTTAAATATTTGAAAAATATGTCGAGCTTGTAGTCAGTATTAGTGCTGCATATCTGTTCAAAGCAGGGCCTAGAAGGTTCTGTTTCTAACCCATTTACACCTGAGGAGACTTAAGCTTGAAGAAGTTAATGAGTTCTTCAGAGTCCGAGTTCTATTAAGATGTGAGACGAGGATTGTAAAAAAATCACTCTAATTTCCAAGCCCTGACTCGTATCCAATATTCTGTATTCGTGTTACTTAATAGATCTCCATTGGAGGAACTGAGATGCTATATTGAGGAAGATTGTAGGCAGAGCAGGCTTATTAGGAAAAATCAGAAGTTCAGATTTAGATTCATTAAGTTTATGAATAAAGGTCTTTATAGCCATTAGGAAAAAACTCTGTCCATAAAAATGAATACCATAATGTGATTATACTTATAATATTACCTTTTTAATTTATCACTGAATAAAACCTCTAGACAATGGGAAAAGCTGAAACAATTACATATGGACCACAGCAAACTCTGAAATGAGAGTGCTAAGTACAAACAATGAAGAGTTAAGAGGAGGGCATAGTACCCATGAATAAGATGAAAAATTAAACACAGTAATTTTTTTTTTTTTCTGTATGTGGACCTCTCACTGTTGTGGCCTCTCCCGTTGCGGAGCACAGGCTCCAGACGCACAAGCTCAGCGGCCATGGCTCACGGGCTCAGCCACTCCACAGCATGTGGGATCTTCCTGGACCAGGGCATGAACCCGTGTCCCCTGCATCGGCAGGCGGACTCTCAACCACTGCACCACCAGGGAAGCCCAACCACATTAATTTTTAAACGCTATAGGTATAAAATTGTTGGGGAAGTAAATAAAGGAGCTTAAAAATCTAGGGGGTCCTCATGAAAATATGCTCAACATGACTAATTATTAGGGAAATACAAATCAAACACACAATGAGATACTACCCCATACCCATTAGGAAGACTGCTAATGGCTACTATGAAAAAAAAACACAAAATAAGAATTGTTGGCAAGGATGCTGAGGAATTAGAACCCTTGTGCACTGTTAGTGGGAATATAAAATGGTGCAGCCACTGTGGAAAAGTATGGCTGTTCCTCAAACAACTAGAAAATATAATTTCCATATGATTCAGAAATTTGACTTCTGAGTATACATTCAAAATAATTGAAAGCAGGGTCTCAACAAGATAATTTGACATCATCCATGCATCACTATTCACAATAGCTCAAAGGTGGTAGCAAACCACATATGCAACAATGGATAAATAGATATTGAAAATGTGATATACACATACAATGGAATATTATTCAGCCATAAAAAAGAGGGAAATTCTGACACATGTTGAAAGTGGATGAACCTTGAGGATATTATGGTAAGTTAAATAAGCCAGTTACAAAAACACAAATACTATATGATTCCACTTATTTGAGGTCTCTAGAGTAGTCATTCATAGAGACAAAAGTATTGGGGGGGCCAAAAGCTTCATTCAGTTTTTTCCATAAGATGTGTCTAGTAGCACTTAGTTGTCTTTAACTTCATTCAAAACAATTTTATTAGATTGTATGTGACAGCTGTCATATCCGTGTGCATTTAAAAATAGACATCAAAATTGGTGAATTTTTGTGTAGCCACTTTAATATTGAATATGGAAGAAAAAAAGCAACATTTTTGCCATATTGTTGTTTATTATTTCAAGAAAGGTAAAAACGCAACTGAAAATGCAGTAAAATATTTGTGCAGTGTATGGAGAAGGTGCTGTGACTGATCGAACTTGTCAAAAGTGGTTTGCGAAGTTTCATGCTGGAGATTTCTCACTGGACGATGCTGCACAGTCCGGTAGACCAGTTGAAGTTGATAGCTATCAAACTGAAAGAATAATTGAGAACAATGAATGTCATACCACTCAGGAGATAGCCGACATACTCAAAAATATCCAAATCAAGCACTGAAAATCATTTGCACCAGCTTGGTTATGTGAATCGCTTTGATGTTTCGGTTCCACATAAGAAGTGAAAAAAAAAAAAACCTTCTTGACCATATTTCCTCATGTGCTTCTCTACTGAAACATAATGAAAACGTTCCATTTTTTTTTTTTTTTTTTTTTTTTTTTTTTTTGCGGTATGCGGGCCTCTCACTGTTGTGGCCTCCCCCGTTGCGGAGCACAGGCTCCGGATGCGCAGGCCCAGTGGCCATGGCTCACGGGCCCAGCCGCTCCGCGGCATATGGGATCCTCCCAGACCGGGGCACGAACCCGTATCCCCTGCATCGGCAGGCGGACTCTCAACCACTGCGCCACCAGGGAGGCCCGAAAACGTTCCATTTTTAAACAACTTGTAACAGGTGATGAAAAGTGGATACTGTACAATAATTTGGTATGGAAGAGATCATGGGGCAAGCGAAATGAACCACCAACAACCACACTAAAGGCTGGTATCTTCATGCAAAGAAGGTGGTGTTGTGTATATGGTGGGATTGGAAGGGAGTCCTCTATTATGAGCTCCTTCCGGAAAAAACAAACGATTAATTCTAATAAGTACTGCTGCCAGTTAGACCAACTGAAAGTGGCACTCGACGAAAAGCATCCAGAATTAGTCAACATAATCTTCCATATGGATAACACAAGACCGTATGTTTCTTTCACGAACAGGCAAAAACTGCTAGAGCTTCGTTGCGAATTCTGATTCACTCACTGTGTTCACCAGACATTGCACCTTCGGATTTCCATTGATTTCAGTCTTTTCAAAATTATCTTAATGGAAAAAAAAGTCAATTCCCTGGAAGACTGTAAAAGGCACCTGGAAGCGTTCTTTGCTCAAAAAGATAAAAAGTTTGGGGAGATGGAATAATGAAGTTGCTTGAAAAATGGCCAAAAGTAGTAGAACAAAAGGGTAAATATGCTGGTCAATAAAGTTCTTGATGAAAATGAAAAATGTGTCTTTTTTTATTTAAAAAACCAAACGCACTTTTTGGCCCACCTTATAGAATGATGGTTGCCAGGTGCTGGGGAGGTGGGAATTTGAAGTTATATTTTAATGGATATAGAGTTTTTAGTTTTATAAGATGAAAAGCGTTTTTGAGGTAGATGGCAGTGATCATTGTATGACAGTATGAATGTATTTAGTAACACTGAACTTCACAGTTAAAAATGATTAAAATGGTAAATTTTATGTTTTGTATATTCTATTATATTTAAAAAGAAATGGAAAAAATGTAGTGTGTCCTAAATGAAGAAATTCAACATTGTCAGGCTCAAGACATTTCTTTCCATATGAAATTCATTCCTTATGAATCAGTTTTTTGTCACTCACTTGACAAATCAACCAAAGCAATTTGTGTGTATGGACCCAGACCTAACTTGTAAATAAAAACTAGATTATATTGAATTTTCCTATAAAGTAAAAAATGAATGCACTAAATTATGACTTTCATTGTGGGAGATTTATATTTTTTTCTATTTTAAGCTAATTAAGCAAAATGGTCTTTTTAATTCAACAGACAGGGCTTCCCTGATGAAACAGTGGTTAAGAATCTGCCTGCCACTGCAGGGGACACGGATTCAAGCCCTGGTCCAGGAAGATCCCTCATGCCGCGGAGCAACTAAGCCCATGCACCACAGCTACTGAGCCTGTGCTCTAGAGCCCAGGAGCCACAACTACTGAGCCCACATGCCACAAATACTGAAGCCCGCGTGCCTAGAGCCCGTGCTCTGCAACAGGAGAAGCCACTGCAATGAGAAGCCCGCACACCACAACAAAAGAGTAGCCCCCACTCGCCACAACTAGAGAAAGCCTGCACGCAGCAGCAAAGACACAATACAGCCAAAATTAAATAAATAAAATAAATAAATAAATAAATAAATAAAGTTCAACAGACATATGTACTTAAAGGTATCAATAACATTCTCTATACTTTTTTATAACAAACTGTAATTATACTTTTAGAAGGTTCTTGTAAGATTTTCATAACTAATAACCATAGTCTTCCTCATGTGATCCAGTGTATTTTTTTTCTGAGCTCTTCTGAAGTCTAGTTGTGTGGGTGTATTAAGATACATATGCATGCACTTCTGGGGGAAATAATGACAGTTACATGGAAAAGCAGAAAACTGGAGGTACTCTAATTATCTTCCTATTCCTTTCCAGGAACACTGTATGTGATGGCTCATCACTTCTGAGAGACCCAGGGGTAAAAGCACCAGACAGTTTAAAAGAGCTGTGGTACATTATCCAGGCACCTAAAGGAGTAATTTGCAAATTTCCATTAACGCTAATGAGAGTTATTATAGATGATTCACACTTTAAAGAAAATAAAATAAAATTTGTTTTCTATTTTGCCCACCTTGAATGAATCGCTCCTTTTGTTTTGCAAAATTCATATGAAAAGATGAGGAATAAACATCAACAATTGAAATATCTCAAAAATAACTGTGAATGGTGCTCTTTCTGGTTGATCAATTTCAAATGTCAGTTTTTGAATTCTCAGCAGTATGCCCCTGGACTCCTTCCTGATTTCTGCCAGGGCATAGTTAGGCAGTGAAGGTCAATTTTAATATTAGGTTGATATGCTGCTATTACTAGTCATATAATACATGACAAAGGAGTTTTTGTTGTTGTTACCTGAATTTTGAGTCTAACTAAAAACAGAGTATCATCTAGTAATCATTATTATTATCTACTGGGAACCTTCAAGGTACTGAACTAGATTGGGATGAAAATGTTCTTTTCTTTGAAAAGTCTGTGGTTTTGTAGTAAAAAAATGTAGGTTGATACAGGAACAGAGCTTTCCCCAATCCCTTCCCCCAATATTGCCTCACATCTTATGGCTTTCCTCCTTTGAGTCAGATAGGACTTCGATCATTCATCTTAATGCTGATGTTCTGTAGTTTATGATGATATAACCCTGAAAAATAATGTTGAAGTGGTAGAAAATTGATTGCATGTAGATTTACATTTAAGGCCAATTTAAACACGTATCCTCTGGAATATGCTTACTAATTTTGGCAACTCATTTCCATGTTATTTTTATTTAAAAAAATTTTCTTGCATAAACTAGGCTACATTCTTCTATTATTTTATTATGTTAGCTCACAGAATGGAACTCATGTCCATTTACATTGTTTCAGTGAATATTTCAATCTCAGGACTAAACAAATCTCTAGGATTTTTGCTTATATGATGGCATAACACCAAGTTTATAGCTTTGTTGAGGAGCTTACACACGGCCTTTGTCTACATGCAAATGAGCAGAGACGCTTTTCAGAAAACCAATCATTCTCACGGGCTGCAATTTCCAACATTTCTTAAAATCTTAAGTAATGGTTCAAAATGCATGCTGATCTTGATGACATATGCAAAGATGAGTAAAATCAATCTTAGCCCAACAGGTACAGGTCGAAGTTTTAGAGCAGTAGCTGGTGTACCAAGCAGACATAGCTTTTTGCAAATTTTCTGCTCTGATAAAAACAATTGTGGGTTAACTGTCTAGTTTCAAGTGAAGTTCATAAAAAGTCAAAGAAATAAACTTAGAGATAAACAAAAAAGAACTAATGTGTGCACCATCAAAACAAATTATACTGGTTTTCAATTGTGGAGATTAAAATGTCCAGTAAGGATTGAATTATACTCTTGGATTTGGCTTGAATATGCAAGATACACTTACATGTTTCCCAGTATTTATATTTATATCTTGATGGTGACTGAGATGAAGTTCTTATTAGAAATAATTTGATGCAATTCAACAAATATTTCTGAGCACTTTGTATTTTCCAGATATGGTGCTGGGCATATACAGATGAATGACAGAATGCTTGCTGTAAAAGAGTTCGTGATTAAGAATGAAGTAGAATATAGACATGGTCACACATGTTCACACTGTGTGTGTACGTATGCACACATGTGGTTAATGAATGTATGGATTTATAAAACGAAGTGTAGAAAGCATGAGGAATAAAGTGAAGTGGAAACTTTAAAAGAGGGAAGTAGGGAGTCAAATGGAATGATGTGGATAAAACCCTCCTATTTTATAGGATACACTTGACAACTCTACCCTTCTTGTAAAACTCTCTTAGTTTTTGCAGCAGCAGATCACACTGGCTACTCCTTTTAGACTCCTTTTCCAGCTATGTTACTTCTACACACAATCTAAATGTTGGCAAGCCTCAGAGGTGAACCCTAGGTGTCTCTTTCTTCACCTCCTATTCTTGGTTTTAATCACCATTCATATTCTGACAACTCCTGTTAGACCCAGGCTGGCATATTCTCCTGTCTACTTGATATCTTTACATGATTATTATATCAGCATTTTAAGAATATAAAAAATATTAACTTAGAAATAGTCCTTCCCCTTTGCCAGCAGACCTGGCTGCACCCAAACTTCCCCAGTTCAGTGAATAGTGCTAGCACTCACCTTGTCCCCAAACCCCAACCTGCAGAGATCATCAGGAGAGATCTTCGACCTCTCCTCTCATCCTTCAAATCCAGCCCAGGTTCAAATCTTGTTGTCTCTCCAACAGAGCATCCATAGCCACTCACCTCTACTTTACTTGCCACTATCAGAGTTCAAGCCAAATGAACAATTCACCAAAAGCTTGTTTTTTTATAAATAAACAAATTAACATAAAATCAGTAGTCTGAAAGCCAATACATAAAAATCCAGTAATCAAAAATGCAAATTCACTGAAACATTTATATTAAGTATTTATATAGTTTCCATCATATTGCAGTGCATGGATGGTTTCAAGAGATTTTGAGAATTTTTAAGATTGTCTCTGAGTTGATTCACAGTAGTATTAATACTGCTAAATCTTACTTCACTTGTTTTGCAGTGAATTTGTATGTGTTTATTTCAATGTCTATTTTAAGTGCTTCACATTTCAGTCCTTAAGAAATTCTCAAATATTAACTTGATTGAGCTTATTAATGAATTTGTGAATAAATATATTGAAAAGTAGAAAATCACTCTTTCATTTGAAAGTCCCAATATTGAATATATGCCCAGGACTGGTCACTGAAAATACAGACACTTCTCATTCCCAAACCAGGATTTGGTAAAACAATCAGGAAAACACTAGATTTTGGCTGCCAGAGTGAAATGGCTCATAAAAAATGAAGAATAAAATAAATACAAAAATAACAAAACAGGGCTTCCCTAGTGGCGCAGTGTTTGAGAGTCTGCCTGCCAATGCAGGGGACGTGGGTTCGTGCCCCAGTCTGGGAAGATCCCACATGGCGCAGAGCGGCTGGGCCTGTGAGCCATGGCCACTGAGCCTGCGCGTCTGAAGCCTGTGCTCCACAACGGGAGATGCCACAGTAGTGAGAGGCCCGTGTACCACAAAAACAAAACAAACAAACAAAACAGCAACAACAAATTGCTTGGCTAAAACATCTCGGAAATCTTCAAAGTTCATTAAAACTATCCATTTCAACAAAATATCTTTAAACTTTATGAATAAGTAATGTTTTCCAGTAAATTGGTAAATTTGGCAAATTGATCATTCAGCATATTTATGAATTATTTTCAAAGATTGAGTGATTTTGTAACTGATGCATGTTTTCTCGTGGGCAAATTGAACTAAAATCGTGCATTCATTATACCTTCATTGGAATATCATGAATGGTCCTAACTAGCCTTTCCTCCTCCTCCTCTCCTCCCCCTCCTCCCTTCCCCCTCCTCCACCACCATCCTCCTCCTCCTCCTTCTTCTGGGTGTTCTACCATTTCTCTCTGTTTATGGCAATTACTTTAAAATGCTATGATGTGGTAATACATATATACAATGGAATATTACTCAGCCATAAAAAAAGAATGAAACTGGGCCATGGATGGACCTAGAGACTGTCATACAGAGTGAAGTAATTCATAAAGAGAAAAACAAATATTGTATATTAACACATATATGTGGAATCTGAAAAAAAAATGGTATATACAATCTTATTTACAAAGCAGAAATAGAGACACAGACGTAGAGAACAAACGTATGGATACCAAGGTGGGGGGGGATGAATTGGGAGATTGGGATTGACATATGCACACTATTGATACTATGTATAAAATAGATAACTAATGAGAACCTACTATATAGCACAGGGAACTTTTCTCAATACTCTCTGGTGACCTAAATGAGAAGGAAATCCAAAAAAAGGGATATATGTATATGTATAGATGATTCACTTTGATATACAGTATAAACACACAATATTGTAAAACAACTATACTCCAATAAAAAAAATTGTTATGATCACCATATCATTGCCCATTAATGGAGCCCAATTTACACAGTAAAATATAATCTCCTCCTCAGAAGCCTTCAGTCTCCTGGTGATTTGACTCCTGACTACAGCTTCAAATTCACCTTATGCTGCTCTTTCCCTGCTTACCACATCTTAGTCACCTGGGTCTTTATCCCACTCCAGAAAAAAATAAAATATTTTCTGTCCAGGGTCTTTGCATTGTTTTCTCTGCCTTAAAATTTATTTTCCTGATTCTTCATTTGGCCCCTTTTAATCTAAAGTATTACTCCCAGCAATCCCACTCCTGGGTATATACTCGACAAAAACAGAAAGACTAATTCAAAAAAATATATGGACCCCAATGCTCATAGCAGTATTATTTACAATTGCCAAGACATGGAAGCAACCTAAGTGTCCATTAACAGATGAATGGATATAGGAGATATGGTACATATATACAATGGAATACTACTCAACCATAAAATAAAGAATGAAATTTTGCCGTTTGCAGCAACATGGATGGACTTAGACAGCATTTTGTTAAGTGAAATAAGTCAGACAGAGAAAGACAAATATTGTATGATATCACTTGTCTGTGGAATCTAAAAAATACAAAAAAAACTAGTAAATATAACAGAAAAGAAGCAGACTCACAGATATAGAGAAGAAACCAGTGGTTACCAGTGGGGAGAGAGAAAGGGGGAGTGGTGATATAGGGGTAGGGGATTAAAAGATACAAACTATTATGTATAAAATAAGCTACAAGGATATATTGTACAACTCAGAGTACTTATTAATTCAATGTTATCAACCTGGAGAAGTTGCTCAAGGTGTGTACTATAGGATTATGTATTGGTTTTATTCTATTTAACTTTTTTTTTAAGTAAAAATATTTCTAAAGATATATAAAACTTTCAGTCAATGCTACAAAGCAGGATGGATTGTTAAAATATTCACTGATAGGATCAGAAGAAAAGTATATGAAATTAGGCTAGAATAATGAGCTTAAACAGGGCAGATAAACTTTATTAAGAATAGGTATAAAATTTTGTACTTATATATGCAATTTAAAACATAGATATTAGGTGAGAACCGGTGATGCTTCAGTGGAATTTAAGCATAACCAGAGGTCACTCTCTTGTGGTTGTGAAGTTGAAAGTGGAAGGTGAAAAAGAAATTATACTAATAGAAACAGAGAGATTAGTTCCATCCTAATGCTCACGAGTCCAACCATGTAAGGTATAGTGTATCTAACCATGGGTTTCACATTCTGAATATGAAATTGAGACAAAATTTATCTAGAAGGTAAAAATGCCTGGGAACAGTTCTTTAAGCAATAGTTACATGAAACTGTAAACTAAAAGACTAAGCAGGCACATAATATGAAAAGAAAGTTTGGAGGATTGATAACCTTTAGGTTTTATCCCAAAGGTAAATTGTCTGATTTTATTATAGCTAAAAATTACCTTTAAAATGTTAAGCAAAGAAATGAGTATTAGCAGTGATCCCATGAGGAACGGGGTCTTGTGATGACAAAAGCTGTCATTTATGAAGCATTTATGTGTCATGCACTATGGAAGACAGTTTACATGTGTTATTTCATATCACTCACACAGAATATTTTGGAAAAATGGATATTATTGTCCTTATCATATAATTAGGAAATTGTGAAACAAAATCATTTAATAAATTTCCCCACAGTTCTGAGTAAGAAAATAGACATATTGATATTTGAACCCAAATCTGTTGGACTCTCCAGTCCATATTCTTTCCAAAATAAAAGGTTGTCTTTCAGCTTATTTACATTTTATTTATATTTTATGTCATTATAATGACTGTGGGTTACTCTGATGAAGAGAAGTGTGTTTAAGCTAAAACAATTAAAATTCACAAAATAGTTGATTATGTTGAGAGTTTTGAAATAAAAGTAGAAAATGGCTTGCAAATGGACAAAGAAAATTTTTTGAAGAAAAAATACATTTTTACTCCTAAAATGGTTATATTCATTTGTCTTGATTTCATACATTTTCTGTAGTGATTAAGAGAGAGGTTCTTATATCTAGAGTAAAATAAATATGGTCTTGTGTTCTTGCAGAAGATAGTTTCAACTTCAGAATTCATGCCATCCTCAGAAACCATGAGATAAGCCTACTATTAAATTAACAGCACTCAGGTTTTTAAAATCTTTGTCAAAAATTTCCACTATTTGATTCTTACAAAATCCTTCTTCATTTCAGAGGTATCAAAAAATCAGAAAATTAAAGTGAGGCCACAGAGGATGCAAGTGGCAGAATGAGCCTATAGTCTGAAACTTCTGACTCCAAATTGTTTTTATACACCACATAGACTCAACACTGTAAAGGAAGGGAAGTGTGTATAAAATAACACAAAATGTGGTACACCATAAAAGCAACATTATTGACAGGAATTTTTCAACAGTAACAGTAATGATGCTGAGATTTTGAGTCTTAGGAGGTAGTCAGTCCTTGGTTGGTGCCCTTGTCCAGTTGAATATTCTCAAAACCCTACATGATCACAAATGGAAAATCTGTGTCATTTTCAAGGCCATCTTTATTTTACTCACATTTTTACTTTACTCATCTTTTAATTTTACTAGTAAATATATTCTAGGAAGAGAAATAAAACTTCAACCATGTTTCTACCTGAAAGAAATTCTGTACTGTCTTTTTATACAGATTGGTTTTGTTACAGCTAAAGTGAGCTAATTTACCACCAAGGCTGTGGTGAAAATGTGCCCTTTATAGAAACATGGTTTAAAACTTTAAGTGAGTAAATCGACTTTTATATAACAAATATCCTAATAAATGTGATTTTGTATAACTAACATCCTCTACAGGTTACAAATCAATAATTCTTGACAATTTTAAGACTAACGTTTTCAACATTCCAGGAAAACCCTTTGCCATGATTAACAAATGGACTTACATGGAAACTCAAATTTATGATTCCCAGATACAGAATGTATTTAAATTTAACTTAAAATTTAAGGTAAAAGTAAATATATCTAACCTCTTTTTAAACTGTTCTTCAACAAAATTAACTGTCTAGCTTGTGGGTTGCCCACTCAAATTACCTATGTCAAAAGTCTACTATTCTTTTAAGGATTTTATTAACCAATGATAAGTTATACTTCCTAGTCATGGCCAAATTAAAGAACATAAGGATTGTAATTCTGTCTCTCCACATCTGAAACTAGTCTCTTAAATTTAATTCTAAGATACTCCTGGGGAGTGGTTGAGCATAAATTGGAGATAGATGTATTTGAGCATAAGAAAAATGTCTTAGCAAATTATTTTTAAGGTTTCAATTTGAATGTATATATGCAAAGAATGTGAGTATATAACTTCATATGATGTCTAATTATCCTATTACTTCCCCTGTGTCTTCACTGTTTTTTCCCTTTATTCTTCACCGTTGCCAAGAGTACCATGTAAAAATTAACTTTGGGTAGAAAAAAATAATTTAAAGAATTAAATCATCTGATTTAAAAAGTAAAAATCAAAACTATCCTCTTTCCTTTGATTCTGTACTTCTCTTTAAAAGGATCTTACTGTAATGAATGTTTAGGGATTGTTATTCAGTAATGAGTCTGAAGTCCATCAACATGGGAGATTGCATCACAGCATAAGAACTTTATTGGAGATGAAAAAAAATGATTATTGAATGTTACTCTTTTGGCAAAATATCATTAAACAGCATGTCATTCAAGAAATAGAGAACAGAATAAAGCCAGCATGCTCCCAGAAAGGCTAAGTGGCAAAGTATGACACCAACAGAGCAAAATTCTCTTTGGCAGAGCTACTGGCCCCAGCATGGCTGTAATGTGTGATCTGTAATTTGACAGTAAGGCATAGATTTTCGCAGATGTGAAATGTTGGTCCTTCTACCAGGTCACAGTGAAAGCAGCATAAACCCTTAGATGAAACCAACAGCTGTGTCAACATTGAGACACATCTTAGGTAAATAGTATGTCTCATTAAAACAGATTCAGGGATCATGCCGTTTGCTCAAGTCAATGAGCAGTAGGTGTATCACAAGGCTAGGGTCTGCCACTAACAAGGTGAATCCCGGCTATTGTAAATAGAGCTGCAATGAACATTGTGGTACATGACTCTTTTTGAATTATGGTTTTCTCAGGGTATATGCCCAGTAGTGAAATTGCTGGGTCTATGGTGGTTCTATTTTTAGATTTTTAAGGAATCTCCATACTGTTCTCCATAGTGGCTGTATCAATTTACATTACCACCAACAGTGCAAGAGGGTTCCCTTTTCTCCACACCCTCTCCAGCATTTATTGTTTGTAGATTCTTTGATGATGGCCATTCTGACTGGTGTGAGATGATATTTCATTGCAGTTTTGATTTGCATTTCTCTAATGATTAATGATGTTGAGCATTCTTTCATGTGTTTGTTGGCAATGTGTATAAAGCAGAAAGTAACACACCATTGTAAAGCAATTATACTCCAATAAAGATGTTAAAAAACAACCACAACAACAAAAAACACAATGAGTCCCCACAAATCCTGAGCCAGTGAGATCTTTGGGACATTCAGTTCTGCTGCAGTCAAAGAAAGTGAGTGTAAAAATGGATTACTGCTTTATGCAAAACTGAGAACAACCAAAATCGTGGTAGAAAGATAAAAGTCTATGAGGACATGCCTAAGCATAATTTCAAGAAACAGGGCATAGCCAATCGCTGCTGGGAAACCATAGCAACAGGAAGACCAAGCTGGCATGTTAGTGATCTGATCTGGGCTGCTTCTTGTGAAAGAAGCAAGCTGAACTGGAAGCAGGATCAAGCCTGTAAACATAAAACGAGCACACTTTCTCTCTAACAAGGAAAATAGCTTTGTTAGTTACAATATTCTAATAGATGACAGTAAAAGTAGAACTGTCATTAAATAAGAATCATACTGGAGCCTCCTATACCTTTAGAATCCATGTATCAGGACTACCTTATAATGAAATAATTTTGGCAATTCAGTAATTTATTCCTCTTGGATGCCTTTTGAGAAAATTTTTTTTTCATCAAAAACAATAATAAAGCATACTAGAACAAGGCTCTAATATATATCATCTAAGTTGAATTGCAAAAATTTTATTTGGTGATCTACAGTTAGAAATTCAGGATGTACAAAAAGTGCTATAAACGACAGCTTTTTCAGATGGAACATGGAGATTCAAAAATGTAAGACTTCTGTCAAAAATGGAACATAACATTTTCTCCATATAAATCCTGAGAACACAAGGAACATATAGACATGCAGAACTGGAAACACTAGGATTCATTTTATATTTTTGCACAGGAAAATACTTTCTACTTTTTTTCTTTTCCTTAGATACCTACTATAAGGTATCTAATCTGTAGCATAAGGTAAAAAGAACCACTGACCACTAATAAGATGTAAGGTGTTCTCAATATTTCTTCCCATTATTACTGTCTTGAATATTTATAAAGCTGGACTACACATTTTCCTGCATGAATTAGCCATAACTCTCCAGTCATATTTCAGCCAAGAAAATACATCTTTAAGGAAAGACCTTTAAAGAAGGAAAAAAATGGGATTTTAAAGCCTAATTTTAAGTACACCTCCCTAGATAATATTTTATTTGAGACACTTTGCTCTGCTATAACATAGAAAATCCCTTTGAAGGTGAGCATTTGTATGAATTGCAGCTAGGTCCATACTTGTTTCCAACAGGATAAAAGAAATTTTGTAAAATTTTGTGAAAACCTGATCATATTAGTTTAAGAAAACCACTATTTAAAAAAGTACTATTAAAAAAACTTAACTGGTACTAAAAAGTAATTTTAAATGCAGATCTAAACTTGACAATATGAAGATATTTTACTTTCTTTGTGTCTGTTGACTCCTCTCAAATAAAATAAAAAGAACAAAATATAGACAAAGAAAACTTTCTTTAATGAAATCAAAAAGAGATCATAACCTCAAATCATAAATTATATTAAAAACACTGTAAAGTATGCTGAAATTATCACCAAAATATAGAGGGGCATGAAGAGCTTACCTGTACTTCCTTAGATATGAGGAGGCAAGAGGGGGTTAAGAAGTCCCTAGTCGTATACATCAGGTTTCTAAGAGGTGTGTCCAGTGGCTCTAACACAGAGACGGGTGGTCATAGAGGAAATATGGATTTTGCCTCAGTTTGGCACATTATAATTGCAGTGGAAATTAGAACTGAAGGAGAGACTATAGCAGCCATCAGATTTTAAAATTTGAGACAGTTATTTACTGAAGGAGATTGCCAAAATGAATTGCAACAATGGAGGAAAAAAACAGTTATCATAACATGAAGACTCCATGAATGAAGGGACTTTATTATGTGTCATATCAACCAGCTGAATATAAACAACCCAGAGTGGCCATGTCTTGAAGGATAATGGGCAGAAAAGACTTACTGCTCCAGACAACAATCCTGAACTAAAATAGTGGCTGTCACCAGATGTCTGCCCTCCACACTACTGTTCAGGAAGTGGCTGGCTTGAGTCACAGATGGGTAATAATAAGGAAGGAACCACCATGGCATATGCATATATACATATGTATATATCTATATCTATATATCTATATCTATCTATATGGATATGACTAAAAGTCAAGGGATAGAGAATGGGAAATCAATACAATTAAGGTGAAGAATATGATAAATCTAAAGAGAAAGAGAAAGAATTTAGTTAATATAGTTCTCCTTAGTTTTTATGTAATAACACACAGCACATTTTCCATAAAGAATGGATCCTACAACTGCAACAACAGCAACAACTAAATGTAACAACAACAACAAAATAGAAGAGAGCAGCTTGAAATAAAAGGCAAGGAATTGCAATTAAGGAGAGGCAGAGCTGAAGGTGGCTTAGACTAATATATTAATGGTGTGTAGAGTGAGAAGATGTACAGTTGACCATTGAACATGGGTTTGAACTGCACGGTTCCACTCATCTGTGGATTTTTTCAATAGTAAATATTACAGTGCTACACAATGGATGTGGAAACCATGTATACGGAGGGTTGGCTGTAAGTTATACATGGATTTTTGGCTGTGCAGAGTGTTGGCCACCCTTAACCCTGCACTATTCAAGGGTCAACTGTATTTAGACTAGAGATAGATATTGGAGGAGAAATGGGCAGAATTTTAATGGATCCAAAATATTTTACAGAAGAGTAAGGTCAATCCTGTCGACTGTTCATAGCATCCATTCCTCTGGTCCTCCTGATGTCATAATGCTGCTTTGATTCCTATATTTCTCTGTTCCCCAACTAGCCCATCTGATATCCTGGAAGCTGGCTCCATTTTCACTTTAAGACTGATACCAATTAGTCATAATCAATTATGTTAGTACTTTACTCCTTGCCAGATACAGGATTCCAGTTTTAAGCAAACCAGTACTTGACATTTTACTGATTAAAGGTATTGGTCATTTAATGTAATCACAAGAAAAAATTTGTTCCAATCATACTAAAGTAAAAGACATTTTCAGATAAGAAAATAAATTCATCTTCCACAGGGTGTGAATATCTTGTGTATGTTGATTAGACAGTTAAATAAATGAGCCTGTTTTAATATTAAGGTTAAATATGTTAGACCAAAAATCAATTTCTTATATGTATCTGGTATGTTGAATAAGATGAACACATAGGATTGATTTGTAAAAGGAACTTTGTTTTATTTCCAGTATCCTTTTACTCATATATTATGACCTTCCTAATTAATGTTAAGCAATAGAGAAACCGGTAGTTATTTAAGACCCAGCACAGTCTTTAATTTAAATTTAACTTTATCAGTTAGATAAATTCACTCCTTTCCTCCCTCACTCCTCTGCTGGCCCTTCCATGTGACTTGGAGTGTGCCTCCACTTTTTCTTCTCCTTCTAAGCCCACTAACTGTGGTTTCAAACCAGGTCCCATCAGGAAGAGGGAGCTGAATTACGTGGGAAGGAATGTTCTTACACAGGTTGATAAGTTTCTAAGATGGATTTGTGTTCTCTGAGTCTGATGTATATTTAAAGATAACTTTTTTCCTCGTGGATACTTTCAAAGTTTCTTTAGGGCCCTGTTTGTGATGTCTGACTGCACATAATGGAATTCAGGGCATGTATTTCCTACATCCTCCTTCATAATTTCACTCCACTCCTTCCTAAGTTGCCGTTCCTTCTCTGGAAACCTTCTTAGAGGGTGCAAATTGGTCTCGGGTTATCTTTCCTTCCTCACTTGCCTCTGATCCATGGAAAACTCTCAGGTATTTTGTCTGGACAATTTCCAGGAGCCAGGCAATTCCAGTGCAGCAGTATCTCCCCTCTCCTCCCTCACTCTGTAGTCAACCAAGTCTTCTTATGTTTGCAATCAGGACCTAGATGGAATCAGGCACCAGTACACTTGGTCCCACTAACTTCACCAAACACATATTAAACTCTTAAACGAATTAATGAAAGTGCCATTTCTCAGATTCAGGAAACCTGACAAATATCAATCAGGAAAAATAAAAAGAAAGACATAGCTAGATAGCTCATGGGGAAAATGTTGATTATCTCTTTCTTATGTCTGTACTTTTGTCTCAATATCCTATGTGCTGTAAAATTTCTTCAGATATAACTTCCAAATAACTAATTCTCTTTCAATGGTGTTTAATTAAAGTAGTAACATAAGAGTGAAGGATACATCTCTGAGGCCAACATGGCTGCATTAAATTCTAAATCTTCTGTTTACCAATCACACAATTTGGGGGCAAACCCTTGACTTTCTTGATTTTACCTTTTCTTATTGTTTCTGGCCTTAGAAATGTTTTCCTTCTTTTTATTCCAATTCAGCTTTTCATACATAGATATAGATAGATAAATAGATAGATGGATAGATAGATAGATGACAGAGTTGGAGATTGATATTTAACATTTCGGTAGTGGGAAGGCCTAAAGATATATACAAAAATAAATAATATGATTAGAATCACACAGAAGAAACATTTACCTGCAAAGCAGTGTGCTGCCTGCACTGGTGTCTGGACATCTTCTAAACGGTGACTTCAATTAGCAAATAGTCTATGCTAAGGAATATTTAAAAATTCAGACAAGAGGTATTAGGAACTTATTATGTTAGTAAGGATAGGACTGGAAATGGGATGAGTCATTTAAAAAACATTTTTGCATAAAAAATGTATATAAGGAAGGAGGGGCCAAATATTAAGATTTGGTACAAAAGAACCTAAGAAAGAAAATGTGCTTAGTTTGGGCACATTTTGTTTGAAGTCCCAAGATGATAATCAGGATAGTGTGTCCAGTATGGCATTATATGTGTAGATTTTTAGCTCAGAATGAGATAAAAGACACACAGAAATAATAGTTAACCCTGTGAAGGAGGAGAGTGTCAAGAGGGAAAAGTCATGGACAAAAATGATAGGCATATGCCAAGAAGTTAGTGATGCTTAAGCTTTTGAGCTCATCACTTGCATGGACCCCTTCCAAGGCCATGGACAGGTCCCTAAGAATATCTTCACATAGTCACATTTTTTGGAAAATTTGTAAAACTAAACTTTTTGTTCTTTTCTTTAAAGAGGGCTCCCCTCCCCAATTCTCAATGTGCCATACCTTACAAAACATATATCTGCTTATCTTAGTTTGCATTCTCTTGAGAGCAGAAGACAAAGACAAATGCAGGTCATTTATTTGGAAGATGAGCCCAGGAATCAGGAAAGAGGGAATAGGAAAATTTGGGCAGGGAAGAAGGAAAAGCATTATCAAGGTCATTGTTGTAAATAATAGGATTCAGTTCCACCAGGACTTGCAAGAAACAAAAATTGTCTCCTAGAATTCTGCACCTAAAAGCCAGAGGCTAGAGTATTTAGCTATTAGTTCTTATAACCCTCTAAACAATTGGTAGAGGATAGCTCCCAGAGGGTAACTCTTGTTGAATTTCTGTGTTGCTCCCTGAGTTAACAACCCAATTCTTGGAATGCCTGAGGCAGAATGCTGAAAGACAGGCACATGAAGGGGACAGCAACAGCCAGGATGGGTCTGAAGATGCTCTGAACTGTCTCTGAGAGGTGGGCTGAGGGCAGAGAACACATTCATGAGGGAAGTCCACGTCAATCCCCTGGATCAGAGCATAAATGCTAGAATGCCCTTCTGTTGGGTGCGAGAGAAGGAGAATAACAAGAAAATGGGAAGAGCTAAATCAAAACAATGTTAGAGAAGCAAAGCAAAGAAAGAATGTCAGAAGGAAGTCTGATCAAATATGACATTTTTGAGGGTACTGAGGAATTATATGTTTAAAAACTATTGACTGGGGTTAATGAGAGAAGATAACTGACATTACAGGGAAATTTCATTGAAAAGTGGGACAGAAAGGCACATTAAAAGACATAATTACTTTCTTTTCCAGCATTTCTAAGAGCTGATCCTTTTCCTGAAAATCCTCCCACTAAAGCACCTCTGTTTCTGTGAGCTTTGAGTGAGTTAATACATGTGTAAAGGGATTACAACTATGTCTAACCCATCGTGGGCAATATGGAACTGTTTTCTGTTATTATTTTTATCATTTAGAAGACTTTAAAGACATTGTGAACAATGTAATAAATCAAGAAGAGATCAATTTAAAGATGGTTAAGAAAATAGCAGGTTCTTCTTGAGTCAAAGAAAATTATTTTATGGTGATATTAAGAGTGCTTGGGAGCTTAGGATGGCAAACCCCACACACACCCCAACACACACATACACACACACACACACACACACACACACGATGATCAGGGAAATCCAGGTTCTAGGGACGGAAGCCAACATAACATAATGATAACATAATATACTTTACAGAGATTGGCTCAAGATGGTGGAGTAGAAGGACGTGCACTCACTCTCTCTTGCCAGAGCACCACAATCACAGCTAACTGCTGAACAATCAATGACAGGAAGACACTGGAACTCACCAAAAAAGATACCTCACATCCAAAGACAAAGGAGAAGCCACAGTGAGATGACAAGAGGGGCACAATCACAATAAAGTCAAATCCCATAAAAGCTGGGTAGGTGACTCACAAACTGGAGAACAATTATGACACAGAAGTCCACCCACTGGAAAGAAGGTTCTGAGCCCCACATCAGGCTTCCCAACCTGGGGGTCTGGCAATGGGAGGAGGAATTCCCAGAGAATCAGACTTTGAAGGCTAGCAGGATTGGAGTGCAGGACTTCAACAGAACTGGGGGAAACAGAGACTCCACTCTTGGAGGGCACACACAAAATATTGTGTACACAGGGGGAAGGATCAGTGACCCCATAGGAGACGGAACCAGACGTACCTTCTAGTGTTGGAGGGTCTCCTGCAGAGGTGGGGGTGGCTGTAACTCACCATGGGGACAAGGACACAGGCTGAAGAAGTGCTGCGAAGTACTCCTTGGAGTGAGCCCTCTTGGAGTCTACCATTAGCCCCACTAAAGAGCCTGTGGGATCCAGTGCTGGATCTCCTCAGGACAAAAAACCAACACAGAGGGAAGCCAGCACCACCCACCAGCAAACAAGCAGATTAAAGTTTTACTGAACTCTGCCTGCCAGAGCAACACCCAGTTCTACACACCACCAGTCCCTCCCATCAGGAAGCTTGCACAAATGTCTTAGATAGCCTCATCCACCAGAGGGCAGATGGCAGAAGTAAGAAGAACTACAATCCTGCAGCCTGTGGAACAAAAACCACATTCACAGAAAGACAGACAAAATGAAAAGGCACAGGACTATGACCCAGATGAAGGAACAATATAAAACCCCAGAAGAACAAATAAATGAAGTGGAGATAGGCAACCTTCAAGGAAAAGAATTCAGAATAATGATAGTGAAGATGATCCAGGACCTCAGAAAAAGAATGGAGGCAAAGACAGAGAAGATGTAAGAAATGTTTAACAAAGACCTAGAAGAATTAAAGAATAAACACCTAGAAGAATTAAAGAACAAACAATGATGAACAATACAATAACTGAAATAAAAACTACACTAGAAGGAATCAATAGCAAAATAATGAGGCAGAAGAATGGATAAGTGACCTGAAAGACAGAATGATGGAATTTACTGCCATAGAACAGAATAAAGAAAAAATAATGAAAAGAAGAGAAGACAGCCTAAGAGACTTCTGGGACAACATTAAATGTAACAACATTCAGATTATAGGGGTACCAGAAGGAGAAGAGAGAGGGAAAGGACACAAGAAAATAATTGAAGAGATTATAGAAAAAACTTTCAATAACATGGAAAAGGAAATAGCCATGCAGGTCCAGGAAGCACCGCGAGTCCCATACAGGATAAACCCAAGGAGAAACATCCTGAGACACATTGTAATCAAATAGGCAAAAATTAAAGACAAAGAAAAATTACTGAAAGCAACAAGGGAAAAATGAAAAATAACATACAAGGGAACTCCCATAAGGTTAACAGCTGATTTCTCAGCAGAAACTCTACAAGCCAGAAGGGAGTGGCATGATATACTTAAAGGGATGAAAGGGAAGAAACTACAACCAAGATTACTCTACCCAGCAAGGATCTAATTCAGATTCAATGGAGAAATCAAAAGCTTTACAGACAAGCAAAAGCTAAGAGAATTCAGCACCACCAAATCAGCTCTACAAGAAAGGCTAAAGGAACTTCTTTAAGTGGGAAACACAAGAGAAGAAAAGGACCTACCAAAACAAACCCAAAACAATTAAGAAATGGTAATAGGAACATACATATTGATAGTTACCTTAAACAGAAATGGATTAAATGCTCCAACCAAAAGACACAGGCTTGCTGAATAGATACAAAAGCAAGACCCATGTATATGCTGTCTACAAGAGACCAACTTCAGACCTAGGGACACATACAGACTGAAAGTGAGGGGATGGAAAAAGATATTCCATGAAAATGGAAATCAAAAGAAAGCTGGAGTAGCAATACTCATTATCAGATAAAATAGACTTTATATAATGTTACAAGAGACAAGGAATGATCAAGGGGATCATTCCAAGAATATATAACAATTGTAAATATATATGAACCCAACATAGGAGCACCTCAATACATAAGGCAACTGCTAACAGCTATAAAAGAGGGAAGGACAGTAACACAATAATAGTGGGGGACTTTAACACCTGACTTACACCAATGGACAGATCATCCAGACAGAAAATTAATAAGGAAACAAAAGCTTTAAATGACACAATAGACCAGATAGATTTCATTGCTATTCATAGGACATTCCATCCAAAAACAGCAGATTGCACATTCCTCTCAAGTACACATGGAACATTCTCCAGGATAGATCACATCTTGCATCACAAATCAAGCCTTGGTAAATTTAAGAAAATTGAAATCATATCAGGCATCTATTCTAACCAAAACGTTATTAGATTAGAAATAAATTACAGGGAATAAAACATAAAAAACACAAACACGCAAACACATGGAGGCTAAATAATATAGTACTAAATAACCAAGAGATTGCTGAAGAAAACAAGGAGGAAATCAAAAAATACCTAGAGACAAATAACAATGAAAACACGATAATCCAAAACCCATAGGATGCAGCAAAATCAGTACTAAGAGGGAAGTTTATAGCAATGCAATCTTACCTTAAGAAACAAGAAAAATCTCAATTGAACAATCTAAACTTGTACCTAAAGGAACTAGAGAAAGAAGAACAAACTAAACCCAAAGGTAGTAGAAGAAAAGAAATCATAAAGATCAGAGCAAAAATACATGAAACAGAAACAAAGAAAACAAGAGCAAAGGTCAATAAAACTAAAAGCCGGTTCTTTGAGAAGATAAACAAAATTGGTAAACTTTTAGGCAGACTCATCAAGAAAAAGTGGGAGAGGATTCAAATCAATAAAATTAGAAATGAAAAAGGAGAAGTTACAGTCAACACTGTTCAAATACAAAGCATCTTAAGAGACTACTACAAGCAACTCTATGTCAATAAAATGGACAACCGGGAAGAAATGAACAAATTCTTAGAAAGGTATAACTTTCCAAGACTGAACCAGGAAGAAATAGAAAATAAAAACAGACAAATCACACGTAATGAAATTGAAATTGTGATTAAAAATCTTCCAAAAAAAAAAAAAAGTCCAGGAACAGATGGCTTCACAGGTGAATTCCAGCAAAGATTTAGAGAAGAGATAACACCCAACCTTCTCAAACTCTTCCAAAACATACAGAGGAAAGAACATTCCCAAACTCCTTCTACAAGGCCACCATCACCCTGATACCAAACCCAGATAAAGATACTACAAAAAAAAAAAAAAACTACAGAGCAATATCACTGATGAATATAGATGCAAATATCCTCAACAAAATTCTAGCAAACAGAATCCAACAACACATTAAAAGGATCATCCACCATGATCAAGATGGATTTATTCCAGGGATGCAAGGATTCTTCAACATATGCAAATCAATCTATGTGATATACCATATTAACAAATTGAAGGATAAAATCCATATGATCATCTCAATAGGTGCAGAAAAAGCTTTTGACAAAATTCAACACCAATTTATGATAAAAACTCTCCATAAAGTGGGCAAAGAGGGAACATACCTCAACATAATAAAGACCATATATGACAGATGCACAGCAAACCTCATTCTCAATGGTGAAAAACTGAAAACATTTCCTCTAAGATCAGGAACAAGACAAGGATGTCCAGTCACACCAATATCATTCAACATAGTTTTGTAAGTCCTAACCACGGGAATCAGAGAAGAAATATAAATAAATTAATTAAAGTAATATGAATTGGAAAAGAAGATGTAAAAGTGTCACTGTTTGCAGATGAAATGATACTATACATAGATAATCCTAACATTGTCACCAGAAAACTGCTAGAGCTCATCAATGAATTTGCTAAAGTTGCAGGATACAGAATTAATGCACAGATCTCTGGCATTTCTATACACTAACAATGAAAATCAGAAAGAGAAATTAAGGAAACACTCCCATTTACCATTGCAACAAAAAGAATAAAATACCTAGGAATAAATCTACCTAAGGAGGTAAAAGACCTGTACTCAGAAAACATCATCTTTCTTTGATGAAATAAATCAAAGATGATACAAACAGTTGGAGAGATATACCGTGTTCTTGAATTGGAAGAATCAATATTGTGAAAATGACTGTACTACCCAAAGCAATCTACAGATTCAGTACAATCCACATCAAATTACCAATGGCATTTTTTACAGAACTAGAAGAAAAAATCTTAAAATGTGTATGGAGACACAAAAGACCCTGAATATCCAAAACAATCTTGAGGGAAAAAACGGAGCTGAAAGAATCAGACTCCCTGACTTCAGGCTATACTACAAAGTTACAATAATCATGACAATATGGTACTGGCACAAAAACAGAAATATAGATCAATGGAACAGTATAGAAAGCTCAGAGATAAACCCACACACCTATGGTCAACTAATCTATGACAAATGTGGCAAGGGTATACAATGGAGGAAAGAGAATCTCTTCAATAAGTAGTGCTGGGAAAACCGGACAGCTACATATAAAAGAATGAAATTAGAACACTCCCTAACACCATACACAAAAATAAACTCAAAATGGATTAAAGACCTAAATATAATACTGGACACTATAAAACTCTTAGAGGTAAACATAGGAAGAACACTCTTTGACAAAAACCACAGCAAGATATTTTTTGACCCACCTCTTAGGGTAATGGAAATAAAAACAAAAATAAACAAATGAAACCTAATGAAACTTAAGAGCTTTTGCACTGCAAAGGAAAATATAAACAAGATGAAAAGACAACCCTCAGAATGGGAGAAAATATTTGCAAATGAATCAACAAACAAAGGATTAATCTCCTAAATACATAAACAGCTCGTGCAGTTCAATATATATAAAAAAAAAGCCAATCAAAAAATGGGCAGAAGACCTAAATAGACAATTCTCCAAAGAAGACATACAGATGGCCAAGAGACACATGAAAAGCTGCTCAACATCACTAATTATTAGAGAAATGCAAATCAAAACTACAATGAGGTATCACCTCACACTGGTTAGAATGGGCATCATCAGAAAATCTACAAACAACAAATGCTGAAGAGGGTGTGGAGAAAAGGGAACCCTCTTGCACTGTTGGTGGGAATGTAAATTGATACAGCCACTATGGAGAACAGTATAGAGGTTCCTTAAAAAAACTAAAAATAGAATTATCATATGACTGAAAAATCCCAGTACTGGGCATATACTGAGAGAAATCAACAATTCAAAAAAACACATGCTCCTCAATGTTTATTGCAACACTATTTACAATAGCGAAGTCATGGAAGCAACTTAGATGCCCATCGACAGATGAATGGATAAAGAAGATGTGGTACATATATACAAAGAATATTACTCAGCCATAAAAAGGAACAAAACTGAGTCATTTGTAGAGATGTGGATGGACCTAAATAGTGTCATACAGAGTGAAATATGTCAGAAAGAGAAAAAAATATATTGTATATTAACGTATATATGTGGAATCTAGAAAAATGGTACAGATGAACCAGTTTGCAAGGCAGAAATAGAGAGACAGATGTAGAAAACAAACGTGTGGACACTAACTGGGGAAAGCTGGGAGGGGGGATGGATTTCATGATTGGGATTCACATATATGCACTAATATGTATAAAATAGATAACTAATAAGAACCTGCTGTACAAAAAATAAAATAAAATAAAATTCAAAAAAAAAATAGATAACTAATAACCTACTGTATAGCAAAAAAATTTATACTGTACAGCTTACAGACCTCACACTTCTCATAGTAATGCATACATACACAGACACATTCATATGTACGTATATGTGCATTATATGCATGTATATATATATATATATATATATATGTATATATATACGCAAAATTCACTATATACATGAGGATATTTCTTATCATAAATTAGTGGGAAAAATATTTCTTATCATAAATTGGAAAGATAATTAATAAGATAGATGGTTTAACTTATTATTCTACTAGCAATTTCACTAATGATTTTTTCTTCAATACTTGATTCTAATTAATAGAACACAGCAGTGATTTACAGATATAATTTCCTTATTAAAAACATTTTACTGAAATATTTTTCATATCCTCTTATAAAATAAAAAAAAAAATACAAAGTATCTCAATGTCCATGACTGATAGGCTCTAACTGACACTTACTTTTAAATTAGCTTGTTAATTTTTGGCTCATTGTGTTCCTATACATTGTTGATATCATTTTTATAATTTTAAATGTTCAATGAGACCTCTCTTAGGTTTCTCTTTCATCTGCTTTATATTTCAAATAACGAATTCTCATCTGCCACAACCAAGCCCTTTTTGGTCTTTTTTTTTTTTTTTTTTCGGTACGTGGGCCTCTCACTGCTGTGGCCTCTCCCATTGCGGAGTACAGGCTCTGGACGCACAGGCTCAGTGGCCATGGTTCACGGGCCCAGCTGCTCCACAGCACGTGGGATCCTCCCGGACCAGGGCACGAACCCAAGTCCCCTGCATCGGCAGGCAGACTCCCAACCACTGCACCACCAGGGAAGCCCCCATTTTGGTCTTTATAGCAGTTATCTCCATACACTCTCAGTGCTTGTGTAAGAAATATATGCTACCTTTTTTTCCCCATCAGTTAGCAAATATCAGAATATTGAAGATATCCCTCATTTTACTGCACAGAATTTCACTAGCACAGAACATTATCCTCAAAGATACATTCACTTCAATGTCTTCCAGTTTTCTCAAAAGATTATTTCAAAGTGTAATTGTTTTATACGAAAGAGTGAACACTCATATGTTACCATGGCATTGACTGTTGCAAATCAATATGTATATACTCTTACTGTGCAATGAGGAGTGGCACATTGTGCTCCCAAGTGGGCAGTGAGTACAGAACAAATCTTCACTGTAGAAGACTAACTTCATATGAATTAGTATATGAATCAACTAGTTACTATCTTCTACTAATGCAGAATATTTTATGGAAATATCTCTTCCACTATCTTTGAGCATAAATCATCAAAATGAAGAGCAGAAAGACATCTATTTTATTTTACTAGAAAAAGAAGAAAATACAACTTTCTTATCCTTTGGAGAAATTTTTAGCAAAATATTTTAAAGCTCTTTTTGTAAATTTATTGAATTTACTCTATTCACCTCAACAAATTAGTAGCAAAATAAGGAACTGAACTGTTAAGAAAATACCTTTCAACTTAGAGATCAATGGGATGATCACTGTTTTATGATCCTAAGAAAGAAGTTCAATATTTGCTTTTTAATAGGACTGTAATTTGAATTCAGTGGTTATTATTTGTAAATGTCCTCATCTAATTAAATGAAAACAAATGTATCTTAATTCATGTCCCCAACAGAAGTAATCCCTTTGTATCACAGTTAAGTTCAATGTTTCCAAAAGATTTAAATAACTGAGAAATGTGCTTAATTAAAAATAGCTAGTTATTCCAATTAACTTTCTGTTAAACATGAATGATGCTTCATTTCCAATGTTCTGTGCTATAAATAGTGACAATTACTTCATTTATTTGTTAGTCAGCCAATAAATACTAAATAACCACTACCTACATGCATAGAACTGCTCAACTTTGGCAGTTAAAAACTCTCCAGTTATCAAGGAACATAAAATCTAATAGGAAATAAAAAGTATATACATAAATAACTAAAATAAAATATAGCAATTTTTAAATTGATAATTATATTCCAAAATGAAAAATAGTACCTTAATTTTATGTTTTCTCTTCATCATCATCATCATCATCACTATAATACATTTTATTAGACCTTTAGTTTTTGAAAATTTAGTTGACCTATTCTTGACAGTATCATACTCTCAATGATGATGATGGTGGTGATGACATTAGCTAACAGTTATTTGACATTATTGCCAGTCACTGCTCTAAGTAGCTAATATGTATTAACTAGGTATAAGCCTCACAATATCTCTATGAGTTAGGCGTGATGATATTCACCATCTATACAGAGGAAACCTGAAGTCACAGAGGTTAAATCGTCTATGGGCAGCTGGGAAGCAAAATTAGGCTATATGATTCTAGAGATCAGATTGTCAACCATCACACAATATATTCTCTTAAATCATAGATAGAACAAATAGTTATATAGTTATAACTATATATATATATATATATATATATATATATATATATATATATATATATATATATATATATTCTATAGTAGGGGTTGACAAACTTTTCCTGTAAAGAGCGAGATAATGAATATTTTAAGTGTTGTGGATCACATAATCTCTGTTGCACATACTAAACTCTACTGTCGTAATGCAAAGTAGACATCAACACTATGTAAATGAATGAGTGTGGCTGTGATCCAATAAAACTTTACTTACAAAAACAGGGAATAGGTTGGATTTGGTCCATGAGCAGTAGTTTACTCACAAAACATCAAGTGACAAAATATTAGATATGGCACAGTTTTGATTAATTAAATATTTTTATTTATTTTGATTCAATTGTTATTGAAATGTTTTCCTAAATGTAGATGATTAAGAAGACTTTTAAAATAGTGATAAATTAATTGAGCTAGACATCCCAAAATAAAAAATGTTATTCTCTCACATCTTCAATCAGTTCCTTGCAATCACTCTTAGTAACCTCTAAATACTTGATGAACTGCTTGTACTCCATCTGCTGTGTGACCCTAGAGAAATTAATGTTTAAAGAATTTAGGAACTTTTCCAATATTTAAATTGGAGTTAAAAATATAATTGTCATACCTAAGCTCATATTTCCATGAAACCCAGATTTTTAGAACCTCTTTTATCAGATCAAAATTGTCCCTTAAATTGAATTCTTCCAAAATTGGCATTCTTTTCTTAAAACCAATTTTATGAAGCATAATTTAAATACAATGAAATGCATTATATGCAGTATACAACTTGATGAGTTTTGACAAGTTATATACCAATATAAATAGCATGGCAGTCAAGATATAGAACATTTCCATCACCATATATAGTTATTTCTTGCCATTTCCTAAATGATCACCACCTACCACCAGGCAGCTACTAATATGCTTTCTTTCACTATAGATCAGACTTTTTCTTTCCTGCAGTTTCATGTATATGTTTACACACAGTATGAAATCTTATGTGTCTTGCTTCTGTTTTTCTGCAAAATAATTTAGAATTTCATTAAGGCTGTTGCATATATCAATATTCATTCTTTTGGTTTTGAGAGATATCCCATTGGGTTAATATACCAGAAATTTTTTAGCCATTTATTTGTTGGTGAACACTTGGGTTGTTTCCAGTTTGGGACTTTTATGTATAAAACTGCTATGAATATTCATATACAAATCTTTGTGTGAACATATGTTTTCATTTTCCTAAAGTAAAACTCGGGATTATATGGAATGTCTGATTTTGACTTTATGTAAGGAATGTCCAAATGTTTTTAAGTGTCCAAATATAGCCCATCAGCTATATTTGAGATTTCCAAATATTCTACCTCCTCGCCAACACTTGATATTTAAATGAGTGTGTAGTGGTATCTCATGTGCTTTTAATTAATTTCCATTACCCTAATTGCTAATGAATCTTAACAACTTTTCATGTACCTGTTTGCCATTCACACATTTGAATGTCTTCTCAAACTTTTTGTCTATTTTATTAACAAGGGTTTTACTTTAATCTTATTGAGTTGTAAGAGGTCTTTATATATTCTGGATGTTCATTTATGCAGATTCAAGTTTCTGTTTCATATATTTCTTCTGTTTGCAGAACTTTGAACATTTCTTGCAATGCAGGTATGCCGGTAATAAATTCTCTCAGCTGTTAATTTTTTAAAAACTCTTTTACTTCTCCTTTTATTTGAAAAGAGATTGTCCCTGGATTACAATTCTATATTGAAAATTCTTTTTCTGTATTGAATTTTTTTTTCTTTTTTGTTCTTTAAAAGATGCCAATCAATTTTCTTCCTGCTTGTATATTTTCTGAAACAATGTTTGCTATATATTTAATCTTTTTGTTTCTCTGTATGTAATGTGTTCTTTTTCTCTGGATACCTTCAAGATTTCGTCTTTACCTTTAGTTTTCTGTTCTTTGAATATGAGTTTGTGTGTGTACTCATCCTGTTTGAAATTCTCTGAGGTTAGAGCTGTAGCTAGTGTCCTCCATTATTATTTTATCATTCTTGGTCACTATTACTTCAACTATTCTCCATTATCACTTCAAATTTTTTCTCTACTCTTTCTCTTTTCCTTCTGAGATCCTAATTATATGTATGTTAGACCATTTCATATTGTCCTACAGCTTTTCTATACTCTGTTCCCTCTCAATCCCCTCCTCACCCCCGCCTGTCTCTCTTACCTCTGTGTTTCAGTTTGAGCAATTCCTATTGACCTTCCTGCAAGTTCACTGTTTCTATCCAATCCAAGTCTGTGTTCCATATACTGATGAGTTAGTTGAGGACATTATTCATCTCTGTTACCATATATTTTTCCTAGCATTTCAAATGGACTCTTTCTTGTAGTTTCCATCTTTCTCCTGACATTACACAACTTCTATTGCACGTTCTATACCTTTTCTACCAGAGACTTTAACACAATAATTATGTTTATTTAACTTTTTTTTTTTGTCGAAGCTTCCAACATCTGGGTGACCTCTCAATCTGTTTTTCTTTCCAGTGGGTTGTTTATCTTTCCATTTTGTGCATCATGTATTTTTGTTGTTGTTGAATTTTAATCATTGGGTATGTGATAATAGTGATAGAAATAAGTTATTTTCTAATCTGGAAACAGCCATACCTCTTTCTAACTGTGAGGGTAGAATCAATCTAGTCATATGTTGAGGTGGTTCGAGGTTTTGTTGTTCCTATAGTTACTCTTAGTGCACTTCCAGCTTCAAATTCCTCCACTTTTACCTTATATTTAGAGTGAGGACTCGGTTGCTGGAAAATTTGCCCTGTATTCCTATTTCATCTTCACTGCTTCCTGAACTCTTTCCAGACATTTGCTACTTCCCAGAACTAACAGCTGATGGCAGCTTTCTTGGTGTTTGTTAACCTGTCATTGCAAAGTAGGGATCTGCTCTGATGTCCTGGTCCAGTCTCTGTCTTAAGCAGGTGCTGTGTCTGTGTGTCTTCATGGTGGGGTTTTTGAAATAATAGTCCATCTTTCAGCTATACAAAATTTCTGATTGTCTGGGCTCAGGATGATTTCTTGTTCCTTTCTCAAGGATAGAGAGGCTTTTCCTATTATCCTCTTCAGAAACAATGGGTCTTCACATGTGTCTTAGGGCAGTGTTTGCTGACCTTCTCCCAGAAGATGAAAGCTTTGTTCTGTAGAAAATTAGGATCCAAGTGGGGTTTCCCAAGGTGACAAATGCTCTATTCCTCTAAACCTTCAAAATCGGGGCAGTTTCTTGGGTCAACCGTCATACTGTCACTTTTTTCATGTAGAGAGGCACTGAATGAATGCAAACTTCCATATGTCTTCAGCGTACAGAATTTCGAAACTCTGACATGAGCCCACACAGAGCTTTTTGTATTCATTAAAAGTTTTAGCTGAATTATTTCCCCCCTGCATGGAAGCTTCACTTTCCTCCATGGTCTGCCTTATGATCTGGCTTATGCCAGCACTCATGCCCTTCTTCCACATGAAATTGTCTGACTTGGATAACAGACTGGTTAGTTTCCCTACAACCTGACCCCTCTGATGGTTTGATGGAAAGTTATTATTTTTGTAGATTATCTGTTTTCTATATGCTAAGCAAAACCCAGAAGTCTTGCATTTTATATACATTGTTTTTAATCTTTACTAAAGCACTGAATCTTTTTTACTATTATCATCTCCATATTATATATAAGGAAACTGAGTTGTAGAGAATTTAAATCACTGTGCAATACCATTTAGCTACTAAATAACAAAACCTAGTTCTTTGTCTTCAGGATCAGTTCTCTGTATAGAGTTAGCTATACCATTGGTTAGAAATGCTATAAAAATGAAAAGTAAATACAAATAAATACAAATATAAATATTTCACCATAGTCCAGTGTGTCTCCTGGGGGGTTTGGAACTCCATGGATTTCAAAAAATGAATATTTCAGCTTTCTTCCCATATTGTGCTAGTGATAACAAGAAATTATGCTAAACGAAAAAAGCCAGGCATATACCATATAACTGCATTTAAATGAAGTTCCAGAATAGAAAAACTAAACTCTTGTAATATAAATAAGAACATCAGTGGCCTCTTGAAAGGGGGAGGTGGGTGGAGAATATCAGAAAATGGAACAAGGAAAATTTATTATACAATAATATCTTTTATATTGAGTTTTAAAGTGGTTAAATGATATACATTTTAAAAACTCAGGGTACTATACATTTAAAATATGTGTATTTCATTATAGATAAATTGTACTTCAATATATTTCAGCTATATGCAGATAAAAGAAAAGGAGAGAATTTCAGGTTTAATGATCTTGAAATATGGTGTGGTCCATAGAAAGCTTTACTTCTAAGTAATACGTATAATTTTAAAACACTTTAATGTGCATTATTTTGTTTAATCTTTATACTGGGAGGTGTTTATTATTATTATGTCCATTTTGTACATGAGGTCTTCTGACTGCAAGTTTAGTTCTGTTGAAAGAGTTGACTACATTGTGAATTAGAAATATTACAACAAGTAAAATAAAATCATTAATACCTTACTGTAATCAACAGCACTATGTGAGAGGTTTGCAATTCCCATGTATCCCCCTATTAATACAGGTAACAATGAAGGTCCCACCTTCATCACAGAAACCTCCACACCCTCAATAGATATGGAAATGTTATTCTTGAGTAAATGTCTGCAATAAAAATGCATCAATATAATTTCCATTTTCAAGTTAAGTGACAACATTTTTGGCCAGTCAAACTGAGTTTTTCCAAAATGCCTACCACACAATATGCCTGTCCTGTTACCAGGTTAGTGAAAAATATTTATTTGATTTTTACTTTGTTCATTTACATACCATCTGTTACCAGAGTGTTTGGAGTAATTTGATAGGGCTATTTGCACATAATTTATAATGAGATGAACTAACCCTATAATTATCCAAATAAAACATAAAATCAATAAACTAGAGACCATTATTAAATAAATGTGACTATCACAAGGGTCGGGCAATGAGTCACAAAATATGGGTATGTTCAGTGGATGCTATAATTACAGTTTATAATATGGTTTTTAGTCCTGACCTTCCATTAAGACAAGGTATTATTGCTTATTTATGTTCCCTTTGATTCATTGTTCACACAAAGCCCTGGCTCTCAAAAATGATCTTAAGTTCCAATATGGTAATGGAGGTCCATTTGCAGTTTCAAAGGTACAGGACCATATCCACATAGCTGTTTACTGACTGCAACTCATGTTTCACAGCCCAACAGCCACCATTCTCACTGAATATTTACAAGATTGTACTTTCCCTATCTGCTCAAAGGTGGACCTATGTGCAGAGGTGCTGATGGTGACTCATGGGGATTCAACTTCAAAGGCTGAGTCCTAATGTGTCCCATGGATGGTCACATAATTTAGCTCAAACTGAGCTTTCTCATTTCTAGTGGCTGCACCCTCTAGTGCTGGCTCTCACTGTTGTTATGTCCCAGTTATTATTTGTTCAAAATGTACTTCCTTTTGCCATTTGCCCTCATCTTGCCTGTCAGGCTTGAGATTGGTTTGAAAGCAAAGCTAAATGGAAGTGAACATTTATTTGTTCAATGTCAGGATATTGACTACCTCCCAAGACATCATTATTTCAAGATCTCCCTAACATTTGGTGCTGATTATAGTATCCAGGGCCACTGGCGAATTATTTTCAGAAGAACCATGTGGCTTTATTGTCCAAGTAAGGTTTATACTATAATTGGAATGTACCCTTAAAATAATTTCAGGACTGAAAGAAAATGGTTAAGTAGTTGTCAATTACCTCTCTGACACTATTGCTTAAATTTTATTTACTTTAAAAATCTGTTTTCTATTCTGGTCTCATAATATAATAAGAGAGAGAGGAAATTAAGGGGTGGTTGTGACTCTTGAGATCACAAAGCTGGTCTTCATCCTCCTTGGTTAGACAACAGATAGCCAATGCCCACCGAAACCCCAAAGCTGCTATCTTTTGGTGTGATACTTGGGAACGGCACTCTAGACAGAATTATCTTCCTGTCTTGAGTTTCTTGGTTCCTATTAGCTTCCTCATTAATCAGTTCAGTGCTGTAAGTGTTGATGAGATAGTAAATCAAATAATAACACCCCTTTCTGATTTGCCATCTTAGACTGTTTGTTACTCCTAAGAGCCTGGTTTTTGGAGTTCCATATAAAACTTGAATTAATTATTGAATTAAAGAAAAATAAATCTGAAAGTCTCTGCAAGCAGAATGTATATTTCTCTTGATTCTTTTTTTCTGAGACATTGTAATCAGATAATACAGGCCGTAAGTAGCAATGACAAAGCAGAAATAGAGTTATCCTAAATGAGACCGTCACACGTGAAAACTGGCTTTAGATTGTGTTTCAGTCTCATGCTCTGGGCAATGAATAATGAAAGTGTATCCATCATCAACCTTTCTGCCTTTGTTTTTGATGGTCAGTAGTTCATACAGGTGCTTCCCTAATGAAACCAACACGTGATTTTTCAATGTTTTCAAAAACATTTGTTCAAAAGCCAGCATATACATGTTTTCCAAAGTCCGAGTCCTCTGTCTGTGTTTGGTTGAAACCTATCCTTCACCCCTTCATGCTGTGGACATAACTGTGACACATGAGAAAAGGTATTGATACTAATCCCGAAGTGGACCTAATTTCAAGTTCCCTGCCAAACAGTTACTAATTATGTGATCTGAAATAAGGTGAATAACATTTGTGTGTTTGAAATCCCTCTTTGTAGAATGGGAAAACCCCTTGCCTCACAGGTTATTTGGGGAATGGAATGGTGTGAGACACTGTGCTCTGTAATTAGTTATCTATCAGACAAAGATAAGGTTTGCTATAATAGAATTCAACTGATAAAGAAAATAATCTCATTGCAGTGGAGTGTTAGCTAACTATTCTTATAACAATGATGATGTGATTGATAATCATATAACATATATTATGATTATAGATTTCCCTTTGTAAGAAAAGAAACATAAGCCTTCTTTAATACTCAAATGTTTTGTTTGCTTATTGGGTTTTGCTTTTTTTTTTTTTTTGGTATGTATTGATAATCAGGATATTGAAAGTTCCCAGAATCCCAAGTGTTGTCATCATGGTAAGAAAACGTCATCTCCAGCTCACACCTCCACAGTAAACCATCAGTCCTGGGAATAGTGCTGACAGTAATTTAAGATGATGTCGCATCTCTGGTGACACTTTTTGGAAAATTATAGGATGTTGTGTTCCATTTGTTTCAAATTTGGTGTTAAAAGATGACAGAAATTCTAGTGTTACTACCAGAAAACCACTTTTCTGCTCTGTGACAATGAGAAAACCAGCCCTGTTCCTTAGAGGCATAGGTGTGGTGATGACAATCTGTCAATCTGAGAAGTTCAGAAAACACTAAAATACTGAAAAGGTATGTTTTCCTTCACTTTGATTTAAACTTCTGAATACTTTTCCTTTGCTTAGCTGCTGGTGTGATTTGTTTGAGTTACAGTAGATGGAATAAACTTTTAAATTTACTACACCTAAGTATTTCTAACTAGATAGTTGCAACTTAAAATATTCACATGGAGAGCAATCATTTTAAGAGCCATCACAGGAAGCAACTGTAAGATGCCTATATTTTATGTAATTATATAGCTCATTCTTTGTCTTTCTCAGAGAATTTTGTATGAGATAATAACTTCAGAAAATGATATTAATATATCTGATGCGAGAGCTATTACTAATACTAATTTGCACCTTTCATGCTACTTTGAATATTTTATTTATGCTGAAATGTCACCTATGCAACTGAAAATGGCCCCAAAGGAACACTAGCCATTCATCTCTTTAGGAAGAATGGCCTCATATCTTCCCTGACAATATGAAATACTCTAAGATACAGGTTTGCATACATTTTGTGTTTATAGATGATTGCAGAGGATAGAAAATCCCATAGATAACATATTCCTATTTTCAGGAATCTCCAACACAGAGGTACATTTATATGTGGTTGTAAGGTGGTACTGGTTGAGATCCATGTTTTCGGTGGGTGTGGGAGGGTGGCTAACTCAAATCATGCAGTGATTAATGTGCAGATACCAAAGTTCCTAAATGCTCCAGAGTCAGAAGAATACCTGGATCTTCATATAAAATTCTTGTGCTCCCTGGTATAGGAAAGAGATTAGACTCTTTTGTTGAACTATGAAGAAATACAGTAAGTACAGATATAGAAAAAAACTTATAGTTACCAAAGGGGAAAGGTTGTGGGAGGGATAAATTAGGAGTTTGGGATTAACATATACACACTACTATATATAAAATAGATAATCAACAACAACCCCTGTATTGTATAGCACAGGGAACTCTATGCAGTACTCTGTAATAACCTATATGGGAAAAGAATCTGAAAAATAATGTATATATGTATAAAAGAATCACTCTGCTGTACATCTGAAACTAACACAACCTTGTAAATCAACTATACTCCAGTATAAATACATTTTTAAAAGTTTTAAAAAAATAAGTAAACCGGGAATGAGGATATGTGTTCTTTATAAGAATATAGTTATATAGCAACCAGCATCCATGCCTTTCTTTCCAACTACTTCACTAGAAAATGCCTGAAACATGTTTTTCCTAAGCTCCAATAAGTGATGCCTTCTTATTAGGAAACTGCTGAGTCAGGAAGATAGCTCAGTTTCTTCTGCTATTTGTGCACAGAGAGAGGAGACAACTGAAATTAGAGCTTAAACCCCCTCCACTTATCGTAACAAAGGTAAATACCTTCCATGGGTCCAGTGGACCTTTTGCATGGTTGCAGCATCTTAGACATACTTGCCAATATCTCCAAGAGTGCCAGCTCCTGGGACAGGACCTCAGCTGCCCCAGGCTGTGGGGTACACGGCCTGTAGCAAGGCTTGGAGGGGGAGAGAAAAGAAGTGGTTGCATTTCAAGAGGCTCTCCCAGGCCAGCAGATGATGTGGGGGAAGATCCAGTCCTTTGATGAACCAGCAAATGAACTCACAGGAGACGGCATTAGGACCACAAAATATGAAACAGACAAAGAACTAGTAACTAGTAGGCAGAGAAATAATAACAACCAGCATTGTCACCACAACACCCTCAGCATCCTCCACGTATGAGGCCTGGGGCTACACACATTGTCCTGTCAACAGACATCAACACCCAAAGAAGTGCTTGTGCACCCCTCCTCCCGGCCCCAGGGAGGAATAGAACTGGGGACACTGGTGGAAGGGGAAGACCACGCCCTCTCCAGCACCATGGTGGAAGCGCTCAGCCTGACAGTCCTGGCAAGGGGGACAAGGAGTGTTTGGAGTCAAATGTGAAATTTAAGTATTTAAATGAGCAAGACACAAGTTTTAATTACTGAAATGAAACTATTTTCATAACTAAAATAACTAAAATTTTACGAGCTTAGGCTAAGATATGCCAAACAGAGCAAAGAGACAGCTATAGAGAGCTTAGTTGTGGCCTTTGCAGAAAAACTAAACATAAGTATTTTCATCAATGAATCTAGACTCCTAATTTAAACTGGTAATACATTTTTAATATTCCAGCTAGGAATTTTGAAAGTTTTTGCAAAAGCACAATTATCATCACGTCTTTGTGCATAAACCTAGAGCTTTCTTCTGCAAATTTCTTTTGTTTTTTTTACATTTATCTGTCTACAAGGCCCAGTTCATTAAAACTTCATATTCATATATTGTGAAATATAATAAAATTGTGTTTTAAGCCATGGGATTTAGGGATAGTTTGTGCAATGCAACAATATTTTGGGATAATATATTTTGTTTGCTTTCTTTTCCTAATAATACAAGCCCTTTCCTCTGTCAGGTGGTTAAGGTGACAGCTGATCATTCTGATTCTTCCTCAACTGAGCTGAGGCTGGAGTGAGCTCACCTGTGTTTGTGGTTCAGCTAGACTGTGCAGGGGCAGCAGTGTGACATGGTTTTTGTTCACCTTACATTTCAACTCTGGCCGAGCCCTGGAATCAAACACCCTGAGAATGTGTGGGATTAAAAAATGCTCTGTGTGTGTAGAGAAAGAATGGTTTGGCCACTTGATTTGCTTTTGCATCTGGGCTTATCCTAATTGTGTTCCATTCTGCCTACCCACACCTCATCTAGGGCTCAGCTGGTTTCTGTTTGTCCCTGCAAAGATGCTCCAGGGCAGGGCCACTCCTCAAGTAACCTGGAAGCACAAATGTCTGTCCTGGGTGTGGAAGTTGTAGCTCCTATTAGTCACATCAGGAAGGCTTGTTTTTCTCTGCAATTAAGTTCTTCAAGGTTTTCTTGAGTCTCCTGCCCTTGCTGGCCACATAAACTAGTATAGTTATTATTTGTTCATGTTTTTTTTTGTTGTTATCATGAGACAAATATCTTTCCCACTCTCTGCAGCCTAACTAGAAGAAGTCTAAACATTTATAATTAGGGCTATTGTTAGCTATTTCATGTTTTGATTCCTCTTGCTAAAATAAACTTTTGCATTATAACTTCTACTTGAATGATGATTTTGTTCCTTCTTTGATTCCATAAGTTAAGTCACTTAATTCGAGTTGATGTCTATTGTATTGGATAGAACTTCTAAAATGGAACAAAACAAAACACATACAAATAAAATACGATGCTAGTTGTGGTAGCACCAGCAGAGTTTCCCAACAAAATACAACACTGGCTATTAGGTTATAGCGGAAAATTTTCATCATATTAAGGAAAGATTCCCCCATTACTTTTAATTTTAGGAGACCTTTATCAGGAAAATTTGTTAAACTTATACCATCATTTGAGAGACTTACATGGTTTCCTTTTTGCATCTGTTGATGTGATAAATTATATTAATAGATTTCCCAAGATAATGTCATTCTTTGATTCCTGGAGTGAGCACATCTTAATCATAGTAGTTGATTATTTTCTTCTGTAGTCTTGAAATTGATTCTGATGATGTTATATGGAAATTTACATCCATGTGTTATTTCCAAATAGTTTTTTTATAGTAAGAATGGGAAATGCCATCATCTGTAGAGCCACATGTGTACATGGCAAATATTCTAATTGGTGAAAGCAAATGAGGGTAATGATTCAGTATTTATATAATACTTGTCAGCAGCTACTACTAAAAAAATTATAGTTGGAGTGAGATCTGAAACTTGCTGTCATTAATCTGTGCTGCTCGTCTTTTCTGTTCTCACTGTCAGTTTTAGCACTAATTTGCATAATATTCCCTCTTTTGACGCTTTACCACGAGTATCATGTAAGTTTTCTATTTCTAGAAAGTTTAAAAATGTCTGTCCCAGAGCCATTTAGGAGGTGATTTCTTAAGTTTTTCAGTGTCTTCTATGGCTGTTGATTTACACAGAATTTTACAAATTCCTACTTGGTTTATTCTTAGTAAGCTTTACATCATCAGAATATGGGTTAAGTTATACTTTTCTACTTTTGAGATAAAGATGATCAGTGAGCGGCACTAATTTTTAATGTCATAAAAATGATATAATGGTACTCTACATTCTCACATTTATATACTTACATTCCAATTCTGGCCAAATATTGTCTTTCAAATGTATTTCAAATAAACATCTTTTGTATTTAAAAAATATTTTTTCTTAATATTTTGTATATTCTTGAAAATGCTTTGTATTGTCAACACTTTGAGTGGAATTTTACATTAGTCCTTTAGCTCAAACTTGTATAATTATCCTAAATTCTCACTAATTTTTGTCCACTTACCAAGTCTGCCACTTACCTAGAAAGTATGTTAAAATCTCACACTATGTTGGTGAATTAGCTACTTCTCCCCATAATTCTTTCAGGTTTTTCTTTATGTGTTATATAATATGGTATGTTAATGAGTCCTACACATTTTGATTTGTTATAATTTTCTGCTGAATTGAAATTTTTGAAAAAACTTTTGGAGATTATTTCTTCTTTAGTAATGACTTTTCTTTAAAGTCTATCATATTTGAGATTATTATAGTTACACACTTTTTTATTGTTTACATTTGTCAGTTAAATTTTTGAATTTTGAATCTCATTAATATTCTGGGATATTAACATTTTATGTGTGTCTTTTTTAAACAACATATTGCTGGGATGAAAATCTTTGCTTTTAACTAGAACACTGAAACCTTTGTATATATAATCTCTCTAATTCTGTCACATACTTTCTATTTGGATCTCTCTTCTTCCTTTTCTCGATATCTTTGGGATCAGTTGAGTAAATTTTCACATTCTATTTCTCTTTTCCACATATCTGGAAATAATACACTTATTATTTTACAGATTTTATGCTAGATTAGCACACATCAATATCGAAGTTAATATCTCTTTTTTTCTCTAGAAAAGTACAATCACCCTAGAATATTTTAATTCTAAATACTCTGTCCCAAATTACATACTAACATTTTCCAGTATTTAAATCTATCTTGGTTTATTGTTACTTGAATCTCACCTATATAACATTATTTTCATTGTCTTAGTTAATGCTTATTTAATTTGGCAACACACTCATCAATCTTTCTGCTCAGTGCCTCTATGTGGGATTATTTTCTCTCTAACCAAAGTACTCATTTTAAAATTATTTCAGTGAGAAGCTGCTAGTTACATAGTCTCTCAGGTTGTGTGTGTGTGTGTGTGTGTGTGTAACAAAATCCTTATTTAAATTCATTTAAAATTAATTTTGGCGATTGGTTCCAGATAAAGGAGTAGAAGGACATGCTCTCAATCTCTCTTTCAAGAACACCAGAATCACAACTAACTGCTGAATAATCATCAACAGGAAGACACTGGAACTCACCAAAAAGATACCTACATGCAAAGACAAAGGAGAAGCCGCAATGAGACAGTAGGAGGGGCACTATCAGAATAAAATCAAATCCCATAACTCCTGGGTGAGTAACTAACAAACTGGAGAACACTTATACCACAGAAGTCCAGTAACTGGAGTGAAGGTGCTGAGCCATATGTCAGGCTTCCCAACCTGGAGGTCTGGCAATGGGAGGAGGAATTCCTAGAGAATCAGACTTTGAAGGCTACTGGTATTGGATTGTAGGACTTTGGCAGGACTGGGGAAAACAGAAACTGGGGAGGGCACACACAAAATAGTGTGTACATCAGGACCCAGGGGAAGGAGCAGTGACCCCATAGGAGACTGAACCTGCTAGTGTTGGAGGGTCTCCTGAAGAGGCGGGGGTCAGTTGTGGCTCAGCAAGGGACAAGGACACTGGCAGCAGAAGTTCTGGGAAGTATTTCTTGGCGTGAGCCCTCTCAGACTCCATCATTAGCACCTCCAAAGAGCCCAGGTAGGCCCCAGTGTTGGATTGCCTCAAGCCAAACAACAAGCAGGGAGGGAACCCAGCCCCACCCATCAGCAGTCAAGTGGATTAAAGTTTTAGTGAGCTCTGCCCACCAGAGCAACAGTCAGCTCTACCCACCACCAGCCCCTCCCATCAGGAAACTTTCACAAGCCTCTTAGATAGCCTCATCCACCAGAGGGCACACAGCAGAAGCAAGAAGAACTACAATCCTGCAGCCTGTGAAACAAAAACCACATTCACAGAAAGATAGACAAAATGAAAATGCAGAGGGATAGGTACCAGATGAAGGAACAAGATAAGACACCAGAAAAAAAACTAAATGGAGTGGAGATAGGCAACGTTCCAGAAAAAGAATTCTGAATAATGACAGTGAAGATGATCCAGGACCCCAGAAAAAGAATGGAGGCAAAGATTGAGAAGATGCAAGAAATGTTTAATAAAGATTTAGAAGAATTAAAGAACAACAAACAGAGATGAACAATACAATAACTGAAATGAAAACTACACTACAAGGAATCAATAGCAGAATAACTGAGGCAGAAGAACGGATAAGTGACCTGGAAGACAGAATGGTGGAATTCACTGCTGCAGAACAGAATAAAGAAAAAATAATGAAAAGAACTGAAGACAGCCTAAGAGACCTCTGGGACAACATTAAATGCAAAAACATTTGCATTATAGTGGTCCCAGAAAGGGAAGAGAGAGAAAGGGCCCGAGAAAATATTTGAAGAGACTAGAGTCAAAATGTTCCCTAACATGGAAAAGGAAACAGCCACCCAAGTCCAGGAAGTGCTGTGAGTCCCATACAGGATAAACCCAAGGAGAAACATGCCGAGATGCATTGTAATCAAATTGGCAAAAATTAAAGACAAGGAAAATCACTGAAAGCATCAAGGAAAAAATGAAAAATAACATACAAGGGAACTCCCATAAGGTTAACAGCTGATTTCTCAGCAGAAACTCTACAAGCCAGAAGGGAGTGGCATGATATACTTAAAGGGATGAAATGGAAGAACATACAGCCAAGATTACTCTACTCAGCAAGGCTCTCATTCAGATTCGATGGAGAAATCAAAAGCTTTAAGGACAAGCAAAAGCAAAGAGAATTCAGCACCACCAAAGCTGCTCTACAACAATTGCTAAAGGAACTTCTCTAAGTGTGAAACACAAGAGAAAAAAAGGACCTACAAAAACAAACCCAAAACAATTTCGAAAATGGTAATAGGAATATACGTATTGATAAGTACCTTAAACGTGAATGGATTAAATACTCTAACAAAAAGACACAGGCTTGTGGAATGGATACAAAAACAAGACACATATATATGCTGTCTACAAGACACCCACTTCAGACCTAGGACCACATACAGACTGAGTGAGGGGATGGAAAAACATATTCCATGCAAATGGAAATCAAAAGAAAGCTGGAGTAGCAATACTCATATCAGATAAAATAGATTTTAAAATAAAGAACGTTACAAGAACAAGGAAGGACACTACATAATGATCAAGGGATCAATCCAAGAAGAAGATAAAACAATTATAAATATACATGCACCCAACATAGGAGCACCTGAATACATAAGGCAACTGCTAACAGCTCTAAAATAGGAAATCGACAGGAACACAATAATAGTGGGGGACTTTAACACCTCACTTACACCAATGGACAGATCATCCAAACAGAAAATTAATAAGGAAACACAAGCTTTAAATGACACAATACAGATAGATTGAATTTATATTTATAGGACATTCCATCCAAAACCAGCAGATTACACTTTCTTCTCAAGTGTACATGGAACATTCTCCATGATACCTCACATCTTGGGTCACAAATCAAGCCTCATTAAATATAAGAAAATTGAAATCATATCAAGCATCATTTCTGATCAGAATGCTATGAGATTAGAAATCAATTACATGGAAAAAAATGTAAAAAACACAAACACATGGAGGCTAAACAATACGTTACTAAATAACCAAGAGATCACTGAAGAAATCAAATAGGAAATCAAAAAATACCTAGAGACAAATGACAATGAAAACGTAACAATCCAAAACCTATGGGATGCAGCAAAAGCAGTTCTAAGAGGGAAGCTATACAAGCTTACATCAAGAAACAAGAAAAACCACAAATAAACAATCTAACGTTACACCTGAAGGAACTAGAGAAAGAAGGACAAACAAAACCCAAAGGTAGCAGAAGGAAAGAAATCATGAAGATCAGAGCAGAAATAAATGAAATAGAAACAAAGAAAATAAGAGCAAAGATCAATAAAACTAAAATCTGGTTATTTGAGAAGATAAACAAAATTGATAAACCATTAGCCAGGCTCATCAAGAAAAAGAGGGAGAGGACTCAAGTCAATAAAATTAGAAATGAAAAGGAAGTTACAACAGACACTGCAGAAACACAAGGCATCTTAAGAGACTACTACAAGCAACTCTATGCCAATAAAATAGACAACCTGGAAGAAATGGACATATTCTTAGAAAGGTATAACTTTCCAAGGCTGAACCAGGAAGAAATAGAAACTATGAACACAACAATCACAAGTAATGAAATTGAAATTGTGATTAAAAAGCTTACAACAGGGGCTTCCCTGGTGGTGCAGTGGTTGAGAGTCCACCTGCCGAGGCAGGTGACACAGGTTCATGCCCTGGTCCGGGAAGATCCCACATGCCGTGGAGCAGCTGGGCCTGTGAGCTGTGGCTGCTGAGCCTGCATGTCCGGAGCCTGTGCTCTGCAACGGGAGAGACCACAACAGTGAGAGGCCAGTGTACAACAACAACAACAACAAAAAGCTTCCAACAAAGGTCCAGGAACTGATGGCTTCACAGGTGAATTCTATCAAGTTACAGAGGAAGGAAAACTCCCAAACTCATTCTATGAGGCCAACATCACCCTGATACCAAAACCAGACAAAGATACTACAAAAAAAGAAAATTACAGACCAATATCACTGATGAACATAGATGCAAAAATCCTCAGCAAAATACTAGCAAACAGAATCCAACAGCACATTAAAAGGATCATACACCATGATCAAGTGGGATTTATCCCAGGGATGCAAGGATTCTTCAACATATGCAAATCAATCAATGTGATACACCATATTAAAAAATTGAAGAATAAAAACCATATGATCATCTCAGTAGATGCAGAAAAAGCTTTTGACAAAATTCAACACCCATTTATGATAAAAACTCTCCAGAAACTGGCATAGAGGGAACCTAGTTCAACATAAAAAAAGGCCATATACGACAAGCCTACAGCAAACATCATTCTCAATGGTGAAAAACTGAAAGCATTTCCTCTAAGTACAGGAACAAGACAACGATGTACACTCTCACCACTATTATTCAACATAGTTTTGGAAGTCCTACCCACGGCAATTAGAGAAGAAAAAGAAATAAAAGGAACACAAACTGGAAAAGAAGAAGTAAAACTGTCACTGTCTGCAGATGACATGATACTATACATAGAGAATCCTAAAGGTGTCACCAGAAAACTACTAGAGCTAATCAATGAATTTGGTAAAGTAGCAGGATACAAAATTAATGCACAGAAATCTTTTGGATTCCTATACATAATGATGAAAAATCTGAAAGAGAAATTAAGGAAACACTCCCAATTACCACTGCAACAAAAAGAAAAGAATACCTAGGAATAAACCTACCTAGGGAGACAAAAGACCTGTATGCAGAAAACTATAACACACTGATGAAAGAAATTAAAGATGATACCAACAGACGGAGAGATAAACCACGTTCTTGGATTGGTAGAATCAATATTGTGAAAATGACTATACTACCAAAGCAATCTACAGATTCAATGCAATCTCTATCAAATTACCAATGGCAATTTTTACAGAACTAGAAGAAAAAATCTTAAAATTTGTATGGAGAGGCAAAGACCTGGTATACACAAAGTACTATTGATGGAAAAAATGGAGCTGGAGAAATCAGACTTCCTGACTTCAGACTATACTACAAAGCTACAATAATCATGACAATATGGTACTGGCACAAAAACAGAAATATAGATCAATGGAACAAGATAGAAAGTCTAGAGATAAACCCATGCACCTATGGTCAACTAATCTATGACAAAGGTGGCAAGGGTATACAATGGAAGAAAGACTATCTCTTCAGTAAGTGGTGCTGGGAAAACTGGACAGCTACATGTAAAAGAATGAAATTAGAAAACTCCCTAACACCATACACAAAAATAAACTCAAAATGGATTAAAGACCTAAATGTAAGACCAGGCACTATAAAACTCTTAGTGGAAAACATAGGAAGAACACTCTTTGACATAAATCACAGCAAGATCTTTTTTGATCCACCTCCTAGAATAATGGAAATAAAAGCAAAAATAAACAAATGGGACCTAATGAAATTTAAAAGCTTTTGCACAGCAAAGGAAACCATAAACAAGATGAAAAGACAACCCTCAGAATGGGAGAAAATATTTGCAAATTAATCGATGGGAAAAGGATTAATCTCCAAAATATATAAACAGCTCATGTAGCTCAATTTAAAAAAAAAAAAAACAACCCAATCCAAAAATGGCAGAAGACCTAAACAGACATTTCTCCACATAAGACATACAGATGGCCAAGAAGCACATGAAAAGCTGCTCAACATCACTAATTATTAGAGAAATTCAAATCAAAACTACAATGAGGTATCACCTCACACCAGTTAGAATGGGCATCATCAGAAAATCTACAAACAACAAATGCTGGAGTGGGTGTGGAGGAAAGGGAACCCTCTTGCATTGTTGGTGGGAATGTAAATTGATACAACCACTATGGAGGACATTATGGATGTTCCTTAAAGAACTAAAAATAGAATTACCATATGACCCAGCAATCCCACTACTGGGCATATACTCAGAAAAAAAACATAGTTCAAAAAGACACAAGCACCCCAGTGTTCATTGCAGCACTATTTACAATAGCCAGGTTATGGAAGCAACCTAAATGTCCATCAACAGACAAATGGGTAAAGAAGAAGTGGTACATATATACAATGGAATATTACTCAGCCATAAAATGGAAGGAAATTGGGTTATTTGTAGAGACGTGGATGCATGTAGAGACTATCATACAGAGTGAAGTAAGTGAAATAGAGAAAAACAAATATTTTATGTTAATGCATATATGTGGAACCTAGAAAATAGTACAAATGAACTGGTTTGCAGAGTAGAAATTGAGACACAGAAGGAGAGAAAAAAAGTATGGGCACCAAAGGGGGAAGGTGGCAGGGTGTGGTGTGGTGTTGAATTGGGAGATTGGGATTGATATGTATACACTGATGTGTATCAAATTGATGACTAATAAGAAAATAAATAAATAAATAAACATTAAAAAAATGAGATCAGACAGATGAAACATTACTGGCTTTGAAGCTGAAGAAAGGAACCAGAAGCCAAGGAATATGAGCAGCCTCTAGAAGCTGGAAAATACAAGGAAAAGGATTCTCCCTAGTGCCTCCAGAAAAGAACACAGCCTTGCCTAATATCTCGATTTAGGCCCAGTGAGACCCATTGAACTTCTGACCTTCAGAACTATGAGCTTACCTTCATTTCACTTTCAAATATTTGGGGAATTCTTATTTGAAAGGAAAATGACTATAGGTGTCCTGATTTTATTCCACAATGTCAGTGACAGACTAGGTATGTTGAAATTTTAGTGCTTTCAATAAAACTCGATAATTTAAAAAATTGTGCCATGGAAATACTTAAAGGTTTCATAAAGGGGCTATGCAATCACTATGTTTTCTTACTTCCCTAAAATTCTTGACTGGTAAAGAAATAACTGACGCTTAGTTTTATACATTGATAAAGTATGTTTATAGATTTTCATATTGTCAGTGACAGGGTTCTTTATTTTAAACAAAAAAGCATGACAAAATGCTTCTCGTGGACGGAGGGGAAGATGGCAGAAGAGTAAGACGCGGAGATCACCTTCCTCCCCACAGATACACCAGAAATACATCTACACGTGGAACAACTCCTACAGAACACCTACTGAACGCTGGCAGAAGACCTCAGACCTCCCAAAATGCAAGAAAGTCCCCACGTACCTGGGTAGGGTAAAAGAAAAAAGAAAAAACAGAGACAAAAGGATAGGGACGGGACCTGCACCAGTGGGAGGGAGCCGTGAAGGAGGAAAGGTTTACACACACTAGGAAGCCCCTTCGCGGGCGGAGACTGTGGGTGGCAGAGGGGGAAAGCTTCCAAGTCGCAGAGGAGAGCACGGCAACAGGGGTGCAGAGGGCAAAGCGGAGAGATTTCCGCAGAGAGGATTGGTGCCCTCAGGCACACAACAGCCCGAGAGGCTTGTCTGCTCACCCACTGGGGTGGGCAGGGCTGGGTGTTGAGGATCGGGCTTCTGTCAGAGCGCAGGGAGAGGACTGGAGTTGGCGGCATGAACACAGCCTGAAGGGGGTTAGTGCACCACGGCTAGCCAGGAGGGAGTCCAGGGAAACGTCTGGACCTGCCGAAGGAGGCAAGAGACCTTTTCTTCCCTCTTTGTTTCCTGGTGTGCAAGGAGAGGGGATTAAGAGTGCTGCTTAAAGGAGCTCCAGAGACAGGCACGAGCCGTGGCTAAAAGTGCAGACCCCAGAGACTGGCATGAGATGCTAAGGCTGCTGCTGCTGCCACCAAGAAGTCTGTGTGTGAGCACAGATCACTATCCACACAACACTTCCTGGGAGCCTGTGCAGCCTGCCACTGCCAGGGTCCCGTAATCCAGGGACAACTTCCCTGGGAGAACACACGGCGTGCCTCAGCCTGGTGCAACATCACACGGGCCTCTGCAGCCGCAGGCTAGCCCGCCTCCGTACCCCCTCTCCCCCCGGCCTGCTGAGCCAGAGTCCCCGAAGCATCTGCTCCTTTAACCCCGTCTTGTCTGAGCAAAGAACAAACACCCTTCGGTGACTTACAAGCAGAGGTGGGGTCAAATCCAAAGCTGAGCCCCAGGAGATGTGAGAACAAAGAAGAGAAAGAGAAATCTCTCCCAGCAGCCACAGAAGCAGTGGATTAAAGCTACACAATCAACTTGATGGACCCTGCATCTGTGGAATAAATGAATAGACAACAAATCATCCCAAATTGAGGAGGTGGACTTTGAGAGCAAGATTTATGATTTATTCCCCTTTTCCTCCTTTTGTGAGTATGCTTCTGTGTGAGATATTTTCTGTATAGCTTTGTTTCCACCATTTGTCAGAGGGTTCTATCCGTTCTTTTTTTTTTTTAATTTTTTTCTTAATACATCTTTTTTTATTTTAATAACTATTTTATTTTATTTTATCTTCTTTCTTTCTTTCCTTTCTTCCCTGCTTCCTTCCTTCCTTCCTCCCTTCCTCCCTCCCTCCCTCCTTTCTATCTATCAATCTTTCTTACTTTCTTATTTCTTCCTTTCTTTCTACATATTCTCCCTTTTATTCTAAGCTGTGTGGATGAAAGGCTCTTGGTGCTGCAGCCAGAAGTCAGTGCTGTACCTCTGAGGTGGGAGAGCCAAATTCAGGACACTGGTCCACGAGAGAACTCCCAGCTCCACATAATATCAAATAGCGAAAATCTCGCAGAGATCTCCATCTCAACACAAGCACCCAGCTTCACTCAACGACAAGCAAGCTACAGTGCTGGACACCCTATGCCAAACAACTAGCAAGACAGGAAAACAACACCACCCATTAGCAGAGAGGCTGCATAAAATCATAAAAAGTCCACAGACACCCCAAAATACACAACCAGACGTGGACTTGCCCACCAGAAAGACAAGATCCAGACTCATTCACCAGAACACAGGCATTAGTCCCATTCACCAGGAAGCCTACACAACCCACTGAACCAACTTTAGCCACAGGGGACAGACACCAAAAACAATGGGAACTATGAACCTGCAGCCTGCAAAGAGGAGACCCCAAACACAGTAAGATAAGCAAAATGAGAAGACAGAAAAACACACAGCAGATGAAGGAGCAAGATAAAAACCAACCAGACCTAACAAATGAAGAAGAAATAGGCAGTCTACCTGAAAAAGAATTCAGAATAATGATAGTAAAGATGATCCAAAATCTTGGAAAGAGAATAGAGAAAATGCAAGAAACATTTAACAAGGACTTAGAGGAACCAAAGATGAAACAAGCAATGATGAACAATACAATAAATGATATTAAAAACTCTACATGGGATCAATAGCAGAATAACTGAGGCAGAAGAAAGGATAAGTGACCTGGAAGATAAAATAGTGGAAATAACTGATGCAGAGCAGAATAAAGAAAAAAGAATGAAAAGAACAGAGGACAGTCTCAGAGACCACTGGGACAACATTAAACACAGCAACATTCGAATTATAGGGGTTCCAGAAAAAGAAGAGAAAAAGAAAGGGACTGAGAGAATATTTGAAGAGATTATAGTTGAAAACATCCCTAATATGGAAAATGAAGTAGTTAATCAAGTCCAGGAAGCACAGAGAGTTCCATACAAGATAAATCCAAGGAGAAATATGCCAAGACACATATTAATCAAACTGTCAAAAATTAAATACAAAGAAAATATGTTAAAAGCAGTAAGGGAAAAATGACAAATAACACACAAGGGAATCCCCATAAGGTTAAGAGTTGATGTTTCAGCGAAACTCTGCAAGCCAGTAGGGACTGGCAGGACATATTTAAAGTGATGAAGGAGAAAAACCTGCAACCAAGATTACTCTACCCAGCAAAGATCTCATTCAGATCTCATTCAGAAATTAAAACCTTTACAGAAAAGCAAAAGCTGAGAGAGTTCAGCACCACCAAACCAGCTTTACAACAAATGCTAAAGGAACTTTTCTAGGCAAGAAACACAACAGAAGGAAAAGATCTACAATAACAAACCCAAAACAAATAAGAAATTGGGAATAGGAGCATACATATTGATAATTACCTAAAATGTAAATGGACTAAATGCTCCCACCAAAAGACACAGGTTGGCTGAATGGATACATAAGCAAGACACATATATATGCTGTCTATAAGAGACCCACTTCAGACCTAGAGACACATACAGACTGAAAGTAAGGGAATGGAAAAAGGTATTCCATGCAAAAAGAAAACAAAAGAAAGCTAGAGTAGCAATTCTCATATCAGACAAAATAGACTTTAAAATAAAGACTATTAGAAGAGAGAAAAAGGACACTACATAAAGATCAAGGGATTGACTCAAGAAGAAGATATAACAGTTGTAAATATTTATGCACCCAACATAGGAGCACCTCAATACATAAGGCAAATACTAACAGCCATAAAACGGGAAATTGACAGTAACACAGTCATAGTAGGGGATTTTAACACCTCACTTTCACCAATAAAGAGATCATCCAAAATGAAAATGAATAGAGAAACAGAAGCTTTAAATGATATATTAAACAAGATGGACTTAATAGATATTTATAGGACATTCCATACAAAAACAACAGAATACATATTTTTCTCAAGTGCTCATGGAACATTCTCCAAGAGAGATCATATCTTGGGTCACAAATCAAGCCTTGGTAAATTTAAGAAAATTGAAATTGTATCAAGTATCTTTTCGGACCACAACACTATGAGACTAGATAGCAGTTACAGGAAAAGATCTGTAAAACATACAAACACAGGGAGGCTAAACAATACACTACTTAATAATGAAGTGATCACTGAAGAAATCAAAGAGGAAATCAAAAAATACCTAGAAACAAATGACAATGGAGACGTGATGACCCAAAACCTATGGGATGCAGCAAAAGCAGTTCTAAGAGGGAAGTTTATAGCAATACAATCCCACCTTAAGAAACAGGAAACATCTCGAATAAACAACCTAACCTTGCACCTAAAGCAATTAGAGAAAGAAGAAGAAGAAGAAGAAAAAACCCCAAATTTAGCAGAAGGAAAGAAATCATAAAAATCAGATCAGAAATAAATGAAAAAGAAATGAAGGAAATGATAGCAAAGATCAATAAAACTAAAAGCTGGTTCTCTGAGAAGATAAACAAAATTGATAAACCGTTAGCCACACTCATCAAGAAAAAAAAGGGAGAAGACTCAAATCAATAGAATTAGAAATGAAAAAGGAGAAGTAACAACTGACCCTGCAGAAGTACAAAAGATCGTGAGAGATTACTACAAGGAACTCTATGCAAATATAATGGACAACCTGGAAGAAATGGACAAATTCTTAGAAAAGCAAAACCTGCCAGGACTGAATCAGGAAGAAATAGAAAGTATGAACAGACCAATCTCAAGCACTGAAATTGAAACTGTGATTAAAAATCTTCCAATAAACAAAAGCCCAGGACCAGATGGCTTCACAGGCGAATTCTATCAAACATTAAGAGAGGAGCTAACCCCTATCTTTCTCAAACTCTTCCAAAATATAGCAGAGGGAGGAGCACTCCGAAACTCATTCTCTGAGGCCACCATCACCTTGATACCAAAACAAGAAAAGGATGTCACAATGAAAGAAAACTACAGGCCAATATCACTGATGAACATAGATGCAAAAATCCTCAACAAAATACTAGCAAACAGAATCCAACAGCACATTAAAAGGATCATATACCATGATCAAGTGGGGTTTATTCCAGGAATGCAAAGATTCTTCAATATATGCAAATCAATCAAAGTGATGCACCATATTAACAATTTTAAGGAGAAAAACCATATCGTCATCTCAATAGATGCAGAGAAAGCTTTTGACAATATTCAACACCCATTTATGATAAAAACCCTGAAGAAAGTAGGCATAGTGGGAACTATCCTCAACATAGTAGAGCCATATATAACAAACCCACAGCTAACATTGTCCTCAATGGTGAAAAATTAAAATCATTTAGACTAAGATCGGGAACAAGACAAGGTTGCCCACTCTCATGACTCTAATTCAACTTAGTTTTGGAAGTTTTAGCTACAGCAATCAGAGAAGAAAAGGAAATAAAAGGAATCCAAATTGGAAAAGAAGAAGTAAAGCTGTCACTGTTTGCAGATGACATGGTACTATAGATAGAGAATCCTAAAGATGCTACCAGAAAACTACAAGAGTTAATCAATGAATTTGGTAAAGTAGCAGGATACAAAATTAATGCATAGAAATCTCTGGCGTTCCTACACACTAATGATGAAAAATCTGAAAGTGAAATAAAGAAAACACTCCCATTTACCATTGCAACAAAAAGAATAAAATATCTAGGAATAAACCTACCTAAGGAGACAAAAGACCTGTATGCAGAAAACAATAAGACACGGATGAAATAAATTAAATATGATACAAATAGATGGACAGATATACCATGCTCTTGGATTGGAAGAATCAACATTGCAAAAATGACTCTACTACCCAAAATAATCTACAGATTCAATGCAATGAACTATCAAACTACCAGTGGCATTTTTCACAGAACTAGAACAAAACATTTCACAATTTGTATAGAAACACAAAAGACCCCGAATAGCCAAAGCAATCTTGAGAATGAAAAATGGAGCTGGAGGAATCAGTCTCCATGATTTCAGACTATACTACAAAGCTACAATAATCAAGACAGTATGGTACTGGCACATAAACAGAAAGATAGAAAAACTGGACAGGATAGAAATCCCAGAGATAAACCCACTCACATATGGTCACCTTATCTTTGATAAAGGAGGTAGGAATGTACAGTGGAGAAAGGACAACCTCTTCAATAAGTGCTGCTGGGAAAACTAGACAGGTATATGTAAGAGTATTAGGTTAGATCACTCCCTAACACCATACACAAAAATAAGCTAAAAATGGATTAAAGACCTAAATGTAAGTCCAGAAACTATCAAACTCTTAGAGGAAAACATAGGCAGAACACTCTATGACATAAATTACAGCAAGATCCTTTTTCACCCACCTCCTACAGAAATGGAAATCAAAACAAAAATAAACAAATGGGACCTAATGGAACTTCAAAGCTTTTGTGCAGCAAAGGAAACCATAAACAAGACCAAAAGACAACCCTCAGATTGGGAGAAAATATTGGCAAATGAAGCAGCTGACAAAGGATTAATGTCCAAAATTTATAAGCAGCTCATGCAGCTCAATAACAAAAAAATAAACAACCGAATCCAAAAATGGGCAGAAGACCTAAATAGACAGTTCGCCAAAGAAGATATGCAGATTGCCAACAAACACATGAAAGAGTGCTCAACGTCATTAATCATTAGAGAAATGCAAATCAAAACTACAATGAGATATCATCTCACACTGGTCAGAATGGCCATCATCAAAAAATCTAGAAACAATAAATGCTGGAGAGGGTGTGGAGGAAAGGCAACACTCTTGCACTGCTGGTGGGAATGTGAATTGGTACAGCCATTATGAAGAACATTATGGAGGTTCTTTAAAAACTACAAATAGAACTACGATATGACCCAGCAATCCCACTACTGGGCATATACCCTGAGAAAACCATAATTCAAAAAGAGTCATGTACCAAAATATTCATTGCATCTCTATTCACAATAGCCTGGAGATGGAAACAACCTGAGTGTCCATCATCGGATGAATGGATAAAGAAGATGTGGCACATATATACAATGGAATATTACTCACCCATAAAAAGAAACAAAATTGAGCTATTTGTAATGAGATGGATGGACCTAGAGACTGTCATACAGAGTGAAGTAAGTCAGAAAGAGAAAGACAAATCCCATATGTTAACACATATATATGGAATTTAAGAAAAAAAATGTCATGAGGAACCTAGGGGTAACACAGGAATAAAGACACAGACCTACTAGAGAATGGACTTGAGGATATGGGGAGGAGGGAGGGTAAGCTGTGACAAAGTGAGAGAGTGGCATGGACATATATACCATACCAAACGTAAAATACATAGCTATTGGGAAGCAGCCGCATAGCACAGAGAGATCAGCTCCGTGTTTTGTGACCACCTAGAAGGGTGGGATAGGGAGGGTGGGAGGGAGGGAGACACAAGAGGGAAGAGTTTTGGGAACATATGTGTATGTATAACTGATTCACTTTGTTATAAAGCAGAAACTAACACACCATTATAAAGCAATTTTACTCCAATAAAGATGTAAAAAAAAAAAATGCTTCTCGTTTTTAACCACTGGCTTGTATCAGCCCTAGGCTAATATAGGTTTTAATTTTTTTAAACCACCTTGATGTGTAATAGGTAAAAGTGATTTCTGATGATTCATTGCAGTATTTACTGTCTCCTGATTATCCAAACACTTCATTGGGGTTATTTCTTTTTAGTTCTCTAGCATGTCTTCTCAGTGTTCTTTGCCCAGACTTCTATATTTTCTTCCTCAGAATTTGTCTTCTCACTTTACATTATCCTATGAAACCTCTATTTTTGCCACAATTACATTTAGTATCTATACACTGATGACCCTCAAAAATGCACCTGACTCAGCACTTTCTCCTGAGACCTAGCCTTTACATCTCTCTTTTCACACCTGAACGTATGTGAGGGTTGTTTCAGTCTAACTGAACGTACCCACAATAGCATGACCTTTGCACTTAATGGTAAATATCTTTACTCCACCTGTGGTTTCCCACCTTACAAAGAACATCAGTGTCCTTGTGATTCAACTTAGAAACCTGAGAGACACCTTGACTTTCTATTCTCCCTCCTTGCCATCCCCTTCTTCTCCATTTTCAGAATCACTATATCCTGAGTACCTCCTAATCCATCTATGATTCTTAGACCTCGCTGTAATTGTTCTTGTCTTAAGGACACAATCCCTTATCAAATTTTGTAACAGTTCTCTATTCATTATTTGTATTCACACTTGACACATCACCCCCATAGTCTTCTTTCAATAGCCTGAGTGATGGTTATTACATGAACAATCTCTTATTCATTCTCCTGTTTAAAATCTCTACATTAATTTATTTTTAAATTATTGTGAAATACAGCTAGCATACTAAAGTGTATAAAACCTGAAATAGAGGTAAAGGGCAAAAATAGAACAAACAGCTGTATACCTACAACAAAGTTACGGCATAGAACATTAAATGCAGCTTCCAGCATCCACTTCCTGACCACTTCCTTTTTTCCCTCGTCCTCAAATCAACCACCATCTTGAAACCTATATCCATTCCTCCCACATTTTCTATCTCCTTCGTTATCCAATTATGCATCCATGATTAAAACTCTATCAAGTATTGTGTATTTTAGACACCATATAACTAGGAATCATGTGTTTATCTTCTAAGACAGACTTTCTTCACTCCAAATTATGCTTCTGAGAATCAATGCTATTAATGCATGTGCTTTTATTTTTTTCTGTTTTATTGAATATTACACTCTGATTTATCCATTCTAGATTGATGTACATTCTGATTGTTTTCAGTATTTTGCTATCATGACCATTGTTACTCTTGATTCTTGTAAATGTCCTGATACACATGTGTGAGAGATTTTCTAAGTTACGTGCTCCATAGTGTAAGTCCTGCATTGTAGAGAATAGCTGTGCTTCCCAAACAATGTTGCACCTTAGAATCACCTGGGGAGCTTCCAAAGCTCCCAACGCCCACGTCTCATCAATTAAATCAGACTGGCTAGAGGTGGAGCCAGGAACCAGAAGCTTATAAAGATCTCTGGATGATTCCTTTGTGCACCACTTTGGGAGCCACAAGGTTAAGGGTGAATTTTACGAGGTGATGCCAAAAATGCTTTTCAAATTGGTCATATTCCATTCTTCAACTCCAGCGGCAGTGGGTGAGTGTTTCTGGTATTCTATATCTTCAACAAAGTTTTATATTATCTGATTTAAAAAATTTTGTCAAGCAGTAGATGAGAAATAGCATTTACATGGGGTTTTACTTTGTATCTCCCTTGGTTTCTTATGAGGTTGAACGTTTAACTTTTATGTGGGCCACTTCTGTTTTTTCGTCTGTAAAAATTATTTTCAGGTTTCTGCTTGAAATTGTAAGTTTTTTTCTTTCTATCTTTGATTTGGCAGAAAATATTTGTATTTTATTGAAAATCTTTTGATATTTATCCATTTTTATCTGGCTATCAGAGTTCTGTCCTATTCCTAGCTTGTTAAATGTCCTCCCTTTCCAAATTTTGAACTTTATCAATTTTGTGGAGACAGGAGTATTTGTTGTGTTGATTACAATGTTTTTCCCACGCAAATCTCAATGGAGTCTAACATTTTTAAATTGAACTATCCATATGTTCTTTGAATAAGTCTTCTGTGTCTGTCATATTATTATTTCAATGTACAGCTAAGTTCAATTTGCTAATATTTGTTAAACTTGCATCCATTATTTTGAAAAAAAATAAAAATAATTTTGGTGTTTTGCTAATTACAGGTGGACAGTTGTTTTCCTGATGTAACACCAAATACTTTGTTATGGTCTAAAAATTGTCACCCAGTGAATGATGTCTTCCAGTATTTATACTCCTGTGTAGACAACTCCCTTTGAATTAGGACTGGCAATATGACTAAATTTTTACCAAAAAAGTGCAGAGCATTTGATACTGTGTCATAAGAAGCCTAGCCATTTCTGCTGAGGTCTTAGAACACTTGCTCAGGGGGGATGTCAGTCCACTGTAGGAGGTCTGACCACCTTGGCCACCATGCTGTATGTGAGCCCAGGGTGGTCTCATGGAGAGAGGGAGACTCCTAGCTGAGTTCACTCAACCCACAAAATTGTGAGAGGTAATAAAATGTTTCAAGCCACAAAATTTTGAGCTGGCTTATTATGCAGCAGTAGATAACTAGCATAAAATTAGTTCACCTCCTTTTGGTATTTATTTTGTTTTTGAAATTTTTTTTTTACTAACCTAATTGATATTATTTTATAGATAAAACAGAATAAATGGTGCATGCAAGAATTAGCCAACTACAAAGTTTTAGGGTACAGACTGCGTAAGACCATCCTCAAGTGCATGTTCGGGAGTTCTTAAAAGCACTCTCCATTTTGAAAATTTGCTAGAAGTACTCACAGCACTCTGATGTTATGCTTGTGGTTACAACGTATTTCAGGAAAAGAATACAGATTAAAGGCATCCAAGGGAAGAAAGGTAAACTCCAGGAGCGTTCCAAACATGGAGCTTCTAAATGTCCTTTCCCCATGGAGTATAGACAATGGTAATGATCTTGGAAACAACATATGACAACACACATGGAGTACTTCCAGCCAGGGAAGTTCACCTAAGTTGTAATGGCCAGAGTTTTTATTGGGGTTCTATTACATAAGCCTGGTTGACTGTCCAAGTGACTTACTTCAGTCTTACTTAATCAGTCTCCAGCTCCTTAGGAGGTTAGCAGATCCCTCAAGACCCATAGCCCCCAACTTGTATCACATTTAGGGTTTAGGCTTTGAGCCACACCAACAATCATATTGGTAATATCTGGTTGACTCAAGGCCTCCAGGCAAAGATACTCTTATCAGACATGACATTTCAAGGACTTAGAGATTATCTCCCAAAAGCCAAGGACAAAAGCCAAAGACATCTTTGGGGAAAGGTTAAATTCTTTTCTATACAAAGAGTGTTCTAGCTTTAGCGTTTTAGCAGAATTTTCCAATACATTCTATTAAACTGCTGCCTCAAAAATAAACACACTGCACTATATCTGTATAACCCCAACCCTAACCATCAATTCACTTTTTTTCCTTCTCCTCCTGCCTAATTGTAGGATACAGTAATTTCCAAATATTCTGAAGATCATGGAACAACTTCTCATATACTGCCCTTAGGCATCAGAAAGAGTATGATGGTGCTTGATGCTCATAGTTTTAAGAGAGTAGGTTATTCTGAAGGGAATAAAAGATCTAGTAAGTATCTATTTGTTATAATCCATTCTAAGATGACATACGTAGAATTGCCAGATTTAACAAATAAAAATATGATTCCAATTTAAATTTGAATTTCAGAAAAATGATCAATTTTTACAAGTATTTCCAAATATTACATACATACTTATCCTAAAAAATTATCCCTTGCTCATCTGAAAATCAAATTTAAATTGATGTCTTGTATTTTATCTGGAAACCCTGCTTTCAGCAATTCTTTCAACTCAGTGATCATGAACTAAGAAAATACATAATCAGTGATTTTAGCTTAAAAAAAACTGAGGTATATAAAAATGTTAAACTAAATATATATATAAAGTGTTATTTATTACACTAAACATGAAAAAAAATTAAACTCACTACAGAGTTGGTTATCCCCTCAAAGTTTTAACTTAACTATTCAATATGGCTAATTTCAACACTAATTCATGGTATCTACTATGATTTCTTAATGCCTAAATAAATAAGAAAATGTCAACATGTGATGAGTTCAAAAATTGCCTGTACTTTGAGTATCTCACAGCTGATCTTATTTCCTGTACTCTCCTAAAGTACCCAAACAAATGAAGCTTTAGAAATTTATCTGATGATTTAGAGCTTTGATATCAAACAATAGTCATGGCTAAGTCTGTGAGCTAAGCTCTAGCCACATTAAGGGTTTGATTTAAAATGATGCATAATTAATCATAGTTTATTTAATAACATTATGCTATGTTTTGACAACCAAACAGTGAAACTTCACTGTGCTTAACTTCTATTTTATTGAAATCAACAGACAGAAACCAAAAATAATTGTTACATGCCCTCTGATAGTACCAATTAGTTAACATCAAAAAGAAAAAGCTGTAAACAAGAACAGTGTTCCAGCCTGAGTCATGAATTATAAATTTACAAATTGATTTTCTTATGCTTCTCCATTGATTTGAACCTTAAAAACATGTCATTGATTAAACAGGTCCTATATTGTATATGATGATGGGAAAGAAACCTGAAAAGACAGAAACAACAAAAAATATAGCAATCCATTTATCTTAACAAGAACTATTGGTAAAGGAATCTACTTATTCACCATTTTTCTAACCAATCCAATTATTGGAACTCATCCATTATACTAAACCATAATATATGCCAAGTTCCAAGAGATTTTGTGAAGGCAGGGAAAATCTTAAGAGGTAAGAGTGAACTGTAAATTAGTCTATTTTTGTCTCTGCAAAAATTATAGACACAAGCAGTACTTAAAATTCTCTTCCTAAATACTTCCTGTGAAAAATGTGGCTTTCCATTATTTTCTCCCTTTATACTCATGTTATTTACTCACTCATTCACTTATTCATCATTTTAAACATGGGTTGGATTCTTAGTACAATACCACACAGAATGCTATGTGCTGACTATTGTGAGATGAACAAGTAACAATACCTTCTTTCAATGAACTCATGAACTAGTAAAGAAAAATAGATGAGACAATCTATTATTGTAACAAAATGTGCTAAAAGCAAGAAATGCATAGTGAGAATAGAGAAGGATAATTTTTCTCAGCCTGTCTGTATGTTGGTGAAAGGAATTACATTAGAAAACATTTCCACCAGAAATCCAAAGCTAAATAATTATCCTATATTCCTACTGAAAACTAGTTTCCTAAATATCTATGGTGGAAGAGAATATTGGTGTGTAGAACCCAAACATGAGATGGGATAAAGGTGAGGGAAGTGAAAAAATATAGATGGCTGTTAGAAATTCCACCCCAGATCTCAAAACATATTATGTGGGGCATAAAACCTTTAAAAGTACGCTAAAATGTAGGTCTTGAGTTGAGCAAGCAAAGCAATATCTTGCATATGAGTTCTAAACTACTAAATCTGGAGATAAAAATATTTAAAACTCATACATCTTAAATTCTTCTCTCGTTGGCTTATATCTAATAATATATTTTTCATTTATTCAGTTAAAAATTCAAATCAGAGCAAAAGATAGAAATTTTATCTCTAAAAACCACCCAAAATTCTTCTGTTAATTCTGACTCTTACAAACACTTCAAATTAGCTCCAAAATTTGTCCTCAACTAATAGACTCAAAATACAAGGGCAATTCCATTTTAAAGATCGACAGAGTGTTTTCATTGTATTATTCTGGAGTTCTGCTTAATTAGTGACCTTTGCTTATGCTGTTAAAATCCTAAGTCTGGGCTGTCCTATCCAATATTGTGCATGGGGAGCAAGTGGACATAAAATATATTTATCCTTTTCTTAATCTCTGCTTCAGCCTTTTTTTTTTTTATTACTTGAAGAAGGAAAAATATTGTAGGCAGATCATTGGCTTGTTTTCAAGTTCAGGATATGGACAAGTATGTTTGTGGGTCAAGACGCAGAAATTAATGTAGACTTCAGTCTGGATGGTCTTATGCAAACTGCACTTAAACAGCAATGTGGAGTCAGAGCAGTGAGAGTGAGTGAGCGGATAATTGGATGGTATTCCTTCTTTTGGAATTATGCTCAATTACTTGAATTTAATTTTGTAAGTTATGGGAAGAATCTTATTATCACAAACCAAGAGAATCTTCAACTTCTTTTTAGGTATATAACTACTTTATACAAAATATTTTATGCCATATATTTCGAAGCTAAATGTATGTTTCTAACAAATATTATTCAAAACTAAACTGATATATATATATATATATATATATATATATATATATATTCAACAACTACATATAAAAATCAGCTTTCTTTTTTTTTATTTGGGGTTTATTACAACTACTCATTTTAGTAGGTTCACAGAGTTCTAAATTCAAGGTAATCTATGAACAGAAGACTGAAACTTTTCAGGAGCTATAATGGCTTGTAATACCATTAAATGGAAGCTGGTATTACCTTTCATAAAATTTATGAAGTCAAAATAATTATAGACATAATATTTACTAATCACTTGTCCATGTATTAGTGTAGATATGGAATTGTTTTCCAGTTATTTTGGTTAAAAGTGTACTTCTTATACATAAAATTTGTCATTTGATTAGAACACCAAGGATTCATATTTACCCCTTTTATGTGCTATAATAATAATAATAATATAGTCTTTGAGCACTTACTTTATATCAGGTGTCCTGCTAAGTATTTTAAAAGCTATATCCATTTATTATCATAAAGAAAGCAGGTACCATTATTTCCCCTGCTTTACATATGATGAACCCAAGGTTTGGAATGGCAAAAAAGCTTATTCAAGGTTGTATGGTTAATACATGGCAGAATTAAAATTACTACCTGGTAGTCTGACTCCAGGGCAACCCTCTGAACTTTTATGAATAGTGCCACCTTTTTCAACTGCCAAGACCTTATACCCATAGAGGGAAGGGAAAACTCTTTGTAGAGATAGACATTCAGGGAAACATTAGTGAAAGCTTCTTATTTTTCTTGTTTCTGTCTCTCTGTGTTTCTCACTGTTTCTGATTTTTCTCTGTTTCATTGTATCTATATCTTTTCCTTCCTTCCTTCCTTCCTCCCCTCCTCCTCCTTCTACTTCTTCTTTATCTTCTTCTTCACAGACACACAAGCACACACACAAACACACACACACACTTCATGATGTTTGGATCATACAGGTGAATATGTAACAAGATCACATAAAGAAAACTAAATGAAGGGAAAATGTATTATTCAATCTTTAATTTTCATATTAAACAGGTCCTGGAAATGGATGATGGCAAATAATGATTTAATCACATGCTGTTCTTTCATTGTTAAAAGAATTTCACCATTAGCAAGTTAAAATACAAAAAAAAAATTAAAATTTTAAGATCAAATAGTTTATTTCCAATGAAGTTTCAAATAAATATAATTTTTATTTAAGTTAATTTATTACTTATTGGAAATCTAGGAGTCTATGATGACTACTAGTTTGATTAAAATGAGATATTAAATAATCTATACATAAAAGGTGTTTTGCAATCCCATAGTCCTTTAGAAGAAAATAAATCTCAAACATGATTACCAGGGATAATTCCAAGGTTAAAATATAGCAAAGTATAATTCATTTTGAGGATGAGTTTATTTTTTATATAGATATATATCTTATTCATAAAAAATGTATGGTGAATGGTTGGTTGTTTCATGTGAATTAAAGGGTCTTGAATATTCGTTCTAGGAAAAAAAAATCAAAGAAATAACAGTTGAACCATTGTGGAGATACATAGAACAAGTTCTGGTGTCAGAAATAGCATTGTTTTAAGGGACTGCTAGTGAGAAGTAGGAGCACACATCCATTTTCTTCTCTTTGTTCACATGGAAAAGTGGATGTTTTAGAAAAGGTCAAGTGATTACTTTCCACAGAACCAAAATGCAGCTACTTCAGTAAGGACTTTTTAGTAAATAAAAGTTCTGTTTAGTTCTTTCTCATCATAAAATATTCAGATCTACTTTTAATAAGAACATACCTGAATATATAATTTTGATTTGCTATTATATATAATTATATTTTATATAAGCAGATTAAAAAGCTTTTGTGGCTTCCCTGGTGGCGCGGTGGTTGAGAGTCCGCCTGCCGATGCAGGGGACGCGGGTTCGTGCCCCCGTCTGGGAAGATCCCACATGCTGCGGAACGGCTGGGCCCGTGAGCCATGGCCGCTGAGCCTGTGCCTCCGGAGGCTGTGCTCTGCAACGGGAGAGGCCACAGCAGTGAGAGAACCATGTACCACAAAAAACAACAACAACAACAACAAAAAGCTTTTGTGATAAGTAATTACTTAATATAGAAAAAAATCAAAATAAAAATTTAGACCCCCCCAAAAAAAACCCCAGAGATGGCTCAAATAAATTTGTGTGGCTTAAATGCTCATTCATTTCCTATCTTGTTAAGCTCTTTGTAAAGTATTTTACAGAAATATTTTCACATTTAAAAAGTTCAACTTCAAAAACTTACATGAAACAAAACACAAGATAATTATGAACAATATATATTTTAGGAGGTTTAAAACTTATCCCTGGAAGTAGAATTAGGACAATTATATGTATTTTCCCCAAGGCTATTCTATTCTAGTGAATACTCACTCCCTTTGGTAATGAAACCATGACCCTGGAAAGGGAAATAAATTTGCAGTAATTTATGCACATTGTTTTAATTTTCTCATATAACAAGCAGTTGTAACTATAGTGATATGGTAAAATTTGAGCTTATTTTTCCTGTCTGAACATAAAGTTTGTAATTATTAACATGTTTTTATAACTGGCAAAAAAGTTTACAACTAAACAAGATTTGAGTTAAATGTATTAATAAAATTAATAAAAAGAAACTGTCAGCATTTGCTGTCACGATTATGTAAACAAAGAATGTTGCACATCATTCAAGTTCTACAAGGAACAAGGCTTCAGCCACTGCAGTTGCCCACTGACAGTACACCCTGAGAGGAATTCAGGATGGAGAAAAAACAGGAAACATTCTGTGCTTTGGCTATACTGGTCCTAGATAAGATACATATCTAAGGAATAATTTCAATGAGCCCAGACTCTTGCATCTTTCCATACATAGAAAAGCACTAAAATCATTAACCTTAGGTGTATGTACTTTCTGGTTAGCAGTAATCTTTTGGTATTCAGCTACATGTTTTTTTTCCAGCAAAAAACTCATATATATATATATATATATATATATATATATATATATATATATATATATATATACATACATACATACATACATATATATATATATATACATACATACATACATACATACATACATACATACATATATATATATATATATATATATATATATATATATATATATATATATATATATATATATATATCCTGGCTCCTCCCTTACCACCTGAGAGCTATCTGAGAGGCTTATTCCCAGGCTATATTCCACAGTGTGGTCCTTGAATAAAATTTAACTCACAACTTTTATGTTGTGCATTTTTCTTTCAGTCGACAATTAGCAACAGAATTTGTGTGGTACATGTATGTAGGGGAGGAAAAATAATCTTCTCTCTACCCTTCTAGATTCTTGGCTGAGTTCACCCTCCACCCCTGGTAATAAAAGATAGATTAACAGGAGAAAAAAACCCAGAAATTTAATAACATGTATATGTTGGGAGGGGAAGAAATTCTCCTCTACCCTTATACATTCTTCTGGCTGGCCTAAGAATTAACTGATTGAGACAGATTAACAGAAAAAAACCAAACAAAACTTAATAACATACGTACATGGGAGAGACCCAGGAAAACTGGGTAACTCACCAAAGTGGCTGAAACCCTCACCTTAAATACCATCTTCACTTAAAGAGAAAGAGGAAGCTGGGGTAGTGGTTTGGGACTTCAGAGAAGAGGAAAACAAATGAAATGAAGGTAAAAAAAGCAAATGTTTGGTGACAAATATTCCCTGGGTCAGACAGAGACAATGGTACCCAGAGTGGTCTCTGATCTTGAAGAGATCCCCCCACCACACCCAACCCATATTCTTTGCATGTATCTCTGGCAATAGCTCTATTCAAGGAGAAAAACCCTCTATCTAGAGTCTGTTAGGCAGCTAAGAGGTAGGTTTAAAAAAAAAAAAGACTTCTTGTGTCTTCTGTTTTTTAAAAATAATCAGCCTAAATAAGTCATCATGACAAAGAGACACATTTTGGAGTGGCAAATTTTGCTCCCTTACAACATTAGAGAACAATAGCTAGGAGTAAAATGAATGACATGAAACATAAATTACTGAAATTTTGAAACTGAGCAGAGCAGGACACTGCAGGGCTCTCCTGGGTACAAAAGCCCCTCCATGTCCCTTGTCTCTTGCTAGTAGAGGAAAAGGGCTTCAGTCTCCTAGGCCTTCCCCAAGTTGCAAAGAACAGGCTCAAGCAGTGAATGATTAGGACAATATGGTTACAGGACTCCTAGTTCCTCTTGAAGTGAGGTAGATAACAACTTGATGCATACCTTTGAGTTGTTCTGCAGAAACTAAGACCTCCACCCAGTGGAGGATGGTGACTACATGCTGACCACAAGAATGTAGACCCTAGAATGGTAGTACTTGGAAGGTTGAGATTCCAGAAACATCACCCTATTACCTCACCACCAACCAATCACAAGAAGGTCCATGAGCTGTTCATTCATCCTATGACCCTTTCCCCTAACAGTGTCTCTAAAAACCCTTGTCTGGAAACTACTGGGGAGTTTGGGTCTTTTCAGCAGAAGCCACCCATTCTCATTGTTTGGTTCTTACAATAAACATATTTTTTGCTATAAACTGACTTTTTGATTTGTTTGTCTTCCTTGTGCATCAGGCACATAAACTTCAGTTTGACAATAAGTTTAGTGCAAAGAGCAAAATATTAGAAACAACATATATTTTTCAAAAACTTTTAGAAGCCTTATGAAGGAAAAATGTAAACATTGGTTTAATGTTTAAAAAATGGTTCCTGAATATGAACAGATGGTTTTAATAAGCAGTGATAGTAGCAGTACTACTTACTAATGAGAACAATAACCATTTTTTTAAATTGTTTACTGATAGGCATTTTAGGCATTTTAAGTATATTTTTCTAACACCCACAGTAACATGATAAAATACATATATATTTTTTATTTTATGAAAAAGTCATTAAACTTAAATAAGTTAAAGTTAACATACTTTAACTCCATTCACACTTAAGAATAGTTTTAAAAAATCTAGTTTTATGAGGTAATCAGACTTTAAATATTTATCTTTTCAATTTCTGCAAGAAATTGCAAATTCCTACAAGAAATTTATCCTCTTGCAAAACAAACCAAAAGAACTCTCTACTTAGAGACATCAGTGTAGAAAAGCATAAAGATGAAGTACCTGACTGAACTCAAACAGATAAATAAAAATTACATTAATGTGAGACTCTCAAGGCCCTTCTCTTGCTCTTCTTCTATAACTCAAGCAGCCTAATAAATCACTATTCAACCCATACCCACCTTACCAAAAAATAAAGTTTTCTTTTGGGGAGAAGAATATGTTCCAGAAGAAGAATATTTTTGTTGAAGAAAAAGCTCTAATTACTCTGTAACTAAGGCACACTAACCAACATATTTATCAATCAAGAAGCATTTTCTGTATTTATATATACTCTATAAATAGAAATACTACTTTAAATTTTAGTGCTTCCCTCTGAAATAAAAGCAGAGAATCAAGGATCACCAGATTTGGAAAGTCCTTCAACACACACACACACACAAATCAAAACAAACAGTAAGGGAAAATAAATTTGGAAAATATAAATTCAATACACAGAGCTGAAGAAAACTTCAAAGATACTATTGTAAATATCCTTAGAGAAATATTACTTCTCTAAAAAAGAAAAACATAAAATGAGAGCAATAAGAGGGTAATAATGTATTTTTGAAAGTTATTCCTGAGATATTAAAAATTAAATATTAAATAGAAGAGTTTGAAGAAAATTTCCAGGAAGTCTCTCCAAAAGTAGTCCCAAAAATAAAATACTGAGTATAAAAATAAACAAAATTAGGGATAAGTAAAAAAGTTCAATATCAAAATAGTTGTGATAAGAAAAAGACATATAAGAAAATGGTGGGTAGGAAAATATCAAAAAATAAATTGTACACGGACATTTTTCAGAACTGAAAGTGTTGCTAGAATGTACAGAGTAGTAACGAAAATCCACATAAGAGGCATATCATCATAAAATTTTACAATTTTTATAACAATAATAATAAATAAAGGAAAATCTAAAACCCCAAGCAGGAAAAATGTTTGGGTCATATAAAAAAAAAAAGGGAATAAGAATGGCATTTACATTGTCAACAGATACTTTGAGTGAAAAATTGGGAGATGCTACCCTCAAAATTCTGAGGGAAAATAATTTTCACTCTAGAAATCTATAGTGTGTTAGAGCATTATTCAAATATGAATTTAAAATTAATAAATTCTACAGATTCAAGAACTCAAGAAATATGCCTTTCACCTACCATTCAGTAAAGAGAGAGAAAACTATGTAAATGAAAAACAGAGAAAAACAAATACATAGTTTTAAAGAAAAAGAAACAAAATTTTTTTATATTACTCAGTTCAACTGAAATTCAACTGAATTTACTATATGAAAGATGTCCATATAGTAAAATAATAAATATTGACTATTTAAACAAAAATATAATACAACTGTATTTAGATTATTGAGATGTAAGGTAGAGAGCAAAGGATTTTGACGGGTTAAGGGTAGCTGAATTTTCTATAATTATTGAAAAAAAAAACAGTAGAATCTAGCTAAATTTGACAAATAAGAAATATTGGTATCCAAGATGGAGAGATATACCATGTCCTTGGATTGGAAGAATCAACATTGTGAAAATGACTCTACTACCCAAAGCAATCTACAGATTCAATGCAATCCCTGTCAACTACCACTGGCATTTTTCACAGAACTAGAACAAAAAATTTCACAATATGTATGGAAACACAAAAGACTCCAAATAGCCAAAGCAATCTTGAGAAAGAAAAATGGAGCTGGAGGAATCAGGCTCCCTGAATTCAGATTATGCTACAAAGCTACAGTAATCAAGACAGTATGGTACTGGCACAAAAACAGAAATATAGATCAATGGAACAGGATTGAAAGCCCAGTGATAAACCCATACACATATGGTCACCTTATTTTTGATAAATGAGGCAAGAATATACAGTGGAGAAAAGATGGCCTCTTCAATAAGTGGTGCTGGGAAAACTGGACAGCTACATGTAAAATAATGAAATTAGAACCCTCCCTAACACTATACACAAAAATAAACTCAAAATGGATTACAGACATAAATGTAAGACCAGACAATATAAAACTCTTAGAGGAAGACATAGGCAGAACACTCTATGACATAAATCACAGCAAGATCCTTTTTGACCCACCTCCTAGAGAAATGGAAATAACAACAAAAATAAACAAATGGGACCTAATGAAACTTAAAAGCTTTTGCACAGCAAAGGAAACCATAAACAAGATGAAAGACTACCCTCTCAGAATGGGAGAAAATATTTGCAAATGAAGGGACTGACAAAGGATTAATCTCTAAAACATACAAGCAACTCACGCAGCTCAATAACAACAACAACAAAAAAAAAACCAAAAAACCCAATCCAAAAATGGGCAGAAGACCTAAATAGACATTTCTTCAAAGAAGATATACAGATTGCCAACAAACACATGAAAGAATGCTCAACATCATTAATCATTAGATAAATGCAAATCAAAACTACAATGAGCTATCACCTCATACCAGTCAGAATGGCCATCATTAAAAAATCTACAAACAATAAATGCTGGAGAGGGTGTGGAGAAAAGGGAACCCTCTTGCACTGGTGGTGGGAATGTAAATTGATACAGTCACTATGGAGAACAGTATGGAGCTTCCTTAAAAAACTACAAATAGAACTACTATATGACCTAGCAATCCCGCTACTGAGCATATACCCTGAGAAAACCATAAATCAAAAAGAATCATGTACCACAACGTTCACTGCAGCACTATTTACAATAGCCAGGACATGGAAGCAACCTAAGTGTCCATCGACAGATGAATGGATAAAGAAGATGTGGCACATATGTACAATGCAATATTACTCAGCCATAAAAAGAAACGAAATTGAGTTAATTGTAGTGAGGTGGATAGACCTAGAATTTGTCATACAGAGTGAAGTAAGTCAGAAAGAAAAAAACAAATACCGTATGCTAACACATATATATGGAATAATAATAATAGAAAAGGTCATGAAGAACCTAGGGGCAGGATGGGAAAAAAAAGATGCAGAACTACTAGAGAATGGACTTGAGGACACGGGGAGGGGGAAGGGTAAGCTGGGGCAAAGAGAAAGAGTGGCATGGACATGTACACACTACCAAATGTAAAACCAATAGCTAGTGGTAAGAAGTTGCATAGCACAGGGAGATCAGCTCGGTGGTTTGTGACCACCTAGAGGGGTGAGATAGGTAGGGTGGGAGTGAACGAGATGCAAGAGGGAAGGGATATGGGGATATATGTATATGTATAGCTGATTCACTTTGTTATAAAGCAGAAACTAACCCACCATTGTAAAGCAATTATACTCCAATAAAGATGTTAAAAAATAAATTAAAAATAAATTAATTAATTAATTTTAAAAAAGAAATATTCGTATCCAAATTTAGACAGAAACTATTGGTAGTATCTGGTTTTGAAAATATTTGCACAATAATGATAAAAATAAAAAATGATTAAAAACAAAAGAGGAAATTGATTGCTTCGTGCATTTGTATCGAGCTTGTCAACTATCAGAATATGCAGAAGGTTAACTGTCAGTAAGCCATTTTTAACACTGGAAGAAATCTTCCCTGCTGATCTATAGGGAGAACCAGGTTGATAAAACCTTGGCAGGAACTACAGTGGGATGAGTGAGGCATTGCCTCTGGCTCAGAATTTAGGGTGGTGACAAAAAACTCAGTAATCAAAATAATTTTAATGCAATATTTGTTAAAATCAAAATTAAGCCAAAATCCATGGTGGAAAAATATCAATATTTTTAATAAAGACAGGACCCATATCTTTACTTGCCTAAGTTGGCCACACTCACTCTCACTCAACTCACCTTAATTCCTGCCCTGGATAAATCTAAACTAAACTGTCCTATTTCTTCCCTGAGAGAGGGTCTGCTTTCCAAAGACAGTAGCACTTCACTTTCTCTTCTATGGAAAAAGGGATTTTATTGAGGTGAAGGGAGGGGGAACAATTTTCTATTTTAAAATTTCAAAATAATACTCTGTTTTCAGCCCAGTTTCTCATTAACTGCTCATGGTCTGGAGCCTCTCTGTGAGTTTGTCAGGTAAAATGTTATATTGGTTGGGATAAAAACTAAACTGCTTTAACAAAGACTCTCCAAAATACATTCTTTTAAATAAAGAGAAATTAATTTCTTTCTTAACATAAAGACCAGGGGCCTGTGGATAACACAAGGCCTATCCTCACATTATCCGTAGACGCCCCAGCTATTGGACTGACTTTGCTACACTTGCCATGTAAATTGTGTCTTGGGCCAAGGCACTCCTTTAGTTGTTGCCACTTTCCTGCCAATCTAAAAAGGGAAAGAGGAAATAGAATATAATCATTTTTCTTTTTAAGAGTTTGACCCTGGAGTTTTACACATCAGTTTCTGCTCACATCCCACTGGTCTGAATCCAGTCACTTGGGTGTATTCAGGGGAAGCTGGGATGGGTAACTGTAGCTGAGACACATTCCTTGCTAAGAATTGGAGGCTGAATGTCAGTGTCTCCAGTTAAAAAAAAATAAGAAAGGCAGAATCGATACTGGGGGAGATTAGCAGCTTCTGCTACAAATTGTCCCTTCTTTGGATGTATTGTCTTCTGCATATTGTTCTACATACGATTTCTTTCCATTGGTTTCATGAGTCAACACTCTTCCATCAACTTTTCTTTTTCTGGAAGTTTGATAGAAATCTCACTGAATAATATCTCTCATTTACTTTTTGTTATGAATATATACCTTTAAAAATTATACCTCCCTGTCATTATATTGAATTCTCATTTTGAAGAAGAAACACATATCCCCAGACTTTAAGCTTGAATTGGTAACTATCATTTTTAACAGCATATGTAAAGCTTCCTTAAAACTCATATTTATGAAAAAATATGTTTAGTATGTTACAACTTAAGTGTTTCTACCATAAGGAACAATGAATGGAACTAAAAGTTTTATGTTAATAATGATGCCTTTGTATGTTCATTATAGTAAAATGAAAATTTTTCGTATGTACCTGTTGTATATGTCCCTTGGTGTGTATGAATGGGAAGAGCTGGGGGAGTTAGAAAATTCAGGAAGCTGATTTGACCAAACGTTGTGCTGTTGAAATTATCCCATATCTAAGTATTATCCTACCTACACTTGACTCTGGAATCCTGGCATAGAGAAAGAGTGAAATTAAAATATTTTAGCAGTTTTTTTACACTAAAGGTATGGTTAGATAATGGTTATAAACAGCAATCTTTTTTTTTTTTAGAGAGTTTTGTCTGTAGGATTTTTCTAGAGAGCTGTACATTTTTACTAACAGTTTCATATACCCTCTCATCACAATCAGAAGTATTTATCACTGTACTTAACTTTAAGATGCTTCATTATACTAACAAGAGTTTGGTATAGATCATTTCTTTATTCTCACCAAATAAATTACAAGACAGTTTAATAATATTATCACTTTATTTTTTGAAGAGATAAGGAAAAGGGCACAGAGCTGTTAAATATGTTACAGATGATTACAAGGTCATCATAAGGAATTATACCAAGGTTCTTCCACAGGGAACGTTGCCTCAAGCAGAGGAATGATAAATTCCCTTCCTACAAAAAGCAAACTTTATATTTCATCTGTCCATCCATGACTCACTGACTGGGGGCCGTGTGTGCCACGGTTTGCTTTATATAGGTCCCTGCTAGTAAACTTTTCATTTAAATTGTTATACTTCTCAGCTCTATAATTTCCAATTTGTTCTGATTATAGTTTCCATTCCTCTATGGTTATGTGTTATTTGTATCTCATCATTATCATATTATTTAATTCTCTGAACATATTTATGACAGCTTCTTTGATACTTTTGTGAGCTAAAATCAACACTGGAGTCCAATCAATTTCTACTGAATCCTTTTATTTTCATGAATTTTGTTTACACTTTCCTATTTCTTCATAGGCTTACTGATTTTTGGTTGAAAACTGAACATTATAGATAAGACATACCAGTCTTATCTACAATGGGTTTTGTGTTATTCTTCCAAGGGATTTTATTTTTATTGACTTTCCTGAACTTAAATGTAAACTACCTCCTTTACAGTATATAATCATTCATGTGTATATATACATATACATACATACATATATACATATATATGTATAATATATAAGCTTGTATATATATATATATATATATATATATATATATATATATATATATATATATATATATATATATACTCCCACTTTATATATTTGTCTCTTGAGGGGTTTCCTTTGCATAGTTCAGTTTACTGGTCAGCCAATGATTTGGATAGAGGCTAAGAGGCTAGGATCAGATATCTAGAGCCCATGAGATTCTCATCCCCTGCCACCTGAGCTGTGTAGGTTGCATAATGTGTTGTATAATGCAGCAGCAAATATGCTGCAAGCTCTATAGTCTCAGTGCTGGTTGATGTCAGCCAGACCTCCAGGAAAGGGAGTGGGGGCTGGAGACTGAGTTCAACCCTATGGGCAATAAATCAATTAATCAATCAGGGATAGGTACTATTCTTTATTTTTGGTACTTTGGTAATTTTATATAATAAAATATTTAAAAGTTTATTGTTCATAGTTTCCCATTTGTATTAGGAAGATGCAAATGAACAACAAAATATTTTTTATTATTAGTTTCTGCTTTATAACAAAGTGAATCTGTCATACATATACATCTGTTCCCCCATCCCTTCCCTCTTGCGTCTCCCTCCCTCCCACACTCCCTATCCCACCCCTCCAGGCGGTAACAAAGCACCAAGCTGATCTCCCTGTGCTATGCGGCTGCTTCCCACTATCTATCTACCTTACGTTTGGTAGTGTATATATGTCCATGCCACTCTCTCGCTTTGTCACAGCTTACCCTTCCCCCTCCCCATATCCTCAAGTCCATTCTCAAGTAGGTCTGTGTATTTATTCCTGTTTTATCCCTAGGCTCTTCATGACATTTTTTTTCTTAAATTTCATATATATGTGTTAGCATACGGTATTTGTCTTTCTCTTTCTGACTTACTTCACTCTGTATGACAGACTCTAGGTCTATCCATCTCATTGCAAATAGCTCAGTTTCATTTCTTTTTATGGCTGAGTAATATTCCATTGTATATATGTGCCACATCTTCTTTATCCATTCATCCGATGATGGACACTTAGCTTGTTTCCATCTCTGGGCTATTGTGAATTAGAGCTGCAATGAACATTTTGGTACATGTCTCTTTTTGAATTATGGTTTTCTCAGGGTATATGCTCAGTACTGGGATTGCTGGGTCATATGGTAGTTCTATTTTTAGTTTTTTAAGGAACTTCCATACTGTTCTCCATAGTGGCTGTACCAATTCACATTCCCACCAGCAGTGCAAGAGGGTTCCCTTTTCTCCACACCCTCTCCAGCATTTATTGTTTCTAGATTTTTTGATGATGGCCATTCTGACTGGTGTGAGATGATATCTCATTGTAGTTTTGAGTTGCATTTCTCTAAAGAGTAGTGATGTTGAGCATTCTTTCATGTGTTTGTTGGCAATCTGTATATCTTCTTTGGAGAAATGCCTATTTAAGTCTTCTGTCCATTTTTGGATTGGGTTGTTTGTTTTTTTGGTATTGAGCTGCATGAGTTGCTTATAAATTTTGGAGATTAATCTTTTGTCAGTTGCTTCATTTGCAAATATGTTCTCCCATTCTGAGGGTTGTCTTTTGATCTTGTTTATGGTTTCCTTTGTTGTGCAAAAGCTTTGAAGTTTCATTAGGTCCCATTTGTTTATCTTTGTTTTTATTTCCATTTCTCTAGGAGGTGGGTCCAAAAGGATCTTGCTGTGATTTATGTCATAGTGTGTTATGCCTATGTTTTCCTCTAAGAGTTTGATAGTTTCTGGACTTACATTTAGGTCTTTAATCCATTTGGAGCTTATTTTTGTGTATGGTGTTAGGGAATGATCTAATCTCATACTTTTACATGTCCCTATCCAGTTTTCCCAGCACCACTTATTGAAGAGGCTGTCCTTTCTCCACTGTACTTTCCTGCCTCATTTATCAAAGATAAGTTGACCATATGTGTGTGGGATGATCTCTGGGCTTTCTATCCTGTTCCATGCCAGTACCACACTGTCTTGATTACTGTAGCTTTGTAGTATAGTCTGAAGTCAGGGAGCCTGATTCCTCCAGCTCCATTTTTCGTTCTCAAGATTGCTTTGACTATTCTGGGTCTTTTGTTTTTCCAAACAAATTTTGAAATTTTTTGTTCTAGTTCTGTGAAAAATGCCACTGGTAGTTTGATAGGGATTGCATTGAATCTGTAGATTGCTTTGGGTAGTACAGTCATGTTCACACTATTGATTCTTCCAATCCAGGAGTATGGTATATCTCTCCATCTATTTGTATCATCTTTATTTTCTTTCATCAGTGTCTTATAATTTTCTGCATACAGGTCTTTTGTCTCCTTAGGTAGGTTTATTCCTAGATATTTTATTCTTTTTGTTGCAATGGTAAATGGGAGTGTTTTCTTGATTTCACTTTCAGATTTTTCATCATTAGTGTACAGGAATGCCAGAGATTTCTGTGCATTAATTTTGTATCCTGCTACTTTACCAAATTCATTGATTAGCTCTAGTAGTTTTCTGGTAGCATCTTTAGGATTCTCTATGTATAGTATCATGTCATCTGCAAACAGTGACAGCTTTACTTCTTCTTTTCCAATTTGGATTCCATTTATTTTCTTTTCTTCTCTGATTACTGTGGCTAAAACTTCCAATACTATGTTGAACAAGAGTGGTGAGAGTGGGCAGCCTTGTCTTGTTCCTGATCTTACTGTAAATGGTTTCAGTTTTTCACCATTGAGGATGATGTTGGCTGTGGGTTTGTTGTATATGGCCTTTATTATGTTGAGGAAAGTTCCCTCTATGCCTACTTTCTGCAGGGTTTTTATCATAAATTGGTGTTGAATTTTGTCGAAAGCTTTCTCTGCATCTATTGAGATGATCATATGGTTTTTCTCCTTCAATTTGTTAATATGGTGTATCACGTTGATTGATTTGCGTATATTGAAGAATCCTTGTATTCCTGGAATAAACCCCACTTGATCATGGTGTATGATCCTTTTACTGTGCTGTTGGATTCTGTTTGCTAGTATTTTGTTGAGGATTTTTGCATCTATGTTCATCAGTGATATTGGCCTGTAGTTTTCTTTCTTTGTGACATCCTTGCCTGGTTTTGGTATCAAGGTGATGGTGGCCTCAGAGAATGAGTTTGGGAGTGTTCCTCCCTCTGCTATATTTTGGAAGAGTTTCAGAAGGCTAGGTGTTAGCTCTTCTCTAAATGTTTGATAGAATTCGCCTGTAAAGCCATCTGATCCTGGGCTTTTGTTTGTTGGAAGATATTTAATCACAGTTTCAATTTCAGTGCTTGTGATTGGTCTATTCATATTTTCTATTTCTTCCTGATTCAGTCTTGGCAGGTTGTGCATTTCTAAGAATTTGTCCATTTCTTCCAGGTTGTCCATTTTATTGGCATAGAGTTGCTTGTAGTAATCTCTCATGATCTTTTGTATTTCTGCAGTGTCAGTTGTTACTTCTCCTTTTTCATTTCTAATTCAATTGATTTGAGTCTTCTCCCTTTTTTTCTTGATGAGTCTGGCTAATGGTTTATCAATTTTGTTTATCTTCTCAAAGAACCAGCTTTTAGTTTTATTGATCTTTGCTATCGTTTCCTTCATTTTTTTTTCATTTATTACTGATCTGATCTTTATGATTTCTTTCCTTCTGCTAACTTTTGGGGTTTTTTTGTTGTTGTTTTTCTTCTTTCTCTAATTGCTTTAGGTGCATGGTCACGTTGTTTACTCGAGATGTTTCCTGTTTCTTAAGGTGGGATTTTATTGTTATAAACTTCCCCCTTAGAACTGCTTTTGCTGCATCCCATAGGTTTTGGGTCGTTGTGTCTCCATTGTCATTTGTTTCTAGGTACTTTTTTATTTCCTCTTTGATTTCTTCAGTGATCACTTCATTGTTAAGTAGTGCATTGTTTTGCCTCCATGTGTTTTCCTGTAATTGATGTCTAGTCTCATAGCATTGTGGCCAGAAAAGATAATTGATATGATTTCAATTTTCTTAAATTTACCAAGGCTTGCTTTGTGACCCAAGTTATGATCTATCCTGGAGAATGTTCCATGAACACTTGAGAAAAATGTGTATTCTGTTGTTTTTGGATGGAATGTCCTATAAATATCAATTAAGTCCATCTTGTTTAATGTATCATTTAAAGCTTGTGTTTCCTTATTTATTTTCATTTTGGATGATCTGTCCATTGGTGAAAGTGGGGTGTTGAAGTCCCCTACTATGAGTGTTTTACTCTCGATTTCCCCTTTTTTGGCTCTTAGTATTTGCCTTATGTATTGAGGTGATCCTATGTTGGGTGCATAAATATTTACAATTGTTGTATCTTCTTCTTGGATCAATCCCTTGATCGTTATGTAGTGTCTTTCTTTGTCTCTTCTAGTAGTCTTTATTTTAAAGTCTATTTTGTCTGATATAAGAATTGCTACTCCAGCTTTCTTTTGATTTCCGTTTGCATGGAATATCTTTTTCCATCCCCTTACTTTCAATCTGTATGTGTCTCTAGGTCTGAAGTGGTTCTCTTGTAGACAGCATATATATGGGTCTTGTTTTTGTATCCATTCAGCCAATCTGTGTCTTTTGGTGGGAGCATTTAATCCATTTACATTTAAGGTAATTTTTTTTTTCTTTTTGCGGTAAGCAGGCCTCTCACTGCTGTGGCCCCTCCCATTGCAGAGCACAGGTTCTGGACGCGCAGGCCCAGCGGCCATGGCCCACGGGCCCAGCCACTCCATGGCATGTGGAATCCTCCCGGACCGGGGCACGAACCCACGTCCCCTGCATCAGCAGGCGGACTCCCAACCACTGCGCCACCAGGGAAGCCCTAAGGTAATTATTGATATGTATGTTTCTATTTCCATTTCTTTAATTGTTTTGGGTTTGTTATTAGGTTAGTAGGTATTTTCCTTCTGTTGTGTTTCTTGCCTAGAGAAGTTCCTTTAGCATTTGTTGTAAAGCTGGTTTGGTGGTGCTGAACTCTCTCAGCTTTTGCTTGTCTGTAAACATTTTAATTTCTCCATCAAATCTGAATGAGATCCTTGCTGGGCAGAGTAATCTTGGTTGCAGTTTTCTCTCCTTCATCACTTTAAATATGTCCTGCCACTCCCTTCTGGCTTGTAGAGTTTCTGCTGAGAGATCAGCTGTTAACCTGATGGGGATTCCCTTGTGTGTTATTTTTTGTTTTTCCCTTGCTGCTTTTAATATGTTTTCTTTGTGTTTAATTTTTGACAGTTTGATTAATATGTGTCTTGGCGTATTTGTCCTTGGATTTATTCTGTATGGGACTCTCTGTGCCTCCTGGACTTGATTAACTATTTCCTTTCCCATATTAGGGAAGTTTTCAACTATAATCTCTTCAAATATTTTCTCAGTCCCTTTCTTTTTCTCTTCTTCTTCTGGAACCCCTATAATTCGAATGTTGGCACATTTAATGTTTTCCCAGAGTGCTCTGAGACTGTCCTCAGTTCTTTTCATTCTTTTTTCTTTATTCTGCTCTGCAGCAGTTATTTCCACTATTTTATCTTCCATGTCACTTATCCGTTCTTCTGCCTCAGTTATTCTTCTATTGATCCCATCTAGAGTATTTTTCATTTCATTTATTGTTGAACACAAAATTTAAATGAACTATTATTTATTTACTCATTCTGTTACTTTAAATATAGTTATCAGTATTTTGATAGATATCAAGGGAAGCACTATGAAATTGTCATTATTTGATTTCGGTTTGTTTCTATTAATTTTCTTTTTTTTTTAGATCATTTTTATTTAATGTTAGATTTTTTGGTCAATTTGTTTATTTCCTCACCATAACAGCTTTTTCCTGAGCATCTTTAATTAATCAATTCTATTTACACTTCTTTGGAGTGATCAGATTACTCTGAATAAACACAAAGGTGTAACTAGATTATCTGAAAGGCCTAATATGAAGGTAAAGAAAAACTCCAAGAGAAAACCCCCCAGGCTTTGGGGCTTTGTTAGTAGACATCTGTCCTGTATCACTCAACACCCGCAGAGGTGGCTGTGTGGACACCAGCCGTCATCAAGTGGCTGACAATGAGTGAATGGGGCCTGAAAGCTCTTCTCTTGTCAGTAGGTCAACAGAGCTCATCATGAACATTTCAGTAGGGACAGGTCTTAATGAGAGTTGTGCATCTTGCATTGAATCACCTGCGGAAGTTTCTTGGACTTCACTGCAGATCTTTTGAGACAGTAAATGCCGAGTGGCAGGCATAGGTCGTTTAAAAACCTTCCAAGGGGCTTTTGACATTCATCACAATTTATGAACACCTGACTTAAGGATATTACCCACATTTGCTGACTGAAAACTACCTCTATGTTCCCCTTTTAAAAAAATATAACAATAGGGGTTTGTTTCATTCTAATGGTTACATATGTTTTAAAATAAGATGACTTTTAGCTTATTGATTATATATTCATGTATAGTAATTGACAATATAGTTAAAAGCACTGTTGCTATTATCATAATTTTCATTTATTATCTCATGTAAATCCTCACGTATAGATAACCTTAAATAAAGAAATCAATCTGCTCCATCACATACACACACACACACACACACACACAAGTACATTTTGCACATCATTTCTAAAAAACCTGCAATTTCAATTTCACCTTTCAAAACTTCCCTTCTGCCTTCTGTCAAATGGCACTATCATATATACACTACCAAATGTAAGGTAGATAGATAGTGGGAAGCAGCTGCAGAGCACAGGGAGATCAGCTCGGTGCTTTGTGACCGCTTGGAGGGGTGGGATGGGGAGGGTGGGAGGGAGGGAGATGCATGAGGGAAGGGATGTGGGAACAGATGTATATGTATGACAGATTAACTTTGTTATAAAGCAGAAACTAATTTAAAAAAATGGCACTATCTATGGGCCTTTTCAACCTGATTATCTATCTAGTCTGAAAAGAATAGGAGCTGTAATTTCTGGTATGGAAACTGGACTTGGCTATGTTTCTCAATAGCTATTTAATTCATAATTCAAGGAAAGTTGTACCTCAGTGAGAAAATATTCTGCCTTATAAAGTATGTCTTTTTCACAAGCAGAGAAATGTATGTATTTTGATACTAAAGGCAACACAGTAGAAAGCATTTTGGAACATGATTTCAGTGATCTTCTTCTAGATTTGACTTTGTCACTGACTCTGTGACCATAGGCAAGACTGTTTTTGGCTTTTTTTTTTCTATAAACTTTGTTGTCTTCATATAAATGATGAGGAATTAATTAAATGTTGTCTTCAATACCATTATCTCTATGAATTTACTCATTTATTCATGTCAGGACAAGTCTGCCTCTGCATTTCTACTTTGTATCAGCAGAATTTGCCCTAATTCATTCTGATGTAACTTTGGGTGAATCTGACCAAAAATAATTCTTCTATATACAGTAGTGTAGAATAATCAGTTTAAGTGATTATTTGCAAACTTCTTGATAGAATATAAGTCCCCAGGGTCTGAACATGGGAAGAAATATTTTGCTGATAGGAAATAAATACCAGTTTTTCTGGAGAGAGGACACAAATATGAGGGGTATGATGGAAATATGAGGAGTGTGTAGTCAATAATATCACAGAAGATTATTTTATTCTATAATTTGATTTTCATGATTTCAAAACCTTCAGAAAATTTACTAAGTGAGCAAATTTACTGAGAGTGTACTTTTATGGAGCCAACAGAGGATCCAACTTCCCAAACAGAATGATATTGTAACATATCAATATGTTACTGATATGCTGGTTATAAAACTAAACATTGTAAAGGTCTCTGCTTCCAAATTTCACACTGTGGTACCTTCAGAATCCAACTTAGGAGCAGAGACCAACTGAGAAAAAGGTAGAAACACCCATCAACTTTTGAATTGTGAATCACTGGATCTATTTCAACCAGAAAGTTGTACAGATGTTTATTTATTATGTCTTCCCAGCCCCTCTGATCTGTGAACTTGTCAGATTCTGTTAGTTTACTCTGTTCTAACCTTTCTCCTTCCCTGTCATCTTTATATAGCCAATCAATACAGAAACTTCAAGAAAACAAACTTCAAGGAAACCACTGAAGGTGCATAAAGAGGGAATAGAGTGGTGACTATATTGTTTTCTGAGAAGAGTTAAATCTTTATAAGCAAAAAAGGCTGAGTAAAATATGAATAAACATACATATATTTTTATGATGGACTTCAAATATGTGGAACATTAGAGAGAACAGTATATTCAGTGTATAGTACCCAACTCTGACAGTTAACATGTGGCCAGTCATGTTTTATCTGTACACATTTTCTCTTCCCTCATCCCAGACTACTTTGCAGGACATTTGAGATATCACATCATTTTATCTGAAAATATTTCAGAGTCTGTCTCTAAATTCAAAGATTTGCAATTATTTTATCCCACTTAAAGTATTAAGATACTTTTCTAAATATCATCTGTGTTCACATTTCCACAATTGTCTTACTTTTTTTTAGATTTTGTCAACCAAGTATACACAAATTGTGATGGCTGATATAAGGAAATATACCTCTTAATTATTTTTAACCTGAACCTTATAATTTTAAAATCTGTAATCTATAATTTCTTCCTCTTGTTTAATTCCATTGGCTAAGGTCTTCAACTAAATGTTAAATAGTAGGACAGAGAATTGATATTTTTTTATCTTTTTGTTGACTTAGCAAGAAAGTTTCTGTTACTTCCTCACTAAGTAACATGCTAGCAACTACACTGAGTGATGCATATTTTACTATGTTAAGGGAATATCCATAAAATCTTATTTTATGCATGACAACATAAACTGGTGTTGATTTTAATCAAATGCCTTTTCTAGTATCTATGAAGATAATCCCATGATTTGGTTTCCCTAAATTGTTCTATAATATTCAAAACTCAATCAAAGTGCCAAGAAGATTATTGTGGAACTTAACAAATAATAGAAATTTTTCAGAAAAAAATTAGCTTATGAAAAGAGTCACTTTGATGCTGGAAAAGAAGAATAATCAAGTGGGACAATTAAACTCTAGTTGAAATTGATTTAAAAACAGAATAATTAAAGCAATTTCTATCTAATAGGACTAGTTGGGTTGTGGATAGGAACTGAATGGGAAAATACAGAAACAAATTCAAATCAGTTCGGGAATTTACCTTATGATAAGGTTAGCATTTTCTCAGTTGACAGAAGATGATTTTAAAAAAAATTTCTGTTGGAGCAACTGGTTAGCTGTTTTGAAAAATGTCTAATTATTGGGTTGTATACATTCAATAATCTTTTTCATACTGATTGTTGTTAATGATATTTTGCACACATTAATATTTTTCACACTAATTTGTTGAAAATCTAATTCAGGGAATGATTGGGGGGATTCTAACAACATAAAGAACTGAGGACTAAAGAATGCTTTGTTGTTGTTTTTAAGAGCATGAGAGAGTAAAGTAACAAAATAAGTACTGTAACAAAATAAGGTAACAAAATAAAAAAGTTTGGCATGATATTCAAGTTAACACAAAACTATACAAATACCCCTTAGGAATTTCCAACTGATTAGATTCTGGTCCTTGTGGGATTAATAATATAATGAAGAAAGTAATGGGTAGAGAACCACTTGGAGGAAGAAATGAGATAGAAGCAGAATTGGGGTGGCATTAGGAAAAAAAATTGTAAAGTGGACTATAAATTAGGTGATGAAGAAATGCATTTGGGATCTAAACAACAAAAACAAAAAAAAAGTCCTGAAATGAGCAGAAAAATTTTAAGACTTAGAGGTTAAGGAGGCAGATCTATTTATTTTATTGCTTCCTGATTTAGCTAGAGTAAATAAGGTAAGCATTCCTGTGACAATGTTGTCTCTTGTTCTACTTGGGAGTGAGGATAGGTATAAAGAGAAAGTTTTGGGCTTGTGTTATAGTTATGCCTTTGCTGTGTAACAAGACACACCAAAAACTTAACTGCTTAAAGTAACAACCATTTATTAGTTCATGATTCTGTGGGATGGCAATTTGGGATGGGCTCAGCTGGACAGTTCTTCTGCTTATCTCCGTTAGGGTAATTTACACTTCTGTGTAGACTGCCAATCTGTATGTTCACCATCTTAAGACATTTTAAAGAGAATATAAGGACCAACATCTATCAATATCAGGCTATTATCAATATGTCTTCCTCTTCCTCCTTCCCCTTCAATGTTCCTCCTCCAGAGGCCTTTTCTTTTGTCTGTTTCATTTAGTTAGTTTTGATTGGTTAATTTTTTTTTTATTTACTTATTTGTTTGGAAAGAGAATGCGCTTGTTTGGTACATTATACTTAAAGATGAATTTTAGAATATAAAATTTGAATGGGTTTATATAATATTCCAGACATCTCTTTGATAATACTATTTAATCAGTGTAACATGGGATAAATAGACTTTTAAAAAGACTTTGTTTCTGATACTGAACTTTAGTTATTTTTTTTAATATTAAAATATATGTAATTCTACCATTGTACATATTAAGACTATTTGGTGTGGATGAATAGGACCTTAAAAATTAAATTATCTGACTTCATTAAATAGAGAGAGCCAGACAATGGTAGAGGAGTACAGTGTTTTCCAAGTGATTCAATTGGCAAAGAGATTGATACTAGGGCACCATTTGTTCTAAACCACAATGCCTCACAAAATTAACTAACTACAAATTTTGAGGGCACCACTTTCACAAAGTGTGACCAATCATAAGGTGAGAATTCTAATTGTAACACCTTGGAATTTTCAGAAATGTTTAGTAATTCTTCTTAATTTCTCATCATTACCTAAAAAATTATTACAGATTTATCCTGATTACTCATGTTCTATTTTAATATATGTGTGTGTTTTAACCTATTGTAGGTATGGCCTAAAATTCATTCTAATTCTTCCTCAAAAGTCATCTGACAACATGAAAATTTTAATAATTGAATGTATGTGTTGTCACATAATAAAAGGGAGAGTACTTTTGACTGGTGTATTTTGTCACAAGATGAACTGGGGTGACGAATATCAAAGATATCTTTGATAGCTAGAAGTTTGCATCAAGTACACCAGAGGTACTGAGAGAATGTAGGACATGTATATAAGTTCAAGAAGGAAGCTAACACTGTCATAGACAACTTGAGGTAGGAGATAGATGGGTTCCAGTTTAGACATTTACAACTGGTCTTTTGTTTACATTTCATGGGTCAGGAAAAAGTGGGCTTCAGGCCCGACACTTACAATGAGCCTCCTGTTTGCATTTCCTGAGACAGGAGATAGGTGGGCTTCAGGTTAGACATTTAAAATCAGCCTCCTGTTTGCTCTCTAAAATGGAATCAATGACAGCCACATGGTAAATAGCCAAGCTTTGTCTCTTGTGGAGGCCTTAAGGTAAGAGTCATGGCCAGATCAAAGAGAGGCAAAACCTTGTTTGAGTAAAGGATCAAGGGATCTTCACTCCCCACCTCATTGGGGCAAGGGAGACAATACACATGAGCAGAAAGTCTCCTTGGGAGTCAAATGTCAGGGGACAACTCCAGGCCATGGTGACTCTTGCTTCTCCCAGAGGCCTTCACGTCGGGGTCCATTGTGGCTGAGAGGTGTGTGTGCACCTAAGGGGAGAGTTCTGAGACAGATTAGCCAGGGGGGACAAAGCAAGATGATTGGACAGAAGGGAGACAAAGACCCAGAAAACTGCCCTCTTATAAAGGATTTAAACTTCCCCAAAGGGACAACTCTCTCTCTCTCTCTGAGTTTGCCCATGCATCTTTCTGCATGTACTTTGCTTTTCCAATAAACTTTTAACTTTTCTCTTTACCTTCTGCCTCCTTGCCTGAATTATTTCCTGACAAGGCAGGCAAGAACTAAGGGTCCAGGCCCTGGCTGCTGTCCCCTGTGGTCTAGTGGTTAGGACCCCTGGTCTGGGAAACCAAGATCTTGCTTCCAGCTACCGCTCGCTGCTGCTTGCTGCAAGCTGCTGTGTGCATCTGAAATCAATCTGATTGCATTAAAAGTATGCTCTGGGTCTGAATGTTGGTAAATACTGAGTGGTACTGTTGATACTTTCATATGCACTAGCTTTGAAATAATTACCTTTAACTGATGCCTGTTGTAATGCAACAGAAAATTTCAATTCAGATGAATATGTCGGTAAACCTCTTCATTCAATACACACACACACAAATGGACTAGTGGTAGATTCTCCCTGACACATCAGCTGTGCAAACCAGGATACATGCAATCTTTAACTTGGCAAAAGTTATACAGTTCATCACTGGAAGTTGAGACTCCATTAACAATGTGATCTCTAAGAGAGGAAACGATCCACTTAACTCTGTGGCTTAAGTGTTTCCTTTTGCTCATAAATTTTGCTGCTTAGACTCCTAGACTGCTGAGCAAAGCAATTATTGGGAGATGCCCCTGTTGTGGAAAAGAAAAGTAGTCACTAAAATGAGTGCATTTATTTAACTTCATATTGTTTTAAAGGAGAAATTCAGTTTATTTTATTGTAAGATTCCTGTTAAATACCAATCAAAATTTCTTCACTGACTTTGTCTTCAAAGAAATGGACAAAATCAGAATTAGATGTTTTAGACAAATAAGGGAATTTGGGTTTTAAGAAGCACAGTGAATTCTTTGTAACTTCTTTTATTAAAATTATCAAATGGAACTTAGAAGTGTTCTCATTCAAAATTCATGAAGAGCATGAACATATTAGCTCTTAGTTCTTTCTAATTAAAATCAATGTTTCACCATTTTAAATATTAGCTCTTACTTGTACAGATAATCAAAATTATTAAATTCTGTGCTGGCTTGATACACACCTCTGGCTCAGTAGATCCCAGCATAAACATTGCCCCATGATTCTTCCAATTCCTACTTTTCATTGATTGTGTACATATGTGTATTTGAGTATATTTTAATGTACATGTACATTTTAATCCAGGCAAGTGAAGTCTACACATCACCAGTATATGGGGATTAGAAAACTCCAATCCTGTAAAATATGAGGTCACATTACTGAAAAGTTAGAGAAATGACTAGAAAAGTAGGCTGTGAATGAAGATTGCAAATATTATCATATTCAACTGTGCTTTATTTGTGTTTGTTTTGCTTTTGTTCTTCTGTGAAGGGAGTCACCAAACTTTTCCTATAAAGGGAGAGATAGTAAATATTTTTGGCTTTATTGGCCACACATTTACAACTACTCAACTACCCACAACAACTTTGTTGTTGTTCTAGTATGAATGCAGCCATAGACAATGTCTAAATAAATTGGTGCAGCTGTTATCCAATAAAACTTTATTTATGGGCATTGAAATTTTAATTTCATGTAATTTTCATGTGGCATAAAACATTCTATTTGTTTGATTACTTTTAAACAAATTATAAAAATGTAAAAAATGTTCTTGGCCAGTGGGCAATGAAATATCAGGCAGTAATCAGGAATTGGATTTCAGGGAATAGTTTGCCCAACATTACTGAAGACTAGTGTCCTTCTTTCTCACGGCTTTGGGGTAAAGTCCCTACAAATGTATAGCTAATTTAAAAGATAGTTATAGGGCTTCCCTGGTAGCAGAGTGGTTGGGAGTCCGTCTGCCAATGCAGGGGATGTGGGTTCATGCCCCGGTCCGGGAAGATCCCACATGCTGTGGAGTGGCTGGACCCGTGAGCCATGGCCACTGAGCCTGTTCATCCGGAGCCTGTGCTCCACAACGGGAGAGGCCACAACACTGAGAGACCTGCGTACCGCAAAAAAAAAAAAAAAAAAAAAAAGTTATAAATAAGAACTTCCCTGGTGGTCCAGTGGTTAAGACCCTTCACTTCCACTGAAGGGTTTGACCCCTGCTCAGGGGACTAAGATCTCGCATGCCACATGGCATGACCAAAAAAATAAAAAAGAAAAGAATAAATGATAGTTATAAATAGATAGTACTAAATATCTATTTGTAATATATCCTTACCTATGTATACTTATTCACTCATTCAAGATATATGTATTAATTATCTTACTTACACAAAGCATGTATTGGATACAAGGAATGATACAAAGAGTATGACACAATTTCTAACTTTAAGAGGTTGGTTATCTATTTTACATACGGTAGTGTGTATATTTTAATCCCAAACTCCACATTTATCCCTCTCCCTTGCTCCACTTTGGTAACCATAAGTTTGTTTTCTATGTCAGGTAGTCTATTTCTGTTTTGTAAATAAGTTCATTTGTATCTTTTTTTTTTTTTAGATTCCACATATAAGTAGTATCATATGATATTTGTCTTTATTTGGCTTACTTATTTCACTTAGTATGATAATCTCTAGGTCCATCCATGTTGTTGCAAACGGCATTATTTCATTTTTTTTCATGGCTGAATAACATTCCATTGTATATATGTACCACATCTTCTTTATCCATTCCTCTGTCGATGGACATCTAGGTTTCTTCCATGCCCTGGCTATTGTAAACAGTGTTAGAATGAACATGGGGTGCATGCATCTTTTTGAATTATGGTTTCCTCCAGATATATGCTCAGGAGTGGGATATCTGGATCATATGATAGCTCTATTTTTAGTTTTTTAAGGAACTTCCATATTGTTCTCCATAGTGGCTGTATCAATTTACATTCCCACCAACAGTGTAGGAGGGTTCCCTTCTCTCCACACACTCTCCAGCATTTATTATTTGTAGACTTTTTCTCTAAGAGCACACACAAAAGTAGACTCAAAATGGGTTACAGATGTAAGATCAGATACTATAAAATTCCTGGATGAAAATATAGGCAGAACACTCTTTGACATAACTTGTAGCAATATATTTTTGGATCTCCCAGAGTAATGGAAATAAAAACAGAAATAAACAAATGAGACCTAATTAAACTTAAAAGTGTTTGCACAAAAAAGAAACCATAAACAAAATAAAAAGACAACCTACAGAATGGGAAAGAAATATTTGTAAATAATGTGACCAACAAGGGAGTGACTTCCAAAATATACAAACAACTCATAGAGCTCAATATCAAAAAAACAAACAAACAACCTAATTAAAAAAATGGGCAGAAGATCTTAATAGACATTTCTCTAAAGAAGACATATGGATGGCCAACAGGCACATGAAATGATGCTCAACATTGCTAATTATTAAAGAAATGAAAATCAAAACTACAATGACTCACCACCTCATACCAGTCAGAATGGCTATCATCAAAAAGTCTATGAGGGCTTCCCTGGTGGCACAGTGGTTGAGAGTCGGCCTGCCGATGCAGGGGACGTGGGTTCGTGCCCTGGTCTGGGAGGATCCCACGTGCCACGGAGCGGCTGGGACAGTGAGCCATGGCCACTGGACCTGCGCGTCCGGAGCCTGTGCTCCACAACGGGAGAGGCCACAGCAGTGAGAGGCCCACGTACTGCACACACACACACACACACACACACACACACAAAGTCTATGAATTTATCTTCTTCAATTGTCTTTAGAATTAAAGTGGAAATAGTCAACCTCAGAATTTAATGCAGATCAATTTGAAAGGGGAAAAATTAGAGTCCAGATGAATGAGTTCCTTTTTTCTTGATGGAGGCAAGAACATTGCTCCTCAGAGCAGAGAAAGCTGCTGTTGGAGCTGATTTTCAGTGCAGAAAGGAGCTAGGTTCTCTAAGGATTTTGACCAGTTAAAATAAGAAAACAACTTTGTCTGATTTTTGAGTATTAATGTGCTTTATAATGTTTATTTTAGGAAAAAAGTTCTACTCAACGATTTATCCTAAATATACATTTGTTTTCTATGAGAATTTACCTTTTTAACTTATCTCTTTTTTTCTTAATAGATGATCTTAATATAAGGTTTTCAAGTAGAAAATGAAAACCTTGATTTAAGGAAGACCCCAAGCCTCAGGCTAAGCAATATGCTCAAGGTCATTAAACGAAGAAGGAGATGAAATTCAATTCAAACAAGGTTTTGCATCCCCCAAATCACTATATTGCATTACCTTTGACTATTACTCTGTGTAAAACCCACCAGCAATATGAGACGATAAGGCCTTATGATAAGATATCATTTCCCTCCCCTTCTCTGGACTTGCCTTCTTCAAAGTCTGGTGGCCAAGTTCACTCTGCCTCAGACTTTGCAGCACTGTTCCCCTGTTGGGATCTCTCTCTACTTTCTCAGATAGAGCATGACCCCTCTGCTCTGGGCACTCAGACTTCTGCTCCCCTCTCTCCCCAACAGAGAGGCTGTTTACTTGGGTTGCTATCACTTTCTATTCTTTTAGCCTGCTTTACATTTTCCATACCATGTGTCTCTGGCAATTGTAGTATTCTCTGCCTAAACTACATCCTCATAAAGTCCATGAAGGTTGGGATTTTGTTTTGTTCACTATTTTATTCTCAGGGCCTAGAGCAGTCCTGAGCTCATAGTAGGTACTCATCAGACACTTGTAAATGAATGAATACGTAATTCAGTTGTTGGAGAGAAAGACGTGGAAAAAATGCCTAATTGTGAAACAGAGACATACCTTAATATTATAATTAGATCTGTAAACAAAATCCTGTGGGATTCCAAATAAGAAAGCAATTATTTCCAATTTGAGGTTTGTAGAAGGCATCATGAATGAAGAGAAATTGGTGTTGTCTTGGAAAAGGGATATTTCAGAATAAGAAGCATGATAAGTATAGAGGCAGGTGAAAATAAATTACAGGGGTACGGTTTATGAAGGATTCTTAAGGAAAGCGAGGCTGGAATTAAAAGCTTTCCTCCAGTTTCATGGAAAACCGATTAGACACCTGCAAGCAGAGGGAAGCTTCATTGAGGAGATGAACGCCTATCATACCAAGGCTCAATCTGGCACCAACTGGAAATCTGCTAATCTCAGAGACAAGTGAACAGAAGTAGGGTCTTAATGACTCTAATTTCTTGTTTATTCATTTGACTTGTTGAGAATACCAGTTCTGATTGAAATATGTTTGCTTAACTGAAGCTCACTGATTCTATTTAGTTGGTATGTAGTGTCACCTACAATTATGTCACATTATTTGATTGAATGTAGAGGTTTTGTCAAGTCTAAGACTATATCACAAAGAAAAAGACAATGGAAATAGTTCTCTTCTCAGTCAGGAGATAGAAACTCCAGGGTGGTTTCTATCAATAGTTTAATACATGAAGTAAACTCTGTACCTTGATTTCCTTTATATTTAAAATGAAAATAACCACTACCCTATACTTCTAATCCTAAGAAAGGGAATAAGTTATCTCATATAAAGTATTCAAGTGTAAATATCAGTAAACAATACAGACAATAAGATACATAGATGCTAAGGCAAGTGCTTTTCTTGATATTTGCTAAAGAATATATTTTATTCTTCTGTTTTTAAATGATTAATATTCATATTTATTTTAATTTAATTTTATTGTTAACACCTTTATTGGAGTATAATTGCTTTACAATGTTGTATTGGTTTCTGCTGTATAACAAAGTGAATCATCTATATGTATTCATATATCCTCATATCCCCTCCCTCTTGCGACTTCCTCCCACCCTCCCTATCCCACCCCTCTAGGTGGTCACAAAGCACCAAGCTGATCTCCCTGATTGTTTTTATCACCGATGGAATATCTGCACAGGGCAGAGACTCAGACTTGAGTGGGTACCTGCAGCACCCTAGTGGCCACTCTTTATAAATGCAGAAACACTTTGTAGTAAAATAAATCACAGTGGATGACAGATGTTCCTGAGAATGTCTGTCGTCTGTTCTCTGAATTCAGGATTGAAATTAAATGTTATCCTTACCATGTGAATAATTAAATTTAAATTAGTGTACTTATTAGTTTCCTTTTTTCTCAATGCTGCACATTTTGGAGGACGACACTTGTGGGTACGGAGGTACACTGAGATTCAGGAGCTCATTCAAGTCAAAAGCCACACAGGGGCTAGTTTGGAAAGATGCTTTGGGGGTCAATATTACTTAGAATTATAAATGAAGGTAGATTAATAACTTCATAATCCCAGAGTGAAATTTTGTGTCCATAACAAATAATTTTGTTTGGCTGAGGTAGAGCCCTCAAACTTATAAGAAAAAAGTCAGTTGGAGAGAACACCATCAGTGGTTCACTTCTAACACTTTATGAAAGATTTTACTTGACAAAATATGTGATAAGTATAAGAATGGAGAAGTACAAGTGGGGGTTTAGGGGGTAGCATAAGTTGTGCAAGGAATCAGTTAGAGAGAACTTATATTAAATGAGAACATAAATTACATGGTAGGAATTCAGACTTAGAGACCTGTAAGTGGAGTCTAGGTATGAAGTAAGCTGCTGGTGAAAATGGACATGTATCTATCAAATCATGTGTTTATCTATCAAAAGGGTGAGTTTGGTTAATTTGTAATTATTGTTTTCTTTCATTTTATCCATGACTGACTTTAAAATTCCTAAAAAGTAATGATTCTAGAAAAACATGTTTTAAATAATTTATCTAGTAAGAGTTAAAATGTCACTCTTGCCGTATGATAAAAATTTGGTAATAAAATGTAAGTTGACAATTGGGTAAATGAAATAATGTTTAGACAAGCTTCTCTGTGTTCTTCAGCAGAAATAGATGGATAAAATTGTACTTTATTTCATAAATGATATATAATCTTTAAAAAATTCACTGAACTGGAAAAGAGTGCCACAGATTGTCAGAAAAAAATAAATATAGCATTTTATTTTCAATTGTTTTGCTTTCAATCCATGATCTAAATATTTTTAAAGTTTTTAAAAGATTATTTTAACCTTAAGGATTCCTTTATTGGGGTCTACATGTGTACATGTGCACAAGTCAAATAATAAAACAATAATTCTAATGTCAACACTTTAAAAAAAATCAAAGGGTCTTCGTCTGACATATGCACACACAGTTCAGATGAGGTAAAATAATAATATACAGTTTCTGAGGTGTCTTTTTATACAATCATAGAAAAATACATAATGTTAAAATTATTCCACATAGTTTCTTTTATACAAATAAATAAAGGTTAAAATAAATGTGACTCTATTCAAGGTCAATAATAAATTCATTATTGTTGGAATTTATATAAACCCTGTCTATATAATGATCAGATAGATGAAAACTAGCCAGGATATATTTTAAACAATAATTTCTCAATTTGGTTTCAGGATGCCTATGTAAATGGAATTGATTAAATTCAGTTCATACTTTATCTTCTACAAATTGTTGAATTCAGATTAAATATTTATACACAGATCATACGTGATATATGTCAAAGTCATCTACATTAAGTATTAACCTTTTGTTAAATTAATTTTCAAAGTACAAACTATGCTATTTAAAACAAAGAAAGATATTTCATAATTTCAAATCTCATGATTTACATGATTAGATTATCTTTATTTTCAAGAGCAAGAGTGGAAAAAAAAGTAGCAGTGGGTGAATGAGTGGCCTAAAGTCAATGGCACATGTTAAAGAAAAAGCTATTATGACACTTCTGGTAAGAAAGGCTTTACCAGGACTATTACAATGAGGGAGAGAGCTTGGTCTCAACTCCAAATTCAGTAGAGACTGCTATGGGATGCAGCCAGAGAGCAGGGCAAGAGGGTCAGTTGGTGGAAAATTACCAAGAGGAGACATCAAGGTTGGCGGATTCTTGCTAAACCGATCTCACAGGATTCTTGCTGAATGCCAGTCTGCATGATCAGATATCAAGGGTGATCACATATGGAAGGTGTTCAGATATCAAGAGTGAGGGATTCTTAGTAAACTGATTTAGTAGGATTTTTGCTACGTATGGGTTAGGCAGGCCCAAGTTCATGGCTTAGTCAAAAAGAGAGCTCAGAGAAGCCTGTCTGAAGTAGGTCAAGGGGAGAGTCTTTATCACTTGCAAAATCATTTTGAAGGAGATTTAACTGCTGTCATTCATTTATACACACTGAGAACTCAAAGCACAAAGATGCAACAGACCATGCCTGTTCTGTTTTAAGGTATCTGAAATATATAACACACTTGGACATTTGAGTTCATGTGTATCTACCTATATAATTAAATTAAACCATAATTCTCAACAAATCTCAAAAATACCACTTAGCAAGAAAGATGGGGAGGAAAGTCTTGAGGTTTTACACAATATTGACTAAAACAAGCACCTAACTGCTATGCTCAATCCCAATCCTTTTTTGGTTCTATTTACCTCAGTTTACAGTTAATTCATTTTTGAGATTTTTTGATAAACATCTGGATGATAAAGCAAAGACCACATCTGTTTGTTCACTATTTTACCCCCAGCACCTAGGGTAGGGCTTGACTGAGGAAAACACAGTACTCCCCCTTATCTGCTGGGGATAAGTTCCAAGACCCCCAGTGGAGACCTGAAACTCTGAATACTACTGAATGCCATATAAACTATGTTTTTCCTATACATACATAACTAAGATAAAATTTAATTTATAAATTAGATATGGTAAGAGATTAACAACAATAGCTAATAATGCAATAGAACAATTATGTCAATGTACTGTAATAAAAGTTATGTGAATGTGGCCTGTCTCCAAATATCTTACTGTACATATTTAATGCCTTTTCCATGGTTAAGCACTTATCACAAACTGTGGCTACAATCTTTGAAGTTGGAGGTGCAGAATTTCTTTCATGAATTTCTTTTTCCTTCACAATTTCACACATAGAAGATTCATTCTTACTGAAGATCTTAGTAACCTCCACATACAATTTTTCTTCTCTCTCTATTAAGTCAAGAGCTTTCACCTTTTTACTTAAAGAAGCACTTTCCAGCTGCTTTTTGGCATACTCAAATTGCCAGCATCACTTCTTGCGCTTTGGGACCAGTATTAAGTAAAATAATGTTTACTTGAACACGAGCACTGAGATACCTTGACAGTCAGTCTGACAAATGAGCCTGCCACTAAGTGACTAATGGCCGGTAGTGTACACAGTGTGGATACACTGAATGGAGGATGATTCAGATTCCGGCTGAGATGTAGCAGGATGGTGGGAGATTTTATTACACTACTTAGAATGGCAGAATTTAAAACTTATGAATTGTTTATTTCTGGAATTTTCCACTTAATATTTTCAGACTTCAGGTGACAGCGGGTAACTGAAACCATGGAAAGTGAAGCCACAGTTAAAGGGGATACTACTATTCAGAAACCAGAGCCACAACAGGAAAATATAAGCTGCAGGTTACATGGGCTTTTTCCTTACGGTCTTATTGCAGTAGACAAATCAGCTCTAACTAATCTGTATTTTTATGTCCTTTGACGCAAGATTAAAATGCTCTGAAAAGAGACTTAAATTGTTCTGGTCTGCGTCCCTTATCTACTTCTTGGGAAAAATAACACAGGTATTTTGATTGACAGCCACTGAGCCTATGTGGAATGCAAGAGTAGAAACTTCTTACAGAAAGTATAGGTGTTATTACCAGATCAGGGTACAATGAATGCAAAACTGAGAGATTTTCAGTATAGAGAATAAACAGTTATATACTTCTAAAAAGGTTTGACAACAGCTGCTCCAGAAGATCTGCAAGAAGTTTTAAAGTCCCTTTAATGTCAGTCCCACCTTAGAATAATCAACAGCAAATTAATTAATCTTCTATTAAGATTTATATTGGCAGCACATATTTTGGAAGAAGATCACATATCTGTATGTTTTTGTTTTTGTTTTTTACCAGTTTGAGTTACTTTATTTGGGAGAGGGTCTAGAGGTACTAGTAATTTCATAAGGGATAAGCTCTAGAGGTTAAAATTTTCTAATTCAGGAATAGTTCACAAATGGTAACACCATGCATATTGCTACCTCAGGGCCGTTGCACTAGCTGTTTGCTCTTCCTGAATATTCTTTTTCTTTAAATTTTATTTCTTTATTGAAGTCTATTTGGTTTACAATGTTGTGTTAGTTTCAGGTGTACAGCAAAGTGATTCAGTTATATAATACATATATAATGTAAAATATTTATATATTTTATAATATATATATATATATATTCTTTTTTAGATTATTACAAAATATTGAGTATAGTTCCCTGTGCTATATGGTAGGTCCTTGTTGTTTATCTGTGTTATATATAGTTGTGTGTATCTGTTAATCCCAAACTCCTAATTGATCCCTCCTTCCCCTTTCACCTTTGGTAATCATAAGTTTATTTTCTATGTCTGTGGGTCTGTTTCTGTTTTGTATATAAGTTCATTTGTATCATTTTTAAGGTTATTTTTCAAACACTAATTGTCAAGTGTATTTTCCCTTAGATTGCTACTCCATGAAGGCAGGAACCGTTTGTGCATTTATATATTCTTAGCACATGCCAGAATCTGGTACAAAATAGATACTCAAAAATTATTGAATAATAAACCAACGAATGACCATAAGGAGTTTCTAACTATGTACAGACCTTTCTAATTGCTTTCCCTTATGAGAAATAAAAACAAGTTGCTTAAGTTTGAAATCATTTTAAGAAGCATATTTATACAGATACGGAATCCAAAAAAAGCCAACCTAGGTCTTCAAAAATAAATCTCTGTTACTTTTCGATTAGGATCAATTTAAAACTCACAGAACATTTTAGGAACATAGAGATGATGTAAGTTGATCCTGTGGTAGTTTATCCATGCTCTAAAGCAGAAAAACAAACCTTCATGGATAATTCTGAGGGCTTAAATGCTTACAAAATAATTCTAAAACTATGAGGACTTGATGTTAATTAACTTGATGTTAATTCATCCAGTGCACTATTTTTTTTCCAGAAATAATCCCCTCTGGCAACTAGTCATGTGAATCTATCAGATGGACATTCATCTTCATCTATTACACTTTTCCCATTGACATCTCCACTAGGTAATACTGCTCACTCTGTTCAAAGTGCAATTCCTTCTCAGTTGTCCTACCTACTGAGGACTGAGATATTCATATTGACACTTGTGCACATTTTATTTCTGATAACGCTAGAATGTGGTTTTCTTGAAGGAAAATAAGCTTTTTCACATTAATTCCATGATGTGCTGGTTTACTACTCTACAGACGCTTCTTCAGAAGAAATTGTTTGATTGTGATGTGTCCATGGTCAGATGAAAAACTGTTCAGCCTTCATGTTGGTAATCATATAGCAGTAGGTAATAGGAGTTCTGTCCTGAATTAAAGTTCTGGCACTAATAGTTATTGGATGTGTACTGTTTAGAAATATACATATATCTTTTCAGAATATTTAAACCTTTGTCTGTAAAACGAGTGCAAGAATACAAGTAGCAAGTCTGCTCTATGAAATGGGGTAGCATATGAGAATGAGTAATACACTGACTCATGACAGTATATGAAAATGGTTATTTTCTTCCTTTGTTTGTAAACAGGAGATGGCTACACTTTTTCTGACCTAGGATATCGACTAAAAGTTTCATTTTTCTATAAGGTGGATATGCTTTATAATAAGGATCCTAATCAGCGAAATGGATGTGTGTGGTGAAATCCAATGGAAGTGTTAATTCCAGCTCCAGCCAAGTGTTGACATGAGTTAGTATGTCTTTGTCTATCCTATACTTGTAAATGGTTATATTAGATCAGAAATGTTTATTGTCTCCTCATCTGGTATATCTTGTCACTGTATTTGTAACTGGAATGACAAAAGTAAGGGCTATAAATATCATGAAGCCAGAACCATAATTATTTTATGTAACCAACATGTAACCATCAACTAACACAGTGCCTAGCACCTACTGGATGTTCCTTAAGTATATATTGAGGGAATGAATAAATGAATGAACAGGAGTAAGATAAATGATTTCAAATGAGCATTTTCCTGTGTCTATAATGAAATATCTAATCATACTTTTCAAATCATCCTTTAGAGAGGGTCTCACAAACAACCACATACCAACAGATTATATACATTTCAACACAGTCCTTTACACCAAGGATAGGATTGATAGTACTAGGTATGTTGTTCAATAATGTCTACCACTTAATAAAATGCAACAATCACTCAAAGTAAGTGTGACACTGTAGCATGTGCTATCTGATACTGTTTATTTTGTCCTAAATGTTAATGACATAGTAAGACAACTTTGGCATTGTTTTGTATAGGATATTTTTTAAAAAATAAGGTGGTTTCATGGTTATCAATAAACTAATTTTGGGAAAAGCTTTTTGTATGTAATGTTTGTGTGATCTTGGGCAAATGAGGCTGTCTGTACCCCCCACTACACAGACAAAAGGCAGAATGTAAGAAAAATGTTACTGGACACAAAGAGGAGTGTGACACCAAAAATAGCGGACTGGATTTTTTGTTGGAAGAGAGGTTGTCCATTCAAATGTTATAAATCAGGCAAACTTTGAATTACATAAAGAATTTTTCCAGGGAGAAAGCCTTCCAGGCAGAGGAAGCAACATGGACAAAGGCATGAAATAAAAAAAATAAATAAAACCCAAAAACACAAACACAAGAGAATATAAAACATATCAGAAATGCAAGAGGTTGAGTGTAGCTGGAGGATAGTTGTGTGATGAGCCAAACTCATTACAGGACTGACTAGTGAGGCTAAGACATTTGGATTGTGAACAAAGTTAAAGAGAAGACATTACGAATTTGATCAAAGAATGACATCAGATCTGTATTTTAGAAAGATCTCTGTGGCAGTGATGTAGAGAATGAATTGGTTGAGTGGATGGGGTGAGACACTAGGTACAAGAAAAGCACTTAGAAGGCTAAAAATAATGCACTAAGTAGCAGAAGAGAAGATGGGGCTGATGAGAAGGATTAAAGTGATATTAAGAAGCTATTTTTTGGAGATTGAACTGGTTGAACTGAAGAGGAGAAGGGGTGCTTTTTCTCAGAGACTAAATGAAAGGAAAGAATATTATAGCAAATTTGTCAACTTTGTTATTATGATTTTGAACTTGAAGGAGTTCATGGCTAATGAATTCAATTTAACCCAAGCATTTAGAGCTAGAGAAAAAAGCCAGAAAATCTACTGAAAAATAGTGTGGTGAGTTGTGAAAAGACTTAAGAAAAAGGCAAAGCTTGGGGAGAGGACCGAAGGGAAATAATGAAATAGTGGACTCAGTAAGACACAAAAGGATTTTCAAAGAACACAGAGGATTCAGCGGAGGTTAAAGACTCTATATTTGCAATGGTTCTGACCTACACGGTTATGTTATTCCCCCCCACCAGCAGTTACTCAATATTTTAGGTATTGTATATATTGAAGTCAGATCATAGTGCTAATCGGGAGATTTTTCAGGGGATACAGCAAGGTAAATGTGTGAGGTAGGCAGGGTTTGAGGCATAAAGATTTGTGAAAGTGATCCAAGCCATGAAGGAGAGTAGGGAGTGAGGAAGGCAAAGTGGACAAAAACTAAGGGAAAAGAAATTGGTTTTGGAAATCTTGACGATGTCAAAATCAGAGACACAGCTAGTGCTGGTGCAGGAAACCTGCAATACGGAAAAGGGTGATTGGATGCAAAATATGTGTGTCCTCACTCAGACATGGAGAAGTGTGGAGCCATACGAATATTAAAGAAGCAGTGCACCGCTCATTTGTAAATAAGTGGTCAGAAGGAATGAAAGTCAGAAGACATAATCTTGGAGAAAGGGACACCTGAGCTGGAAAGAAAGACTGAAAATTAACTTAGGCAGAAGAACAAACAGAGAATATCTCCCCCTCTCCTTGGAATTGCAAGAAAGTGGTGACAGCATGCATTTGAAGGACTTGAAGTTTTTGTTAAAGCAAAGAAATTCTTGAAAGACAAATATAAAAAATAAAACAGGAAACATTGTTAAAGACAGAATTCAAGAATTTGATTGCTTGGGCAGTGCTGTTAAGTTAAAAATATTTTGATTGATTAATAAAATTTTAATAGAACCTTTTCAAATATTTTTATCTGCATTTTACTCAAAGCCAATTAATTTCTAAAAATATGCAACAGAATTATCAATTCAAAACATCAGGTTTTCCTGAGTTTCTCAGGAACTAAACTTCACCGTCAGTTTGATGACTTTGTAGTATTTACAATAGACTTAGCATCAATGTGGCTTAAGGGCTAATTGTTAACAAACAGAGACCAAATTTATGTTCACTATGACACTTCAACTGGGAAATTGTCTTAAGAACACAGTATCAATCTCAGTTATTTAATTCTCTGGTGAAATGTGCAATAAATTGGTTATATACTTATAGAAATATCATATTATCTGACAGTCTTAGTGTCTAGTATAACTTTGTTAGCTGTTTTAAAGTTATTTTTCTATTATATAGGTTATATGCTATTTTGTAATATTTTAACAAAACACATATAACTAGAATTGTTTATAAAAATATTTTAATATATTTTATAAATGTTTTATGAACTTATTAAACAGTTATTAGAAAGATTTCATTTCTTTTAGTAAAAATTGTGGTAGAAAAATATTGGATCATATTTATTATTTTGTCCTCTAGCTTGCCTTTGAAAAAATCCCCATATATTTAATAATGTTTAAATCAACCAAATAACTAAAAAATAAAGATAAAAAATCCTTAAAATCAAAATGAATTCAAAATAGAATAAATATTCTCAGAGTAAAAGAGAAATAATTCAATAAAGCCAAGAACCAACATTTTCTCACATTGAATGTAAATATGTAATCAACACTGAGTAATCAAAGAGTAATCCCACAGACTGATCATACAAACATCGGGAACAATCAACTTATATTCATATCTTGATAAATATTTCTGACCTCTTAGTATTTTTGAAGAATCTAGATAGCCTCTCTGTTCTCAATTAATTTACACAATAATTAGAAAATTTAGTCAATTTGATTTATAACTAAAATGCAAGATAGAAAGCTGAATATAGTATAAAAAGTGCATAAGTAATTTTTTATGAGCACTGATTCATTTATTTTTTCTAGAAGAAAATAGGGCACAATATGAAAAATGGGAAAGGTGAATTTTCTCAAGAAGGATTTGAAAACACACCTTTTATTTTACCTTTATTGGGAGAAATTTTACTTTATGGAACCACACTGCAAGCATATAGACTTAAGTTTTCTGTGCTGGAGAAGGGAAACATTGACTCTCTGATGTCAGTGACTCCTAGATTAGCTAGAGGAATTGGGATAAAGGGAAAGAGATTAATTTTAGAAAATATCCATAACTAATCTCAATAATTTCATTTCAATGCCAGGCATTTATAATAGAAATATTAGAATGTGGTGGGATTTAATAGCAAACACCAAGTGTCTATCCTGGTTAATCATTCCTGGCCCCAGAGAAAAACAACCTCATAACCAAACATTTTTGGGTTACTACAGAGTTAATAGATTCTTCTGGCTTTGAGATTATCCTCTTTCACGCCAGGGGTTTCTGTTTGGGAGTTGTTGGTGGCAGGGTAGGGGAAGTTGGTCAAAGAAGGGTTAAAGCAAAAGATGTGAAGGAAGATGGTCAGGAAGCAGCAGATCTAGGTTTTGTGCAGCGTGAAGCTCATATGATTTCCCATACCCTACTTACACAAAAGAACACAATAGGCACAAAATGGAATGTTTATATAAAATGAGAAAATATTTCATGAAATACAAATTTTGAAGCTGATAAGCATCCAAATCATCACAAAATCTAGAAAAAATCCCCCAACATTTTAATTATTTAACCACCTAATCTAGCCTCTTAATAATATTTCAATTTTTCTACATTTGTTAGCTGCAGACTCTGAAAGTTTGTTCATTAAGGTAACAAGTTGAAAGAATAAAAAGTATTTTTTCTCTAGTATAATTGATCAAAATTTGTTTCTTACTATTGATAGTTTAGAAAGTTACTTTCACCTTAACAGCTCACTGGTTGCCATAACAGGTAAATATTTAGAACTGTCATCAAATTACTTTCACATGTAATTTGGGAGGCCTTCTGCAGATCAGTTCAGGCTCCAGGCATTTCAAACCCTATTTCTCTTCCACTATCTACCTAACTGAAAATAAGTAAGACATGAAAATAAATAAGACATTCTTCTCTTGTAAAAAAACTTAGATCATTATCAAAATCAACTAGGCCTTTAGAAAAGGAAAAATTTTATCAATTATATAGTAGGATATTAAGCTGAATATTTTTTTCAGAATAGTATCCATTTAAATAATAATATCAGTATGACTGAGTTTTAAAACTAATGTTTTTCATGTAATTGAAATCCATATAAAAAAACAAAGAGTGCTGGTAATGGAAATTATGTGACTAATTGCAGAGAATAGTATAACTACATTATTTCCTTACTTTCTTTTTTGACTTATTGAAAAAGTAATTGGGTAAAATACAGGGCTTAGGGGCACTGACCCTCCACACAGTCGAAAAGTCACATATAACTTATAGTCTGCCTCTTTATCTGTGGTTCTGCATTCGTGGATTTAGCAACTGCCAATTGTGTAGTACCATAGTATTTACTGTTGAAAAAACTCTGTGTATAAGTGGACTCACACAGTTCAAACTCATGTTGTTCGAGGGTCAACTGTGTAACAATAATAGTACAAAAAAAGGAAAGAGTAGTTGCAGCATTATAAGAGTAAAATTTCTATATTTCACTAGAATTAATTTTGTATAAATATTAAGTTGATATTTATAAATTGAGGTGTATATTGTAAGCCCTGCAGAAACCACTAAAAATATTTTTTAATATATTGAAAAATTCATCAAAGGAATCTAAATGTTGCACTAGAGAATATTCACTTAATCCAAAATAAAATAGTAAAGGAGGGACCTAGGAACAAAAAAGACCTGAGACATATATAGAAAACAAAACCCAAAATGGCAGATGTAAATTCAATCTTATCAATAATAACATTAACTGTGAATGGACTAAACAATCCAGTCGAAAGGGACAGATTATTAGACACAATGAAAAAAATAAAGATCCAACTATATGCTGCCTACAGGAGACAATTTAGATTCAAAGAAGTGGATTCACAGATGCAGAGAACAAGCTAGCGGTTACCAGTGGGGACAGGGAAGGGGAAGGGCAAGATAGGGGTAGGGGAGAGAAAAAGGGGTTATTATGGGATTATATGAAATCATGTGTGTGAAACTTTTGAAAATTTTAAACACTGTAGAATTTAAAGAATCTTTCTTTCAAGAAAAAATACATTTAAAAAAAGATTAACAAAATAAATGAGTACAATAATAGACTCACATATAGAAAAAAGATGGAAAAAGATATCACACAAACAGTAAGACACAAGAAATTTGGAATAGCTATACTAATATGAGACGAAATAAATTTTCAAACAAAAAAATGTTACAGGAAATAAAGAGTGAAATTTTATGGGAAATAAGGATAACTCCAGCAGGAAAATATAACAATTACAAACATGCATGTACATAAAAACAGAGTCAAGGATACATGAAGCAAAAACTGACAGAGTGAAAGGGAAAAATAAATAATTTAACAATAAGAGTTGAAGTCTTCAATATTCTACTTTCAATAATGGATAGAACAACTAGACAGAAAATCAACAAGAAAATGAAGGATTTGAACAACATTTTAAACAAACTAGAACTAACAGACATTTGTAGAACACAACAAAAGCAGACCATATTCAAGTGCATATGGAACATTCTCCAGGGTAAACCATACACCAGGCCATCAGACATGCTTTGATAGACTTTAAAAGAATGGGAATCACACAAAGTGTTTATGACCACAATGAAATTAAATTAGAAAAAAATACAGAAAGAAATTTTGGAAATTCACAATTATTTGGAAATTAAACCAGTCTCCTAAATAATCAATATGTTTAAGAATAAATCACAAGAGAAAATAGAAATAATTTTGAGATGAAAGAAAACTCAAGTACAATACACCAAAACTTATGAGATGCAGCTAAAGCAGTGCTCAGAAGGAAATTTGTAGTTGTAGATGGCTATTTAAAAAATTTCATATCAGTAACAAATTTCCACCTTAAGAAACTAGGAAAATAACAAATAATAACCAAATGAAGCAGAAAGAAGGGAAGGAATAATAAAATTGTAGTGAGAATAAATGAGACTAAAAAAAGAAAAAAAATCAACCAAATCAGTGTTTAGTTTTAGAAAAGATCAACCAAATTTAAAACCTTTAGCTAGACTGAAGGAGAGAGAGAGTCAGAGAGAGAAAGAACTCAAATTACTAAAACAAGGATTAAAGGAGGGACAGCAATACTGACATTAAAGAAATAAGAATTCTAAGGGAATGCTATTAGCAACTTTTTCAAATTAAGTAATTGAGATAAAATGGAAAAATTCCTAGAAAGAAACTGTCAAAACTGACTTAAGAAGAGATAGAAAATATGAATAGACTCATAACAAATAAAGAAGCTGAAATGGTGATTTTAAAATCTTTCCACAAAGAAAAGTCACAGGTCCAGGTGACTTTATTCATGAATTCTACCAAACATGTAAAGAAGAATTAATAACAATTACTCACAAGCCCTTTCAAAAAAATAAAAGAGGAGGAAAGACTTTCAAATTCATTATATGAAGCCAGGTTTATTTTGACACCAAAACCAGAAAAATACATCACAAGAAACAAAAACTAAAGATGAATACCTCTTATGAATATAGATGCAAAAATCGTCAACAAAATATCAGTAAACCAAAGTAATGAACATCTAAAGAGGATTAAACACCACTACTAAGTAGAATTTGTCCCAGAAATGCAAGGTTGTTTTAACATCTGAAAATCAACCTATGTAATACACCATATTAAAGAATAAAAAATAAAATCCACATGATCTTTTGAATAGATGGCTGTGGTGATAGTATCATGGAAGTATCCATATGTTCAAACTCAACAAGAGGTACACATTAAATTGTGTGTTTTTTTTATATATAAAGTATCCCTTAATAAAATTAATAAACTGAATGGTTAGGACTAATGAAAAGGTAACCCATGCAATGGGAGAATATATTTGCAACTGCTATGTCTGATAACAACTGTATCCAGATTATATAAAAACCTCTTACATTTCAGTAATAAAAATACATGTCATCCAATTCACTATGGACAAAGGATTTGGACAAATATTGCTTCAAAAATATATACAAATGACCAGTAAGCACATGGAAAGAAGTTCAACATCTTTAGTCATTAGGGAAATGAAAATCAAAACCACAATGAGATACCACTACATACCCATTTAGATGGCCATAATTAAAAAAAAAAAGATAAGCAATGACACATCTTATTGAGGATGTGAAGAAACAAGGACCCTCGTTCATTGCTATTGGAATTGTAAAAGAGTACAGCCACTTTGGGAAAAAAATAAAAGTTTGGCATTTCCTCAAATGTTACACATTATTTTAACATATGACCAAGTACTCCTAGGTATTCATCCAAGAAAAATAAAAACACATGTCCACACAAATATGTATGCATGAATGTTTATAACAGCATCATTCATAACAACCAAAATGTGGAAACAATCAAAATGACTATCAACTCATGAATGGATAAACAACAATACAAAAAGAGTTTTACTTGGCAGTAAAAAGGAATAGAGTTTTAACACATGCTACAACATAGGTCAACCTTGAAAAAATATTTTAATTTAAAGAAACGAGTTAAAACACCAACATATTTTGATTCCACTTTTATGAAACATATTGAACAGGGAAAACTATAGAGAGAGAATGTAGATTAGTGGTTGCCTAGGACTAAAAGGCAAGGGAATGAAGAGTGACTGCTAACAGGTACATTTGTAAGGTGATGAAAATATTCTAGATATAGATTATGGTGATGGTAACACAATTGTGTGAAAATAATAAAATTATCTAACTGTATACTTTTGATGGGTGAATTTTATTATATGTGAATTAGATCTCAATAAAGATATTTAAGAAAACAATCTGGTAAGGTTTCTGGAGACTGTCAGTATCCCAGTAATCTGAATACAAGCTTTTATAGGAAACTATTATGTTAAATGGTATTGAAGACAGAAAATCAATTGCGTATTGTGGCCAAATGTGGAGATACAAGGAAGCTGTGGTTTGTTGACCCTTCATAAGCTCTGGACTTGCTCCAAGTCAATAAATTGTGCTAGCCTGCTACTTTGCTAACACCCAAAAAACTAAGCCTCTCAGTATACACATAATTGTGTAGTTTTTTTTCTCTTAAGTCTGTGCTGACCACGATACCTGCTTTAATCAATACAGTATGGGGAGTGAGTAATGCTCAGCCAATTCTGAGCATAAAGCTTAATAATGTCTGGGAGCTTCTACATTTATGCACTTGGAAACCAATATCATGATGTAATGTAGGAATAGCCCCAGGCAGTCCCAGCTGAACTCCCAGTCAACAGCCAACAGCTATTGTGAGTAATCTACCTTGGATATTCTGGCCCAGCAGAGCTTCCAGATGACTGCAACCCAGATGACAACATGTGGAGAAGAAGAACTTCCCAACTGAACCCAGTCAATTCATAAAAATCACATAATATAATAAAATAGTTTTTGTTTTAATAAGTTAAGGTAGTGTGTCACATAAATAATTGAAGTATGGAGCATAGTATGGCTCAGACCTACTTGCTGGTGAGGGTGTGGACTTATTAACTTATTACATGTTTTGGTGTAATGTGAAACAGATAAGTGTGCAGTTGATTCGGAAGTTAGTTACTAGTTATCTGTTCAATACATATGGCATGTAACTTTGGATTCTAAATAAACCATTCAGGTAATCAATGAAAAGATTCAAAATCCATGTTTCCTTTTGATTAAAACAAGAAAATATCAGGTTTAACTTCAGTCACTTAGTTAATAAATATCTATGAAATTCTTATTTTGTCCTAGGCAATGTGCTAAGAACAGAACACAGCCTTGATTGAAAAATAATAATTTTACTGCCTACACAGAGCTGCTGGCTTTGGAGATTATGATAACTCACATGAGATATGTGGTGCCCTGAATTTGGTAGAAAATAACATGGGAGATTGAAAGAAGTGGATAGGTCCAAGATATGTATAATAGAAATGATGTAAAAGTTTCTAATTAACTAAATCTGGCATGAAAGATAAAAGAAATTAAAGTTAGCTCTTGGGTTTTCAGCTTGGGAAAATAGTAGAATTGGAGCAAGTTGACTTTTTCTGTTTTATTGACTTTAAGATTTCCTTGGGATAGCTAAGGGAGATATTTAGAATGGAGTTAGGGGTATGAGCCTAAGGCTTATAAAAGAGACATGGACTAGAATTACAGTTTGCAGTTGTCATAATATGGATGCACATAAGTCTATGGGGAAGACTATGGCTGCCTAGAGAATATTTCAAGGTGAAAGACAAGATATTTTGAAAGAGAAACAAAGGCATTTAAAGACCTGACAGAGGAAAAAGGGACCACCAAAGAGGATAAGATGTAGACAAGCATAACAAGAGAGCCAGAGATGTATGACATCAGACTGCCAAATGCATCTAAGAGAATACACAAGATAAGAACTATAAAATACCAACTAGATTTATAAATAATTCAATTTTTGGTGACTGAAAAAAGCAAATTCAGTAGGATAGTATAATCTCAATGAGGAAGCAAATACACTGATCATAGAAAATACTTTCAAGATGTTTGGCTGGGAAGGAAAAGCAAGAAATAGGGGAGTAGAATAGATGTAAAGAGGTAGTTGGTGGAGAAGGCATTCTGGCTATGATTTTGCATTGTCTGTAGAGAAATGGGAACAATAGTAAAATTGACTAAACCTTTCTGTCAGAGCAAACCACTTATTTACACTGCACATTGCATAGGAAAAGGAAGATGAGGAATTAAAGAGGGGTTTATGATTTTTTATCTGTTTATTTGCTATTATAAGAAGGAAAACACATACATCTGTAGTTAGCCATAGCATTCACCTCAGCTTGACTAAAACTTTAGACAGATTTCTTCTTGCTTCTATGTCTCCCTTTTCTTAGTGCATTTATTTGAGAAAAGTTGTAACTGCACATATTTTCTCTGCCCCTTTGACATATAAATATTTTTAAAAGCCTCCTGCTAGTTTTATAACCCAGGACTGTCTCTCAAGGACCTGGAAACAATCCTTTTGAAATGTAATCACCAGGGAAGATGGCACCCGATTTCCCAGTCTCTGTGGGAGGTTTGGAAGATAACTGATGGGCCCTGCTTCAAGTTATAAAAGTACTTTCTATCCTGATGATACCAGAAACTTTACTTTTCCTTTGGGTAAGTTCAATTAGCAAATGTAGATGGCCTATAATCCTCCTATCCCAGTTCCTAAAAACTATCATGTTCATTGTCTCAGCAGAGTTAACACTGTTTTGATCTCTTTTCTCTATTGCATTAGCCTTGATGAAAATTTTCCTTACCTGTTTACCTTTGTGAGTGCATTTTTTTGCTTTGACAGGAAGAAATGAGTAGAGTATGTAGATTCAGGTGAGTGAAGAACTAGTCAATAGAACAGAGTTTCTAAAAATAAAAAGCTGATAAAAGATATATATAAAGATTTGCTTTAGCCTAAAGTACAGACATCCTGTGGTTTGTAATCTACCCAATATTCTCCAAATGACTTCAGACTAAATTATATTGAATTTCTGTTTGGAAGTAGGTAATGACACTTATTCTTTGACAAGAAAGTGACTATTTGACATCTTTGTGTTATGTTGACCTAAAACAAATAGACTGCCAGTTATTTCTCCAGCAAAAATGGGTCTGCGAACATGGCAAGCCACATGTAAGTGCCTGCACAGAAAGGGAAGGGGAACTTTTTAAATAGAGAAAAAAAGGAAGTTGGGAGGGCTATAGTAAAGAAAGAGTAAATTAGAAGACTTGAGAGTCCAAACTACAGTGGCTTTTCACTGGCTAAGTTGTGACAGTCTCTTATTGGTTGAGGTCTTGCCAGTCCAGGCAAGAAGAGGAAGTTTTTCTTCTTCCTGTTGGGCTCTGCTAACATTGTAGGACATGAGAGCTCCCACTTCTGGCGTCCCAACTCTATTTTAATTGAGGTTTCTGTTTATTAGTGTTTACATTTCTGCCTTTTGATCTAGATCTTTCTCTGAAGGCATTGCTGATCAAGAGCCTGGTTTTCCAGTTTCAATTGCTTTCTTACCCTCAATTGGAAACATATTGAGACTACACTTAAGTAACAAGAAGGGGTAGAAGGGAGAGTTCTCAGGTACTTTTAATCTAAAGTTCATATGTCATCAAGTTCAGACATTGGAGGTTCTCTAAAGCATTATGACATCATAAAAGCTTTGATGACAAACTTTCAACAAGCCTGGTCTTGGGAAAGTGTCTCATCAGATGTTGTCTGCTTCAATTCTAGAAAAATTTTATTTTCAGATGACCAAATGATGTGCAGGTCCAGTCAGGATTTGGTGCTTTCTATAGATGGGTTGTGTGAATCCAAGAGTCCATTCACTGGAGTTTGGAAACAAAAGGGTTTGTTAGCAATATTTGATAGTGAGGTTGAAGAGAGTTCTAATGGAGGTGTCTTTTCCAATTGATGAAATCTCCAGGTTGCACGGTGTGATGTTTAAGGGCTTTTCCTGAGAACACACTGTGGAAAGATTGCTCTGCCAAAACATGATTATTTTTAATAGAAGCAAGTAGGCCTTTGCAATGTTGGAGTATCCCTCTTTTTATCAGTTGTGGGTCTAAAGAGGCAGGAGCCAAGTGCATTAGATATCCTGTCACTATCTCAAAGGTTGAGAGTTTATGAGTTTCAAAAGGGATGGATCTGAGACTTAGAAGGACCAATGGCAATGCTTTCGGCCAAAGAATTTGGAGGGCCTCTACAAACTTTGCCAACTGAGCCTTAAAAATGTTATCATTGCATTCAACTAAACCAGAGATTGAGTGTGGTAAGTGCAGTGAAAGTGTTGTAAAACCAGCCAAATAGCACAGACTTGTCAAAGTACCTGACCAGTAAAATGGACTCTCTGTCATATGAAGTTTGAGAGGAGTTTCCCAGGTAGGGAAAACCATTTCCAAAAGGACTTTAGCCACAGAATAGGCAGTAGCCACAGAACAGAAAAAGCTTCATTCAAGTGTGTAAACATACAGACCATGACTAAAATTTTTATATCTATGATAGGAGGAAGTTATATTAAATCCATTTGCCAGACCTTGAATTGTCCATTAGGTAGTTTAAATGTCAGGGAGCAGTACTAACAGGCTTCCCTTTGTTTTATTTTGGACGAGTGGGACAAGTGATGTAGGCAGTTTTTGTGGCCTTGTTAATGTTCCCACATCAGCACTGATTCATGAAGGCTGTCATTTTGTCAGTAGACCAATGGTTTAATGCATGTAAAGCAGTGAGGATTGGGAATTTTAGAATCTCTGGGAAAACTGGGTTGCTATTTTGTCCAAACCAGAACTTTCCCTTTTTAACAAGTCAGCAGTTGTTGAAATTTTATTCTTGTTTTTCTTTTTCTGAGGTCAATTGTTGGATTCTTTTTTTTTTTTTTTTTTTTTTTTTGGTACGGTGGCCTCTCATTGTTGTGGCCTCTCCCGTTGCGGAGCACAGGCTCCAGACGCGCAGGCTCAGCAGCCATGGCTCACAGGCCCAGCCGCTCCGTGGCATGTGGGATCTTCCCAGACCGGGGCACGAACCCGTGTCCCCTGCATCAGCAGGCGGACTCGCAACCACTGCGCCACGAGGGAAGCCAATTGTTGGATTATTTAGCCAGTTTTTTCCTAAGTTGTCCTTTGGGTAAATATCTTTTTGGACAGAGATTTAGCTGCTGTTGGTTACTTTAAGGGTAGTATTCATTGTGGAAATGTCAGCAAGTTGATTTCCCTTAGCTTCAAGAAAGTCAAATTTAAATGCCGTGGAATCTTAATAATAGTTTAAGTGACACGTAAAAATATTTCACCCATTAATTCCTGAACATAAGAGCCATTTAAAGTTTTATTTCTGCTGAAAGTAAGGAAGCCACATTGCTTTAGTAACATCCAAAATCATGAGTTACTCTTGAAAGCATACTTACTATATTGGCAGTTTTGCACTTGGCTAAACTACAAATCCATGTAACGGTGTATAATTGAGCCTGTTGGGCCAAAGTCACCATAGTTAAAGAGGCTGCCTCAACAACATCAAAGGGAGTTGAACAAGCATGTCCTGGATATGTGCCATTGTCACATTTTAAATAAGAATCATCAATGAACCAGAAGTCAGCATTACCCAAAGACATTTCCTGCAGATTATCACAAGGAGTCAACAGATGATGTATCAGTGTTAAGCAGGGGTTAGGTACTGACTTGGTGACAGAAGGGAGAAGAGTGTTAGGGTTAAGGTTATTGTAATGTAAAAAAGTTATGTAAGGACCAGTTAAAAAAAAGACTTCATAGGAGGTGAGGTGGCTGACTGAGAAATGTTCAGTGTAATGAAAATTCAGGAGAGCTTCTACTGTATGAGGTACAAACATGGTTAAAAAGGATCCCTCAAAGATTTTCTTGGCAGCCTTAACCAAAAAGCATGGCTCCAAGGCAAAGGAGATCCCTGTGCCACAGTCTCCAGCTGCTGGCTATTAAACCCTATGAGTTGATGGTACTCCTCAAGTTTTGGGGTGAGTGCCCCAAGGGCATTCCCTTCCTTTTCATATACAAAGAGGAAAAGAGAATCTGATAACTAGGATGGCCAAGGGCAGACAGGTTCATCGAACACTTCTCTAAGGTCTTAAATGGTACATTTTCTGGTTCTTCCTGTAAAACTCAGCTGGGAGTATTGTTCTTTAGTGAAACATGCAGAGGTTTTACCATAAGAGTGAAATTTGGAATCCAATTTCAGCAATAACCCACTAACCCAAGAAAACCTCATGGTTGGCACTTGGTTTAGGGTTTTGGAAAACTTAGGGCACCATGAAGCTTATCTGGACCTACATGTAGTCCTTGTTATGATAGAAGATGCCTTAAATATCAAACTTGGGTTTGGGCAAACTGCAAAGTTTCCTTGGCAACTTATGTCCCTTTAAGGCTAAGATCTTTAGCAAGTGGATGTCATCTTCCTGTGAGGGGGCTTGAGAATGAAAACAAAGAAGCAAATCACCCACATATTTCAGCACAGTGGAAACTCTAGGGAACTTTATGTCACCCATATCAGTCTTCAGTATTTGTGAGAAATAAGAACCCCCAGTAAAACCCTGAGGCATTATGGTCCAGGTGAATATTTTTTCCTTCCCAAGTGAAGGCAAAAGACACTGGCTAGATTCACCAACTGGAATACTAAGGAAGGCACTAGATAAATCAATTACAGTAAGGAATTTACTTCGGGTAGGAATGGATGTTAGTAACATATGAGGGTTAGGGACAACAGGGTGTCAAGGGATAACAGTGTTTGTCTATTTCTTGCAGGTACTGGACAAACCTCCAACCTCAGCCCTTAGGTTTTAGGTTTTGCACCAGTAAAACAGGGTAAATACAGGAAATAGTACAAGGGAAAATGAGACCTTGAGCCTTGTAGTCTTCTATTATGGGCTTTATACCTTGAAGAGATTCTTTAATTAACTTGACTATAGGGTATTGATTAATTCTGGGGAGAGGTTTATAGGGATCTATTTGAATATTGATGGGAGGTGCTCTGGAAATTTTGCCAACATCATTTGGAGATTTTTTCCCTTAAGGAGGGTGATAGCTGATTCAAGAAGGACAAATGAAAAGAGTCTCCAGAATCTGCTGTAGTATTGTCAGAGACAGAGCAAATAAAATGTGTCAAAGTATCATTTAATTCACCTGGTTGGTTACTTGATGACTACTGTCAACTTCTAGAATTACCTCCTGCTTTTGGGAGAAAGACATTCTGGCATGATAATTTTCTACATCTCAGCCTAAGAAATGGATAGGAACCGAGAAGAAAAGGGCCTAAACAAAAGAGTCTAAGTTGAGAAACAGAAACCTCTTGAGGTTCTTTAGAGATCTCCACTATTTCAACTGTTTTAGTTCTCCAAGGCAGGGGCTGCTGGACAGTAGGGGGGTTGAAACCTGAGAGTGTGGCTCTGGTGTCAATTAGGACTGGAAGATATTCATCCTCAATCTGGAAAAATGTTTCTCTGAGCTAATTAAGAGGGAGGGTTGGGAAGAATCCCTGTGGTTCCTCAGAGCCCCATCACTGAGAACTGGGTGGACATTGGAAAACCTGGTTCAAGGTGCCTGAAGTGCTCAGATTCGTAACAATCTCTTTGAAGCCATTTTATCTTTAATCATTTGTTTGTCTCACTTAATCTTTAAATGTTACCTTGCAGAGAGGCAATTTTAGGGTCCTGATGAGGTTTGGAACGCTCAAAATTGTTTCTGTCAGGACTGTCTTCCATTGGCTGAACCCTTCCCAGGCAAGAAGAGGAGTCTTTCTTCATCCTGTTGGGCTCTGCTGTCATCTTAAGGCAAGAGAGGTCCCCTTTCTGTCCTCCTGACTCTATTTTTGTGTGTGTGTGTGTGGTACGCGAACTTCTCACTGCTGTGGCCTCTCCCGTTGTGGAGCACAGGCTCTGGACGCACAGGCTCAGCGGCCATGGCTCACGGGTCCAGCCGCTCCACGGCATGTGGGATCTTCCTGGACCGGGGCACGAACCCACATCCTCTGCATCGGCAGGCGGATTCTCAACAACTGCGCCACCAGGGAAGCCCAAAATTATTATTATTATTATTATTTGAGCCCACCTGGTTCCGGTACTTCCTAAGGGGTGTGAATTGAACACATTACCTGGTTTAACTGGGTTTCAGTTTGTTCATAAGTAATTTGCTCACAGGCTATAAAGTTGAAATAAACTAACATATAGCTTATTTTGAAAATTATAAATAAATATATGATCAGTCAGTGTTTCATCAATAGTTACCACTATAAATTTGTTTATGCAAATAGACTGTTTTAGGTGATGACATAAACCAGTACCCTAACCATGATATCCAGCTTTCAAGAGACACCAGGCTCATTTCCAGCCACTACTGATGCTGGATACTGCATGTGGTATCAAGCATTCATCCTTGACTTCTTTTACTAGTGTTTTCTGAAAGTGCAGGGAAAGTGGGGTTCTCAGAGTTTCCAGGTGTGTCTTCAGTTGGTGTTATTTCAACAATCTCACATGTACATTCAGGGTAGAGCAGAAGCAAGAGAGGCAGGCAGTACAGGTAGTGACATTTCTTCTAGAATCAAATTTCCCATTGCTGAGAGTAGAAGTTCTCACTAAAGGCACTAAGAGCCTATATAAAGAGTCATGGGTTGATGCACTCTAATAATCTTATTTGATTTTTACTTTGAGAATATACCACAGTGTCTCATTAGTTGAATTTCCCAGTCATGCCTTTGAATAAGGAATATGCAACTCTGGCAGGAAGACAGGAGTGATGTTAAAAAAAAAAAAAAAAGTAAATACCCTCTATCATTCTTAACTCATTTCTACTAAAACTGTACACCCTTCCCACAACAGAGAGAAAACATGTTGATATTCAATTAAAAATAGGATTTGAGATATCCTAGCCTCGCAAGGATCCAGGTGTTTGATTATAGACATGAAATAGTGTTCAAAGAGATAAGCTAGCACCCAAAAAGATGAGGAAAATAATTAGCTGAAGGATAAAAAGTTCAATGGCCATTTTGCCCTTCAAGAGGAAGGTAACTATAAGAAATAATTACACTTTGGAGACCCAGGTGCATTAGATAACATATTTTAAAACTGGAGCTTGCAACTATATTTAAAGCCTCCTGGTGAAGGACCAATTTTCTCACTTTTCCCTCTTGTTAGAATTTGTTTAAGGTGAACTCAGCTGGTTTGGGTACTAAAATCATTGGAACTCTAAAATGACGTTTGACATCTTACCTGTGTCAGGGTTGATTCTGCTACATATCTCTAAATAGCCATTTACAGATAGTGTATGACAATAAGCTCTCATGGATATTGCATTCTTCCTCACAAAGTAGTCACCAAGTATGGCCATACACTTATTTCAATAATAATGACATTGTCTTCAAATTTCCCTCCTATATATTGGTGGTGTTAATAGAAGGGGAGTAATGTCCTGTGTAAATGTTAATACTAACTTTGTAAAATAACAAATTCTGAGGTAATTTTTCAAGTTTTCAAAAGAAAAATAAGAACCTTAATATTGATAGGTTTTATGAAGAAAAGTTAAATAAATATTACAGAAGATTAAATTTGGGTTACCAGATTGTGCACTTTATGTTGGTTATCCTCATGCTTTTTCCTTTCTCTTTCTGTATTGATGGCACATATACCTACATTTGCCTTTAATTTTGTAAGCCATATATAATTGTATATCCAGCTAGTATCATTTCATAATTTGTAATAAACTATTCATTTTTTCAGTATTAACTATTCTTGTTATTTATTTGAAAAACCAAGTAATATCAAAAACTGTTGAAGTTTAGGAAAATTAATATTGGTATCAAGTAAATAATACCTTTTCTTTTATTCCAACTATATAATGTGTTATGAATCTTCTCTGGTAGATATTTTCTTATACCCTATTTGCAAATATGTATTCTAAGTTTGCTTTCTGCTGTATTTAAATGCATGATAGAAGCATTTTATGATTATACAATCACTTCTAAAATTTTATTATGCTAATTTAAAACATTACTTTCTATTTAAATTGTGTCATATGATACTAAATAGTCCTTGTCTTCTGTTCATTAGGGAGGGAAACTAGTAAAGGATAAAGATAGAATTCAAACTGGATATGGTGCTCAAGAAAAATTTGAAACGTTTTTGAATGAAGGCACCAATTTCAATCCAGTTCACGAGTTTGACAGGCTAATCTATTAGTTAAGAAAGAAGGAGTACTATGCAAAGGCTCTTGGATATGCAAATTAATATGCAAATTAATGCAAATTAATATATATTAATTTGCTCCAGCAGCTAGATATTTTAAGTGTTGGAACTTAGCTAAGGCAATAAGACCAAATCAAGTCTCAGTAATTTACATTTTTGTAGTTCTACTTAAAGCAATCTAGGATTGACTCTTATTGCCCAAAGAAGGCATCAACTAATATGTAAAAAGCACTGCACTCTAGGCTATGTGGTTAAGTAAGATCTCTTGTCAATTTCCAAGATTTCTGCTTAAGCTGGTAATATTTTAATAAGTCATACTATTTTCTGGGTTGTTAAATGATGGTAAATAGGATCTCTGAATCAGGTGACATTTTAAAGTGACCAGAGTATTTCATTTTCTTTGAAATCTGTTCATTTTCTCTAGCTGTCTCCATTTTCATCCTTGCTGTGCCCTTAAGGCACAAACCAGAGTCTCCTTTAAAAGACTTTTAAGCTCAGCCCCAACATCAAAGCAAATGAGAAGCCAGGGCTGAAACCAGCTTTAAATGTGTCCTTATATTTGTTTTTCAGCTGTTTCTCAGAGTTGGTAAGTCACACTCAATCATTTCGGATGTAATATTATCCTATATAGAGTTTGAAGCCATTGAAAATAATATTTCACTATTCACTTTGGCTATGTCAAGGATTTAGAGAAAACTTACTTGAAGTGGTTCATTTCACAAAGGTAAAAAATTCTGCTTCATTCAGCCCTGCTGCATGATTACAGAATACTCATTTTCTCCTAGAGAATCCTGGCGATTATACAGGGGCAATAATCCGCAATTACCTATCACAAAAGGACAGTGTTAACAGGCTACACTGCTCTATTCCAGACAGTCAATTTTCAGGAGTGTAAGTCCCTCATGGATATTTCAAAGGATGGAGCTTATTAAAGTGTATCTTGAAAAGGCTTATTTCATCTCACATTATTTTTACGTACTTTAAAGCAGACTCCTTACCTCTGAGACCCCTGTAAGTGTGACCTCATTTCCCACACATTTAGTCCAAATTACTGCTGATGGGATAACGTTAAGCCAACCAGATTTCATAGCAGTGGACTACCCTGGATAAATATCAGTCGTCAAAAAGGAAATAGCAACACCAGAGCCATGATTCTAAGAGTGATGTGGAAGAGACATTAGCAATGAGCCATGGCTTCAATGCATTGCATTATGCATATTGTGGATATGCACATATTGTGGATTGCACTATTTCAGGTAATTTCTTTTTTTTTTTTTTTTTTTTTTTTTTTTTGCGGTATGCGGGCCTCTCACTGCTGTGGCCTCTCCCGTTGAGGAGCACAGGCTCCGGACGCGCAGGCTCAGTGGCCATGGCTCACGGGCCAGCCACTCCGCGGCATGTGGGATCTTCCCAGACCAGGGCGTGAACCCGCGCCCCCTGCATCAGTAGGCGGACGCTCAACCACTGCGCCACCAGGGAAGCCCTCAGGTAATTTCTTTTCAACAAGCACACTTGAAGCCGTAAGACAGGGAGGAGGATAAGCCATCTGTCAGAATCCAGTTACTTCATTTATCTACATTTATCTTCATTTATCTACAAATACAATGAGCCATTTCCTGTGTATTTTTCCTAAGAGTCTAAGATATAGGTGTGTCTTAAAATATTAATTGTGAGAAGCAAACCCTCCCTACCACAGGACCACTAGTGTACTGGTTTATGTCAAAAAGGTAAGTTGCTTCTTTTCAGATTTTCCATAGCTACTATTTCAACCAGTTTTGAGTGTGCCTCACCTGCAGCATCTCTGGCTTACAAAAGAATTTCTGTTACAAAATCTCTGGTTAACATTACACTTTAAAATTGACCCACCAATTCTAACACCCACGCTCTATTCCGAGGCTCTGAAAATGATTTTGTATGTTCTCCCAGCACTTTCTGTCCACACTCACTGTCCACATCCTCCTTGTTTCATGGGCTTGTAGTACTAGTATCTGAAAACAAATTGGCCTCAGTCACCAACTGTAAATTCATTTGGGAACTGGACATAGTTTTTTATTTACATGCACTACAGAGGAGGGTCACATGGTCTGATGTGAAGTCAGCAATGGCTGTCACATTCAACACAGAGTCTTGAGTGGCAAGGAAGTTTTCCCAGTATTTTCCTTTTTTCACTCACAGACTGTTCCAAGATGTCCTCTATTGCAGCAGTCCCCAACCCTTTTGGAACCAGGAACCGGTTTCATGGAAGACAATTTTTCCATCGACTGGGGCAAGGTGGGGGTTGGGGATGGTTTCAGGATGATTCAAGCGCATTACATGTATTGTGCACTTTATTTCTATTATTATTACATTGTAATGTATAATGAAATAATTATACAACTCACCGTAATGCAGAATCAGTGGGAAACCTGAGCTTGTTTTCACTTGCCACTCATTGATAGAGTTTTGATATGAGTCTGCAAGCAATTGATTTATTATGGTCTCTGTGCAGTCAAACCTCTGCTAATGATAATCTGTATTTGCAGTAGGGGTCGCGCTCCTATGAGAATCTAATGCCACCACTGATCTGACAGGAGGTGGAGCTCAACAGGTAATGGAGCAATGGGGAGCTGCTGTAAACACAGATGAAGCTTCACTCGTTCGCCTGCCGCTCACCTACTGCTGTGCAGCCAGGTTCCTAACAGGCTACAGACCAGTATCAGTCCATAGCCCCAGGGGTTGAGGACCCCTTCTCTATTGTGTTTCCATCACTTCCTTCCCACTTTCTCACTTGAATAGTTTACAGTTCAACACTAGACTTAAAAATTGACATCTGAAAAAGCTCTCTTCTGGCAAATAACTACCTGCAAATTGTCAACTTTTGCACCTCTCCTAAGAAGTCAGTCCTTACTGTTTATTTGCCAACTTTTTGCTGATTTGGTTTGGGTTCCCCCAGAAGAATATCTTGAGACAAGGATTCAAGTGCAACTGGTTTACGTGGGCAGAGGAGGAAACCCTGGCAGAGGAATGGGGACCTAGGACAAGGAAGGGAAGGGAGCCACTAAAGTGTGAATCTTTAAACCAGCCAACACTGGCAATGAGAACTCACACATGGATAAACTTGGAGAAGTAGTGTAGAATGCATGTCTTGGAATTATTCACCCAAGAGGGGAGAGAACTGAGGTATAGATACACCAATCCCCAAACAGGTATGAAGTGAGGACTAATGGAAGGACCAGGACAGATGTTAATTCACGAACACTTCAGCCTGTCATGAACACATGTCGAATGGCTTGGGCAAAAGGCATTGGCACTGGAAATTCCCCAGCAGATACTGAAGGGACTGTGGCTAAAAGTATGGATGGGGCCCTGTAAGTCTTCTTACATCTGCAACTGACACCATTTCCTGTTCATGACATATTTTTATTCCACAGAGGAGTCTTTTATTAATTTTCTCTATATATATATCTTCTTTAGGTCTTCTTAAAGTTGATATTATCTAGGTTTCCATGCTGGGCTATCTTTTCTGTACTCTTCTTTGACAGGACCCTAAAAGCATCAATTACCTATTCCTCACAGATGACTCCTCAAATTCTATCCACATCCCAGCTTCAATGCCACTACCTGCATGACAGTTCCTCTGATATTCACTCTCCCCTCATCAGTGAACTCACTGTTTTTGGCTTACAAAGGACTTTGCTCTATTTCTCTTATGTATGTCATTCTCTGAAGTGATTTCTGGAACAGATTAAATTTAAAGTAAGATGAGTCGAATTAGCTCATTTTCTTGGGGACAAATTTATTTTCAGAATGATGTAAACTGCAGTGTTTGTCATAAACAATCATTTAACCACAGTAACTGCTTTAGTTAAAAAAAGTCACTGTAACATGATGATAAACATATTTTCATGTACCTTGCAGGTTTTTGAATTTTGCTTTTTTAATAGTGATATTATACCTATTTTTAGTTTTTAATTATATATATAGTAAAAGTAAATTTATGAGAAAATTGAATAGATAGTAATATGAGAAATAAAGTAAAAATCACTTGAAATCTTAGTAATGAGAGATAACTGCCATTAACTTGTTTATCAGCACTATCTTATGTAGATATTTATGTGTATAATCATAGGCATCAATATCATCATGAAACATGTAATTTCTTTGATGAGATCTTTTAAATAGTCTTTTTTCACATTTTTAAAATATTATAAGAATGTAATTATGCTCGTGTAGAAATGATTTTTCTCAGATATTCTATTAAAAATGACATCCTGTATAATTATATTTCCCATTTGATTTTAGTAAATAAAAACATTAGTTTTGTATACGTATTTTTTCCTCTAGTAAGCTTACTTAGTTATTAGTTGCTCAATTATTAATTCCAATAACTTATTTAGAGCTTTTTGTCATGTTTTATATGCAAATAACCAAAACATCTGCAAATAATGATAATCTTGAGCATCAATCCTTTTTTTCCTCCTTGTCTTACTGTACTGACTAAGACTTCCCAGGTTGAATAAAAGTGGAAATAGTAGACTTTTGTCATTTGATTGATACTATTTCCAAAGGTTTCTAGTATATTCATGTTACCATATTTGCCTATTAGTGTGGGAATGACCTTTCCTAATTTCCCACTGCTCAACTACTGAATTCCGGGATTAAATGAACTTTATCATGGTATACTGTCTCTAAGGTACGGGTGGGTTCTGTATAAAGATATTTTAAGGTTTTTGCATTTATGTTCATGAGTCATATTTTTCTATAATTTTTCTTTTTTGTATCATTTTGTCTGGTTTAGAATGAAGGTTAGATGAGTCACATATTATAAACTGTGAGAATATTTGCATAGTTGATTCTAAACAGTGATAAGCTTCTGTGGTTTGGAGCCCCTTGGAGAGTCTAATGAAATCTCTCTGTAGCTTCCTGGTTGGTGGCCATGTGGAGGTACAAGAGAATGTCACACCCAGAAAGGGCAGGGAAGCTGCACACACCCTGCCCTCCGCATCTCTTTCATTTGGCAGTTCCTGAGTTGTATCCTTACATAATAAACTGGTAATCTAGTAAAAAGAAAGAAAGAAAGAAAAGAAACTGGTCTATGCTTTGCCCAGTGAAAACCACAGAAACCAACACAACTACTTTCATACATACTGAGTTTATTGCCCTGCTCGAGATTTCCCATTCAGGATTAAGGGTGCCTATCACGTCCCTAGGTCAGTGTCTCAGTTCAGGATTATAAAAGTAAACTCAGGGGGTGTCTTCAAAATGGTGGAGCAGTAAGAGGTGGAGATCACCTTCCTCCCCACAAATACATCAAAACTACACCTACATGTGGAACAGCTCCTACAGAACACCTACTGAACGCTGGCAGAAGAACTCAGAACTCCCAAAAAGCAAGAAACTCCCCACATACCTGGGTAAGGCAAAAGAAAAAAGGAAAAACAGAGACAAAAGAATAGGGATGGGACCTGTACCTCGGGGAGGGAGCTGTGAAGAAGGAAAAGTTTCCACACACTAGGAAGCCCCTTCACTGGTGGAGAAGGTGGGTGGGTGAGGGGGAAGCTTCAGAACCACAGAGGAAAGCACAGCAACAGGGGTGCAGATGGAAAAGCAGAGAGATTCCTGCACAGAGGATCGGTGCTGACCAGCACTCACCAGCCTGAGATACTTGTGTGCTCACCTGCCGGGGCAGGTGGCAGCTGGGTGCTGAGGCTCAGGTTTCAGAGTTCAGACCCCAGGGAGAGGACTGGGGTTGGTTGCATGAACACAGCCTGAAGGGGGCTAGTGCACCACAGCTACCTGGGAGGGAGTCCAGGAAAAACTCTGCACCTGCCTAAGAGGCAAGAGGCCATTGTTTTGGGCTGCGTGAGGAGAGGGGATTCAGAGCACCACCTAAACAAGCTCCAGAGATGGGCACAAGCTGCAGCTATCAGGCATGAAAAAAAAAAAAAGACAGGCATGAAACATTAAAGCTGCTGTTATAGCCATCAAGAAGCCTGTGTGCAAGCACAGGTCACTATCCACACCTCCCTTCCTGGGAGCCTGTGCAGCCCACCACTACCAGGGTCCTGTAATCCAGGGACAACATAACCGGGAGAACAAATGGCATGCCTCAGGCTGTTGCAACATAATGCCAGCCTTTGCCACTGCAGGTTTGTCCCGCATTCCATACCCCTCTCTCCCCCCAGCCTGAGTGAGCAAGAGCTCCCTAATTAGCCGCTCCTTTAATCCTGTCCTGTTTGGGTAGGGAACAGAAACCCTCAGGCGACGTACACACAGAGGCAGGACCAAATCCAAAGGTGAACCCCAGGAGCTGTGTGAACAAAGAAGAGAAAGGGAAATTTCTCCCAGCAACCCTAGGAGCAAATCTTCACAATCAACTTGATGTACACTGCATCTGTGGAATACCTGAATAGACAACAAATCATCTCAAAATTGAGGCAGTGGATTTTGGGAGCAACTGTAGAATAGGGGTTTGCTTTCTGTATCTAATCTGCTTCTGGTTTTATGTTTATCTTAGTTTAGTATTTAGAGTTTATCATCATTGGTAGATTTGTTTATTGATTTGGCTACTCTCCTTTTTTATTTTATACATATATATATATATTATTTTCCATTTTCTATTTTTGTGAGTGTGTGTGTGTGTATGCTTCTTTGTGTGATTTGTCTGTATAGCATTGTTTTTGCCATTTGTCCTAGGGTTCTGACTGTCCTTTTTGTTGTTTATGTTTTTGTTTTTGTTTTTGTTTTCAATATATATTTAGTGCTTGTTATCTTCAGAGGATTTGGGTTTTGGCTTGGATGCTCTCTTCTTTCTTTCTCTATTTCTTTTCTTAATTTTTTTAATTTTTATATCTTAATAATTTTATTTTATTTATTTACTTGTTTTTCTTTCTTTTTTTTCTCACTTTTCTTCTGAGCCGTGTGGCTGACAGGGTCTTGGTGCTCTGGCTGGGTGTCAGGCCTGAGCCTCTGAGGTGGGAGAGCCGAGTTCAGGACATTGGTCAACCAGAGACCTCCTGGCCCCAAGTTATATCAAATAGCAAAAGCTCTCCCAGAGATCTCCATCTCAATGCTAAGACCCAACTCCACTCAACGATGAGCAAGCTATAGTGCTAGACACACTACGCCAAACAACTAGCAGGACAGGAACACAACCCCACCCATTAGCAGAGAAGCTGCCTAAAATCATAATAAATTCACAGACACCCCAAAACACACCACCGGATGTGGTCCTGTCCACCAGAAAGACAAGATCCACCTCATCCACCAGAGCAGAAGCACCAGTCCCCTCCACCAGATAACCTACACAACCCACTGAACCAAGCTTACTCACTTGGAACAGACACCAAAAACAATGGGAACTACAAAACTGCAGCCTGTGAAATGGAGACCCCAAACACAGTAAGTTAAGCAAAATGAGAAGACAGAGAAATACACAGCAGATGAAAGAGCAAGGTAAAAACTCATGAGATGAAACAAATGAAGAGGAAAAGAATTCAGAGTAATATTAGTAAAGATGATCCAAAATCTTGGAAATAGAATGGAGAAAATACAAGAAAAGTTTAACAAGAAGCTAGAAGAACCAAAGAGCAAACAAACAATGATGAACAACACAATAAATGAAATTAAAAATTATCTAGAAGGAATCAATAGCAGAATAATTGAGGCAGAAGAACAGATAAGTGACCTGGAAGATAAAATAGTGGAAATAACTACCACAGAGCAGAATAAAGAAAAAAGAATGAAAAGAATTGAGGACAACCTCAGAGACCTCTGGGGCAACATTAAACACACCAACATTCGAATCATAGGGGTCCCAGATGAAGAAGAGAAAAAGAAAGGGTCTGAGAAAATATTTGAAGAGATTATTGTTCAAAACTTCCCTAATATGGATAAGGAAATAGTCAGTCAAGTCCAGGAAGCTCAGAGAGCCCCATACAGGATAAATCCAAAGAGAAACACGCCAAGACACATATTAATCAAGCTATCGAAAATTAATACAAGGAAAAAATATTAAAAGCACCAAGGGAAAAGCAACAATTAACATACAAGGGAATCCCAATAAGGTTAAGAGCTGATCTTTCAGCAGCAACTCTGCAAGCCAGAAGAGAGTGGCAGGACATATTTAAAGTGATGAAAAGGGAAAACCTACAACCAAGATTACTTTACCAAGCAAGGATCTCATTCAGATTTGACAGAGGAATTAAAATCTTTACAGATAAGTAAAAGCTAGAATTCAGCACCACCAAACCAGCTCTACAACAAATGCTAAAGGAACTTCTTCTCTAGGCAGGAAACACAAGAGAAGGAAATGACTTACAATAACAAACCCCAAGCAATTAGGATAATGGTTATAGGAACATACATATTGATAACTATCTTAAATGTAAATGGATTAAATGCTCCAACCAAAAGACATAGACAGGCTGAATGCATACAAAAGCAAGACCTGAACATATGCTGGCTACAAGAGACCCACTTCAGACCTAAGGACACATACAGATTGAAATTGAGGGGATGGAATAATATATTCCATGAAAATGGAAATCAAAAGAAAGCTGGAGTAGCAATTCTCATATACGACAAAATCGACTTTAAAATAAAGACTATTACAAGAGAAAAAGAAGGACACTACATAATGACCAAGGGATCAGTCAAAGAAGAAGATATAACAATTGAAAGTATTTAGGCACCCAACATAGGAGCACATCAATACATAAGGCAAATGCTAAGAGCCATAAAAGGGGAAATCAACAGTAACACAATAATAGTAGGGGAATTTAACACCCCACTTTCACCAATGGACAGATCATCCAAAATGAAAATAAATAAGGAAACACAAGCTTTAAATGACACAAGACCAGATAGACTTAATTGATATTTATGTGACATTCCATCGAAAAACAGCAGATGACACTTTCCTTTCCAGTGCTAAGGGAACATTCTCCAGGAGAGATTATATCTTGGGTCACAAATGAAGCCTTGGTAAATTTAAGAAAATTGAAATTGTATCAAGTATCTTTTCCAACCACAACGCTATGAGAATAGATAACAATAACAGGAAATAATCTGTAAAAATACTAACACATGGAGGTTAAACCATACACTACAAAATAACCAAGAGATCACTGAAGAAATGAAAGAGGAAATCAAAAATTACCTAGAAACAAATGACAATGAAAACACGACAATCCAAAACCTATGGGATTCAGCAAAAGTAGTTATAAGAGGGAAATTAATAGGAATACAATCCTACCTCAGGAAACAAGAAACATCTCAAATAAACAACCTAACCTTACACTTAAACCAATTAGAGAAAGAAGAACAAAAATACCCCATAGTTAGCAGAAGGAAAGAAATCATAAAGATCAGAGCAGAAATAAATGAAAAAGAAATGAAGGAAACGAACACAAAGATCAATAAAATTAAAAGCTGGTTCTTTGAGCAGATAAACAATATTGATAAACCATTAGCCAGACTCATGAAGGAAAAAAGGGAGAAGACTCAAATCAATAGAATTAGAAATGAAAAAAAAGTAACAAATGACACTGCAGAAATACAAAGGATCATGAAAGATTATTACAAGCAACTCTATGCCAATAAAATGGACAACCTGGAAGAAATGGAAAAATTCTTAGAAAAGCACAAAATTCCAAGAGTGAATTGGAGGAAATAGAAAATATAAACAGACCAATCACAAGCACTGAAATTGAAACTGTGATTAAAAATCTTCCAACAAAAAAAAAGTCCAGGACCAGATGCCTTCACAGAAGAATTCTATCCAACATTTAGAGAAGAGCTAACACCTATCCTCTTAAACTCTTCCAAATAATAGCAGAAGGAAGAATACTCTCCAACTAATTTTACGAGGACATCATCACCCTGATACCAAAACCAGACAAAGATGCCACACAAAAAAAGAAAATTACGGGTCAATATCAGTGATGAACATAGATACAAAATTCTTCAAAAAATACTAGCAAACAGAATCCAACAGCACATTAAAAGGATCATACACCATGATTAAGTGGTGTTTATCCCAGGAATGCAAGGATTCTTCAATATATGCAAATCAATCAATGTGACAAACCATATTAACAAAGTGAAGGTGAAAAAACATATGATCATCTCAATAGATGCAGAAAAAGCTTTTTGACAAAATTCAACATCCATTTATGATAAAAGCCCCGCCAGAAAGTAGGCATAGTGGGAACTTTCCTCAATATAGTAAAGTCCATATATGACAAATCCACAGCCAACATCGTTCTCAATGGTGAAAAACTGAAACCATTTCCACTAAGATCAGGAACAAGACAAAGTTGCCAATTCTCACCAGTATTATTCAACATAGTCTGGAAGTTTTAGCCACAGCAATCAGAGAAGGAAAAGAAAATAAAGGAATCTGAATCAGAAAAGAAGAAGTAAAACTGTCACTGTTTGCAGGTGACATGATACTATACATAGAGAATCCTAAAGATGCCACCAGAAAACTACTAGGGCTAAACAATGAATTTGATAAAGTAGCAGGATACAAAATTAATGCACAGAAACCTCTTGCATTCCTATACACTGACGATGAAAAATCTGAAAGAGAAATTAAGGAAACTCTCCAATTTACCACTACAACAAAAAGAATAAAAGACCTAGGAAAAAAACAACCTAAGGAGACAAAAAACCTGTATGCAAAAAACTATAAGACACTGATGAAAGATATCAAAGATGATACAAACAGAAAGAGAGATATACCATGTTCATGTATTGGAAGAATCAACATTGTGAAAATGGCTATATTACCAAAGAAATCTACAGATTCAACACAATCCCTATCAAACTATTAATTGAATTTTTCATAGAACTAGAACAAAACATTTCACAATTTGTATGGCAACACAAGAGACCCCGAATAGCCAAAGCAATCTTGAGAAAGAAAAACGGAGCCAGAGGAATCAGGCTCCTAGACTTCAGACTGTACTACAAAGCTACAGTAATCAAGAAACTATGGTGCTGGCACAAAAACAGAAATATAGATCAGTGGAACAGGATAGAAAGCCCAGAGATAAACCCATGCACATATGGTCACCTTTTGATAAAGGAGGCAAGAATATACAGTGAAGAAAAGACAGCCTCTTCAATAAGTGGTGCTGGGAAAACTAGACAACTACATATAAAAGAATGAAAGTAGATTACTCCCTAACGCCATACATAAAAATAAATTCAAAGTGGATTAAAGACTTAAATATAAGGCTAGACACTATAAAACTCTAAGTGGAAAACATAGGCAGAACACTCCATGACATAAATCACAGCAAGATCCTTTTTGACCCACCTCCTAGAGAAATGGAAATAAAAACAAGAACTAACAACTGGGACCTAATGAAACTTAAAAGCTTTTGCACAGCAGAGGAAACCATAACAATACGAAAAGACAACGCTCAGAATGGGAGAAAATATTTGCAAATGAAGCAACTGACAAAGGATTAGTCTCCAAAGTATACAAGCAGCTCATGCAGATCAATATCAAAAAAAGAAAACAAACAAACAAAAAAACAATCCAAAAATGGGCAGAAGACCTAAATAGACATTTCTCCAAAGAAGATATACAGATTGGGCTTCCCTGGTGGCGCAGTGGTTGAGAGTCCACCTGCCGATGCAGGGGACACAGGTTCGTGCCCCGGTTCGGGAGGATCCCACATGCCATGGAGTGGCTGGGCCCGTGAGCTGTGGCTGCTGAGCCTGTGCGTCCAGAGCCTGTGCTCTGCAGTGGGAGAGGCCACAACAGTGAGAGGCCTGTGTACCACAAAAAAAAAAAAAAAAGATATACAGATTGTCAACCAACACATGAAAGGATGCTCAACATCACTAATCATTAGGGAAATGCAAATCAAAACTACAATGAGGTAACACCTCACACCAGTCAGAATGGTCATCATCAAAAAATTTACAAAAAATAAATGCTTGAGAGGGTGTGGAGGAAAGGGAAGCCTCTTGCACTGTTGGTGGGAATGTAAATTGATACAACCACTGTAGAGAACAGTATGGAGTTTCCTTAAAAAACTAAAACTAGAACTACCATATGACCCAGCAATCCCACTACTGGGCATATACCCTGAGAAAACCATAATTCAAAAAGAGTCATGTACCACAATGTTCACTGCAGCTCTATTTACAATAGCCAGGACATGGAAACAACCTAGGTGTCTATCGACAGATGAATGGATAAAGAAGATGTGACACATATATATAATGGCATGTTACTCATCCATAAAAGGAAACGAAATTGAGTTATTTGTAGTGAGGTGGATGGACCTAGAGACTGTCATACAGAGTGAAGTAAGTCAGAAAGAGAAAGACAAATAATGTATGCTAACACATATATATGGAACCTAAAACAAAAAACAAAAAACAGGTTCTGACGAGCCTAGAGTCCAGACAAGAATAAAGATGCAGACATAAAAATGGACTTGAAGACATGGAGGGGGGAATGGTAAGCTGGGACGAAGTGAGAGAGTGGCATGGACATATATATATATATACTACCAAATGTAAAATAAATAGTTAGTGGGAAGCAGCCGCAAAGCACAGGGTGATCAGCTCAGTGCTTTGTGTTCACCTAGAGGGGTGGGATTGGGAAGGTGGGAGGGAGATGCAAGAGGGAGGAGATATGGAGATGTATGTATACATATAGCTGGTTCACTTTGTTATACAGCAGAAACTAACACACCAATGTAAAGCAATTATACTCCAATAAAGATGTTAAAAAAAAAGTGAACTCATGGTCAATTTTCTAGAGTTCATCATTATTATTAATGTCTGACAATATTTAAATATTAGGTTTTTAATTTTATTCATCATCGAATATCATGAACTCCACCAGTAGTGTAGGAAAATAACTTCTAACTGAAGACTAACTAAAGACAACTTTTAAAATGCAATGAGAACAAAGTTAAGAGTATTATCGAAAGATGTCCTAAAAAGAAAAACAAAAATTTAGGAAAGAAAAAAATCAGTATTAATAATACTCAATCACAGGAAAATGCAAATTAATGCAATATGATATTATTATTTGATCTTTTAGGATAGTGAACAGTTTTAACATAATCATTGTTGCAAAGGGAATGGCAAATGGCGCCTTCAATGCTACTGTTGGAATTGTAAATCAATAATCCTTTTGAAGTCAGTTTTTCAATATCTATCAAAGCCTTTGATCATGCAATTCACCTGGACTCAATGAATTTATGAACAAGTACCTTCATTGCATCCAAGTTTGTAGTAGTTAAAATTGTATATAATTTATATTTCCCTCATTGAGGAATGATAACAAATGTAGTATATGTACAGTGAAATACTGAGCAATAATTTTAAAGAAAAGCATATAGACATGGAATTATTCTACGAATATTAGGATATATATGCCATGGGTATATTATAAGTTAAAAGGCAAGTTTCATAATAATATTTAGTAGTTTTCATTAAGGGAAAATATGTAAATGCATATATATTCATGAGTAAAATCTTAATTTAGGTCTGTAAAAACAAACACATTAACAATGTTTATATCTGGAGAAAAAATAAAGTACATGTAGGCTACAGTGAAGGCAGACTTTCTGTTCTATATTTTCTGTATAATTTGACATTTTAAAAAAAGTACATATTTAGCTATAATTTGTATAATTCAAAACACATTAAAAACTGGAAAATTTAGGGCTTCCCTGGTGGCAAAGTGGTTGAGAGTCCGCCTGCCGATGCAGGGGATGTGGGTTCGTACCCCGGTCCCGGAAGATCCCACATGCCGCGGAGCGGCTTGGCCCGTGAGCCATCGCCACTAAGCCTGCGCGTCCGGAGGCTGTGCTCCGCAACGGGAGAGGACACAACAGTGAGAGGCCCACGTACCGCAAAAAAAAAAAAAAAAAAAAAAAAAAAAACTGGAAACTTTAGATAAAACTCATTTTATTACATTATAAATCATTTTCTTCATTTTCACTTGTATAGACTGTGGTTTTGACTTATATATAATCATGTTTATAAATTAAGCTAATAAACCTATTAACATTAATGTTGTACTATACTACTATAGTCTTCATACCACTATCTTAAATTTATAAATTACCTATAATTTTAAACATACTTTATATATCAATAAGAAAGTATTCTTTCGAAAACATGGCTGCCTAAATTAGAGAAAATTGTTATTCTCAACACTTGCAGGTCTTCATTTGCTTTAAAATGCTCTCAGAGAAATAAATCTGTTAACTTCAAAAAATCATTTTTCTGTATCAGAACAGGTTAACATTTCTGGTCCTCCAGGGGCATGTGTGTGAATTCACGTTTGAGAGGGTATGACTCTGCATAAAGTATACAAGAAAAACAAAGGCTCTGCTTTGCAATATCCTTGAGAAATCCGACCCAAATTCAGATTCTTGATTTTCTTTAAAATTAGCCAAACTCTCACAAGTTGTAGGTCTAAATCTGGAAAAATAAAGCCTTAGGCCACTGACCCACTAAAAGTATATTTATTTAATATTGCTCTCAATAGAACAGCTTTCTGCATTACAAACTAGTTAGCAAATGCAGTTAATTTTTCAGAATCTGTTTTTAAGACTTAATTAAACCTTTGTCTTTGTTTTCAATATTACTCTGTCTTTGGAAATAAAGTTATGGAAAGATTAGTCTCTTTCTAAGATTATTATGAATGTAAATCATTAGCTTGCCATAATGCATTATATAGATGTTAGACTTTTCCTTAATTGAATTTTTAACCATTACCATAAATACTCTCATTTAATTTGCTCTAAAGTGTCATTAAATAGCCCAAAGGTGTTGACTTACTATAGAGGGGAATCAATTTTTTTTTTTTTTTTTTTTAATTGCTGTACGCGGGCCTCTCACTGCTGTGGCCTCTCCCGCTGCTGCGGAGCACAGGCTCCGGATGCGCAGGCTCAGCGGACAAGGCTGACGGGCCCAGCTGCTCTGCGGCATGTGGGATCTTCCCGGGCCGGGGCACGAACCTATGTCCCCTGCATCGGTAGGCGGACTCTCAACCACTGCGCCACCAGGGAAGCCCTGAATCAAATTTTTAAACCGCGATTTAGTTAAAAAGAAGGATATAAAAGCAGCATGAAAAAAATTTTTTTTGCTTGTAGTTTTTTCTTTTTATGTAATTTCAAACATGGAAAAATTGCAAGAACAGGGTAAAAAAAAAATCCTAAAAAACCTAAACTCCAATTTACCAGCTGCTTACATTTTGTCATATTTGATATTCTCTCCTCCCCTCCCCTCCCCTCCTCTCTTCTCTCACTTCTCTTTCTGTGTCTCTCTCTTATTTTGGGGATCATATTTTACTGCTTGCTGTTGCCTGACAGGTCACTGAGGCTCTATTCACTACTTAGAAATCTTGTGTTTTCCTTTCTGTCCTTCGGGAAGGTTAATTTCTATTGCTGTATTCCCAAGCTCACTCACCCCCTTTTGTTTCCATCTCCACGAGGTTATTAAGGCCATTGAGGGAGGTCTTGTTCCATTTCATATACTTTACTTTTTATTTATTTATTTTTATTTTTTTATTTTTAAGAGCCCAAGGGCCGCGCCCGGCCGGGAACCCGGGCCCACACCCCGCGCCGAGGGTGGCGGAGGACCCGCACGCGAATGCGTCCGGCGGCACGCTCATGCCGCCGCCCCTACTGTCCTGCACGTCCCGCCCCCCGGGAAAGGGGCCTACGGGGCCGGCCCTGCGACGTCCCCCGCCTCTCGGTCTGCACCCCGCCCCCTTTCCCCATCCCAGCCCGTGGGCGAGGCCCACGGCGTGGTGGGGAGGAGGCGCGGCGCGCCGAGGCCGGGGGTGCCGCCGCGAGGGGCGCCCCCTTCCCTCTCGTCCCCCTTTTCCTCCGGCGGGACGGTCGCCTCCCCCGACGGACCGGCGCGGGCCGATCCGGGGACGTGTGCGCCGAGACCCGCCGCCGCTCCCATTGCGCGGACGGTGGGCAGCCACCGAGGGTGGGCCGAGGACGCCGCCCTCGGGGTGCGGGGTGGGGAGTCCGGAGAGCGAGGGAGGGAAGGAAGGAAGAAACGGACGCCGACCCCCCCCCCCCAACCCCGGGCCCCGCCGCCGCCACCGCGGCAGCGGCGTGAGCGACAAACCGTTGTGTCGAGGGCTCACTTTCAATAGATCGCAGCGAGGGAACTGCTCTGCTATGTACGAAATCCCGACCCAGAAGCAGGTTGTCTACGAATGATTTAGCACCAGGTTCCCCACGAACGTGCGGTGCGTGACGGGCGAGGGGGCGGTCGCCATTCCGGCTGCACCCCGTGTCCCAGGACGAAGGACTCTCCGCACCGGACCCCGGTCCCGACGCGCGGCGGGGGATGCCGCGCCGCGCCCCGGGGAACTCGGGCGGCGGCCCGCCGGCTGGGTCGGCGGGGGACCGGCTATCCAAGGCCAACCGAGGCTCCCGCGGCGGTGCCCTATCGTTCCGCCTGGGCGGGATTCTGATTTAGAGGCGTTCAGTCATAATCCCACAGATGGTAGCTTCGCCCCATTGGCTCCTCAGCCAAGCACATACACCAAGTTTCAATTAGTTTTTTTTAATGGTTTATATTTCTCTGCTGAGATTCTCAATCTGTTTATTTTTTACCACAGTATTTCCCTTTAAGTTCAAATGTTTTTATAATTGTTGCTTTGAAGGTCTAGTTTCTTAATTTCAACTTCAATATTTGTGTAATTTCAGCTTTGGTTACTATTGATCATTTTTTCTCTTAACTACTTGTCTTATTTTCCTCCTAATTCACATGTTCAATGTTTTGTTTGTTTTGTTTTGGTAACTGGACACTGAATAGTAAATTGTAGACACTCTGAGTTAGCTTCCTTTGAAGGCTGTTGAGTTTTATCCTATCAGGTAGTTAATTTGGCTGGACTTAACTCTGTCTCTTCTGCAGTGAGGAAGCAGGTAAAATCTCTGTTCAGTGCTTTTAAGCTTCCATCCGTTGCTGTCTGCAGAGCACGTTTAATACTCTGCTCTGTACACATAGTTTATGGAAGAACCAAGAAGGTAGACAAAGTGTATACACAAGTTTTGAGGCTGTCCTTTCTGTGGATACTCTTTTGCCAATAGCCCCCTGATAATTTAATTCCTTTGATAAATCTGAACTCTGGCCTAACCTTTGCAAACTAGTTGGACTCCGACTTTCTGCTTATATTCAGGCTACCCCACACTGTATGAAGAGAAAAGTCACATAAATTCAAATATCACCAAGTGAAAATCCCTTTTTCAAGAATCATCTACCCTCCAATTCTGCTTGATTTAGATATATAGATATTTTCAGTAGGTATTTTTTTCATATTTTTCCCACAGTTTTAAATTTCTGTCTATAAATGGACGTGTCATACAAGTCACTACACCATTATCAAAAGTAGAACTGCTTTGTTATTAAGTAATCAATCAAATTTGTTTTCAATTGTGCATGCATTACCGTTTGAGACACTGAACACTGATTCTGTAAATACTTTGCACAAGATTTTAGCTCAGCATTTGAATCATAAATAATTAAGCCTTAAATCCTTTTACTCCCCCGCCCAAAGGAGTAAAGTAAAATAGAAGCTCAACATAGGGATCATTATTGCACCATCAACTTTGAAATCATTAACAAGCACCATATGAGGTGATTACTATTATTTTATCATGAGTAGTTGAGGTTCAGGACTTCGATATCTTGCACAAGGTAACAAGATTGCTAGACTCTATCCCAAATTATTCATTCAGAATTCCAGAATAACCTAAACATGCTAAAATTTCAATTAAAATAATTGGAAATAGAGCTCTATTTATTTTAATAAAACTACATCTCAAAACTGAAATCCCCTAGAAATTCCAAACAAAAAAGTTATTATTGCCTAATAAAGAAGTTATGTAGTTTTTTCCAGTTTTACTGAAAAGTAATTGACATACCTCACTGTATGTGTACAGCATGATGGTTTGATTTACATGTATTACAAAATGATTACCAATAGGTTCAGTTAACCCCCATCATTTCACCTAGTTACAACAAAAATGCAAAAGAGAAAAAAGGAAAACAATTTCTCCCCATGAAGAGAAGTTTTAGGATTTACTCGCTTAACTTTCCTGTATATAATATAGCAGTGTTACCTATACTCATCATGTTGTACATATAGTTTTTAAATTAGAACACCATGGAAGTCATATGAAATATCCTTTGGCATTAAAATGAATGACCAAAAGTAAGTTATTCACTTAAATTCATGATACAGTTTTTATTCTTATAAATTTAGCCCACAATTTGTCATCTTTTTTAATGCTTATAATATTGGTGCCCAAATGAAGAAATTAATGAGCTGACTCATTATGAATCAGATATTGGGCTAACTCCTATCAAAGTTTTCAGAAGTAATTGTGGTTTATTTGAGAAACAGTTTTGTTGGACTTTTGGAGTGAATCCCTCTATACTAGCAAATATAGGATCTGGTTAAAAAACGTCTCTAGATTTCCACATCTGCTTATCTCAGGAAAACTTCTAATTTCATCATCATCACAGTCATAAGCTCAATAACAGGCTATCAGGAAGTCAGGTTATCACCATCTCATCTAACTGAGCAAACAAATTTGTTCATAACTTGGGAAAGTTTAAATTTGACTATGTCCAGTCTCAACTCAATACTTTTTATTAGATTGGGGACAAGGGGTCAATGGAATGATCAATCATCGATTTTGTTCTCTCTCTCTTTCCTATACATACACACACACACACACACTACACAGTATCATATAAGATATATGGATTTAATTCTAATATTATTAAGGAAATCAGCAGAGGTAGTAATTAGTTTTACCTGTAAATATCACTAAGGTAACATTTAAATGAAACTTTAAAATGAGGGGAGTTGATCATCAGTAAAGGAAAAGACATTTATTCATTTATTCTATGCAGAAAGAAAAACATGAAAAATGGCATGAAGTTATCAATGAACTATGAGAATTTGAGGCAGGAATCTTTGCTAAATATAGGGTGCTGAGGCATATAAGGCAGAAACTAATAATGCTGGGCATACAAAATGGGATGGCATTGTGCAAGGCCTTGAATGTTACATTCAGGTATTTAAAAATGTCCCCAGAGGCTATGAGACACCATCTCAAGATAGTCTTGTTACTGTTTTCCAAAATGGAAAAAGGTTTATAATTGGTCTTTCTAATTGTAAATGTGATGTATACTTTTTGGTTAAAACATAAAATACCAAAAAACATAAATGAGAAATAAATGTTGTTTAAAATCCCACTAAGCAGATAACAACAGGCAATGCGTTCCTGTATGCTTTCCACATATGTTCGTCTTATAACATCGTAAAATAGTTCTATCAACATTTTAGAACTTGTTAAATGTGTAACAGGTTTCATAGGCAAATGGGAAAAAATTCAACAGAAAGGTATCATCTTACTATTTCCCCATTTCACCAAGTTCATTGTCCCCAAATTACAAATCTGATAAATAATTTCAGAAATGGCTATGCATATACAAGGATATCTACATAATTATGTTCCCCTTTTAAACATATTGTAGCATATTATAAACATGTAAAGCAAAACACTACACTACACCTTGTTTTCTCACACAACAATTTCCCCTGAAAAGTATTAAATATTAAAATTTACATTTTGAAGTAAAGGTAGAGAGAAGTGAGAAGTAATATAAGCATATGAGTTATTTATTTTTTCCTTGTCTTACTGATTTTCTGACAAATTTGTTGGTTTTTTTAAAATTATAAGCAAAGCATATTTGTAGCATTTTTTTTCTTTTTTTAAAAAAGACTTCTTTATTAGGGTATAATTGCTTCACAGTGCTGTGTTAGTTTCTGTTGTACAACAAAGTGGATCAGCAATATGCATACATATATCTCTATATCCCCTCCCTCTTGAGCCTCCCTCCCAGCCTCCCTATCCCACCCCTCTAGGTCATCACAAAGCACCAAGCTGCTCTCCCTGTGCTATGCTGCTGCTTCCCACTAGCTATCGATTTTACAGTTGGTAGTGTGTATATGTTGATGCTACTCTCACTTCGCCCCAGCTTCCCCCTGCACTCAGTGTCCTCAAATCTATGTCTACGTCTTTATTCCTGCCTTGCCACTAGGTTCATCAGTACCATTTATTTATTTATTTATTTATTTATTTTAAGATTCCATATATATGCATTAGCATATGGTATTTGTTTTTCTCTTTCTGACTTCACTCTGTATGACAGACTCTAGGTCCATCCACCTCACTACAAATAACTCAACTTCATTTCTTTTTATAGTTGACTAATATTCCATTGTATTATATTTGCCACATCTTCTTTATCCATTCATTTGTCAGTGGACATTTAGGTTGGTTCCATGTCCTGGCTATTGTAAATAGTGCTGTGATGAACATTCTGCTACATGTCTCTTTTTGAATTATGGTTTTCTCAGGGTATATGCCCAGTATGAGATTGCTGGGTCATATGGTAGTTCTATTTTTACTTTTTAAAGGAACCTCCATACTGTTCTCCATTGTCGTTGTATCAATTTACATTCCTACCAACAGTGCGGGAGGGTTCTCTTTTCACCGCACCCTTTCCAGCATTTATTGTTTGTGGATTTTTTGATAATGGCCATTCTGCCCGGTGTGAGGTGATACCTCATTGTAGTTTTGATTTGCATTTCTCTAACAATTAGTGATGCTGATAATCTTTTCATGGGCCTCTTGGCCATCTGTATGTCTTCTTTGGTGAAATGTCTATTTAGATCTTCAGCCCATTTTTTAACTGGGTTTTTTTGTTTTTTTTAATATTGAGCCCCATGAGCTGTTTGTATATTTTGAAGATTAATCCTTTGTCTGTTGTTTCATTTGCAAATATCTTCTCCCATTCTGAGGGTTGTCTTTTCACCTTGTTTATGGTTTCCTTTGCTGTGCAGCAGCTTTTAAGTTTCATTAGGTCCCATTTGTTTGTTTCTGTTTTTATTTCTGTTACTCTAGGAGGTGGGTCAAAAAAGAACTTGCTGTGGTTATGTCAAAGAGTCTTTTTCCTATGTTTTCGTCTAAGAGTTTTATAGGGAGTATTCTAATTTCATTCTTTTACATGTAGCTGCCCAGTTTTCCAAGCACCACTTATTGAATAGGTTGTCTTTTCACCATTGTACGTCCTTGCCTCCTCTGTAATAAATTAGGTGACTCTATGTGTGTGGGTTAATCTCTGGGCTTTCTCTCCTGTACCATTGATCTATATTTCTGTTTTTGTGCCAGGACCATACTGTCTTGATTACTGTAGCTTTGTAGGATAGTTTAAAGTCAGGTGGCCTGATTCCTCCAGCTCCATTTTTCTTTTTCAAGATTGATTTGGCTATTTGGGGTATGTGTGTTTCCACATGAATTGTAAATTTTTTTGTTCTACTTATGTGAAGAATGCCATTGGTAGTTTGATAGAGATTGCATTGAATCTGTAGATTGCTTTGGATAGTATAGTCATTTTCACAATATTGATTCTTCTAATCCAAGAACATGGTATATTTCTCCATCTGTTTATGTCATTTTTGATTTATTTCATCAGTGTTTTATAGTTTTCTGAGTACAAGCCTTTTGTCTCTTTAGGTAGGTTTATTCCTAGGTATTTTATTCTTTTTGTTGCAATGGTAAATGGAATTGTTTTCATTTCTATTCCTGCTTTTTTGTTGTTAGTGTATAGAATGCCAGGGATTTCTGTGCATTAATTTTGTATACTGAAACCAAATTCATTGATTGGTTCTAGCAGTTTTCTAGTGGCATCTTTAGGATCTTCTATGTATGGTATCATGTCATCTGCAAACAGTGACAACTTTACTTCTTCTTTTCCATTTGTATTCCTTTTATTTCTTTTCATTCTCTGATTGGCTAGGACTTCCAAAACTGTGTTGAATAATACTGGTGAGAGTGGACATCCTTATCTTGTTCCTGATCTTAGTGGAAATGCTTTCAGTTTTTCACTATTGAGTATGATGTTTGCTGTGGGTTTTTCATATATGGCCTTTATTATGTTGAGATAGATGAACATATGGTTTTCTTTTTTTTTTTAGTTTCTGCTTTATAACAAAGCGAATCAGTCATACATATACATCTGTTCCCATATCCTTTCCCTCTTGCATCTCCCTCCCTCCCACCCTCCATATCCCACCCGTCCAGGCAGTCACAAAACACCGAGCTGATCTCCCTGTGCTATGCGGCTGCTTCCCACTAGCTATCTACCTTACGATTGGTAGTGTATATATGTCCATGCCTCTCTCTTGCTTTGTCACAGCTTACCCTTCCCCCTCCCCATATCCTAAAGTCCATTCTCAAGAAGGTCTGTGTCTTTATTCCTGTTTTACCCCTAGGTTCTTCCTGACATTTTTTTTCTTAAATTCCATATATATGTGTTAGCATACGGTATTTGTCTTTCTCTTTCTGACTTACTTCACTCTGTATGACAGACTCTAGGTCTATCCACCTCATTACAAATAGCTCAATTTCGTTTCGTTTTATGGCTGAGTAATATTCCATTGTATATATGTGCCACATCTTCTTTATCCATTCATCCGATGATGGACACTCAGGTTGTTTCCATCTCCATGCTATTGTAAATAGAGCTGCAATGAATATTTTGGTACATGACTCTTCTTGAATTATGGTTTTCTCAGGGTATATGCCCAGTAGTGGTATTTCTGGGTCATATGGTAGTTCTATTTGTAGTTTTTTAAGGAACCTCCATACTGTTCTCCATAGTGGCTGTACCAATTCACATTCCCACCAGCAGTGCAAGAGGGTTCCCTTTTCTCCACACCCTTTCCAATATTTATTGTTTCTAGATTTTTTGATGATGGCCATTCTGACCAGTGTGAGATGATATCTCATTGTAGTTTTGATTTGCATTTCTCTAATGATTAATGATGTTGAACATTCTTTCATGTCTTTGTTGGCAGTCTGTATATCTTCTGTGGAGAAATGTCTATTTAAGTCTTCTGCCCATTTTTGGATTGGGTTGTTTGTTTTTTTGCTATTGAGCTGCATGAGCTGCTTATAAATATTGGAGATTAATCCTTTGTCAGTTGCTTCATTTGCAAATATGTTCTCCCATTCTGAGGGTTGTCTTTTGGTCTTGTTTATGGTTTCCTTTGCTGTGCAAAAGCTTTGAAGTTTCATTAGGTCCCATTTGTTTATCTTTGTTTTTATTTCCATTTCTCTAGGAGGTGGGTCAAAAAGGATCTTGTTGTGATTTATGTCATAGAGTGTTCTGCCTATGTTTTCCTCTAAGAGTTTGATAGTTTCTTGCCTTACATTTAGGTCTTTAATCCATTTTGAGCTTATTTTTGTGTATGGTGTTAGGGAGTGATCTAATCTCATACTTTTACATGTCCCTGTCCAGTTTTCCCAGCACCACTTATTGAAGAGGCTGTCCTTTCTCCACTCTACATTCCTGCCTCCTTTATCACAGATAAGGTGACCAAATGTGTGTGGGTTTATCTCTGGGTTTTCTATCCTGTTCCATTGATCTATCTTTCTGTTTTTGTGCCAGTACCATACTGTCTTGATGTCTATTGTTACATAGCATTGCCTAGTGTCTTCTGAGACAATCTATCTTGAGTTCCCATTAAATTTGTGAAATGATGCTGAAAATGGTGAGTGACAAAAAGTCACACTACCAAAAGCCATGACTAATGGCCTGTTCCCAGAATTAAGGAAAAATTTTCACCCCTTAAAAGACCAAAATATTGGATTGAAAAATTTACCAGAGACCACATATATTTTAGTTCATGTCAAAGAGTCATGAATAAAAATAAGTCTCAAACAAAAGTAGGAGAATACATTATAAATTCTCTATTCTCTTATCCCTCACTCAAATATTGCATCTGGTATGTGGCTAATGTTTTTTGAAGAATTTGAAGTATGCTTTTAACTTCATCAACCTTCTATACTTTGCACCATCTTGGAAAATAACTGGCAGAGGTTGGGAGAGTGGTAGAGTGAATCAGTGCATCCCAAACATAAAGTTAGTGCTTACAATGTGGTCTCTGAATGAATGAATTACTGTATTTATTATCATATAAGCAAAGCAGTCTTGGTGTAGAAAGAGAAAGAAATAGTCCCCAAGGAGTATGTGAACATTAGAAATGCATTCAACTTAAAATAGACAAAAATCCAACTTACAGTGGTTTCACTATATAGGAGCTATTTTTCTTGTGAAGAAAAAAATTTGGGAGTCAGGTTCCAGTGCCTCTGATGTCAGAGACCCAGCTTCAAGTATCTTCCAAAATGACTCCTCAGTTGGTGGCTTTCATTCCTAAAGCTTGAGGTGGTAACACTCCTCACAAGATTGCTAGTAAACATCCATTGTATCTACATTCAAGAATGGGGCAGGGTCGGAGCGCAGGGAGAGGACTGAGGCTGGCGGCAGGAAGAGAGCCTGAAGGGGTTGGTGCGCCGTGGCTAGCCAGGAGGGAGTCCGGGGAAAAAGTCTGGAGCTGCCGAAGAGGCAAGAGACTTTTTCTTCCCTTTTGTTTCCTGGTGCGCGAGGAGAGGGCATTAAGAGTGCTGCTTAAAGAAGCTTCAGAGACGGGCGCGAGCCGCGGCTAAAGGCGCGGACCACGGAGACGGGCGTGGGACGCTGGGGCTGCTGCTGCCGCCGCCACAAGGCCTGTGTGTGAGCGCAGGTCACTGTCCATGCCCCCTTCTGGGGAGCCTGTGCAGCCCGCCACAGCTGGGGTCCCAGGACGAAGGGACGGCTTCCCCGGGAAAACGCACAGAGCGCCTCAGGCTGGTGCAACGTCATGCCGGCCTCTGCCGCCGCAGGCCCGCCCCGCACTGCGTGCCCCTCCCTCCCCTCGGCCTGAGTGAGCCAGAGCCCCCGAATCAGGGGCTCCAAACCCGTCCTGTCTGAGCAAAGTACGGACGCCCTCCGGCGACCTACGCGCAGAGGCGGGTCCAGGTCCAAGGCTGAGACCCGGGAGCTGTGAGAGCAGAGAAGAGACAGGGAAATCTCTCTGTGCAGCCTCGGAGGCAGTGGATTAAAGCTCCACTGTCGGCTTGATGTGCCCTGCGTCTGTGGAGTGCATGAAAGGACAGCGAATCATCCCAAATTGAGGAGGTGGACTTTGAGGACAAGATTTAAGATTTTTTCCCCTTTTCCTTTTTTTACAACGAATTATCCCAAATTAAGGAGGTGGACTTTGAGAGCAAGATTTTTGATTTTTCCCCCTGTTCTCTTTTTGTGAATGTGTATGTGTATGCTTCTGTGTGAGATTTTCTCTGTATAGCTTTGCATCCACCATAGGTCCCAGGGTTCTATCCATCCGGTTTTTTTTTTTCAATAATTACTTTTTTATTTTTAATAACGCTACCATATTTTATACTTTATTCTACTTTATCTTCTTTCTTTTTTTCCTACCTTCCCTTCCTCCCTCCCTCCCTCCGCCCCTTTCTTTCTTTCTTTCTTTCTTTCTTTCTTTCTTTCTTTCCTTCCTTCCTTCCTCCCTCCCTCCCTCCTGTCTGTCTTTCTTTCTTCCTTACATTCCTCCTTCCCTCCCTCCCTTCTTTCTTCCTTTCACTCTTTCTTTTTCTTTCCTTCCTCCCTCCCTCCCTCCTTTCTTTCTTTCTTTCTTTCCATCCTTCCTCCCTCCCTCCTTCCTTTCTTTCTTCCTTCTTTCCTTCCTTTCTTTCCTTCTTCCTTTCTTTCTCTCTCTCTTTCTTTCTTCTACTAATTCTTTCTTTCTAATTTTTCTCCCTTTTATTCTGAGCTGAGTAGATGAAAGACTCTTGGTGCTGCAGCCAGGAGTCAGTGCTGTGCCTCTGAAGTGGGAGAGCCAACTTCAGGACACGGGTCCACAAGAGACCTCCCAGCTCCACATAATATCAAGCGGCGAAAATCTCCCAGAGATCTCCATCTCAACACCAGCACTCAACTTCAGTCAACGACCAGCAAGCTACAGTGTTGGTCACCCTATGCCAAGCAACTAGCAAGGCAGGAACACAACCTCACCCATTAGCAGAGAGGCCGCCTAAAAACATAATAATGCCACAGGCACCCCAAAACACACCACCAGACGTGGACCTGTCCACCAGAAAGACAAGATTGAGCCTCAACCACCAGAACACAGGCACTAGTCCCCCCCACCAGGAAGCCTACACAACCTACTGAAACAACCTTAGCCACTTGGGACAGACACCAAAAACAATGGGAACTACGAATCTGCAGCCTGCAAAAAGGAGACCCCAAACACAGTAAGATAAGCAAAATGAGAAGACACAAAAACACACAGCAGGTGAAGGAGCAAGATAAAAACTTAACAGACCTAACAAATGAAGAGGTAATAGGCAGTCTACCTGAAAAAGAATTCAGAATAATGATAGTAAAGATGATCCAAGAGTCTATTTCCATGATCCAAAATCTTGGAAATAGAATAGACAAAATGCAAGAAACAGTTAACAAGGACCTAGAAGAACTAAAGATGAATCAAGCATTGATTAAAAACACAATAAATTAAATGAAAAATAATCTAGATGGGATCAATAGCAGAATAACTGAGGCAGAAGAATGGATAAGTGAGGTGGAAGATAAAATAGTGGAAATAACTGATGCAGAGCAAAATAAAGAAAAATGAATGAAAAGAACAGAGGACAGTCTCAGAGACGTCTGGGGCAACATTAAATGCACCAACATTCGAATTATAGGGGTTCCAGAAGAAGAAGAGAAAAAGAAAGGGACTGAGAAAATATTTGAAGAGATTATAGTTGAAAACTTCCCTAATATGGGAAAGGAAATAGTTAATCAAGTCCAGGAGGCACAAAGAGTCCCATACAGAATAAATCCAAGGAGAAATATGCCAAGACACATATTAATCAAACTGTCAAAAATTAAACACAAAGAAATCATATTAAAAGCAGCAAGGGAAAAACAACAAATAACACACAAGGGAATCCACATCAGGTTAACAGCTGATCTCTCAGCAGAAACTCTACAACCCAGAAGGGAGTGGCAGGACATAATTAAAGTGATGAAGGAGAAAAACCTGCAACCAAGATTACTCTACCCAGCAAGGATCTCATTCAGATTTGATGGAGAAATTAAAACCTTTACAGACAAGCAAAAGCTGAGAGAGTTCAGCACCACCAAGCCAGCTTTACAACAAATACTAAAGGAACTTCTCTAGGCAAGAAACACAACAGAAGGAAAATACCTACAATAACGAACCCAAAACAATTAAGGAAATGGGAATAGGAACATACATATCAATTATTACCTTAAATGTAAATGGAGTAAATGCTCCCACCAAAAGACACAGATTGGCTGAATGGATACAAAAATAAGACCCATATATATGCTGTCTACAAGAGACCCACTTCAGACCTAGAGACACATACAGATTGAAAGTACGGGGATGGAAAAAGATATTCCATTCAAATGGAAATCAAAAGAAAGCTGGAGTAGCAATTCTTATATCAGTCAAAATAGACTTTAAAATAAACACTATTGGAAGAGACAAAGAAGGACACTACATAATGATAAAGGGATCGATCCAAGAAGAATATATAACAATTGTAAATATTTATGCACCCAACATAGGGCCACCTCAATACATAAGGCAAACACTAACAGCCATAAAAGGGGAAATCGACAGTAACACACTCATAGTAGGGGACTTCAACACCCCACTTTCACCAATGAACAGATCATCCAAAATGAAAATAAATAAGGAAACACAAGCTTTAAATGATACATTAAACAAGATGGACTTAATTGATATTTATAGGACATTCCATCCAAAAACAACAGAATACACATTTTTCTCAAGTGCTCATGGAACATTCTCCAGGATAGATCATATCTTGGGTCACAAATCAAGCCTTGGTAAATTTAAGAAAATTGAAATCATATCAAGTATCTTTTCCAACCACAATGCTATGAGACTAGACATCAATTACAGGAAAAGATCTGTAAAAAATTAAAACACATGGAGGCTAAACAATATACTACTCAATAACGAAGTGATCACTGAAGAAATCAAAGAGGAAATAAAAAAAATACCTAGAAACAAATGAAAATGGAGACACGATGACCCAAAACCTATGGGACACAGCAAAAGCAGTTCTAAGGGGGAAGTTTATAGCAATACAATCCCACCTTAAGAAACAGGAAACATCTCGAGTAAACAACCTGACCCTGCACCTAAAGCAATTAGAGAAAGAAGAACAAAAATACCCAAAGTTAGCAGAAGGACAGAAATCATATGGATCAGATCAGAAATAAATGAAAAAGAAATGAAGGAAATGATAGCAAAGATCAATAAAACTAAAAGTTGGTTCTTTGAGAAGATAAACAAAATTGATAAACCATTAGCCAGACTCATCAAGAAAAAAAGAAAGAAGACTCAAATCAATAGAATTAGAAATGAAAAAGGAGAAGTAACAACTGACACTGCAGAAATACAAAAGATCATGAGAGATTACTACAAGCAACTCTATGCCAATAAAATGGACAACCTGGAAGAAATGGACAAATTTTAGAAACGCACAACCTGCCGAGACTGAACCAGGAAGAAATAGAAAATATGAATAGACCAATCACAAGCACTGAAATTGAAACTGTGATAAAAAATCTTGCAACAAACAAAAGCCCAGGACCAGATGGCTTCACAGGTGAATTCTATCAAGCATTTAGAGAAGAGCTAACACCTATCCATCTGAAACTCTTACAAAATATAGCAGAGGGAGGACCACTCCCAAACTCATTCTACGAGGCCACCATCACCTTGATAGCAAAACCAGGCAAGGATGTCACAAAGAAAGAAAACTACAGGCCAATATCACTGATGAACATAGATGCAAAAATCCTCAACAAAATACTAGCAAACAGAATCCAACAGCACATTAAAAGGATCATACACCATGATCAAGTGGGGTTTATTACAGGAATGCTAGGATTCTTCAATATATGCAAATCAATCAATGTGATACACCATATTAACAAATTGAAGAAGAAAAACCATATGATCATCTCAATAGATGCAGAGAAAGCTTTTGACAAAATTCAACACCCATTTATGATAAAAAGCCTGCAGAAAGTAGGCATAGAGGGAACTTTCCTTAACATAATAAAGGCCATATATGACAAACCCACAGCGAACATCATTCTCAATGGTGAAAAACTGAAACCACTTCCACTAAGATCAGGAACAAGACAAGGCCGCCCACTCTCACCACTCTTATTTAACTTAGTTTTGGAAGTTTTAGCCACAGCAATCAGAGAAGAAAAGTAAATAAAAGGAATCCAAATTGGAAAAGAAGAAGTAAAGCTGTCACTGTTTGCAGATGACATGATACTATACATAGAGAATCCTAAAGATGTTACCAGAAAACTACTAGAGCTAAACAATGAATTTGGTAAAGTATCAGGATACAAAATTAATGCACAGAAATCTCTGGCATTCCTGTATACTAATGATGAAAAATCTGAAAGTGAAATCAAGAAAACACTCCCATTTACCATTGCAACAAAAAGAATAAAATATCTAGGAATAAAACTACCTAAGGAGACAAAAGACCTGTATGCAGAAAATTATAAGACACTGATGAAAGAAATTAAATCTGACACAAATAGATGGAGAGATATACCATGCTCCTTGATTGTAAGAATCAATATTGTGAAAATGACTCTACTACCCAAAGCAATCTACAGATTCAATGCAATCCCTATCAAACTACCACTGGCATTCTTCACAGAACTAGAACAAAAAATTTCAAAATTTGTTTGGAAAAACAAAAGGCCCCGAATAGCCAAAGCAATCTTGAGAACGAAAAACGGAGCTGGAGGTATTAGGCTCCCTGACTTCAGACTATACTACAAAGCTACAGTAATCAAGACAGTGTGGTACTGGCACAAAAACAGAAAGATAGATCAATAGAACAGGATAGAAAACCCAGAGATAAACCCACACACATATGGTTAACTTATCTTCGATAAAGGAGGCAGGAATGTACAGTGGAGAAAGGACAGCATCTTCAATAAGTGGTGCTGGGAAAACTGGACAGGGACATATAATATTATGAGATTAGATCATTCCCTATCACCATACACAAAAATAAGCTCAAAATGGATTAAAGACCTAAATGTAAGGCAAGAAACTATCAAACTCTTAGAGGAAAACATAGGCAGAACACTCTATGACATAAATCACAACAAGATCCTTTTTGACCCACCTCCTAGAGAAATGGAAATAAAAACAAAGATAAACAAATGGGACCTAATGAAACTTCAAAGCTTTTGCACAACAAAAGAAACCATAAACAAGACCAAAAGACAACCCTCAGAATGGGAGAAAATATTTGCAAATGAAGCAACTGACAAAGGATTAATCTCCAATATTTATAAGCAGCTCATGCAGCTCAATAGCAAAAAAACAAACAACCCAATCCAAAAATGGGCAGAAGACTTAAATAGACATTTCTCCAAAGAAGATATACAGACTGCCAACAAACACATGAAGGAATGCTCAACATCATTAATCATTAGAGAATTGCAAATCAAAACTACTATGAGATATCATCTCACACCAGTCAGAATGGCCATCCTCAAGAAATCTAGAAACAATAAATGCTGGAGAGGGTGTGGAGAAAAGGGAACCCTCTTGCACTGCTGGTGGGAATGTGAACTGGTACAGCCACTATGGAGAACAGTATGGAGGTTCCTTAAAAAACTACAAATAGAACTACCATATGACCCAGAAATACCACTACTAGGCATATACCCTGAGAAAACCATAATTCAAAAAGAGACGCACCAAAATATTCATTGCAGCTCTATTCACAATAGCCCAGAGATGGAAACAACCTAAGTGTCCATCATCGGATGAATGGATAAAGAAGATGTGGCACATATATACAATGGAATATTACTCAGCCATAAAAAGAAACGAAACTGAGCTATTTGTAATGAGGTGGATAGACCTAGAGTCTGTCATACAGAGTGAAGTAAGTCAGAAAGAGAAAGACAAATACCGTATGCTAACACATATATATGGAATTTAAGAAAAAAAAAAAGTCATGAAGAACTTAGGGGTAAAACAGGAATGGAGACACAGTCCTACTGGGGGTGGGTTTGGGGATATGGCGGGGTGTGGGCTTTGATGGGGTGGGGGAGAGGCATGGACCTGTATACACTGCTGGGCGTGGGGTGGATGGATGGTGGCGGGTGGCCGCGTGGCACGTGGGGATCAGCTCGGTGCTTTGTGGCCGCCTGGAGGGGTGGGATGGGGAGGGTTGGAGGGAGGGAGACACAGGAGGGAGGGGATGTGGGAACAGATGTATATTTATGACTGATTCACTTTGTTGTAAAGTAGAGCCTAATAAAAATAAATAAATAAATAAAAATTTTAAAAAAAGATAAAGAATGGGGCAAAAGAAAAACCAGTCTTATGTGAACTTTTTATTAGAAAAACAAGACTTTCCCAGAAATCCTTGCAACAGAGTTTCTATTAGGTTTCACTGGCCAGAACTGAGTGTAGGTTTGCATCAGATATTGCAAATAAAATCATAAGGGTCCCAGTTAAATTTGAATTTCAGATAAACTACAACCAATGTTTAATGTAAGTTATGTCCAATGTAATATTTGGGATGGACATAAATATTAGTAATTGTTTATCTTAGGTTCAAATTTAACTGGACATCCTGTACTTCACCTGGCAATTCTAACTGGGTCATAACAGCTACTCTATTCCAAGAGAAGTTGGGAAATCAATTAATAACATCATGACTATCTTAAGCCAATTATGATTCATCATTATTTAGGGTCGATCCCATTGCCTGTCTGGAAAAAAAAAAGAATTTTTTTTTTTTTGAGAAAAGAGAGGAGAAAGAGTGAAGGCAATTAACAGTGGCTGACAGAGGCTGCTAGACTGGACTTTCCATCAGCTCTAAGAACTGGCCTGGTACAGAGGGTGAATTACAGAGGACTGGGAATCGGATACATTAACCTGCTGTGTAATATAGATCTACAAGCAGTCAAGTGGACACTGACTAAACCAAAAGGAACAAAATCCAGTAACCTACCATTTGATTTATTAAGGAAAATATATAATTGCTTTTTTTTTCAAAATAGAAGTACAGAGGAATATTTAACTGATGTTGAGATAGGGTAGATATTCATTAAAATAAAATCAATAGGAGTTTCAAAGAACCAGAGCAATTGGTTTAAATTGGGAAACATTTTGCAATAAACAAAACTGGCAAAGGGTTAATCCTCTTATTTTTAAAGAATTTCTAAAAGTTAATAATTAAAAATATCAGTAATATCCTAGAAGGTGTGAGCAAAAGACACGAACAAAGATTCATACAAAAGAAAATGTGCATGGCTATTAATATGCTTAGAATAAAATCTAACAAATGGATAATGAAAAAAAAATCAATTGAACAAAATGTAATTTCTACCTATCACATTTTCAATCCATGATAACAAACCATTTTTTTTAGATGAGCATCCTTGTACACTAAATGTAGAGGCAAAGGTTGATCTAAATTCCTGGAAAGAAATTTGAAATACATATGAAACAATTAAAAGTCATACACATTGAATAAGCAGTTCTGAATCCAGTAATCACTCATTAGAAAATAATTATTTCATAGATAAATAATTCTACAGAAACCTCATTTCTTAATTTGAAACAATAAGAAAACTTAAGATAGAAGTAAAAATGATGTTATCCATTTACTTGACATTCTGGAAGAGTCAAAGCTATAGGAGCAGAGAACAGATTAGTAGTCATCAGGGATCAGAAGTAGAAAGAGGGCCTGAGTGTAAAGAGGTAAGAAAAAGGAATTCTTTGGGGTGTGGAATTGTTCTGTACTCTTTTAGTGATGGTGTTTACCAGCATCTATGTATGTGTTAAAACTCATAGAGCACTATATCAAAAGAAGAAAAGAAGTAAAAGGAGGAGGGGGAAGGGGAGAATAATTGTATTGCTTGCAAATTTTAGAAAGTGTTTAGAAATTTTAGAAAATATTCTTTAGAAAGAAAAATATTAGAAAAGAAATTTAAAAATCACTCACTTCTTAGTACTCCTTCTTCAAGGTAGCACAATTAACAGCTCATAACAGCTAGATAAATTTCTGCACAGGTTTTACTCTATATTTGTGTATCTATATCTATGGATTAAATCTATATATTTGGATCATATTGTATTTAGTATCACTCTTTATCACTTTATAAGATAAGCATTTTTCAATGTAATTACTCAGTTAATGTACATGTCATGTAATGGTTGACCATCTATCATGTAATTTAGCTAACTATGTTATATACTTCATATAATGATTAAATAGGATCTTTACTTATTCTATTTATATATAAACAGTAAATAGACATAAAGTATATTACTATTTTAATCAGAATGCATATATTTTTAACAAATGCATGACAATATTCTTAGAGAAGAGTGATTTTGTGTTTTGTATAAAAAAGAGTCTTAGGGTCTTGTTATATTCCTTCTTCACACTTGTCAAGGTGCTGCCAGGACAGCCTGTCTGGCATGATATGCTGTCCTTTCTCTTCTTTTGCTATAAACTACAAATGTAGTGATTGAAGCAAAATTGTTATCTTCAATACTTTTTGCACACTCAGTGGATTTAGAAAGAACAGTGAAATGCCCGTTAAGATATGTTAGTCTTTGAACCTTGTCAAAATACAGAATCTGAAAGCACTAATATTTGCATATATGATATATTTTTAGATAATTTAAATTATGTGGTATATTTGTAAATTTCTCATGCTGCAACAATTGTAAAGACATATAAGAACAACTACACTGTTAGAAGAGGCAGATCTTTGAAATGTATAGAGTATTTCATTATGATACCAAAGTAAGAGAGACCAGTGAATCAATGTACACAAAATTCAATAGCAAAGTTTGTTTAATTCAAGATGGTGCTCAGAATGGAAAACAGAGATAAGTCATTTTTATGCATATATGCATGAGTACTTCAGGCAGTAACTCAGATGTCAGGGGAGGCTGAGGTTTCCACAATACACTGTCCTACTCTCCAAGTGTAACTCAAGACCAGAAGGCCACCCTGTAATGTCCAAGGCGAAAAGGGATACATCAGAAGTGGATATTGATTGTTGGAGCATCCAGTTTAAATTCCAGGACATTAAAAAGTCTACAGTTTGGTTACCATGTCCAAGTGGCAGAAGAAGGAGCTAGACTCAGGGTAAATCTTTTGCTGAGTATAAACTATGAAGGGATGAAGCCGTTCCTAGGCAACAATGTGATGGCTACCTGGACTGCAAGAACCACTACTCCAGCTGCTAGTTTGCCTTTCCCCTCTTCAGTGGAGCTGGCTAGTAAGGATATGGTGTCCCAGATGCATCCAGACAGTTTATTACTCACAGCAACAAGATTAGCATGGTGTCAACTCCCTTTGTCCCAAGTCCCACAGGAAGACATACAACTGAAGGTGCCAGAAAACAGGCAATGGCCACTCTGTCACTGAAGAATCAACTCTAAACTCCAAGCCAAGGGGTGTTAAAGCCTACAATTTTACCATAAAGAAGGCTATGGTAGAAAGCCCTGTGCTCAACTGAAACTAGGGACATGGAGTGGAAACAGCCTTGTGGCAGTTTCCCCAAGATAGGGAGGTGGCCCTGTGAGAATCAGTCATGTGGCAAGGTCTCACCAAGCTCCTCATCTTTATTTGCTCCATAGAAATCATAGGGTATTTCACAAAGGCTTGGATTAGACTGCTGTCCATCCTTACCTGCAAGGTCTACGTGGACACATGTAAAGCTGGCTCAGAACTGCAGCTGCAGCCCCTCAGGCCCTCTCCTTCCCCCAACCAAGGTGGAAACAGTCATCTTGCCAGGGAGAAGGCCAACACCCTCAGGGCCCCTGCTCCAGCCCCTTGGGCACCGGCCTGCCCCCTGCAGGGCAGCAACTGCCATCAAGCCCAGGAGAAACCCCCACTCACACTGGACACCAGCTCTATTTCCTCGACTCCAACCAAACCTCCGACCAAGGAGGTGGCTGGTAGCTCATCCTGGGAGAAGAGGAGGCCAGTGCTCACTACAGATCCAGCTCTACCACCAAAACCACTGGGCACAGCAGACTGCATAGGGACACTCCCATACAAGGACAGACCTTCAAGACTGGGATAGGTAACTGTTTCACCTAATTTCATAGAGACAAAGAGAGAAAGTCAAACAAAATGATAAGATAGAGGAATATGTTTCAAATGAAAGAACAAGATAAAACCCCAGAAAAATCCTGATAAAATGGAAATAAATAATTTACCTGATGAAATAACAGTAATAAAAATTCTCACTGGACAAGGAAAAAGAATAGATGAACACAGTGGGAACTTCAACAAAAAAACTAGAAAATATAAAAAATAACCAATCAGGGTCAAGAAGCAAAACTGCCACTCTGCTTGTGTAAAGAGCAGGGGAAAGACAATGATGGGAGCAAGGGGGGGAAAACTGGGTGTTTATCCTGCAAGCCTCAAATCTTCAATTTTATCCACTACAGGAAGCAGAGGTTACTTTTGCTTCAACAACTTTGCTTTATCCTTGTGATAAGTGTGATTCATTATGTTTATGCACAATGATCTATTGTTTCAGTAAGCCAGGATATCAGAGCAGGAAACTCAGGCATATGCTTTAAGGTTTATTTCTCATCTAACTATATCTTGACTGCAATAACTGGGAAGTGGAGCTTAGCATGAACATGCTGTTCATGATATACACACTTACAGTTCCCCTGTAACTGCCAATGTGCAGTACCTGAGAGAATATTCCACAGCCCTACACTGTTTACTTCAGAGAGATCCCTAACCATGTTTGGGGGAAAATGTTTTATACCTGTGATCTTGATGACTTCCTTAAACACCCTCCATCACAGGAACCCTGGGAACTTCCCCAGACCCATTTTAAGGAATTAAATGCTTTTGATCATATCTGTTAGTAGTTTCTGAACTTTTTATAAGAGAAGCTAAAAGACAGTAATTTGGAAGGAGGGGGGCCTGGGAGAAGCAACTTTCAAAAAAATTTACCTCAATATACAGTAATGGTTATTTTATTTATTTCACATTGTGACCCATTACAAACATATGTGTAACATGCATAAGTATATACACACAAACATGCAATCATATTACTAAAATAAAAGTTTTATAAAACCATAAAAAACCAATAAGAGCTGAAGAATACAATAACTGAAATGAAAATTACACTAGAAGGAATTAATAACAGATTAGATGATATAAAGGAATACATAAGTGACCTGGAAGATAGAATATTGTAAATCACCCAATCAGAACAGCAAAAGGAAAAACAAATTAATGGGAATAGTTTAAGGGACCTCTGGGACAGCATAAAGAATACAAACATTTGCATTATAAGGGTCCTAGAAGGAGAAGAGAGAGAGAAAGGGGCAGAAAATGTATTTGATGAAATTATGACTATAAACTTCCTTAACCTGAAAAAAGAAACAGATATCCACATCCAAGAAACACAGAAAGTCTCCAAGAAGATGAACCCAAAGAGATTCACAACAAGACATGTCATAATTAAAACAGCAAGTTTAAAGAGAGAATTTTAAAGGCAGCAAGAGAAAAACAAAGAGTCACATACAGAGGAACCCTCATAAGGATATAAACTGATTTTTTAGCAGACCCTTTATAGGCCAGAAAGGAATGGTATGAAATATTTAAATTGCTGAAAGGAAAAAATCTACAACCAAGAATACTTTATGTGACAAGACTATCATTCAGAATTGAAAGAAAGATAAAGAGTTTACCAAATAAGCTAAACTGAAAGAGTTCATCACCACTAAACTGGTCTTACTAGAAATGTTCAAGGGCTTTCTTTAAGTGAAAAATAAAAGACTATAACAAGAAATAAGAAAATATATGAAGGGAAAATCTCACTGGTAAAGGTAAATATATAGTAAAGGCAGTGGATCAAGCATTTAAATAAGCTAGCACAAGGTTAACAGACAAAAATTGTAAAATCAACTATAATTACAATAAGTAGTTAAGGGATAGACATAAAGATGTAAAATATGACAAGAAAACATAAAACAGGGGGGAAGGGGAGTAAAAAAAATGTAGAGCTTTTAGAATGTGTTTGACCTTAAATGTCTATCAGTTTAAAATAAGTAGATATAGTTATAGGTCAATATACGTGAACCTCATGGTAGCCACAAATCAAAAGCCCACAATAGATGCTCAAAAAACAAAGGAAAGGAACCCAAATATAACACCAAAGAAAGTCATCAGTGCACAAGGGGAGAGACGAAAAGAAGAAAGAAGAACTACAAAAACAACTAGAAAACAAGTAACAAATAAGTAGATACTTAGCAATAATCACTTTAAATGTAAATGGACTAAATGCTCCAATAAAAAGACATATGGTGGCTGAATGGATTAAAAAAAAAAAAAAACAAGACCCATCTATATGCTGTCTACAAGACACTTCAGTTCTAAGGACACCCACAGACTGAAAGGAAGGAGATAGAAAAAAAAGAAAACTCATGTAAATGGAAATGAAAAGAAATCTGGGTTTCAATACTTATATCAGACAAAATAGATCTTAAAACAAAGTCTACAACAAAATACAAAGAAGGCCATTATATAATGATAAAGGGGTCCCTCCAAGAAGAGGATATAACATTTGTAATGTTTACAAATGTTGTAATAACATTTGTAAACATAGATGTACCTAATATAGGAGCACATAAACCAAATATTAACAGACATAAAGGGAGAAGTTGAGAGTAATACAATAATAGAAGGGGTTAACACCCCACTTACATCCATGCATAGATAATCTAGAGAGAAAAATCAAAAAGGAAACATGATCTAATGACACATTATACCAATGCACTTAATAGATATATACAGTAGATTCCATCCAGCAGAATACACATCCTTTTCAAGTGCACATGGAACTTTCTCCAGGATAGATCTCATGCTAAGCCATGAAATAAGTCTCAGTAACTTTAAGAAAATTGAAATCATGTCAAGCATCTTTTCTGAGACTAGAAAATAATTACAAGAAAAAAACCTGCAAAAAACACAAACACATGGAGGCTAAACAATATGCTGCTAAACAACCAATGGGTAAATGAAGAAATCAGAAAATACATTGAGGTAAATGAAAGTAGAAACACAACTTTCCAAAATCTATGGGACACAGCAAAAGCAGTTCTAAGAGGGAAGTTTATAGTGATATAGGCGTTCCTCAAGAAACAAGGAAAACCTCAAATAAACAACCTAATTTTCCATCTAAAGGCATTAGAAAAAGAAGAACAAACAGAGACCTAAGTCAGCAGAAACTTGGAAATAAAAAAGATAGAGCAGAAATAAATAAAATAGAGACCAAAAAAAAAAAAACAAGGAAAAGATCAATGAAACTAAGAGATCGTTTTTTGATAAGATAAACAAAATTGATAAACCATTAGCCAGACTCTTTAAGAAAAAAAAGAAAGGCCCAAGTAAACAAAATTATAAACGAAAGAGAAGTTACAACCAATATCACAAAAATACAAAAAATCATAAGAGAATACTACAAGCTGTTATATGCCAACAAATTGGACAAAATAGAAGAAATGTATAAATTCTTAGAAAGATACAATATTCCAAGACTGAATAGGAAGAAAGGAAAGAAATGAACAGACATTTTGCTTGTACTGAGCTTGAATCAGTAATCCAAAAACTCCCAACCAACAAAAGTCCTGGACAGATAGCTTCACAGGGGAATTCTACCAAACATTTAAAAAAGAGTTAAAATATCAAAGAAGAAGGAACACTTCCAAACTCAAACTATGAGGCCAGCATTGCCCTGACACCAAAGCCAGAGAAAGACACTATAAAAAAAGAAAATTACAGACGAATATCCCTGATGAACAAGGATGAAAAATCCTCAATGAAATATTAGAAACCAAATTTAACAATATAAAGAAAGATCACACATCATGATAAAGTGACATTTATTCCAAGGATGGAAAGATGTTGCCATATTCATGAATTAATCAACATGAAACACCACCTTAACAAAACAAAGGATAAAAATCACATAATCATCTCAATAGATGCCGTAAAAGCATTTGACAAAATTCAATATCAATTCATAATAAAAACTCTCAACACAGTTTGTGTATAGGGAACATATCTCAGCATAATAAAGGCCATTTATGACAAACCCACAGTTAGCATCATACTCAGTGATGAAAAGCTGAAAACTTTTCCTCTAAGATGGGGAGAAAGACAAGGATGCCTAATTTGCACCATTTCTATTTAACAAAGTATTACAAGTCCTAGTCACAGCAATCAATAAAAATCACTGCTGGATATTTATCTGAAGAAAACAAAAACATTCATTTGAAATGATATATGCACCCCAATGTTCACTGCAGCATTATTTACAATAGCAAAGAAATGGAAATAACCTAAGCATCCATCAACAGATGAATGGATAAAGAAGATGTTATACACACACACACATACACACACACACACACAATGCAATGTTACTCAGCCATAGAAAAGAATGTAATTTAGCCATTTGCAACAACATGGATGAACCTGGAGGGTATTATGTTAGTGAAATAACTCAGACAGAAAAAGGCAAATATGGTATGTTTTCACATATGTGGAATTTGAAAAATATAGCATACAAACAAAATAGCAAAACAGAAACCGATTCATAGACAAAAAGAACAAACTAATGATTACCAGGGGGAAGAGGGGTGAGACAAAGGGAAAAATAAGTAAAGGAGAGGTATAAACAATTAGCTATAAAATAAATAAGTTACAATGATGTAGTGTTGAGCACAGAGAATATGGTCAATATTTTATAATAACTTTATATGGAGTATAATCTATGAATATATCAAATTACCATTGTATACATAAAACAAATATAACATCGGAAGTTAACTATACTTCAATTAAAAAAATGTATGCCAATGATATTGCAACTATCAGAAGCAGCCATAAAAATAACATTTTAGAGATTAATTACCTTCCAGGGGACATTGCATCTTCCTTTCCTATACGAAGTTCTGACCTTGACTCTTTTCCCTTCTTAAAATTATCTACTTAAATTTATATCATGAACCTCTAAATCCATCTATTTAGTCAGCAGACATATATTAAGCAATGCTGAACACCATTGTAAATTTCTGCCTTTTAAAATTGTGTATTATGTAGGAGACAAACAATCAACAACTTAATAAAGATAATTTCAAGGAGTCAGGACTGCAGTGAAGGATGTGAAATCAGTGACCTGACAGAGTTTCCACAGGGCATCCTGTCTGGGCTTCAGGATCTTCAGTGTCAGTGACTAAATCTCTTCACAGGAAGAACAATCAAAATAATGAGACTTTTATACAAGTAGAATTTTATATGTTGCAAATTTCTATTTAAAAATACTAACTCAATTTATCTAAAACATCTAGAAAATATTGTGGGTCTACTGAATAAAAGAAAACTTATAGGAAAGCATGATTTTACCTATTGGATCAAAACATGAACCTATTTGAATTTGCATGCTTTCAATGTGTATTGAAATTGTCTTCATTTTGTAATCGTATAGAGCAATAATCACCTTTCCCTTTTCTTTAACCTTGACAAGTTGTACACATTTTTCAGAGTCAGTTTAAATTCCATTTTGCAAGCAAACCTTTCCTGTTATTCCAGTTCTGTTTAAACTGCAAGCTCCCCCTGTATGTTTTACTCATCTCTGAGGACTCTGTGTTCCTGACTAGACTATGAACTCCACATGGGCAGCAGTGGCCAGCCATCTGTAACGGATAAAGGAAAATATGAATCAATGTTGAACTGAACAATGTGGAAGGTGACGTGCCATCTCACAGATATAGATAGAGTTAAATTCTTTTTTTTTTTTTTTTGCGGTACGTGAGCCTCTCACTGTTGTGGCCTCTCCCGTTGCGGAGCACAGGCTCCGGACACACAGGCTCAGTGGCCGTGGCTCACGGGCCTAGCTGCTCCATGGCATGCAGGATCTTCCTGGACCGGGGCATGAACAGGTGTCCCCTGCATCGGCAGGCGGACTCTCAACCACTGTGCCACCAGGGAAGCCCCGGAGCTAAATTCTTAAACTAATACTGGAGGCAACTACATGTGTGACTAATGTTAAAAGTTTAAGTTGCAACTCAAAAACTACATGTTTCATATCTACCAAAAAAGTTTTAATTATTTTTATTTTTATTTTAAAAAATTTATTTCTTTTAAAATTAAAGTATAATTGGTTTACAATCTTATATTAGTTGCATGTATACAACATACTGATTCAATATTTTTATACATTACAAAATAATCACCACTGTAAGTATAGTTACCATTTGTCATCATACAAAGTTATTACAGTATTATTGACTATATTCTCAGTATAGAGAATATAATGTAGTACATGTATTTTCTACATTTAAGATATAGTCCTCATAAATCTGTTTAGAATTTTTCCCATGACATTATCTCTATGCTGAGAATATAGTCAATAATATATTGACTAATATAATCCCCATGATTATTTATTTTATAACTGGAAGTTTGTGCCCCTTAATCCTTTTCACCTATTTTACCCATCCACCTACTTATCCCCTCTGGCAACCACCAGTTTGTTCTCTGTATCTATGAGTCTGTTTCTGTTTTATTACGGTTCTTCATTTGTTTTGTTTTTTAGATTTCCCACATAAGAAAAATCATATGGTATTTGCCTTTGTCTGACTTATTTCACTTAGCATAATAACCTCTAGGTCCATCCATGTTATTGAAAATGGCAAAATAAAACTATTTTTTATGGCTGAGTAATATTCCTTCATATATCTATACCACATCTTCTTTATCCATTAATCTGTTGATGGACACAGACTGTTTCCATTTCTTCTCTATTGTGAATAATGCTGCAATGAACATTGGGGTGTATATATCTTTTAGAATCAGTGTTTTCATTTTCTTCAGATAAATACCCAGCAGTGGAATTGCTGGATCATTTAGTAGCTCTATTTTTAATTTTTTGAGGATCCTCCATCTTGTTTTCCATAGTGGCTACAACAATTATATTTCCAACAACAGTGCACCAGTGTTTCTTTTTTTCCACATCCTCAACAACACATTATTTCTTGCCTTTTTTACTGCAACCATTCTGGTGGGTTTGAAGTGATATCTCATTGTGGTTCTGATTTGCATTTCCCTGATGTTATGATAATGAAAGCTATGTAACTAACAAATTTCCCTTTTTTTTGACTTTTTGGGATATTAGATACAAATTTATGGACTTTATATTTCCCTGGTCCTGATATTTTATTTATTTTTTACTGTTTTGTTGGATGTGTTTTTACAAGCCATGTAAATCCTTTGTGGATTAACTAAGGATATAAATAAGCTACTTGCTCAAAACTATCCTGAGAACACTATCTGGACCATCTCTAAGCCACATGAAAATTCTAGGACTTTTTTTTTTCTCTCAGCTTTTAAAGTTCTATTTTTTTCTCTTAAATTTCTCTTGAGAAAATAGTGAGCTTAAAAAATTCGTACATACATATTATCTAACTTTATTTGTGAAAAAAAGAACTTAAATTTTAAACACTACTAAATTTCATACTCTTAATTCTAAACCACTCTCAAAAAACCCAAGACTTTTTTTATTATCATTATCATTATTTTAATTTGAATTTCCTCAGAAAGTAGCCCAAGATGTGGTCTTCTTCTTTTTCTTTCTTTTTTTTTTTTAACATTTTTATTGGAGTATAATTGCCTTACAATGGTGTGCTAGTTTCTGCTTTATAACAAAGTGAATCAGCTATATATATACATATGTTCCCACATCCCTTCCCTCTTGCATCTCCCTCCCTCCTACCATCCCTATCCCACACCTCTAGGTGGTCACAAACCACCAAGCTGATCTCCCTGTGCTATGAGGCTGCTTCCCACTAGCTATCTATTTTATATTGGGTAGTGTATATATGTCCATGCCACTCTCTCACTTTGTCACAGTTTACCCTTCCCCTTCCCCATATCCTCAAGTCCATTATCTAGTAGGTCTGTGTCTTTATACCTGTCTTATTCCTAGCTTCTTCATAACCTATTTTTTTCCTTAGATTCCATATATATGTGTTAGCATACGTTATTTGTTTTTCTCTTTCTGACTTACTTCACTCTGTATGACAGACTCTATGTCCATCCACCTCACTACAAATAACTCAATTTTGTTTCCTTTTATGGCTGAGTAATATTCTACTGTATATATGTGCCACATCTTCTTTATCCATTCATCTGCTGATGGACACTTAGGCTGCTTCCATGTCCTGGCTATTGCAAACAGAGCTGCAATGAACATTCTGGTATATAACTTTTTTTTTCTTTTTTTTTTTTTTTTTTTTTTTGCAGTACGCAGGCCTCTCACTGCTGTGGCCTCTCCCGTTGCGGAGCACAGGCTCCGGAGGCGCAGGCTCAGCGGCCATGGCTCATAGGCCTAGCCACTCCACGGCATGTGGGATCTTCCCGGACCAGGGCATGAACCCGTGTCCCCAGCAACGGCAGGTGGACTCTTAACCACTGCGCCACCAGGGAAGTCCCATGACTCTTATTGAATTATGGTTTTCTCAGGGTATATGCCCAGTAGTGACATTGCTGGGTTGTATGGTAGTTCTATTTGTAGTTTTTTAAGGAACCTCCATACTGCTCTCCATAGTGGCTGTATTAATTTACATTCTCACCAACAGGACAAGAGTGTTCCCGTTTCTCCACACCCTCTCCAGCATTTATTGTTTCTAGATTTTTTGATGATGGCCATTCTGACTCGTGTGAGGTGATACCTCACTGTAGTTTTTTTTGCTTTTTTTTTTTTTTTTGTGGTACGCGGGCCTCTCACTGTTGTGGCCTCTCCCGTTGTGGAGCACAGGCTCCGGACGTGCAGGCTCAGCGGCCATGGCTCACGGGCCCAGCCGCTCCGCGGCATGTGGGATCTTCCAGGACCGGGGCACAAACCCGTGTCCCCTGCATCGGCAGGCGGACTCTCAACCACTGCGCCACCAGGGAAGCCCCCTCACTGTAGTTTTGATTTGCATTTCTCTAATGATTAATGATGTTGAGCATCCTTTCCTGTGTTTGTTGGCAATCTGTATGTCTTCTTTGGAGAAATGTCTGTTTAGGTCTTCTGCCCATTTTTGGACTGGGTTGTTACTTTTTTTGATATTGAGCTGCATGAGCTGCTTGTAAATTTTGGAGATGAATCCTTTGTCAGTTGCTTCATTTGCAAATATTTTCTCCCATTCTGAGGGTCGACTTTTTGTCTTGTTTATGGTTTCCTTTGCTGTGCAAAAGCTTTGAAGTTTCATTAGGTCCCATTTGTTTATCTTTGTTTTTATTTCCATTTCTCTAGGAGGTGGGTCCAAAAGGATACTGCTGTGATTTATGTCATAGAGTGTTCTGCCTATGTTTTCCTCTAAGAGTTTTATAGTGTCTGACCTTACATTTAGGTCTTTAATCCATTTTGAGTTTATTTTTGTGTATGGTTTTAGGGAGGCTACTAATTTCATAATTTTACATGTACATATACAGGTTTCCCAGCACCACTTATTGAAGAGGCTCTCTTTTCTCCACTGTATATTCTTGCCTCCTTTATCAAAGATAAGGTGACCATATGTGTATGGGTTTATCTCTGGGCTTTCTATCCTTTTCCATTGATCAATATTTCTGTTTTTGTGCCAGTACCATACTGTCTTGATTACTGTAGCTTTGTAGTATAGTCTGAAGTCAGGGAGCCTGATTCCTCCAGCTCCTTTTTTTGTTCTCAAGATTGCTTTGGCTATTCAGGGTCTTTTGTGTTTCCATACAAATTGTGAAATTTTTTGTTTTAGTTCTGTGAAAAATGCCACTGGTAGTTTGATAGGGATAGCATTGAACCTGTAGATTGCTTTGGGTAGTAGAGTCATTTTCACAATGTTGATTCTTCCAATCCAAGAACATGGTATATCTCTCCATCTATTTGTATCATCTTTAATTTCTTTCATCAGTGTCTTATAATTTTCTGCATACAGGTCTTTTATCTCCTTAGGTAGGTTTATTCCTAGATATGTTCTTATTTTGTTGCAATGGTAAATGGGAGTGTTTTCTTGATTTCACTTTCAGATTTTTCATCCTTAATGTGTAGGAATGCCAGAGATTTCTGTGCATTAATTTTGTATCCTGCTACTTTACCAAATTCATGATTAGCTCTAGTAGTTTTCTGGTAGCATCTTTAGGATTCTCCATGTATAGTATAATGTCATCTGCAAACAGTGACAGCTTTACTTCTTCTCTTCCAATTTGGATTCCTTTTATTTCCTTTTCTTCTCTGATTGCTATGGCTAAAACTTCCAAAACTATTTTGAATAAGAGTAGTGAGAGTGGGCAACCTTGTCTTTTTCCTAATCTGAGTGGAAATGCTTTCAATTTTTCACCATTGAGGACTATGTTGGCTGTGGGTTTGTCATATATGGTCGTTATTATGCAGAGGAAAGTTCCCTCTATGCCTAATTTCTGCAGGGTTTTTATCATAAATGGGTGTTGAATTTTGTTGAAAGCTTTCTCTGCATCTATTGAGATGATCATATGGTTTTTCTCCTTCAGTTTGTTAATATGGTGTATCACGTTGATTGATTTGCAAACATTAAAGCATCCTTGTATTCCTGGAATAAACCCCACTTGATCATGGTGTATGATCCTTTTAATGTGCTGTTGAAATCTGTTTATTAGTATTTTGTTGAGGATTTTTGCATCTATGTTCATCAGTGATATTGGCCTGTAGTTTTCTTTCTTTGTGACATCTTTGTCTGGTTTTGGTATCAGGGTGATGGTGGCCTCATAGAATGAGTTTGAGAGTGTTCTCCCTCTGCTATATTTTGGAAGAGTTTGGGAAGGCTAGGTTTTAGCTCTTCTCTAAATGTTTGATAGAATTCACTTATGAATCCATCTGGTCCTGGGCTTTTGTTTGTTGGAAGATTTTTAATCACAGTTTCAATTTCAGTGCTTATGATTGGTCTGTTCATATTTTCTATTTCTTCCTAGTTGTACATTTCTAAGAAATTTTCCATTTCTTCCATGTTGTCCTTTTTATTGGCATAGAGTTGCTTGTAGTAATCTGTCATGATGCTTTGTATTTCTGCTGCATCAGTTGTTACTTCTCCTTTTTCATTTCTAATCTATTGATTTGAGTCTTCTCCCTTTTTTTCTTGATGAGTCAGGCTAATGGTTTATCAATTTTGTTTATCTTCTCAAGAAAACCCAAGACTTTTAAATTTATTATGAATTACGATGTCAAGGGCTTATTATTCTCCCCTCATTTTTCTTTTAATTTTCATATTTGCACTTATGAATTCTATTTTATTTTATTCCTGGATATGACTGGATTTGTTCATACACATAAAAATGTGTATCATTTTTATTTAATAGGATCTGGTTTGACCCTGACAAAATAATTTAAAATAACACACAGAAAATAGCTTAGGAGCTAATGATATGTTTGCATACATAAATTTTAAACACGTGTATGGGAAAATAATCACATAGGAACTTTCAAATGAAAAGAAAAATTCTGGTAAAATTAATCAATTCCCATGGTTAACTAAGGGAGAATTTCTCTAAAGCATGAACAGCTTGTGCAAATAAGTAAGAAAAAGACTAATAACTCAAAAGATAGTCAAAGAATGTGTACATGGAAGTCACAGAAAAATAAATAAATAAATGGAAAAATGTGTAAGTTTATGATAATAAAGTCAACATGTGTATCAATAACCATGAGATATCATTTTTTTATTTATCAGATAGGCAGAGATTAAGATGTTTGATAATTATGAGTTTCATCCAGGGTACCAAGAAATAACCCCTCTCACATGCTGTTGGTGAGAGTACATACTGTCTTGAATTTTAGACTGCAGTGTTTATCACCATTTTAAAATGTACTTATTCCTAGGGTAAAGAATATTTGGCACTTATATACAATGGAATATTACTCAGCCATAAAAAGAAACAAAATTGCGTTATTTGCAGTGAGGTGGATGGACCTAGAGTCTGTCATACAGAGTGAAGTAAGTCAGAAAGAGAAAAATAAATACCGTATGCTAACACATATGTATGGAATCTAAAAAAAAAAAAAAGGTTCTGAAGAACCTAGGGCCAGGACAGGAATAAAGATGCAGATGTAGAGAATGGACTTGAGGACATAGGGTTGTGGGGAAAGGTAAGCTGGGATGAAGTGAGAGAACGTAATGGACACATATACACTACCAGATGTAAAATAGATAGCTAGTGGGAAGCAGCTACATAGCACAGGGAGATCAGCTCAGTGCCTTGTGACCACCTAGAGGGGTGGGATAGGGAGGATGGGAGGGAGATGCAAGAGGGAGGAGATATGGAGATATATGTATAGGTATATCTGATTCACTTTGTTATAAAGCAGAAACTAACACTCGATTGTAAAGCAATTATACTCCAATAAAGATGTTAAAAAATGTATTTATTCTTTAATTCAGCCAATTAACTCCTGGGGATTCTTTTACATATGTATTTGAATTGTAGAAATAATAAAAATGTTAATTCTGTTATTACTTGTAATCCCATGAAAACTAGGAAGAATATTTACCTAAGGTAAATGAATTTGGTCATTTACTCAGTAAGTAATTATTGTCTGTTACACTCCAGGTTTAGCTCTTATTAGCCAGGCTTTGTAATCCAAACTGAACAAGATAAAAAAATATACATTAGTGGGGGTCATGGAAAATGAATGAGTAATGAATAAATACATCTATATACATGTTCACATACATATCAGATTGTAATACATGCTATGAAGAAAACAAAATTTAGGAGCATGACCGGGGAGATGGGTGGCCTGTGTTAGAGAGGGCGGACAAGGAAGGACTCTGTGGAGGAGATATTTGAGGCAGGGCACAAGCTGTGTGGTAACAAGGGGAAGGGGTCCTGGCAAATTCATACAAACTGCCATTAAAAAGTAGGGAGACAGATCCAAAAGGATCCTTATAGAATGTGTTCTATAATGCTTCTTGTTAAGAAGCTGTTAATCACTGACAAATGTGACAGAATGCATGTACTATAGAATCCTATTTGTTTAGATGAATTTGTGCAACTGTGTTTGTGTTTCTGCTTCATGTGTACATGCATATGTATAGCCATAGAAAATATATAAAATATACTCCCTAAAACTGACAGTGATGGTATTTCCAAGTGCTAGAACTTAGATATAAGGGGCCTTTAATTTTCACCTTATACCCGCACATTTCATAGACATCTTTATTTTAAGAAATGTTATTTTAAAATAGTAATTTTAGGGCTTCCCTGGTGGCACAGTGGTTGAGAGTCCGCCTGCCGATGCAGGGAACACGGGTGCGTGTCCCGGTCCGGGAAGATCCCACATGCCGAGGAGCGGCTGGGCCCGAGGACCATGGCCGCTGAGCCTGCGCGTCCGGAGCCTGTGTTCCACAACAGGAGAGGCCACAACAGTGAGAGGCCCGTGTACCGCAAAAAACAAAACAAAACAAAACAAAACAAACCAGTAATTTTAAAGTTAATATATAAGTTCGTTTATGTAAAATTATATGTAGGACTAAAAGATACAGTCTTGAAACAGTCTCTTCTGAATTCCATTGCAGGTTTTCAGGTCTTTCTTAGCCCCGGTTTTATTACTTAATGAACCTATCCATCAGTCTATTTGTCAGTTTACACTTGGATAAATGTAGTATTTATAAACTCAAACTGATAAATTTCACCATCTAATTTACTGAAGTGATATTACATTTTATGTCTAGTATATCATTATTGCTTAAGAATTCATCCTTGCATTTAAATATAATATTAACGTGATTGTGATAACTGGATTGCTTTAATGAACAGTAGCATTAACCTTGCATAAGAATCAGTTCTTTTAATCACCTATTAATTGTGTCTTGATCAAAGAAGGACCACCAGAAAGCTCTTTCTAAATACTTTGTCAGTATAAACATCTTTTACAAAGCACCTCTACATTTGTTTCAATTTGGAGTCACTTCCTAGATGAGTCCATTTCTGACCCACCTAGCCAGAATTAGTTCTCCCCTCTGTAAGGGCACACTGTCTGGGCTCCATTGTTGACCTTGCTCTATTATTATAGTCTATGCTGATTGTATGGTTTGACAGAATCCCCTAGAGTACTGTGAGCTCCCATAGGAAAATTGATATGCCTCTTACAATAAAAACAAGTTGTACAAAGGTCTATTTCCTTAAATCAAAAGTTATTTGAGTCTAAAGAAGCTTAAAAAAAAGATAAAAACAGGTATAATCCCACAATGAAAAAAATTACTGCTATTTTTTCTGTACATTTTAAAATATCTTTAGACAATTATAAGGTTTATATACCTAAAAATATTTTTCAAAATGTTACATTGCATTTACTCTTATATAGTCTGCATTTATGGACTAATGAGTATATCATGAATATGTTTTCATACTAAAGTATGGCTCTACAAAGGTATTTAATAGCTATACAATTTCATTGTGTATGCATCAGTATTATTTTAATCAATCCTCTAATATCAACAGTTTTGGGTTTTCTCCATTTTTTTCCCTGTAGAAATTGGTTAGGTTAGATTTTTTTTTCAAGATTAATGTTGAGAATAAAGAGAAAACATATGTGTGGCAGTAGCTAAGACCTGTCTTTCCTCCCTTCAATATTTTGCATCTTCTGCACTCTACCCTCCACCCCCACCTTCCCAACCCAGGACACCCACCCCAGCTTTGGCTGTCTCTGGGGTCTCTTCTGATGTGTTAAGGTCTACTTCACTTCCATTCCTTCACATGGCATCATAAAATCCCAGCTGTCTCTTTTCCAGGACATGATCAGGGTGGGTGTTTTCAAAGTTATAGTTATTTAAGCCATACACAAAACAGTATTTAATGTCTTTACTCTGTAGCTTGCACAAAATCCTGGGAAAATCTCTCTTGCTTTTGGCTTTTCCTGAGCTTGAAGTAGCAGGCACTGCAACTCCTTTTAGATGATTGCAAGACTCCTGTCTAATTAGTAAACTCTCGCCAAAACCCAATTTTGTTCCAGTGATGAGAACTGGATTAAATTAGAATGCTTTCAGGTAATTGAGTTGATGAAAGAAATTTTCACATATTGAGGTAGGGGGAAATCATTCTGGCTTTTACTTGATTTGGCATGAACTTTATGCTCACTAAAACAGCCCATCTTATGGATGGTCAAACATGTATTGTACATCTGTTTTAACCAATGAAGAAAAGAACGTTGCCCACCTTTCAATTATACAAAGGGTTAAGTTGCACCCCACTGCAGTAGTCCACCAACAGTGTGCTCTGAGGGGAATTCCGGCAAGAAAAAGGATGAGGCATTCTGTGTGCTTGAAATAAACTGCTCCTGGCCAGTTAAGATGGATACCTCAGGAAGAATTGCAGTGACCTCAGATCCTTGCATCTTCCTGTACACAAAAATGTACTAAAATTATTAATTTGAGATGTCTGTTCTTTATGACTAGCACTAATATTTTACCAAGAGGTGTGCTTTACTACAGGTATTTCCTAGCCAAAAAATTTCATGGATATACTGGCTCCTCCTCTCCTTCTTTGGAGCAGTTCCTCAGACAGAGAGACTGCACCTCAGGCCATAGTCCTCAGTTTGCTCTTCTATTCATATTATAGATTGCTTACTGATTAAAACACACTCTTCTGTTCTTATTATGGGTTGTTTACTAATTATTTGGTCCTCAGGATGTTGAGATAACATGCTTGGGCACCTGGGCTTCAATAAGAAGGGCCTGGACTATTTTGCCCAAAGAGGCAGTCTCTTCAGCCCTCTCTTCAGAGAGTTGATGCAGCAGGGGCAGGTGCATCAGTCATTGTGATCTGATGGCTTAAGAAACCAAATGAGGAAGATCCCGCACCTGGGGGCCTGAGAGCTGTCAGTTTACCTTATATCTCTCTACATTTAGCTGCACCATCATATTGTGCTCTTCTTTTTTTTTTTTTTTTTTTTGCGTTACGCGGGCCGCTCACTGCTGTGGCCTCTCCCGTTGCGGAGCACAGGCTCCGGATGCGCAGGCTCAGTGGCCATGGCTCACGGGCCCAGACGCTCCGCGGCATGTGGGATCTTCTGGGACCAGGGCACGAACCCGTGTCCCCTGCATTGGCAGGCGGACTCTCAACCACTGCGCCACCAGGGAAGCCCTGTGCTCTTCTTATTAGAGGCAATAAAGTAAACTTGAATATATGTTTGCTCCTTGTCACTCGATAAAATCTAAAAGCAAAGAATACAATTTATGCAAATGCCAACCTATAATTTAGGATGGTGGCTTGAGTGCCTCTTCATGCAGATGTTTGTAATTGGAGGGGCCCTCAAATAGAGGAACAATGTACCCTTATTGCCCCATCATCAGAGATGATGAGCAGTTCCAAGAAGTGGCAAGGAAGGAGACAATAAACTGTGTCACCTGGACTGTTCAGGCTGAGCAAAAGCAGGACGGGTACTCTGGACTGGTCAGGTTGACTTAATGCCGGGTGCTGATATAAGTGTAAAATACCCTCATAGCCTTGACGTCTGGACACCTACTCTTTTATCTTTATGTCAGAACAAGTGAAACTGATTCCTGGGATATGGAAGACTTTTCTATTCAGTAGGACTTAAAGATCAAAAGTTGTCATTTAACCAGTTTTTCAGGGCAAGGGATCACAGAGAAGGGCTAAATCATTTTGAGTTGTTTATGTCATGCGGCATGTTATGTCATGAGGCATTCCACTTTATATTGCACTGTTAAATAATTACAAAGCTGACTTTTTTTTTTCTTTCACTTGGACCATACTATCTTGGAAACATGGACTTTTATTGAAATACCCACTCATTTATCCTCTTTGTCTTGTTTTGCATCTACCCATCTCTGTTAAAAATAAATATTCAAAGTAGATGTTTTGGCAGCATCCTTAGATTATCAAGACTTTCCAGGTAAGGCTTACTGTTGTAAATTTTTACAAAGTGCACACATATGATTAGTATTTGCAAACTCCTATGTACTGGTTCCCAAATCATGTCATTCATGTATATTCACATTTGCAGACCCCACAGTGACATTTAGAGTAGATATTTCAACCTAAACTTCTTGATTCCTGAGGTTCTCTGTTTGGAATAATATACCATTTATATCAAAATTTCAGAATTGGGATGTGCTATATTCCACAACCTTACCAACAACACTTCTGTGGGTGTTGGTGATATTCTTGTCTTGCCAACTTGGGTAGCACAGGTTCCAGATTCTTTTTAGATGCTGCTGCATCATTTTTACATGCTGCTCTATTATTTCACAGGTTGAAAATGTATAGGGCCAAGTTTATTTAAAATAAGGATATGTGTTTCAATAAGTTTGGCAGTGTTATAATAAAGGGTTAATGACTTTTTATCTCTTTGAAATCCTATTCTGAGGAGGTCTATTATCTCAGAAATATGGTAATAGCAGAAGATTTTTAAATGGTGAGAAAATGATTCAAGGTAGACATTTTTTTCTGTTTCTACTTTTAACTATTTTTTAATCTGTCCATATATATTTGTATGCTTTACTTCCTTCTTAAAATATGTCTTTCTGGGAGATTGGGATTGACATGTATACACTGATGTGTATAAAATGGATGACTAATAAGAACCTGCTATATAAATATATATATATATATATATAAAATAATAAGTAAATAAATAAAATAAAATTCAAAAATCAATGTCTTTCCTTTAGATGAAATACAGTTGCTTTAATTTTAAAGTCAATATATTTTAATGAAATTAATAGAGCTGAATATCACATATTCAAATATGTTCAGAACACGATCTGGTTTCTGCTTAACTCAATTCTAGAACAACCTCAACTAAATCACAGCAAAGAACATATTCTCCACCTCAAGCAACATGCTTTCTGAGGAATAAGTGTGTCCTGGACAAATTTACTAGAGAGGTCTTAGATATTCTCCATCTTCTTTTTAACATATTTTTCCATTTTTAGATGTTCTTTCCTTCTTTGGAGGTGTGGTATTCTCGTTCTGTATTCCTTGAGGAAATTTTCCACCTAGGAATCACTTCCTGTCTGGAAGCATGCATCAGTTGAATTCCTGGCTTATGCAGAGAACTTTCCTTTTTTCAAGAAGGGCTGCCAAGGATAAGACAAAGTTTACCACAAAAGAGAAAACACAGCATTTTGAAACAGCAAAAACTACAACAACTTGATATTTCGATATTTGAAAGGACAGGAAGTCTTTCTATTCATCCTGCAAATTCATACTGCATTAAGCTGCATTTCATACCCTTGATGAAGTACATATATTTTTCAAATATTAAGATTTGCTTAAGACTATAGTGCTAACTAATGAGAAAGCTAAGTTTTTCCTTTGATTATACCATACTACCTCCCAAACATGAAAATTTATTGAAATCATTATTATTTTGTATCAGATTTTAATCATTTTTTCTCCTCTCCACCTATTCATCTACAAATTTTCATTAAAAATAAATATCCAGGGCTTCCCTGGTGGCGCAGTGGTTGAGAGTCCGCCTGCCGATTCAGGAGACACGGGTTCGTGCCCCGGTCCGGGAAGATCCCACATGCCGCGGAGCGTCTGGGCCCATGAGCCATGGCTGCTGAGCCTGCACATCCGGAGCCTGTGCTCTGCAGTGGGAGAGGCCACAACAGTGAGAGGCCCACGTACCACCAAAAAAAAATAATAATAATAAAAAATAATAAAAATAAATAAATATCCAAGGCAGGTCTTTGACATCATATATATTATTGTTATTTTTATATATTATTGCTATTCTTTAAGTATATTTTTATATTTTGTCTGCCTATCAGCAATGCTGGATGGATGGGCCTAAGTCTAGGTTTGAAACATCTGAAGAGTCATAAAGGTTTTCACTTCAGTGTTAATATTGTCACTATAAAGTTATTGTTAACAGTTTTAAACAAGAATTCCAACCTTGTACAGAAAGCATACTTATTTACAGAATACTTATTTATGACTAAATGACAATTTTAATATGATGATCTTACAGAAGGTTAACATTTATTAGTGTCTCATGCACTGACTGTTTTATGTCAAGCTTTTGTTGTACATTGATATTAATCTCTGAATATAATTTGAATTTCGTGTTATGACTCTGTGTGGTTGTAAGTTATGTCATCACGGAAGTCTTACTATAATAAATTTCTCCTAAGGATGCCTTTTAAAAATCAATCCATTATTTTTTGGTATTTATTTCAATGTTTTTTTGTTTTACATGAAAAGACACTTGTAATTTGAATACTAATAAAATACTTAGTTAAGTTGTACCATCCCCATTAGTTCCCTAAGTTTGGGTTTATTCTTGCTTTATGTTTTCTTTTGTTTTCGGATCTATCACATCTCTAGTCTTTGCTGAATTCATGCAGCCAATTATTAGCAAGAGTATCATTATTATTTTCCAGGGCAAATTATTTAGTAGTATGAGACAATGCATTCTGGAGATGAGGACTGTGTCTCAGTAAACTTAGAAGTTCAGAGAAATTTGTCAAAGTTCAAAAGAAAGAGTCTCAATGAGACATGGGAAATTAACAACAAGGGTAATGGTACAACTTTTCTGTTCTCATTAGTACTGCAAGTCAGTTAGTATTTTGGGGAAATAAAATAAACCTTCTGACTAGATCACTTTTTAACTTAAGATCTTCTTGCTAAATTAGCAAGTAGTGTTTGTTACTATTTGTTTGAAGATTGTATCAGACTATAATAAAAGTGGCCTATGGTTTAGTTTTTACTATTTGCAATAAACAATGATGGCTAATGTAGTTTTAAGAAATATTTAACCTATGGTGTGCAAAAGCTTTTAAGTTTAACTAGATCCCATTTGTTTATTTTTGCTTTTATTTCCTTTGCTTTAAGAGACAGATCCAAAAAAATATTGCTACCATTTATGTCAAAGAGTGTTCTGCCTGTGTTTTCTTCTAGGAGTTTTATAGTATCTGGGCTAACATTTAGGTCTTTAATCCATTTTGAGTTTTTTTTTTTTATGTTGGTGTTAGAGAATGTTCTAATTCCATTCATTTACATGTAGCTGTCCTGTTTTCCCAGAACTACTTACTGAAGAGACTGACTTTTCTGACTGACTTTTCTCCATTGTATATTCTTGTCTCCTTTGTCATAGATTAATTGACCATAAGTGCGTGGGTTTTATTTTTATTTTTTTTATTTTTGACTGCATTTGGTCTATGTTGCTGCATGCGGGTTTTCTCTAGTTGCGGCGAGTGGGGGCTACTCTTCATTGCAGTGTGTGGCCTTCTCATTTTGGTGGCTTCTCTTGTTGAGGAGCATGGGCTATAGGCTCACGGGCTTCAGTAGTTATGGCACGCAGGCTCAGTAGTTGTGGCTCATGGGCTCTAGAGGTCAGGCTCAGTAGTTGTGGTGCACAGGCTTAGTTGCTCTGCAGCATGTGGGATCTTCCCAGAACAGGGATCAAACCCATGTTCCCTGCATTGGCAGATGTATTCTTAACCACTGTGTCACCAGGGAAGTCTGGTGCATGGGATATTTCTGGGCTTTCTAACTTGTTCCATTGATCTATGTGTCTGTTTTTGTGCTAGTACCATACTGTTTTGATTACTGTAGCTTTGTAGTATAGTCTGAAGTCAGGGAGCCTGATTCCTCTAGCTCCATTTTTCTTTCTCAAGATTGTTTTGGCTATTTGAAATTTGCCCCGGCATGGATGGAATTGGAGGGTATCATGCTAAATGAAATACATGAGACAGAGAAAGGCAAATACTGTATGATATCACTTATATGTGGAATCTAAAAAAATACAACAAACTAGTGAATGTAACAAAAAGAAGCAGACAGATATAGAGAACAAATCAGTGGTTACCAGTGGGGAGAGGGAAAGAGGGGAGGGGTGATATAGGGATAGAGGATTAAGAGGTACAAACTATTATATATAAAATAAGCTACAGGGATATATTGTATAACACAGGGAATATAGCCAATATTTTATAATAACTATAAATGGATTATAATCTTTAAAATTGTGAATCACTATATTGTACACTTGTAACTTATACATAATATTTTATGTCAACAATACTTAAATTAAAAAAAGGAAAAAAGAAAAGAAATATTTAACCTAGAAAACCACCATCCTGGGATTAAGAGGAGGGGACTGAATTCTTAACTAAGCTTTGCCACTGTCAAGTTTGTTACCTTTGACAAATCATCAATAGCTCTGATATTTAATATTTTTTTTCTGTAAAATGAAGGAAACAAACTAGGTGGTATCTCTACTTTCTGTTAAAAAGGAGCCAGATTTTTATGTATGTACAGAGACACTAATATAGACTAATTAATGTAAAAAAATAACTTTAGAAACAGTGTGTGCAAAGGCCAGGAGGGTTTCATTCTGTCACCCACCTCTGTGAGGGCCCTCACAGCTGAGTGGGCTGCTCCATGTCTGCTGAAGCAGTGTCACGGTTGCTGGCAGGAACCATGTCTTGTGGGAGAAGCAGAGTCTTTGCACTGCAGGAGCAGCTGCAGTAGCAGTAGGGAGAAGAATTAAAGTTCTCTGAATGAAGGTTAGCACAGGCTGTGTTTACTGGGGAAGTCCATCTCAGGCTTTTCAGGCTACATATTAGACTCACCAAGGGAGTTCTAAAATACAGTGACGCCCAGGCCACAGCCTGGAGCACTGAAGTCTGGCAGACAAGGTTGACAGGTGACTGTCAGGTGCTTCTAGCACGTGGACAAGACTGAGAACCATTGATCTCAAGCATGATTGGCAAATTTACTTTCATTTAAATTACTTATTCAATCCAATTGTTGTGGGAAAATATAGTAGCAATGGCTGTACCAAGAATGATTCTGCTATCACAGCTCTACTCAGTGTGAGGAAGCGGGTCACTGTGTCAGCAGGTCTCCTGGCAGAGGAGAGTGAGAGAGGGGCTGCCACACATAGGCCATCCCTGCACTAGGGTTTTATGTTGGTGGTGGTGTTTGTTTTATGGCTTTTTCCTACATGAAATTCTTCAAGGCAACAAGTGGTGTCTGTCATGGAGAGCTTTTTGGAATATTCATGACTGCTTTAGCACCTACTATGAACTATTAGGTTTCACCTCTAAACAGTTTAGAGCAGGTTGCACAGATTTTGATCCAGAAACCTCCCAGGAACAGCCAAATAGTTGAGAATGCATGGAAAGAACACAAACTCACTGTAAACAACAAACAAGTCCTCAGCTTTATGGTGGCTTTGTAGACATTGGTCCTTTGATTCTCATGAAACACTTTAAAAATAAGAGCTATGCTCATGGTGAAAGGCTGAAAATCAATGCCCACAATATAAGCGAGTTTTACAGTTTACAGTTTAAAATTTACATTTTCTTTTCTTTTCTTTTATTTTTCATGTTCATAGATGTAATTGTAAAGCAAAATCTTAACAAATCATATTAAAAATATATCAAAAGCTTAATATATTATATGATCCTTCAAGGTTTATCACAGTAGTTCAGAATCAGTTTAACATTTGAAAAACCAACATAATTTACCATAAAATACAGTATATTTGTAAGTTCAATAAAATACATTTAGAGTTTCCCTGGTGGAGCAGTGGTTGAGAGTCCGCCTGCCAATGCAGGGGACACAGGTTCATGCCCCGGTCTGGGAGGATCCCACATGCCTCAGAGTGGCTGGGCCCGTGAGCCATGGCCGCTGAGCCTGTGTGTCCAGAGCCTGTGCTCCACAACGGGAGAGGCCATAGCAGTGAGAGTCCCACGTACCAAAAAAGAAACAAAAGCAAAAAAAAAAAAAAAAAATTAAATTTGAAAGTAAGAAGTAAATCTGCCTGTTTTTGCAGGTAACATAGTCAGTTATATAGAAAATCCTATAGAGAGTACAAAAATCCTAATAGATCTTAAAAATGAGTTTAACAGTATTGAGGAATATAAGAGCAATATACACAAAATCAATTGTATTTCTATATATAAGCAACAGGCAGTTAAAAATAAAAGCATAAAATATATCACTTTCAATAGCCTTAAAATTATTAAATGCTTAAATATAAATATAACAAAAGTTGTACAAATTATGTGCAAAATAATTTTAATTTTGGACCCATTACATAGTGTTGGGATATTTCTTCCCTTAGTATTTTCCCTATACATTCTAAAAAACTTTAACTGAGTAGATAGTTAATATAAGATAAATTGTTATTCATCTGTTTTTATTTATTTTTTATACAGCAGGTTCTTATTCATCATCAGGTTTTGTTTGTTTGTTTGTTTGTTTGTTTTTGCAGTATGCGGACCTCTCACCATTGTGGCCTCTCCCGCTGTGGAGCACAGGCTCTGGATGCACAGGCTCAGTGGCCATGGCTCACAGGCCCAGCCGCTCTGTGGCATGTGGGATCTTCCTGGACCGGGGCATGAATCCGTGTCCCCTGCATTGGCAGGTGGACTCTCAACCACTGCATCACCAGGGAAGTCCCATCATCAGTTTTATACACATCAGTGTATACATATCAGTCCCAATTGCCCAATTCAAAACACCACCACCCCCACCATCCCGCGGTTTTCCCCCTTCGTGTCCACACGTTTGTTCTCTACATCTGTGTCTCAATTTCTGCCCTGCAAACCAGTTCGTCTGTACCATTTTTCTAGGTTCCACATACATGCGTTAATATACAATATTTGTTTTTCTCTTTCTGACTTATTTCACTCTGAATAACAGTCTCTATATCCCTCCACATCTCAACAAATGAGCCAACTTCATTCCTTTTTATGGCTGAGTAATATTCCATTGTATATATGTTCTACTTCTTCTTTACCCATTTGTCTGTTGATGGACATTTAGGTTGCTTCCATGACCTGGTTATTGTAAATAGTGCTGCAATGAATATTGGGGTGCATGTGTCTTTTTGAATTATGGTTTTCTCTGGCTATATGCCCAGTATTGGGATTTCTGGATCATATGGTAATTTTAGTTTTCATTTTTTAAGGAACCTCCATACTGTCCTCCATAGTGGCTGTATCAATTTACATTCCCAACCAACAGTGCAAGAGGGTTCCCTTTTCTCCTCACCCTCTCCAGCATTTGTTGTTTGTACATTTTCTGATGATGTCCATTCTAACTGGTGAGAAGTGATACCTCATTGTAGTTTTGATTTGCATTTCTCTAATAATTAGTGATGTTGAGCAGCTTTTCATGTGCTTCTTGGCCATATGCATATCTTCTTTGGAGAAATGTCTATCTAGGTCTTCTGCCCATTTTTGGATTGGGTTGTTTGTTGTTTTAATATTGAGCTGCATGAGCTGTTTATATATTTTGGAGATTAATCCTTTGTCAGTTGCTTCATTTGCAAATATGTTCTCCCATTCTGAGGGTTGTCTTTTGGTCTTGTTTATGGTTTCCTTTGTTGTGCAAAAGCTTTGAAGTTTCATTAGGTCCCATTTGTTTATTTTTGTTTTTATTTCCATTACTCTAGGAGGCGGATCAAAAAAGATCTTGCTATGATTTATGTCAAACAGTGTTCTTCCTATGTTTAGAAAGCATATATATGGGTCTTGTTTTTGTATCCAATCAGTAAGCCTGTGTCTTTTTGTAGGAGCATTTAATTCATTCATGTTTAAGGTAATTATCGATATGTATGTTCATATGACCATTTTCTTAATTATTTTGGGTTTGTTTTTGTAGGTCCTTTTCTTCTCTTGTGTTTCCCCACTTAAAGAAGTTCCTTTAGCATTTGTTGTAAAGCCAGTTTGGTGGTGCTGAATTCTCTTAGCTCTTGCTTGTCTGTAAAGCTTTTTATTTCTCCATTGAATTTGCATGAGATCCTTGCTGGGTAGAGTAATCTTGTTGTAGGGTCTTCCCTTTCATCACTTTAAGTATATCATGCCACTTCCTTCTGGCTTGTAGAGTTTCTGCTGAGAAATCAGCTGTTAACCTTATGGGGGTTCCCTTGTATGTTATTTGTCATTTTTCCCTTGCTGTTTTCCAAAATTTTTCTTTGTCTTTAATTTTTGCCAATTTGATTACTATGTGTCTTGGTGTGTTTCTCCTTGGGTTTATCCTGCATGGGATTTGCTGCGTTTATTGGACTTGGGTGGCTATTTCCTTCCCATGTTAGGGAAGTTTTCAACTATGATCTCTTCAAATATTTTATCTGGTCCTTTCTCTCTCTCTTCTCCTTCTGGGACCCCTATAATGCGAATGTTGTGGTGTTTAATGTTGTCCCAGAGGTCTCTTAGGCTGTCTTCATTTCTTTTCATTCTTTTTTCTTTATTATGTTCCACAGGAGTGAATTCCACCATTCTGTCTTCCAGGTCACTTATCCGTTCTTCTGCCTCTGTTATTCTGCTATTGATTCCTTGTAGTGTAGTTTTCATTTCAGTTATTGTATTGTTCATCTCTGTTTGTTTGTTCTTTAATTCTTCTAGGTCTTTGTTAAAAATTTCTTGCATCTTCTCGGTCTTTGCCTCCATTGTTTTTTCAAGGTCCTGGATCATCTTCACTATCATTATTCAGAATTCTTTTTCTGGAAGGTTGTCTATCTCCACTTCATTTAGTTGCTTTTCTTGGGATTTATCTTGTTCCTTCATCTGGTACATAGTCCTCTGCCTTTTCCTCTTGTCTATCTTTCTGTGAATGTGTTTTGTTGTTGTTGTTGTTGTTTTCCACAGGCTGCAGGATTGTAGTTCTTCTTGCTTCTGCTGTCTGCCCTCTGGTGGATGAGGCTATCTAAGAGGCTTGTGCAAGTTTTCTCATGAGAGGGACTGGTGGTGGGTAGAGCTGACTGTGGCTCTGGTGGGAAGAGCTCAGTAAAACTTTAATCTGCTTGACTGCTGATGGGTGGGGCTGGGTTCCCTCCCTGTTTGTTGTTTAGCCTGAGGCAACCCAACACTAGAGCCTACCTGGGCTCTTTGGTGGGGCTAATGGCCGACTCTGGGAGGGCTCATGCCAAGGAGTACTTCTCAGAGCTTCTGCTGCCAGTGTCCTTGTCCCCACAGTGAGCCACAGCCACCCCCCACCTCTGCAGGAGACCCTCCAACACTAGCAGGTAGGTCTGGGGTCCCTTGGGGTCACTGCTCCTTCCCCTGGGTCCCGATGCACACACTACTTTGTGTGTGCCCTCCAAGAGTGGAGTCTCTGTTTCCCCCACTCCTGTCAAAGTCCTACAATCAAATCCCACTAGCCTTCAAAGTCTGATTCTCTAGGAGTTCCTCCTCCCATTGCAATACCCCCAGGTTGGGAAGCCTGACATGGGGCTCAGAACCTTCACTCCAGTGGGTGGACTTCTGTGGTGTAAGTGTTCTCCAGTCACCCACCCAGCAGTTATGGGATTTGATTTTACTGTGATTGTGCCACTCCTACCATCTCATTTTGGCTTCTCCTTTGTCTTTGGATGTGGGATATATTTTTTGGTGAGTTCCAGTGTCTTCTTGTCAATGATTGTCTGGCAGCTAGTTGTGATTTTGGTGTTCTCACAAGAGGGAGTGAGAGCACGTCCTTCTACTCTGCCATCTTGGTTCAGGCCCCTGCCAAAAGTCCTTAAAATTTACATTTTAAATGACCTTCACCTTTGTCTTTAAAATTGCATATAGCTTTCCAATATTTAAACAAAGAAAAGTGATTTGATATATATATACATATATTTGATATATATATATATATATATATACACATCTGTATACATATTTGTATATACACATGCACATATATAAATAGATATAGATGTGTGTACATTTATATATACATAAAAGTATTTTTTAGGTTTGTATGCTTATTGGGAAATGTCACTTCAGCAACAGTGAGGACACACCCAGATTTTGGTTTCTAAATAAGATTTTTTACTAAAAGTAATGCAAGGTTCTTTGAGGAGAGGGCTGATGCCAGAGCTGTGGTAGAGAAAATGCAAGATGATTCAGAACAGAAAAATGAAATATGTCAGAGGAATCAGAGCCTCCTTGAAGGAGCTCTCAGTGGTCAAATCTGAGAGAATCTGAGCAGCTAAATAAAATGAGAGCAATATATTGTAACTCATATAATTAAATAATTATTCATGATTTCATATAAATAAATAAATAAACAAACAAAATAGCAAATGGGAGAGACTGACAGCTCTTCCTTACCAAAAAATTTTAAAATAATAAATGTAGAGGGCTTCCCTGGTGGCATAGTGGTTGAGAATCTGCCTGCTAATGCAGGGGACATGGGTTCAAGCCCTGGTCTGGAAAGATCCCACATGCAACTAGGCCCGTGAACCACAACTACTGAGCCTGCGCGTCTGGAGCCTGTGCTCCACAATAAGAGAGGCCACGACAGTGAGAGGCCCGTGCACCATGATGAAGAGTGCCCCCCGCTTGCCACAACTAGAGAAAGCCCTCGCACAGAAACGAAGACCGAACACAGCAAAAATAAATTAATTAATTAATAAACTCCTACCCCTAACATCTTAAAAAAATAAAATAAAAAATAAATGTAGAAAAGATTATGGAAATAATACATAAACATTTGGGGATTAGCACCATAATAATAATTCAGGCAAGAATCACTAATAATCACTCATTTAATCATAGGCTAAAATTCATACATGCATATCTGTATAATCTCAACATACCTTTCCACAAGGTATTTATTAATAACAAAGAGAAAAATAGTTACTGTATAGTGAAGAAACTGTGAGATGAAACCTCTTCCAGTGCCTATGTATCACATCTGAGCACCAACCCTGCCCTTCATCAGGTGCCCTGAGATCCTAGCTGGGTGCTATCATGTTTCTCCTTGGTGGCTGGCAAGGTGGGAAGCCTCCTCTTCTGGCTCTGTTCTCATGGTGCTCTTCCTCTGGTGTGTCCCTGCATGGCTCCTGCAGCTTGCAGAGGCCAACATCACCTCTACTCCCTCAACTGGTTTCTCTGTTAAGTGTCACTGGCCTGGCATCACCCGTGTAGGGTCTCCCAAAACTTCTCAGGTGGCTCTGCATAGGTTCCACCGTGTAGCACCTCCCTGTGGGCAGCTTCCTCTGGAACCCCAAAAAGCATATTCCAGAGTGCTCCATCAGTACAGACCTTAGTAAGGTCACAACCATATCTTCTCCAAACAGGCCTCTGTCTCACCCCTGGAAAGGGCTCTCACCAGATCTATTCTTCCCTTGGGTGGTCTGTATCAGCACTGAGCCCTGAGCATTTCATAAGTACTAAGAGTGGTGGTTGCCCCTGTATCTGTTGTTCCTCTGTTCTTTAGCATTCTATCTTATTGGCAATCTCCAATTACTCCAATTTGCCATTAGTTAATAATCCTCCATAATAAACTCTCCCTGGTCAGATTATTATATATTTTCTGTCTCTTGCTTGGACTAGGTTGTGACATCACCTAAACAGGAAATCAAAGCTGACATCACCAGCACTAAGACATTATGACCTCATGGACTTTCCATTTGTTGCCTCTGTCTCCTCAGGGAATCATATCACTTTGTAGTGTTCTTGCCAAAAATGAATAACCTAAATTTAATCATGAGGAAACATCAAATAAGCCCAAATCAAGAGACTTCTTAAAAATAACTGACCAATATTACTTAAAAGTGTGAAAGTCAAGAAAGACAAGTATTTAAAGAAAAAAAAAGAATAATTTAAGCCCTCTAATGGTTTCTTATCATACTTGTAAATGCCCCCAATCCTTATCCTGATTTACAGAGTGCTTTGTGATCTGGCCCATCTCTTATCTCTGACCTCACCTCATATCACTCTTCTTCCTTCAGTGTGCTCTGGGTACCTGGCTTTTTATCAGTTTATACACTCTGTCTACCCCATCACCCTTTATCCCTTTATCCTGCTGTGTTCATATCTTTTGTGCTCAGTAAATCCACAATCAAATGTAATCTACTTCAACTAAGCTCTCATTAATAGCCACTCCTCTAGAACGCAATCCCTAAGAAGTTCAGTCCTTATCTCCCTCAGCTCTCTGGCACACTCTAAGTACTAAGTATTTTCTGCATTGATTGTTTTGACACTTATGACTTCAACTGGTAATATCAAGTTTTTTTTTTACCTACCTGTTATACGGTGGCATTTGACTTTGGGGGTTACTCTTATCTCCTTCAAGTCCTACTCTTCCTTGGCTTTTGTGCCACTGCCCCCCTTTTTCTTCTCACCTCTCATATTCCTTTCTCTTATCCATAGCTTTGTGCTCCCCTGCTCTCCACTTCAATGTTTTCTGCAGAGTTGGTTAGTCTAGGAGGGCAGATTGTAAGTGCAGATGCCTAAATTTGGGAATATATTAAATGGCTAAAGCCCACAGAACTTACAATGTGACACGTTCAATCTTATTTAAAAATCCCATCTGCCTTCATGTCTGTTCTGTAAGAATTTTCACCATCTTTTCTATTATTAATTAAGGCAACATTAGTTGTTGTAACAAACAGCCCTCAATGCCATTGCATAAGAGTGTGTTTCTTGTTTATATTTCAGTAAACTTGTTTACATAACTCTGTTCATGTAGGGGCTCTGACATCCTCTAGGATCTTGGAATCAGATATGTAAGTTTAGCGAATGGAGGAAGATCACAAAGGGAGATACTACACATAAAGGTAGAAGTTATTTATGGGCCAGGCTTGAAAGTACCTTGTATCATGTTGGCTCACAGGGCACTCAGGCACATGCAAGGAGTCTGTGGACACAACCACACTGTGGGCTCGGGAAGGAGAGAACACAGACTTTGTGAACAGACGGTGGTCTCAGTCATACCCTACATGGAAAGATAGTGGAAGCTTACAAGGCAAACATGATACTATTTGGTAGTTAACCTGATGTAAGAGGAAGCAATAAAACATAAATTTTATGGGCATGTTTTAGTACTCGGTGAAAACTCTTTGCTAGGACAGGAGTGACTTTTGTGGAAATAGTTGAGTTCTTTGTTTTCAGTGTTCCTAGTTGGTCATTAACTTACACTCTGACTTGGGGATTTGAGAGCTATGTTTATGGAGACTGTTAGCCTCCCACCACCCAGGGCCCCCTGGGTTTAGAAGTGATAGCATTGGGTTTCCCAAATTTAGAGGCTCCCCTGACTCCTGTCTCAGATTTCAAAGGCCAATGGTTCTTTTTTTTTTTAATTTCTGTGATTTTTTTTATTGAACTATAGTTGATTTATGACATTGTGTTAATTTCTGCTATACAGCAAAGTGATTGAGTTATATACATCCTTTTTTATGTTCTTTTCCATTATGGTTTATCTCAGGAAATTGAATATATCAATAGTTCCCTCTGCTATACAACAACCTTGTTGTTTATCCATCCTATATAAAATAGTTTGCATCTGCTAATCCCAAACTTCCAATACTTCCCTCCCTCATTCTCTCTCCCCCTTGGCAACCACAAGTCTGTTCTCTATGTCTGTGAGTCAGTTTCTGTTTCATAGATAGGTTCATTTGCATAAAGGCCAGTGGTTCTTATGTGTCTTGTCAACTTCTTCTTCACCCAGGCCACAGTGTAGCTGTGGTCCAGGCCCAGGACTAAGAGACTCATATTAGCAGATTTTCTTTGGTCACCTTATTTATCTGTACACTGTCCATCAGCCAGGTCAGAAATAAGCCCAGTTTCAAATACTCTCTGTGCTCTCATGACATGCAAATTTATATCCAGAGTTTCTTGAGCTTTATAATACTATTTATAGTTATTTTCTGAATATTCTAACTTAGATGTTGTGTTTGTAGTTAAAGATGTGAGCTATAAAATGAAATAGGTCTTGGATCCCTGACCTGTCATTTAGTAGCATTAATAGTCTTAGAGAAAGTACTTTACCCCTCAAAGCTTGAGGTTTCTTACCTGAAAGAAAAATTGAGATGTGATAGAACATTTTGTTGTTGTTAACATCATCCAATCAAAGTAAAACCTGTAGATGATATTTCCTTTCTGTATTTCTTATTCTAATTAAAAAACATAAGTACCCACAAAATTGCCCAAATGAGACTCTGTCATGCTGAACATCTTTCATGTCACATTTCTCCACATTTAATTAGTTGATTTTACCCTTATGAAAGAGGCTGGTCATAAAAGGGCATCTGGCTAGATTACATTTCCCAGACCCTCTTTGGTTACATGCGGTCTTACGACTGACCTCCAACCAGGGAAATGTGGGTAGTGGGTAGAAGTGATATGTGCCTTTCCTGGCATGGTTCACAAAGAATTGCAGATTTGTTTCACCATACTCTTTCTTTTCTGACTGCTAGGTTTGGACCCCCATACTGACCTTTACATAATGTGTTCAGGAAATTGAACTTACATCACTGTGGGTCTGTGAGGGCTGTGGAGCAGAGCACCACCCCACTGCTGTCTTCTCAACCCTAGTTCAGTTAGCTCTGCCTGGAGGAAATGGTCTTTTCAAGTGAGCAAGAAATATACTTGTGGTTGAACTGTCAAATACTTGGGGATCTATTTGTCATAGTGGTTAGACTACTTTTAAAATCCTTTAAGAACTCTCTGTTACCTACAGGATTCTACTTATGGTCCACAAATCCATTCATAATTATCACATTTTCTGTTCCTTCAAACTCTGCTCCCACCACTCCCCCTGTGCACATAATTCTGTGTACATATACTAAACCATCTCACTGATACAACAGTGAAGCTTGTGTTATTTTCCCTTTGTAGGCTATCCCCTGTCCCTAAAGTGTCCCTGCCTCCTTTATCTATATAAAGGATTCCCATTAATATGCAAGAGCCCAGAAGCCACCAAAACACTACTAGAACTCATCAATACATTTGGTAAAGTTGCAGGATACAAAATTAATATACAGAAATCTATTGCATTTCTATGCCTTAAAAACAAAATATCAGAAAGAGAAATTAAGAAAATCTCATTTACCATCTCATAAAAAAGGATATAATACCTAGGAGTAAAACTACCTAAGGAGGTAGAAGATCTGTACTCAGAAACCTACAAGACACTGATGAAAGAAATTGAAGGCAACACAAACAGATGGAAGGATATACCATGTTCATAGATTGAAAGAATTAATATTGTTAAGATGACCATACTACTCAAGGCAATCTACAGATTCAATGCAATCCCTAGCAAAATATTAGTGGCATTTTTCACAGAAGCAGAGCAAATAATTCTAAACTTTTTATTGAAACACAGAAGTCTCTGAATAGCCAAAATAATCTTAAGAGAAAAGAACACATCTGGAGGTATCATGTGCCCTGATTTCAAACTACATTACAAAGCTACAGTAATCAAAACAGTATGGCACTGGCACAAAAAAAAACCAGACACAAAGGTGAATGGAACAGACAGAGAGCCCAGAAATGAACTCACACACTTATGGTCCATTAATCTATAACAAAGGAGACTAGCATATACAATGAGGAAAAGGCAGTCTCTTCAATGTCAATAAATGGTGTTGGGAAAACTGGACAGCCACATATAAAACAACAAAACTGGACTACTTTCTCACACCATATACAAAGGTACGCTTAAAATAGATTAAAGACTTAAATGTAAGACTGGAAACCATAAAAATCGTAGAATAAAACATAGGCAGTAGCTCTTTGATGTTTATCTTAGTAATATTTTATGGATCTGTTTCCTCAGGCAAGGGAAACAAAAGTGAAAATAAACAAACTTTTTAGCTAAAAAGTTTTTTCACAAGGAAGGAAACTAGCCACACACAAAAAAAAGCCACCTACTTAATGGGAAAAGATATTTGCAAACAATATATCTGATAAGTGGTTAATATCCAAAGTATACAAATAACTCATACCACTCAACATTAAATAATAATAATAATAATAATAATAACCACCACCCAAAAAAAAAACAATTAAAAAATAGGCAGAGGATCTGAATAGACATTTTTCCAAAGAAGACATGCAGATGGCCAACAGTCATATAAAAGGTGCTCAATATCACTAATCACCAGAGAAATGTAAATCAAAACCACAATGAGATATCACCTCACATCTGTCAGAATGGCTATCAGCAACAAGAAAACAGATAACAAATGTTGATGAGAATGTGGAGAAAAGGGTATCTTCATGCAGCATTGGTGGTAAATTGATGCCGCCACTATGGAAAAATGTATGGAAATTCCTCAAAAAATTAGAATAGTTCCAGCAATTCCACTTCTGGTTATTTATTCAAAGAAAACAAAAACACTAATTAGAAAATATATATGCACCCTTATATTCATTGCAGCATTATTTACAATAGTCTAGATATGGAAGCAACCTAAGTGACAATCAATAGGGGAATGTATAAAGAAGATATGCACAATGGAATATTATTCAACCATAAAAAAGAATGAAATCTTGTCATTTACAATAACATGAATGGACCTAGTGGGTATTTTGATAAGTGAAATAAGGCAGAGAAATACAAATACTGTACGATTTCACTTACATGTGAAATCTGAAAAATAAGAAAAAATGAGCAAACATAAATAAACAGACAGAGTTATAGGTACAAAGAAAAAACAGGTGATTGCCAGAGAGAAGGAGGATAAGGGGTGAAAGAAATGTGAGGGAGATTAAGAGGTACAAACTTTAAAGAACCTAGGGGTAAGACAGGAATGGAGATGCAGACCTACTAGAGAATGGACTTGAGGATGTGGGGAGGGGGAAGGGTAGGCTGTGACAAAGTGAGAGAGTGGCATGGACATATATACACTACCAAATGTAGAATAGATAGCTAGTGGGAAGCAGCCACATAGCACAGGGAGATCAGCTCGGTGCTTTGTGACCACCTAGAGGCGTGGGATAGGGAGGGTGGGAGGGAGGGAGATGCATGAGGGAAGAGATATGGGAACATGTGTATATGTATAACTGATTCACTTTGTTATAAAGCAGAAACTAACACACCATTGTAAAGCAATTATACTCCAATAAAGATGTTTAAAAAATTAACAAAACAAAACAAAACAAAAACAAAACAAAATAAATGAGCCATAGTGTGAAATGTACAGTGTGGGGAATATAATCAATAATTACATAATATTTATGTATGGCAACAAATGATAACTAGACTTATCATTGTGATCATTTTGAAATGTATAGAAGTATTGAATTACTATGTTGTGTACCAGGAATTAACATAGTGTTGTAGGTCAATTATACTTCAAAAACACAAACAAACAAACTCATAGGAAAAGAGATCAGATTTGTGGTTACCAGAGGTAGGAGCTGGGGAGAGGGCAAATTTGATGAACGTGATCAAAAGTTACAAACTTCCTGAAATAAGATAAGTAAGTTATAAGGATGTACTGTGCAACATGATAAATGTAACTAACACTGGTGTACATTATATATGAAAGTCGTTAAGAGAGTAAATCTTCAGGGTTATCACAAGGAAAATAATTTTTTTCTATTTCTTTACTTTTGTATATGAGATGATGGATGTTCACTAAACTTATTGTGGTCATCATTTCATGATGTATGTAATTAAAATCATTATGCTGCACACCTTAAACTTATATAGTGCTGTATGGCAGTTATATCTCAATAAAATTGGAAGGAATTAGAAAACAAATCAAAACCAGAAACATACCAGAAAGAAGAAAAACCACACAAGGGCTAAGTTGACTGTCTCGTTCTCTGATTCTTCACCTCATCCCCACCTCCTACTTACAAGATCTGTTTTCATCTCTTCTCCTATAATACTCTGTACATTTCTCTAATATTGCTCTTAGCAGACAACTGTGTAACCATTTCTTTACTTATTATTATTGTCAGTACTAGGGTGTCAGTATTTTCATTTAAGACTAGGGATTTTGCTGTATTTTGACATGGTCATTTTTGTATTACCCAGAATGTAGTAATATTTTGAATGTATTTATTGAATGAATGAATGAATATATTATTCCTCTATTGTTGAATAACAAATCATCCCAATGTTTAGTGCCTGAAACATCCATCTTATTTTGTTTACAATTTCAGGGGTCAGAAGTTTGAGATGGGATTAGTTGCACAGTTGACCTTTGATCCTGAAGGAATCAGCTGGGGCAGTAGGGTCCTCTCCCAAGATGGCTGCTTCACTCGCATCTCTGAGCCTCAGAACCGTTTAGTTTCTCTGTGTGAGCATCTCTCTCTCTCTCTCTCTCTCTCTCTCTCTCTCTCTCTCTCTCTCTCTCTCTCTCTCAATATCTCTCTCATTCTCTCTCTCTCTGACCCCCACCCTCCACTTGGTATCTCATCCTTTAGAGAATCTCCACTTGTGCTTGTCACATCACGGTAGTTCAGAATCATTGCACTCCTTCACAACAGCTGGCTTCCAAGAGGATGTACAAAAAACAAGTGCTCCTAAAAGTCTGTTTGTAATGTGGCCCCAGACTTCCAGGACAGCACTTTCTCTGCATTCCATTGACAAGGAAGTCACAAGGCACCCTGGTTTCAAGGGATGGGTAATTAACATCCATCTGTCAGAATCTTCAATCTACCACAATAAATAAATGGGTATACTAGGTTTACTCCATATACAGCATCAAGATCTGAGTAGCTAACATATCAATAAATAAAAATTTAAAACAATTCTCTCAGAAAGTTAAAATAGTAAATATTCAAATATACCAGGTACCACATTAATTAGGTGAACTAAATGATCTGCAAGTTTTGGGGAGTCAAAATCTGAAAGTGGCTGTGTATGTAAGTGAATCATAGTCCCATTCAATGTACAAAGAGAGTACATTATTTTATCTAAAATAAACTCAGTAAAAGACCAAAGTGAAAATGCTCATAGAAACAAAAGTTGTTTTTAACATTAGCTAATGTGTTTAGGTCTGTAAAAAATAAGTAGCTTCTTAAATCATGGAAAACACAGAAGAATAAGTGTGTATATAAGAAACGCCCACTTTTGTTGGGTGAGTAGGAACTAAATTTTTGTGGTTTAGGATTATGCCAACCATCAGGCACAAGGTTATAATTCCAGTTTGTCAAGATATGATAATTATGAGTATAAAGGAAACAGAGACTAAGGAGAATGGATACTTTTCATTTAAGAAGTGTGTGCATGTCAGTTTCTATCATGATTATCTTGAGGATATAGGAAAACTTGTGAGTGGTCAGTTGGGTTTCAACTGAAGGGAATTTATGCTGCCATTGACAGCTATGGGAGGGTTATTTCTAGGACAATTAATGAAATAGGTTTTTGGAACTGTGGTAGGTTGAAGTAGGGGGCTTCCTTTTCTCTTTATAACCTGGAACTAATAGGTCCCTGATTATGAGATTTTACGTGTCCCAGAACTATTTCAGGGATGATATTCAACTGTTCCTCACCAGTGAAAGCAGCTTTGGAATAAGGTTACTAAGTGAATATCCAGTTCATCGATGATGCCAACAGCTGCAAACTAGTGAAAAGAAGCAGAAAAAGTCTCTGAGGCAGCCAGGTTTGGGAGCCATGAGTAAGACTCCTAATGAATATCTGTCATAGTTCAGTTGCAGGAAACAGAACCATTCTAGTTATTTTTAAGGAGAAAGGGATTTGAAACAGGAAGTTGTCATAAGAACTATAGGCTGAGCATTCAGGAATGAGTCCCCAAAACATGCTGCTTAGCTGGTCCCCTAGAATAGCTACTACCAGTGTCACCATGAGGGTGAGGGCAGTCTGGAGGTTGTTTCTGACACCGTCGGACTCAGGAACTCACTTATGGAACGGAGATCCGGCGGACCTAGGTCTCATCAACCCCAAAGCTGGAGGACATAACTCCGCTGCCGGAACCCCGCTGCCAGAACCGCCAGGTCGCCACCACCACCGTCAGCAGTTACAGTAGCTGCAGCCTCACTCCTGTCCACCGCATCCGTCAGGAATGCCCGTAATCAGCAGGCACTCACGTGCATCTAGAACTCTGCTACAAGGGAGTCTGTGAAAAGCAGTTGTCAGCTTTCCAGCCTCCTGCAGTTAAGAAAGGAGGTTGAAATGGCTGATGATTGACCTGCACCTCGTCCACCACAGGGCGCCCCTGAGCTCCTGTGCTGAGCAGTAAGCGTAGTCAGAAGTGATGCGCACATGGGAGAAGGACTGGTCCTCTCCCCGAGGCTGTGTTGGGCAGACCAGCATCCATCCCGAGAAATCAGTGCCAACAAACCCACCCTTGACCCCAGGGCCAGGCAGCTGGAAGTGGCAGCACAATGGCAACCAGAGAACGGTGGGTAGGGAAGGGCTGAGGACAGAGTTCTCAGATGCAGCCGGAGAACGGATGCAGCATCGTTTTCTCCAATTGAGCTAGTGGAAGGCTCTTGCTCTAATAACTTGCTTATATGAAGGAAAGACAATTTGATTTTGTTGTTATAGATTGACAAGGCCAGGGATATATGGGTTAGAGTACAGTTCCTACACTTATGAAAAAAATCTAAAAAGCAAACTTTGAGCCCAAACTTCGACAGCTCTCAAATGAAGCTGTAACAGAATCTGTTCTAGAAGTCTGTCTAAAGCCAAAACAGGGCTATAAATGAAAGCTCAGAAAAAATTCAAAACTCATTTCCAAACATTAAGGAAATTACACATGTTTCTTATAAGGATTATAAACTTTTTCTAGTGTTTTCACATAAAGCAATTGTTACTTCAAGCCAGTACTGAAACTAAATGGCACAATTTGCTGAGTTATGAGAGCATACAACGGGTAATTTTAAAATTAGGTGACACTGGATTACCTTCTAAGTGTAGCACTTGGCGTAAATGATGAACACGGGTGATGAAGTTGCAATGAGATTGACATCACATGGGTGTCACTGGGATGAATCACATCTACAGCTGAAAATGTGAGCCTGTGGATTGTGCTGCTTTGTGGGTAGGATTAAAACCAAATTGATAAATAAATTTTCTCTTGAAATAAGAATGTACTCCTATTTTAGCTATATTATTAGGCTTTCGTTTCATGAGAAACCTAATATGTAAAAGTTCTCTAATTGTCCTCAATTCTGTTGTTGCATTTGGTATAGATATAGCTTTAAAAATGATTATTCTTTCACATTGGTAAAACAATGTACATAAATGGGACTTATTACCAATTAGCTAGGGATTATTTTATATAAGTAAAAGTAATCATATAAACTCTCTATTGAACTGAAGTCCAGACTCTAGCCTCATACTCTGTCAAGTTCTTACTTACTCTGCCTTTCACACAATCACCCGTTCTTTCTGTTGCATCTTGTGTTTCCCTCTCCTGTAGCTGATTGTCTGGAATGTTGACTTTTGGTGTGAATTCCCGTCTGCATCTATAGACAATGCTCCATGAGGTCAGTGTTTCTGTTTTATTCTGCTTTGAAGGCCAACATCAAAAGCATAGTCTCACATCAAGTAGGTGTTCAATAAACATGGGCTGAATAAATATCTGGGATCACCTATGCCTTTTGCTTCCTTATTCAGTTCCTCCCCTTATGTTCAATGAGAAAATATATTTTAGGTACTATAGGAGGTTACTGAAGAGCATGGCTAACATTCCTGTCTGTAATTGTGTTAGAGAAAAAAAGGCTAACATACCAGAAAGAAATTTATATAAGATACTAACAATGCTGTACAATCTAATCTATGTGATAGATTCAGAACTTCAGTATAACAACGAAGATAATTCAAAGAAAGGACAGACAGTAACAGATATGTGTGCAGATAAACAATAAAACTATTTCTGCATGGAGAGGTCCACTGAGGTAACTGGTCTAAATGGAGATTGCTCAAATTTTTATACTGGCAAATATTTGCTTTGCACCCACTGGGGAACGTGTCATGTTTGGTTCCATAACTAATGCCAAAATATAGAAACATGGTTCACAATTTACAAAAGGTAACCTTCTAGAATTATCAGGAATAAAAGGAGGAAATAAAATTGGAAATGGTGGGGATCCTGAAATACTGTTGCAGAATTTGTTTCTGTAAAGCTCTGCTCATAAATTATACATGTGCCTGAGTGATCCCCAGAAGAAGACTGAGTTATTACCAACACAAACAGTGTCTGTCCTGACACCTGAGGAAACATCAGTTCCTGGTTAAAAGCAGACACCTGAAAAGCAAGTAATAGACTAAAAAAATGAGGTAGAACTCAAGGTGGAAAAAGGCTGAATGTTAATAATGACAAAATTATTAAACTAGGTTTATAAGGAATTAATTGCATTATCTGAATTAGATATTTTTCTTATTTGAATTTTAGGTATTTGACTAAAGTTAAAAATAGTATAAACCTACACTAATTAAAATTTAGTTTTACTTCACTTATTTCACTCCATCTTCCTTTCTACCTCCTGAAATATTTTGAAAACAGTAAAAAGCCAATGCAATTAACTTATTCAAGATGGCATATTAAATCAAATAAATAATGAGTGATTAATTTTTCCTTGGATACTAACTTTCAGGTAATTACTTTTTTCCCTTAATTTAGTGACATACAATATTCTTAAGTAGCATCAATATCATTACCAATCAATTGAATTACATACAGTATGTATGAGTTTGAAAAAATTCAATCCCTATTTGATGATTAAAGGAGCATAGCTGAAGAAATACTGGGAAGATACATAGTGATAAAGCCTTCTACAGAATCTGAAGAAAAGGGAAATATTGAATAGAAAATTCCTCTGGCAAAAAAAGCTTGATCTGCATTTTCAAAGAAAATTGAAACTATACCTCTAAGTATATCAGATATTAATCACTAAAATGTTACTATACACAAGAAAATCATTGTTTTTATTCTTCCCACACCTGAGGCTCTATGTATTTGCTAATTTGCAATGCAAAATGGTTTCCCAAATGAGCCAAAAAGATACGATATATTTATAGAATATTTTTGAGTTATTATAAAGTATTTTGAGTGAAATATTTGAGTTTGGTTTTATGCTACCTAAGAAACAAAATTCACAATGTTACGAAGATGATGTAGTACTTATGAACAGATCATAGGTCCCCTGAACTTGTTTAAAGGAAGTGACTATCTACTCATTTTTAAAATAATCTGAGGTTTTAAAATAAAATAATTTTGAGATTATGTGGCTATTTTAATCTTAGAAAGATTTTGTTGTTTTCTTTTCCTAGAAGTATAGAAAATTTCTCTATTACTAAGTAGGTTGCCTTTCATTTTCTTCTTAAGAGCAACTTACTTAGTTTTCTCTTGTTAGAAAAATAATAACTGATCATTGTAGAAAATATATAGTGGGTTAATGGCCGTCAGAGGGTCAGTGAATCTTCTGAAACAGTGTGAGAAATGCTGCATATATCTGCTCATATGCTTCATTTTGGTCCAGATTCTTAAAGATTCTTAAACTAGTTTGTGGAGGGAAAAAAAAAAAAGAAAAAAAATGTTCACTGGCTCTCAAGCCACTGATTAGTAAATACCTCTTAATGTTTAAGTGTTTATGCTTTCTGGTCTTCATCTCATATCCATTTCCATTTCTGTCGGTCTGTCTCTCTCTACACCTATCTTTATAGTTATTAATGTCAAGTGTGGCAAGGTAACCATTTGTAGAAAAGATAATAGTAGCATCTATTCACATTTTCTTGCTTGCATATTGTTTATGTATTTGTAATTTTAATGTATGTTATATGTATACATCCTTGAATATTCATTAACTGATTTATTTTTTCTTTCACTTCCACCTATTCTTTTATGTAAAGACTGTTGGTTGTATTTCATAGTATAATGTAAGCTTTAGTTTTCTGGATACAAAAGATGGATATTGAATGAAATAGAAAAGAAATTAACATCACACGGAGATGAGTATGGAAACTTCTGTGTCCTTGTATTTCCCCTTTATCTGAGACCAAATTAATTTGTACAAGAATACTTGCCTTATTAGGTTAAAAGCATGAAGTGCTTCTGTAGTCTGTGTATGAAAGATTAATATGGGTGCAATCGTAAAAATAAGTGCTCAAGAGATACAGAGGTAAATCATCTGGTCCTTACTGGCTCTCAGATTCATTTCCATCCTTCCATGCTTTTTGCTGAACAGGAGGCTGGAAGCCAGCAAACCACATACCCAGATTCCCTTGACAACTGACTCCCAGTTACCATCTGCTAGTGGGAAGTTCTGGTCTGAGTACAAAAGGTTTGTAGTGAAAGTGACTTTTTTCTGCTTCTGGGGTACCTCCAGCAGAAGCAGGAGCAATGGGCACATCTGGATTTCGAGGTCATTCTCGAGCAGTGGAGTGCTAGTCACAGTGGTGGCAGGAGGGCCAGAGGGACCCCGGCAGTGCAGAGTCCCGGGACTTTGGCCGTGGCCGAGATAGTGCTGGTTACAGGTGAGTCAGGTCTTCAGGCTTCCACCAGTGAGCGTAGACGCGTGAACAGCATCTTCATAGGCTGCAGATGGAAACATGTTCCTCAGTGAACTGTGCAAATAAGAGGAATAGAGAAACAGACCAAGACGGCCAAATTAAACTTAAATTTATAACCCTGCAGCGTTTGTTTAAATCAGTGTGCTAGTTTTTATGTATGATTTAAGTGCATAAAATCTAGTAAAAAAAAGATTTGAACAAGAATTTCAAGGTTATATATTGACAAAAGAAACCTTTTGTAATGATACAGTAACAAAGTCAGACTGACAGGTTTTATATAATTGTGGGAATCACATACAAAATTAATTGTGCCCTAATTAAGTTAAGAATTTAGTTCAGAAGAATGTTTCAAGACATGGAAACAGGTTGCAAGTTGCCAGGGAAGCCACTTCTCAAGAACAGAATCATACAATTAATCAATTCTATAGAATGAAAGTTACCTTAGAAATTGTCAGGTCAATACCCTTTTCTTTCCAAGTGAACAAAAGGATAGCTCTGACAACTGAATTGTTAAAATTTGCAAGACTGGCTGGTGATAAACCAGGAAAAGTACCCAGACTTCTTTCTGCATAATTGGTACACTGTTGCTATAAGCGGAGTGGTCAGTATGAAAGGACTCTGAACTTGGGTTGGTCTGCTGTAATTCTATAGTCACATGGACCCTGCAATCCTGCTAGGTCACCAGGGAGTGGAGAGAAAATGTTGCTGCTTTGGGAAATCTATGAATTCACACAGATTACAGACTTTTGATGACTGTCTTTATTTTATAAATGACATTAGGTAATTTCATATGTCTGTAAAGTTTCCGTGGCCCAACAGATGCTCTTAGGTGATTTTGTTCCAGCTTTTAGGAACCTATTTTGTTGAACTTTTTGAAATTGCTATTTTTTAGGCCCAAAATTGTCAAATATCTGCAATTTCATATGGTTCAGCCTAATAAAAATTTGTTGGTATTCCCAACAACTTTTAGACTTTTCTGATTTAAGAAAAATTCAAGAGTTTCCAAATGCTTCATGTATCAGAAGACTTTGTGAACATTATCTTAGAGGTAGAAATTCTCTGTGGTCTTCAAAGTCCTCCTGGTTTTCATGCTTATCCTCTTATCCTTTATCAGGGGACAACCAATCAGTTTACCAAGTATTGAATCAATTATAATAGAGAATTTATTGAGGATATGAGTAGGGAAACATCCCAACTAGATGTTAGATAACAATTGGGACACACACTCTCTAGAATCCAATGGGGGGCTTAAATGATTAGGTCTTGGTGTGGGTTCAGGCACAGCCAAAAACAACTGGGGAGGGAGCCCCAAGGTGGATGCCAAGGTCCAGGAGACAAGACCACAGAGTTGAGGTAGCTTGTAAAATCAATAATTTATGTAACTTTTCCCTGATGTATCAAATAAGTAAGTTTATAAGGTAAAATTGCAAAGAAAATCTCCATGTCCACTGACTCTATTTTCTTTTTTTTCCTCTCCCCCTCCCTTTTCTTGTGTGTGTTGAAGAAACTTTTTATCACAGATGATGTTAAACTGCACAAGTCTTGAACAGATAAAGCCCGAAATACAGACTGACCAGAGGCACTGAGAAAGGTTACCTGTCTAGTCAAACGTATCAGTAGGGTTCAAGATACAGGTATATGTGTTCATTATAGTTCAGTCTAAATGGTGAACACAAGTCTATCTGGTAGATAAATCTGTATCTGGACAGTCCCTTAAAAAAGGCATTAACAATTTAAAATGCATCATTGACCATTTTATTACCCATACCTATTGGCTTGAAAATTCAATAAGTAGGGAAGAAAAATATCTAAATTAACACACATTTCTATTTTGTAATGTATGTGTATTGATTTAGTTTTAGACTAATTAACAATTTTTTTAAATGTCAGGATCAGCCATATAGAATTAGAATTATATGTCTCTAAGTAATTAAACATGTTTTATGGAAGTTAATTTTTTTGTTCTTTCTTAACTCATTTTTGCTGTGATTTTGAGAACATGTTAATTAGAAATATGTTATAAGGAAATAATATCCTTGAAATTGATAAGAAGTTTAATATATTAATTTAGGAATGTATTACAAGAAATTATAATATTCATATTTTCTGAAAGCTAGATATAAAGAAAAAAGATATTATTTTATGAAAGTGATGTGGGTTTTTACATTATTTATTCCTAATTCTATCAGTTAGGGTTCAAGTAGGCAAATAGAAACCACTTTAACTCTTCAAATCACGAGAAATTGAGTAAAAGAAACTGATTATTCAGATAATGGAAAAACTGTGAAGCCGAAGAGAGAGCAGTAAATGAACTTGGAGACAATGAGGCAGGCCCACAACACCCTTACAGCAAAGCCCATCGCAAACACAGAAGACAGAATTCCCTTGGGCAGCCCAGAACCAGACAGTGGCCACCCAGAAATCTCTGGGGCCACAGACAGAGGGGCTGTCTCCTGGGAAATGAAACCACAAAAGAACTGCAGCTGCTGGTGGAAAGTCAGTCAAAAGTAAAGAAAAGGAGGACAATCCCTTGGCACCCCTGTCTCCTACCAGTATCCCATCAGTGCTTTCCAGGGTCTGAATAGGGAGCCTGGAAAATGTGTTTGTGGTGGCCTTGCTGATGGAGGGAGGGCAAGGCTTATGACCTCAGATGCTACCCTTCTGGATCTACCCCTCTGTTTGAACCACATCTCTGGAGGGCTGTACCCAGCCAACTGGCACAGAAGAGGTACTAACACAGGTCTATTCTGCAAGATGTGGGACTTTTAAAAAACATGACTGCAGCTAGAGGATCTCCGCACTGTCCTAGGTAAGTTTCCTGCGAACTGAACTGGGGTTTCCCTTCTTACAGACACCATCAACTTCTGAAGGTGCCCCACCTTCTCTGGCTTCCTCCATTTTTTCCTTCATCCTCAATAAATTTCTTTCATGTGTCTTTGGTAGCTTACAAAGAGGGCTTTATCTCCTAGAGTGAAATATCTGATGCCTGAGCAGGACTGGGGTTCTAATAATTAGGCTCAAAGCTCTGATGACATTTAAAAGCTCATTCTGCTAAGAAAGCCCGGGGCTGTAAACCATAGGATGGGGACACTGATGTGGATGCCCCTGAGCTGAAAAATCATCCCCCTTCCCTGCTCAGAGCTGGCAGGGTTGGGGTTAGGGTTAGGGATAGGTTTAGTATTTCCCATGCTGGGAGACTGCAGAGGACTTGTCCCTGCAAGCTAATGGGCATCTGCTTTAGGGGTGACCCCTCCCCTTCTCCTAGATGACAGACCTATAACTACTGTAAAATACCTACATAACTTTGCTGAGAAGTTGCTGTGCCTAAAAAGAATGGAGAGTATATACCAAAGGAGCTATAAGTACTCCTCATAGGTAAGCATGCACCTGCAGGAACCAGGGGGGGACTGAGGGTACTTGGTCAAGGGGGCTGGGATGTAAGACTGGATACTTGAGGATTCATTAACTTAGGGGTGCATCTCAGGACATAGGACTTGATACTCTGGAAAATATCCCAGAGGGTGGGGTCAATTTGGCTGAGAGGTGGCTCTAGGAAGCCTGTAGGAATGAGGAGCCACTGCTGAAGCAGGAGTGCCTGAGTTGCCTGGTAGACTCAGAGGAAGGAGTGAGGGCTGAGGGAAGAGGCTCACAGGAATGGATGAATTGTGAAAGGCCACAAGGCCAGTGGAGGATTATGCTCCGGTGGAGAGCTCAGACTACACCCCTTTCACCAAGGCCACGTGTTAGTGAGAACAGCCTGGGTATCACTATGGGTCGGGCCAGGGATAATAGTAGGAGAGAGGATCACACAGCTGGGCTCATAATATGCAGGGAACTGATGCTCACTCCCCTGTCCCATCTCCCAGTCACAGAGGGCAGGGGTGATCATTCCCCTCACCGATGGACACATGGGGCCCAGAGGTACTAGGACAACTGGCAAGATCAGAGGGGTACCCAGTGACTCGAGCAGCATGGCACTGTGCAGAGGATTAAGAGAGCATGGTGTGCCTCATGGTGAAGTGGACAGGCAGCAGGAAAGATCACCACTGAGATTTCAGAGCCAGAAGGAGGAGGAGCAGGGGGCCCAGGAATGTCTCCCCAGTAAAAAGTCATGATGCCTTTTTCCCTTTCATTTCCCAGGGATGAGCCATTTCCAAATCCAAATCACATGTGTGGACCCACCAGTTGTCATTTATCACTGGTACTGCTGTATTAGTCAGAATAACCTCCGCATCATGTCCTTCACATTTATATGGTAGGGAAAGCCAAGTAGAAACCTCTTAAACTACCCTAATCCCCTTGGCCAAAAGAGAACTCAAAGTACTGTTGCACCCCATCTTCTAACTCTGGGCTCTCATGGCTAAAAGTCCTGGTGCCCTAAGAACTGTAAGGACTATAATTTATGGACCTACTCCCAGAGTAATCTGGATTTCTTGTGTCCAGGGATCAGCAGATATAAAGAAGAATCACCATCTTCTCAGGGGTAGTTGGCCCTGATGAGCAGAGAATGTAGGGCTGCTGGTACACTACAAGGTAGGGAGAGGATGTGTGGATCACAGGTGGTCCACTGAGAGACTCTGGTAAATCTTTGCAACATTGTAACTGTGAATTGATACATGCAGAAACTCCAGCTTGCAAAGCTCATTATTACTGAGGCCTCAGACTCTGTAGGGATGACAGTTTGGGTCACATCACCAGGGAAGGCATCAAGACCTGCCAAAGTGATGGCAAAGCTTGAGGGCATTTAGAATGGATAGTGGGAGAAAGAGTACCATTTGTGCTCTGAGACCAAGACCATTGATGAGACTGGTAGTTCATCCCAGTAACTACTCTCTTCTAAGACTCTGCTCAGGAAGAGAAGCCCACAAGAAACACAAGGGAAGACATAATTTGTGGAAGCAGTTGCGAGCATTTCTTAGGATGGACCGTGGCAGCCAGGAATATGCTTTGTTCACGACTCCTGCTTGGGAACACATTTCACTGACAACAGCAGCTGCTGCCTCCTGGACCCACCTGACCCCCACTTGTACCGCATCTCATGAGGGTTCTCCCTTTGTCTCGTCTTTTCTGAAAAAAGACTTCAAAAGCCTTTAGGGCATTTATTATTTTTTAACATCTTTATTGGAGTACAATTGCTTTACAATGATTTGTTAGTTTCTGCTGTATAAAAAAGCGAATTAGCGATATGTGTACATATATCAAAATATGCCCTCCCTTTTGCGTCTCCCCCCCACCCTCCTTACCCCATCCCTCTAGGTGGTCACACAGCACCCAGCTGATGTCCCCGTGTGGTACAGCTGTTTCCCACTACCTATCTATTTTATATTCAGTACTGTATATATGTCAGTGCTACTCTCTCACTTCGTCTCAGCCTACACAACCTCCTCCCCATGTCCTCAAGCCTATTCTCTATGTCTGTGTCTTTATTCCTGCCCTGGCCCTAGTTTCGTCAGAACCATTTTTTCTTTCTTTCTTTTTTTTTTTTTAGATTCCATATATATGCATTAGCATACAGTATTTGTTTTTCTCTTTCTGACTTACTTCACTCTGTAGCACAGACACTAAGTCCATCCACCTCACTACAAATAAATCCATTTCATTTTTTTTTATGTCTGAGTAATATTCCATTGTACATATGTGCCACATCTTCTTTATCCATTCATCTTTTGACGGACACTTAGGTTGCTTCCATGTCCTGGTTATTGTAAATAGTGCTGCAAAGACCATTGTGGTACATGACTCTTTTTGAATTATGGTTTTCTCATCATATATGCCCAGTAGTGGGATTCCTGGCTCATATGATAATTCTACTTTTAGTTTTTTAAGGAACCCCCATACTGTTCTCTATACGGGCTGTATCAATTTACATTTCCACAACAGTGCAAGATGGTTCCCTTTTCTCCACACCCACACCAGCATGTATTGTTTGTAGATTTTTTGATGATGGCCATTCTGACTGGCATGAGGGGATATTTCATTGCAGTTTTGATTTACGTTTCTCTAATGATTAGTGATGTTGAGCATCCTTTCATGTGTATATTAACAACCTGTATATCTTCTTTGGAGAAATGTCGATTTAGGTCTTCTGCCCATTTTTGGATTGGGTTGTTTGTTTTTTTGATATTGAGCTGCATGAGCTGCTTGTAAATTTTGGAGATTAATCCTTTGTCAGTTGCTTCATTAGAAAATATTTTCTCCCATTCTGAGGGTTGTCTTTTGGTCTAGTTTATGGTTTCCTTTGCTGTGCAAAAGCTTTAAGTTTCATTAGGTCCCATTTGTTTATTTTTGTTTTTATTTCAATTTCTCTAGGAGGTGGGTCAAAAAGGATCTTGCTGTGATTTATGTCATAGAGTGTTCTGCCTATGCTTTCCTCTAAGAGTTTTAAAGTGTCTGGCCTTACATTTAGGTCTTTAATCCATTTTGAGGTTTTTTCTTTTACATATGGTGTTAGGGAGTGTTCTAATTTCATTCTTTTACATGCAGCTGTCCAGTTTTACCAGCACCACTTATTGAAGAGGCTGTCTTTTCTCCACTGTATATTCTTGCCTCCTTTATCAAAGATAAGGTAACCATATTTGTGTGGGTTTATCTCTAGGCTTTTTATCCTATTCCATTGATCTATATTTCTGTTTTTGTGCCAGTATCATACTGTCTTGATTACTGTAGCTTTGTAGTATAGTCTGAAGTCAGAGAGCCTGATTCCTCTAGCTCTGTTTTTCTTTCTCAAGATTGCTTTGGCTATTTGGGGTCTTTTGTGTTTCCATACAAATTGTGAAATGTTTTGTTCTAGTTCTGTGAAAAATGCCACTGGTAGTTTGATAGGGATTGCATTGAATCTGTAGATTGCTCTGGGTAGTATAGTCATTTTCAAAATGTTGATTCTTCCAATCCAAGACCGTGTATGTCTCTCCATCTGCTTGTATCATCTTTAATTTCTTTCATCAGTGTCTTATAGTTTTCTGCATACAGGTCTTTTGTCTCCTTAGGTAGGTTTATTCCTAGATATTTTATTCTTTTTGTTGTAATGGTAAATGGGAGTGTTTCCTTAATTTTTCTTTGTGATTTTTCATTGTTAGTGTATAGGAATGCAAGAGGTTTCTGTGCATTAATTTTATATCCTGCTACTTTACCAAATCATTGATTAGCTCTAATATTTTCTGGTGGCATATTTAGGATTTTCTATAGATAGTATCAGGACTTCTGTAAACGGTGACAGTTTTATTTATTCTTTCCCAATTTGTATTTATTTTATTTCTTTTTCTTCTATGATTGCCATGGCTAAAACTTCCAAAACTATGTTGAGTAATAGTGGTTAGAGTGGGCACCCTTGCCTTGTTCCTTATATTAGAGGAAATTCTTTCAGTTTTTCACCATTGTGAATGATATTGGCTGTGGGTTTGTAATATATAGCTTTTATTATGCTGAGGAAGAGTCACTCTCTGCCCACATTCTAGAGAGTTTTTATCGTAAATGTGTGTTCAATTTTGTCAAAAGCTTTTTCTACATCTATTGAGATGATCATATGGTTTTTATGCTTCAGTTTGTTAATATGGTGTATAACATTGATTGATTTGCATATATTGAAGAATCCTTGCAATCCTGGGATAAACTCCACTTGATCATGGTGTATGGCCCTTTTAATGTGCTGTTGGATTCTGTTTGCTAGTATTATGTTGCATCTATGTTTACCAGTGATATTGGCCTGTAATTTTCTTGTTTTGTGACATCTTTGTTTCAATTTGGTATCAGGTGGATGGTAGCTTTGTAGAAGGAGTTTTGGAGTGTTCCTCCCTCTGTTATATTTTGGAAGAGTTTGAGAAGGGAAAGTGTTAGCTCTTCTCTAAATGTTTGATAGAATTCACCTCTGAAGCCATCTGTCCCTGGGCTTTTGTTTCTTGGAAGATTTTTAATCACAGTCTTAATTTCAGTGCTTGTGATTGGTCTGTTTATATTTTCTATTTCTTCCTGGTTAAGTCTCAGAAGGTTGTACTTTTCTAAGAATTTGTCCATTTCTTCCAGATTGCCATTTTATTAGCATAGAATTGCTTATAGTCATCTCTCATGATCCTTTGTATTTCTGCAGTGTCAGTTGTTACTTCTCCTTTTTCGTTTCTAATTCACTTGATTTGAGTTTTCTCCTTTTTTTTCTTGATGAGTCTGGCTAATGGTTTATGAATTTTTTTATCTTCTCAAAGGAACAGCATTTAGTTTTATTGATCTTTTTATTCATTTCCTTCATTTCTTTTTCATTATTTCTGATCTGATCTTTATGATTTTTTCCTTTCTGCTAACTTTGGGGATTTTTTGGTGTTCTTTCTCTAATTGCTTTAAGTGTAAGGTTAGCTTATTTATTTGAGTTGTTCCTTGTTTCTTGAGGTAGGATTTTATTGCTATAAACTTCCCTCTTACAACTGCTTTAGCTGCATCCCATAGGCTTTGGGTCATCATGTTTTCATTGTCATTTGTTTCTAGGTATTTTTTGTTTTCCTCCTTGATTTCTTCAGTGATCTCTTGGTTATTAAGTAGTGTATTGTTTAGCCTCCATGTGTTTGTATTTTTTTTACAGATTTTTCCTGTAATTGATATCTAGTTTCATAGCATTGTGTTTGGAAAATATACTTGATACAATTTCAATTTTCTTAAATTTACCATGGCTTGATTTGTGACCCAAGTTATGATCTATCCTCGAGAATGTTCCATGAGCACTTGAGAAGAAAGTGTATTCTGTTGTTTTTGGATGGAATGTCCTATAATATCAATTAAGTCCATCTTGTTTAATGTATCATTTAAAGCTTGTGTTTTCTTATTTATTTTCATTTTAGATGATCTGTCCATTGGTGAAAGTGGGGTGTTAAAGTCCCCTGCTATGACTGTGTTACTATCGATTTTCCCTTTTATAGCTGTTAACATTTGCCTTATTTATTGCCGTGCTCCTATGTTGGGTGCATAAATAGTTACAATTGTTAAATCTTCTTCTTGGATTGATTCCTTTATCATTATGTAGTGTCCTTCTTTGTCTCTTGTAATAGTCCTTTTTTTAAAGTCTATTTTGTCTGATATGAGAATTGCTACTCCAGCTTTCTTTTGATTTCCATTTGCATAGAATATCTTTTTCCATCCCCTCACTTTCAGTCTGTATGTGTCCCTAGGTCTGAAATGGGTCCCTTTGTAGACAGCATATGTACAGATCTTACTTTTGTATCCATTCAGCCAGTCTATGTCTTTTGGTTGGAACATTTAATCCATTTACACTTAAGCTAGTTATCGATATGTATGTTCCTAATACCATTTTCTTAATTGTTTTGGATTTGTTATTGTAAGTCTTTTCCTTCTCTTGTGTTTCCTGCCTAGAGAAGTTCCTTTAGTATTTGTTGTAAAGCTGGTTTGGTGGTGCTGAATTCTCTTAGCTTTTGCTTGTCTGTAAAGGTTTTAATTTCTCAGTTGAATCTAAATTAGATCCTTGCTGGGTAGAGTAATCTTGGTTGTAGGTTTTTCCCTGTCATCACTTTAAATATGTCCTGCTGCTGCCTTCTGGTGTGCAGAGTTTCTGCTGAAAGATCAGATGTTTACTTTATGGCGATTCCCTTGTATATTATTATTTTTCCCTTGCTGCTTTTAATATTTTTCTTTGTATTTAATTTTTGATAGTTTGATTAATATATGTCTTGGCATGTTTCTCCTTGGATTTATCCTGTATGGGACTCTCTGTGCTTCCTGGAACTGACTGACTATTTCCTTTCCCATGTGAGCTAAGTTTGCAACTATAATCTCTTCAAATATTTTCTCAGTCCCTTTCCTTTTCTATTTCTTCTGGGACCCCTATAATCAGAATGCTGATGTGTTTAATGTTGTCCCAGAGGTCTGTAAGTCTGTCCTCAATTCTTTTCGTTGTTTTTTCTTTTTCTGCTCTGCAGTAGTTATTTCCACTAATTTATCTTCCAGGTCACTTATCCATTTTTCTGCCTCAGTTATTCTGCTATTGATTCCTTCTAGAGAATTTTTAATTTCATTTATTGTGTTGTTCATCATTGTTTGCTTGCTCTTTAGTTCTTCTAGGTCCTTGTTAAATTTTTCTTGTATTTTTTTCATTCTAGTTCCCAGGTTTGGTATCATCTTTACTATCATTATTCTGAATTATTTTTCAGATAGACTGCATATTTCCTCTTCATAATTTTGATCTGGTGTGTTTTTTACCTTGCTCCTTCATCTGCTGTGTGTTTCTCTGTGTTCTCCTTTTGCTTCACTTACTGTGTTTGGGGTCTCCTTTTCACAGGCTGCAGGTTCATAGTTCCCATTTTGGTATCTGCCCCCAGTGGGTGAGGTGTGTTCAGTGGGTTGTGTAGGCTTCCTGATGGCGGGGACTAGTGCCTGTGTTCTGGTGGATGAGCCTGTATCTTGCCTTTCTGGTGGGTAGTACTGCATCTGGAGGTGTGTTTTGGGGTGTCTGTGACTTATTATGATTTTAGGCAGCCTCTCTGCTAATCGGTGGTATTGTGTTCCTGTCTAGTTAGTTGTTTGGCATAGGGTGTCCAGCACTGTGGTTTGCTGGTCATTGAGTGGAGCTTGGTCTTAACATTGAGATGGAGATCTCTGGGAGAGGTTTCCCATTTGATATTACGTGGAGCTGGGAGGTCTCTGGTGGACCAATGTTCTGAAGTTGGCTCTCCCACCTCAGAGGCACAGGCTGGACACTGGGACAGAGCACCAAGACCCTGTCAACCACACACTCAGAAGAGAAGGGAGAAAAAAGAAAGGAAAAAAAAAGAAAAAATAATAAAGTTATTAAAATAAAAAATTAAAAATAATTATTAAAAATAAAAAAAACTAAAAAGAAAAAAAGAAAGAAAGAAAGGAAGAAGAGAGCAACCAAACCAAAAAAGAAATCCACCAATGATAACAGGCCTACAATCCATACAAAAAAAAAAAAGGGACAGACAGAACCCTAGGACAAATGAGAAAAGCAAATCTACACACACAAAATCATACACATACACATACACATTCACAAAAAGAGAAAAAGGAAGAAAAAAAAAATATATATATATATATATAAAGAAAGAAAGAAGGAAGAGAGCAACCAAATCAATAAACAAATCTACAAAAGATAATAAACTCTAAATACTAAACTAAATACTAAACTAAGGTAAACCTATAGCTAGGAACAAGTTAGATGCAGAAAGCAAACCCCAAGTCTACAGTTGTTCCCAAAGTCCACTGCCTCAATTTTGGGATGATTCATTGTCTATTCAGGTTTTTCACAGATGCAGAATACATCAAGGTGATTGTGGAGGTATAATCATCTGCTCCTGAGGCTGCTGGGAGAAATTTCCCTTTCTCTTCTTTGTTCGCACAACTCCTGGGATTCAATTTTGGATTTGGCCTCGTCTCTGCGTGTAGATCTCCTGAGGGCATCTGTTCTTCACTCAGACAGGATGGGATTAAAGTAGCAGCTGATTAGGGGGCTCTGGCTCACTCAGGCCGCAGGGAGGGAGGGGTACGGAATGCGGGTGAGCCTGCGGTGGCAGAAGTCAGTGTGATGTCACAACAGCCTGAGGTTGCAGAGGTCAGTGTGATGTCACAACAGCCTGAGGCATGCAGTGTGTTTCCCAGGGGAAGTTGTCCCTGGATCCCGGGACCCTGGCAGTGGCAGACTGCACAGCCTCCCAGGAGGGGATGTGTGGATAGTGACCTGTGCTTGCACACAGGCTTCTTGGTGGCTGCACTAGTAGCCTTAGCATTTCATGCCCGTCTCTGGTGTCCACGCTGATAGCCGTGGCTCGCACCCACCTCTGGAGCTTGTTTAGGCAGTGCTCTGAATCCCTTCTCTTTGCGTGCCCCGAAACAATGGTCTCTTGCCTCTTAGGCAGTTCCAGGCTTTTTCCCGGACTCTCTCCCAGCTAACTGTGGCGTACTAGCCCCCTTCAGGCTGTGTTCACACAGCCAACCCCAGTCACACAGCCAACCCCAGTCATCTCCCTGGGATCTGACCTCCGAAGCCCAAGCCTCAGCTCCCAGCCCCCGCCCGCCCCAGGGGGTGAGCAGACAAGTCTCTCGGGCTGGTGAGTGCTGGTCGGCACCGATCGTCTGTGCAGGAATCTCTCCACTTTTCCCTCTGCACCCCTGTTGCTGCACTCTCCTCCGTGGCTGTGAAGCTTTCCCCCCTGCTCAGCCCCCATCTCTGCCAGTGAAGGGGCTTCCTAGTGTGGAAACTTTTCCTCCTTCACAGCTTCCTCCCAGGTCCCATCCCTATTCTTTTGTCTCTGTTTTTTCTTTTTTCTTTTGTTCTACCCAGGTATGTGGGGAATTTCTTGCCTTTTGGGAAGCCTGAGGTCTTCTGCCAGCGTTCAGTACGTGTTCTGTAGGAGTTGTTCCACACGCAGATGTATTTCTGAGGTATTTGTACATGTATGTATTTGAGGAAGATGATCTCCACATCTTACTCCTCTGCCATCTTGAAGGTCTCCTGCCACTATCCTTTTGAAAGTAATGTACATTTAGATTATTGTTTCTAAGGTTGTAATAATTTCCTTGATTTCTCTACTCAATTCTACATAATCAATGCCAATTATCTGATGTTGGATTTGAAGTCTTAGATCCTAGAAAATGGCTATTAGAGGAGGGAATCAACATTCATTAACATTTTATTTTATAAAGCAGAGTTAAACAGTTCTATGCATGAGCTAGAACTATTCCCAGCAAAAGAAGGTATTTGAGAAACCTCATTATAGAAGGTTGGACATTGTTCTAGTGGTGTGGAGACCACTCTTTCATCTCTTACCTTGACCCCTAATATTTTCTTCCCGAAGTTCCTATAACAGCATCCAATGATGCCCAGGCATTCTCTGTTACCAAATCAAGCTAAAATTAAATAACCCAGATTTAAATGTTTGAGATCTGGCTGTTTAGTGATGACCACCAAGCTCTGGAGTGATATCAGGTGGATTTTTACAGCCAAGACCCGGGACCCAATAGTTCAGGGAACATACTTTACATGTTGTGTTACTTCCATAGTTGTTATTTGCACACTATCACCACCCATCCCCCAAACCTCCTTTACCCAGTCCTGCCTCCAAATACATACCCTCTCATTTGCTTAGTTTAAAGAACCAAAGACTAGACACTTTTCTACTTCCTCTTCTACATTCTTCCCCACTTTTTACCTGGATATGTCAAAATGCCAGGTTGAGGAGCTTTATCCAAGCCTTGATTTTATCCTCTTCTTTCAGGAAACAGAACCTAGCCCTGTACCTTAGCCCAAGGCTTTCTAGAATAAGATCTAGTTCCACTTCATGAATTCCTATTGTATGGTTTCCCTGGTTCTATGCTCTGCTTATAATATTAAATTTTTCTTATTTTGGACCATCCTCAAATTAAGACTGAGATAGTTCTGCCTCTCTAGAGATGGGGCCCAGTCTCTGCAGCCACCTTGAAGCTAATCTTTGAAGAGAGTCTCTTCCTTGGACTGGCACTTCTGCACAGGCCTGCTTAATGCTCCCTCACATGCTTATCATAGGGATGAAAATAAAAAACTTGAATACAGTTTATTTTTCCTGAAATGAAAAAGATGCTGTTGATTATATGCCATTAAGGAAAGTACTAAATTTAAATACTGATTTCAATAGGTGACAGAGGGAAAAAAATATTCAGTGCTGAATTCTACTTAATCACCTTTTTATATCTCACAGCATGAATATACTCATGACTGACTCTTTAAAAATAATTATCAGGAAAAATTATTTCATTTTGATACTAGAAAAGCATCTTTTAAATTATTAAAATCTTCAAGCATATGCAAAACCTATAATTATGCATTTAAAAATAAGGCAGCATTTCACAGCCATCAAGACACCTTCCCCAAAGGAAGTAAGTAGAGTTTCCATTATTCAGGCTGTAAAACACAGGACAGAGACAGGACCTGGAGAGCCATAAGAATTGAATACACAGAAAAAGATTTCTGCTTATTCAATTGAAACGTGGTTCAAACAGTTGATCCCGAATCCCACATGGCTAGTTGAACTGACAGACAAGTATTAAAAAGGTAAAACCTGGGCCTCCCTGGTGGCGCAGTGGTTGAGAGTCCGCCTGCCGATGCAGGGGATACGGGTTCGTGCCCCAGTCTGGGAGGATCCCATATGCCGCGGAGCGGCTGGGCCCGTGAGCCATGGCCGCTGAGCCTGTGCGTCTGGAGCCTGTGCTCCGCAACGGGAGAGGTCACAACAGTGAGAGGCCCGCGTACAGCAAAAAAAAAAAAAAAAAAAAAAAAAGGTAAAACCTTACAGATTATCCATGCCAAAGAAATATGGAATATGAGCAATTCAAGTTGAATCAATTCCTTCTGAAGTTAAGTGAAGAGACCACAAGACCTCCAACATGTGTCATATTCTAAGGATGACATATTATACTTACTTTCACCACTTCTTCATTCTTTACATCATGCACAGAAAATTATTTTTAATGGAGGCAAATTATGTGGCATCCTGAGTGTGTCATTTTCTAGAGGAGCATTTTAACAATATTTGAACAGAGTGAGTGTTGTAGAAAAGTATTGTGACCGATTGACAGTATACATTTACAAATTAGAAAGACATTAAAATATGTAACATATCTAGAAAATCTTTCAATAGCTAATTCAATCTATGTAGAAATTTTACCTTTTTAATAAAAGAATTTAAAATATAGTGAAAAAAACATACTTTCGGTAGCAGAATTAACAGGCTAAGGGAAGTACAAATAAAGCTATGGTATATATAACAGTTTTAGTTTAGAAAATTTTGTATAGTCTTCCTAATACTGGCCATTGCTATGTAATTATTTAAATTGAAAACAATATAAAAATATTTTTCATGTCATGATTTTGTTGGAATCTAGTCCAACCAGCAAAATGAGTATAATTATGCTATATTTTACCATTTCTTGAAACTTTAGCAGCTAAGCCAAAGGAAGAAAATTATTTCCTCTTTTAGCCAGTGTACCATATAAAAAGCTAGTAGAATTTTATGTCATAAACAGGCATAAAACATTTTGACCACATATTGCGCTTTCACCCTTTTAAACATATGCCTGAGATCTATTTGGTATTTCTGATCTATACTGCTTCATATACTTGTGTTTTCTTTCCTTCTTATTAAAAACCCTTTTGGAAGAGTCAGGTATAATATGGGAGTAGGCCACTAAAAAAAAATGGAATTGAGAGCAAGTACTAAGTGACAGAGATTGCTGTGGGGACAAATTTGGCTGGTTCATACTTGTGCAAAGGGTGACTACTTAAAGCTTTCTAGGATTGAGAGAAGAGGATGGTGCAATTGCCAACTGAAATAGAAGCTATGAAGTGGTTGGTAATAAGCAACCTAATTCTATAAAGATGTAAATAGATATCATGAAACATCTAAGCCATATGGCTGAAGAAAAAAACCCTCTTATTTCCAAAACCAAAAGTATTTAGATTTTGCTCATTGCAAATGGCACTATATGGAGAAAAGTAATGACAGTTTTTATTTTATAATAGGAATTGAGGAGTTTGTAATTTTCAAACAGTAGGAGGGAAAAGGTCTCCTTTTTATTAGAAAATTTTATTGAATATGTTTCAATTGTGTATAAGAAAAAATAAAAAAATCATTGTTCTCATTTCTTCTCCATGGGGTATTTTATTGACTCATGATCTAGAAGAATAAGTTAATAGTCAGTTAATAACATTTTCACATGAGCTAATTTAGAACCTGAATCAAAATAGTATGGGTAAACAAATTGGTTGTGGAATCAAGAACACAGAATAACATAAAAGTAGTCAAACAGAAAGAAACCATGACATATTAAACACACACACATTATTCTTTCTAAGTTAAAAAGACAGCCTGAGAGAGTTGCTGTACTCAAGTATAATATTTTTTGCTACAATAAATCCACATCTCAATGCCATTTTATGTCACATGAGAAGATACATAAAGTTACAACCTCTAGGAATATATAAAGTGAACACTACATTCATTTCTTTTCCAAAATTGCAATTAGCTAGGTCATTCTTGAATTTATAAGCCTTAAACTGTGGATTTGCAAAGGGAATATCCATTCCTGGATTCACAGAGTTGAAAGCTCATGGACTTTTGAGTCAGATACATTTATATTTACATCTTAACTCTGCTGCTACCTTGTATGATATGGAGAAAATACTTTATCTCTGTGCCTGCATTGCCTTATCTACAAAACAGGGGTAATAGTACCTATTTCAAGAACTGCTATGAGAATTAAGTAAAACGTTTGAAAAGGTTCATTATTAAGGTCTCTGTTACCTCCTGTATTGTATACATCAATACACAAAATTAGATTATTTGTGTTTCTGAGGGCATATTCATGGATTTGAAAATAAAAGCACTGCTTTGTCTATGATGAAACTGATGAAGCTGTTTTTTAGAGTAAAAGAATTAACTTTACAACCCAAATATGCTGAGGAAGGAGTGCTCAAGGTGGTTATTGCTAACTCTCCTGCATAATCTTTGTTCCTCCACAATATTTGCTCTGACTTCTGAAGGCTCCTGGACCATGAAGGGCCCACAGCTGGTGGGAAAGTTTGTGTGTTAGGTGATAGCTGGGCCCCAGGCTGAGCAGTTAGAGCTTGTCTCCTGTTGACATTCCAAGGAAAAGATAACAGCAGGAGCAGAGAGTAGCTAAGCTCTGCTTGAATAGAAAAGATAAGATGACCACATTTTTCATTCTTGAGGTCAAGGAGACTTCCCTTACTACACATGCACAGAAAGGCTCCTCAGGGGTCAAGAAGAGAGGGACACTAGCCCATAATATGTCCTGCCAACCTCTCAGAGACCCTCATGCTAGAATCCATCTTGGCTAAAAATGCACGTGCACATCAGGAAGGGCCTTACATCATATCAGATATGGGCAACAAGCAAGGTGACTGGCCAAAGGGAACAAGGAAAACTGCCCCTGTATAAGCAATCTAAACCATACCTTTAGTGTGCAACTCTGTCTTTAAGCCCACCCATGTGTCTTTCCACATGTAGTTTTCTCCTAATAAATATTTAACCTGTTTCACTGGTCTCAGTCTCTTTGCTGAATTCTGTCTTCAAAGAAGACAAAGGACAAAAGACCTGTTTCAAGCCCACTGACCCTCTTGGTCTAGTGATTAGGATTTGGTGTTCTCACAGGTGTGGGGTTGGTTCCCAGTCAGGGAACTAAGATCCTGCTTCAACTGCTGCAACTGCAGCACCCCCTGAGATCATTTCAGCATGTTGACTTTCAGGTCACTTGGAGACATTAAAACCAAGATGTCAGGTAGAGATTTATGTGTGTGCATCCACATTTCAGAAAAGGAATTTGGGCTGAGGAGCTAAATTTGGAAATCATCCTCCTGTGTTTACAGCTCACCCACCATGATGGATAAGTTGCCCAGGAGGAGCACACAGAGTGAGAGAAGAAAATGGAACAAGACTCACTCCATCAACCCCACCATGTAAGTGCAAATGGAAGGGGGTGGGCATGTGGTGGGCCTACGCTGATAGAGAGTAACCAGAAAGTGGAGGAAATCAGGAGGACTCAGGGTCAACCAAGACCCCACCGCTTCATCAAAGACATCTGAAATAAAGTCACTGTGATCTGAGGCACCACATTTTTTAATTTGATAGAAACATGTGTCCTGCAAAATCCTTGATTTCATTCACTGCTTCTGCACCATAGGTCACATTTCTTCCTCGGGGAAACCTCGGTTCTTCTCTCAAGACCTGGTGATAGATTGGATGAGGCCCACTGAGATTATTAAGATTAATCTCCTTTATTTAAAGTCGACTGATTGTAGATATTTGTCATATCTGCAGCTTAGTGTTGGATGTATAACTGGGTGCTGTAGCCTTGCCAAGTTGACACATAAAACTGGCTGTCACATCTGACTTCTAACCACTCCTAAAGCAAGAGATTTGCTTAGCTAAACCTGCTTCTCCTGCTCATCAAAGAAAACAGCTAGATTCTTTTGTTATACAATAGGGAGCTGAAAATTTAGTGTTTTGTATTTTATTAAGTGTACCTTACATGCCATATAGATGTATACATGTAGAACTTCATTGAGTTGTACACTTAAGGTTTGTATACCTTATGTATGTTTCACTCCAATAAAACATTTGAAAATGTATCTATGAACTATCTAAATGGTTTTTATTTTAAAATAGTTTTAGTACATATATATGACATTGAAAATTTTAAGCAAATTATTTTTTTTCAGATACCTTGAAAAATACTTCTTACAGGTTACAAGTGTAGTTATTTTCTACCTATAGATTGATTAAAATCCACATTAGTAATTAGCTGCAAAACACCAGAAATATACCACCCCTGTCCATCCTGGACCCCTCAGATCTCAATATAAAAGTATACTTCAGACTAAATGCTGTTTTGTGATGAACTCAGTATATGGCAATTTTTAATAATATAATTGTATCATATAGAATAACATAATAATAATTTGTAGAATATAAAAGATAAATTCTTATTTACAGTATCTATCTTTTTCACTGATACACAGAAGTAACATGGACTAGTGCTTACAGGGCAAGATCATCTATGATTCCTCTGATATCATGGTATGGACAGTAACTGGGTATTAAATTCTATAATGTTATTTTTTGCTATGAGATATTATGAAAAACAAAGCAAGAATCAAAAGAGAACCCAAGATATACAGTTTACAATGGTGCAAACACGCCAACATCCTGTCATAACATTGATTGTCAGGCCACTGGTAATGAAATGAATTCACTGGTTTCTTTTTCAGTGTTTACTTTGTTTTCCAAAAATTCTGATCTTCAGCATCAGAAAAAAAAATCACCTTGAGGGTTTGCTATTATCCTACAATTGTACATAAAGGATATTATAAGCATTTGGCCTTTGGTTCCCAACCACAAAACACATCTCTCCTTTATGGTTTCAGGACAGTATTGCAAGTCCCAAGGCATGCAAACCCATAGCAGGTGATTAAGTGGAAACTAAGGAATATCTCCCCATATATTTTTTTATGTCATTGACAAAACACAGAAATATTTTATATAATAAGCAAAAATGCTACATTTGCCATGGAACTTTCAGCATAACGTGATGTCAAAGTGTATTTCCAGAATCTCCTAGAAAGAATAGACAAATAGATCAATGGAACAAATAAAGTAGCCCAGAAATCGTTTGTTGTAAATATAGTCAACTGATCTTTGACAAAGGAGCTAAGGCAATACAATGGAGAAAAGATAGTCTTTTCAACAAATGGTGCTGGAAAAACTGAATATCCACATTCAAAAAAAAATGAATCTAGATAAGATTTACATCTTCAAAAAAATTAACTGAAAAATGAACATAGACCTAAATGTAAAATGCAAAACTATAAAACTCCTAAAAGATAGTATAGGAGAAAACCTAGATGATATTGAGTGTGGTGATAACTTTATAGATAAATCACCAAAGGCACAGTCCATGAAAGAAATAATGATAAGCTGAACTTCATTAAAATTTAAAACTTCTGCTCTGCAGAAGACAAGGTGAAGAGAACGCAAAGATAAGCCACAGGTTTGAAGAAAATATTTGTGAAATACACATATGATAAAAGACTGTTATCCAAAATGTACAAACAGCTTAAAACTCAACAGTAAGGACACAAACAAGCCAATTAAAGGATGGGGCAAAGACCTGAACAAACACCTCACCAAAGAAGATAAACAGATGGCAAATGAACATATGAAAAGATGCTCTGCATCATATATCATCAGGGAAAGGCAAATTAAAATAACAATAAGATACCTCCATGCAGCTATTAGAATGGCCAGAATCCAGAACATGTTAAATGCTGACAAAGATGTGGAATAAGAGGAACTCTTATTCTATTGCAGGGGAGAATACAAAATGGTACAGCAACTTAGGAAGACAATTTGGCAGTTTTTTACAAAACTGAATATATTCTTACCATACGATCCAGTAATTATACTCTTTGGTATTTTCTCAAAGAAGATGAAAAGTTAGTCTGCACAAAAACCTGCACGTGGATGTTTATAGTGGCTTTATTCATAATTGTCAAAACTTGGAAGCAACCAAGATGTTCTTCAATAGGTGAATGGATAAATAAACTATGGTCTATCCAGACAATGGAATATTATCTGGTGCTAAAAATAAATGAGCTATCAAGCCATGAAAAGAAGTGGAGGACCCTTAAGTGCATATTACTAAGTGAAAGGGGACAATCTGAAAAGGGTACATACTGTATGATTCCAACTACGTGATGCTCTGGAGAAGGCAAAAATATGGAAACAGTAAAATCATCATTGGTTGCCAGGGACTGAGGGAGCAGGGAGAGGGATGAATCGGATTACAAGGCAGTGAAAATACTCTGTGTGGTAGCTGAACACTGGGTACATGTGTCCAAACATACAGAGTGTACAACACTGACAATAAACTGTAAGATAAACTGTGGACTTCTGGTGATAATGATGTGTCAGTGAAAGTTCATCAACTGTAACAGATGTCCCACTCTGGTGGGGATGTTTATGATGGGGTGTCTATGCATGTGTGAGGGCTTGGGGTATATGGGAAATCTCTGTACTGGCCATTCAATTTGTTGTGAATTTAAAACTGCTCCAACAAATAAATCTAGAAAAGTAATACAATGTGTCCAAATTACATTTGTGAGAGAACTGGGAAGAAATATGATCAAAGATCAAAGAAAAGGAAGGGACTTCCCTGGTGGTGCAGTGGTTAAGAATCTGCCTGCCAATACAGGAGACACGGGTTCGATCCCTGGTCGGGTAAGATCCCACATACCGCTGAGCAACTAAGCCTGTGCACCACAACTGCTGAGCCTGCACTCTAGAGCCCGCGAGCCACAACTACTGAAGCCCGTGCACCCTAGAGCCCCTGCTCCACAAAAAGAGAAGTCACCGCAATGAGAAGCCTACACACTGCAATGAAGAGTAGCCCCTGCTCCTTGCAACTAGAGAAAGCCCACGTGCAGCAACGAAGACCCAATGCAGCCAAGAAAACTTTTTTAAAGATCAAGGAAAAGGTAGTTTATTGGTCAAATAAGAGAAGGAATATATTAGAATTTAAGGAGAGAGAACAGAGGATAAGTTCATGGCCAGACATGAGTGGGTGGTTTTACTATCAGAGGCAAAGGGAGAGAAAGAGAGAGAGAGAGAGAAAGGCAGGTAGAGAATACACAGAAAGCCACGGAAGAAGGCCCATGTCAGTTACTGGCTAAAAACACAAGGAGAGCTTTTGCCACATTTACATACATTCTAATATAAAGCAATGCTGAGCAGAACTGCAGGACACTTAGGTAACATAAGTTTAGACAATAAAGCTAAGTGGGCTAGTAATGGTTAATCAAATTTTATCTCAAGAACCCATGATTCTTCACATATCTAGAACTATATTAGAAGAAATTTGAAATTTCTTATCTGGTTTCTCTGCTTTTAATTGACATATTGATTTCTGCTAACATCACAAAATGTCTCAAAACAAGTCAGTTTAAGAACAACTTCCCGTACTAGTTAAATATGAGGCAACTATGAACATTCAACTTAAGCTTCTTGGTATCATCAATCATAACATAAGCATTTGTGCTTTTCAGGTTGTGTCGAACACATTCTCAAATCTAGTCCATTTGACCATAACTGACACCAATTACAGCTGAAGAAAAATGTGGACATTGTTTGATTTTAACATTGAACCACTGATAAACCCCACAAAAATAGTGAAATGAGCCAGTCCCCAAAGAAGCATTGTAGTTGTGAGACATTTATGGTTCAGTTTGCTCAATCATCCATTATTGTTTCCTTTTTAATACGCCTTGAACTCATTTGTAAAAAGACCTGCATTAAAAGATGTCAATATAAATTGTTCACAAATGTTATCCATACCTAAGACAAAGGAGGGGAGTTGCAGCAACCCCTGGGAGGCCAGTTGTCTTACAAGCCTTGGTCAGCAGTACTAATGGCTTGATGATGATGAGAACATAATCCTACTGCAAGCGGCTGCATTGCTGGCAGCTTCCTCTATTTTCTCCTTTTCCTTTCCTTTCATTTCCATTCCCAGTGGCCTAATTCAGTCAGGCGTTCTATGCTAAGATGCGGGAATAACATTTTGTCTTTCTGTATTCAAGCAGCTAAAAACTATGCATAAAGTCAGACTATCAGGATGTGATTTTTTTTGTGTTAAGAATATGTGTTCATTAATGCAAACAATTACTGCATAATATATTGTTGGACCTCTAAAACTGTATCTCCCTTTATTTTGCACGTTGTGGGGCAGACACACGAAGACATTAGCTATAGGTAGTGATATTTTGTTGCTGTAGTATATCATTTTTCCTTATCTCCTGAAAGTAGTAAACTGTCTTTCTTACAAATCTAATTTGCTATAAATGAAATATCACTTGCTCCCAACTTCTTTCTATTGCTAATATATGCTTACATAAGCCCTCTTGACACACTTAGACAAATTCTTCTTATTAGAGTAAGTATAGCTAATTCCAACCCAGAGCCATTTCTGCCCTTTATCTCATGAACCTGGTGAGTAGTTTTATTTGTATCTTCATCTTTCAGTTAAGCTTTTACTCACCTCGCCTTGCTCTTTCTCAAACGTGTGAGTGTGACCTCAATATCAAGTATAATTTCTGTTTCTTCTGGGGGTCTGTGTTCCTTCTTTTTGAATAATAGGTTCAACCCAGTCATTATTCATCCTTTTGCTGCAACTAGAAACAAAGTTGTTGGACCTCTGTCTGAGCATGACCCCAAGACATTCTCCAATATATCAATAAGTTTAGAAAGAACTGTTTCAAAATGACCTATAACTAATGAGAGTAGTTTAATACTGAATAAAAAGAGAGAGTCCTAATTCCAACCAAGATTCTCTGGGACACTTATGGTCTCAGTTATTGAATACTTTGTATCTTCAGGTGTTATCCTTATTTCCTTGGGGGGAATTAATCTCCTAAAAAATTACCTACTTGTCTGGTCCAAGATTGGGACATAGGAGGCTCCTGAACTCACCTACAACCACAAACACAAAATATCTACATTTACACTCAGAGCCATTCCCTCTGAAGAAAATTCAGAAACTGATGCTAAATCTGACTTCTGTACCTTGACACTGATACATTTCAGAGACAGAATTTTGGGTGAAGTAGAAAAGAATATCATTATTTCTTTGTCACATCTTTGTCTGGTTTTGGTATCAGGGTGATGGTGACCTTATAGAATGAGTTTGGGATTGGTCCTCCCTTTGCTATATTTTGGAAGAGTTTGAGAAGGATAGGTATTAGCTCTTCTATAAATGTTCGATAGAATTTGCGTGTGAAGCCATCTGGTCCTGGGCTTTTGTTTGTTGGAAGATTTTTAATCACAGTTTCAATTTCAGTGCTTGTGATTGGTCTGTTCATATTTTCTATTTCTTCCTGGTTCAATCTTGACAGGTTGTGCATTTCTAAGAATTTGTCCATTTCTTCCACGTTGTCCATTTTATTGGCATAGAGTTGCTTGTAATCTCTCATAATCTTTTGTATTTCTGCAGTGTCAGCTGTTACTTCTCCTTTTTCATTTCTAATTCTATTTATTAGAGTCTTCTCCCTTTTTTTCTTGATGAGTCTGGCTAATGGTTTATCAATTTGGTTTATCTTCTCAAAGAACCAGCTTTTAGTTTTATTGATCTTTTCTATCATTTCCTTCATTTTTTTTTCATTTATTTCTATTCTGATCTCTATGATTTCTTTCCTTCTGCTAACTTAGGTTTTTTTTGTTGTTCTTCTTCTTCTTCTTTCTCTAATTGCTTTAGGTACAAGGTTAGGTTGTTTATTTGAGATGTTTCCTGTTTCTTAAGGTAGGATTGTATTGCTATAAACTTACAACTTGGAACTGCTTTCACTGCATCCCATAGGAAAGAAAACTACAGGCCAATATCACTGATCAACATAGATGCAAAAATCCTCAACAAAATACTAGCAAACAAAATCAAACAACACATTAAATGGATCATACACCATGATCAAGTGGGGTTTATTCCAGGAATGCAAGGATTCTTCAATATATGCAAATCAATCAATGTGATACACCATATTAAAAAACTGAAGGAGAAAAACCAAATGATCATCTCAATAGATGCAGAGAAAACTTTTGACAAAACTCAGCATCATTTATGTTAAAAGCCCTGCAGAAAGTAGGCATAGAGGGAACTTTCCTCAACATAATAAAGGCCATATATGACAAACCCACAGCCAACATCATCTTCAATGGTGAAAAACTGAAAGCATTTCCACTAAGATCAGGAATAAGACAAGGTTGCCCACTCTCACCACTCTTATTCAACATAGTTTTCGAAGTTTTAGCCACAGCAATCAGAGAAGAAAAGGAAATAAAAGGAATCCAAATTGGAAAAGAAGAAGTGAAGCTGTCACTGTTTGCAGATGACATGATACTATACATAGAGAATGCTAAAGATGCTAACAGAAAGCTACTAGAGCTAATCAATGAATTTGGTAAAGTAGCAGGATACAAAATTAATGCACAGAAATCTCTGACATTCCTATACACTAATGATGAAAAATCTGAAAGTGAAATTAAGAAAACACTCTCATTTACCACTGCAACAAAAATAATAAAATATCTAGGAATAAACCTACCTAAGGAGACAAAAGACCTGTATGCAGAAAATTATAAGACATTGATGAAAGAAATTAAAGATGATACAAATAGATGGAGAGATTTACAATTTTCCTGGATTGGAAGAATCAACATTGTGAAAATGACTCTACTACCCAAAGCAATCTACAGATTCAATGCAATCCCTATCAACCTACCACTGGCATTTTTCACAGAACTAGAACAAAAAATTTCACAATTTTTATGGAAACACAAAAGACCCCAAATAGTCAAAGCTATCTTGAGAATGAAAAAAAGAGCTGGAGGAATCAGGCTCCCTGTCTTCAGACTATACTACAAAGCTACAGTAATCAAGACAGTATGGTACTGGCACAAAAACAGAAATATAGAACAATGGAACAGGATAGAAAGCCCAGATATAAACCCACGCATATATGGTCACCTTATCTTTGATAAAGGAGGCAAGAATACACAGTGGAGAAAAGACAGCCTCTACAAAAAGTGGTGCTGGGAAAACTGGACAGGTACATTTAAAAGTATGAAATTAGAACACACTCTAACACCATACACAAAAATAAGCTCAAAATGGATTAAAGACCTAAATGTAAGGCCAGAAACCCTCAAACTCTTAGAGGAAAATATAGGCAGAACACTCTATGACATAAATCACAGCAAGATCCTTTTTGACCCACCTCTTAGAGAAATCAAAATAAAAACAAAAATAAACAAATTGGACCTAATGAAACTTCAAAGCTTTTGCACAGCAAAGGAAACCATAAACAAGACCAAAAGACACTCTCAGAATGGGATAAAATATTTGCAAATGAAGCAACTGACAAAGGATTAATCTCCAAAATTTACAAGCAGCTCATGTAGCTCAATAACAAGAAAACAAAAAACCTAATCCAAAAATGGGCAGAAAACCTAAATCGACATTTCTCCAAAGAAGATATACAGATTGCCAACAAACACATGAAAGAATGCTCAACATCATTAATCGTTAGAGAAATGCAAATCAAAACTACAATGAGATATCATCTCACACTGGTCAGAATGGCCATCATCAAAATGTCTAAAACAATAAGTGCTGGAGAGGGTGTGGAGAAAAGGGAACACTCTTGCACTGCTGGTGAGAATGTGAATTGGTACAGCCACTATGGAGAACAGTATGGAGGTTCCTTAAAAAACTACCAATAGAACTACCATATGACCCAACAATCCCACTACTGGGCATATACCCTGAGAAAACCATAATTCAAAAAGAGTCATTTACCTAAATGGTCATTGTAGCTCTATTTGCAATAGCCAGGAGATGGAAGCAACCTAAGTGTCCATCATTGGATGAATGGATAAAGAAGATGTGGCACATATATACAATGGAATATTACTCAGCCTTCAAAAAAGTGAAATTGAGTTATTTGTAGTGAGGTGGATGGACCTAGTGTCTGTCATACAGAGTGAAGTAAGTCAGAAAGAGAAAGACAAATACCATATGCTAACACATATATATGGAATCTATGAAAAAAAATGTCATGAAGAACCTAGGGGTAAGATGGGAATAAAGACACAGACCTACTAGGGCTTGGACTTGAGGATATGGGGAGGGGGAATGGTAAGCTGTGACAAAGTGAGAGAGTGGCATGGACATATATACACTACCAGATGTAAAATAGATATCTGGTGGGAAGCAGCCGCATAGCACAGGGAGATCAGTTCAGTGTTTTGTGACCACCTAGAGGGGTGGGATAGGGAGGGTGGGAGGGAGGGAGATGTAAGAGGGTAGAGATATGAGAACATATGTATATGTATAACTGGTTCACTTTGTTATAAAGCAGAAACTAACACACCATTGTAAAGCAATTATACTCCAATAAAGATATTAAAAAAATTGTTACTGATAATAAAGCCTCTAAGTTTAGTTACCTTAAAAAAAAAAAGAATAGCATTATTGCTTTGCCAGGTTAAGGGGGCCACAGTGGGCTAATCCTCTCAAAACTGTGTGTCCCAATCTGGAGTGGGTAGTGAGGAGTTTTATAGTAATGGTTCAAAGAGTGTGTGATCAGCTCCTGGACATTCTTCTGATTGGTTGGTGGTGAGGTAAGTGGGAATGAGCATCACTAACCTTCTGGTTCCAACTGGTCTGGGGTGTATGTACTTGTGGGCAGCATACAGTTCATTTCTTCCACCTGATGGGGGGTTCAGTATCTGCAAAACAGCTCAATGATATTGTTATGTGTATCCCTTGAGGGGGAAACAGGACCCTGTCCCAAGGCTGTGCTACTCTTTCTTGACCTCTCCCCTCTTGCCTCCACATTCTCTCCCTTCCCTGATTAACAATTGTTTGGACCTGCCCTTTGGAACACAAGGAAGGTCATGGGAGCAGAATGAAGCTTATTTCCTGTAATCAAGAAATGGGAGCACAGAAAGACTTTTGTGCCCAGAAGCCCCACAGGGTCCTGCTTGTTTCAAAACTAGCTAAGTAACTCCTATACATCAGGCAAATGAGAAAATAGCCACATCACCTACATTGAAATGTGTTGGAGAGGCTGAGACTCATTCCCACCACAAACACCACCATGGGCAGAGAGCCCCACCAACAGGAGGGAACCCCCAACTCCCAGTTTCTCCCCCAAGAGGAAAGGGTTGGGACTCCACATCTAGTATCCCAACTTTTGAGAATCCCACTTAAGAGACAGGGTCCCCAAAACACCTAGCTCTGAAAGCCAGTGGGGCTTGTGTACATGAGGCCACAGACTATAGCGAACAAAGAGACATTTCTGAATGGGCTGAGGTGACCTGCCATGGCTATTCTTTCAGGGCTTAGTGCAGAGATAACAGGCAAGAAAACCCATCCATCTCCCAATTATTTTCTGAAAAAGGCCCATCTGCATACTTTAAAATCTGCTGCCTGTGGGTAAGCCTTCTAATTTAGTAGTCATCTGGGGGCTGATTACAATTTTCCCCAGAGACCTGAAACCAGCAGAAACCACCTGGGCTTCTCAAATAATCTAGCTTCAAAATGCCAATATCTCCCTGGAAAGAGATTGTACAAAACTCATACAACTCAATAATAACAAAAAGCAACCAAATTTTAAAATTGGCAAAGGACTTGAATGGACATTTTTGCAAAGATGTTCAGATGGCCCACAGGCACATGAAAAGAAAATCAACATCACTAATCGTCAGGGAAATGCAAATCAAAACCACAATGAGATATCACCTCACACCTTTTAGGCTGTCTATTATCAAAAAGGTAAAAGACAACAAATGCTGGTTAGCACATGAAAAAAGCAAAATTTTGTCACCGTTGGTGGGAATGTAAACTGGCACATCCACTATGGAAAACACTATATGATATAGGGTATAGTTAAAAATTTTGCTAAAGAGTAGAACTTAGTAGTCTCTCCTAAAAAAAAAAAAAAAAAAAAAAAGATAAATATGTGAGATGACAGATATGTTAATTAACTCAATTGTGGAAATCTTTTCCACGATGTATATGTATATCAAAACATCACTTTGACTCTTCTAATATTTACAATTTTATTTGTCAATTATGGTACAATAAAGCTGAACAAAATTGAATGGCACATAAATCTAAAAAAGGACAAAACAGCGTTTTTCAACAGTTTGTAATGTATTTTAGGTTTTTTCCATAAAATCAAATATTTATACATAGTTTCATGGAGAATTCATTGCCAGATTTATCATGTTATTGACAATATAATTTAAAACTTCTATGTAACAAGCATGTACTTTGTATTAAGTATCCTCAGATTAGCACACTTTGCAAGTAAGAAATCAAGCTCAAAATATTTAAACAAACCAGTGGACAGTATGTCAGAAAATTGGTGTACACTGGTCTCCATTTTATTCCATGTTTTTTTGAGTCTCTGTTAGTTCTTTTAATGACTATAAAACATTAGTAATAGAATAAATGGTGATGGGGGTTTTAAAATGTATAGGAGAAAAAAAACAGACATAATGCCTGCACTGCAATTCTGGGAGCAATAAAGAGTAAAAAATATGTGATGTGAGAGAGAGCATAAGGCATCATGTTAGTTTTTACTCTATTGCGGTGTGAAGTTATTTTGGGTAGAGAAGGGGATCTCTAGACATCTTGTGCATTGAGTAAGAAGTTAAAGAATGCCTCTAGTCTGACTCAGCTGGAGTTTTCTTCTTAATATGTGCCAAGCTATGAATGAATTATTAAAAGAATTACTTAGTGCTTGAACTTTAAGAAGAACCTGATATCCATCTAATAATTTCAGGGATGTCATAAATACATCGAAAGGGGTTTGGAGTACTAATGTTCTCATAATGTCAATACCAGATTTGGAAAAAATTAAAGATTATGCAGAGGGCATATTAGGTTTAGATAATTATACTAAAGAGAGAATACCTTTAAAAATTGAACACATTATTGTGGAATAGTGGGCAGTTTTGTTTCAAGAGATTCTCTCAATTCATTGAATATTCAGTTCAATTCAATTAACAATTTAGAAAGCAGAAAGGGCTCTGATACTCACCTTCTAACTGACACACCAATCCTCTGATTATCCTCATTGTTTCCATGCAGATGGTGATAGGGAATTTTAAATGTATCATAAATAAAAATCTTCTCTGCATTTCCTTAAGGACAAGAATGAAATCAATCAAGCCAATAATAACAAAGTGTCAGCTATCTACATTTTGTGGCTATTACAAGAGCTACAAGTAGATGAACACAATACCCCTGCCTTCAAAGAGCTTTTACTGTAGTAAGAGACATCTAAAATGCATTTAGATAACAAAACACAGGACTGTCATAGAAGATGCAAAAATAGGATACTGGCAAGGAAGAGAGTGTGTCCTGTTTCAGAGAGGGAAGACAGGATCTCAAAAAGTGAAATAGCATTTGATGTGTATGATGTATTTAGTAATATTCCAACTGAGAGTAAATCATGAGGAAGAAAGATGGCGTTCAAGGTGGGTATCTAAGTGTCAGCAGAAAAGGTGGGGACGCGGCAATGCTAGAGCTCTCAAGTTCAGTTTAATCAGAGAAGGCTTTATGATTGTGTGTTTTCTTATAGCCTCTGGCACTTTTTAATGAGTAATATAAATACATTTATGCAAATAAATCATCATTCTCATGTTGTTAAAAGTCACATATCCACTATTAATTGAACAAGAGGAAAAATATGGCATTAAACAGTTGTCATTTGGTAGCTTAAAGTAAAAGTTAAATAGGTTTAAACAGAAAATAATTGATTGCTTTGTTTTACAGCAGCATTCAAGGGTGTGGCTGGATTCGGGGTCTCAAACTACATCATTGGACTCTGTCCCTCCCTGTGTCTCACAGTCTTTTTTTGTATGATGGACCCAATCAGGCCATATCCTTAAGCTTATCCATCATAAAAAAGAGTGTCTTCCCTGACAGCTCAGGAAAAATCTCCCACAAAATCTCTGATTGACCAGTCTCCATCACAGGCACGCCCTTGTCAATGTGATCTAATCAGACATAGCACAACATATCTTCATAAATGATTAAAATTTATGATTTAATCTCACATATATTATCCCATTTGATTCCAGCAATTCTTTTACTAAAGCCAGTTATTATTACTATATCTCCTCTACTGTGGAGGAAGCTGAGGCTTAACAATATGATGGATATCATGGATGATGGAATTTATCTGAGATCTTCAAATTCCAGCAGTGAGCAGAACTGAATATTTTGGAGGATGTATCTATGAGGACTGGAAGGTGCTAAAGAACCAGCGAAAAAGGCCAGAGAGGTACCAAGAACACTCTGGAGGCATGGAATAGAAGACACTTCAAGGCAGACAGAGTAATAAAATGCTGCATAATAGTTGAAGACTAAAACTGAAGACAAAGTCCCCAGATTTTAAATATTTATGTGAGGGAGGGAAGTCACACTGCAATGAAGACATGTTGGAGAAGCCTTGGCATCTTGGAATTTGACTTTTGTGCAGCTTAAGAAAAGCAAAAGGACCATAGCTAAAAAGAGCAATGGGAATGAGGAGTAAGGGATTTTTTTTTTTACTTTTAAGAGAGCAGAGATCAACTTTTATAACATATAAACAATGAAATAAATATAAAATGTATTGAAAATATTTTTAGAAATATATGTATTGGGAAAAAGTATATATTAGTTCAACTTGGTTTGAATATGTTTCATTCAGTATATTCAATGATAAGCTTGTTTGTTGGGCTGCATCCCATAGGCCTACAAGGCCTCTACTTGTCCAGCTTCAAGACCAAAGAAAGATCCTGGAGTCAGCAACAGAGACATTAGTGGTTTAACGGATAGGGGAGCTTACACGTTGGAAGCAAGGTCCTAGAGTGACACCCTACAGTGTGCGGTGCATGGCGGGCAGGACATGGCAGTGGTCTTCACTCCAGGGGGAAAGGGGGGATGACCAGAGGATGACAACAGCATCTCACTGTAGACCCAGCAATTAGACTCATTTCACAGTGAGGCCAGTGTTGCTGCTCAGTTCTCAAACAGATTTCCTCCCTTAGACTAGGGACAAAATGTAAGACATCTAACAGTCACAACACAGGGGAGATCATGACAATTCAGCAAAATACAAGCAGTAACCAAATTCATAGATAATACCACACCCTCCTGTGATTTTTTTCCTGCTCTGCAATACAGTTCAGAAAACTCAAGTTTCAGTATTACAAGAACGTGTCTAAGATCACGTATACAATGGCCACCTAGTTTTACCTTAGATGTCTTAACCACAGCAACCCATTTTGACTTTCAAGTGCATTCCCTTACTCAATGGTCAAAGCAGATGTACAATGCATGTCTGAAAGACCACAAAACAGGCTGCTCTGGTCAGTGAAATTTAAATTCATCCATGTTTAAGTCTTCTGACTTCCCCAAACCTTCATACATGCAGATTTTCCCATCATTTCCCCTTTTGATTGCAAATCTTTCAGTAGAAAGCACTGATGATCAAAATATTTGCCCCACAATGCTGGGGTGCTCGCTCCTACCCTGGGTTCAGATCATGCCCCTAGGATCTAAGCCTCCTTTATATTCACCTAGTCATTCATGTTGGAGGAAAACTAATCAGATCTCATGAACAGGTTCAGAGATATGTTAATGGGGAAGCACTTTACAGGCCATGCACTTTATCATTGAATACCCAATTATCACTCAAGCATTGTATATGTGCTTTTAGCAGCAGTCTTAAAGCAAGCAATGTCACACTTCATGAGTAGTTATATTCTGTGACAATTTCACTAGATAATTTTCTCTCCATCCAGAACATCAGGGCAAAAGTATGGACAACACAATAACTTTCATAAATACAGACCTCAATTAATAAAACTGGAATTGAATATCCATTGAACATAATATTGTTCTCTCTAAAATTACCTTTATCTCCATCAAACACAGCCAATCAAAACTGATTTGTTTGCAAAATAAGCCTATTCAATTGACTACATATGGCTCCTCCAAACTGGCTGAGGGGATACATCTCAGGAGTCTCAAACTGAATTCTGCATAGACCTCTCAAGGCCAGAAAAGTCATGCCCAAGACTTGCCATCAAGCTCTGCCTTGGTGGATTTCTCAGTCCCCAAAATATTGAGATTCTTGCACATGTCAAGAGGCAGTCTTTCCCATTCACCTGATAAGACTGCTCAGACACAGGAGTCCCCACTTTCTGGAGTAAACAGACAGAAAGAAAAATGTTGCAATTCTACCCACAGGTGTAGTTTACCCAATTGCTGTAAGTCATAACTAACTTGAGGGGAAGGGCTTCCCTCTATCTGGAAAACACAGTTAAAAACCAGTAACATTCCAGACAAAACCCATAAAAATTATAACTATATTCACCAGTTCACTCAGTACCCAATCCTTTTGTTAACTTTTTATGAAACCATCAGGTTTTCCATTAGGATTCTTTAATTTCTTACCCTGTTTAGAAGTATGATCTGAAATTTATCAGAGACCTGTTATTGTCAGAGTATCCTTCCTATGGACCTTCTTGAAGATGAAGCACTTTTGCAAAAGCATCAGATGCAACAATAATTGTCTCTAAATGACAAAAGACTTAAAAAAGCACAGTTAAACAGTTGATCACAATGTAATTGATAAAGAAGTTTGGTTACAAGAATTATGACGGATTATAATCTTAAACCTTGAAAACCTTCATCTCCGGCAAAAACCAAGAAGCAAGTAATTGTGCATTTCCTGATTGGAAAACAATGCTTTAGTCTTCCTCTCCTAAGCAGGCAAAGATAGGTAACTAAGAACCATTCATCAACTAATGTTTCAACATTTTATCCTATTTAAAATGACCCATGAATTATCTTCTTTCAAGTTTAGTTTAGTTTCAAGTTACCAAAATCCGGAGAGACTATTTTAGATAAACATTCTCAAAACGTAACTATTTCTATAGAGTTTACCTAAAAGCTCTTTTTTCTCCTTTACTTTTAGAGCTCACACAAGATTAACATTGCAGAGAGCCCAGGTAGATCATTTACATCTCCAAGGCACAAGAGAAATACCAAGTCCTTCTAGGAATCCAGCTTTAACCAATTACAAAAGCTCACTTTGATACGAGAGCAGAGACCTTAGAAGCCATTGCCCTCCAGGTCTCTTGGCAGCCCCCACTCAGCAAGGACAGCCACCACAGGGCCCCACGTACTAGTGGACATCCTCCCTGGGATTTCCCTCAAAACTTTTGTGATCACCCCTGGAACTTTTGGGCCCCACATGTTAGTGGACAGCCCCCACAACTTTGTGTGCCCTGTTCTGTATTTTCTGACATCTCTGCACTCACAGGAGTTTCCTGGATCTCCTGGTTGCTCCACCAACTGTTGGGTTGCCTACAAGGCCTGTACTTGCCCAGCTTCAAGACCTAACAAAGAGCCCAGAGTCAGCAACAGAGACATCAATGGTTTAATGGATGGGAGTGTTTACACATGTGAAGCAAGGTCCTGGAGTGAGAGCCCACTGTGTGCGGCACAGGACAGGCAGGACATGGCAGCAGTCTTTGCTCCCATGGGAAGGGAAGATTACCAATTACAGGGGCTCATTAGTTAACCAGGGAGACCAGGAGAGGGGCAAGCCCCTCACCACCCCTTTGATAAGAACACTCACTAGCTGGGGCCTGGGGCAAGTAGATAGGAAGGTCAGTCATGTGAGTAGGGTGTAGGTGAAGCAGGTCCTGGTGGGGCAGGGGATGTACAGAGAGCAAGAGAACAGCCATCTCGAGTGGCCTGACCATACATTGTTAAAAATCCATCTTATTACTTGATATTTGACTTCCCCCATCCTATGACAAACCACTGACCAGAAACAGATTCAAGGCCTCCTATGCTCTGATGTCTAAAGAGCAGTGACCATGTCTCCATCTGTTATCATTTCCTGATTGTAGCAGAACAAATAACTGCTAGAGGTTATCAAGGGTAAATTCCTTACCTTTACTAAATTGTCACAAGCTTGCGATGTTAGTGATTGGTCAATAGGCTGTCTTCTCCTGAATTGCCTAGCAGTATTTCTGGTGTCATTCTGAGGCATTCACCTAAGATTTCTAGGCTCCAACATTTTAACTTTACTCTTTTTTCAAGCCTCTGATAGTTGATGAGCACTCTTAATTAGTTTGAATCTCTGGGAAGAATAAAAGCACAGTGAAATAAATTGATGGCTGCATTTAGCTGTCTTTTTTTATTTCCTTGGTTCTGGAAAGCTGGTAATAGAAGTATATTTGACTTCATACAGCTTTTTTTATAAATGTTTTTTCCTTGTTCCTCCAATGAGATTGTGCCTTCTTGGAAGCATTCTATTCTGGGACAATTCTGAGAGGCACAAAACGTTCAAAATATTAATCTCTGAGGAAAGGGGAATCCAGTTTTGGACACAACTTGTATATTTACTGCTTGTGTCATTTTTGTGTGCATCATGTTTTTAATGCACTGACTATAAGTAACAATATATTTTTGGCAAGTGAAAAATTGATGGGTGGGCAGAAAGAACAGATTCTGATGCTGTGGGTCACAGTCTTTTGCTTTAGTTCCTTAGCTTCTTTAAACAAATAATGATATAGTGAAGTAAATGAGTGATCACATACTTTCATAGAACCAAGAACATTTTTTAAATGAAATCTTACAGAGATTGTTGCCCAAATTCAGCTTCTGTACACCAGTGTCATATTAAGTCTCAGAGACAGAGGTTTGGGTGAAATAAAAAGAAATAGCTTTATTGCTTTACCAGGCAAAGGGGGCCAGAGCAGACTAATGCCCTCGAGACTGCGTGTCCTGCCCTGGAGAGGGTAGTGAAGAGTCTTACAGTGTTCAAGGAGCAGGGCATGATCAGCTGGTGGACATTCTTCTGATTGGTTGGTGGTGAGGTAAGTGGGAATCAGCATCATCAACCTTTTGGTTCCAAGCAGTCTGGGGTCTGTGTGCTTATGTGCAGCATACAGTTAACTTCTTCTGCCTGGTGGGGGGTTCAGTATCTGCAAAACAGCTCAAAGGACATGGCTCAGAATATTATCTATAGCCCTTGAGGAAGAACTAATAGTCCTTGACTTTGTTGAATAGCTAAATTATTATTATTTTGTCTTGTTTGACTGTGTTCCTTTCTTTCTGCATTTTCTCACTTTTCTGATTAACTTTATTTTTTGACTAAGTTTTTCTACATTCAAATGGCAGGCAGAGGACATGGGTTGGGGTTTATTCTGAGAAGGCCTTATAAGGTCCTGCTCATTTACAAGATCACCAATCAGATAGGAAGTCTTTTTGAAAGAGAAAGATCTCATAGTCCTGCCTGACTATCTTCACAGAATGAAAACCCCTGAATTGGGTAGATGATACTTAAGATAATGTTTATCTCTGAAATCTCATGGGCAATATGCTAACAGTGTTGACCTTGGATTTTAGGCAGGTGTGGGGGGGAGAGGCGAGGAATATATGGTTTGAGTATGTATAACATAGTCAATGCTTTATTCTGTTGAGCAGAGTAGCAATTGATATAACCCTAAAAATTTAGAGAGTGTTCACTTGAAGAAACATTCTTCACTCTCTTTCTAGAAGTATAAACAGAACATCTTGACTGGGTTGCAGCAAAGGCTACTCTGCGTGAGTACAGAGACAGCGACAGCCCAGCTGCAGGGATGGGAAGAGACGCATCTTCTTATGAGAAGAAATTCACTCTGAAGGCAGTTTCTTTCCTTGAAAAATTCTCTTTGGCCCTGGGGTGGCCCAAGAGCTAAACAAGGGAAACAGCCAGTGTGACAACTACAGTAACAAGTGAGGCAGTCTTTGGAGGTAAAACATCTTGATTTAATATTTAGAGAAAATATATTTAGATTCTGATGAATAACTGCTTCTAAGCTATGAGCAGGGACATTTCTAGACTTGTCAGATAGTTCAAAGCTTTTCCAATCTGAATATTACCCCTTTTATCAATCTTTCTCCTATTACCCTGGGTTTTCATTAAAAGAACATATCACAATTTTCAGTATGTATTTTTTGAACTTAGGTATTCAGTACTGCTTTATCCTACTCTTTGGTTTGTCCAGTACAAAACATTTAGAAGTGTTAGATAATTGTTTTGTTTGTTTGTTTGTTTGTTTGTTTTGACTGAATGAATAAATGAGTGAATAATAGTGAGTGCCCGTGATGAACTACAGAGTCGTGGAAACTGTGGAGAAGACTGAAGGGGCCGTGAAAGTGTTTACAAGTGGACCCACCAGTAGACATCAAAGGTTAATATATTCACCTACTTTCAAATCGATGACCCCAATTAATTCAAGCTTTCCCTGGAGCAGAAATGTTTTCACCTCAACTTATTACAATAGACCTGGTGGTCCATGGCAGGTAATTAACTTTCACTTCCTCTGAGTCATAAATTTGAGACACACATGGAGGGCTGGAGAGAAGGAACAAGATGTTCTTTTAACATTCATGGGTAGACTGAGCAACTCCTACTTTACACTACAGTGAAGCATTGTTTTTCTCTCTTCATTGGTACAAACACAACTTTCATACTATTTTTGTCCATTTTATAAGATAAGCACAAGGAAAACAGAACTCTGTAGAAATATGACTCAAGTGAAATACATTTAACCATATTTATGTGACTCTTTTTATATAAAGTTATTAAAGATTTAATGGGAATCCACAAATGCTTTTCAATTATATTTTACTTTGTGAGAAAAACACTTGCTATAGAGGTATTAAGGAATCGAGAATTCCCAATGAACACATATCCTTTGTAAATGTCAATGAGCTACTGAATAGTTTCAAGTTTGTCAAGATGCATGGAAATAAAATCCAGGTAAATATCATTAGGGGCGCACAGTTGTGTATAAGAGAGAGGGTTATTTCTGTACAACTTAATCCCAGAAAAAGCTACTCCTTTTTGAAACTCTTTGTTTCAAAACCTGGACTTTCTAGTTGCTTTTACTACTTCTGTGCTTCATACTCAGTTTCCATAGCAATTTAGGAAACGTTCATGTTGGAAAAATATTCAGTAAGGAAAGAAAAGTTTTGAGGACAGAAAAATGCATCTAACTGTGTGCCCTGCAGCCTACAGTATAATTGCTTTAAAAACTAGGGAATGAAAAGCATTTAAAGTGTTACACTGCCATTCATCTTACAGGGATTCAAAGTTATCATTTTTCACACTTGTGCAGGGCAGTTTGTTTCTGCATGGCACTCTGCCATGTGGCGATGTATTTGCCTGCAGAGATTATGCTGAGGTGTTATAATACACAGTCTTTCTTTGGATTTTCCCTAAGGGCAGGCACAGTCACTACAACAATCGTGATAAGTTGTGTGGCACTATGCTCAAGAGCAAGAAATCTCCCCCAGTTTTGCAACAGTTTGAAGCAAGTTGTCCATGCTGGGTTTGTTTGTTTAGTTTTTCAATTATGTTATCCAAAAAAAAAAAAAATACAGGGATTTAATTTTGTGAAAGGCAATAACAAACATTTTCTGTGACCTTTAAAAATTTTTGCCAAAACATTTTGAATTTGAAACCATGGATCAGTTAAGGAAATAGGTATTTTCCTATTTTAGTAGAAATTATACTTTGAATTTTGTCTATTTCTTAGAGAGAAAGAAGATGTTTGACTACTCAGCTCATTTCAGGTGAAAAATGTCAAGTGCCTTCTATGTGCCAGATAAGGGCCTAATTGTTGAAGAAACAGAAATGAACATGGCCCATTCCTAGTCATCAAGGAATTTGAAATCTGGAGGGTTTTCTTGTGAATTCAATATCATCATGCGATCTTTTTAATCTTTCAGTAACTCATGAATGAATCCACACTTCATCAATTACTTCCACCTCTGTTATGTCCTCTGTTTCTGCAGCAGAAGGACTGTCCAACTTCATAGCATCCAGGAACAATTTTTGCATCTGAATATGGATCAAAATGGAAAAAAGTGTGAGAATGATCTGTGTATAAGTTCAAGTGAGGATAATATGCATTTCAATCAGCAGTTCCATTAGACTGGAATTTGCTTTCAAAAACTCAGAAGAATCATATGAAATGAACATATCTGTACATAAGATCATAGCTGGACATCTAAAGAGAGCAATTTGATACCACAGAGAAGGGATTCCCTTCCCATATAGACAATGAGGCAGACAGAACAATCAATATCCTGCAAACCACAGTCCAAAGAGATTTGCGAGGAACGATCAGAGATGATAAAAGGACTTTTCCATCAAATGATCAAGACTAGACTTTATGATAAACTAAAGTTTGTCATAAGTGTAACATTCAGCCAGCATATCCAAAGAAGCCAGAAGCATCACAAAGAAATATTCTTAGAAAGGTAATTTTTCTTCTATATGAATACTCTGTTGTCATTTTTACCCTATACTGATGTACTAATTCTCACTTTTAGGATGTATATCTAGACCCACTCTTCAAAATAACCTTTGGAAATCTTACATAGATAGTTAGCAGTTTAAACTTATTCTGTCAAAAACTCCATTCAATACTCTGTGACAACCACAGAGCAAAGCAGAGACCCCCATCAATATCCAGGGCAGGCTCTGGTCACCACAACACCAGTCAAACCCCCTATCAAGGGGAAAATGGCACAAGTCTCTGGACCAAGCTCAACTATCAGGGGGCAGACAACAGAAGCAAGAGGAACTACAATCCCGAAGCCTGCAGAAAGGAGACCACAAAAACAATAAATTAATCTAAATGAGATGACAAAGAAATATGTTGTAGATGAAGGAGCCAAATAAAAACCTACAAGAACAAAGAAATGAAGAGGAGATAAGCAATCTACCTGAAAAAGAATTCAGAGTAATGAGAGTAAAGGTGATCTGAGGTCTTGGAAAAAGAATGGAGGCACAGATTGAGAAGGTAAAAGAAAAGTTTAACAAGACCTAGAAGAAATAAAGAATGAACAAACAGAGATAAACAAGACAATAACCAAAATGAAAAATACACTAGAAGGAATCAATAGCAGAATAACTGAGGCAGAAAAACAGATGAGTGGCCTGGGAGGAAGAATGGTGGAAATCTCTGCCATGGAACAGAATAAAGAGAAAAGAATGAAAAAAAATAAGGACAGTCTCAGAGACATCTGAGACATTAAACACAGCAACATTCAAATTATAAGGGTCCCAGAAGAAGAAGAAAAAGAGAAAGGGCCTGAGAAAATATTTGAAGAGATTATAGTCAAAAACTTCCTTAACATGGGAAAGGAAATAGTCACCCAAGTCCAGGAAGTGCAGAGAGTCCCATACAGGATAAACCGAAGGAAGAACATGCCAAGACACATATTAATCAAACTAACAAAAATTAAATACAAATAAAAAAAATATTAAAAGCAACAAGGGAGAAGCAACAAGTAACATAAAAGGAAATGCCCATAGGTTATCAGCTGATTTTCAGCAGAAACTCTGCAGGTCAGAAGGGAGTGGCATGATATACTTAAAGGAGTGAAAGGGAAAAACCTGCAACCGAGAATACTCTACCCAGCAAGGCTCTCATTCAGATTTGGCAGAGATATCAAAAGCTTTATAGACAAGCAAAAGCTAAGAGAATTCAGCATCACCAAACCAGCATTACAGAAAATGCTAAAGGAACTTCTCTAGGCAGGAAACACAAGAGAAAAGAACAAAAGAAAAAGGGAAGAAAAAAAGACCAACAAAAAAGAACCCAAACAATTAAGAAAATGACAATAAGAACATACAGATCAATAATTACCTTAAATGTAAATGGATTAAATGTTACAACCAAAAGATATAGATTGGCTGAATGGATAAAAAAAAAAACGACCCATATATATGCTGTCTACAAGAGACCCACTTCAGGCCTAAGGACACATCCAGACTGAAAGTGGGGGGATGGAAAAAGATATGCTATGCAAATGGTAACCAGAAGAAAGATGAAGGACTCCCTGGTGGCACACTGGTTAACAATCTGTTGTCAATGCTGGGGACATGTGTTTGAGCCCTGGTCTGCAAAGATCCCACATGCCAAGGACTACTGAACCCGTGTGCCACAACTACTGAGTCTGCACTCTAGAGCCTGTGAATCACAACTGTCGAGCCTGAGGGCCACAACTACAGAAGCCCATGCACCTAGAGCCTGTGATCTGCAACAAGAGAAGCCACAGCAATGAGAAGCCTGTGCACTACAACAAAGAGTAGCCCCACTCCCCACAGCTAGAGAAAGCTCACATGAAGCAATGAAGACCCAACACAGCCATAAATAAATAAATAAATAATTTATTTATAAAAAAGATAACTGGAATAGCAATACTCACATCAGGCAAAATAGACTTTAAAATAAAGACTATTAGAAGAGACAAGGAAGGACACTACATAATGATCAAGGGATCATTCTATGAAGATATAACAGTTATAAATATATATGCACCCAACATAGGAGCCCTTAATATATAAGGTAAATGCTAGCAGCCATAAAAGGGGAAATTGACAGTAACAAAACAATAGTGGTGGACATTAACACCCCACTTACACCAATGGATGATCATCCAGACAGAAAATTAATAAGGAAACACAAACCTTATATGATATATTAGACCAGATAGACTACTGGATATTTATAGGACATTCCACCCAAAAGCAGCAGAATACACTTTCTTCTCAAGTGCACATGGAACAGACTCCAGGATAGATCACATCTTGGGTAACAAGTCAAGCTTCAGTAAATTTAAGAAGATTGAAATCATATCAAGTATCTTTTCCAACCACAACTCTATGAGATTAGACATTAATTACAGGAAAGAAAAACTGTAAAAAACATAAACACATCAAGCCTAAATAATACGTTACTAAATAACCAATAGATCACTGAAGAAATAAAAGAGGAATTCAAAAAATTGATTCCCGGAGACAAACGACAATGAAAACACAATGATGCTAAACCTATGGCATGCAGCAAAAGCAGCTCTAAGAGGAAACTTTATAGGAATACAATCTTACCTCAAGAAACATGAAAAAACTCAAACAACCTAAACTTACACCTAAAGCAAATAGAGAAAGAAGAACAGACAAAACCCAAAGTTAGTAGAAGGAAAGAAATCATAAAGATCAGTGCAGAAATCAATGAAATAGAGAGAAAGAAAACAATAGCAAAGATCAATGAGACTAAAAGCTGGTTCTTTGAGGAGATAAACAAAATTGATAAACCTTTAGCCAGACTCATCAAGAAAAAAGGGAGAGGACTCAAATCAAAGAAATTAGAAATGAAAAAGGAGAAATTACAATGGACACCACAGAAATACAAAGGATCATAAGAGACTGTGACAAGCAACTATATGCCAAAAATATGGACAACGTGGAAGATATGGGAAAGTTCTAAAAAAGGTACAACCTTCCAAGACTGAACCAGAAAGAAATGGAAAATATGAACAGATTAATCACAAGTAGTGAAATTGAAACTGTAATTAAAAATCTTACAACAAACAAAAGTCCAGGACCAGATGGATTCACAGGCAAATTATATCAAACATTTAGAGAAGAGCTAACACCCATCCTTCTCAAACTCTTCCAAAAAAGTGCAGAGGAAGGAACACTCACAAGATCATTCTATGAGACCACCATCACCCTAATAACAAAACCAGACAAAGATGTCACAAAAAAAGAAAATTACAGGCCAATATCACTGATGAACATAGACACAAAAATCCTCAACAAAATAATAGCAAACAGACTTCCACAACACATTAAAAGGATCATCCACCATGATCAAGTGGGATTTATCCAGGATATGCAAGGATTCTTCAATATATTCAAATCAATTAATGTGATGCTCCATATTAATAAATTATGGAATAAAACCATATGATCCCAATTATGATAAAAACTCTCCAGAAAATGGGCACAGTGTGAAACTACCTCAACATAATAAAGGCCATATATGACAAACCTGCAGCAAACATCATTCTCAACTGTGAAAAACTGAAACTATTTCCTCTAAGATCAGGAAAAAGACAAGGATGTCCACTGTAGCCACTTTTGTTTCACATAATTTTGGAAGTCCTAGCCACAGCAATCAGAGAAGAAAAAAAATAATAAATAAAAGGAATCCAAATTGGAAAAGAAGAAGTAAAACTCTCAGTGTTTGAAGATGACATGATACTATGCATAGAAACTCCTAAAGATGTTACCAGAAAACTATTGGAGCTCATCGATGAATTTGGTAAAGTTGCAGGATACAGAATTAATGCACAGAAATCACTTGCATTCGTATACACTAGAAACGAAAGATCAGGAAGAGAAATTAAGGAAACAATCCCATTTACCATTGCAACAAAAAGAATAAAATACCTAGGAATAAACCTACCTAAAAAGCAAAAGACCTGTAGTCAGAAAACTATAAGATACTGATGAAAGAAATCCAAGATGACACAAACAGATGGAGAGATATACTATGTTCTTTGATAGTAAGGATTAATATTGCAAAAGGCACTATACTACCCAAAGCAATCTACAGATTCAATGCAGTCTTGATCAAATTACCAATGGCATTTTTCACAGAATTAGAACAAAAAAAATTTACAATATGTATGGAAACACAAAAGACCCTGAATAGCTAAAGCAATCTTGAGAAAGAAATCAGAGCTGGAGGAATCAGGCTCCCTGAGTTTAGACTATGCTACGCAGCTCCCTGACTTTAGACTATACTACAAGGCTACAGTAATTAAGACAGTATGGTACTGGCACAAAAACAGAAATATAGATCAGTGGAACAGGACAGAAAGCCAAGAGATATACCCACACACATGTGGTCAACTAATCTATGACAAAGGAGACAACCATATACAATGGAGAAAAGACAGTCTCTTCAGTAAGTGGTGCTGGGAAAACTGGACAGCTACATGTAAAAGAATGAAATTAGAACACTCCTTAACACCATACAAAAAAATAAACTCAAAATGGATTAAACACCTAAATGTAAGGCCAGGCACCATAAAACTCTTAGGGGAAAACATAGGCAGAAGACTCTTTGACATAAATCACAGCAATATCTTTTTTGACCCACTTCCTAAAGCAATGAAAATAAAAACAAAAATAAACAAATGGGACCTAATTAAAATTTGAATTAAAATTCAAAGCTTTTGAAGAGCAAAGGAAACCATAAACAAAACAAAAAGACAACCTTCGGAATGAGAGAAAATATTTGCAAATGAAGCAACAAGCAAGGGATTAATCTCCAAAATATACAAACTGCTCCTGAAGCTCAATATCATAAAAATAAACAACCCAATCAAAAAATGGGTGTAACACCTAAATGGACATTTCTCCAAAGAAGATATACACAAACCCATGAAAAGATGATCAACATCACCAATTATTAGAGAAATGCAAATCAAAACTACAGTGAGGTTTCACTTCACACTAGTCAGAATGGCCATCATTAAAAAATCTACAAACAATAAATGCTGGAGAGGATATAAAGAAAAGGGAACCATCCTACACTGTTGGTGGGAATGTAAATTGGTGCAGCCACTACAGAGAACAGTATAGAGGTTCCTCAAAAAACTAAAAATAGAACTTCCATATGACCCAGCAATCCCACTCTGAGCATATACCCAGAGAAAACCTTAGTTCAAAAAGACACATGCACCACAATGTTCAATGCCACACTATTTACAATAGCCAGGACATGAAAGGAACCTAAATGTCCATCAACAGAGGAATGGATAAAGAAGATGTGGTACATATATCCATTGGAATATTACTCAGCCATAAGAAAGAACAAAATAATGCCACTTGCAGCAACATGGATGGACCTAGAGATTGTCATACTGAGTGAAGTAAGTTAGACACAGAAAGACAAATATCATATGATATCACTTATATGTGGAATCTAAAAAAGTTGTACAAATGAATTTATTTACAAAACAGAAGTAGAGTTACAGATGTAGAAAACAAACTTATGCTTACCAAGGGATAAGTGGGGGGGGATATATTGGGAGATTGGGATTGACATATCCACACTACTATATATAAAATAGATAAGTAATAAGAACCTGCTGTATAGCACAGGGAACTTTACTCAGTATTCTGTAATGGCCCATATGGGAAAAGAGTATAAAAAATGAGTAGGTATATGTATAACTGATTCACTTTGCTGTACACCTGAAATTAACACAACATTGTAAATCAGCTATACCCCAATAAAATTATTTTTTAAATGTTTACATTTTTATTGAAGTCCCAAAGAGACTCAGGGTGACCTGGACCATTATCCAACATAAGCAATACTTAAAACGTTAAGTTATTTTGTTTATAGTCTCTTTCCACCTTAGGAGATGAGGCAACACAAGTATATGCCTTGCTGTCTGTGTATGAGCTGAATAACAGATGTGCAGTGACCTGTCACTGCAGCCTTTGTAAAAAATCATGTGATTGGTCACTGATCATAATGCACATTTGTCATTTATGTAGTTATTTGTAGACTGAAGAGCTAGAAGCAAAGTTTATCCTTTATGTAATTACTCACAGTCAATATAATGTGGTAACTGTAATTTGTGCTGTTGGGGGTGCATATGCATATATCAACATGCATATTGAACCATCCAAAGTGAGGACAGTCACATTTTTTTCTAAAATTAAATAACTTCACTAAGTGTTAGAGTAATTTTCCTTATAATATTGTTGAAATAAGTATGGTTTTACTTTTTTTTTCACAAGCTGAAGTACCTGGAATGAAAAATCGTTTTCTAAGCAGAGAACAAATGGTGAGTTCCTGGAGGTTGGCAACCACATGTCATTCACCATTTCTCACTAGAACCACACTGTGCATGTGGGGTAGATTATTATTAAGGAAGAAGGAACAAATGAATGTATCAATGGGGAGAGAATACCAGTGAAAATAAGGTCAATGGTTCCTTCTAGTTTTCTGTCACCTGGTTTCCTTCAAATTGTGAAAATTAAAACAAAACATAAAGCAAGCAAACACTGTTATGCTTCCACAAGCAATTAGTGCATTAAAGGGAACTCAAAAGCAAACACTAAAACTCTAATAATGAAATAAATGAAATATTAAGAAATAGCTTTCAACTTTATATCAAATTATAGATTCATAAAATCTATAATTACATACATGTTATGAAACTTACAAGCTTTGATAGATTCACAATAGATATAGTGAAACTAAATATTTTTCCTTTGAATATTCCCAAGAAAAAAAGAAGGCATGTTCACAAGCCTTCTTTATTCCTTGGAATGTGAGCAGAACAAGTCTTCCTCCATATTCTTTCCTTTTGAGGAGTTTTTCTAGGAAATAAACACCCCCTAGGTCTGAGAAAAGCCATTTTTATCTATGACTCCATTTTTACTTCCTGCAAGTTCTGTTAAGTTTCTATGATTCTCCTGTCTAATCAATCATATAAATCAATAGCAGTCTGAATGTGTCTATTCTAACACTACAACATTTTTGATTTGGTGACTAATATGCATCTTTTTGCTCCTCTAAAGATAAAAACCTATAATGAGGATCCCTCTTTGAAAATTATAAATGGCAATATCTAAGCAACGACAACAGGCAAATGAAAAGTAATAAAGCATAAATCCAGGAAAGCACAATACTAGGGTCGGTGGAATCTTTCTCCTAAGGAGGACATGAATTATGCTTGATTCTGTGTATAACAGACAGATGTGGGGAGATAACATCTCAATTTCAATTAGAATCAGTCTGATTAATTCTGCATTAGTGAATTAAACTCTGTCTTCAATATTTATGGATAATGAACAAGCAGTTGTACTTTTGAAAGTGAGCATTGCTCCCTTGGTACTACCTACATTAGTTGATATCTTATTTATTGTAACTTCTTTGAAATATATATATATTTGAAGCAGATGTCTAAATAACTAATCAGAAAAGTGTCCAAAATATTTTTCAAATCAAATATTCAATATTGTTCAAATAAAATGAATTAATTCCTGTTTAGTCTAGAAGATAGAAACTTATTTTAAAACCCTGTGTTTATCTATCTTTTCTTTTTATCTTTATCAATATGAACTTGTTAGACAACAAAACTAGTGAAAATAAGGTCAATGGGCCCTTCTGATTTTCTGTCATCTGGTTTCCTTCAAATTGTGAAAAGAAATTAAAACATGAAACAAACACTGTTATTCTTCCACAAGCAATTAGTACATTAAAGGAAACTCGAAAGCAAACACCAAAACTTTAATAATGAAATAAATGTCTTTAATTATATTGCTTATTGATTTTTTTCTGAATTAAATCTGACTGAATCTTAACATTTCTAATAGAGAAAATAGTTTTATATTCAGGGATTGCTTTAAAGACAATTTATTAAATTAATACTAATTGAATTGGGAATTTCCCATTTATTGCTGAAATTTTAACATCTTTGAATTCTCTTGCTTGAACTAAATTGTGAATAAATATTTTGATGTTGAAGTGATGGAAAGGACAGAAGTTAAAGCAGGCCCCTGACCACCATTTTTCCAATATCCAGGGTGAACATATAATTTATCCTTCCCACTAGGAAACTTTGAGAGTCAAAGCAAGTGCTGCTATAATTACTTTGGGAAAATAAGAATTACCTAGCATGTGCTGGCAAACATGAATGTAAGATGTAAGGCCCCCCTCTAGGTGCTGAGCTCACATGGGTTACGGTGGGTGTCACACATTCATCCAGCTCTGATTTCACTTCATTCACTTTGGAGAGAAAAGAGAAAGGAGAGGAGAGAGGGAGGAAAGGGAAAGAAAAATAATAGAAGAATTCATGTACCACTGACTCAAAAAATGAGATCTCAGATATTTGTATTTGAAGAAGGAAAGGAAATTTAAAGAAAATTTTATTTCTATATAACTCAGTTTCCATTAGAAACAGATTGATATATTTTAAATATGTGTGTAAGGAGAGGCAGGGAACAGATGAAAACCACAACTCCCATAACATGTGATTTGTTGGAACAGCATACGATTGATCAATTTGTTTGTCACTAGCTTCTACCCTAATTTTGCCAGCATCAAAACTTCCTATGACCAAATTACAGTTTTGCAAAATCACATGCATAATCCTGTAGCAATGGCCATTTTGGAGTATCTTGTAATCTACTTTTCCTGAAAGTCTAATATGGATCAAAATTAAATTTGTTTAATTATTTTCTTTATGAACTGCTAACATTGTATCAAAATTCATGCAAGTACACATATGACATGGATGTAAATAAAGAGACAAAAGTTCTAAAATAGATAGCTAATGTGAACCTGCTGTATAGCACAGAGAACTCTACTCAATGCTCTGTGGTGACCTAAATGGGAAGAAAATGTAAAAATGAGTATATGTGTAACTGACTCAACTTGCTGTACAGAAGAAACTAATACAACATTGTAAAACAACTATACTCCAATAAAAATACAACATTGTAAAACAACTATACTCCAATAAAAATAAAAGGACAAACATTCATAGAAAAACTAAAAATAGATGGTGTGGAAGAGCCCTTGAATCTCTGTTAAGTCACTTATTCTTTGAGGTCATAGATAGATTTATTTATTGAAACTCAATGCATTTCATTCATTAATATTTCATTTTCAGTTGCAGTGACACTCAAGTTTCATCACAGGCTTTTAAAATTACAGATGGGCATGAAATCGCATCTTACTACAAAAAGATAAAATAAGTTTCCCCATTAAGTGACCTTGTTAAGTGTCATTTCCATAGCTTGTAAACCCCATCATTCTCACTGCTACCACCAGTCCTCCAGTTCTCAGCCGTAAATCATTAGCTGAGAACAAGAGTGAAACCTCATTATCACTCACACTAAACTATTTCACAAAATCTGTTGGAAGACATTTACTAGTCTACCCTGAAGCATTATCCAAGAATTGGTACTGAACTAAATTTGTCAAGCTAAATGAACAAAGTACATTTTATGATGTGGTCTTCATCATTGTAAGTGATGTTTGCTGGCTTGTTCACTAATTCATAAAACTCGGTAATTGGTAGTAGATTTCTGTCATGTGTGTAAAGCTGGCCTGGCCTTCTGTAACTTTAACATATAAACAAGCCTACAACTTTGTGACTATTTTTTATATTTAAAATGTAAATTACACAATTATCTGTTTATCAAATGGTTTTTTGCTATAATATAGCTTGTAAGGGGAAACAAGCTATTTCTAAGAATGAATATTGTCTTCTAAATTTAATTATATAAAATTAAACTTTTCTAAATAAATAATTTAAAAAGTCAAAAACAAACAAGAATCTGAGAAATATATGAAAATTGGCTTAACTTGTTAACATGTAAAGAATGCTTATAAATTAATGAGGACTGAAAACAATATATAAATGGGCAAAGAAAAAGAAAAATATAAATAGATAATGAACTTGAAAAGATGTTGAATCTCATTATAATTAAATATTGCAAAATACAATAACAATGAAGTACTATTATTCACCTATGGAAAATCTTAAAATATACTCATATTTGGTGAGAATGAAAAACAAACAGACCCCCAGACTTTGTTAATAGAAGTATAAAATCATACACTTCTTTTTGCAAAGTGGGAAAATACAAATGAAAGAACAGCTAAATTTGCTTTCTCATTAACCAAGCCAGTTTACTTCATGGCAGATAGAGATGCAGATATATTAACATATATTTTGTGAATAAATATGCCTAAACAAATGTGCAAAACTATAGCATAAAAGTGTTACCATGTAATTCTTCATTAGTCAAAAAGACCTAAGAATAATCAGTGTTCATAAGTAGCAAATTTGTTCAAAAAATTACTATAGTTTTGTTACCGAATTCAGGTTTGGCTGCTCACTGCTCAAAAGCCAATAATTTGACAGGCAAGTGTCAGTAGAAAGGAAAGGTGATTCAATCAGAAAAGCTGGCAATCTGGGGAGATGATGGACTTGTGTCCAGAGACCAACTCCAAAGATTTTGCTCAGCCATGACAGTTTGGAGGGGTGAGGCAGGTAGAATCTCAATGAATCATCAAGGCAAGAGGTTAGGTTCTGCATCATTCTCCATTGCGTGCAGACTGGCTGACTCTTTCTTCAGATGTTATCTTGCCTGCTTGATCTGCCTTCAGGATTGTTAAGGGGGCTTTTAGGGGTAGAGAGCTAGTCATTCTTTAAATACTTAATTCTTCATTCTTACTTCTTTTTATCTAGGAAAAGAACCAGCAAGTTAGCCAAGGCATGGTGTGCATTCAGGAGAGCATAAGTCAGGAGTTAGTTTCAATTGCTTAGTGATCTCATTCCTATAATTAGGTTTTTAAGGTTAGAGGAGAAGAGAAATGGGCAAACAGGAGAGGGGTAAAAGAGCTGCCCCTTTCTTAAAGTTGCAAATATGCACATGCAATGCATGTACTCTGAAAGCACATTTATGATTTGTGAATGTTTGCTTGTGTGTAATGTCACTCCATGTTAATAGTGGCTCTCTCTCTAGCTGGATTCAAATTGGATTTTATTTTATTTTTATTTTTATTTATTTATTTATTTTTATTTTGCGGTATGCGGGCCTCTCACTGTTGTGGCCTCCCTCGTTGGCGGAGCACAGGCTCCGGACGCATAGGCTCAGCGGCCATGCCTCACGGGCCTAGCCGCTCCGCGGCATGTGGGATCTTCCCGGACCGGGGCATGATGGATTTTATTTTTTTAAGGAGAAACCAAGACTGGAAATTTTAGTTTTTCTTTAAACTTTTTGTTTCTTTATTACAACCTAAATATATTACTTATTTGAACAAAATAAAAAGTATTAAATTAATGAGATTTTCTAAATTGTCATCTTCTTATATGATGATCTTTTCTTGGTCCTCTAATACCATTTGTACTTAATGAGGAAAATACATTTTAATTTATCTTTTTCCAGTTCAAAGTTAAAATGGAAAGATAAATATTGGCTAACTTTCCATATACAATGCCCATAAGGGATGATCTCTTTTTATGCGATCTCTATTTTGACATTTGAAAAAATGTGCAACATGGACATACAAAAGCATTTATTCAAAACTCAGAATTGTATCAGTTACTAGCCACAGGGAGAGAAATAATACTAAGAAAGCTCTTAAGTCAAACAAGGTAAACCTTTGCAGCGCTGCCCTTACTGCATGGAATGAATAATGGGCAAACCACATCCTCATGACCTCAGACAGTAAATGTAAAATCACCACCGGATGATCAGGCTTATTATCAGGGAATGTAATTAGACCTAATTACATCCCAGACTTATTTTCCCTAATTTTTCATTCTCCTGGTACTCATACATATTGATTATATCACATAATCATGGGCTTACTGATTTGTTGCCTTTAATTGGTCTCTAGTGTTTCACTGATGTATATTTCTTTTCCCAGTATCACTGTGGGGATTTTTAAAATGCCTTCTCCATATTCTTTAATGCAATTGACAATCAGGAAATGTTTCTTTAATGAAAACATAGTGAAGCAGAAGATTTTCAGTGTGGACTATTAAATCACTTAATTAAACAGGAGAAACCCAATAGGGAAGATGAGATTCTGGTTGTCAATTGGATAATAATAAAAGAAAATAGAAACAGCTGAATAGGTAAGGATGAACCAAGGAATCTAGGTTCAGTATGTTAAGTGGGAAGTGAGGGATGGTCACACAAAAATAATTTTGAATAAATTTCATAATTCCAGTCATCAGAAAGGGGCAAAATAATTCTAGGCATTCACATGGTTCATTTTTGAGCACTAAATACAAATACTTTCATGACATATAATAAAATATAAAAAAGTGTTAAATCCTCTTATTAAAATGACAACTTAGATTCAACATTTCTAGGTTGTTCCTATATGTATTTTTTTCCTAATCATTTTCAACATTTCTAGGTTCAACATTTCTAGGTTGTTCCTATATGTATTGTTTTCCTAATCATTTTCTTTTGTCCCATCAAACAATAGGGTAAATTTTTCTAAATCACTTATTTATATTTTAATCACTGTGATAGAGAATATACTAACACATCTCAATCTTTGGCCTTGAAGAGGATTGAAAAAATAGTGAAATTATATTCCAAATGAAATCATATTTATATCTAAAGCCTAAGAAAATGCATTGGAAAATGTTAGAACATAGGTGATATGTGTGACTCTCAAATATCTGGAAAAAAATATATTATTTTAAAATCTAATTTATTCAACTTGCTAAAGGCATTTGTCTACATAGAGGGCTAATTCCATGCTCAGATTAAAATTTGAATAGATATGATATGCAATGGGTAAAATATACTGTGAAATGTTTCTAGGAGTTCAGGAACACTCAGTGACAAACCATATAAATATTTCACCTAGTCACTTTTAGTTATTGGATAATTGAAACCACATTGTAACATTGTATTTCTTTCTATGTATAATCAAAACAAAAGCAATGCCTTTTTGAAGTTAATTTGTAAATACCTTTCCCTTTCTCTGTGAAAGTTGAGTATGATTCTTTTGAAATACAGGAAAATATTGATGTAAAGTATGAGTCAAAAATTGTTATCTTTGAGAGGACAAGGATTCATCTTTGGGCCCCATATCTTATTCACAGATATTTATATAGTACCTAGTATGTGTCAGACCCTGTTATAGACACATAATTCATTTGAACTCACATTAGCCTTCCTGAAACTCTGTGGTAGAAGTCTTATTATAATCCCTGCTGTGCAGGTGAGGAAACTGAGGCAAAGAGGTAACGTGCTCAGGGTCCCACAGCCAGGACATGAAAGTTTAAACAGTAATGCTTGTACTACAGCTTTTGTGTCTTAACCACATAAAATGTTTCCTCTCTATAAACTCTGACAATATGTTTAAGTAAATATAACAAGATAACTTTCCAAAAGAGTTAGCCCAGTATGCATATAAAACCCAGGTTGAATCCCAAATTTGGTAGTTTTGCTAAATATGCTACATATGACTTGCTTATTCATAAGCTGTATCACTTCCTAACTCAGGACTAGAGTTCAGCAAAATTACTCTCAGGAAACCAATCTGTAGTAACTCTAAATTTATCATTGTGATAAAGTTTGTGGAACATAGATCACAATAATAAATTTAGAGTTAGATGTATATACATACATACACACAGATGTAAAATAAAAGTCATTTGCACAATACCCCTATAGTGTATTTTTTTTTTTACTGTAAGTAAGGAGTTATAATTATCTGACCAATGAACACTTAGTTTTATCCTGATGAGTATATTATTTGACAAATACATTTACTGTGCTCAGATGCACCCTCAGAATCCTTCTCAATGTAAAATTTTAGTCACCATTGACAATATATTGAAGGTGCTATTATAAGAGAAATCTATTTGCCATCTCTGCAATGTAATCATAAAAATAATTGCTTATAATATTTAAAAAGTTCTGAAATCAACTATCATACTCATTTCATAGAAATCACTTAAAGTTTTCTTTTTTTATGTTTTTGAACATTTGAATTAACATTGAGATTATTTACTATTTAAAGGGTCCTTTTATTTGGTGCATACATATATGCAAGACTGTTATAAACATTGTGAATGGTAATGGATAACAGCTTATTTTTTCATTCAATGTTTTTACACCAAAAACTAGCCTGTCTGATAACAGAAAACCCCACTTTCCTTTTGTTTGCAGTTGCCTATTGTGCTTTTTGCTCATCTATTTTTTTTCCTTTTCTTAATCAACTTGCTTAGGTGTATGTCTATAGCATAGGATTGTTTTTTGCTTTGAAAGACAATCTGGAATAATTTTAAAAGGTGAGCCATTCTTATTTGCATTACTGATATAATCAGTATATATGTAAATATTACTTTGACTTAAAATTTTAAAATAATATATGAGGTTTGTTTTTCATGGTGAAGTATATCTGATATTTAATAAGATTCACACTTTTTGTTCTAGAGATTACATTTATGTTAGCATATAGTTTATTTTGCCTCTCTCTTTTTAGATGCTGTGTTTTGCTTTGTGAGCAAAGCAAAATAAGCTTTTTACCTCTTTATCTCTGCCTCTTTTTCTCTTGCACCACCCAATTTTATTCAGTGAAGTTATTTTACTTAATGTTTCTCTTTTATATACTTAAGATTCTACTATTTGATTTATCAGCATTAAATGACATATTTTATCTTACACCTATTACCTAGGAGGCAATAGCTTGGATTATTCTATTTTTCTATTATTTTCTCTTTCTTCCTATTAAAATGATATGGTTGCATCATTTCTTCTTTGTCAAAGTACATGCTATATACCTAACAACATTTTATCTTTATCCTTTCATTTGTTTAGTTTTATTTCCAAATATAAATAATATTCCTAATGCTGAATACAAAAAGTATTTGACCTATAAAATATATTCAGCATTGGCCGGCATTGCTGAGGTTTCCAAGTCATCCTTCATGAAGTTTATCCTCTGGCACTGTGTGTTCAGAAAAAAGCACAGAGCTTGGTGGGGGTCTTTGGATTTTGAGGCAGCATATATCACAGTTGGGAATACTGGTCCTATCCCTATGACTCAGGATGCGATGTCCAGTTTTCAGTGAGCCCAGAGCCACAGAGCAAGTCAAGTATGTAGGGCATGTGCCCTGACCTCCTGGCTCAATGTTGCAGAAGGACCAACAGAGTTATATGGATAGGATAATAAACCCTATAGATTTCTGGAAAGCTCAGCAGGATAATTGCAATGCAGACCTTTAGGATTCTGTAGATATTTTACACTGTCTATTTGCAAAAGAGCTCCTGATGGAATTCAAAGGTCTGGGATAAGGGAGTTTGGGGAACAGATATGTAGATGGACTGTAAGACCATCCACAAGGCCAGTAGGTATCTGTGTCCTTCCAGAGGGCGTCCACTGCAGAGACAGTATGACTGTCCTGTGAATGTCAGCCAAGATGTCCCCTACCATATGGTCTCAGAACAACAGGCCCATTTTTAGGGGGAAAAAGTGAATGGGGGACACAAGACCACATGGATCAACATCTTAATGCATACCAAATTACCCAGAACAGCCAGCTGACTCTTAACAGAATGACAGAAGGATGCAGTACATGTGCTAAATTAACAACCAACATACAGTGGGTGGTGTGTTCCTAATAGAATGCACAGGTCCAGAAACAAAGGACTGGTTACTCCCAGAGATTCACTTGCAATAATGCTCATATCTTCCTAAAATTAGGGTCTTCCAGATTTGAAGTCCTAGTTCCTAGTTCCTGAAGGATAAACAGATAATCTTCCACTGAACTTGAAGCTGGGATTACCACCTGATCATGTGGGTTACTTATGCCTGTGGACCAAAAGAAAAGAATTATATGGGGGGAGGGATCATCCCCTTAGATCACCACTAAGAAGTAGCATTGATGTTACACTGTGGGGTCAGGAAGGAGTATGTAAGGGACCCATAGGATTTCCTGGGTGCATCTGTGCCCTTCTGGGCATAGTGATGACAAGGCAGTTGCAGGAACAACAGCCCAACAAACTCAAGGCAGCTAATGGCTCAAACCAGTGAAGTCCTGGCTGAGAATGAGAAAAACAGAATAAGAAGTGGAGAACTGAGATGTTGAATATCATTGTACCCCTGGAACATGTTGAAGCAGTGATAATTGTTAGCTTATTTTAATTACCATAATACATTGTCTCTGCAAGAGACAGACAGGTAGCAGTTAGCTACCTCCCCAAAAGAGACTCTGGAATTACATGAGAAATTCTGAGTGGTGCAAATGATGAACATTATTGAACATCTCTTTAAGCACATTTTAGATTCTGTTGGTTTAACTTATCATTTTTTTCCTATTTCTGTGAAAATGAGTTTCTTGTGGACTCAATAAGGTCACACAATTACAGCCTAACCTGAATACGTCTCACTTCCAGTCTTGTTTTTGCCCTCTCCTGGCTCACAACTCCAGAGGTTTACGGCTGACACCATGAGGGTGTACATCTTGGGAACTAATTCAAAACTCATGCCACTTGTAGAGACGTGGATGGACCTAGAGACTATCATACAGAGTGAAGTAAGTCAGAAAGAGAAAAATAGATGTCGCATATTAACACATATATGTAGAATCTAGAAAAAATGGTATAGATGAACCAGTTTGCAAGGCAGAAATAGAGACACAGATGTAGAGAACAAACATATGGACACCAAGGGAGGAAAGCGGAGGTGGGGGTGGTGGTAGGATGAATTGGGAGATTGGAATTGACATATATACACTAATAGGTATATAATAGATAACTAATAAGAACCTGCTGAATAAAAAATAAATTAAAAAAAAACTCACATCTGTGCAACCTGCCAGTTTGGGGAACTCAATGCTCTGTGGTAGAAACCTTTGATCAATAAGCCAGCAGAGCCAGAAATGCTTTCTCCTTTCCTTCTTGGACAGAAAATCACAATTCTTCAGAAGGTCTCAAGGGATTGACCAAGTAGGAAATTAGTGGTGGCCAACTCAATAGCTTATCTTTGTATGGCTCTCAGTCCTTCCTGCTTTGTCCTGCTCTCACTCCTGCTTCTTAAACAATAAGACCTAGCAAAACCCTCATACCCATGCATTTCTTTCAGGCTCTGATTTCTGAGGAACCAAGGAGCAGACTTACATGAACAATGATATTAATTGAATCAACATTCTTATTAGTACAAGAAATTAAAACAACTAGCAAAAGAGGAATAACTGAATACAATTTGGTATGTCCTTATTATGGAATGTTATTCAACTATTAAGAAGACTAAGTTAAATCTGCATAAATCAGAAGGAATAAATAAATCATGGAGAAAATTATATAGCGTAATTCCATTTTTTAAACGAAGCCAAACTGTATACTTGTGTACATACAATTGTGTAATATTGTATAATAATGGAGAAACAGGAAGAAGTTTGTCAATAGGTTCTTAATATTAGTTATCTCATGAGATAAAATGGGTGGATGATTAAGTATTTCTTTATTCATCTTTGAATTTATTTCTTTGGTGTAAAAACAAATAAATAAAGTAATAATTTAGAATTTAAAAAAATAAAATAGAGGAAATGATTGTGCCATGCTTATAAGATAAGAGCTAAGCTTCTATCATGGAATTTTGCAGGGCAGTCATTTCAAGGAGTAGTTCAGATCAGGACAGAGGCATGATCAGAACGATATGAAGAGAAAACGAGAGGTGATAAGTTGAAAATATACTGTATCTACTCTTGAGAATTTTTGCTACAGAGAAGGGTTGGCACATAATACAGTTGGGGGAGATGGAGTCAAGGAAGGGAATTATTAGATGATGAAAATAAGAATTTATTTTGTATTATCATAAGAAGAATCTTGTGAGGGGGAACAATGGTGGGCATGGGATCTAATGCAGGAGGGGAGGCGCTGGCCTTGGAGGGGAGTGTGGTTAGGAGGGCATGGAGAGGGAGGGAGCACGGATGCTTGGGGGTCGGTACAGCTGGCCATTGCTTATACTGTGTCCTGTTTTCTCAGTGAAATAGAAAGTGAGGTCACCAGTCACGAGTAGGAGAGTGGGAAGGGAGATAGATTTTTTTTTTTTTTTTTTTTTTGTGGTACGTGGGCCCCTCACTGTTGTGGCCTCTCCCGTTGCGGAGCACAGGCTCCAGATGCACAGGCTCAGTGGCCATGGCTCACGGGTCTAGTCGCTCCGCAGCATGTGGGATCTTCCAGGACCGGGACACGAACCCGTGTCCCCTGCATCGGCAGGCGGACTCTCAACCACTGCTCAATGAGGGAAGCCCGAGAGATAGAATTTTGAGGAGAGACAAGGAAATGTGGAATCCAGAAGAGTGAGCAAATTGACTGGGGGAATAAGACTTTTCATTATGAGTTAACTTAGAGTCTTTAGAATCACCATGGGTTTGCTATTCCAGCTATGGTCACCTGCGTGGGTCTATGCAAAGAGGTATGATTAGACAGTGCAAACACAATGGAGAATGAACTAAAATTTGGGGTTTTGCTCTCAATTACAGAGTTCAGCAACCACATTTCCACTGTCTCGTTATTGCTAGTTTCCCATATTTCTGCTGTAATAATTTATGTGTAGCACAAGTGATAAGAGGTGTCATTCCCTGGTGTAATGACTTCCAGTCATCTGTGAGTTTCCTTTGTCCAGGGACATTGGGGGGTGGCTCATGGTCTTTTTTAGGTTTGAGCCAGAGATAAGTGATTTTTGAGGCTAAGTGCTGCCTGGAAGACCTCCTCATAATGTAAGGATTCCACCGTGGTTTTTCATCTTATGATGTGCTTCTCTGTTTTAAAAGTATCTTTCGTCTTAAAGCTTTTGTAGCTCAACAAGAAGAACGAAAGCAGTGTATTTCATTCTCATTACATGTGGTTTATGTTAATTAATAAAACATTTAATTAAAGCAATGCTTTGGGGATTCACCATGGCATTAGTAGAAACAAATGTGTATTAATATGTCATGTACAATGTGTAGTCTTTCTTATAAATTGCTTGACTCCAGAGAAAAATCACTTTCTTTTTTTTTTTTTTTTTTTTTTGCGATAAGCGGGCCTCTCACTGCTGTGGCCTCTCCCGCTGTGGAGCACAGGCTCCGGACGTGCAGGCTCAGCGGCCATGGCTCACGGGCCCAGCCACTCCACGGCATGTGGGATCTTCCCGGACCGGGGCACGAACCCGTGTCCCCTGCATCAGCAGGCGGACTCCCAACCACTGCGCCACCAGGGAAGCCCGAAAAATCACTTTCTTAATAACTATTGGGATAAGGTTCTAGTGCAATTGTTAGAATTTTGCATCCATCTTAAGTTGTGATGAAATGTGTTACATGTTACTGTCAACAAATTAGACTTATTTGAAGTATATGTTCATATAGTTTCTATTTTGTCTGTTTATATAACTTGTATGTCTAGATAAGTTTTAATCAGCACATAACATTTTAAAAGATTTTTTTTTGCTTTCTCACATTTCATTATGCTGCTTGAACCTTTATAGTAAAGGAAATTTCCCAAATGATTACTGATGTTGAGCATCTGTTCATGTGCTTATTAGCCATTTGTACATATATATTTTGAGAAGTGTCAAGTCCTTTGCCATTTTTAAATCAGATTTTTTAGTTGTTGTTGAATTGCAGGAATTCTTTACATATCCTGCATATTAACCCCTGTTAGACGTCTGGTCTCCAAATATTTGCAAATATTTTCACATTCTGTTGGTTGCTTTTTCAATCTGCTGATAATATACGTTATTGCACAAAAGTTTCTTTTTTAAAAAAAACATGTTTATGAAACTTTCTCTAAAGTGGAAAAATAATTTAAAAGTCAAGTTTAAAGTTAGCTTTAGCTGTGTTATTTCTCTGCACTATTGGGTTTGGAAAGTTATGTTATATTAAGTGAGTTTAAGCAAAAATGATACAAGTAAAATCTGTGCTTTATTATTCGTGGTCTTCTGAAGACAACATCATCACTTAATTTTGACATTGAAATGAAAATATATGCAATCTTAAATATGTTTGGATCATATTGTTTGTTGTTTCTTTAAATAGAATTGTACTGAAATAAGAATAGAGGAATAAGACTTCAGAGTATACTAGATGAAGGAATCTGTGAATTTACATACCTGTAATATTAACTGTGTGCCTTTCTTCAGTATGAGCACCAATAATAGCCAAAGTCCTCTACCAAAATATCAAATAAAATTTATGAAACCTAGCTGTTTTCTATCCCAGGACTTTTATATTTGATCCCCAACCAGGAACACAGTTTTTCCACAGGCTTACATACATGATTCCTACTCAGCATTCAGAACTCTGCTCCAAACTCACCTTTTAAAGAGGTCTTGGCTGATCTAGATGAATGAAAAACCCCCACTGCCACCCTATATCACTGCTTACCCCAAGCAGATCCCAGGTGGTGTTACTTTATACCGCTGCACTTACAATTGCCTAAAATTATCTATGTGCTTACATAGGTGTTGCCTCTTCTCCACACTCCTACTAGATATCTGCTCTATAGAGGACTGCATCTGTCTTGTTTATCTGGACCCTCAATATCTAAAACAGTAGCTGCGATAGAGTAGGTAATGAATAAAATATTTACAGAATGAGATGAAATGAAATGAGATGAAATTATGTTTATGCTAAGAATTCTAATGAATTCATATCTTCCCAAGAACTTTTAATGTCATATGAGTATTTTTAATTAACTTCACAATCAAATATAAAACTTGATTACATAAGAACCACTTTTCAGTTATTTTATGAGAGCCATTTATGGTCTTGTTTATTGATCATTATGGAAAATACATTGACCACATCTTATCTTTCATGGTGAATGAATATCTTATAATTAGTTTTCTCAGAGTCCAGGCAAGATATTTATTTCTTTACTTGCTTTTAGACCTCTTGTCCACAGAAATTATAGCTTTCCCTCTGATACTGAGAAAAAATACTTTGTAATGTCCTAAGCTTTTGAGAGTCCTTTTATTTTCCCCATCTTTATTTCCTGAATTCAGAAACACTCAGTAGTAAATCAGTCTCTATGTCAAAATCCTCTGTATGAAACATAAATGAGACATTTAATAGCATGGTAACATTTTTCAAAGTCTATGCAATACTATTTTTAACAGTACTAGGAAAGCTTATGATTGAACTAAGTTAGGTATTAATTTGAATTCTATTTTTTTCAAGTCTTTTAAAAGAGCTACATATATATTAAATAATTAGACTTTTTGAACACCATAATTATAGAAAGCTTCTGCTTTTAATACATCTCACAGCACATCAATTTAAAGGGAAACTGGCTGCTATTTCTTCATCTGATTAGACAATATTAAGATCTTTTTTCAATTTCTCGTTAAGAAACACCTCAGGTCCTTCTTTTTTTTTTTTTAAAGCACTCTTCCATTCTAGCAAAATGATACATTGGAAACAATCTTACCCATCTTAAAATACTAAATACCAGAGTGATATTGAAAGTTGGAGTGTTTCCATTACTTTTTGTCTTGCAGACAGTTTTTTGTGTCATTAATTTTTTAGTGCCGATAGAGTATTGCAATATTCTAAAGTGCAACCCTTTTCCTAACGAATCTCATAAATCTTATGGCCACAGTGGTTCGAAAGCGAGGGGCTTTTATAATTGCAGATATTTCTGGTCCAAAGACAAATATCTTTCACAGGATTTATTTGCGTTGTTGTATGGCATAGCGCGATGGTCTCTGGGTAAGTAATCTGCAAACCTTGGTTCCAATTGAATCTGGGTCACTGGCTGGCCACCTGAAACTTAAAAATATCAGCTTCTTCCAGTAGAGAGTCACATTTAAATGTAGGAATTCAGCTAATAATGCTTTGTAATTGGTTTGATGAAATTAGGTACATTGATATGCTATGCTGTTTTTCAAAGAGGATGAGCAAAATGTTTTCTATAACTGAAAACCATGATTTTCTAGCAAGATTATTCCTGAACAAGTTTGATAGTTCTGACTTATGGACAAGCCTATCTAGCTTCCTAGAAAAAAATGTTTTTGAGGAGATGCAGTAATTACCAAGGTGGACTCTAATTTGGGGTCTTCAAAAAGGTCTCTTGGGAGAGAGGGGAAGATGGCGGAAGAGTAAGACGTGGAGATCACCTTCCTCCCCACAGATACACCAGAAATTCATCTACATGTGGAAAAACTCCTACAGAACACCTACTGAACGCTGGCAGAAGACCTCAGACCCCCCAAAAGGCAAGAAACTCCCAACGTACATGGGTAGGGCAAAAGAAAAAAGAATAAACGGAGGCAAAAGGATAGGGACAGGACCTGAACCAGTGGGAGGGAGCCGTGAAGGAGGAAAGGTTTCCACACACTAGGAAGCCCCTTCGCAGGCGGAGACTGCGGGTGGCAGAGGGGGAAAGCTTTGGAGTAACGGAGGAGAGCACAGCAACAGGGGTGTGGAGGGCAAAGCGGAGAGATTCCCGCACAGAGGATTGGTGGCGACCAGCACTCACCAGCCCAAAAGGCTTGTCTGCTCGGCCGCCGGAGCGGGCGGGGCTGGGAGCTGAGGCTCGGGTTTCAGTCGGAGCACAGGGAGAGGACTGGGGTTGGTGGTGTGAACACAGCCTGAAGGGGTTAGCGCACCACGGCTGGCCAGGAGGGAGTCCGGGAAAAAGTCTGGACCTATCGAAGAGGCAAGAGACTTTTTCTTGCCTCTTTGTTTCCTGGTGTGCTAGTAGAGGGGCTTAAGAGCGCTGCTTAAAGGAGCAGCAGAGACAGGCGTGAGCCGCGGCTAAAAGCGCGGACCACAGAAACGGTCGTGGGACGCTGGGGCTGCTGCTGCTGCCGCCAAAAGGCCTGTGGATCCAGGGACGGCTTCCCCGGGAGAGCGCACGGCACGCCTCGGGCTGGTGCAATGTCACACTGGCCTCTGCAGCCACAGGCTCGCCCCGCACTCCATAACCCTCCCTCCCCCAAGCATGAGTGAGCCAAAGTCCCCGAAGCAGCTGCTCCTTTAAACCCGTCCTGAGTGAAGAACAGACGCCATCCGGCGACCTACATGCAGAGGCGGGGCCAAATCCAAAGCTGAGACCCGGGAGCTGTGAGAGTAAAGAAGAGAAAGGGAAATCTCTCCCAGCAGTCTCAGGAGCAGCGGATTAAAGCTCCACAATCAACTTGATGTACCCTGCATCTGTGGAATACATGAATAGACAATGAATCATCCCAAATTGAGGAGGTGGACTTTGAGAACAAGATTTAAAATTTTTTCCCTTTTCCTCTTTTAACAACGAATCATCCCAAATTGAGGAGGTGGACTTTGAGAGCAAGATTTATGATTTTTCCCCTTTTCCTCTTTTTGTGAATGTGTATGTGTATGCTTCTGTGTGAGATTTTGTCTGTATAGCTTTGCTTCCACCATTTGTCCCAGGGTTCTATCCATCCGTTTTTTTCTAATATTTTTTTTATTTTAATAACTCTATTATATTTTATGAGACTTTATTCTATTTTACTTTATCTTCTGTCTTTCTTTTTTTCTTACCTTCCCTCCTTCCTCCCTCCCTCCTTCACTCCTTCCTTTCTTTCCTTCTTCCCTTCTTTCTTTCTTTTTTCTTTCTTTCTTTCTTTCTTTCTTTCTTTCTTTCTTTCTACTTCTACTAATTCTTTCTTTCTAATTTTTCTCCCTTTTATTCTGAGCTGTGTGGATAAAAGGCTCTTGGTGCTGCAGCCAGGAGTCAGTACTGTGCCTCTGAGGTGGGAGAGCCAAATTCAGGAAACGGATCCACAAGAGACCTCCCAGCTCCACATAATATCAAATGGTGAAAATCTCCCAGAGATCTCCATCTCAACACCAGCACCCAGCTTCACTCAACGATGAGCAAGCTACAGTGCTGGACACCCTATGCCAAGCAACTAGCAAGACAGGAACAAAACATCACCCATTAGCAGAGAAGCTGCCTAAAATCATAATAAGGCCACAGACACCCTAAAACAAACCACCACACATGGACCTGTACACCAGAAAGACAAGATCGACCCTTATCCACCAGAACACAGGCACCAGTCCCCTCCAACAGGAAGACTACAAAACCCACAGAAACAACCTCAGCCACTGGGGACAGACACCAAACACAACGAGAACTACGAATCTGCAGCCTGCAAAAAGGAGACCCCAAACACAGTCAGATAAGCAAAATGAGAAGACAGAAAAACACACAGCAGGAGAAGGAGCAAGATAAAAACCCACCAGACCTAAAAATTGAAGAGGAAATAGGTAGTCTACCTGAAAAAGAATTCAGAATAATGAAAGTAAAGATGATCTAAAATCTTGGAAATAGAATAGACAAAATGAAAGAAACAGTTAACAAGGACCTAGAAGAACTACAGATGAATCAAGCAACGAAGAGCAACACAATAAATGAAATTAAAAATACTCTAGATGGGATCAATAGTAGAATAACTGAGGCAGAAGAACAGATAAGTGAAGTGGAAGATAAAATAGTGGAAATAACTGCTGCTGAGCAGAATAAAGAAAAAAGAATGAAAAGAACTGAGGACAGTCTCAGAGACCTCTGGGACAACATTAAACGCACCAACATCCGAATTATAGGGGTTCCAGAAGAGGAAGAAAAAAAGAAAGGGACTGAGAGAATATTTGAAGAGATTATAGTTGAAAACTTCCCTAATATGGGTAAGGAAATAGTCAGTCAAGTCCAGGAGGCACAGAGTCCCATACAGAATAAATCCAAGAAGAAATACACCAAGACACATATTAATAAAACTTTCAAAAATTAAACACAAAGAAAACATATTAAAAGCAGCAAGGGGAAAACCACAAATAACACACAAGGGAATCCCCATCAGGTTAACAGCTGACCTCTCAGCAGAAACTCTACAACCCAGAAGGGAGTGGCAGGACATATTTAAAGTAATGAAGGAGAAAAACCTGCTACCAAGATTACTCTACCCAGCAAGGATCTCATTCAGATTTGATGGAGAAATTAAAAAGTTTACAGACAAACAAAAACTGAGAGAGTTCAACACCACAAAACCAGCTTTACAACAAATGCTAAAGGAACTTCTCTAGGCAAGAAACACAACAGAAGGAAAATACCTACAATAACAAACCCAAATTAATTAAGAAAATGGGAATAGGAATATACATATCGATAATTACCTTAAATATAAATGGACTAAATGCTCCCACCAAAAGACACAGATTGGCTGAATTGATAAAAAAACAAGACACATATTTATGCTGTCTACAAGAGACTCACTTCACGCCTAGAGACACATATAGACTGAAAGTAAGGAGATGGAAAAAGATATTCCATGCAAATGGAAATCAAAAGGAAGCTGGAGTAACAATTCTCATATCAGACAAAATAGACTTTAAAATAAAGACTACTAGAAGAGACAAAGAAGGACACTACATAATGATCAAGGGATTGATCCAAGAAGAAGATATAACAATTTTAAATATTTATACACCCAACATAGGAGCACCTCAATACATAAGGCAAATATTAACAACCATAAAATGAGAAATCGACAGTAACACACTCATATTAGGGGACTTCAACATCCCACTTTCACCAATGGACAGATCATCCAAAATGAAAATAAATAAGGAAACACAAGCTTTAAATGATACATTAAACAAGATGGACTTAATTGATATTTATAGGACATTCCATCCAAAAACAACAGAATACACATTTCTCTCAAGTGCTCATGGAACATTCTCCAGGATAGATCATATCTTGGGTCACAAATCAAGCCTTGGTAAATTTAAGAAAATTGAAATTGTATCAAGTATCTTTTCCGACCACAATGCTACGAGACTAGATATCAATTACAGGAAAAGATCTGTAAATAACATAAACACATGGAGGCTAAACAATACACTACTTAATAACGAAGTGATCACTGAAGAAATCAAAGATGAAATTAAAAAATACCTAGAAACAAATGACAATGGAGACATGATGACACAAAACCTATGGGATGCAGCAAAAGCTGTTCTAAGAGGGAAGTTTAAAGCAATACAATCCCACCTTAAGAAACAGGAAACATCTCGAGTAAACAACCTGACCTTGCACCTAAAGCAAGTAGAGAAATAAGAACAAAAAAACCCCAAAGTTAGCAAAAGGAAAGAAATCATAAAGATCAGACCAGAAATAAATGAAAAAGAAATGAAGGAAATGATACAAAGATCAATAAAACTAAAAGCTGGTTCTTTGAGAAGATAAACAAAATTGATAAACCATTAGCCAGACTCAGCAAGAAAAAAGGGGAAAAGACTCAAATCAATTGAATTAGAAATGAAAAAGGAGAAATAACAACTGACACTGCAGATATACAAAACATCATGAGAGATTACTACAAGCAACTCTATGCCAATAAAATGGACAACCTGGAAGAAATTCTTAGAAATGCACAACCTGCCAAGACTGAATCATGAAGATATAGAAAATATGAATAGAGCAATCATAAGCACTGAAATTGAAACTGTGATTAAAAATCTTTCAACAAACAAAAGCCCAGGACCAGATGGCTTCACAGGCAAATCCTATCTAACATTTAGAGAAGAGCTAACACCTATCCTTCTCAATCTCTTCCAAAATATAACAGAGGGAGGAACAATCTGAAACTCATTCTATGAGGCCACCATCACTTTGATACCAGAACCAGACAAGGATGTCACAAAGAAAGAAAACTACAGGCCAATATCACTGATGAACATAGATGCAAAAATCCTCAACAAAGTACTAGCAAACAGAATCCAATAGCACATTAAAAGGATGATACACCATGATCAAGTGGGGTTTATTCTAGGAATGCAAGGATTCTTCATTATTTGCAAATCAATCAACATGATACACCATATTAACAACTTGAAGGAGAAAAACCATATGATGATCTCAGTAGATGCAGAGAAAGCTTTCGACAAAATTCAACACCATTTATGATAAAAACCCTGCAGAAAGTAGGCATAGAGGGAACTTTCCTCAACATAATAAAGGCGATATATGACAAACCCACAGCGCACATCATCCTCAATGGTGAAAAACTGAAACAATTTCCACTAAGATCAGGAACAAGACAAGGCTGCCCACTCTCACCACTCTTATTCAACATAGTTTTTGAAGTTTTAGCCACAACAATCTGAGAAGAAAAGGAAATAAAAGGAATCCAAATTGGAAAAAAAGAAGTAAAGCTGTCACTGTTTGAAGATGACATGACACTATACCTAGAGAATCCTAAAGATGTTACCAGAAAACCACTAGAGTTAATCAATTAATTTGATAAAGTAGCAGGATACAAACTTAATGCAGAGAAATCTCCAGTATTCCTGTACACTAACGATGAAAAATCTGAAAGTGAAATGAAGAAAACACTCCCATTTACCACTGCAACAAAAAGAATAAAATATCTAGGAATAAAACTACCTAAGGAGAGAGAAGACCTGTATGCAGAAAATTATAAGACACTGATGAAAGAAATTAAAGATGATACAAATAGATGGAGAGATATACCATGTTCCTCGATTGGAAGAATCAATATTTTGAAAATGACTGTACTACGCAAAGCAATCTACAGATTCAATGCAATCCTTATCAACCTACCACTGGCATTTTTCACAGAACTAGAACACAAAATTTCACAATTTGTTTGGAAAAACAAAAGACCCCGAATAGCCAAAGCAATATTGAGAATGAAAAATGGAGCTGGAGGAATCAGGCTCCCTGACTTCAGACTATACTACAAAGCTACAATAATCCAGACAGTATTGTACTGGTGCAAAAACAGAAATATAGATCAATGGAACAGGATAGAAAGCCCAGAGATAAACTGACGCACATATGGCCATCTTATCTTTGATAAAGGAGGCAGGAATGTACAGTGGAGAAAGGACAGCCTCTTCAATAAGTGGTGCTGGGAAACCTGGACAGGTACATGTAAAAGTATGAGATTAGATCACTACCTAACACCATACACAAAAATAAGCTCAAAATGGATTAAAGACCTAAATGTAAGGCCAGAAACTATCAAACTCTTAGAGGAAAACATAGGCAGAACACTCTATGACATAAATCACAGCAAGATCCTTTTTGACCCACGTCCTAGAGAAATGGAAATAAAAACAAAAATAAACAAATGAGACCTAATGAAACTTCAAAGGTTTTGCACAGCAAAGGGAACCATAAACAATACCAAAAGACAACCCTCAGAATGGGAGAAAATGTTTGCAAATGAAGCAACTGACAAAGGATTAATCTCCAAAATTTACAAGCAGCTCATGCATCTCAATAGCAAAAAAAGAAACAACCCAATCCAAAAATGGGCAGAAGACCTAAATAGACATTTCTCCAAAGAAGATATACAGACTGCCAACAAACACATGAAAGATGCTCAACATCATTAATCATTAGAGAAATGCAAATCAAAACTACAATGTGATATCATCTCATACCAGTCAGAATGGCCATCATTAAAAAATCCAGAAACAGTAAATGCTGGAGAGGGTGTGGAGAAAAGGGAACACTCTTGCACTGCTGGTGGGAATGTGAATTGGTACAGCCACTATGGAGAACAGTATTCCTTATAGAACAGGTTCCTTAAAAAACTACAATTAGAACTACCATATGACCCAGCAATCCCTCTACTTGGCATATACCCTGAAAAAAAACATAATTCAAAAAGAGATATGTACCAAAATGTTCATTGCAGCTCTATTTACAATAGCCCAGAGGCAGAAACAACCTAAGTGTCCATCATAAGATGAATGGATAAAGAAGATGTGGCACATATATACAATGGAATATTACTCAGCCATAAAAAGAAACGAAACTGAGTTATTTGTAATGAGGTGGATAGATCTAGATTCTGTCATACAGAGTGAAGTAAGTCAGAAAGAGCAGGACAAATACCGTATGCTAACTCATATATATGGAATTTAAGAAAATAAAATATCATGAAGAACCTAGGTTTAAAACAGGAATAAAGACACAGACCTACTTGAGAATGAACTAGAAGATATGGCGAGGGGGAAGGGTAAGCTGTGACAAAGTGAGAGAGAGGCCTGGAGATACATACACTACCAAACGTAAGGTAGATAGCTAGTGGGAAGCAGCCGCATAGCACAGGGAGATCAGCTCGGTGCTTGTGACCGCCTGGTGGGGTGGGATAGGGAGGGTGGGAGGGAGGGAGACACAAGCGGGAAGGGATATGGGAACAGATGTATATGTATGACTGATTCACTTTGTTATAAAGCAGAAACTAATAAAAAAAGTCTCTTGAGTTGGCAATACTTTGGACATCAACACGGGAAACAGTAGTTTGTGCTCCATATATAGATGCCTAAAGATTGAAACAATCATTTTCAACCTCAAAGAAAAGTTTCTACAAATGAAAATCAGTGTCCTTGAAAGTAGCCTGAGGAAGATCTACATAAAATAGTTAATAATACATAATTGTTTCACTAACTTCCTGTGTGATGATTTCCAAATGGAGGAGATAAGAGCCGTTGGCAGTACCACTGGTACCACAGATATGTGTCTACCATCATGTTTGCAGAGACCAAAAGTATTCAAGTGAGTAGTAGGTAAGGAGATGATATTCAGTAAGGTTCAGAAATGATTTATAAAAGCAGACAGGATGCAAAGAATTTACTAGGTAATCTTTTGGGGATAAATAACAAATATTACATTAATTTAATTCACAAATCACATTTAGTTCTTCATCTTTTAAATTCAGGGTGGAAGATATGTATTTACTAAAGCATTTAACTGAAGTAAGCATTTGATCACTGCTTTGATACAAATAGGCTAAAATCTTTTGGATAATATGTATATATTTAAACATTTATAATTTTGTTAAAAAGAATTACCATTATTAGCCATTATTTGTTAGCCATTATTTGAGATGTGTTTTAAAAATATATTTATGAACTGAGTTAAATGAGCCACACATGGGGGCTTTCCTGGTGGCGCAGTGGTTGAGAGTCTGCCTGCCAATGCAGGGGACATGGGTTCGTGAGCCATGGCCGCTGAGCCTGCACGTCTGGAGCCTGTGCTCCGCAACGGGAGAGGCCACAACAGTGAGAGGACCGCGTACCGCAAAAAAAAAAAAAAAAAAAAATGAGCCACACATGTTTTAAGTTCTATACATTAATTTCTGATGGTGTATTTTTGTTAATTATTTTATTTCAGATTTATTTTCATCATTAACATAGTTTTATTTACTACAAAGACTATATTTACTATATTAGTGATGCTTATTGACTTATCCATTCTTAATCTTTTGAGGCAGCCATAGCATAATAGTAATTAGTAATGAAAATGAGTAAAATATTTTAAGGACTTCAAAATATAAATGTATTAGATACTTTTCACAAAGATTTGAATGTTTGCTACTAAAAGAACCTATCAGAAGGGTGAGCACAGTAGGCTTCTATAGCAGTACAGATTTTTAATTATGAAATAAGGGAAAACACTCAAGAATAAGTAGAACAATGGCTGAACACCAGGAAAAATAACATAAAATTACCCCCCTCCAAGTATAACAGCATGAAAAACCTATATTCGTACATTTATTATTAAACTTGGTCATTTTTGTCATTTTTAGAATTAATAATATATTGGTATTATTTACCCTAAGTAGTCATTATGTCAACTGCTAATTTATCTTTAAAAACTATTTTCAGCTCTAGATGCTGCGTAGAGACCCTCTGCACCCCTGCGAACATGGCACTGCGAGTGGCACAGAGCGTGCGGGCTGCGGTCTGCAACCTGCGTGCCATATCTGCACCCAGTGCGCCCTGCCCGACTCAGTCCTGGGACTGCAGGCGGGCGCCATCTGGGTGCTGCACACCGGCCCCATTCTGCTGTCGGGTCATAAATTCACAGACAAACATGAATGGGTAACAACAGAAAATGGTGTTGGAACAGTGGGAATCAGCAATTTTGCACAGGAAGCTTTGGGAGATGTTGTTTACTATAGTCTGCCTGAAGTTGGGACAAAATTGAACAAACAAGAGGAATTTGGTGCTTTGCAAAGTGTGAAAGCTGCTAGTGAACTCTATTCTCCTCTATCAGGAGAAGTAACTGAAATTAATGAAGCTCTAGCAGAAAATCCAGGACTTGTCAACAAATATTGTTATGAAGATGGTTGGCTGATCAAGATGACACTCAATAACCCTTCAGAACTAGATGAACTAATGAGTGAAGAAGCATATGAGAAATACATAAAATCTATTGAGGAGTAAAAATGGAGCCCCTAAATAAACTAGTTTAAAACAAAAACAAACAAACAAACAAAAAACTATTTTCAAACTACCAAATGAATTAAATCCTTAAAATAGTCACTACAATAAACACATACAATTATGCAAGTTAACTTGAATCTCTGAACGCCTTAAATTATGTTCTTTGGCCTATAAGTTAAATTTTTGTTATCCATTCTGTGCCAACCTGGAGAAAGGAAAATGATCATTGTATAGTTTCTGATAACTTTTTAAACAACAAATATTTTTTTAGAATCCCTAGCTCAAATTTACATTTTATATAGATTTTTAAAATTATAAATAATATTGGCTGCTGTGAAGGATAACTAAATTTATCATATAATATTTTAAATTTAAAATAAACAACACACATGTGATGTTTGATAAAATTCTAAGGTAATTTTGTCTTGATTAGTGTTTCTTTTTATTTATTTATTTATTTATTTATTTTGCGGTACACGGGCCTCTCACTGTTGTGGCCTCTCCTATTGTGGAGCACAGGCTCTAGATGCACAGGCTCAGCGGCCATGGCTCACGGGCCCAGCCGCTCCATGGCATGTGGGATCTTCCCGGACTGGGGCACGAACCCGTGTGCCCTGCATTGGCAGGCAGACTCTCAACCACTGTGCCACCAGGGAAGCCCGTTGATTAGTGTTTCTAAAGCTTTGATAGTTTGCTTTTATCATGTACATAGATGCTGATACATATATCCATTAAACAGGTGATCTTTCTTGTCACTTGTTCTGTATTCAAGATGTTGTACAAACATTGAAAATTTGTGAAAATTTTTGAGGAAACTTACCTTTTTTATGTTAAAAACCAAAAGGATTTTTTTTTTTGTATTTTATCTTCCTTAGGAATTTTTAAGAATGAAAAACAGGGGCTTCCCTGGTGGCGCAGTGGTTGAGAGTCCGCCTGCCAGTGTAGGGGACATGGGTTCGTGCCCCGGTCCGGGAAGATCCCACGTGCCGCAGAGCAGCTGGAGAATGAAAAACAAACCAAAAAAACATTACTTCCTTGTTTTCTCATAAGAGAAAAATTTGAAGTTATAATATTTACAGTATCAAACTATATATTGAGATGTAATCATATATAACATGATTTTTGAGCTCAATTTTGGCATCAGTAGATATTAAATGGTAACTGGGAATTCTCTCCAAGATTTAACATAACTCTCCCACCAAAGAATATACTAGTGTAACTGATGATGAAATTTCAAAATTACTAATATTATAATTCTCCAGATGGATTGCATGACATACATTTCAATAAAAGGTGTGACGCCCCCCCAAAAAATATATATTTTATAATTCTGTCATTGTTCCTCACCTTTCATGTTTTTGTAAAGTAAAGTGAAAGTTAAAAGCTTCCAGGAAGGTGATTGTGGAGGCAGAGAGATTAGAGGAGAAACACTTATAATTGGCTAAGATATCACTCAGTAGGTAAACACTACTGGAAATCTTTTTTTTTTTTTTTTTTAAGAATTAGGCTGCCAAATTAATTATGGAGTCATAAAATCATTGAAGTATAATGAAAAAAATGCTAAAGAATAAAGCTAACTATTAGAACAGGAAATGCTTTTTACCTGTTCTAAGGCCCTGGTGTGTGGAATAGAGGAAATCTGTCTTCAGCAAACGTAGTCTTACCACTCTGCACCCATGGGCACCCAGTTTCTCATAATAACGTTAGGTTCCACTCCTCTCTATCAAATCTCTTCTTGTTCAAATGTGCTTTCAACCCCATCAGCTGCCTTCCTGTTGCCCTCATATTATTCAGTCTCTCAGTACAGGTGGCCACTCTCTTCTTGAAATGCTTCCCACTCTTGGATTCCACAAAGTAGTTTCTTGATCTCCTTGGATTGGTGGCACTTCCTCGACAATTACCTTTCTTAAATCTGTCTGTTATGACTTTAAATATTAGGTTAAGCCATAGTTTTGGTTTTTTAATTTTTCTTTATCTATATTATTCCCTTGTGATCATGGCTTTACAAATTATCTGTATTTAGCTGAATCAGAGCGAATAATCTTAAAACAAGTTGAACCAATCAGTTTCTTGATTAAAATCCTCCTCTTAGATTCAAATTCAGACTCCTTGGCAATTCCACATCCCTCATCCTTGTGTATCTATTTAATGTTATATCTCAAACCTCTCCCTCTTCTCTCCATCCTCCAGCTGCACTGGCTTGCATTCTGTTCCGTGAACACGTTAAGCTCCTTTCCATCTCAGTAGCTTTGCACTTACTTTTCCTCCCACTTGGAATACTCTTATTCAGACTTCTCAGCACAATGTTCAGTCCAATTTCAGCTCCCAGCGAAGCTCTGCTGGACCCAGATGTGTGAACCAGCCTCACCCCACACCCTCCAGGAGTGCAGGGGCCTTCTTTGTGAGAGCTTGCCTCACCCTTCAAAAAGCTCAGAAAATATTAGGAATGTATTCAGAATGAAATATAAACAACAGTCAAGAAATGTTTCTAACCTATCGTTAAATTCTTAAACTTAAGAAACAAAACTTATTAAAATAGGTATTTTTAAGAGAAATGTGAGTCACCCTTCATCAGATGGTTGCAGGGTGTGAGGAGCATGTCATCAGCTGTGCTGGGGACCTCAAGTATTACACATAAGTCCTTCCTTCCAAGCTTCCCTACAAAAGTATGCAAGGAAATTGTACTTGAACTTCCCATCATTTTCATTTTCCAATTTGTTTTACTTTTAATTCATTACATTAGAGTAAGAAAAAAAAAACACATTAAAGAAAACAGTCTAAAAAACCAACATCACAAATTATTTAGAAATGTTTGCATCTCTGTGCTTTGTAAATATACTTTAAATATATGCTATTCAAGTACGGAAACTACCAACATTTAATTATGGAGTTATAATTCCACTGATGAAATTTTGAGGCAAAAAACCATGGGTCGTGTCCTACTATAGATTTTAATATGAAACTCTTTTCACAGTTAGGGGAGTTCCACTGAAAACTGAGAAGACAGGATGTGAATTAACAGTCATAAAATGCATTGTCTTATGAACCCCATACTGAATTAATAAAATAAATATGAGTCCAGCTAGTGAGAGAGGAAAGTATATTTTCTGGTTTAGTGAAAGAGTGTTCCAGAATTGTTTTTCAGTATTAGAAATAAATGCTGTAATTTTCTTCAGGTTATAATAACTGTTTTCAAAATTTTTGTTTTACTCAAATGAGTAATTCTTGTGTAGATAAAATATTTGGGGGTTGGGGATGCTAGGAAGTGGGGCGCTGCCCTAGAGACAGGTGGACAGTCTGTTTTACTGTCTCATTCATTGTGCTAATGTCACATTCACACATTTTTAAACTAAAGGTTTTATTTACCCTTTGGAGCAACTGCAAATTGACATAGGTTAAAGGATTAATCAATCCAGTCTCCTTCCTTTTTTACATATAAGGATACGAGTCTGAAATAAGTTAGATGACAAATGGAAATAACTTGTCTTTGGAATCACTACTGAGTCCTGTTGTTAGCCAAGCACTTACTAGCCGTGAGAACTTTCCAAGTTACTTACCCTCCCTAATTGGCTTTCTTCATCTGTCAAGGGGAGAATAGTGTGTACCTTTGAGATAATTTTGTAAACAAATAAAGTAATCTATAAAAATATGTATATAAAAAGTTAAGGACATTGCTTTAATATCTACTTACTGGACAGTATTTTTTTGTGGGCAGAGCCGGGATATAATCCAGGTCACTCAGTTGCTTGCCCAGGTTCTTTCTACATTATAGCAATGCCTTTTTGCCATTTAACTATTAATTCCTCATTTGTTACTTTATTGGCAGGCTTGGTTTTTTTCCTGCATCCTTTTCTCTTAACTCTCTATCTATAGAAAATAAAATTAAACCAAATTTTACATAGAAATGAAGTTTATGTCAAATAATTAAACTAGCACCAAAACAACTACAAAAGAATAGAAATAATTAAGCTAAATTGCATATTTTCAATTTTCTTTTACTTGTATTTAACTCGTTTTAAAATTTATAATTTCAGAATGAATTTCACCAAGAAAAAAATTTGAATATTATTTTTAAACAATAAAATACAATGTTTGTTATTACTTTTCCAACTCTACCCCTAATGAGCTGTATCATCCAAAGAGCATGAAGCAAATTTTCTGAGATTCAGGTTGACAGATTAATTGACATATTGCTATATTATTATATAAACATTAACTTTCATGATATCAAACATAATCATTTGTTTTTTTGTGCGTGGCATGTTTAAGATTTAGGTATACAACTTAATGGATATTATAAATGGAGACATTTTAAAAGAAGAAAATCATGACCAATATAATTGTCACGGCTAATAGACACAGTGGAGTGGGGAGGAAAGCTAACTTTCCAGATAACCCAGGCAAGAAAATAGTTAATATAATATATGGTCATTTCCTTTGAATCCAGACTGTTGCTGATTTTCACTCATCATCAAAAGAAGATCAGACCATTTGATTTGTCTTATTTTTCTATAACTTTGCATGCAAAGACTTAGTGAACTGAGCCGACCCTATGATTTCACACTGAACTGCACTATTTGCTCAGTTCACGTGACAGAATCATAAAATAAAACATTCTCAATAAACAAATACAAACTCAGCACTTCCCACAAAAGAACAGTTTGTAGTAGACACTGGAGTTGGATCCAACCAACTGTGAAGTCTGGTCTCTGGCCCCAAGAACCTATAATCAGTGCTAGAGAATGTCCCAACTACAACTCTTCAAAAAATACTTTGAGATTGTGTTGTGCTTCCTTAAGGAAAAAGGATTTGAGTTGTGGCTTGGACTTCTGTAACTATAGCATGAAAGAATAAGATTCATTTCCTTCTTAGGAATAAAAGGCAAATATGATTCCTATTCATCATGTACATAAGTGGTGACTCTTTAAACTCTCAAACCAATATGGATATGAGTTCATATCTGTTCCATTTTTAACAGTTTTGTTTTCAATTCATACACCAATGCTCCCAGTTCACCCACTTGGGGAAATTTAAGGTGTAGAATGAAATATCAAAAGGAGATTTGATAAATAAAAATAAGTGGTTTAGAGCTCTAAATGCAAAAAAGATAAAGGTTTGTAAAGATAAAAAAAATCAGAAAATGGAAAAAGATAGGAATACATAAAATTTGGAAGCAATATTATTTAAGCCTGTTTGAAAGTAACTATTTGGGCTACATGTTTCAGAAAGAGTGAGAATAACATCATTCATCTGCTTTTGTTCATTTTTCTGAACCCAACCTTATTTGCTTATTCAAAGGGGATTTTTCTTAGGTCTTAGAATTTATGAACACAGAATGGATCATAATTTACTTATAAAATAATGTCTTAGATATATATTTGTACATTCTCCCTTACTGAGAAATTGTAATATAGAATTTTATTTCAGTTACCCTTCTCAAAATTTTGCTTTGGTGTATTTTCTTGAGCTGCTGAGCATTGAATGGGTATGAGAACCATTATCCACTAAAGCCATAAGCTTTTCCTGGGCTGTGCTCTTGGCTTTGTTCTCAGACATGTTCACATACATAGGGAATCTGATGGAATCCACAGAACGGATACAGGATTTAAAATGAACATACAAGCATGAATTGTGTTTCTTTATAGGAGTGACAAACTTAAGGCCGACATTTTCAAAAAACCCAGCACTATTTACAATAGCACAAAAAAGAGAAAATAAAATAAACTCCGAAAAAAATATGAGCAACACTCTTAACACTGAAAACTCCAAAACATCACTGAGGAAAACTAAAGATACAAAAACATAGACAGATATAATATCTTCCAGAATTGAAAGGCACAATGTTGTTAAGATGCTTATTTCCCACAAATTGATTTGGAGCAAATGAAGCATGTTTTGGAAGGGAGGGATTCCCAAGGGGCATGAGGAAACTTTTAGGGTTGATTGATATATTCACTTTTCTGATGGTTTCACTGATACAGACGTAGTCAAAACAACAAATTGCAGAAGGCAACAAAAATTTAGAATATAATTGATACATATATTTTATTATTTTTTTCTGAATTTTTGAATTTTATTTATTTTTTTATACAGCAGGTCCTTATTAGTCATCAATTTTATACACATCAGTGTATGCATGTCAATCCCAATCTCCCATTCATCACACCACCACCCCCAACCCCCACCGCTTTACCCCCATGGTGTCCATACGTTTGTTCTCTACATCTGGGTCTCAATTTTTGCCCTGCAAACTGGTTCATCCATACCATTTTTCTAGGGTCCACATATATGCATTAATATATGATATTTGTTTTTCTCTTTCTGACTTACTTCACTCTGTATGACAGTCTCTAGATCCATCTGCATCTCAACAAATGACCCAGCATTGTTCCTTCTTATGGCTGAGTAATATTCCATTATATATATGTACCACATCTTCTTTATCCATTCATCTGTGGATGAGCATTTAGGTTGCTTCCATGAACTGACTATTGTAAATAGTGCTGCAATGAACATTGGGGTGCATGTGTCTTTTTGAATTATGGTTTTCTCTGGGTATATGTCCAGTATTGGGATTGCTGGATCATATGGTAATTTTAGTTTTAGTTTCTTAAGGAACCTCCATACTGTGCTCCATAGTGGCTGTATCAATTTACATTCCCACCAACAGTGCAAGAGGGTTCCCTTTTCTCCACACCCTCTCCAGCATTTGTTGCTTGTAGATTATCTGATGATGTCCATTCTAACTGGTGTGAGGTGAAACCTCATTGTAGATTTGATTTGCATTTCTCTAATAATTAGTGATGTTGAGCAGCTTTTCATGTGCTCCTTGGCCACCTGTATGTCTTCTTTGGAGAAACGTCTATTTAGGTCTCCTTCCCATTTTTGGATTGGGTTGTTTGTTTTTTTAATATTGAGCTGCATGAGTGGTTTATATATTTTGGAGATTAATCCTTTGTCAGTTGATTCGTTTGCAAATATTTTCTCGAATTCTGAGGGTTGTCTTTTCGTCTTGTTTATGGATTCCTTTGCAGTGCAAAAGCTTTGAAGTTTCATTAGGTCCTATTTGTTTATTTTTGTTTTTATTTCCATTACTCTAGGAGGTGGATCAAAAAAGATCTTGCTGTGATTTATGTAAATGAGTGTTCTTCCTTTGTTTTCCTCTAAGAGTTTCACAGTGTCTGGTCTTACATTTAGGTCTCTAATCCATTTTGAGTTTATTTTTGTGTATGGTATTAGGGAATGTTCTAATTTCATTATTTTACATGTAGCTGTCCAGTTTTCCCAGCACCACTTATTGAAGAGACAGTCTTTTCACCATTCTATATCCTTGCCTCCTTTGTCATGGATTAGTTCACCATACGTGTGTGGGTTTATCTCTGGGCTTTCTATCTTGTTCCATTGATCTATATTTCTGGTTTTGTGCCGGTACCATATTGTCTTGATTACTGTAGCTTTGTAGTGTAGTCTGAAGTCAGGGAGTCTGATTCCTCCAGCTCCATTTTTTTCCCTCAAAACTGCTTTGGCTATTCGGGGTCTTTTGTGTCTCCATACAAATTTTAAGATATTTTGTTCTAGTTCTGTAAAAATTGCCATTGGTAATTTGATAGGAATTGCACTGAACTTGTAGATTGCTTTGGGTAGTATAGTCATTCCCACAATATTGATTCTTCCAATCCAAGAACATGGTCTATTTCTCCATTTGTTGGTATCATCTTTAACTTCTTTCATCAGTGTCTTATAGTTTTCTGCATACAGCTCTTTTGTCTCCCTACGTAGGTTTATTCCTAGGTATTTTATTCTTTTTGTTGCAATGGTAAATGGGAGTGTTTCCTTAATTTCTCTTTCAACTTTTTCATCATTAGTATATAGGAATGCAAGAGGTTTCTGTGCATTAATTTCATATCCTGCAATTTTACCAAATTCATTGATAAGATCTAGTAGTTTTCTGGTAACATCTTTAGGATTCTCTATGTATAGTATCATGCCATCTGCAGAGAGTGACAGTTTTTCTTCTTTTCCAATTTGTATTCCTTTTATTTCTTTTTCTTCTATGATTGCCATGTCTAGGACTTCCAAAACTGTGTTGAAAAATAGTGGTGAGAGTGGACATCCTTGTCTTGTTCCTGATCTTAGAGGAAATGCTTTCAGTTTTTCACCATTGAGAATGATATTTGCTGTGGGTTTGTCATATATGGCCTTAATTATGTTGAGGTGGGTTCCCTCTATGCCCACTTTCTGGAGAGTTTTTATCAGAAATCGGTGTTGAATTTTGTTGAAAGCTTTTTCTGCATCTACTGAGATGATCATATGGTTTTTATTCTTCAATTTGTTAATATGGTGTATAATTGTGATTGATTTGCATATGTTGAGGAAACCATGCATTACTGGGATAAATCCCACTTAATCATGATGTATGATTCTTTGAATATGTTGTTGGATTCTGTTTGCTAGTATTTTGTTGAGGATTTTGCATCTATATTCATCAGTGACATTGGTCTTTAATTTTCTTTTTTTTGTAGTATCTTTGTCTGGTTTTGGTATCAGGGTGATGGTGGCCTCGTAGAATGAGTTTGGGAGTGTTCCTTCCTCTGCAATATTTTGGAAGAATTTGAGAAGGATGAGTGTTAGCTCTTCTCTAAATGTTTGATAGAATTCACCTGTGAAGCCATCTGGTCCTGGACTTTTGTTTGTTGGAAGATTCTTAATCACAGTTTCAATTTCATTACTTGTGATTGACCTGTTCATATTTTCTGTTTCTTCCTGGTTCAGTCTTAGAAGGTTATACCTTTCTAAGAATTTGTCCATTTCTTCCAGGTTGTCCATTTTATTGGCAGAGAGGTGTTTTTAGTAGTCTCTTAGGATGCTTTGTATTTATGTGGTGGCTGTTGTAACTTCTCCTTTTTCATTTCTAATTTTATTGATTTGAGTCCTCTCCCTCTTTTTCTCGGTGAGTCTGGCTAATGGTTTATCAATTTTGTTTATCTTTTCAAAGAACCAGCTTTTAGTTTTACTGATCTTTGCTATTGTTTTCTTTGTTTCTATTTCATTTATTTCTGTTTTGACCTTTATGATTTTTCTCCTTCTGGTAACTTTGGGTTTTGTTTGTTCTTCTTTCTTTAGTTCCCTTAGGTGTAAGTTTAGATTGTTTATATGATATTTTTATTGTCTCTTGAGGTAGGCTATAGCTATAAAGTTCCCTCTTAGAACTGCTTTTGCTGTATCCCATAGGTTTTGGATCATCGTGTTTTCATTGTCATTTGTCTCTTGGTATTTTTTGACTTCCTCTTTGATTTCTTCAGTGATCTCTTGCTTATTTAGTAATGTATGGTTTAGCCTACATGTGTTTGTGTTTTTTATGTTTTTAGCCCGTAATTCATTTCTAATCTCATAGCACTGTGGTCAGAAAAGATGCTTGATATGATTTCTATTTTCTTAAATTTACTGAGGCTTGATTTGTGACCCAAGATATGATGTATCCTGGAGAATGTTCCATGCACATTTTAGAAGAAAGTGTAATCTCCTGTTTTTGGATGGAAAGTCCTGTAAATATTAATTAAATCTATCTCATCTATTGTGTTATTTAAAGCTTGTGTTTCCTTTTAATTTTCTGTTTGGATGATCTGTCCATTGGTGTAAGTGAGGTGTTAAAATCCCCCACTATTATTGTGTTATTGTCCATTTCCTCTTCTAGAGCTGTTAGCAGTTGCCTTATGTATTGAGGTGCTCCTATGTTTGGTGCATATATATTTATAATTGTTATATCTTCTTCTTTAATTTATCCCTTGATCATTATGTAGTGTCCTTCCTTGTCTCTTGTGACATTCTATATTTTAAAGGCTATTTTAAATGGTATGAGTATTGCTACTCCAGCTTTCTTTTGATTTCCATTTGCATGGAATATCTTTTTCCATCCCCTTACTTTCAGTCTGTATGTGTCCCTAGGTCTGAAGTGGATCTCTCTTAGACAGCATATATATGGGTCCTCTTTTTGTACCCATTCAGCAAGCCTGTGTCTTTTGGGTGGAGTATTTAATCCATTCACGTTTAAGGTAATTATCGATATCTATGTTCCTATGACCATCTTCTTAATTGTTTTGAGATTGGTTTTGTAGATCCTTTTCTTCTCTTGTGCTTCCCACTTAGAGAAGTTCCTTTAGCATTTGTTGTAGAGCTGGTTTGGTGGTACTGAATTCTCTTACCTTTTGCTTTTCTGTAAAGCTTTTGATTTCTCCATCAAATATGAATGAGATCCTTGCTGGGTAGAGTAATCTTGGTTGTAGGTTCTTCCCTTTCATCACTTTAAATATGTCCCGCCACTCCCTTCTGGCTTGTAGAGTTTATGCTGAGAAATCAGCTGTTAACGTTATGGGAGTTCCCTTGTATATTATTTGTCATTTTTCCCTTGCTGCTTTCAATAGTTTTTCTTTGTCTTTAATTTTTACCAGTTTGATTATTAATATGTCTTGGTGTGTTTCTCCTTGGGTTTATCCTGTATGGGACTCTGCACTTCCTGGACTTGGGTGGCTATTTCCTTTCCCATGTTAGGGAATTTTTCCACTATAATCCCTTCAAATATTTTCTCTGGTCCTTTCTCTCTCTCTTCTCCTTCTGGGAACCCTATAATGCAAATTTTGTTGCATTTAATGTTGTCCCAGAGGTCTCTTTTGCTGTTGTCATTTCTTTTCATTCTTTTTTCTTTATTCTGTTCTGCAGCAGTTAATTCTACCATTCTGTCTTCCACATCACTTTTCCGTTCTTCTGCTTCAGTTATTCTGCTATTGATTCCTTGGAGTGTAGTTTTCATTTCAGTTATTGTATTGTTCATCTCTGTTTGTTCTTTAATTCTTCTTGGTCTTTGTTAAACATTTCTTGCATCTTCTCAATCTTTGTCTCCATTGTTTTTCTGAGGTCCTGGATCATCTTCACTATCACTATTCAGAATTCTTTTTCTGGAAAGTTGACTATGTCCACTTCATTTAGTTGTTTTTCTGGGGTTTTATCTTGTTCTTTCATCTGGTACATAGCACTCTGCCCTTTCCTCTTGTCTGTCTTTCTGTGAATGTGGGTTTTTTCTACAGGCTGCAGGATTGTAGTTCTTCTTGATTCTGCTGTCTGCCCTTTACATATATTTTAAATGGTATTTTATAGCGTTTTATCAGGAACAAATGTCTAGAACTTCTTACTCTTATTCATTCATCCCTTCTTTTATTACTAATTTTTTTTCTTTCTCACTCCACTGTGCTAATTTATAGTTTAACACCTCCAATGAAAGACACACACTACTTTGATATGTGGTCCTTTTGCTGTTAGAAATGCTGTCCTCCATGAGCCAGAATCTTTTGATTTGACTTCTGACAGTTGGTGCATTTCTGTCCCTCTAGACGCCAGAATTAATTATTTTCCTTTTCCATTGATGCATCTGAATTGAAGGAGGATATTATACACCCCTGAAGCCATCCCTTCTAAGATAAAAATATACACAGTTTATTGTGTCATTTTGGGGATAATATTATTCTACCCTATTCATCTCACTCAGGATTCCCTTGAGTTTGTTAGTGTCACTTGTAAAGTATGGAATCCGAAACTGCAAAAAATTTGGATTTAGCATGCCTGGCACAGAGTACAGGGAGGCTATAATCTCCTTTGTTTGAACCAGACAACAGCCTGAGACTAAATTACGGTTTTTAGCAACAGTGTCATGTTGTCAGTTCTTATTGAACTTGAAGCTAAATAAAACTTCCCATATTGCTTTTTCAGTAGAACTGCTATAAATCCTGTTTTTCTACTTTTTATTTATATAAAACCAATTGTTTGAACTAAATGTAGGAATTTATATTTGCTACTGTGAAGTTACATCTTGTCTTATGCATCTCAGTTCTGCCTATTGAGATCCTTTTGAATCCAATCTTTTCATCTACCATATTTATAGTTTCTCTTAGCTTTAAGGAACTCACAAATCTCATCATAGCATTTTATTTCATGAGCTTGCCATCAGCCTTCTATTTCCCTCTGGCTACCAATTCACCTTTCACCTTCACTTCACAATTACAGTAAGACATATATCATTTACCACCCCATGTGCCTTTCTTTAAGGAATCATTTTTTTTCTCTTCTATAGCACTGTAATCTTTAGCAAACTGCTTGCCCTCCAGCAGTGAAAATATGATCTATGTGGGTCAATTTGAATACTCTATTTCCAAGGCTACAGTGATGGGTTGTGATGGGGTACAAAACCTTCACAAGACCAGTCAGAATCCTCTTCAAGAGTTTTACTCTAAATCAAATGTAAAACACACTTCCTTGGTATTGAGATCATATTAACTGGGAGAATGTGATCATCTACTTAGAATAAAGCTGGAAACCTGATGGCATTAGGAGAGGATAGAAGAAATTCATAGTCACCATCAGTGGTGGGGAGAAAGAGGGCTGTGACAACTGGTGTGAACCTTTGGCTCCAACTATAACTAAGGCACAGTTGTGCCCTAACATCCTTGTAATGTTAGTGAATTAATCCTGTTTTCATATGAACTACTTTGAGTTGGATGTTATATGTCTTTATTTTTGGTTGTTAATAATTAATAGTAATATATCTTCATTGTAAAAAATTACAAAGCATGGAAAAGCAAAATTTATATATACAGATATATAATACAATATTATAGATATAGATATATCTTTAAAATATTACTTCTAATCCCAACAGGTCCTGTGTAAACAAGTAAATTTTATTCATGGACTTTACTCTGTGGGGAGTCAGATGGTTGTCAGATGAGTGGACACTGTCAGTGGTGTAGTTCTGAGCTTCTAGAACCTAAAATTCTGGGTGAGCTTTGCACACAGCAAAGAATCACTTATGATTTTCCAACTTCACGATGGTTAAAAGCAGTTTGCAGTCAGTAGAAACTCTACTTTGGATTTTGAACCTGACTTTTCCCTAGGCTGGTGATATACCATATGATATTCTCAGGATGCTGGGAACGTCAGGGTCAGGGGTCCACGTCAGCCATATGATCATGAGGGCAAACAACAGGTCCATTTATAACCATGCTCTTTGTCACTTTCAGTACAGCACTCAATCAATTCCAGGAGCTATTCAATATGTTATTATAATATGGCCTTTGTGTTAGGTGATTTTGCCCAACTGTAGGCTACTATAAGTGTTCTGAGTGCATTTAAGGTAAACTGGGCTAAGCTATGATGTTCATCCAGTAGGTTAGGTGAATTCAATGTATTTTCAATCTACAATACTTTCAACTTTTTATGGGTTTATCGGGACATAACCCCACAGTAAGTCAAGGAAGATCTGTATATTTTTGTAATTCCTTAGTCAAGTAATCCTTTTTTTCTTTCTTTTTTCCTAAAAACAAAATAACAAATACTCAAAACTCATTATTTCTAATTATTTTACTGCATTTTACTGTCATCTGTTCTCCTGGGGTTATTGGTATCTGCATCATGGAAACACTCTGTAGCGGGATGCTGCCATGCATCTCTTCCCAACTCTCATTCAGCGACTTGGGTGAGATGAGATCAGTCATGATGGGAGTATTTACACCATAGACACTGGTCAACACTACAAGCCCAGGCTCCTTCCCATGCACCTGCTTATGAATAGTTCATCAGCACACCAAAGAGTAGGGTAATAGGAGGTATTAAATGCTACTGTGTACCATTTGGTCCTCATGCTTTAAATATGTTAACTTACTTAAATCTCACAATGAAACTGTGAGCTAAGGATTATTTTTATCCTCATTTTAAAGGTGAGAAAACAAAGGTACAAAAAAGTTAAATAACTTATCTGAGGTAGCACAATTACTGAATTGCAAACTGACAGTATAAAAAAGTTCCATCTTTGTCATCTCTTAGCATGACATGAGAACATTTACAGCCCATAATAATAATGATATCTTACATTTTTAAAATGTTGGGCAAAGATTTCTCTGGTATTTGATATTTGAAAAGGAGTCACCAAACCCCACAGAGTGTACTCATGAAAGGCTTTTATTTCCTTCATTTTCCAGCTGGAACATTCTTAAAGGAATGAAGAACAAACTAAAGACTCTTTTGTAATTATTTTTAGTTCCTACTCTTTAGTAATTATCTTTAGTTCCTAAACACATAATCCTATAAAATTTAAGGGTTTGTAACACTGAAATTTTCAGTATATTGTCAGACCATTTGTTTTTTATCAATGTCTTTGTTATTTAATGTTCATTTCAAATGTATATCTTGTTGTCTTTTTTACAATCTGAGTTCTTCATGATGCTAATTGTTCAAAAATGCTATTTCTTTGAACATTTTCCATTTTCCATTTTTCTTCCCCACTGAGATCATTCAGAATTATATAGTTAGATTTGGGGGATTTTTTTGGTAAAATTTGTATGACACTTGGGTCACAGTCCTTCTCACATTTGTCTTTGGGTCATGACTTCTTTCTCTTGAGATACTCAAATACTCTTTCCTAAAGTCTATGGCCCTTATGGGACTACAGCCCAATATTTCTTTCCTTTGTTTCACAAATATTAGGATGGCATTCTTCTTTTTCCTGCGGGTAACCATTATTCCTATAAATCCATACTTCATTCTTAGTAAAAATGAATTTTGAACTCTTTTCATTTTTGTTTCTTATATTGTCTAAAATTATCAACAAATTATTTCAAGTCTTTATTACATATTTTAATTTTTTCTGCATTTTAATTTCATATAGATACCACCTTATAGATACTTAAATATAAAGTATGGTCAGAAAATAATAAAAGAGTCAACTAACCTTGAATCTGAGTACTGGATCTACCTTTTACTAGGTTTAAAACTTTCAACAAATTAGCCTGAGTTTTATTACATTAGAAAAAATGATAAAGATTGCACTAGCTACTATTTAACTTCGCAGCAACATTACTCCTAAACAATATAGTAAGCATGGAGCTCTTGACATTATGCCTGACACATAGTAAGTACTCAAAAATATTGGTTTGTATACTTATAAGAAAATCTTTCTTACGAAACTTGAAACATTCTTTAAATTCAATAAAGAAGGTATTTTATTATAAATGAAAATGCAGTTCAATTATTTCTTCCATAACAATGGAAGAGAGAGATCTAGTCTTAACAGATGATAATCATGATTGTGTTGACTGATCATGATGACAACATACATAAAGTGCCTAAATTATATAACAGATTCTATGCACATACCCTGCCTGCACTTATCTGCAAATCTGGAGTGTATGAACTAATTCTCTCACTTTACACATGGGCAAACTCGGGCTAATAAATTTAAGTGGCTTGTCCAAGACCGTCCGCTTGGTTGCAGACCTAGGGTTTATATTTAAGTTTGTCTGGTGCTATCCAGAACTGTGTATTTTTTCACCAGTAAAGAAATATAATCAGAGCTTATGGGAGATATTTCTGACATAGTATAAATACCCACTTTACAAACAAGTTGCCTGATGCTAAAGTCTCTTTCCACTGTATTGTGCTAACTATTCCTAACTATACCTGGGAACCCAAATAGTTTAGACTCAAGACTTAACTTCTAACTAGGCAAATTCAAAAAAAGATGTAATATTCTCTAGATCCAAGTCTGTGCCACATTCATAAATGACCAATTGGAAATTTCATATTAAATCACACACATGGATGGATGGATGGATGGATAGATGGATGGATAAGTAGATTTTTACTTCCAGCCTTTGGTACTTAGTAAAATTAAGAAAGTATGCCTTACCACCCTGGCTATATAAACATATAATTATGCAAATCATTTCCAACTCATCTGATGAGAAAATAGGAAAGAAAGTAGTCAGCAAAGAAAAAAGTGTCATCTCTTTTATGTATAAATACAATTTAAATTAATGTGATACTAGTCAAAACTTATTCATTAATTACTAGCACACTACACTAGATTTAATTTGGGTTAATTAGTTTGCTCTACTTATTACAAGTATAATTTCTCATATTACTTTCAATGCCATTTTTAGGTTGTTAAATTGCCAGTGAATGTAGAACTTGAAATATCAACATTCTTTCAAAATGTTAATTTTGTTGCTTTTGAAGGGAAATATTATACTGTGAAAAGAACATGGAGCTGGGGTCTAAAGACCATGGATCAAATCCTGAATCTGACATTTACTCAATGTATTAGGTAAATTATTTCATTTCTATGACTTAGTTTTCTCTTTATTGAAATTGTGAAAAATTGTATTTCTAAAATGAGATAATGCAGGTGAAAGTACTTTAGAAGCTATAAAGTATCTGAAATGAAAAAAAATACTCTTGTGATCATTTATTACCTAGAAAAAATTGAGCTGATGTTTAGCTTAGATGTTATTGAAATAAAACCATAAATGACTTTCTGTAATTCTTTCATATCCAAATATGGCTTAGGTTCATGTGTCCCTGTATAAGTAATTTGAAGACAATAGGATAATTGGTAACTTTTGAAATTAAAAAAGAAATAGTAAAACAGCCAATATGAAACAAAAGGAACTTTTAGTGGGATGGATTTTTAAAAGAGTTAAGTATAAAATGCATAAAATAAATTATAGTGTCCCCTTTAAACACTTCTAAGAATCACTGATAGTTTAATTATAAATTTACAAACTAAAATAGTAATAATTACTAATATTTATTGAATTCTTACATTTTCAATCACTGTTATAATCGTTTTATACACATTCATTTCTTTACATCCTAGAACAACTCTATGTGTAAATGTAACTTATTATAATCCTCATTTTTGAGATGAAGAAAGAGATTAAGTAACGTATATAGGGACGTACAATGGTATTAATAGTCAACACTTATTGAGAATTTATACCCTAGAGGCTATTTTGAGCACTATATAATATATATATATAAATATAAATTCAGTTCTCACCACAGCACTATGAAGTAAGCACTATTAGTATTTCCATTTCACAGATGTGGCCCAGAAGAGTATACAATTTACTTGAAATCACATACTTTGTAAACCACAGAGCAGCTGGAGAGGCCTCACTTAAGCACTAGGAGGGCAGTTCCTGGTTTGTCTTATAGCTACAAAGTGATAACATCAGGGTAAAAGCTGGGCAGGCTGCTCTGTGTGCAGTGCTCTTCACCACCACACCATGTGTATTTACCAAGGCCCACAGGACACCATGCTCCCAGCAGAGATGAGACTTTGCTCTCTAGAGCAACACAGCAAATGGGAGAGACTGATTTCTAAGAACATTTATTCTGCCTCTATGTTGTAAGATTTTTGCACCATACATTTTTTGTAAGTTCAAGTACTTTGGTCCTTTGCTATCTGGGTTTTACTTTTAGCGATTCCCAAATTCTTACAAATATCTGTCTTTACTCTCTTCCTCATCATAGTCATCTCAAGCATTTCTGGAATCCTGCTACTTGGGAGGAGCTGTGTGCACACAGTGTACTCACATCATTACATCCAGTTCTCCCTACTGCACAGTGAGGGACAGGCAGAGAGCATGCAGTTCCCTGTCCTCCCTCTCTGGTGCATGACAAAAATCGCAGTCTTGGTGGATTCTAATACGGTGGCAGCAGACTGCAGGCAGAGAGGTTACAGACACATGACATCAGTGCTGGTTACTGATCGGGTGCCCTGGTGAAGACAGTCATATTTCCTTCTCCATTTACAAGTAAGAGGTCTGAGGCTCAGTGAGGGTGAGTGACGTGGCCAAGTCAGGCTAAAGCAGGATAAACCCAGGAACTGAAGTCACTGTACTCCCAGCGACCTACCAGGATACCCCTGATACCCACCAGGGTTCTTGCCCTCCTTAATCAATAGAAATTGACTAGAGACCAGACAAGAACTTCACACAAGGCTTTATTGGGGCCCCCGTGGCTGCAGGAGGGTGTGAAAACAAGTAACAAGTTCCCTTGCTCGATTCCCAAGGGGACAAGCTTGTTCCTTATACGAGGTGAGGGTAGGGGTGTGTCTAGGGGTCAGGCCAGAGGGGTGGTTTAGGTGGTCTGCCCACCCCTCAGGTGGTGTTGAATGCAGGGGGCATGCGCAGTACCCTGCTTTTGCTCCAAGCACCTCAGAAGTGGCAGTTGGGTTTTTTGGTCTTTTTGTATCTTTTGTCCAGTTTTTGTCCCAACTGGGCAGGCACGCAGTCCTGTTTAGTCCCTATACTTTCTTTGTATTTTGTTGCTCATGCATGCAGCTATTTTTAGTCCCTACAGTTTCTTTGGAGACATTTGTCCAGGTGCAAGCACTGCAGCAAAGGGGCCCAGGTCCCAGCCTGTCTCACCCCCATTCTCTCTCACTTTGGGCAGAACAATTTGGATTTAACAGTTTACTAGAGAAGATATCTGTAATTTCTAAATTCAAGTATATACAGAAAGTTACTCTGAAACATATCCAGCTGGATGTAACTTTTGTGGTTTTTATTTCCCTCAGGGAAGGTTATGATAACTCATTTTTTAAATCTTTATTGAGATATAATTAATATACAAATATTTAATGTACACATTTTTGTGAGTTTAGACATATATACACATCTATGATACCCTCACTACAATCAAGGTATTAAACATACCCATCACTTCCAGAACTTTCCTTAGGTCCTTTTGTGTGACACTTGTTGGCTGCAGCCACAAGTGTTGTTGAGAAGGTCGTAAATTTTCATAGCGAGAAAGCCTGCTGGGATGGCGAGGCTCAGACCTTCACTTCTTCCCTTTGTAGTTCTATATTAGCAAAACATCTTGATAAATTATGTCCACTGACAGGAAAGGGAACCAGGAAAACTCAACGTTAAGGAAGGTGTGTTAATCTGGACTGGGGTCCTGAGCTCCAGAGCTTTCTGTATAACAGCCGTCTACAGCTGTCTGTGGGGATGAGCTCTCTGTATAACAAACCCTGCCAAAGCTTAGAGGTTTAAGGCATCAATCACTTGGTCTTCCAGCTTTTCTCAGTGGATGGCTGGCCTTCATTTGGGCCACCATGACCCTCCTCTAGACTTATTATTGTTTCTGCCTTGGAGGATATTCGTTCTCCCCAGCTGCAGTGGTATTATTCTCATTTTACAGAGGGGAAAACTGAGGGTGTGGTGGATAAATGTTGTTGACCTGCCCAGACTATGTAGCTAGTAATGTAGTCAGAAGGCCATAAAATTGGAACTGATTCTGATTCTTGTCTCAAACCTGTTCTGTCCACTTCGTGTGATGTTAGTCTCCTTTCCTCAGTTTTTCTGCTACTGGTTAAGCCACCATCATCCCGGCTATTTGAACAGTCTCATCCACCCTGTATTTATTGAGAGTGTGCTAAGTGCCAGGCATTGTGCTGGGTGCTGGGTACTCGGTGTTGAATGGTCCAGACATGACTGCAAGCTCATGGAGTTTACAATCTATGGGGAGGGAGTTGGGAGACAGACATTGATTACATAACATAAATAAGAATAAAATTTCAAACAAACACACAAAAGACAGCAATCACTTGTTACTGTTTATGGGTCTGTGGTTAGTCATGTGGTTCTGCTGATCTGGGCCAGGCGTGGCTGATCTTACCTTGTGCTTCTCTGATGGGTTGGCTAGGGAATAGCTCATCCTGGAGACCTCAACTCACTATCAAGTCTGGTGATGGGGGTGCCATCCTGCTCTTCATTCGCAGCAGGATCCTAAGAGAATGAGAAGAAGGCTACAAGGTCCTTGGAGGCTTAGGTTTCGAGCTGCTGTAGTATCACTTCCGCCATCTTCTGTTGGTCAAGTCAAGAGACAAGACCATCCCAGATCAAGGGGTAGGAGAATAAACTCATTTCTTGCTGGGAGGAACTGCAAAGCCGCACATCAAATGGCAAAGGATTAAGGAAGTGTAGGAAATTGCCTTTTTTTTTTTTTTTTTTTTTTTTTGCAGTATGCGGGCCTCTCACTGCTGTGGCCTCTCCCGTTGCGGAGTGCAGGCTCAGCGGCCATGGCTCATGGGCCCAGCCGCTCCGCAGCATGTGGGATCTTCCCAGACTGGGGCACGAACCCGTGTCCCCTGCGTCGGCAGGCGGACTCTCAACCACTGCGCCACCAGGGAAGCCCTGCCTTTTTTTTTTTAAGTACCTTATTATAGTTGGCATGACTTAGAAACAATGGTTGTGCAGGTTCCTTTTGATGAAAAAGCTGTAACCTCAGGAACTAAAATGTGTGAAGCACACAGAAATCTGTGAAAAATGACTTTTCAGGGAGAGTTTTCAGCAATACCATAACGAAGCTTTGGCAGAGGCAAAAACAGTGAAACAAACCCTCCAATTTCCTCTTCATCTGGTATTTGATGAAGTACCAGGGGCAACATGATTGACACTTTGTGACTGAACAGCTCTGAATTCTTTGGATAATTCAAGTCCAAGGAGCGCTTCATGAGAGATCTGGATGTTTTGACATAATCCGAGAGATAGATGCTAGAGCAATTAATTTGAAAAACAAAAATGGTTTGACAATATTCATACCCCACAGTTGGTACAGCTGCTTATATTGGAGATACAAGTGTCTGAGATTCGGATATTTGCCAATGATTTTCCCTTGAAATTATATCTCAGCATATTCTTCCACTTTCTCCCATCACATCCTCTTTCTTGCCACATAAAGTTTATCATCTCTTAATTTCTTAATTCCTATTTTTATGGTTTTAGCATAAACTTACAAATATAATGCTACAAAGTTGACAGAACACATTTAACTATGTTTAAGTTGTTCAATCTTAAAATCTAATTAAGTATCTATGACCTTACATTTTATATTTTACCTAGGCACAAAGTGAATGCTCACAGAATACAGTTATGTTTGACTGAGGGTCAAAGTAGTTTTTAAAAGATAGATTAATAGTTTCTAAAAATAATAAAAAGCTAAAGTAATATGACATGGGGTCAATGGCTACTTTTTACTTTTAGTACTTTAAAACTTATTTCATGAAAATAGTACATATTATGGGAAAGGGTAGAAAAAACACAAATAAGAGAATTGAAATTAACCATAATCAAACACTCAGAATGCTGCAATTAATATTTTGATGTTAATTGCATCCTTTACAAAGGATATTTCATTTTCTAAAAATAGTACATCTGTGGCAGAGTAATTTCTTAGGATCTCTTCCATGTATGTGTAGGCTGTGGGTCTAGTTCTAGATGATGGATGTTGTGACAAAGAACATGTCTCACCTTCTGGTGAAGCCAACTAAGAGCTGGTGCAACTCCTTCATCTCTCCATTCTTAGCCATGATGACCTTGGAGACCTCAGATGCCACTGAATATGTCTTCAAGATGAAGGAGGGCTCCCTGCCCTGCATCAGCATCTATGTGTATGAGTAATACAAGATTTCAAGCTATATCTTTGACTACAAAATGGGCAATCCTATCCTGATAAATGCCATTTCACAAAAGTTTGATCATTCTACATATCAGCCTTGCATTTTGGCTATTTTCACTGAACATAATATACAAATGTATACAGTGAGATATATATTATACAACATATAATAATATAATATGACATATGTAGTATATATATATCCCATGTTATAAAGCTATTATTATTACTTACATGTATATTATTCTATGAATAGAATAGAATAATATACATGTAAGTAATAATAGTAGTAAAACTATATATATATATATATATATATATATATATATACTGCTATTTATGGTCGTTTAATTATTATTTTACTACTGTTATAATTATACTACTGTTTATGTACATATATACATATTCATTTATATATATACATACATGTCATATGTATGAAAATAGATATTAATATAATAATGTATATATTATTTATATATATCCTATTTTATTACAGGCATTCAAACATATGAATATCACATACATTCTATTATCGAGCATATAAGTGGATACACGTTAAGTGCCACTTAGCCTATATATTGTCAGACTACATAATCATAACCTCTGAAGCTAGGAAATTCATGCTTAGTTTCTTCTTTTCTGTAGAATGACTGTATTTTTTAATGTCCCCCAAGGATGTCCAAAGTGAGTTTCACATGTACTATATAGTCTTTTTTATTAAGTCAAACTACCACAAGCATGCTCTTCATATTTATTTGAAACCTCTTTATTATTTTTCAGCAATGCTATAATAGATGGACAAAAATGTCACTTTGTTGCTAATTAGATTAAGTGACACTCTATCAGACTCAGAATGTAAAACACTGCATTTTAATTTGCACACTAATCCAGCTATAAAATTTTTAACATCTTATTTATTAATTTGAATTTTTCATTTCATCAAAAAGAAGCTATGGAGGAAAGGAACACAACTAGTCCATAGTAAAGTTGTATGGTAAAAAAATACTCTTTCTGAATCCATAGTGTGTTTTTAGTTATATATGCCAGTATCTATATTTCATATAAGTTTGTATATATTGGACTTTTGCCAGTATTCAAGAAAACAAGGTAATTATAAGTGTCTTGTTTCTAGTTTTTTTCTTTGTAGCATTGATCCATGATTCTCTTAACCATATAACAGAAAATTTTGTAAACTAAGGAGCAGAAATAACTATATGTTAGAGCCCAAAGGGCTGATGATTTATTCTTTCAGTTACAATAACTTCTTGCAAGTTACCTCCCACTGCATCTCCTTTGGTATTTATGGCTCAGGCAGTTTATGATAGGGCTTAGTCTTTCCCCAGAACAGACCACCAAAAGAAGAAAGAGTTATCTTAAAAAGTTTCCTGGACAAGAAATGTGGATTATTCCATCATTAAAGCAAACTCATTTACATTCAAGGAGCCATATTTTTGCAAAGACGGTTTATTTTTGTTCTACATTAACATAAGGAAATTCAGAGATTTGCCATTTTCCACAGCATGTGTCTAGTTATATAACAAATAAGCATGAACTCAAGACTGCTATGGTAACTATTTCTGCATTTTTTAAATGTATAAATTTCAGAAGGAAGTACATCCACAAGAAGTGTACAGATATGTCATAATGTGTGGCTCATTGTTCTACCTGTCAAAATCACTGTGACATAAAGAGTTAGGTGATATATCATAATAAGCTAAAAGAGTATGAGCCAGTAAGGTATCCATGAAGACCTCAAAACTTGTAGCAATCCTATTCAAACAAAGTTTCCATTGCTTTGATACCTATCTCAAGTACTGAAGGAAGTTTTGTACTGTCATCCTGCAGTGTAACTGTTATTATCACATTTCACCCTGATGATGGTCCTGTGATATTTCACTTGGCCTAAGATGAGCCAAAAAGACATAGTTTGAAAGGTGGAGATCAGTGAGTTAATTTCTGGACAGGAAGAGGGAAAATCAAAAAGGGAAAACTCCAAGAGCTAAGCCAATAATTTTAGGGAGATGGTTATCAGGCTGACCTTGCTGATAATGTACATTAACTCACCACCCAAGAGGAGGAACAGTTTGGAGAAATGAATCATTTTCTAGTTCTTTCTGAATTTTTCATTTATTATTTAATTTTAACATTTGATTAATTCATACAATACTAGATATACAAAATACCCTCAAATATTAAAAAGAAGAGTCCAAACTACTTGCAATTCTGCTTTAATCCTTGACAAAAGGAGTAGAACAAATTTAAGATTAAATACCAAACAAATCTCTCATTCTTCATCTACCCCCAGTTATGGAGACCAAATATTAATGTTTTCATCTAGTATATGTCAGACTTGCACTAGCTTTTCAGAAAATAAATAAGGAGATTGTAGGCATTCTTTTCATGAGGACTTAAAAAGTTATTTCCATCAGGGCTTCCAACCTGGTAAATGTCCTACACTGCCCAGCTCTTGACGGAAATATTTGTTTTGAGTGGTCTCAAAAGTATTTTTGAAGTAGAGTAATAAATAATTGATAGACATAAATTTATATGAAAACAAACAGATATACTGATATACAGATAAATAGATAAAGCACAGAAGCATAAAGCATATAATACCTTGGAAGATTCAAAATTTTAAAAATCTGCAATTTATATCCATTATTGTGATACTTGTAGATAACTCATCTTGAGTTTGAAAATTGTTTTCTAAAAACATACAAAACTCCCTGTAAGTCAGATTTCCAAATATACTTTTCCTTACATGTCATTAGCCAAGAGTAGATCTTGATCTGTTATTTATACCTTTAGAGACACTTAACCAATTGATTCATTCCTAAAGACAGTGCACTCAAGTGTGTTTAATGTGGATGAATTTGAGAGAATCATTCTTTGGTCACAAAATAAATGTTACTATTAAAAAGTAGGCATCGGGCCTCCCTGGTGGCGCAGTGGTTGAGAGTCCGCCTGCCGATGCAGGGGATACGGGTTCGTGCCCCGGTCTGGGAGGATCCCATATGCCGCGGAGCGGCTGGGCCTGTGAGCCATGGCCACTGGGCCTGCGCATCCGGAGCCTGTGCTCCGCAACGGGAGAGGCCACAACAGTGAGAGGCCCGCATACCGCAAAAAAAGAAAAAAAAAAAAAAAAAAAAAAAAAAAGTAGGCATCGTCTTCTTGAAATATTTTACTCTAAATATAAAATATTTGCATACTGTGTCATGCTCAGAAGTAATAATTTCATGTACTTTATTAATCAGAAAAATTTTGTGTTTTCAACAGTTTAATGTTCTTTGGTCACTCCAATAAAGTTGGTAGGAAAACAACCTACAGCAGGCCGAAGGATCTTTTCCATAAAGAGTGCTCAATAAATATGTTAGTGTTAATAGTTTTATAATTGGCAGAGAAACACAATTTCAATCAACTATTATCAAAGCTATGGTTTCCTCAAAAAGCTATACTTCTTTTTTAAAAAGGCAGTTTTTAAATTCTGCTTGTAATTCTTTTAAAAACACATCATTTCTTTTTATTTTTTTTTTTTCTTTTTGCGGTATGCGGGCCTCTCACTGTTGTGGCCTCTCCCGTTGCGGAGCACAGGCTCCGGATGCGCAGGCCCAGCGGCCATGGCTCACGGGCCCAGCCGCTCCGCGGCATATGGGATCCTCCCAGACCGGGGCACGAACCCGTATCCCCTGCATCGGCAGGCGGACTCTCAACCACTGCGCCACCAGGGAGGCCCTAAAAACACATCATTTCTTAATTTTGTTTATATTACCTCCTTATGCAGAAAAGGAAGACAAGTTACCCTGAGTAAAATTCTATTGAGAATTAACATTAATTGAGTGCTTTAGTATGCTATCCCCCCTTTTTACCTGCACAACAGAAAGTAAGTCATGGTAGAAAATGTTTTTAATTTTTCAATTTTAGCACTTAAAGCTTAAACAAAATTTATTAGGTTTTGAAAACTCCTTCCTTTCGTGATGATATATTAGCAATTAAGCAGGTAAGGAAGAACAAGAAGCCAATCATGTCCACTGAAAAGAGATCTTTATAATGTTGTGCTCACAATAGCTTATGTGAAATTTCATAAAAAAATATGTCTTTGTTGGTTTGTAAAATTAGTCGAGTACACTAAGGGTTTAAAAAAAGATAAATGAGCCAAAATATTTTTAAAGGAAAAGGTATTTTAGAAAGTTTAAAACATTTTCAAGAAGTCTTCTAAAAATTTTCCTCATTACATACAATATCAGATTTAATTTCAATACAAATTTATATTTCAAAAGAGTGAGGGATATCAGCAGGATAGTGGTGTAGGAAGATTCAGACTCACATTCCCCTGCAGAGATACCGACTTAACAACAACATATGGCCCAAATTGCCTTTGTGAGAACTCCAGAAACCAGGTAAGAGGTCGAAGCACCCCAGGTGAATGCAAAGCCAGAAAGAACTGGATAGAAGCCAGTAAGAAAGTTCCTTGCATTTGTGCACCATGGCCCATCCATGGGGGTTAAACTTTAACTGGGAAATTATCTGCACAGCCCAGAAAAGATACGCTTCAGAAAAGGTTTATACACTCCCCAAATCCCCAGCCAGACTTATTAGTGAAGGTCTTCCTCCGTATGAAGACAGTTAGTAAAGACAGAGAGGTGTGGCTGTTTGCTTGTTTCTAATTTAAAAAAAAAAATTTAAGACTTTATTTCTTTTAGAGTAGATTTAGGTTCACAGCACAATTGAGGGAAGGTAGAGAGATTTCCCATATATCCCTGCCCCTGCAAATGCATAGTCTCCCCGCTTATCTACATCCCCCACCAGAGTGGTACATTTATAAAAATTGATGAACCTACAATGAGACATCATAGTCACTTAAAGTCCATTATTTACATTATGGTTCACTCTTGCTGTTGTACATTCTGTGGGTTTGGACAAATGTATAATGACAAGTAGTAATAACTACAGTATCCTACAGATATTTTCACTACTCTAAAAATTATCTGTGCTCTATCCATCCTCTCCCCCAAACTGTGACAACCACTATTTTTTTTTTTTACTGTCTCTGTAGTGTGCTTTTCCAGAATGTCATATAGGAATCTTATAGTACATAGCCTTTTCAGATTGGCTTCTTTCACTGAAGAATATGCATTTAAAGTTCCTCCATGTTTTTTCATGGCTTGGTAGCTCATTTCTTTTTAGTGCTGAATAATATTCCATTGTCTGGATATACAACAGTTTATTTATCATTCAGGGACATCTTGGTTGCTTCCAAGTTTTGGCAATTATGAGTAAATATGCCATAAATATCATTGTGCAGGGTTTTGTGTGGACATACGTTTTCAGATCTTTGGGTAAATACCAAGAACTGTGATTGCTGGATAATATGGTAAAAATATGTTTATTTTTGTAAAAAGCTGCCAAACTGCCTCCAAAGTGGCTGCACCATTTTGCATTCCTACCAATGATGAATGAGAGTTCCTGTTGCTCCACATCCTTGCCAGCATTTGGTGTTGTCAGTGCTCTGCATTTTGGCCATTCTAATAGGTGCATAATGGTATCTCATTTTGATTTGCATTTCCCTGATGACATATGACATGCAGCACCTTTTCATATGCTTATTTGCCATCTGTATATCTTCTTTAGAGAGGTGTCTGATAAGTCTCTTGGCCCATTTTTTAATTGGGTTGTTTGTATTCTTATTGAGTTTTGAGTTATTTGAACATTTTGGATAACAGCCTTTTATCAGATGCTTCTCTGAAAATATTTTCTCCTGGTATATGGCTTATCTTCTCATTCTCTTGATGTTACCTTTCACAGAGCAGAAGTTTTTAATTTTAATAAAATCCAACTTACCAGTTTTTTTTTAATGGATAATGCCATGAACATTATGTTACCATACCCAAGGTCATTTATGTTTTCTCATCTCTTATTTTCTAGGACTTTTATTTTGCCTCTACATATTAGGTCTGTTATTTTACATTTAGGCCTGTGATCCATTTTGAGTTATTTTCTGTGAAGGCTATAAGGTCAATGTCTAGATTCATTTTTTAAAATGTGGATGTCCATCTATTCCAACACCATTTGTTGAAAAGACCAGCTTTCCTCCATTGCTTTTGCTCTTATTGAAGATCATTTGCCTATATTTATGTGGGTCTATTTCTGGGCTCTCTATTTTGTTCCATTGATTTGTCTATTACTCTGCCGATACCACACTGCCTTGATTACTGTAACTATAGTAAGTCTTGAAGTCAAATAACATCAGTCTCCCAACTTCATTTTTCTTCAATATTATGTTGGCTATTCTGATTTTATGCCTCACCATATAAACTTTAGAATCAATCTGTATATATTCTTAAAATAGCTTGCTGAGATTTGGGGGAAAGATTGGGGGAAAGAACTAACATCTTGACAATACTAAGTCTTCCTATCCATTTATTTAGGTCTTCTTTTATCAGTGTTTTATAGTTTTTCTCATATAGATCTTATACATATTTTGTTAGATTTACACCTAAGTATTTCATTTTTTTGGTTGCAAATGTAAATGTATTGTGTTTTTAATTTCAAGTTACACTTGTTCATTGCTGGTGCATAGGAAAGCAATTGATGTTTTTCCATTAAGAATCCTAATTTATTTTTTTAACTTTTTATTTTATATTGGAATTTAGTAGATTAACAATGTTGTTAGTTTCAGGTGTACAGCTAATGATTCAGTTATACATATACGTGTATCTATTCTTTTTCAAATTCTTTTCCCATTTAGGTTGTTACATAATATTGAGCAGAGTTACCTGTGCTATGGTCCTTGTTGGTTATCTATTTTATATATAGTACTGTGTACATGTCAATCCTAAACTCCCAATCCAAATTCAGTTGACTTTTGTATGTCAACTTTGTATCCTGCAACCTTGCTATAATCACATCTGTTTTTTCAAATGCCCAAATCTCAACAAATAATCACAGGGTATACAAAGAAACTGGGGAAAGTGGCCCATTCAAACTTACAAAATAAATCTCTAGAAACTGACCATGAAGAAACAGAGATCTATGAATACTTCACAACGAATTCAAATAACATTCTTAAAGATGCTCAATAAGCTAAATAGAACATAGACAACTAAATACAATCAGGATAACAGTGAAAAAAATGGGAATATCAGGAGAGATAGAAATTGTAAAAAAGAACCAAATAGAAATTCTGATGCTAAGGAATACAATAAATTAATTGACATATTCACTAGAGAGGTTCTGCAGCAGATTTTATCAAGCAGAAAAAAGAATCAGAAAACTTGAAGATAGATCACTTGATGTTATTGAATCAGAGATGCTAAAAGAAAAAAAAATGAAGTCAAAAGAGCATAAGTATTATGAGACATCATCAGGAAAACCAATATATGCCTTATGCAAGTCTCAGAAGGAGAAGAGAATCAGTAAGGAGCAGAGAGCCTATTTGAATAAATAATAATCAAAAACTTCCCAGATTTGAGGAAGGAAATGGACATACAAATTCAAGAAGCTCTATGAATTCCAACTAACATAAATCCAAAGAGACTCACACCTACACATTACAATCAAACTGCCAAATCACAGATAAATAGAAGATCTTGAAAGCAGCAAGAGAAAAGTGATTCATTACATACAAAGGAGCTTCTATTAGATTATCAAAGCAGAAATCTTGCAGACCAGAAGGGAATGGGTTGATATACACAAAATGCTGAAAGATAAACAAAAACAAAAACACCACACAAGAATACTGTATCCAGCAAACTGTCCTTCAAAAATGAAGGAGATTTGCATTTCCCTGGTGATTAGTGATGTTGAACCCCTTTTCTATACCTGTTGACCATTTATATGTCTTCTTTGGGGAAATGTCTGTTCAGATCCTTTGTGCATTATTAAATCAGGTTATTTTTTGTTGTTGTTATTGAGTTGCAAGTGTTGCTTATATATTTGGATAGTAACATCTTATCAGGTACATATTTGCAAATATTTTGTTCAATTTTTTTCATGCTGCTGATATTTTTTTACTGTGCAGATTTTAAATTTGATACAATCCCACTTGTTTGTTTTTGTTTCATGTGTTTATGGGGTCATATCCAAAAAAACAAACAAACATTGCCTAGACCAATGCCAAGAAGACTTTACCCAACATTTTGTTCTGGTAGTTTTACAGTTTCACTTCATACATTTAAGTTGTTAATCCATTTTGAGTTGATTTTTGTAAATGGTGTGAGATAAGGATCCAATTTAATTCTGCATATAGTTTTGCCAACACCATTTATTGAAAAGACTATGCTTTTTCCATTGTATGCCCTTGGCAACCTTGTTAATGACTATTATCAAAAAGACAAAAGGTAACAAGTGTTAGGATATGGAGAAAAGGGAATCTTTGTACCCTGTTGGTAGGAAAGTAGGTTGGTATAACCATTACAAAAAAACTATGGAAGTTCTTCAAGAAATTAAATATAGAGCTACCTTATAATCCAACAATCCACTTTGGGTTATAATTTTTTTTAAAAAAAAATGAAATTACAATCTTAAAGAGATAGTTGCACTCCCATATTCATTGCAGTATTATTCACAATAGCCAAGATCTGGAAACAACCTAAATATATGCCAATGGACAAATAAATGTTGATAAACAAATATGTGTTGATGGACAAGCACATGTAATATGTGTTGATGGAGATATATATTCACATTTTATTTATATAGAAAATAAATACCAAGGACCAGGAAAAGGAGAGACTAGGGAGATGTTGATCAAAGGATATAAAGTTTCAGTTATGCAGGATGAATAATTTCTGAGCATCTAATATACAGCAATGTACCTATAGTTAACAATGTTTTATACCTGAAATTTGATGAGAGTAAATCTTAGGTATTCTCACTACACACATACTAAAATGATAACTATGTGACATGATGGATATATTCATTAACTTGAGTGTGGTAGTGATCTCACAATGTATTCATATCAAGTTGTACACCTTAAATATATACAATTTTTATTGTCAACTATACCTTCATAAAGCTGGAAAAAAATGGAGACATTAATACTTTCCCAGATAAACAAAAGCTGAGGGTATTTATCACCACATAAGAAATGCTAACGGGATTCCTTCAAGCGGGAAAAAAAGATACTACACAGCAACATGAAAGCATATGAAATTATAAGGCCACCTGGTAAAGATAAATATATAGACAGCTCAATAATCCTGTAGTATTGTAATGTTGGTAGTTAAATCACTTTTTATTCTGTATATAGTTAAAAGATAAAAGCATAAAAGTAACTATAGATCCATGTTAATGTTACACAATATAAATGGATGTAATTCGTGAAATCAGTAAATAAAGTAGAGGGCAGAGACATAGAAAAGAGTAAAGTTTTTTACGCAATTGAAGTTAAGTTGGTATCAAATTAAAATAGATTATATAACCTTAAGATATTCCATGTAATCTTCATGGTAAACACAAAGAAAACACCTGTAAAACATACACAAAAGGAAATAGGAAAGGAATCCAAGCATATAAAAAAAATCAATGAAATGCAAAAAACTTTCAGAAAGAGAGGAAAAGAACAAAAAAAAAGCTACATACATAAAACAGAAACCAACTGTGATTGCTGGATCATAAGGTGATTCTATTTTAAGATTTTTGGGAACCTCTATGCTGTTTTCCAAAGTGGCTATACCATTTTACATTCCCACCTAGAGTACACAGACTTCTAACTTCCCCACCTCCTCCCAACACTTGTTATTTTGTATAGTTTGGTAGTAGCCATGTTCCTAATGGGTGTGAAGTAATATCACGCTGTAGTTTTAACTTGCATTTATCTAATAATTAGTAAAGTTGAGCATCTTTTTATATGCTTTCTGGAAAATTGTATATCTTCTTTGGAGAAATCTCTATTCAAGTCATTTGCCCGTTTTTAAATAGGATTAATTGGTTTTTGGTTGTTGAGTTGTAGGAGTATATATATATATATATATATATATATATATATATATATATATATATATATATAATATATATATAATATTATATATATATATATGTATTAACTCCTTATTAGATCAATGATATGCAAATATTTTCTCCCAGTCTGTAGATTGCCTTTTCCTTTCCACTCTGTTGACTGTTTTCTGTGATGCACAGAAGTTTCATGTAGTCCTGTCTATTTTTGCTTTTCTTGACTCTGCCTTATGTTTTATATTCAAGGAATCATTGTCAAAACCAATGTCCTGAAGACTTTTACCCATATTTTCTTCTAGGACTTTTATAGTTTTAGGTCTTATGTTTAGGTCTTTAATCAATGTTAATTTTTCTGTGGTGTAAGGTAAGTGTCCAGCTTCATCCTTGTGCATGTTGGATATCCAGCTGCCGGCACCAGTTTGCAAGATGAAAAAGTTCTAGAGACCTGTTGCATTGTTATGTGAATATAGTTAATATCACTAAACTGTACTGAACTGTAAAATTTAAAATAGTTAAGGTGGTAAATTTTATGTGATATATTTTTCACCACAATTTTTTAAAAAATTAAAAACGTGGTTTTTAACTACAATATTTGCTGCTCACCTTTGCCTTCAGGAAGCCATATAATTTGCACAATGTTGTTCTCTAGACAGATAATTTTATAAGACCCATGGGGGTCCTTTTCAGACCATGTGTGAGGTCAAAATTATTTTTGATTATACTAAGACGTTATTGCCCTTTACATATTTTTATTCTGTTTCATGTACACAGTGCAGGCCACATGACAAATCCATAACTATTTGGAAAGGCTATTAAAATATTTTTCTTTTCTTCAATTACATGTGTATACAAAGCCAAAATTTCTTCATATACTTCCACCAAACAACATATTGTACTACAATGAATGTAAAGGAGATATGAGAATCCAACATCTTCTTTTAAACTAGACATTAAAGAAAGTCTACAAAAATGTAAAACAATGCCACTTTTACCTTGATAGAATTTGGGAAAAATTTTTCTCTTTACCTTAAAAAATAAATGAATAGTTATTTTGCATTAAAAATATATTGTTTATATCACCATGTATAGTATTTATTATTGTCATCTAAAAATGAATTAACGTTACAAAACAATGTGAATATACTTAACAATAGTAAACTTCACGCTCAAAAGTGGTTAAGACTATAAGTTTTATGTTGTGTATTTTACCACAATTAGAAATTTTAAATGAATAATAAGTATTTTAAAGTGACAGTTTTAATTTCTAGTAGTATGAACATCAATAATAGATATAATACACATAAACAGAACACTCCTTGAAGCCCTCAGTAAGTTTAGAGTGGGACTGTATCCTGAGACCACAAATCTGAGAAACGCTGCTCTCAACACCCCTGCTGTGTTAGCTATTATTAAACTAAAATTAAAATCTATTGCAAAAATGGATAGAGGCCCAGTTCCTTCAAAAAATTTAACAATAACTTAACAAATGAATAATTTAACAAATGAAAATTGACTTTTTTTTAACTGATCAATTCAGCTTTGTAAACAAAGCTGCAGCAGCTGTGATGGCAGCAACAAAAATAGCTGGGATGCTCAACACCCAGAGTGAGTGTGGCCAGCATCCCACTGCACAACTCAAGTATTTCTCATGTGTTTATAAAGTGCGATGCCCACTGAGTCTTCATGGATGAGACAGAAAGTTCTCCAAAAGAGAGAAAATGGATCTTCCCTTCAATAAACACCACAAATTTCAGTGTTTATATTTAAATAGTAGTACATATGGCATGTAATAGACCTGAATTTCTTATCTAGTTTGCCTTTACATTATGATCTCAGCAAGTAGCAAAATTTTTTTTCATAGACCTTCAAAACAACACTATTACAATAAAAGGTGTTGAGGATGAGAAGATGACAACAGCCTATTTCTTACTGCCTTGGTAAAAAATCCAGTTGTTAGCAATTGTTTGTTGTATTGTTTACTAGTTGTATTTGTATTAATTTGGCACATAAAAAGAAATACCTCGGGCTTCCCTGGTGGCGCAGTGGTTGAGAGTCCGCCTGCCGATGCAGGGGACATGTGTTCGTGCCCCAGTCCGGGAGGATCCCACATGTCGCGGGGCGGCTGGGCCCATGAACCATGGTCACTGAGCCTGCACGTCTGGAGCCTGTGCTCCGCAATGGGCGAGGACACAACAGTGAGAGGCCCACGTACCACAAAAAAAGAAAAAGAAAAGAAAAAGAAATACCTCTTCCTAAGACAACAAAAACAATTACTGCTATAGAATTGGGGGGGGGGATCTGTTTTTATTTTTAAAAATAAATACAACATTGAATGATAGTCAGTGTTCAAAAAAGCTGTTTGTAGACAGTAGCTTTCTCAAGCCATTTGTTTCATGAGGCCTATGAGGTCTTGTTCTGCTGCATCTCTGCCACTCCTTCCTCCTTCCCAGATTCTTTTGCCCTCAACTCACAGAACATGTTTTACCTTCCAGCTTCATGATTCCCAGGCACAGCGGTGCCCTTAAAACAGGTAGGACAGACTTTTTCTATGAAAGGCCACATAGTAAATATATTCAGCTTTGGAGGTCAGGCAGTCTCTACAACAACTACTCAACTGTGCCATTGTACTTGTAAAAACAGCCATAAGCATCTGTAAATTAGTGTGTATGGTTGTGTTTCAATAAAACTTTATTGACAAAAAGAGGCTGGAGGGGTGCATATTTGTCCCATGAGCCATAGTTCAAGGACCCCAGGCTTAGAAACTTGCTTCCTATTCTCTCCCCATCAGTAAGTCCATGTGTGAAGTAATTAGGCCATTGTGTGTTTCCATGCCAGAATGGACTCATCTAAGGCAATGACAGCAACAAATGATATGAATTGATCACTAAAAATTCATTAAACATATTTGAAATGTTGTTGTTCTTTATCACTCTTCTCTGAACTGTCCCTTACTCCTTTTTGATTTTGGCTCAGAAACATGAAACTTTCCAGCTCACATATTTAGGCTGATCTGGATTTCAGTTAGTTTAACAATACACTGACAGTGACAACAGAATTACTGGAGATGTCTTTGTAAACCAGTCAAGGTTGAAAAGAGCTTTTCTCCCATTTTCTATACTTGCTAAAGATCACATATAGAAAATAGAATTTCCCCAATTTCCCACCCACCTAAAAGTATACCCTGTAGTAAGTAAATCCCCCACAGTCATAAACACCATTCTAGTGCTGCCATTTGGAAATTTACTGCATATCATAGTCCAATGGCTCAGTAAAAGAAATTTTTATTATTACCTCCTGTATCAACCTGTGTGAAAATCTATCCATGTCAGAGAGGCTGTAGGAGGCAAACATTAAAGCACTTTTTTATTTTACTGTTAGAAAAATAGGCTTCAAAACACTGTCTATTCTCAAAATGTTGACAGCTGAAGAACAAGTGGGAGGTAGTCTAAAGCAGTTGACTCTGCTGCAATAAATGTTAACACATTAAAACATTATGAATATCAGATTACTAGAAATCATGAACAGAACTCCAGCTTTTCTAGCTTACCTAAATATTTATTCACTCCTCTCCTATTTCTACCCCTCCTATCGTCCCCCTTCACTTACTACTCTCCTATTCCAGCTCAAACTACGACACTTACATTGTCATTATCAAGTGTCCTTTTCATACAAAACCACCCAAGTTTACAAATCACGGGGGGAAATTCAAAGTCCACTGAGGGCTAAGAATAGGAGTTTGATTTTTTAAACTGCTGTAGAAATTAGTTTTCTTTTTCTCTCTGTTTTTATTTATCTCTTTTCCTGCTCTGGTCTTTCTCCAATTTATTCAAGCTCTGGTGGTGAAAAATGTCCAAGATTCCCAATTTTTCTCTTTTATCACATATAAGCTTCTTTTCATGTCTTCTAAGGCCATCAGTAGTTTAGTCCCACCATCATTATCCAGTCCCAGGATGTTTCTCTACTCAAGTCACAATGGGCTCCTTACCTTCACAGTCTCTAAAGTATTTATAATTCCTACTATGTCTTTGCTCGTATTGAGCTATCATTCTATCCACCCATCCAAACCTAGTTCAAATTACAAACCCAGGGGTTATTCTTTTGCTTATCCTGAAACAAACAGATGGCTAGATATTTCTCCAGTGAATATGGGTTTTTTTCAGGATCAGTAGAGAATTGCAATTCATGGTCTGCAGCCATGGGGAGCCAAGTGCAATTCTTCACATAGGACGGGAGGGAGCCACTCTTATAGAGGGGAAAGGAGGGTGGGAGTAAACAGAGTCTCTGGCTTTTCATTGGCTGAGCCCTTGCCAGGAAAGAAGAGGAGCCTCCTTTCTTCCTTTTGGGCTCTGCTATCATCACAGGGTGTGAGAGCTCCCCCTGCTGGTCTCCAGACTATCTAATTGGGGGTTTTGTTTATTAATTTTTTACGCACTCTACCTACATCTTTATTTCTGTCCCTTCTTATCATTCCAGGTGAAAGACAAAGTTTTTACAATGACCTGCATTGTGGATCTGGTTCCCCATTATCCAATGTCCCTCTTTATTTGCCTCACTCCACTATTCTGCCTCTTTGAACATACTCCTGCTACAGGGTCTTTGCACTTGAGTTCCCCTCTGCCTAGAATGTGCTTTCCCAGTTATCTGCATGGCCAGTGTAGCTCCTTCACTTCCTTCAGATTTCTAGACAGTGAATCCTTCACTGGACATTCTACCTAAATTCTTCACTGGATCCTGACATGTCCTGGGCCTTTCTCCTCCTCATCACTTCTATGCTTATTGTCTGCTCTACTGCACTGTGGGCCATGCGATAACAGGTATTTCACCAGCTTTGTTCAATGCTGTATGCTCAGCCCTAGAAGAGCACCTAAAACAAGGGGCCCCATTGATGTTTGCTGGGCGAAGACATATCACGAAGCTGATTTATCCTCACAGTCTACCTTGTTAGTCTGGTCCTTGTTATTCCCCACATGATGTTAATCAACCCCAGTTAGATTTTGAGGGTTAGAGGTCATGGCTTAGGTTTCATCTTTTTGTGTTTCCAAAACATCTAGAACAGTGCTGATCATACGGAAAAATTCAACATACATATATAGGTTTTGATTTTTAAGGTCTTGTAAGTGGAAAAAGAATCGAAGTGAAAAAAGAATGTAAAATTTCCAAAAGTAGGGCAAGCTCACTGTTTGGCTATGAGAAGTTCTGGGAAATGTATTTCTGGTTGAAATGAAGAGTCTAAGAACCAATTTCAATTTATTACTATCTCTCCTCAGTAATGCTCTATCCTTATTTAAACACTGAGTCTGGATAACTCAGAACATTGTACAATGCAAAGAAGACAAAGGTAAGAAGGTCAACAGAAAACTGAGGAATGGCTGAGGGGAGCTTTGCACATTCTTTAACAAAATTTATGTCAATATTCCACCAAGAATGAAAATAACTTCATGCAGTATTAAATTAAAATAGTCCCTTAACAGTTTCAGAACCTGTGGGTATTATACTTTAATTGTATGTAAACTTACATTTTGTCTGTGTTAAACATTTTCTCCACTTAGGAACATTATTATCTAGCAAAAGCCCTTAAATTGTACACAGTGACCTCAGTATAGCAGTTAGAATAATCAATTCTTTAAACATTTACAGCAGCTGGTGCAATAATAAATCAACTCCAATTAGAGCAGTAGTGACTACAAAGCAGCCTCCAGAACTTAGAAATCCGTGGGCCCAAACTTAACAAAGTCACCTGCTGAGAATATCGAATTGTCTACAATTTAGCTGTTAAGCTCATTTCTTCTTCATTGGTTTCTCTGTGTATGAGAGTCGACCCCTACCTCTTGTGCTGAATTAGCTAGAGAGGAAACTTCTGTTTGTCAAACAGGCCTCTCCAAATCAGTTCTTAGAAGGGAGCACTGCTGCTGTGATGGGATTTGTATAGGGACAGTGCTCTGAATCTATAAGTTAGGTATTTGGGCAACAATTAGAATTATGACACAAAGAAGTAAGATTCAGAACTGAGAAAATGGAACCCTTAAAAGAAGCTAGTATGCACATGGGCATGTGTGGGTATATACACACAATACACACGTGCACACACACCCCTGCCCTTTCACATCACTTTGAATTGCTCCAATCAGACATCTCAGTTTTATCTCACTATCTGACAACCACCTGGATATCAGTTCCTGTTAGGATTCCTTTCCAATCCCATAATTCAGACCTTCCATCCTTCTGTATTCTCCTCATCTATAAAATGGTTCTGACCACCTTTTTTGTCCTTCTACTCTTCTGAGATGTTGGTCACTAACACTTTCAGTAACCTTGTCCTCCTGTCTTTTTACAGTGACTGCCTGGCAAAACTTGTAATTGTGACTCAATCTCAGTCCTTTCCTTTCTACCTAGGCAGTTTACTAAGCTATACTGTAAAACTAAGAAATGATGTAGATCAGAACAAAGAAAAATAATGATTTTCATACAGAGCTGGACCCTGGAATCTACTTAATAACACATTTATTTGCTTTCAGTACCACCTTCCATTCCCCTCACTGACTGTCCCATTTTCAACCTTATCCTGCCCCACAATCTTTTGGTAAATTAACTCTACCTCGACTGGAAAACTGAAGCAATTAAGGATGGATATTCCCAATTTCCTGTTACTTTTATTTATCAATGGTTCCTTATCCATCCATATTTTCCTTCTTTCTTCTAGACTCAGCTCAGAAGAATCCCTCTTTCTACTCAGAGCTAGTCCCCCACTGTCCCAGGGTAGGGAGACTCCATCTCCTCCAAGGCAAAGCACCCACCCCTGTTAGGTATTTCTCCTCTCCCAGCCCTCCCTATTGACTCTTTCCCCTCAGCCTATGAACTTGCCCTTTTGAGACTCTTTTCTACTCACCTAAGCATCTCCATCTCATAAGAGCAAAATTTCATAAAGAAATATTACCCACCCACCTCACCTCCATCTTCACTCCTTTATTTTTCATTTATTATTTATTCATCCACTGAGATTATCTTCTTTGTCCTCCACATTCCCTTCCCTGGGCACAGATCTGGAAATGAGCTTCACAGCCAGTGGACATGTAAAAATCCACTCTCTCCTCTCCCTAGGCTTCTGTGTCTCTGCTGTGCTCCTTAGGTCCTCAGGTCTCAGTCTGCGTGATGGGATTCTCCTGGGCTGATCTCATCAGCTCATCCTAAAACTCTCTCTGAGCATGTCTTTCCTGGGGTTACTCCTTCCTGACTTTTCCAGTTGTCCATTCCCTATCTTAATTCTATACCAATTCTTCCATTTCTCCTTCCTAATGAAAATATCCTTTCTTTCTCTTGGTCTTTCACTGTATTGTTACCTTTTCTGTAGTATTTCCTGCAATATTATTTTAAAGATCTTTATGTCATTTCACCAAATAAATTATAAATGCTTAGATGGCAGATACCTGATTGTGTTCATCTCTGTTTAGCCTGTAACATTTGGACCTTTGGACTAAGCACCACTCAATAACTTGAACTAAATGTAAGTTTCATACAATCTTTGTCACTTAGCCTACATTTTTCAAAAGGCAAACCTCACTTAAAACTACCAGGAAACAGTAATTACATTACACAACATTGATATTCTTAGATACTCTCAAAGAAATTCTCCTATTACGAGGCAGTAAATTTTCCTTCTCACAGAAGGAAAATCCTTTACACTTAGAAATTATTCAGAATACCTGTCCCGAAAGAGAAGGAAGTTTAATGTCTATAAAATCACTCGCTTAGGGCCTCCCTGGTGGCGCAGTGGTTGAGAGTCCGCCTGCCGATGCAGGGGATACGGGTTCGTGCCCCGGTCTGGGAGGATCCCATATGCCGCGGAGCGGCTGGGCCCGTGAGCCATGGCCGCTGAGCCTGCGCATCCGGAGCCTGTGCTCCACAACGGGAGAGGCCACAACAGTGAGAGGCCCGCATACCGCAAAAAGAAAAAAAAAAAAAAATCACTCGCTTAAACATTTTCACTTTAGAAGCCTACTTGCCTTTTTCCTGCTAAGAATTTGAGAAGAAATTTATCACATTTTTGTATTTCAAAAGAGAGGTAGGGAATTTGTCATAGAGAATCAATAAGGGACCACATTTCCTGCCCTAGGGACTTAGGGCATACTCTGAATGGGCCAGAACACCCCACCACCATTGCCATGCTTTACAGAACATTTCTCAGGTGATCAGAGGTACATTTCGTTGTGTCCACTCCCATCATTGAGTGACTCAGATCAGGTTAACTGAAGGAGTTCTCTTCAAAAACCATCTCAGACTAGCAGGCAAGTAGACTTTGGAGTATAAATATTGCTGATCAACTTTCAGCTTTAGCTCTTTTTAGCCCTGTGTCTTCAAGCAAGTTAAATAATGTTTCTGAACTTCATATGCAACATGGTCATAAAAATAATTCCTTTTTGACAGAGAATTTGTTATGATTAAATGACATGATGCTCCTGAAAGTATTTTGAAAATATAATGCACTACTCGACTATTGGTTATTATTGCCATTTTACAATTTGCTTCTCTTTTGTATGATCCTCCCATTTATCCCTCTAAGCCAAGGGTCCCCAGCCCCAGTCCCCAACCGGTACTGGTCCACGGCCTGTTAGGAACTGGGCCGCACAGCAGGAGGTGAATAGCGGGAGAGGGAGCAAAGCTTCATCTGCCGCTCCCCCATCACTCGCATTACCACCTGAACCATCCCCCTCCACCCCCACCCCCACCCTGCCATCCGTGGAAAAATTGTCTTCCACAAAACCAGTCCCTGCCAAAAAGTTTGGGGACTGCTGCTTTAAGCCATCCTATTGGACCCAATTAGCAATTTTTTCACTATTACATAGTGATAAGATCACTGTTTTAATTTTCCATACATCAGCCCTGACAATGCTTCTCCATATAGACAGCTCCATAACCATGGAGCTAAGTTTTTCCTGTTTGGAGTTGACTAGGTATCACCCTCTGTCAGATTTATTTTTAATTTAATTTAATTTAATTTTAAGAACCATTTTTTTTGTACCTTCCCTATGTTTTATGCATCATCATTGGAAAATACTGTGGGGAACATTCTTGTAAATTTACTAGTGACACCTCAGTGACAGGTGCTCAACACAAACCAATTGAGGAAAATAAGCGTTTAGTGGCATCTCATAATTGGAAACACTTGCCTTATTGCATTGGTTTGGGGGCCACAGTATCACGTTCATATTTAGCCAAGTTGGATGGATTTCATTACTTAAACTTCAGATTTTTGGATGATTTCTCTGATTTCAGTACTGAATGTCCAAAGTTCCAAAATTGAGTTTATCACTGCTGTTGCTAATGACTTAATGAAACTTATAGTTATGGCATTCTATTATTAATTACTGTCATTTGCAAAGATAGTAATAGTACCTCTGGAGATCTTCAAAACTCATCTAATGCAACCTGGACATGCCCTATGCATTCAAGTATTTGATTTAATTTTTGGCAACTTTTTAAATAAATTATCACTTATTCAGCCAAGGTCTTATAACTCCCTCTTATATGCCAAGTACAAAATGTATTTTCTTCGGCATATGCAAAAACATAATTTAAGCAAGTATACCTATGGATATAACTATCAGAGCCCTTAAAAATACCCTACATTAAAAATGCTGCTTTTCTGTCCATTACATGTACCTACTGTTGCATAGTCTGAAAACAAACCAAATCCTCTTTGACAATTTGAACACAGAGAATGAGATGATATCACAATGGATGTATAGCTATATCCAAAGAGTGGAGAGGTCTATTTTAGATTGGACAGATGTTTTTGTTTTGATAGATTTAGGAATCTTAAATATGTACTATTAAATTTAGGATTTTAGGTGGCAGGATTCATTTCTTTGTTACAGATTTAATAAGCTGTATATATTGTAGTACCTACATTCCAAGAAGTTTTATTAAAAAATTAAGTGCTACATCCTCTAGGAGTCAGTCATGAACTTGCTTTACTGTAATGGGTTGTCTTCTTTGGTATTCCTACAATATCCCATGCACGTCTCTACATTTGCATTTAATACAAATTCTCTATGTGATTTTTCCTTTAGATATGAGCTCTTTGACTGCAAGGTCTTTCTTATTCATCTTCAAAACTCTTGTACCTTGTCATAGTATTTGGCATGCAGGATATATAGAACCAAACAAGAAGTGATTAAGTGAATGAATTAATAAATAAACTATAGTCTGCCATATAAAGTAAAAGTGGTATTATTACTGTTGATTTTGACTCATTCTTATTTCCATATTCATTCCACTTATCACAATTCTAAGTGAGAATATCACTGTAATATTTTATAATCCTAAAAAACATATTTGAATCTTTATCAGAAACTATTTTATCATGATTGTATCCAGTAGTGTGCTTGTAAATCTTTAAGAGTGAGCTCTAGAGGGGGAAAAAGGAAGGAAGGAAGGAAGGAAGGAATAAAGACAAGCTTGATTTATAGAATTTCTGACCTACCATGGCCAACTTCAAGCTACCAACATGTCACCAATGTACAGATGGGAAGGAAGGTGAACCATTGGCTCTCCCGAGTGGTGGATAAGCCTCCAGGACTTTGCTGGCTGCTTCTACACCCTGTCCTGTGTTACTCACTTCCTTTGCTGAATTGCCTTCTTCTACAAGTTTTCAGTCACTCTTTTCAAGGACTGACTTCAATGCAAAGAGGTAATAAATCATCATGAGAGCAGTAGGCTGCCAGGTTCCTTAAAAATGTTATCTTTAAATACAATCCTTAAGATCACCAATAAACCACAAGAAAAATTACATGTACTTTTTTCAGGAAGCATATTTTAAAACTCATATAAAAGTATGAGATGAATGCTTCTAGAGTTTATTTTGATTTGTGTTAGGGAAACCTGCATTATAGTTAATAATTTTGTCCTTTCAGGGGGAAAAAAGTAGACCATTGTCTCTAAAAAAAAAATTCTGTGTTGTTTTATAACTACTTCTTTCCTCATTTCTCAATTAATTTAAGCTTAGTTTGTCTCTGCTAGTAAAACTCCAGAGCTTTAAACATTTGTGGTAAACCACATGTTTATGTATTTATGTATTTTAGGTATCTTGGTTTCTGGCTCATAGTTGTTAGAATCAAATGAGAAATGACTGCTCAGCAATTCTTTAAACATCTTACCAACTGAGGCTTTGAAAGAAACCAAGAGTAATGAGAACTACTCAATCCATAACCTGACTGCTGGTGATTCACTGGATTTTGTTTTTTTAACATATTGGCTAAATGGAAAAATTCTAAGATATTTTATTAGTGATAAAGTCCTGTGATTACTTTAAATCACAATAGTCATTAACATACAAGGAAGAAAAGTTATTTCAGATAGATATTTGTGGATGTCTTCACTACCAATACTGTCAAAAATTATTTGAAATTATTCTTTACAATCTTGAAATATGTAAAACTTTCAATAGTCAAAATATGCACTTTGGTAACAATATGTTTGTAATTTTTGTTGTCTACAAGTCACCTACGGAGTTGAGTGAACAGTCTGATTTTCTTTCAATACTTTAAACTCAGTATATTTTTAGCAGAATCAGGAAAATTCATTGGTTTCTGGGTGTACATATTAAGTTCACAAGTTACATCTCTCTGAAAAAGGAGTAAACAGAAATAAACATCTTGAGCATGGAGTATCACAAAGCTCTAATTCCAAAGACAGTCTGCTACTGCATTCAAACTATAGGTAAATTAAAAATGAACCAGCATGATTTTAATGGATTTGTACCAGATTACACAAGATAAAAAATTATAAATATCAGATGAAAGGAAATAAGTAATCAGAATATCCCAGGGCCCTTAACTGCAAGTTCAATAGCCATGTTCATTTTGTAGGAAGATGAATCATCAGAGAAAGTTTAAATATGATCAACACATCTGTTTATTAAACCATATTGAGGCAGAAAATTGTGCAATATATTCAAACAACTTTATAGCAGTATATACATTTATATGAAAATGTATATGTATACATGGTGTAAAGGAAAATTTCACTAAAAGATATTTTTATAATTCAAGAAAATGTTGACCATATTTTTATTTTATGAAGTCTAGATTTTGCCAATTTGTACTAGTTGAAATATCAAAGGCATGTATTTCATTTGCCTTACTTTCAAGACCAAAATTATTTCTTCATAATGTTGCTGTTCCATATTACTAGTGATTAAAATGTGAAAACCTTTGGAATCACTTGTTTTAATGTGAATCTGGCTCAGTTAAGTTCAGCAGATGGTCTGACTTTGTTTAATCCTAATGTGTCTAGACTTTAGCATTACCTATTTTGCCTTTCCCTAAATTTATACATAGAATTGACTGACTAAATGGAAGTTCAGTTAAAGCAATACAGAGTTCTTTCAAGCATTTTAAGTAACATGCATACAAAACTAAGGGGGTGGAAATCACCAGTTATTGGGTGACAAAAATTTCAAGAACAAAATTGTTCCTAAATAAATATATCTGTTAAGTTGAATTGCATAAATGACATACCTTATGAATTATGTAATATATAATCTTAGTGAGAGAAAAATGATAACTTTATAATGTATATATATTATATTATGTAACATATATAACATATACTCTTAGAGAAAAGTGATAACACTGCTAAGGTTTATTAACTGCCTTTCATGACTCAAGATGCCCTCTGCTAAGCACTTTACATGAGTTATCTGGGGTAATTATCTCAAATCTTTATACAAAATAGCTATTTCCATTAGAAATTTGAGAATTTGAAGCACAGAGAAGTAACTTGTCAAAAGTCATACAGCTGAGAAAGGGTTTGGTCTAGGAATCAAACCCAGGTTGAGATGCCAAACTCTGTGTTCCAAAACATCACTGGGGTTAGCAGATGCAAACTATTACATAAGGATGGATAAACAAGGTCCTACTGTATAGCACAGGGAAATATATTCAATATCCTTGGATAAACCTTAATGAAAAATAATATTAAAAAGAATGTATATATATGTATAAGTGAATCACTTTGCTGTAGAGTAGAAATTAAAACAACATTGTAAATCAACTGTACTTCAATAAAAAAATTAAAAAATAAAACAAAACAACACTGACATTTCAGTGACATTTCAGTCACATTCTGAACACTGAAGTTCAGAGGTCAGCAAACTATGGCCCATGGGTCAAATCCAGCCTGCTTCTTGCCTTGTAAGTTTCATGGAACACAACCACCTCATTTTACACATTGTCTTTGGCTATTTTACTACAACAAAGTTGAGCCACTGCAGCAGAGACCATACAGTCTGCGAAGCCTAAAATATTTACTATCTGGATGTTTACATGAAAAGTTCTCTCACTTATGCTTTAGATTTCTAATTTGAAATTTGAAATCAATATTCTATGTTCTTATTTACTGCAATTTCTATTTATCTGACTTAAACAGTTGATTTGGTTGAAATAATCATTATATATTTAATAAATATATCAACATTATATGATTAAAACTAAAATTCTAACAGTTCCTCTAAAGAGAAACAAACAAGAAAGAACGTAAACTGTCACCACTTATCACAAAACTAGAATGTTTTCTTATACATTCCATAATAAAAATTGCTATCTTATATGAATGAATTATTTCTTGCTATTATGATACAGCTTAAGAACTTTTCTAGCTTAAAAGTATGCATATTGGGGCCAAAACTTAGCTAGTATATGTCATAAAATAATGATAAAATTCTAAAGCAGGGCCTCCCTGGTGGCGCAGTGGTTGAGAGTCCGCCTGCCGATGCAGGGGATACGGGTTCGTGCCCCGGTCTGGGAGGATCCCATATGCCGCGGAGCGGCTGGGCCCGTGAGCCATGGCCGCTGGGCCTGCGCGTCCGGAGCCTGTGCTCCACAACGGGAGAGGCCACAACAGTGAGAGGCCCGCATACCGCAAAAAGAAAAAAAATAAAATTCTAAAGCAATCAAAATAAAAATGAGATATCATTGGCTTCATTAAAATAGTATAAATAAACCATCAACATTGACTTAAATTTTATTGAAGAAGTTATTTATAAGAAACTTAGTTATTAGAAATAATGTTAATTATTTAGGAGATAATGGACAAAGTACTTTATTACAAAAATGCAGCACTGTAATCATTTTTGCAGATTTATTTATTCAAAATTAAATATGAATTTCTCAGCAGATTCCTTTGCAGTAGACGTTGTAAAATTTTTGATCATAATATAATCTAAAGTAACATCTCACAAAGAAATCTAGCTGGGTCCCTGGACCAGTTGCCCACACTGGTGATCTCTTGGTAAATTCACCTCTATCTGACATCTGGTCTTTAATTTATAAAGCTGATTTGATAGTCCACTGAGTGTATTCCCCTCTTGTGAGCTGGCACACATTAAGTTCACAGAAATGGTTGCATAAAACTAAATTGCTATTTTATTTATATTCATTCAAGAAATAAATCTGCTGAGCAGAGGAGGCTCTGATTTATCTTCTTTAACAGTTTAGGAAACTCTTGCAGAAGATCTTTCCACAAGTATAGATTGTACCACTTTGAATGCCTATTGGACCTGTAATATCCCTTTATTCATTTTCTCAGGGCTTTACACTAATATTCAGGTTACTTAAGAGAACAGTTGGGGTGGTCTGATTCTTCTAACCAAGTGTATTGGAAGGATGGATCTTAAACAGATCCCTTAACACAATCCCATATAATCTCTCACATGATATGAGAGAAGGGAAAAATAATTGTGTCATGTTCTTCTTAAGATGACTGACCAGAAGAATGCATTTTTAAAAGATTAGTTTAAAAAATAGAAGATTAATTTTTATTTAAATATTTAGAATAGAATATGCCTAGGTTCTTATATACTGTGCTAAGAATATTGACTTTACACTGTGAGTAGGGAGTGATCTTGAAGAGATAAGCAAGAGATATATAGTTAGATCTTCCCTTTAGTCATATCCATCTCTGCTTATCACCTATCCGTATGGAGAGATAGGATGGCTAAAGAGAGTACGGTCCATATCGTAAAATAGGATGGGTAAAAATGACACAGACCAAGAGACCATTCTAACTTAGGAGGAGTACGTGTTATAGAAAAGAAGTCAAAGTTCCTTTGGACAAATTGAATTTTAGATGCTTTCATTTAACCTATGAGTTTCTTAGGCAATATTCTGTCATTTGTACATTAAGAGCCTATACTGTGTTTTAATGATACCAGTGTCCTTGTCAAATCTGAAAGCTGGTTCTCATTCTATTTGATTTTAACAGCATTTAATATTTTAAATCACCTTTAGGAAATGGATTTACCTGGTTTCCATGACACTCTGCTTCCCAGATTCTACTATCTAATTCTTATCTCTTTTTTTCAGTCCTATTTCTCTTTCTAACCTCTAAGTGAAATCTGAAGGTTTAATTCCAAGTTCCTCTCACATGTTCATCTCCATGTTAGGGTTATGATCAGTGTTGAGTTCCTGTGTGGCCTGGCATGTTGAGACTGTGTGCTGGGCTCTTGGGATGCAGGGGAGTGTGCTGCGTCTCACTCATTCCACTCTCACTGGCAAGTAACGGATGAGGTGCTGGAGCTGGACCAGGAAAATCCTCTGGATGCCAACCGGACATCTGACATTATAGTACCTTGAGCATTAGCAATGGACCAATCTTGCTCCCATGAATGGTTGGATGGTCGACATTATATGACTCAGCTCTGAAGACCTCTGGTGATCCCTCCATAATCTGCTCACCCAGGGGCTCTAAGAGGGTGTAGTCTTCTCCATGGTGGCCCAACTTCCTTAGGATTGGCTGGTTCCTTCTCTCCAAGCTCCCCTTTATATAAGGGCAGAAAGGACTTAAATTGCCTTCCCAGGATTGCATTATATTCTTCCTGAGTAGCAAGGAGAAGGAAAAATAAAAAAGCAAAGCAAACAAAATTGCTTCTATATCTAAATGGTCTCAATGTTTATACATCTTGCCATATCACATTTAGTTTTTATAACAAGATCATGAATTAGGCATTGTTTCTCTGTTTTATAGCACCGGATATTTAAGTAACATGTACAATGTTATTTAACTAGTAAGGATGAAGAAACAAATTCATATGTGACTGGTTGTGAATCATATACTTATACCCATTACTGTTTTTGCCCATATAATTGTAGAAATGAATAGCAGGGAGGCATAGGACATGCAGGAAGGCTTGTTTTGTTTTGTTTTTAAGATATGAAATTTCTTTTTTTTTAGCATGATGAGACCACACCTGTTTTCTTGATGAGAAAAGTCCAAAACAGGCAGAATGCTGTGTTCCTGGGACAGTCGTTACTTGTTTGGGCATAAGTGACCCTGAGTCAAGGCTGAGTCAAGGCAGACTCACACCACTAAAGAATTTGTATCAAAATATGTAATTGTTTTAATCTAGTGCTCTAAAGTAACTTCACGGATTTTGTTTCCATATCACTAAATTTACTTTTCAGCTGACAACAAACATGACTCATTTCAGTTGATTAGTTTGTTTACAAGCTCCTGAAAATAGAGGCTATGAAGCCAAAGGGACTTCAATCATACCTGTATGAGTAGATATATTCTGAAAAGAACTGGAAATCAGAAATCCTGGTGTGAATTGCCACAAAGTGGAACAGTGAGTAGACAACAAATGCAGAACGTATTTTTCTATAAAGACTTTTTCAATAAGAAAGTGAAGTAAGAAATGTCTGCTTAAAAAAGCAGTAGAACCACCTGAGGAGATAAGTAGAAATTTTCCTCCTTTAACCTAATCACTAGGATTTTTATTTGTGGTTTGCAAGCAATAATATCAAATGCATGGTTGTTGTAGTAAATTTTTAAAAAGTCATCTGGTAAACTTTTATTCAATTATGATGCATTTCTATTTTTTTTTCTTAAAAGATGAAGTTATTTACAAAAAAAAATTCTCCTTTTCCTCTGGTGGGTGTCAAAAACAGCTTCACGGAAGAGATGACAGCAAAGCAGGATTTTGAAAGATGAATTGCTGTCACATACAGTTTGTACTGTAAGGTGGGTATGACTGAGGAAATAGATGTTTTCAGCAATGACCTAATAGTAATAAGACTCACTCTGCTCCCCAGACCATCACCAAAAGGACTTGCTGAGCCTGTGCATGCCTTGTACCACATCAGTTCCAAACCAGAGCTGATCAGGTTGCACCAACCTCCAACTATTTACAGAGTGGGTAAGTGGTTCATAGACCTTGGAGGAAAAAAAGGGAATATGACTTGAGAAGAAATCCAGAGTTCTTTTTGAGGTAAATATCAAAACACAGTAAAAGCCAATTTTTGATGCCATGTATCTCAGATGAGAATCTCTATTAAATATTCTCCAAAACATCAGTTTATGTTCCTGTTTACCTGGGGCACTTTAAAATATTTAAGTGTTATTAGAGTTATCAAAAGCACACTAAATAATGTTCAGTAGAGTTTTAACATTAATATGTTTTACTGTTTTTTTAATTACTGATAATAACAGACTGATTTTTCTTCTGAAGTATAGTTGATTTACAATGTCATGTTAGTTTCAGGTGTAGAGCGAAGTGATTCAAATATATATATATATATTCTTTTTCAGATTCATTTCCCATATAGGTTATTACAAACTATTGAGTAGAGTCTCCTGTGCTATACAGTAGGTCCTTATAACAAATCTGTTTTTGATAAAAGATAACACTTCAGTGGTGCTTCAGGCCCCTGTGACACATTGAGCAAGTGTAAGCCTCATTTCTAGCAGAAGGGGCTAATTTACATGATTGTTAAGTTACACTTCTATCCTTTAAAAAACCCTCCAGTTTCTAAAATTATAATCATGAAGTTTTGCAAAACAACTTTATAAATTATTGTGTATCTGGACTAATATTGCTCTATCACAGCTAGGTGTTAGAAATTAATGCTGTCCAAGCAAAACTATTTCATAGAACCAGCTAGAAAACACAAATTACTCTATAAATTCAGTGAAATTTCAGTTAAAAATCTGGATACAGTTTATTAAACTATTTGAAATCCTGACTTTAAAATTTACAAGGAGTAAGAGATCAAGAGAAGTCAAGACAATTTTGAATAATAACTAATTATTGAGTATTTACTATTTTCTAGGAACAATTCGGATGCTTTACATGAATACGTACATTTAACTTTTGAAAGAACACTACTATATAGGAACCATTAATACCTTTACTTTGCAGATGAGAAACTGAGACACAGAAAGTCTAAGTAACTTGCTAATGTCATGCTGTTAATCAAGGATAATATTGAGGTTTGAACCTTGGTATGCTAGCTCCAAATATTACATGGTAAGCCAGTACATTATACTGCCTATATAGAAAAGTAAAAAGGGAACACTTGACTTAATATATGGCAAAATAGGTTGAAATTAAGATATTATAATTTTGGCACGAGAATAGACAAATAGAGAAATGGAAATGAGAGGTAGCCCAGAAGCAAATCCATACAAATATGTGCATTCAGAATATACCAGGGTTAGTGGTTTTAAAACCACATCATTAGAGAGAGGACAGATTTTGTTTTTAATATCTTTATTGGAGTATAATTGCTTTACAATGTTGTGTTAGTTTCTGCTGTACAAAGTGAATCTGCTATACGTATATCCCCATATCCCCTCCCTCTTGAGCCTCCCTCCCACCTACCCTATCTTACCCCTCTAGTTCAGAGGATGGATTATTTAATACATGATGTTGGAAACATTGGATGTCCAAATGGAAGAACAAACTATAAAAGAGTATTTACTTTATATTATGTAAAAATATAATCTAGATGGAATAAACATGTAAGTTAAAAGAATATATGACCTCAGGGTAAGATTTTAAAAATAATTATGTATGCACACACAGACCCAAACACACATCTGCACATATATGCAAAACAGCAAATGAACAGCATAATTCATTTCACTACACTGAAATTTAGAATTTCTGTATGATAAAAAAGATAAAGCTGTGAACTGCAAAATTATATTCACTTTGCTTATAACTAGCCAAGATTTAGTGTCTGAATGCGTTAAATTTTCTAAAGATAAAAACAAAGAATAACTAAAATGAGGCAAGGATTTGAACAAGAAATTGTAAAGAAATTACAAGAAATTGTAAAGAAATTACAGACGAAAAATCTGAATTGTCAATGAAAATTTCACAAGCTTAGTATTACTAGAAATTAAGTAAATATTTATTAAAGCAATGAGATATAATTTCACATCTATCAAATGGTAAAAAGATAAGTACATATGGTGTAGATATATAAAAGAGCCTATATTTGAGATAATACCAAATAGACATAGACTTGAAGAAGCAGAACCTCCCCGACCTTGCTAGTAAGCATATATGCAAGAATAACCATTTTGGAGAACAATTTAACAATACCCACTGGTGCTAGTCATCCACATGCACCAGTTTCATTATGATAGCTCTTTTAAATATAAATGATTAAGTTATTTAAAATATTAATCTATTCTAGAGATAAGCAGCTGTGTATAAATCTCTCAGGAAATATTTAATATTACATAACAGGGAATATTTTCAAACCATGGCAGGAGAGTCGCAGTCTTTTCTGGAGAAAAAGTCCTTTTCCCAAGGGCTGAGCTCTGGGAATGAATCTTAGTCCACGTAAATGTCCAGAAAATGGAGTTCATGGTCAAGGCATCCTTCTTTCTGTTTCCTGTGTGCTGTTTTCTGCAGTCCTTATCCATTCAGATTGAGGGTCAAGCTAAAGGCTCAAATATAAAATGTAACACTTTGTTATCAAAACATAAAGCTTTTTCTCACATTTTGACTTCACTTATTTGTGTAATTTCAGGGAACTTACCTACTTTGTATGAAAGAAAAAGAGAAAGAAGCACCCAATCAGAATGTTTCTTAGATCTTAACCTCAATAATGGGAGGTCAGGAAGTTGCTGGAGAAGATTTCTGCCTGGCATCTGTATTCAAAATTGATAACATGCCTTAAGACTCACTCATGCATGTGCTACACAAACTGGGCATTGATGGCTTTGATGATGATATGATATCATCATTTCTGATATCAGAAATCTCTCATCTTCAAGTCCTGAAAACCCAGGTTTAAATATTTAAATATTTGCATGTATTTCTTTCTTTTGATAGGGCATCCATCTATTTTTTAATTAATTATTTTGAATTACATATCCCTATAGTATATATAGATAGATTTGTATGCCAGATACATCCCTAAGAGAGATTCTCCAGGAAAACTGTTCAGAGATTCAAAGGGAAAATGATTACAAATAAATCATTCCTTGCTTAATTTTTATGTTAATTACAGCCTGTATCCACATACCCGGTCAAATCAAATGTTTATTATTTGATTCATAATAAATTGATCACAATGAAAAAAAAACCAATGCATCATTCCTTGTAGTTAATGATGTTTCTTTTATAAAGTGAAAGAAGAAGCTTTTCTCACAGAATGGCACACAGAGATCTGGTATCATTTGGCAATTCAGCTATAAGTCAAAAGTTAATACATTCACAAACACATATGCAAACAACTTCAGCAGGGAAGGCAGACATGTTGAGAATTACTTCCACAGCCAAATAAAAATAACATCAGTGACATTTGACAGGACGTGGGGCAACTTTTTCACTCGTGCAGTTGAGGCTGGCCCATGATTTTTATAAAATGTCTGTTTCCATAATGCAGTTTGAAGGGGCAAGAGTTTCAATGACAGGAGATACCCAGGAGTCTTGTAAACACCCAACACAGAGTAGAGGCAGGCACCAGCTTCTCTGCACTTGCCATTATTGAAGAGGACCAGGCAGCCATTAAGACAAATAATCCAGATCAGTCTTAATCCAGATCTACCCTAGACAACAAGATGACCATGAATCAGGCTCAAAGGGGATAAAAATTATGTTGCTGCCTAGAGAAAATAACCCTCATCACACTTGGAACCAAGGAAGGCAAGACTAGCACAAGGGATCAGTGAAATTTACTTCTTGGATAACACAATTCATCTAACTATGTTGAGAGTTTTCTGTGGATATTGCACTGGGACTCCCCCATGTAAACGGTGCTTTGTGTGTGTATGTGTGCATGTGTGTATGACATATATAGAAATACAATAGAAAATATTTTAAAAACTGATATAGTTTTACTCACAATAATAAAATATAATGCAAAGGAGTTCAATTTTCAGAATAACTGCCATTTCAGAATAATATTTAAAAGGTTCTATCTGTTGTTTAAATCATTATATGACAGTAGACAATTCTGATGAGATAAAGGATAGATAAATGTGGATAAAAAGCAGAAAATTTGGTCTTAGATAATGAGGACAAAAAAGGGTCCAGCCTTATTTTATTTTTTTATTATTATTATTATTATTTAACATCTTTATTAGATTATAATTGCTTTACAATGGTATGTCAGTTTCTGCTTTGTAACAAAGTGAATCAGATATACATATACATATGTCCCCATATCTCTTCCCTCTTGCATCAGCCTTTTTTTAGAATGTAAAGCTTTTGTGGTGACACTGAAATTCTTATTATCTTTTGGAGTGTTGGTCTTTTCTGAAATGGAGGTCTTTTTCCAGGCCATGACAATTTAAATGTTCCAGATTAGAGAGGGTGAAAGGTAAAAGAAATTCCAGCTTCACTATTTCAACTTGAAATTTTATTTAAGAATTTGGAGTTTGTGAAGTTGTTAAGTCACATCTCTTAGGTTAATTTAAAAATGGAATGTATGTACACCCATGTTCATAGCAGCTTATACACAATAGCCAAAAAATGGAAGCAACCCAAGTGTCCATGGACAGATGAATGGATAACCAAAATCTGGTTTATGCATACAATGGAATATTATTCAGCCTTTAAAAAGAAAGGAGATTCTGACACATGCAACAACATGGATGAACCTTGAGAACATTATATTATGTGAAATAAACCAATCACAAGAAGACACATACTGTATGATTCCACTTATATGAGGAATCTAGACATTCCTCACAGAGGCAGAAAGTAGAATAGTGGTTGCCAGGAATGGCAGGAAGTGGTGGTATGGAACTGCTTAAGGAGTTCAGAGCTTCAGTTTTGTGCCAGTTCTGGCACAAAAATGTGAATATAGTTAACACCCCTGAATCGTACAGTTAAAAATGGATAAAATAGTAAGTTTCATATTATGTGTATTTTACTACAATTAAGAAATAAATAGACATTCTCACTGCAAAATTGAGTCTTTTTGCTTACTGACTTTTTGGATATTATGCATACACTGTGCAGAGTACATGAGTTAATTATATTTTCTTCTCTAGTTGAACAAAATTTTAAAAATAGTTTTATAAATGCAACATTATTAGATAAGAAGATGCACATTTTTTGACAGAGTCCTTCTTACTTTTTTAAACCAAAGAATAATTCACACTGGGCAGCTTATCACAAGAGAGCAACAATGGGATACATTAGTTCTATCCTGTGCACAGTAAGACACCAATAGCCATTCCTTCTGGAGTTAGAAAGAAAAGCAAAATTGTATTCTGAATATTTATTTTTAGTTACTATGAACTAAATTATATTTGCTAACTCAGACTGAAAATTAAAGCATGAGAAAGCCTACTAATAGAAAATTAAGGCCTGGCTTGTTTTCTTTCTTTTACCTTCATTCTTGGTTTAGTTGTTGCATTGTTTAATACCCAGATCAGGGGATAAAATGAATTGGATAATTTATATTGTTGGATTAGGAGTGGGAAGGTTCAGGGAGATTTGTTGAGTTTTTACAAGGCTCCTAAACCATTTTTATGCATAGAATAACTATCTGTTTTATCAAAGTTCCTGGACTTAACCATCCTTGTTCTATCCCACCATAGCCCTTGTTAACATCTCCTCCACGTATAATACAAATGACTTCATGAACACGATTGTTTTTGGAAAGGTGGCAAAATGAATTTTATTTGAAGAAAGAGAAATAATTGCCACTACATCATAGGCCCATATATCCCTTTTCAACCACCTAACTTTCAAGAAGTGGAATGAAGGATCTAACAGCTGTACACATGCACACATATGCACACACACACATCATTACCTTTTTAACTACCAAGAGAAATCAAAGGAAGTGAAAATCCCTTTGATGTATGCTATGGATTTCCTTCACAGAGTTTCAGGGTGACAACTTTTTTTACAGGTTTGATACGTAATTTACATATAACATTGTATAGGTTTAAGATTAAGAAGTTGATTTGATACACTTAATTATTGCAGCATGATTAAGTCTTAAAATGATTTTGAGTTAATTTTTGCATATAATGTATGATAAGGGTCCAATTTCATTCTTTTGCATATTTTTAGATAATTTTACAAAACAACTATAAATTTGGGGGATGTAATTGATCTTAAACTTCTTCCTGAACACTACTGCCTGAAGTAGTAGAATGTTTCCCATTGGCATTTTGTATATTTCTTTATTTCCTAATACCCAGATACTGAAATAGTAACTTCTAACTATGTAACACCAGGGTCTTTTCTGGATCAGAACCTTATGTAGAGTTCTGAAATTTATTTTCTAAGAACAATTGATGTCTTATTAGTATTTTCTTTTGTTCTTGTTCTCTCTTCATTTATTTATTTATTTATTTATTCATTATTTTCTTTAGTTTTCTCTTTCTTACTTTCTTCTTTTTTTTTAAAAGTCAACCCTTGCTCAGGTATCCTATTGATTTATTTATGAGTTTTGATATCCCCCACAATATTTACTTCCTATTTCAAATTCTGATAATCATGAATGATTCAGTTTCTAGCTACTTAGAAAACTACTGTCACATATCAGAGCTTTTTCTAGAGGAACTAATAAAAAGAATGAAAAATAATAGGAAGAATTTAACATAAACTAAAATGTTTAGTTACAAACTTTTCCCATTAACTGCCAGTTTATCTTCGGGTGCGTCATTTTAATCAATTCCTTCATGCTAGCAATACTTCTTTAAGCTGTCACGTTATTAAAATTTGCAGCATAGATGTTTGAAACTTTTAATTCTCTGGTCTCACATTCTTATGGAACAGAATTCATAGTTTACTACTATAACTGAAAGCTAATTTATTACAAATAAGGGAGATACAAAATCACCAAATTAAATTGATACATTGAAAATTGTGTGTTCCAATACTATCTCAGGCTAAAGAACTGACCACTGATGGAATAATTATGGTATATCCATACTATGGAACAGTACTCAGCAACTTAAAAGAATAAACTATGGATACATAAAACATGAATGACTCTCTAAAACTTTATGCTAAATGAAAAAAAAAACACAAAATACTACATGCTGTATGGCTCCTGTATGACATTGTATAAAAGGCAAAACATATTGACAGAAAACAGAACAGTGGTTGCAAAGGCTGACAGCACGTGTATTTGTGTATGTGTATGTGTGTTTACAGGGGAAGGTGGGTGACTGAAAATGGACACCAGGAGACTTTGGGGGGATAATAGAAATTTACTATCACAGTGGTGTTGGTTACATGACTGCTCACATTAGTCAAAATTCAGAATTATACCTAAAAGTGGTGGATTTTTTATATACCAATTATATTTCAATAGACCTAATATTTTAAAAAGATATCACCAGCAAAACTTATACAAAAATTTAATTAATATAATTAAAAACAGTTGAAAATATTTCTTATCTAGTGAGATACATTTTATAAATTGACTAGCATCATGTTTAACAAAAAATAAAAAAACTGAAAAAGCAAGTTACCTTTTCATTACACTTAAGCAAAATTTGCATACTAGTGGCTTTAAGCCAAATGTAGCCTTTTTGTTTGGCCAACACAATATTTTAAAAAACAACTTATCTCAACACTTTTATGACCAATTAATTTTTGACAGAGCCAAAAATGAATTAAATGGAGAAAACACAGTTTTTTTTGGGGGGGGGGTTGTTTGTTTGTTTTCTTCTGGTTTTATTTTTCTTTATTTTTTAATTTTTTAAAAAAATTATATTTGATTTTTTTATACAGCAGGTTCTTTTAGTTATCTATTTTATACATATTACTGTATATATGTCAATCCCAATCTCCCAATTCATCCCACCACCACCACCCCACCACCACTTTCCCCCCTTGGTGACCATACCTTTGTTCTCTACATCTTTGTCTCTATTTCTGCCCTGCAAACTTGCTCACCTGTACTATTTTTCTAGGTTCCACATATATGCATTATATACAATATTTGTTTTTTTTTTCTTTCTGACTTACTTTACTCTGTATGACAGCCTCTAGATTCATCCACGTCACTACAAATGACCCAATATCATTCTTTTTATGGCTGAGTAATATTCCATTGTATATATGTACCACATCTTCTTTATCCATTTGGCTGTGGATGGGCATTTAGGTCGTTTCCATGACCTGGTTATTGGAAATAGTGCTGCAATGAATATTGGGGTGCATGTGTCTTTTTGAATTATGGTTTCCTCTGGGTATATGCCCAGTAGTGGGATTGCTGGGTCATATGGTAATTCTATTTTTAGTTTTTTAAGGAACCTCCATACTGTTCTCCATAGTGGCTTTATCAATTTACATTCCCAACAACAGTGCAAGAGGGTTCCCTTTTCTCCACATTCTCTCCAGCATTTGCTGTTTGTAGATTTTCAGATGATGCCCATTCTAACTGGTGTGAGGTGATACCTCATTGTAGATTTGATTTACATTTCTCTAATAATTAGTGATGTTGAGCAGCTTTTCATGTGCTTCTTGCTCATCTGTATGTCTTCTTTGGAAAAACGTCTATTTAGGTCTTCTGCTCATTTTTTGATTGGGTTGTTTGTTTTTTTAATATTGAGCTGAATGAGCTGTTTATATATTTTGGAGGTTAATCCTTTGTCCGTTGATTCATTTGCAAATATTTTCTCCCATTCTGAGGATTGTCATTTTGTCTTGTTTGTAGTTTCCTTTGTTTGCAAAAGCTTTTAAGTTTTATTAGATCCCATTTGTTTATTTTTGTTTTTATTGCCATTACTCTAGGAGGTGGATCAAAAAACATCTTGCCATGATTTATGTCAAACAGTGTTCTTCCTATGTTTTCCTCTAAGACTTTTATAGTGTTCAGTCCTACATTTAGGTCTCTAATCCATTTTGAGTTTATTTTTGCATATGGTGTTAAACAGTGTTCTAATTTCATTCTTTTACATGTAGTTGTCCAGTTTTCCCAACACCACGTATTGAAGAGACTGTCTTTTCTCCATTGTATATCCTTGCCACCTTTGTCATAGATTAGTTGGCCATAGCTGTGTGAGTTTATCTCTGGGCTTTCTATCCTAATCCATTGATCTATGTTTCTGTTTTTGTGCCAGTACCATATTGTCTTGATTACTGTAGCTTTGTAGTATAGTCTGAAGTCAGGGAGTCTGATTCCTCCAGCTCCGTTTTTTTCCCTCAAGACTGCTTTGGCTATTCGGGGTCTTTTGTGTCTCCACACAAATTTTACTATTTTTTGTTCTAGTTCTGTAAAAAATGCCACTCATAATTTGATAGGGAATGCATTGAATCTGTAGATTGCTTTGGATAGTATAGTCATTTTCTCAATATTGATTCTTCCATTCCAAGAACATGGTATATCTCTCCATCTGTTTGTGTCACCTTTGATTTCTTTCATCAGTGTCTTATAGTTTTCTGAGCAGGTTTTTACCTCCTTAGGTAGGTTTATTCTTAGGTATTTTATTATTTTTGTTGCAGTGGTGAATGGGAGTGTTCCCTTAATTTCTCTTTCTGATATTTCATTGCTAGTGTTTAGGAATGCAAGAGATTTCTGTGCATTAATTTTGTATCCTGCAACTTTACCAAAGTCCTTGATTAGCTCTAGTAGTTTTCTGGTGGCATTTTTAGGGTTCTTTATGTATAGTATCATGTCATCTGAAAACACTGACAGTTTTACTTCTTTTCCTATTTGTATTCTTTTTATTTATTTTTCTTCTCTGATTGCTGTGGCTAGGACTTCCAAAACTATGTTGAATAATAGTGGTGAGAGTGGACACCCTTATCCCTGATCTTAGAGGAAATGCTTTCAGTTTTTCACCAATGAGAAGGAAGTTTGTTGTGGGTTTGTCAAATATGGCCTTTATTATGTTGAGGTAGGTTCCTTCTATGCTCAATTTCTGGAGAGTTTTTATCATAAATTGGTGTTGAATTTTGTCAAAAGCTTTTTATGCATCTATTGAGATGATCATATTTTTATTCTTCAACTTGTTCATATAGTGTATCACATTGATTGATTTGCATATATTGAAGAATCCTTGCATCCCTGGGATAAATCCCACTTGATCGTGGTGTGTGATCCTTTTAATGTGTTGTTGGATTCTGTTTGTTAGTATTTTGTTGAGGATATTTGCATCTATATTCATCAGTGATATTGGCCTGTAGTATTATTTTTTTGTAACTTCTTTGTCTGGTTTTGGTATCACAGTGATGTTGACCTCATAGAATGAATTTGGGAGTGTTTCTTCCCCTGCAATTTTTTGGAAGAGTTTGAGAAGGATGGGTATTAGCTCTTCTTTAAACATTTCATAGAATTCAACTGTGAAGCCATCTGGTCTTGGACTTTTGTTTCTTGGAATATTTTTAATCATAGCCTCAATTTCATTACTTGTGATTGGTCTGTTCATAGTTTCTATTTCTTCCTGGTTCAGTCTTGGAAGGTTATACCTTTCTAAGAATTTGTCCATTTCATCCTGGTGGTCCATTTTATTGGCATAGAGTCACCTGTCATAGTCTCTTAGGATGCTTTGAATTTCTGAAGTGTCTGTTGTAACTTCTCCATTTTCACTTCTAATTTTATTGATTTGAGTCCTCTCCCTCTTTTTCTGGATGAGTCTGTCTAAAGGTTTATCAATTTTGTTTATCTTCTCAAAGAACCAGCTTTTATTTTTATTGATCTTTGCTATTGTTTTGTCTATTTCATTTATTTCTGCTCTGATATTTATGATCTCTTTCCTTCTACTAACTTTAGGTTTTAGGTTTTGCTTCTTCTTCTTTCTTTAGTTCCTTTAGGTGTAAGGTTAGATTGTTTATTTGAGATTTTTCTTGTTTCTTGAGGTAGGCCTGTATTGCTCTAAACTTCCCTCTTAGAACTGCTTTTGCTGTATCCCATAGGTTTTGGATCATTGTGTATTCATTGTCATTTGTTTCTAGGTATTTTTTGATTTCCTCTTTGATTTCTTCAGTGATCTCTTGGTTAATTAGTAACATATTGTTTAGTTTCCATGCGTTTTTGTTTTTTACGTTTTTTACCCTATTACTTATTTCTAATCTCATAGTGTTGTGGTTGGAAAAGATGCTTGATATGATTTCAAATTTTCTTAAAGTTACTGAGGCTTGATTTGTGACAAAAGATGTGATGTATCCTGGAGAATGTTCCGTGCACACTTGAGAAGAAAGTGTAATCTGCTGTTTTTGGATGGAATGTCCTATAAATATCAATTAAATCTATCTGGTCTATTGTGTCATTTAAAGCTTGTGTTTCCATATTAATTTTCTTTTTGGATGATCTGTCCATTGGTGTAAGTGAGGTATTAAAGCCCCCCACTACTATTGTGTTACTTTTGATTTGCTCTTTTACAGCTGTTAGCATTTGCCTTATGTATTGATGTGCTCCTGTGTTGAGTGCATAAATATTTACAATTGTTTTATCTTCTTCTTGGATTGATCCTTTGATCATTATGTAGGGTCATTCCTTGTCTCTTGTAACAGTTTTTATTTTAAAGTCTATTATGCCTGATATGAGTATTGCTACTCCATCTTTCTTTTAATTTCCATTTGCATGGAATATCTTTTCCCATCCCCTCACTCTTAGTCTATATGTGTCCAAAGGTGTGAAGTGGGTCTCTTGTAGACAGCATTTATACGGGTCTTGGTTTTGTATCTATTCAGCCAGTCTCTGTCTTTTGGTTTGAGCATTTAATCCATCTACATTTAAGTTAATTATTGATACATATGTTCCTGTTGACATTTTCTTAATTGTTTTGTGGTTTGTTTTTGTAGGTCTTTTTTCTTCCCTTTCTGTTTTGTTCTCTTGCCTTGTGTTTCTTGCTTAGAGAAGTTCCTTTTGTATTTGTTGTAAAGCTGGTTTGTGGTGCTGAATTCTCTTAGCTTTTGCCTGTAAATATTTTGATTTCTCTGTTGAGTCTGAATGAGAGCCTTGCTGGGTAGAGTATTCTTGGATGTAGGTTTTTCCCTTTCATCACTTTAAATATATTGTGCCACTTCCTTCTTGCCTGCAAAGTGTCTGGTGAAAAATAAGCTGATAACCTTATGGACATTCCCTTGTATGTTATTTGTGGTTTTTCCTTTGTTGCTTTTAATATTTTTTTGTATTTAAATTTTGTTAGTTTGATTAATATGTGTCTTACCTTGTTCCTCCTGGGTTTATCCTGTATGGGGCTCTCTGCACTTCCTGGACTTTGGTGACTACTTCCTTTCCCATGTTAGGGAAGTTTTTGACTATAATATTTTCAAATGTTTTCTCAGGCCCTTTCTCTTTTTCATCTTCTTCTGGGACCCCTTTATTTGAATGTTCGTATGTTTAGTGTTGTCCTAGAGGTCTCTGAGACTGTCCTCATTTCTTTTCATTCTTTTTTCTTTATTCTGTTCCATGGCAGAGATTTCCACCTTTCTCTCTTCCAAGTCAGTTATCCATTCTTCTGCCTCAGTTATTATGCTATTGATTCCTTCTAGTGTATTTTTCATTTCAGTTATTGTCTTGTTCATCTCTGTTTGTTTCTTCTTTAGTTCTATTTCTTGTTAAACTTTTTCTGTATCTTCTCAGTCTGTGCTTCCATTCTTTTTCTGAGATCTTGTATCATCTTTACTATCATTACTCTAAATTCTTTTTTCAGATGGATTACCTACCTCCTCTTCACTTACTTGTTCCTGTAGGTTTTTATCTTGCTCCTTCATCTGCAACATATTTCTTTGTCATCTCATTTTGTCAAACTTACTGTATTTGTGGTCTCCTTTCTGCAGGCTGCAGGATCATAGTTCCTCTTGCTTCTGCTTTGTGTACCCTGGTGGATGAGGTTGGTCCAGAGGCTTGTTTCATTATTTTCTTGATAGGGGGTCTGATTGGTGTTCATATCAGAACCTGCCCTAGATATTGAGTGGGGCCTCCCCTTTGCTCTGTGCTTGTCACTACCCTGTCAGGTGTAGGTTCTGCTCCCTAGTTGTTGGAGTAGAGGCCCCCAGATCTGTTTCTTTACTGTGATTCTGAATTGCAGTGTGAGGTAGGTGGGATTGCAGCACTCCCACTGTGAGAGAAGTCACTGATAATTCTTCCTATGGAGTTGTTCACCTGTGAATGTGCTCTGTTGTGTCACTTTTCACCTGTTGTGCAGGCTCACATAGTATACTGTTGTTGACACTGCTCTCAGTCTCACATTAACTGTGGGTATGCTGGCAATTGGCTCTGGTGATTCTCGGGTGTTGTTTTCACCCAGCCACAAGTGCAGATACACTGAGGTCAGGTCCCAGGACTGTAGTAGTCACATACCTGGACCCACTGTGGGAGCTATGGAGGCAGCTCAGGCTCTGGCTTGGCCCAACCCACACATGTACAAGACCACGAAACCCACAGCTGCTAAAGTCAGACCTGTTCCAGCCCAAGAGCTCTTGTCCTTTCACATGTTTCACAGGTGATGAATTTTGGAAGCTGTCAGCAGATGTGTAACTCCGCATTTCATGCAGCTATAAGGAGAGATTTCAGCTCTTTTTCCTTAGTCAAATGGCCCCTGGGGGTCAGCTGTGGTTCCAGCCCCTCCTCTGGGCATATTTCCCATTCAGGGGAGTTATCCATGTACTCCTGCGACAGCTAGACAGGTTCCAATACCCACTGACAGATTTCTTAGTTACAGAAGCTTTCTGCACCCTCCCAGGACAGCAGGGTGAGTTCCAGTACTCACTGGCAGATTTCCTAGTAGCAAGATGTTTCCATACCCTCCCAGGACACAGGGTGGGTCCCACCACTCACTGGTGGATTTCCTAATCAGGGTAGTTATCCACGTGCTCCTGGGACAGCAGGGTAGGTTCTTGTACCCACTGATGGATTTCCTAGTAGTGAGAGGTTTCTGCATGCTCCTGAGACAGCAGGGCAGGTTCTGGCATCCACTGATGGATTTCCCAGTCATGGAAGCTATCTGTGCCTTCCCAGGTCATCTGGGGTGGGTCCTGGGGCCTGCTTGCGGAATTCCTAGTTTCAGAATCTGTCCACACCCTTCCAGGTGGAGGGGGTAGGGCCTGGTGTCTGTCTGTGGGTCTGGAAGAGGTGGACAGTGCCTGCCTCTGGAGCCCAAGATGACGGTGGTGACTCATGCTGCCCCACCCAGGGCTCCTGTAGGCAGTGTCCTGGGAGCTCTCACAGGGAAAGAAGCTCTTATGGTGGTCCCACCCCTCTCCTCATGCACCTCCCACCAAACATGGCTTGCTTCTCTTGTGGGCCCAGGCTCCCTCAGTTGCCACAGCCTGACCTCTTCAGGCTGTTTCTGCAACCAACACTGGTCCTCTCCCTGAGCTCTGGATTCTGAGCTTCAGCATCTGACCCCCACCCCCACAGAGAGGAGTGTCTCAGGTTGGGGAGTGCAGTGTGGCATTGCCGACCCTCTGTGCAGGTTACTTTCTGCTCTGCCTTCCATAAACCAGTTGCTCTTCTCCCTTCTTAGGTTCCAAAGCTCCCTTTCCCCTCTGTCCAGGCTGATTTCCCTACTGGTGTGGAGACTTCCTAAGGTCTCTTAGGAAGAGACCTGGGAAACTTTCCTCCTTCATAGCTCCCTCCCTGGGGTACAGGCCTCATCCTGATTCCTTCTGTTTCTTTTTGCTGTTGTCCTACCCAGTTACATGGAGATTTTCTTGTATTTTCTGAAATCTGAGGTCTTCTTTCGGCCCTCAGTAGCTGTTTTGTGTGAATTGTTCCACCTGTAGATGTATTTTCAATGTTTCTAGTTGAACTCTGCTTCCTACTCCTCCGCCATCTTGATCCCAACCCCCTAAATTTTAAAAATAGGAATGAACATAAAAAGTCAAATAGCTACACAGCTGTTAAGCTTAGTTACATGGCAAAGAGACCTTCTAGATATGTTTAATTAAGGACCTTGAGATGGAGAGATGATCTGTATTATACTGATGGACCCAATGTAATCAAAATGTTCTTATAAGAGGGAGGCAGGAGGGTCAGAGTCCAGATGAAGATGTGCCAATGGAAGCAGAGTTTAGAAAGAGAGATATTTGAAGACACACTTTGACTATGTGCCATGAGCCAAAGAATGCAAGCGACCTTTAGAAGCTAAAAAAGTCTGGTCCCCTAGAGTTCTCAGAAGAAATAAAGCCCTCCAAACATGTTTTTTTGTTTGTTTGTTTGTTTGTTTTTGTCCAGTGAAACCATTTCAGACTTCTCACCCCAATTATTACTGTGATGTTTAAGTCATTTGTTTGTGGTAATATTTTGGATGCAGAGTATAGAGAAAGAGTGAGAGAGAAGGAAACAAGTTTTAACAAATGAAAGGCAAATATTATCATCAATTGAAATGGGGAAGATCATAGAGCAGGTTTTGGAGGGAAAACAGTAGTTCAGCTTTAGACATGTTAAGTTTGTGATGTTTCTACTTTATCAAAGCAGAGGTATTCAAATGTCAGTTGGATAAACAAGTCCTGGTGGTTCAGGATAGAGTTCTAGGCTGGATCCATCATTTGGATATTTTGAACATGCAGATACTATTTAAGACTTTAAGACTGGGCAAGATCACCAAAAGACAGAGGAGAGGTCCAAGGACTGAGCCCTGGGCCACAACTCAAAGCACTAGAGTTTTCCTGACAGTGGTGTTGGTCCATCCAGAAAGAATCTAAAAGTGATTGGCATCCACAGATAATCTTCAGAGATAATAATGAACATTTCTGGAGCAAGGAGAAATATAAGCAATATACTGTATTTGTTAGTAAAATGGAAGGGGCAGGTGAGATAATACATTGGAATTTGGGGAATTAGAAAGTAAAGCTGCCAAGACTTTAAGGTTAAACATAAATTGATAAAGGGAATATGGCTAGATTAGAAAGACTTTTCAAAAGTTTTAACTGTTTTAGAAGCTACTGGTAATGGAAAATTATGAAAAAAATACAATTTAAATCAGATTAATTCTATTTACTTATGTTCTAAGTGATAAATATGCACATACCATAATTGATATTGCCATTCAGTAATGTCCATTAATAAACAGGAAATAAGTGTTATAGAGCTCTGATAATATGTCTTAAAATCAGTCATGTGGTTTAAGTAACCCGTGAAAAGCTTTATGACACTAATTTTTTTTTTTTTTTGAAATCTAGAGATACAGGGAACTGGGAAAAGCAACACAAGCAAAATTGAATACTTTGCCAGACTCTACAAATACTGTTTTGTTGTGTTAATATACACTACAGATAACAGTACTTAATTAAGCAAGCAAATAAACACAGGATACAATGGACACTTCTAGTGATTTTGAAACATCATATTAAAACAATTATTATAGTGCTAAATATTTTAAGTATAAATTTTCAGAAAATTAAATCACTTACAAACTAAATTAGATTTTGTTTACATATAATAAAATTGAACATGCTTTTTGAGCATCATTTCTGTGACTTTAACATATCAAATTATGTATCAGAATTTTAAGAAAACATATTCAGATAAAACGCACTTTTTTTCTTGCTTATCAGAGGGCTTTAACAGCATATCCAAAGGAAATTCACCTACTAGACAAATGTTCATTAAGCACAGAATATGCTCCAAACAGTTTCCCATGAAAGACACACAATGGAAATATACAAAGATAACATAAAGTAAGTCAATTGGTGATAAATACCACAGGGTCAGGGTGAGGTTGGTGGGGAAAGCAGAGAAAGAGGGTTGGGTGAGGGTGCTTTCATATAACGGGTGAGGGCAGGAGTTACTATAAAGATGACATTTGAGGCTAAAAGGAATGAGTGATCAACTTTTTGGGGTGGATTTCTAGGAGAAAAGTCTCCATAAGAAGGAATAACAATTGCAAAGGTTTTGAGGTGTGCTTGTGCTCACCATGTTAAAAGAACAAGATGGGGTGAGCCTGTGGCAGACTGTGGATGAGCGGAGTGGAAGGACATCTCATGTAGAGTTTTGGCTTTTATTGTGAAAGAGAAGAAAAACCACTGAAAATTTTGAATAGAAAAATAAAATAATTTCACTTACATTTTTAAAAGGATGACTCTGCTAGTCACTGGGCCAGCAGGAAAGACTGAACTCTGGAGGGTCTTAGATCAGCAGTTAGAGTCCCAGTCTGGAGTTGCACTTGTCACCTATGCTCAGGTTTCATCTACAGAATTAGAAACCTGGGGTACAACAACTTAACTATGCAATGAAGGTTACTGCCACCATTTACAGACAAATTAACATCATGTGAGCCTCTTGAGAAGAACACAGTATTACTTATGTGGGTTCCTGAAAAAAATGTGTAACCTGAATTTTCTAACCATGGAGAAACATCATATACATCCAAGTTGTGAGAAAATCTACATATTACTTGCCATATACTCAACAAATATGTCAAGGTCACAAAAGACAAAGAAAATCTGTGGAACTATTCCAGATTGAAGAATATTAAACAGACATGGAAACTAAAATGTGTCACTTTTTGTTTCATTTAGCTTTTTGCTATAAAGGATATTGTTGAATTTCAATATTTGGATGGGATCTCTGGGTTATGGCAGTACTGTAGAAACTTTAATTTTCTAAAAGCAATGACTGTTTCAGTGGCATACTGATAAACTGGCCCTCCTGAGGTTGTAGTAAGGATCCCAGATTGGTAACATTTACTGATTTCCAGGTTGTAAATACTCCCAACAGCTGATTTCAAACTACTAATGTGAAATCATGGAGAAGAATTGGAAAGAGATGTGCACATTTAGGTCTTCAAGTCCATTCACACTAGTTGCAGTGCCCACTAATGGGACTAGGATTATATATGCACAAAGTATACTTGGATTTTAGTTATAATAGACACCATGTCTGCATCTAGTTCTCAACTGGTTCAAAAATAATTATATATGAGTTGAAGTTCCTAAGATGACAGAGTAGAAGGTCCCTGAGCTCACTTCCTTCCATGGGCACACCAAAACTACAATTATTTACAGAACAACTATTGATGAAAAAGACTGGAACTTAATGGAAAAGGTCTTTTGCAATTAAAGTTATAAAGAAGGAACCACAAGGAGACAGGTACAAGGGGCAGAGTCTCGATATAGTCAAGACCCATACCCCTCAGTGGGTGACCCAAAACAGGAGAATAACTACAACTACAGAGTTTCTCACCAAGAAGCAATGGGTCCAAGCCCCACATTGGGGTCCCCAGCCCGGGGGTCCTACTCTGGGAAGATGAGCACCTAGAGTGTTTGGCTTTGAAGGGCAGTGGGGCTTACTTACAGGAGACCCAGAGGGCGATCGGAAATAGACTCCATTCTTAAAGGGCACACACAAAATCTCACACACTCTGGGACCCAGGGCAGAAGCAGCAACTTGAAAGGAGCCTGAACCAGACCTACCTGCTGATCTGGAAACTTTCCTGGAGAGGCAGGAGGCAACTGCAGCTCACCCTGGGGACATAGACATTGTAGGAAGCCATTTCTGGGAGCTCATCCTACCACATGGACATTGTTACTGGCAACCACTACTTTGGAGTCCTCCCTCTAGCTTATTAGACTCAGGACACATCCCTGCCCTGTCCACCAGCCTGAAGCCACCAGCACTGGGACAACTCAGGCCAAAAAACTAACTGAGTGGGAACACAGCCCCACCCATGAAGAGACAGGCTGCCTTAAGACCTCCTGAGCCCACAGCCACCCCTGGACTCAACCTTGCCCAACAGAGGAATCAGGACCCAGCCACACACACCAGTGTGCAGGCACTAGAACTGAGACCTTCATGGCCCTGTAGTCACAGACCCCAGGATCCAGCTTCACCCACCAGTGGGCAGGCACAAGCTCCAGAATCCCCTGGGCCCTGACACTACTCACCAGCTATCCTGCTCTAGCCCTAAGGCCAGCTTCACCCACCAGTAGGCAGACAATAGCCCCAGGACAAGAACAGCCCTGCAGCTTCCCATGACAGGATCCAACCTACCCACCATTAGGTCAGACACAGCCCTGGTATAAGAAGGACCCCAGCCCTGCCCAGCAGTAGACCAACACAAGCTTCAATATCCTGGACCCCACAGCCAGCCATGTCAGGAACTGACACCACCAGCCATCCAGCATCAGCTCTGTGATCCCTGGACCCTGCAGTCAGACCCCAGGACCTGGCTCTACCCACAAGTGGGCCAGGATTAGTCCCAGGACCTGGCTTCACCATATTAACAAATTGAAGAATAAAACCAACATCAATTTATGATAAAAACCTCTCAAGAAAGTGAGTATAGAGGGAAAAAACCTCAACATAATGAAGGCCATATCATGATAGGCTCAAAGCTAGCATCATACTCAGTAGTGAAAAGCTGAAAGCATTTCCTCTAAGATCAGGAATAAGACAAAGGTGTCCTTTCTCCTCACTTTTATTCAGCATACTGATGTAAATCTTAGCCACAGAAATCAGACAAGAAAAAGAAATAAAAGGCCTCCAAATTGGAAAGGAAAAATTAAATCTGTCACTGCAGATGACATGATAATATACATAGAAAATCCTAAAGATGCCACCAAAATATTACTAGAGCTCATCAATGAATTCAGTAAAGTTGCAGGATACAAAATTAATATAGAGAATACTGTTACATTTTGATACACTTACAACAAAATTTTCAGATAGAGAAATTAAGGAAACAGTTCTATTTATAATTCCTTCAAAAAGATTAAAATACCTAGGAATAAACCTATCTAAGGAGGTAAAAGACCTGTACTCAGAAAACTATAAGACACTGATGAAAGAAATTGAAGATGACAAAACATATGAAAGGTATATCCTGTTCATAGATTGGAAGGATTAATAAGGTTAAAATGACCATGCTACCAAAGGTAATCTACAGAGTCACTTCAATCCCTATCAAAATACCAATGGCATAGAACTAGAATAAATACAATTTGTATGGAGCACAAAAGACCCCAAATAGCCAGACACTCTTGAGAAAGAAGAACAGAGCTGGAAGTATCACACTCCCTGACCTCCGACAGTGCTACAGAGCTATAGAAGTCAAAACAGTATGGTACTGACACAAAAACAGACACATGTATTAATGGAACAGAATAGAGAGTCCAGAAATAAACTCACACACTTATGATCAATTAGTCTATGACAAGGGAGGCAATAATATACAATGGAGAAAAGACAGTCTTTTTAATAAGTGGTGCTGGAAAAACTGGACAGCTACATGTAAAAGAATGATATTAGAACATTCCTCACACCACATAGAAAAAAACAAATTCAAAATGGATTAAAACCTAAATGTAAAACCAGAAGCCATAAAACTCTTAGAAGAAAACATAGGCAGAACACTCTTTGACATAAATTGTAGCAATATTTTTTTGAATCTCTCTCTTCAGGCAAAGGACACAAAAGCAAAAATAAATAAGTGGGACCTAATTAAACTTAAAATATTCTGCAAAGAAAAGGAAACCTTTGACAAAATGAAAACAACTCAACATCAAACAAAAAATATCCCCAGCTAAAAACCTGTTTAAAAAATGGGCAGAAGACCTGAATAGACATTTTCCAAAGAAGACATTACAGATGGCCAATAGGCACATGAAAAGATGCTCCATCACTAATCATCAGAGAAATGCAAGTCAAAACCACAATGAGATACCACCTTACACATGTCAGAACAGCTATCATCAAAAGAACACAAATAACAAATGTCAGTGAAGATGTAGAGAAAAGGGAATTGTCGTACACTGTTGGTGGTAATGTAAATTGGTACAGTCACTATGGAAAACAGTGTGGTGGTTTCTCAAAAAATTAAAAATAAAACTACCAAATAATCCAGCAATTCCACTCCTGGGTATAAATTTTTAAAAACCCACAAAAATACTAATTTGAAAAGATACACGCACCCCAATGTTCATAGCAGTATTATTTACAATAGCCAACATATGGAAGTAACCCAAGTATCCATCAACAGAAGAATGGATAGGGAGTGGTATATTTTTTAAAATGGATTATATCCAGCCATAAAAAAGAATGACATTTTGCCACTTGAAACACATGGATGGACCTGCAGGGTATTATGCTTAGTGAAATAAGTTAGAGAAAGACAAATACTGTATGTTATCACTTAAATGTGCAGTCTGCAAAATAAACTAATGAATATAACAAAATTAAACAGACCTACAGATATAAAGAATAAACTAGTGATTACCAGTGTGAAGAGAAAAGTGGGGAGGGGCATAATAGGAGTAGGGGATTAAGTGGTACAAACTGCTATGTATACAATAATAGGCTACAAGGATATATTGTACAGCACAGATAATATATTCAATATTTTGTAATAACTATAAATGGAGTATAATCTATAAAAATTTTGAATCACTATATTGTACACTTGAAACTAATATAATATTGTAAATCAAATATTCCTTAATAAAACCCCAAATAATAGTATGTATATTATACAAATATAATATATTTATGTAAAATATATATGTAAATGTAAAATAAATATATTTCTAAATTTAAATATATATACATATATACTGAGAGTGAGAAATAAAGCAAATAAAATAAAATGGGATATCAAAGTGATATTAAAAACATATAATATAAAACACAAATCAACCATTAAATGAACAAAAGAGAGTTATGTCTAATATGGCAACAAATAAAATTAAAAGAAATCATAAAATACTATCTAATTAAACTCCAAGGAAGCAAAAAAAAGAAATACAAGAGGGAAAAGAACAAAGAAAATTTAGGACAAATGGATAAAGAGCATGATGGTAGAATGAAACTCAAACATATTTATAACACATTAAATGTAAATGTTTAAACACTCCAATTAAAAGACAGAGATTGTCAGATTGGATGAATAAAAAGTAATGCATTTTATGCTGCCTACAAGAAACACACTTTAAATAACAACCAAATCATTTTATAATAAAAGGATAGAAAAAAATCATGTAACGTTAGTCAAAAAAAGCTGTAGTGGCTATATTAATATATCAGACTAAATAAGTTTCAGAGCAAAGAGCTTTATCCAGGATAAAGAGAGTCATTTCTTAATGATAAAAGGGTTCAATTTATCAAGAAGACACAATAACCCTAAAGGTTTATGTCTCTAATAAAATAGCTTCAAGATAAATGAAGCAGTAACTGATAAAACTAGGACAAAATAGATCCATTATAGTTGAAGACTTCAACACCTCTCTCTCAGTAATTGATAAAGCAAGTAGACAGAAAATCAGTAAGAATATACAAGTTAGCCTAAACTGCCTTAGTAAAAATCATTGCTGCAAGTTTCTTGAGTTGTGTGTTTGAAATCTAAGAATGCAATAAAGAGGTTATAGGAGGAAAATTATTTTTTGTGCTAAAGTTCAAAGAGGAGAGAGCTATTAACTTTTATTCTTAGAAATTTAGCTGTAACTTCAGTGTTACATATGCTCATATTTGCTCATATAATCAGTTTCATTTTTTCCTAAGTTATATAATTTTATTAATCCTGTGCTGTTTTGAAGAATTCAATAATATCTATGAAACTTTGATAAAAAGCTTCATAAAGTGATTCCTATATACTTATTATTAAGATATAAGATAAGCATTTAATATTTTATAGTGAGAAAAATACCAAGTATGCTTTCTAGTACCCATCATCAAAAAAAGTGTTTTCAATTAGAAAGAGCTTAAATACTGATTACTCCCAGATAAGATTGTTGCTAATCATTAATAATATGTTTAGAATAAAAATCCCAACTTTAATCAGAGCTTTATGGACTAAAAAGTCATGATAAAATACAATTAGAAAAAAAGTCATTTTAAGGGACTCATTGATAATTCTTTATTATAAGAGTTTGATTTGGCTTAGCATTTTTTAAATGGAAAACTGAATCATAAGCTTTCAGTATAATGTGTTTGTGTCTGATGATAAGGTGAGTAATTCTGCTATTACATGATACTTCCTTTATAATGGCTAGGCTCCTAAAGATGGTGTGAAGTTATTTTATCACACATTTCTTGGAAACCCATTTTTTACACAGACAACACATTTTCAAGGTATCACATGCAAGTACAGTGAAGTAGATATATTCGGCTTTCATACCTTGTGACTACTTTGGGTACAGGTTCCTATGTATGCATAATTTTTCTGGAGTCATTCTGGGTCACCAACCTGAGTACTTTTATGCTCTTCTCAAATCTCCACACTAGGCAGATTTTTTAAGATGTGAAGAAAAATACTTTCTCTAACAATTTACCTAAATTTAACTCCTCAAACTTCAATTTACCTAAATTTACCTATTTACCTAAATTTAACTCCTCAAACTTCAATTTACCTAAATTTACCTATTTACCTAAATTTAACTCCTCAAAATTCAATTCAGTTTACATGAATCGCTAGGAATTGGAAAGCTGTCAGCTTTCCTTAAAATCCTATCAGTTAGGGAGGTGAAATTGAGTAGTATGTAGCTGAAGTTCTGTATATGGAAGAACCTATTCAGCCTCCTTAATTTAGGATACTGTTTATGACTTCTTTATACTAATGTTTTCTTTGCTCTGAAAAAGAAATATTACAGCAATTATAAAATAATTAAATATGAAATTAATTTCTATTGAACTTAAATATTGTGTGAATGCAGGTGAACTCTAGCATCATAGAATGAGATGCATATCCATAGGTATTACATGCAGTAAGTTGATGCTTTAGGTAAACTTGAGGTGTTTACATATAATTATAAAGCTAGCATAGAATATAAAGACCACTTGGAAAAATTCCAGATAGCTCAAGAAGTTGAAAAACACTTCTGCCCAAAAATATATTAAAAGAGAAAATAAATTAAAAGAGCTAACTAAAAGGTATGATTGGGGTATATAAAAAGATGACTATCTCAAAAGTTTATAATCTGAGCAGAAAGTGCAAAACCCTGAATGGACAGAGGTTGTGGAATGGCTGTACTCCAATGGAAACAGGGAACAGAAGCCAGGGAATAAAATTCTGTGGAGTGACCCAAACTCAAAAAATACTATAAAGCAGAAAGCCAGACTCACTCTTAGAAACTAAGGTTAAACCTTCCGCTTAAGAAAAGAAAAGTAAAATTACTAATATAATATAAACAGAAAAGCAAAATAATTCTCATTAAATTTTCAAACACAAAACAAAATTCTAAAACACATGAAAATATTTACTGCGATGAAAGACAGCTACCAAAATGTACAAGTCAATTATGAATTTATTCCATCCACATATGAATAGAGGAGAACTTACAAAGATTTAAAAATAAGCATGTTTATATGACTCAGAGCTAATATATAACATCATAACATTATTTAAAAATGATAATGCAGATTAAAACCACTATAAGATATCACTGCACATTGATTATAATAGATAAAATTAAAAGTACCGATGATACTCACATATACTGACAATACATACATACATATGTACATACATACACAGTAAGCTTATTGTTGATAGCAACTCAAAATAGTATAACCTCTCTGGAAAACTATTTTTGTAGTTTCTTATAAAGGTAAACATATACTACTATATGACCTAGCAAAACCACTCATGAGTATATACTCTAGAGAAAGGAAGAATTATGTTTACACAAAACCTGACCACAAATACTTGTAGAAACTCTATTAAAGTCTCCAAAAATGTAAATGACCCAAATGTCCTTCAAGTAGTTAATATATTTAAAACAAAACAGAAAGCTATGCCACATCTACACAAAGGAATACTATTGAACAATAAAAAGGAACAAACTATTGATACATGCAACAGCTTGGTTGGGTGACAATAATATTATTTTGAATGAAAATAGCTAGTCTTAAAAGATTATACACTGTGTGGTTCTAAGTATACTAATTGTGAAGATAAAACTTCATGAGGTAAGGACAAAAAAATAGAGAACATAATTTTGAAAGAAAAATAAGATTACTTGAAAGAAAAACAAGATTACTTGACTGACACTATGTGATTTTAAAAGATCCAGTGAGTCTAAAGAGTGAATTTTTCAAACTGTAAAGATATCTTTTTAAACAAGTTTGAAATAACAACTAGATGTACATTTAGAAAAATTAACCATGACCCATACGCCATACAGAAAAATCAATTTAAAATGAACTAAATACTAAATAAAAAAAACTAAAATTATACAATTTATAGAAGAAAATACATGAAAATATTTGCAACTCTGAAAGTGGATAGATAAACAAATTGTGGCATATCCATGTAGTGGAATACAACTCTGCAGCAGAAAGACTGAGTTATTGATACATCCATTACAATGTATAGATTTCAAAAGAGTGATGCTGAAGGTACTCAGTTGGATGCAAAAGGTAATATATTTTCTGATTCAATTTACATGAAATTCTATTAAAAAATGATTCTTTGGTGATTGAAAGCAGAAGAGTGGTTTCCAGAGACTGAGGAAAGGAGAAAGAATTAACTGAACTGAGGCGTAAGAAAACTTTTTGGAACGATGAAAATGTTCTATATGCTGATATGGCATTGATTATACTGATTACACACACTTGTAAAAATTTAATGAACTATACACTGAAAATGGTGTGTTTTATTGTACATGGTCTATACCTTTATAAAGTTGATGCAAAGGGTATTGTTAGTGATAAAATCAGGTGGAAAAAATAATAAATCTATAGATTCATAGACATTTTTAAAAATTGAAAATGAAAAACTGATAGACCTTATAAGATTATAAATGATCAAATTTTATAAATAAGGAGAATGTCTGAATAAAGCAACAATATGTAATTTAATTGAATTGATAATAACAATTTCCTCCCTCCGCTCCCCCTCTCAAGCCAAAGGCACCATGCCCAGCTAGTTATATCACTCCCTCAAGTAATACCTTATCTTTATTTACACAAACATTCAGAGTAAAGCTAAGGAACAAAGCAAACAAACTTAATTTGTGAGGCTAGTAAAAACTTGATACCACAGTTGACACTGGACTAATTGAGGAAAGAAAATAAAATTATAGGTTGTATTGATCAAAGTTGTCCAAACCCAAGCTGTTCAACATGGTAACCACAAGCCACATGTAGCACTGAGCACTTGAAAAGTGGTTCATCTAAATTAAGATGTGCTATAAGTTTAAAGTCCTCAGTATGAGAAATGCATGTAAATATCTCAATAAGAATGTTTATATTAATTACATTGAAATGATAGTTTGGATATATTGGGTTAAATAAAATATACTATTAATATTAATTTACCTATTTCTTTTAAAAATTATTTTAATATAGTAAATTTTAAATTATATAGATTTCTCATTTTAGTGACTTGGATATTATTTTTATTGAATAGTCCAGATTATTCTGCAGTGTGGTGGGCATAATGGTCCCCAAAGATGTCCACATGCTAATCCCTTGAACCTGGGAATATGACTTTGCAGATGTTATGAAGTTTGCAGACTATAAAATGGGAGGTTATCCAATTTTATGCAGGTACTTCATATCTTAAATAGGCCCTTAAAAGTGTGCACTTTCTCCCACTGCAGTCAGTGAAGTGGGCTGAAGGAGAAGCTAGAGTCAGAACTCCCACCACCACACCGTGTTAACAAGACTGTGCTACCCGGGTGAGTAACAGCCTGTGGGCAATAGTAACAGAACATCCCTACCTTCTCAGATAGGGGGATTTCACCAGAAGCCTGATAGGGAGTCAGAACTCCCACTCTGGCTGCAATAACAAAAGCCCCTCCTCTTCCTGTATCAGTGGAGCTCAGTTGGGGAATCTGGACTCCATTTCCACATGACAAGAAAGTAGCATCCCTCTCCATTCCCCAGTGGAATGGTATCAGAGGAAATCATTTAAAATAGAATATTTAAAGAAGATTCACACTCTTCCAACATAATGTCCATACTGTCTAGGTTCCAATAAAAAAATTCCTTATTATACCAAGAAACAGGAAAATTTAACATGAATGAGAAAAGACAGGCAAGAGATGTCAACAGCAAAATGCCACAGATAATAAGAGTCCTGCTAAACAAAGGAGAAAGAGGGTAGTGTTGAAAAAGTATTTGAATAACTGATAGCTGAAATTATCCTAAATTGGCAAAAGACATAAACCTACAGATTCCAGAAGCTGAGCAAGTCCCAAACCGGATAAACCCAAAGAAATCCAAGCCAAGACACATCATAATCAAACTACTGAAAACTGAAGAAAAAGAAAAGAATCTCAAAAGCAGAGAAACAACCTATAGGGGGAAAACAATGCAGAGGACAGTGAATTTCACATTGGAAACTTTGGAGATCAGAAGGAAGTGGCACATTTTTCAAGTGCTGGAAGAAAAGAACTGTCAACTCTGAATTCTATATCTAGCAAAAATATCCTTCAAAAAAGAAGTAGAAATCAAGACAGAATCAGAGAATTCAGACGGAGGAAAAACTAAGAGAGTTTTTCACCTACTCTAAAAGAATGGCTAAAGTAGGTGCTTTAAGCAGAAAGGATATAATTTTTAAAAATCTTGGAACAACAGGAAAGAAGTACAATGGAAAAAATAAAAATCATACATGAATCTTGAAACAAATAAATAAATAAATTCCACATAGATTAAAAACATACATATAAAAAGTAAACATTTGAGAAGAAAACACAGAATATGAAAGCAGGTATTTATTTCCTAAATAAGACACCAAAAGCAAAGATATCAGAAGAAAATGATAAATGTGAGTACATTTAAATATCTTCATGAAGTGGTAATATAACAAAAATTAAAAGTGAATCTTCTGATTTGCATAACCTATTTGCAAATGTTTAAGCAACAAATAATTAATATCTAGATATTAAAAAGACCCCCTACACATCAAGATTTAAAAAAACTGAATAACTGAATAAAAAATAACATAGGATAGGAGCAGGCAAATTCTTGAAATGGGATGCCAAATTACCAATAAACAAAATTTGCTCAATCTAGTTATCAGCAAAATGAAAACTAAAACATCATTGCTATTGTTCCCACCCTTAAGATTGGAAAACATTAAGGAGTAACATAATATCATATGTTGATAATGATGTAAGATAAAATAAAAACTCTAATACCCTTTTTGTATAAATGTAAATTGGTATATTTTGGAAAACATTTGGTAATGCCTGGTAAAGTTGAAGCTGCACTTAACCCATGACCCAGAAATTGTACCCTGAGAAGGTAGAGGAGCATTTATCTAGAGGAGAAACTCTAACACAGCTGCCGCCAAAAGAAAGTGTATAATTTTATGGATATAATGGTGAAAACCAAAAAAAAAAAAAAAAAAGGGAAAAAAACTAACAAAACTCCGAACAGGGAAATGGACAAATCTAGGCAAAGTTTCCACATAAATTCACATAATTATAAAAGGATCCAAGAACAGAACCCTGCTGGAATTGGCCCTGGACCCCCTTTGGCACACCAGAGAAACTATGTTTCATGAAATATTCACAAAGAGCTGAACTGCAGATGTAGGGATCTTGCCAAGGGATTCCTAAACTGGAAGGGAATTAATAAGAGCAAATTGTGCAGCTAAAACTCAGCGCCAGACATAGTAAGATTAAACAGCATACACTCTTTTTTGCCTTTCTATTCTGTGCTGGTAACTCATTAATTCAATATGTATTTATTGAATTCCTTGAACACATTAAATGTTCCCTGTTTATTTTGTATATCTTTTGGTATCTCTTTTGGTATCTTTATATCTTTTGGTATCTGTTTCATTTTGTCTAATAAAGAGTTAATCAAATAAACTATTTGTTGGTCCACAACTTTCAGAGCTTCCCAGGTGAAACCTGAAACTAGCCCCCTTACCCGGAGGGTAGGCAGAGACAGAAGAAAGAGGAGACACTCTAGGCTGGCAGGTGGTAGTTTTGATAAGCAAGGGAACTTACACATGAGGTTTGTCTCCAGCAGCTACAATAGAGGTACATGTCCGTAACCACCCACCAGAATCCAAAGTTTACAGAGGCCTTAATGGGGCTCAGCACGTGCTCCATCCAGAGAGTCTCAGCAACACATGCTCTCCCAAGACTGCCTCCTTGCAACAGCTCCCGCTGTGGGAACAGTGTGCAGAACCTATATTCCCAGGACAAGGGAGGGGGGAGGAGCCTCAGATTGCCGGGTCCAGCTCAAGGGTCAACAAGTGGGCATGTCTTCTCCATGACCTATTTATGTATTTCTTCTCAGAAGTAACACATGTAGGTAACTTCTGGAGTGATACTGATAGTGACACTTCCAGGCATTATGCATATGAGTTGGGTGTCCAGGCTAGCGACAGGTGAAATGTTTTCTTCTGGGGAAGCTGCCATCCTTCTTAGATTTTATTCAGAAGGTATGTTCAGAAGCTGAATTTATATCTCATTTGCCTGTAGTAAGCAGTTTGTGAGGGAGTTTTTCTGTTGGCTTGCTTTCTATGGAAAGCAAGGACTCAATAGCAGGACTCTAGTCCGACTGGTAATACATTTTTCTTCTGACATGATATTGGTCAGACCATTTATCTACTTATACATATTAATTCATTTTAGGTATACTCTATTCAGGAATGCCTACTCAAAAACTACTTATTTATTAATTTAAAAGTAATGATTGGATTCTTTACATTTTCCACTGTGTTTCTCTCCAACCATATCTGCAGTCAGGACTGGATCAAGAAGTCTGCTACATCTTAATTTCTTTTCCCACATAAAAAGGAAAAAAATTATCTTTGCCTCTTTGAAATTCTTGAAGTTCATTGCTATTTCAGAAATATCCAAACTGAGAATGACTTTCCCTTTGTTTAATGTTTTACTTATAGGAGTTAACACCTTCATGTATATCAGCCCCCAGTGTTATGATACTATTTTAATTTAGAAACAGATGACCATTATTTCACTGTAAGGCATTTTCCAGATTTATAGAGTCATAAACCTGATGGCATTTGGGGATGTTCATGATGGAGAGCAGTAATGAGCATCAGTATAATTGTAACAAATGGGAATGTTATCTCGCCTCGCAATTGTTTCATGTTTTAGCAGTTTGGGTTTTTTTCTCTCAGTGAATTCACTGAAAGGCAGAATTATCTTGGATATCTGGCACTTAAATGCTAAGTAGCCCTCAATGATTAGATGAACTCAAATATCTTTTTTTTTTTTTTTTTTCAGTACGCGGGCCTCTCACTGTTGTGGCCTCTCCCGTTGCAGAGCACAGGCTCCGGACGCGCAGGCTCAGTGGCCATGGCTCACGGGTCTAGCCCCTCCGGGGCATGTGGGATCTTCCCGGACCGGGGCACAAACCCGTGTCCCCTGCATCGGCAGGTGGACCCTCAAGCACTGCGCCACCAGGGAAGCCCAAGCTCAAATATCTTAAACCACCCAACTCTCAGTCAAAAACTGAAATAGAAATTTCTTCTTACTTACGAGTGATTATTGAAAGCCCTACAATGAGTTAATAAGTTCAGCTGATTAAAATAATATTATAAGTAGTGATCCTCTTGATATTCAAATAGCTCTCCTCTTTTCCCTGCTTAAATATTGATTCCTAAATTCAATAAGCAATCTCTCAAGTCAGTGCTATTGATTACCAAGTGACAAATTAGTGTAAATATATAACTTCCTATAGGAAAAAGTATCATACTGGTGATGAATCAGTGACATGATCTTTTAAAAACAAGCGGTTATTATTATACTATTATTATTATTTCAAGCTAAAAACAAATATTTTTACTCCTGCCACCATTTTCATATTTAAATCCCAGAACCAATATGAGCATATCAATGTATCAAGGCATATTATTCCTTTTTTATTTGAAATACAGTCATCTTTCCTTTATTCACAAAAATAGAAGACAGTAGTATGGGTCATTCAATAGAAAGTCAATAAAATTCTTCTATATATGGAATTGCATTTTATAATAACTTGTGTAGCAGATTTTCTTTTCTAGCTTTTTTTGATTAAGCTAAAATGAATGGATTATTTTATTCCCCAAGCACACACATACTCACAAGATTTGGCAAATCAAAAAAACAAACCAAAAAACCAAACAGCAACAACAAAAAACAGTGAAGTCACGCTTGACAGTTATATTCAAGTCCTGCTTGGAAGTTTTACCTTGCACATAACCAACAAAGAATTAGTCTGGACCCAGCCTTTCTTCAGATAATGTTGAAATATATTCCTTTTCAAATAATATTTCTTAAGATCTTGTATGCATAGCCCTCTGCTGGTCTGGGGGGAAAACAGAAAGAGATACAAGCTTCAAAACTGAATATGGCCTAGATAAGGAGCTAATATCTTCCCATTTTAAAGTTCTCTCTACCAAGGCACCACATCAGAATTCAAGCATATTCACTCTCTCATACTGTTAATGATAACCACTTCCTTGACCCTATATCTCCCTTTATCTGTAGCCCCATCTTGCTCCTGACTTGTAACCAACTTTGTGAAAAGCTATTTACCTGCTCTGTCTCCACCTCTGTATTTGGGCTTTATCCCAATGTCCCATTGTCACATTATTAGGTCAAAGGATAGCTTTCACTTGCTTGAACACTCAGAATCTTTTTACACAAACATTTTCTTTATCTAAAAGTCAGTCCTTGGCTTTCTAATTCCACACTATGGTCCTTTGGTCTGCCTTACCCAGTTTGTGCCCTTGAAAACTGGCTAGCTTTCTTCTGGCCCTCTTCCTAATTGACATATTTAGACAACCAGTCAATTCCCATGGCCTCAATAAATATATTTATGCCAGTGACTCCCAACTCTCCAGCCCAGGGCTTTCTCCTGAGTTTCTGACCCATTTATCCAACTGCCTACTGAAAACATTCCCTTTCATGTTTCCCAATCACTTCAAACTTGGAGTATCTAAAACTGAACAGATTTTTGACTGCCAGATCTACTCCTCTTCCAATGTTTACTTAAATCTGCTGATGGCCCCATCTACCTCTCATTCAAATACAGCTGATCCTTAACTCCTTACTTTCTTTTACCTCCTATATTGAATGAATTACCAAGTCCCATGGACTCTGACATGAAAACAACTCTTGCATCTGGGTTCTTCTCTTGGACACCACTATGGGATGCGCTAGTTCACACTATGCCCACCTTTCCAAAAGCTTGAAACTGGCCTTCCTGCCTATAATCTTCTCCTTCTTCAATCTATCCTCCACATTTTAGCAGAGAGCCCATGTATCATACTTAAAAATCTTTTAATCCTTTGTCATCATTTTCATGATAAAACCAAAATCTATAACATATTTTGTAGATAGAAAGGAAAGAATTAACCATATGCCTGTAATACATTCTCACATTACCATGAAATTCCCTAAAAAGAGAAGAGATGACCTGGTCAAATCTTCTTATAAACGTGTTATTGACAGACCTGCTGCCAAGCACATTAGTGATATTTACTAGTAGGAGAGTCATTGCCTATAGACTGCCAGCAGAATGTACCAGGTGTGTTTATGGCTAACAAACATGAGCTTAGGATTTATAGGGCATGGCTCCATGGAAAATGTTATATGAGCAATGGTCAAAGTAATTCATTTTTCTGTAAATTTTTATTCCATGCATCATTTAGATACTTCATTATTTTTTTAACATCATTATTATTGGAGTATAACTGCTTTACATTGTTGTGTTAATTGGTGTTGTATAACAAAGTGAATAGGCTATACGTACACATACATCCCCTTATCTCCTCCCTCTTGCTTCTCCCTCCCACACTCCCTATCCTACCCCTCTAGGTGGTCACAAAGCACCAAGCTGGTCTCCCTATTTTACGTTTGGTAGTGTAGATGTGTCCATGCCACTCTCTCACTGCATCCCAACTTACCCTTCCCCCTCCCAGTGTCCTCACGTCCATTCTCTACGTCTTCATCTTTTTTCCTGTCTTGCCCCTAGGTTTTTCAGAACATTTTTTTTTTTTTAGATTTCATATATATATGTGTTAGCATATGGTATTTGTTTTTCTCTTTCTAACTTACTTCACTTTGTATGACAGACTCTAGGTCCATCCACCTCACTACAAATAACTCAAGTTCATTTTTTATGGCTGAGTAATATTCCATTGTATATATGTGCCACATCTTCTTTATTCATTTATCTATCAGTGGACACTTAGGTAGCTTCCATATCCTGGCTACTGTAAATAGTGCTGCAATGAATATTGTGGTACATGACTCTTTTTGAATTATGGTTTTCTCAGGGTATATGCCCAGTAATGGGATTGCTGGGTCGTATGGTTGTTCTATTTGTAGTTGTTTAAGGAAACTGCATACTGTTCTCCATAGTGGCTGTATCAATTTATATTCCCACCAACAGTGCAAGAGGGTTCCCTTTTCTCCACACCCTCTCCAGCATTGATTGTTTGTAGATTTTTGGGCAATGGCCATTCTGACTGGTGTGAGGTGATACCTCATTGTAGTTTTCATTTGCATTTCTCTAATGATTAGTGCTGTTGAGCATCCTTTCATGTGTTTCTTGGCAATCTGTATATCTTCTTTGGAGAAATGTCTATTTAGCTCTTCTGCCCATTTTTGGATTGGGTTGTTTGTTTTTTTGGTATTGAGCTGCATAAGCTGTGTGTATATTTTGGAGATTAACCCTTTGTCAGTTGTTTCATTTGCAAATATTTTCTCCCATTGTGAGGGTTGTTTTTTTGTCTTGTTTATGGTTTCCTTTGTTTTGCGAAAGCTTTTAATTTTCATTAGGTCCTATTTGTTTATTTTTGTTTTTATTTTGATTTCCCTAAGAGGTGGGTCAAAAAGGATCTTGCTGTGATTTATGTCATAGAGTGTTCTGCCTATGTTCTCCTCAAAGAGTTTTAAAGTGTCTGGCCTTACATTTAGGTCTGTAATCCATTTTGAGTTTATTTTTGTGTATGGTGTTAGGGTGTGTTCTAATTTCATTCTTTTACATGTAGCTGTCCAGTTTTCCCAGCACCACTTATTGAAGAGGCTGTCTTTTCTCCATTGTATATTCTTGCCTCTTTGTCAAAGATAAGGTGACCATATGTGCATGGGTTTATCTCTGAGTTTTCTATCCTGTTCCATTAATCTATATTTCTGTTTTTGTGGCAGTACCATACCGTCTTGATTACTGTAGCTTTGTAGTATAGTCTGAACTCAGAGAGCCTGATTCCTCCAGTTCTGTTTTTCTTTCTCAAAAGTGCTTTGGCTATTCGGGGTCTTTTGTGTTTCCATACAAATTGCAAAATGTTTTGCTCCAGTTTTGTGAAAAATGCCATTGGTAATTTGATAGGGATTGCATTGAATCTGTAGATTGCTTTGGGTAGGATAGACATTTTCATGATGTTGATTCTTCCAATCCAAGAACATGGTATCTCTCCATTTGTTTGTATCATCTTTAATTTCTTTCATCAGTGTCTTATAGTTTTCTGCTTACAGGTCATTTGTGTTCTTAGGTAGGTTTATTTCTAGGTATTTTATTATTATTGTTGCAGTGTTAAATGGGAGTGTTTCCTTAATTTCTCTTTCAGATTTTTCATCATTAGTGTATAGCAATGCAAGAGAGTTCTGTGCATTAATTTTGTATCCTCCAATTTTACAAAATTCATTAATTAGCTCTAGTAGTTTTCTGGTAGCATCTTTAGGATTCTCTCTATATAGTATCATGTTATCTGCACACAGTGAGAGTTTTAGTGCTTCTTTATCATTTTGGGTTCCTTTTTTTTTTTTTTTTTTTTTTGCCATAGGCGGGCCTCTCACTGTTGTGGCCTCTCCCATTGTGCAGCACAGGCTCCAGACACGCAGCCTCAGTGGCCATGGCTCACAGGCCCAGTCGCTCTCTGGCATTTGGGATCTTCCCGGACCGGGGCATGAACCCGCATCCCCTGCATCAGCAGGTGGACTCCCAACCACTGCACTACCAGGGAAACCATTGGGTTCCTTTTATTTCTTTTTCTTCTCTGATTGCTGTGGCTAAAACTTCCAAAATTATGTTGAATAATATTGGTGAGAGTGGGCTACTTGGTGTTTTCCTGATATTAGTGGAAATGCTTTCCTTTTTTCACCATTGGGAACAAAGTTTGCTGTGGGTTTGTTATATATGGCCTTTATTATGGTGAGGTAAGTTTCCTCTATGCCTACTTTTTGGGAAGTTTTGATCATAAATTGGTATTGAATTCTGTCATAAGTTTTTCTGCATATATTGAGATTATCATATGGATTTTATCCTTCAGTTTGTTAATATGGTGTATCATATTGATTGATTTGCATATATTGAAGAATACTTGCATTTCTGGGATAAACCCCACTTAATCATGATGTATGATCCTTTTAAAGGGCTGTTGGATTCTGTTTGCTAGTATTTTGTTGAGGATGTTAACATCTATGTTCATCAGAGATATTGTTCTGTAGTCTTCTTTTTTCGTAACATCTTTGCCTGCTTTTGGTAACAGGGTGATGGTGGCCTCGTAGAATGAGTTTGGGAGTGTCCTCCCTCTGCTATATGTTGGAAGAGTTTGAGAAGTATAGGTGTTAACTCTTCTCTAAATGTTTAATTGAATTCGCCTGTGAAGCCCTCTAGTCCTGGGGTTTTGTTTGTTGGAAGATTTTTAATCACAATCTCAATATCGTTGCTTGTGATTGGTCTGTTTATAGTCTCTGTTTCTTCCTGGTTCAGTCTTGGAAGGTTGAGCTTTTCTAAGAATGTGTCCATTTCTTCCAGGTTGTCCATTTTATTGGCATACAGTTGCTTGTATTAATCTCTCATGATCCTTTGTGTTTCTGCAGTGTCAGTTGTTACTTCTCCTTTTCCATTTCTAATTCTATTGATTTGAGTCTTCTTTTTTTTCTTGATGGGTCTGGCTAATGGTTTATCAATTTTGTTGATCTTCTCAAAGAACTAGTTTTTAGTTTTATTGATGTTTGCTACTGTTTCCTTCATTTTTTGTCATTTATTTCTGATATGATCATTATGATTTCTTTCCTTCTGCTAACTTTGGGTGTTTTTTGTTCTTCTTTCTCTAATTGCTTTAGGTGTAAGGTTAGTTTGTTCATTTGAGATGTTTCTTGTTTCTTAAGGTAGGATTGTATTGCTATAAACTTCCCTCTTGGAACCACTTTTGCTGTAGCCCATAGGTTTTAGGTCATCGTGTTTACATTGTCATTTGTTTCTAAGTATTTTTTTAATTTCTTCTTTGATTTCTTCAGTGATCTCTTGGTTAGTTAGTAGCATATTATTTAACCTCCATGTTTTTGTATTTTTACAGTTTTTTTTTTCCTGTAATTGATATCTAGTCTCATAGCATCCTGGTCAGAAAAGATTCTTGATACAATTTCAATTTTCTTAAATTTACCAAGGCTCAGTTTGTGACCCAAGATATGATCTATTCTGGCGAATATTCCATGAGCACTTGAGAAAAATGTGTATTCTGTTATTTTTGGATGAAATGTCCTATAAATATCAATTAAGTCCATCTTGTTTAATGTATCATTTAAAGCTTGTATTTCCTTAATTATTTTCATTTTGGTTGATCTGTCCATTTGTGAAAGTGAGGTGTAAAAGTCCCCTACTATGAATGCATTACAGTTGATTTCCCCTTTTACAGCTGTTAGCATTTGCCTTATGTATTGAGGTGCTCCTATGATGGGTTTAGAAATATTTACAATTGTTATATCTTCTTCTTGGATTCATTCCTTGATCATTATATAGTGGCCTTCTTTGTCTCTTGCAATAGTCTTTATTTTAAATAATATTTTGTTTGATATGAGAATTTGTACTACAGCTTTCTTTTGATTTCCATTTGCATGGAATACCTTTTTCCATCTCCTCACTTTCAGTCTGTATGTGTCCCTAGGCCTGAAGTGGGTCTCTTGTAGACAGCATATATATGGGTCTTGTTTTTGTATGCATTCAGCCAGTCTATGTCCTTTGGTTGGAGCATGTAACCCATTTATATTTAAGTTAATTATTGATATACATGTTCCTATTACCATTTTCTTAATTGTTTTGGGTTTCTTATTGTAGGTCTTTTCCTTCTCTTGTGTTTCCTGCCTAGAGAAGTTCCTTCAGCATTTGTTGTAAAGCTGGTTTGGTGGTACTGAATTCTCTTAGCTTTTGCCCTTCTGTAAAGGTTTTAATTTCTCTGGTGAATCTGAATGAGATCCTTGCTGGGGAGAGTAATCTTGGTTGTAGGTTTTTCCCTTTCATCACTTTAAATATGTCCTTCCACTCCCTTCTTGCTTGCAGAGTGTCTGCTGAAAGATCAGCTGTTAACCTTATGGGGATTCCCTTGTATGTTATTTGTTGGTTTTCCTTTGTTAGTTTTAATATTTTTTCTTTATATTTAATTTTTGATAGTTTGATTATTATGTGTCTTGGCATGTTTCTCCTTGGATTTATCTGGTATGGGAGTCTCTGGGCTTCCTGGACTTGATTATTTCCTTTCCCATGTTAGGGAAGTTTTCAACTATAATCTCTTCAAATATTTTCTGAGTCCCTTTCTTTTTCTCTTATTCTTCTGGGACCCCTATAATTCAAATGTTGGTCCATTTAATGTTTTCCCAGAGGTCTCTGAGACTGTTCTCAAGTCTCTTCATTCTTTTTTCTTATTCTGCTCTGTGGTAGTTATTTCCACTATTTTATCTTCCAAGTCACTTATCTGTTTTTCTGCCTCAGTTATTCTGCTGTTGACTCCTTCTAGAGAATTTTTAATTTCATTTATTGTGCTGTTCATCATTGTTTGTTTGCTCTTTAGTTTTTCTAGGTCCTTGTTAAACTTTTCTTGTATTTTCTCCATTCTATTTCCAAGATTTTGGATCATCTTTACTATCATTTCTCTGAATTCTTTTTCAGGTTGACTGCCTATTTCCTCTTCATTTGTTTGGTCTGGTCGATTTTTACCTTGTTCCTTCATATGTTGTGTATTTCTCTGTCTTCTCATTTTGCTTAACTTACTGTGTTTGGGGTCTCCTTTTTGCAAGCTGCAGGTTCATAGTTCCCTTTGCCTTTGGTGTCTGCCCTCAGTGGATGAGGTTGGTTCAGTGGGTTGTGTAGGCTTCCTGTGGGAGGGGACTGGTGCCTGTGTTCTGGTGCATGAGTGTGGATCTTGTCCTTATGGTGGGCAGGACCACATCTGGTGGTGTGTTTTGGGGTGTCTGTGAACTTAGTATGATTTTAGGCAGCCTCTCTCCTAGTGGGTGTGGTTGTGTTCCTGTCTTGCTAGTTGTTTGGCATGGCGTTTCCAACACCGGAGCTTGCTGGTCGTTGAGTGGAGCTGGGTCTTAGTGTTGAGTTGGTGATCTCTGGGAGACCTCTCACCAATTGATACTATGTGAGTCCAGGAGATCTCTCGTTGTTAAATATTCTGAACTCGGCTCTCCCACCTCACAGGCTCAGGCCTGACACCCAGCCAGAGCACGAAGACCCTGTCAGCTACACGGCTTTTGGGAAGTCTGTGGTCTTCTTCCAGTGTTCAGTAGATATTCTGTAAGAGTTGTTCCACATGTTTGATGTATTTGTGGGGAGGAAGGTGATCTCCATGTCTTACTCCTCCTCCATCTTGAAGGTTCTCTCTTAGGTAGTTCATCTTTAAATTTGGGTCAAAGAATACATTTTAATGTTGTCAGGAAGGTGTATTGGTTATCCCAAACTTTTTTCTGCTAGTTCTTGAGATTACTTCTATCCTTGGTATTATTAGTAAAACTTGATATTAGGTAAGATTGTTGATTCTTTTTTTTTAATTGAAGTATAATTGATTTACAATGTTGTGTTAATTTCTGGTGTACAGAAAAGTGATTCAGATATTCTTCTGTTATGTTTTACCACAGGATATTGAATATCATTCCCTGTGCTCTACAGTAGGACCTTGTTGTTTATCTTTTTTATATACAGTAATTTGAATCTGCTAATCCCATACTCTTAATTCATCCCCCGCCCCCTTCTTGTTTGGTAACCATAAGTTTGTTTTCCATGTCTGTGAGTCTGTTTCTGTTTTGTAAAGATGTTCATTTGTATCATATTTTATATTCCACATATAAGTGATAATATGATAATATGATATTTGTCTTTCTCTTACTTCTCTTAGTATGATAATCTCTAGGTCCATCCATGTTGTTGCAAGTGGCATTATTTCATGATTTTTTATGGTTTAGTAGTATTCCACTGTACATATGTATACTTCATCTTCTTTATCTGTTCATCTGTTGATAGACATTAGGTTGTTTCCATGTCTTGGCTATTGTGAATAATGCTGCTATGAACATAGGCATGCTTGTGTCTTTTCAAATTAGAGTTTTCTCTGGGTATATGCTCAGAAGCAGGATTGCTGCATCATATGGTAACTCTATTTTTAGTTTTTAAATGAGCCTCCATACTGTTTTTCATAGTTGCTGTACCAATTTACATTCCCACCAACAATGTATGAGGGTTCCCTTTTCTCCACACCCTCTCTAGCATTTATGATTTGTTGACTTTTTAATGATGGCCATTCTGACTGGTGCAAGGTGATACCTCATTGTGGTTTTGATTTGCATTCCTCTAATAATTAGCAAAGTTGAATATGTTTTCATGTACGTTTTGCCCATCTGTATGTCTTCTTTGGAGAAATGTCTATTTAGGCCTTCTGCCCATTTTTTGATTGGATTGTTTGCTTTTTTGTTGTTAAGTGGCATGTGCTTTTTATATATTTTGGGAATTAAGCCCCTGTTGGTTACATCATTCACAAATATTTTCTTGTAGTCTGTAGATTGTCTTTTCTTTTTGTTTATGGCTTCCTCTGGTGTGCAAAATCTTTTACATTTGACTAAGTCCCAGTTGTTTATTTTTGGTTTTGTTTCTTTAGCTTTGAGAGACTGACCTAAGGAAACATTGTTACAATTTATGTCAGAGACTGTTTTGCCTGAGTTCTCTTCTAGTATTTTTATGGTATCATGTCTTATATTTAAGTCTTAAGCTATTTTCAGTTTATTTTTGTGTATGTTGTGAGGGAGTGTTCTAACTTCATTGACTTACATGTAGCTGTCCAGCTTTCCCAACACCACTTAAGATTGCTGTTTCTTGAGCCTGATTTGACAATATCATCCTTTGAGTAAATTCAAATAAGTATTAATGCAAGTTAGTCTATTTTAAGTCCTTGAGCCTTATCTTTTATTCATCATAAACCCTATACTCCATGTTTACTGGACTTCTTGGACTTATTTTGGTCCCTTGAGTGTATTCTTGTATCTCTCTGTTTCACTGAGGTTTTACTAAGCTGTTTCCTTATCTGGAAGGTTATTTTTCTCATTCACCCCTCCCCCTATACTCTCTTCAGTAACCACAGTCACTTACTCCCTTTGCCTGTTAATCCCTACTTTTTCTTCAATTTTCAGTTTAATACAATTTCCTCATTGAATACTTTCTGACTCCTTTCTATATGCTATGATAACATACAGTAAAGTGTAATATCTACTACACTTGTAATTACCCATAAGTCTTTGAACTCCATGAAGGAAAGACTCCTGTCTTCCTTAATTACCATTCTATTCCATAGCTTAATAAAGCTTGTTACCTAAAAGGTACAGAAATACATGTTGAACAAAGCTATTTTGGAACAGATCATAATTGTTGGCTTAAAATAGTTCCTAGCTGTGAGTGAATTTCAGAAAGATCTATATTATGTACACAGTAGTATGAAAACTTAAACAGGTCTAAAGAAGAAGTTTGAGAACACTTCATTCTATTTTACTTTAATTTCTTGTTTCATATTATCTAAGGGCAAACTTATTTCCTACCCAGTATGTGACCTCCAAAGTCACATAATTTTTAAATTCCTCACTATAACATAAGAGTAGTAATAATGTTCTCTTAAAATAATGGCTCTATATATTGCTTAAATTTCTAAAAAGATTGTGGAATAAAAGTATTGATATTCACTTTAAATATAAGAATTTTAAAATTGAATAGAACCCATTTTCTTAATTTTTTTCATTGTGCTTTTATTTTATTAAAAGTATACATAGAATGCATTCCAACCATCAATTCCTGATAGGAACTACACTTGATTCTGTATAAGCTTCTGTCTGCATTATATTTACTACTCTTCTCCTACTTCTGACACAGTATTTTAGAGGTATGACAGGAAGTTTGATAATCTGTAGATGTGTTTCTTTCTGTTAAACAATGCTGAAGGACCCCTGAATAAATTCTTGTTAATACACAAAAAAGCTAGGAAGTATATTAGACATGTAAAATGTTACAGCCAAACTATAATAACAATTTTCCTAGCCTCCAAAATGCACATTGCTTCCACTGTAAAAGAGCCTTCATGTATTATAAATTCCTTCCTGCATTACCAAAGTTACTCTGTCATCATCCATACCCTTACCTGATTACCTAAATGTATAGGATGGACGTCAGTCACTACTCCTGGAAAAATGCAACGTCTGGTGGGCTTTATGATTTTAGAAACAAGATAAAAGCCTTATGACTCAAAGAATGCAATCAAATGCATTTTTGTAGCCACAAGCATTGTATTTACTTAAAGGATTGTAACTATAAAAGCAAATCTCTTTTACTAGAAACCGGGACAAAAGCTGCCAGAGAACACGGTAGTAAATAGCTCTGAAATTGTTTTCTCTGCTTCATTTCAAAAGCTCAGGGCTACTAGTGTTTGACCTTTTACAAATGAAATGGTTTCCTGTAGGTCCTGGTGCTGCACTGCATGCTGATGGTGGTGGGCTTGATGCAGTCATCAAGAATGGTGAATACGCTCATCACTGGTGCATTCTTCTGCACCAAGAATATTTCTCATTTAGTGGCATTTGCAGGTTCCCTTTAAGAAAAGGTGGAGTGATTCTATGATTTTATTTTCCCACAAACATTTTTCCTTTAGTGTCTCTTGACCAAGCAGGGCAAGGAAAATTGAGTAATTGTCCAAAATGACTTCAAATAGCTTAGTCAAAAGTCAGGTTGAAAAAGGAGACATTTTACTGAGAACATCTGGCGTCAACCTGCTATCAGTTTTTGCTAGTTGGTAATAGAAAACATTAAAATATGTTTGAGGATTATGGAGATTTGCAGCCTTCTGTCAATTGCAGATTAACCTTAATCTCAGTCTCTGGTTTTAGAATATCTGCCTCAAAGTTTCAAATACATGGATATTGATCTGTTAATGTAGGATAACCTGTGAGCAGTTTTTAAAGTACCCATGGAATATAAACCTTTTTAATATTAAAAAGAAAACATTCTGAGTGACAGAATAAAAGTCTGTCTTACCTCTATTTATGCTCTATAATATTTGACATCATACTTAACTTCTATAGTGATATTAAAGCATAATATTGCTAACTTCTGAGCCTTTATCATATATTAGATCCTGTCTTATTTTTAATACGTCATTATTCCTTTATTTTTATAGTTGAAAAAACTTTGGCACATATAAAATATACAATTGCCCAGGTCACATGAAATGGTTAGTAAAGAAACTGGAGGCCAGTCTTTCTGAATCCAAACCTCATGGCAGGACTGTTTACAACTATATAAACTTGTGTGTATGTCATTCTAAAAATGGAAGGCACATTCTTGGATTTTATTTCGTCTGTTTTGAAATAAGAGATTTATTAGAAAAGAATTGGTTTCACAAGTTAGGGTCCCTCTGATCAGAGCCTTGGGTAACTTTCAGAGGACACTTTAATACTGAACGAGTATTAAAGGTGTTGAGCTTCATGCTAAACGCTTTGTATCCACTATCTCATTCAGCCTTCATTCATGAGGAGGATATGATTATAATACTCAATTCACAGAAAGGGAAATTGGTGATTAGGGAATATCTCTATTCTCTTCAGATCTGTTCTCTGCACTTTTCTGCCCAAGTCTACACCCTGAGAATCTGACCTCTCAGGACTTATTTTCCTGGGCTCCATGGCCCCTTGGCTTCCTGTTGGGTTTGGAAGTTGGAAGAAATAAAAGGGATGAAGTGTGAGGGAAGAAATCAGAATATTTGCTGACCTGGCTAAGGTTCTGGCAGAGGCTGCCTTTCTTGGTAATTACAGCTCAGATCAGTGGTCCCACTTGGGTGCTCCCACCCCCACCACAGTCTCTGTGAATTGGTAACCCCCTTCCCTCTCCTTTCCTTATCAGGCCTCAGGTGGGAACAGCTTCCTGCTGTTGCCAGTTCTGGTAACTCTGCACACTCTTGTTAGGTGCTCTTCAATGACACCCTTTGGATGGTGCCAATCGTTGACTGCTGAGACCTCGACTGACATGAAAAAGATTAACTAAAGTGCCTGAGGGTTTCTTGATTAGGACTTGGCAGAACTGGAGTGAAACTCAGGTTTGTTTGATGCCTACACCATTTACTCACAGATTAATCACCACAGGAAAGAACATGGATTGTGTCTCAGCCCCTGAGGACATTTGCATTGTTTTCAGGGTCTATTCATTATCTGGAAGTGGTTTCTGACACTGAGACACTGATGTCCAGGGAACCTGACTACAGGCTGTCAAAAGCAGCTCAAATCCTGAAGGTCTAGCCAAACAGAAGGCTGTTGAGCAGGTAGACCAAACTTCTCAAGGTTAAAAGGTAGCAATATTACTCTGGCCGTTGTTAGAGTGATTGCTGCGAAGAACTGCTCTTGCCAGCCATACCACAAATCCAGGAGGCTCGGTACCATTATGCCTTGACCTCAGTCCCAGACACTGTCTAATTAAATTATCAAGGCCTATACCACAGAATTTGAGTTATTCTTTATCTCATCAAAAATTATGTATGATATAGAGACACAGATGTAGAGAGCAAATGTATGGACACCAAAGGGGGAAAAGGGGGTTGTTGGTGGTGGTGGGATGAATTGGGAGATTGGGATTGACATATATACACTAAAATGTGTAAAATAGATACCTAATGAGAACCTGCTTATAAAAAGAAATAGATAAAATAAAATTCAAAATAAAAATAAATCACACAAAAAAAATAGGTATGAAACTACTGTTATGGGCTAAACATTATGTTGACTCTAAGGCATATAAAGATGAATAAGACAAGGCTTTTGCCCACAAAGCAATCACAGAGTAGATATGCAAAGGCATTGTCCAGAAGTCCAATAAAGAGTTATAGTAGCTATGATTGAGGCTTGTGTGGGTTGCTGTGGAAGAAAAAAGAGGTTTTTTACTCTTACTCTTTTGGTCTAACATCACTCAGCTGCATCTCCCAGCCACACACTGCTTTTCCCCTAATGCCTAAAATTCATAACCCACACCTTAAGCTGTAAAACTTCTTTGAACATATCACCTAGGGACTTGTATGGAATCATCAGCACACATAATATGCTGAACTGCTCAACAAAGCCTCAACCATTTCACATTCAAATATCTCTCAAAATGATGACTAGATTTTGGTCATAATTAATTTTAAAAAGTCTTGCTTTAATTAGTAAAAAAAGCCTTGCTTTTTTTTTCAACCTCTAAGTCTAAACAGCAATTGTTTAGGCAATATTTGAAATAATAAATGTCTAACCTAAAGTTCAGTCAGATATAAACCCAAGAGAAGTATTTTACAGTCAGTATGATTATACATTTTTTTTTTTTTTTTTTTTGCGGTACACAGGTCTCTCACTCTTGTGGCCTCTCCCGTTGCGGAGCACAGGCTCCGGACATGCAGGCTCAGTGACCATGGCTCACAGGCCCAGCTGCTCCGCGGCATGTGGGATCTGCCCGGACCGGGGCACGAACCCGTGTCCCCTGCATCGGCAGGTGGACTCAGCCACTGCCCCACTAGGGAAGCCCCTATACTTTCTTTTAAGATGAGGTAGAAACAACATTCGGCCTTGTCTTCCCATCTTCCCTTCTCTCCCTACCTTCAGTTTTCTTCCCATCTTCTTCTGTCTGCCTCTCTCTGCTCTATCCCAAGACATCTTTTTTTCCCCTCTCATCTTCATCATGTATAGGGTTGTTTTAGGTGAGATTCAACTACAGTAAAACTGATGGATAAAAGTTAGAAGAGTAATCATGAAACACCTCCCACAAATTACTAGTCAATTGAAAGGGAAAAAATAGTGAAGATATGATGGGAAAACATAGCAAATACCAACATGACAAAGTGAACAAGTGATTGGATGTCAAGGTGCTGCAAATAGTACATGGAGAAAAAACATGAAATAGTACAAGAAAACAGATGGGTCAGCCAGCCCCCTACAGAATATAAGGATTGTACTCTTTAAAGTTCTCATGGGCATGAAACACAGGAAAAGACTGTTTCAGATTAACGGACTCTGAAGAGAAATGACAACTAATGGTAACACATACAACTGGATCAGATCCTAGACCAGAAATTAAAAGGAAACAGTGTTGGTACAGTTGGAGAAATTTTCATGGGGTCTGTTTATGGAATGGGTGTGAACTATCAATGTTGATTTCCTGATTTGGAGGATGTATCAGGGTTGTGTAGAAGAGTGTTTAAGTTTTGGTGAAATATTCATGATGAAATACACTCTGGGGTGTTTGTGGTGAAAGGACATCATGTCTGCAAGTTACTTTCAAAAGATTCAGGAACAGACTAATATGTGTGTGTGTGTGTGTGTGTGTGTGTGTAGAGAGAAGGCACAAAAGCTATACATTTCTAGCAAATTCCTTTTCCTGGGTGAAAAAATATTGGGGTTCCATGCTCTGTTCTAGTAATTTCTCTGTAAGGTTAAAACAGTTTTAACATAAATTACCTAAAAAATACTGCTGGGCTCCACTCCTATTGTCAGACAAGAGGGAACAACAGGAACCAAGCTTTCTCTGAATTAAACAACTAAAAAAAACAGATAAAGTATATTAAATAATAAATGTAAGTCATTGGGCAATTGGCATAAGTTATAACATGTTGATCCCTGAGAGAGGAAGAAATAAAAAATAAAAACTATCCATATTTGGTGAAAACTATACATTCACAAATTTAGGAATCTCAACAAACTTTAAGCACATGATAATCAAATTGCTTGATACCAGTGATAAAGAGCAAAAGTTTAGAGCAATCAGAGAAAAAAAAAGAAACCACATAATGAGGAAAAAAATATAAGAATGACAACAGATTCAGATTTTTAAAAAAATGAGTAACCCAAAATATACAAGAGCAACATCTCTAAAGTACTGAAAGGAAAAAGCTATAAACTATAATTCTACATCCATCAAAATTATGTTTCAAAAACAAAGGAAATACTTTTCAAACATACAGAAGCTGAAAGTATTCTTCATCAGAACCTGTAATTAAAGAAATATTAAAAGATCCTCAGGCCAAAGAAAAATGACATCAGTTGGAAACCTGGATTTACACAAAGGAATAAAAACCACCAAAAATGGTAAATATGTGAGTAAATATAATTTTTAATATACTTAAATACCCCCAAATAATAATTAGCTGTCTAAAACAAACAAAAAGATGTTAAGATGTTATTAACAACATATGACAAAATCAGCCCCAAAGATGAGGAAGAGAGGAAACAGAGAGCACTGTTGTAAGTTTCCTATCATAGCATGAGGTGTTTTAATTTTACTTCAAGTTAGGCTGCAGTCAGTTAACTGTATATACAACATGCTGGAAAGCAACTGCTAAAAAAATCCCAGAGTTATAAAACTAATTAAGTCAAAAAAGAAGGTTAATAGAATCATAAAAAAATTCTACCCAAAAGAAGGCAGAAGATGAAGAAAAGGGAAACGATTAGATTGGGCAAGCAGAAAATAAACAATAATATGGTAGTTTGTTTTTGTTTTTGTTTTTTGTTTGTTTGTTTGTTTTTGTGGTACGTGGGCCTCTCACTGTTGTGGCCTCTCCCGTTGCGGAGCACAGGCTCCCGACGCGCAGGCTCAGCGGCCATGGCTCATGGGCCCAGCCACTCCGCAGCATGTGGGATCTTCCCGGACCGGGGCACGAACCCGTGTCCCCTGCATTGGCAGGCGGACTCTCAACCACTGTGCCACCAGGGAAGCCCAATATGGTAGTTTTAAACTCACCAATATTAGTAATCACGTTAAATATAAATTAATTGTACTATATTGTAAATCAATTATACTTCAATACAATTTTAAAAATATATGTATATAAATGAACTAAACACCCTGATTTTAAAAGAGTTTTCAGATTAGATTAAAAAAGAAAGCCCAACTACATGTTACTTAACTTGAATGCAACTAAAACCATTAACTACAAACTTGAATACAGATCTGATTTGGGAAGAATTTAAAAAGTTGAATGATTGATAAGTTTGCTAATATTTCAAACTTTTTTAAAAATAGATGTGTGTGTGTGTGTGTGTGTGTGTGTGTGTGTGTACATCCCTAGGAACAAGATACCACAACCTAGGAGTAAAATTTGAATGGAGGCCTTCTCTTTCATTTTATTTTATTGTTACCTGTTGGTGACAGTAGGTACCTTTTTCCTAGGTGCATGTCAACTGATACAATTCCATGAAGAGTTTCCAGTTGGGCTTGGGGAACTCAATTCCACTCATGCCACTCGGTTCCCTGCAGATGCACCAAAACACTGCCTTCTAAAAGTTATAGTTTACATCGTTTTGGCAGAGAGGGGTAAAATTGCTTTAAAATCCTTCCAAAAATTGTCTTATTTTGAATGAGAGGCCAGTCAGTTTCTGGTGCTTGTTATCACAGCACTTGGAGCTACAGTGCGTTGCTTGCCTACCATGAATGCTGTAATCTGGACTGTAAGTACTCATTGTGTACACATAGTTCTCATTCACAATTATTGAAGCAACTTTTTTTATTTAGAAATGAATAAAACCAAAGAATTTCTTGAGTAAAAAGCCATGTGGCTTTCCAAAAAGTCAGTTTAAACAGCCACAAATTATCTACAAATACTATGCCCAAGTAACAATTTTTATACATTTTTGTTGTGAAATGCCAGTCTCTAGTGATAGGAGAAGACCTTAGTCTAGGAACCTCGAATAGAAATTTCCCAGTCCTGATCTTAGCTTATTTTGTTGTCCTTATTAAATACTAGCCTGCCATACTCTTCTGGGCACTGTGCCAATTTACACCCACTCATTTGCTCCTGGGACCTGAGTAGGCAGGTTGACTGCCAAGAAACACATTTAGCTTTGTTGTCTGTAATTACGATAGCTACGAATTTAAAGTCACCTTAGAGTTACATTTTAAATGATCATTTTTATAGTTCTAATAATTTCTATCTATCTCTACTGTCATTGCAAAAATCTATAGAAATTCTAGAAATCAGGAAATTTATATTTCATTCTCTAATACTTGCCTTTAAGATCACCTGCCACTTTGACATACTAAAAGCAGTTTCTGCTACAACTCTAATGGATGTGACGATATAGAATTCCCTTTTTCCAGTGAGGAAAAAACAAGTTCTGGGCTAGTTTCTGCTTTCAAAATTTCATCTACAGCTATTTTCTTTACCATATAAAGGAATAACCAAATAGTCTCCTCTACATAGCAATAGTTGTGGGTAAAACCATCCATTTGTCTTTTTCCTGGTTTTATTCTTTTTTAATCCTCTCTACAATGTTTTAATCCCAGCTATATATGTGATTTATGTTATTGAATTAAAACAAAAAATAGTGTTTCTAAGAGAGTAATAAAAGTCATCATATTAATTCAAAGCTCTCTCTCTCTCTTCAGGTTTTCTTAATCTTAGAATAGAGAAAGGGTGTTCTGTACTGTCTTCTGCAGTCCATTTCAATTAAGTATTTCTCGTATTTACCCTCTAGGCTTGAGATCATAAGAAGGCAGAGGAGAAAGCAGCTCCTGTGTAACTTTCCCAGGGCAGGTTGCTACCCTTTTTCTGTTTGTCTTCACCGCTGTTCCAGCTCATGGTCTATGATTTAGGGTGCATTGTGAAAGCCCCCCAGGCCCTGCTGATGAGGACTCCACCCCAAATAGATTCCCTAGGCACTGATGATCCTTTGGAAAAAAAAAAATCCATCTTCTGGGCTTCCCTGGTGGCGCAGTGGTTGAGAGTTCATCTGCCGACGCAGGGGACACTGGTTCGTGCCCCAGTCCGGGAAGATCCCACATGCCACGGAGCGGCTGGGCCCATGAGCCATGACTGCTGAGCCTGTGTGTCTGGAGCCTGTGCTCCACAACGGGAGAGGCCACAACAATGAGAGACCCGTGTATCGCAAAAAAAAAAAAAAAAAAAAAAAAAAAAAAAATTTCATCTTCTGTTGTCCTTTGTGGGCAACCTTAAGCTGCTTACCTCTGACCCACAAATCTTGACTCGCCATCTTGCTTGAAGCCTGTAATCTAAGGCTGGTCAGAATGTGTGGGATCCACCTTCTGTACTGCCGCAGACCTCAGGACCCAGTGGATCATTCTTATCCACTCTCTGCCTGACTCTATCATTCAGCATCTGTTTCCCATATTCTCCTTCTCCTGCCTCCCATAACCCAATAAGCTTGGAGCCCACTCAGGAACCACACGTCAATCTCTGGCTTGTGCACAAAAGCTCCTATCCTAGCTTTGAGGAGGGGGAACCAATCAAGTACTATTTCACTTACCTTCAACACTAATCTCTCCTTGTGGAGAGATTCTTTTATCTCTTAAAAGAAAGTAGACAAATAGTTCAGCCTCTTACTACTTCTAAGAGCATGGTATTTTCATTCCAAGAACAACGCCATCTTTCAAATTATCTCTGGAGACTATATTAAGTTTCTCACTGAAATCCATTTCTATAGTAGTTCCTGCAGCAGTTAGTAAATCACTTGAGGCAGAAAATGATCTCAATCATTATTTCCACCTTGCTACCACATAAGGCAAGAGCATTGTAAGAGCTTGTATAGGAACTCTGAGACAGGAGGGACATCCCCTTGCATATCCTGCTATTGGATAAAGAATATGTGAGGTTTCCTATGGGAGAGAGTGACCCTTGAGCAGAGTCTCAAAGGATAAAGAGGCATTACAGAGGCCAGGAAGGAGAAAAGCAGAGTTGTCAGAAGGAGCAAACGAGGGTTATGAGAATCAGCATGGGCTAGGCATTCATTGTCTATGTAGAGAATATCAGTGATCTCTAAGCAGCAGGCCCTGACACACGTTTGGAACAACATGTATGTATTGTGAGACAAGAAGTAATAAGTTCATGAACAGGTCAGAGTGATACCTCTAAACCACTTGTTGAGATTTTTATTTTGGTGAGACTTTAAAACTGAGTAAAGTAGTCCTTCCTTTACAGTGGAGGATACAACTTAGATCAACCATAGTTTTTACCTTGAAAATTTAAGTCATATATTTTTAGAAGATTAAGTCACTAGCTGTTGATAGTTTTTAGATTCAGATTAAAAGCCTACATCCTCAAAATTTTCATACATTCTTTGTAGATTCATTATTAGAGTTGATAGTCTGTTTCTTTTAACCACAAAACTAAATTTTCTATAGAGAAAATGTTAACTGTCTATGAGGATGTCTTGGGATTTCTTCAGTAAATAAAGGGAGAGCTCCAACATCAGTAAACCTTAAAGCCAAAAGTCCTATGATGCAATTAAACTGGGAAAGTAAGCTGACCATAGTTTACCTTTTGCGTTAGGGGCCAACATCTGAAAATGCTGTGCCATGTGTTTAAAGAGAAAAAAACAAAGGCAGGAACACACAAAATCATCACCAGTTCCAGAAGACCCTCAACGTTTTCTGAAATTAATAAAGTAAAAACAGTCAAACTGTTCATGGAGCAAGATTGAAATGCTCTGTGATTTCCTGCATTATTTGTCTTAAATTTAAGGCCAACTTTCCTCCCCTTAAATTAACCAAAAGATAAACCCCCAAATACAAATGCTTAGAGCTACAAAGCAAGAGGTTTTGAAATTATTGTTATGGCATTCTTCACAATGATGTTTCATTTAGATGAAGACCATGTGATGGTTAGTTTTACATGTCTAATTGCCTGGGCCATGGAGTGGCCAGATATTTGGACCAGGTATTTGGTCAAACTTATTCTGAGTGTGTCTGTGAAGATGTTTTTGGAGGAGATTAACATTTGAATAAGTAAACTGAGTAAAACAGACTGCTCACCCTAATGTGGGTGGGCCTCATTCAATAAGTGAAAGGCCTGAGTAGAACAAAAAGGCTGACCCTCCCACAAGTAAAGCGGAACTCTTCCTGCCTGACTGCATGGGCAGGGACATCACTTTTTTTCTACCTTCAAACTCAAATTGAAATGCTGGCTCTTTTGGGTCTCAAGCCTGCCAGTTTTCAGAGCAGACCTATGCCATTGTTTCATCTGCATTTCTGCCTGCTGACTGCAGGTCCTGGGGTTTCTCAACCTCCATGACTGTGTGAGTCAATTCCTTACAATACATTTTATATATATAAATAAATATAGATAAGTGTATATATATAAATAAATATAGATAGGTGTGTATATATATAAATAAATATAGATAAGTGTATATATAAACAAATATAGATAATTGTGTGTATATATATATAAATAAATATAGACAAGTGTATATATATATAAATAAATACAGGTAAGTGTGTATATATATAAATAAATATAGATAAGTGTATATATAAAAATAAATATAGATAAGTGTATATATATTAATAAATATAGATAAGTTTACATATATAAAAATATAGATCAGTGTATATATATAAATAAATATAGATAAGTGTGTATATATATAAATGAATATAGATAAGTATATATAAATAAATATAAATAAGTGTGTATATATAAATATAGATAAGTGTATATATATTAATAAATATAATATTTATCTATATATAAATAAATACATATAAGTGTATGCATATATATATATATATATATTTATTTATACTGTTGGTCTTCTTTCTCTAGAGAACCCTGACTAATACTAATACAGACCTTAAAGAAAGCTTTACTCAACTGCAAAGCATACTTTAATCCAATTCCTCACTCTCTAAAGACCACTCGATAAAAAGACAACAGAAATAATGACACTCTACCCAGCAGGCACTGAACAAGCCATTGTTAAATAAAACGAAGAAAACACAATATGTACATGTTTCTTCTACTCAGTATTTGAATGTAAGACTAACAACCCTTGTCAGAAAACTGTGAACTGTGCATTCTTAATTAGTCTTTTAACATTGGGAAAATAATCTATGACTTTTTAGTGATACAATTCCCTATCACATATATATGATTCAGAATATATGTATTCACATATATACACTATATTTATACACACACACACACAAGTATATGCATCTACAGACACATTATAAACACACACATGTGTATGTGTATATGTAAGTTCAAATTAGAAAACATTAATAGTGTGAAGTTTTTCAAAAGGTTATTAGAAACCTGATATTTGTCATAACTGTGCAATGTATTGTTCTCAGAGGGAATTCAATAGTACGAGAGTTATTGTTTGAAATTTATATAAAGGACAAGCAAGATATATTATGCACAATAGTTAAAATTTATAATGAAAAAAATCCTGACAAAAGAAGATAAATAGCTGAATAGCTGTACATATTATATACCAAGTTAGTCAAGAAAATAGTAAAATGGTTTTTGAGGCTATATTTCCTTAAAGGAGACTTTCAGTATATGATTTAGTTGGATTACATTTGACAATGTCAACCACATATGCAATATTGTATAGGTTGGCATTGAAAAAAAATGATTAAACACAGATTTTATTTTAGTTATATTGTTAAATCACTCTCTTATTCTACCTATTTGCAGTTTGTCCCAAGAATCCTATTCCTCATACAGTATTTGAAGAGCATAAATATTTTCAACAGTAAAATATTAAACCCTCACATTGAACCACATAGTGATCCTAATAATATATTTGAGTATTTGAATTACAAAAAACTAATAAGGCACTGAGGCGGAAATGAAAAGCCCTTGTAGTTAATGCATTGTGTGAGAAACCAAGAGAAGGGATAACGGGACTTCACCCTGCGTGGCAGATATAGAGTGTGGAACTCAGCGTCCCAGGGGAGGCAGTACTCCACCCATGGGTCAGCCCTCCACACCCTGGACTAACATAACATGACTGATGTGCAGGTCTGCCTTAAACAAAAGTTCATCAATTATGTGGTCTTTATTCATTTTCCATTACTCATTTCAAGTTAGCTTAAGCTGTTTTACATAGGTGTAGATAACATTAATATTTTAAAGTTTTATGGTTCTTTTGGTGTTTTGAGCTGACAATTATTTTGTGAGATAAAATGATTCAACCTTTATAAAATGTATTTCCCTCAAATATCATAATAATTTAAAAAATTAAGTGAGTCATGTAGCTTTAAGGATTAAGCAGTCTTTTTCGTAAATATAATTTAAAAAATTTTTGAAGTCAATTTGTCATCTTTATAGTCTCTGTGTCAAGATGAGCCCAAACATTTTTTACTTCACGCATTATTTGTTCATTTTGCCTTACAAGAGATTTAGAATCCACTTCATATGACACAATGGGAATTCTTGATTTCAAAGCACTCCACATATTTGTACAATTCACAATTATTTTGTTTGAACAAATAAATACAAAATTATTATTCTCTTTTAATAAGTACTCTTTGAAATTTACAAGCAAAATTATCAGGAACAAATGTTATATTTATAGTAGATTCTACTCTCATTCTTATCTTCCATAGATTTTTATTTTATTATATGAAAAAGAATCATGAGAAATCCTAATCTTTTTACAAAAAAATTTTCTCCCATATCTTTCAAGTTTTTTTAGTATACAAAATTTACTTTACTTGAGCGTAAGCATAGCATAGAAACACTTCTAAAATTTGCTGTTTTCTCTCAACATCGTATGAAAGTATGTTCTCACATTATCATCTTTTTCATACTTATCCTTTTAAGAACAAATTGAAATACTAAAAGAACAATGTCAAAATCGAGGTTGCAGCAAAGCTCACATATTTGACCCTCTCTATCAATTTTCTTCCCAAAGGACCCACCAGTACTATTCAGAAATTTTAATATGACTGTAGATGTTAGGGAGGGAATCCCCTGCAACTCTATTAGGGAATGTGTGTGAGGTGAAACTTGACTGTAGTATCAATTAGTTTTCATTCAGCATTCTTTGCCTGAAATCCTTGAAGAAATAGTGAACAAAGAGAATTCTATTTCTTCTTTGCCTTTCCCCAACCTTGCAGAACTCAATTAGCACCCTCTAATCAGGGATAAATGCTGGAGTTGACCCTACTAAACATCTGACTGAGTTTAGAGTCAATGGTGCAAGAGTAAGCTGCCTGCAATTCGTATACTCTGCCAGTATCCTCGTGGATAATCCATACAGAGAAACAAGAACACAAAATTTAGTTCCCATTGAGGTAGGTAGGCAGGCCACTGAAGAATGGCTCTAACTGTGGCTCTAATGGCTCTAACAAAAACACATGAAAGCAAGACTGTTTCTGGATAAAGAATTTTATTAAGCTCTGCAATCTCTGGTATAGTACTCTTCAATTACCAATAAATATCTTCTTTTGTAAACCTATGAAAGTAGAGGAAAGTCAAAAGAAATACATGAAGACTCATTAGGTCAAAAGAAAGGGACTTAAACAGGACATAAATTTTGTCATGATTTACTAAACAGTACATTTCAAAGACTCATAGGCTTTTGTTTTTCCACTGTGACTATGGGTGAAGATGAAAGTGCCAATGATACCCTTCCTATCTGACAGAGAAAAGTAAGTATTCAGGCAAATTAGCCATTTGAAATGTCAATTTCAATGTTGATAAATAGGTAGAAAAACACAGTCAGATAAGAATCAATCTTCCCAACATTTTTTCACAGACAGCAAAAATTTCTAAAGTCTTGGGAGACTTAAAAGACCATAATACCTTTTTGTTCAAAGGATATCATCATGGGCACATGTATTTAACAGAGAACAGAAGAAGTTAATAATAGTTATGGATATTCACATACTTATCCATTTTATGCAAAGGGATAAAATTGATATTCTTGGGTAAGTTCTCATTTTAATGCCTTATCATATGAGATTACTTATACAAGTTTTATGATGCAAAAGATTATCTCTCCACCAATCAGCAAGGATAGAATGTATCTCCTTCTTAATTTCTTGGACTCCTCTTGTTATTTATGTGAACCTGAACTTTTAAGGGAAAGTTCTGGAATTTTATTATTTAGCATTATAAGAAAACAATCTTTCTATTGAGTTCTATTGTACTGGAGGAAATAGAGAAAAGGCTGAATAAAATTTTAAGGATTTTATTTAATGAGGAGTTTACTTAAGAAAGAAACTGTAGCAATTTTATTTCAGAAGAATCAATGTAAATGTTCATACAACTGATGAAACAAAGTTCCTAAAAGGAGGAGAATGTATTATGAAACAATCCAAGCAGTATTTACTGTGAAACCTGAGTATACTGCATTGATATATGATGCCCATGTTTCCACAGAAAAGGAACAGAGTCATTGAGGATGTAAAATATAATATTAAACTAAAAACTTCAATGCAGCAATTGAATATGGCAAAAAGCCAGATGCCAAAATTAAGTGGCAAGAAGAGGATTTTTCCCAGGGAAAAAAGTAAAAAGATGGAAAAAAATGAAATAGATAAACATATATAGATAGATATGGCAAGCAAATCTAAGTTTTCGAATCTGTAACAGTAACAAAAGAAAAAAAAAATAAGGGAGAGAAAGCAATTATCAAAAAAAAAATGCCTTAAGCTTTCACATTTGAAATTGTTCCAGTTTTTCATTATTGCTAACAAACTACCTTAAAACTAAGTTGTATAAAACTATTTTGTCATACTCACAATTGTGTGGGTTTGAAATTCAGGCATCAGTTAATCTTTACCCATGATGATGAAGTCCTCAGCTATTGCAGGTTGAAGGCTAGAGATGGTTTTGAAGGCTTGACTGGGACCATATTATGTGAGGCCCTCAGTCTGGATGCTATAAGGTTTCTGCTCTTCTTCACTTTGCATTTGTGGGGGCTGGTGTGTGCAATACAGCATCTTCTTCCAAGTGTCTGGTCTTGGTCTGGGAGGGTGGGGGGCTCCTTCTCTCTCCATGACCTCTCCTTGTCTTCCTCACAGCATGTGATCCCAGGGTAGTTGGACTACTTATGTGGAAACTTGGACTTCCTTAGAGGGAGCTTTTATAAAAGACCTACATGGAAGCTACAAGGTTTATGACCTCGGCTCAGAAGTTCCACCACTGCTGCATGTTCTCTTCATCAAATGAATAACTAGGCCAAAATAGATTCAAAGACAATTAGACAAATAATTCTTAATGGATGGAGTAATGAATATTCTGGGCTTATTTTTACTCTATCACAGAAGCTTTCATTTTTTCACAGAAAGAATAATGAATTTATTCTAGAAGAAAATCTGAATTTGAAAGGTTAAGAGATAATTTTACAAGCATCTGGTAAAAAGAAGAATCTAAATATTCAAGGGAAATAAAATAATTCCAGCTTTAGACATCTTTCCCACAAGAAAAAAGATGATAAATACAATTAACTATGATAGCTGAGTTTTTAAGAAACAATATTTGGAAGCAAAGTTTCTCTACACAGCCAAATTTTTTCAAATGTAAGATCAAAAGAAAGACATTTTTTAATACTCAAAGATTTACAAAAGATGTCAACAAGATAACTTTTCTTAAAACTGTGATCAATGAAACCCTGATTTCAAAGTTAAATCTAAGTGATTATTAATGTGACTATGAGGATTAATATAAATGTCAAGAAAGTAGTATTTAAAAAGAAGACTAGAGCACGGGGAGATCAGCTCAGTGCTTTGTGACCGCCTGGAGGGGTGGGATGGGGAGGGTGGGAGGGAGGGAGATGCATGAGGGAAGGGATGTGGGAACAGATGTATATGTATGACTGATTCACTTTGTTATAAAGCAGAAACTAATAAAAAAAATTAAAAAAAATTAAAAATAAAAAAAAATAAAAAGAAGACTAATCATGTTGTAAATAATGGTAGCAATCTGGACTTAAAACTTAGGTTGTTTTAACAAACCTGGGAAGGGGGACAAGGCAAGATATAGATAATTATATTATGGAGATGCTATTTCAATATCTATACATTACTTCATTTTTAATCTTAGTGACATATAGGTTCAACTTTTTCTAGTTTTTCTAGATCAAATTTTTCTATTTTTATTGAAGTAATCTCCACTAGAACAAAAATATGAATCAATTCAAAAAGAACAGAAAATGGAAACAGAAACAACTTGATTAATGTATTAAATAACATAAAACACAAAAATAGCTTAAGGATAAGTAAACAAACACAAATTATAAAACCTACAGCTAGAATAAAGAAACCAAAACTTTTGGTTAATTTGATAAATAAGAATGGGTTAGTGGGGAGGGATAAATTGGGTGATTGGGACTGACATATACACACTACTATACATAAAATAGATAACTAATGAGAACATGCTGTATAGCACAGGGAACTCCACTCCATATTCTGTAATGGCCTATATGGGAAAAGAATTTTTTAAAAAAGTGTGAATATATGTATATGTATTTATAACTGATTCACTTTGTTGTACACTTGAAACTAACACAACATTGTAAATCAACTATACGCCAATAAATTTTTTTTAAAAAACTCAATATTTAAATAAATGGAATATATGGACAAACAATAAAAAGGAAGAAAAAAAAAGAATGGGTTAAAGTGCCTAATTATCAGGTATAGATTAGCTACATGAGGGACACTTAAAACAATATGATTCATAAGATCCAAGAACAAATAATTAAATTCAATTTTAAAGAAGGCAGGGAAAGTGATAGTAGCATCAGCAGAAAAGAAATGAAGGCAAAAAACATTACAAGGAAAAAAGCAGTTATTTTTCACTGATGATAGAATAAAAATGAAAGTGTGAAATCATACATTTACATAGCAAAATACATAAAATAGAAGCTCTTAGAAACCCAAGAAATTAACTGTATAGTTAATGCAGTAGATTTTAACATGTACTTTTTAGAATAAGACATTTTCAAGTATAAAAACTTAAAAACTATACAGTAAATCTAAATGATATAATTCATAAAATTTCAATGACTAACATTTAAAAATATATGCTTATGTACCATATACTTAATATCTATAATGAAAAATGTATACTTCTTTTCAAATAACCACAGATTAATCCCCAAAGGTAAATTCACAATCTAAACCCATAACACTTTGTACCAGCTTCCCCTTCTCTATGTGTGTGTCTTTATTCCTGCCCTGCCACTAGGCTCATCAGTACCATAAATGTGAATAAAAATAAATAAATTGTAAACATTTAGAAATTATTAAAAGCTATTTTAGTTGTGGGCTCCTAATTGGTGGTTCAGATTTTCCATGATTGACAGGTTTCCTGACATTTGTAAACATTTGAGTGACTGTGTTTATGTGTGGTTTTCTGGAGAAGAGTCTCAATGACTTTCACAACTTCAATGACAATGATTCCTATATGTAGACAAACATTGCACTTTCAAATAACCCTCATTTCAAAAAGGAGATAAAAACTGCTAATACAGGGGGCTTCCCAGGTGGCACACTGGTTAAGAATCCGCCTGCCAATGCAGGGAACATGGGTTCGATCCCTGGCCTGGGAAGTTCCCACATGCCATGGAACAACTAAGTCTGTGCACCACAATTACTGAGCTTGCGCTCTAGAGCCTTTAAACCACAACTACTGAAGCCCACACACCTAGATCCCATGCTCTGCAACAAGTGAAGCCACAAAAATGAGAAGCCCGCACATCACAATAAAAAGTAGCCCCCACTTGTGGCAACTAGAGAAAGTCCATGCACAGCAACGAAGACCCAACACAGATGAAAAAAAAATAATAATAATTTATTTATTTATTTAAATACTGCTAATACACATGATTGTAAATTAACAAAACTCTACTGTATATCAAAATTTATAAACTGTTGCCAAAGCTGTATTTCTGGAAATTTATATTAATAAATGCTTATATTTATTAAATATTGATTTCATATAGCTTTCTGACTTGGTTGCAAAGTATATTGATTTCCAAAGAAAAGTAGTCAGAAGTTATTAATAAAAGCAGCTATTTATTAAACTACACAATGAAAAAAGTGAAATTAATAAATAAAAACCTTGAGTAGTTTTCTGAAAGTTCTAATAAATTAAGCAAAACTCTGGCAATTCTAATCAAGGGAAAAAATTGATCAAAAGAAAAATGTATGCATAGCATAAAAAATTAGTAAGATTATACTTACTGATTAAAAGAGAGTTTTAAAATTAGAATGCTCTATATAACGCATTTAAATTTTACCATTTTATTAAAATGGGCACATTTTAAAATAATAATACAAATTTTGAAGGCTTATTCAAGAAGAAATAACAAATGTGCATAGATGAATAATTAGGGACCAAAATTGTTTCCCAAAGAACTAAACTCCATTAAGTAGTAAACAAATGTTTTAACAAATGAGTAATAGATAGGTAAAATCTAGGTTAACTAATTTGTTCCACAGTATAAATAAAAATGCATGCTCTTTTTTTTAAGAAACTGACACTAATTCCAACATTTGAAAACAGTAAAAATAGAGACAAATGTCTTTTATTAGTTACAGGTATGAATATCTTAAATGAATTATTATTTAATCATATCCACCTATGTATTATTTGTACATTATGCCCAAATAAAGTTTATTGAAGAAATTCAGTTCGGAATTCCCTGGTGTTCCAGTGTTTAGGACTCCATGCTTCCACTGCAGGGGGCAGGGGTTCAATCCCTGGTCAGGGAGCTAAGATCCAGCAAGCCGTGCAACATGGCCAAAAAATGCAAAAACAAAGATATGAAATTATGACTACACATGAGATAATTTATTAGTGGACTTCATTGTGTTAATGCAACAAAGGCGATAAAGCGTATGATGATTTTATGGATAGTGAAAAAGCATTGTACCAGAAACTTATTGTAACTCTCCTCTCTGCCTATATTTTTACTCTAAATCTGGGAACCAGCTGTGTTTTGGTTAAAACTGGACAGATCTTGCCTCAGCTGCACCATCATCTCTGGCTTTCTGACCAGGGTTTCCCTACTGCCAGGATGGGAGGTTGATTCAGACACGTGCAGAGATGGACACACAATGGAGTTAACTGTCCATAGGTCAAAATTTGACAAAATGGGGTTTGTATCAGACAAAATAGACATTAAAACAAAGACATTAAAACAAGAGACAAAGAAAGGCATTATATAATTATCAAGGGATCAATCCAAAAAGAAGATATAACAACTGTAAACATATATGCACCCAATATAAGAGCACCTAAATACATAAAGTAAATATGGACAGATATAAGGGAGGAAATTGAAAGTAATAAAAAAAATAGTAGGGCACTTTAACACTACACATACATCAATGGCCAGATCATCCAGACAGAAAATCAGAAAGGAAACAATGGCCTTAATGTACATATTTCATCAAATGGACTTAACAGATATATAGAGAACATTCCATCCAAAAGCAGCAGAATATGCTTTCTTTCCAAAGGCATATGGAACATTCTCCAGGATAGGTTACATGCTAGACCACAAAAAAGGTCTCAATAAATTTGAGAAAATTGAAATCACATCTAGTATCTTTTCTGACCACAGTAGTATGGGAAGAGAAATAAACCACAAGAAAAAAACTTCAAAAAACTAAAAACATTTGGAGGCTAAACAGTATGCTGTTAAACAAACTATGGATAACTGAAGAAACCAAAGAAGAAAAAAAATACTCAGAGACCAATGAAAATGAAAATTCAATGATCCAAAATGTATGGGACACACCAAAGCAGTTTTAAGAGGGAAGCATATAGCTATACAAACCTACCTCAGGAAACAAGAAAAATCTCAAAAAAACCCCAACTAACTTCACACCTAAACAAACTAGAAAGAGAATAAACAAAACCCAAAGTTAGTAGAAGTATAGAAATATTAGACAGAAATATTAAAGAAATAGAGACTGAAAAAGCAGTAGAAAAGATAAATGAAACTAAGAGCTGACTCTTTGAAAATATAAACAAATTTGATAATTCTTTAAGCAAAATAATCATGAAAAAAAGAGGGCCCAAATCAATAAAATCAGAAATGAATACAAGTAACAAAGGACACCATAAAAATATAAAGTATCATAAGAGATTACTATGAAAAATTACACATCATTAAAATGGACAATTTAGAAAAAATGGAAAAATTCCTAGATACTTACTATCTCCCAAGTCTGAACCGGGAAGAAATAGAAAATATGAACAATGAACAGACCAATTACCAGTAATGAAATTGAAAAGTCCAGGGTCAGATGGCTTCACAGGTGAACTCTACCAAACTTTTAGAGAATATTTAACATCTATACTTCTCAAACTATTCCAAAAAAATTACTGAGGAAGGAATGCATCCAAACTCATTCTATGAGACCAACATCATCCTGATACCAAAAGCAGACAAAGACATGACAAAAATATTATAGGCCAACATCACTAATGAACATAGATGCAAAAATCCTCAACAAAATATTAGCAAACCAAACTGAACAATATGTTAAAAGGATCATACACTATGATCAAGTAGGATTTATCCCATGGGTGCAAAGATGGTTCAGTATCTACAAATCAATCAATGTGATACACCACATTAACAAGTTGAAGAATAAAAATTATTTGATCATCTCAATAAAGGTGGAAAAATCTTTTGACAAAATTCAACTCCTGCTTATAACAAAAACTCTCAATAAAGTAGGTATAGAGGAAGCATACCTGAATGTAATAAAGGTTATAAAGGATAAGCCCACAACTAACATCACACTCAACAGTGAAAAGCTGAAACTTTTCATCTAAAATCAGGGGCAAGACAAGAATGCCCACTCTCTCACCACTTTTACTCAACATAGTATTGGATGTCCTAGCCACAACAATCAGACAAGAAAAAGAAATTAAAAGGCATCCAAATTGGGAGGGATGAAGTAAAGCTCACTGTTTGCAGATGACATGATACTACACCTAGAAAATCCCAAAGATGTCACCAAAAGTACTACTAGAACTCATCAATGAATTCAATAAAGTTTCAGGACACAAAATTAATATCCAGATATCTGTTGCATTTCTATACACTAACAGTGAACTATCTAAAAGAGAAATTATAAAACAATACCATTTACAATTGCATCAAAAAGAATAAAATGCCTAGGAATAAATCTAACTAAATAGGTCAAAGATCTGTACTCATAAACACTGAGAGAAATGCTGATGAAAGAAATTGAAGATGTCACAGATAGAAAAATATAGTGTGTTTATGAGTTGGAAGAGTTAATGTTGTTAAAATGACCATACTGCCCAAGGCAATCCACAGGTTCAGTGCAATCCCTATCAAGATACCAATCACATTTTTCACAGAACTAGAAAAATAATTCTAAAATTTGTATGGAAACACAAAAGACCCCAAATAGCCAAAACAATCTTGAGAAAGAACAGAGCTGGGAGTATCATGCTACTTGAACGCAAGCTATATTACCAAGCTACAGTAATCAAAACAGTAGGGTACTGGCACAAAATCAGATACGTAGGTCATTGGGACAGAATAGAGGCCTAGAAATGAGCAAACGCCTTAGCCTACAACAAACAAAACAAGAATATACAATGGGGGGGACTTCCGTGGTGGTCCAGTGGTTAAGAATGCAGGCAATGCAGGTTCGATCCCTGGTTGGGGAACTAAGATCCCACATGCCCGGGGGCAACTAAGCCTATACACCACAACTACTGAGCCCGCATGCTCTAGAGCCTACATGCCACAACTAGAGAGCCTGTGTGTTGCAACTATGGAGCCCACATGCCACAACTAGAGAGAAGCCCATGCACCACAATGAGGAGCCTGCATGCTGCAAAGAAAGATCCTGCATGCCACAACTAGGACCTGACACAGCCAGATAAATAGATTAAAAAAATAAAAAAGAATATACAATGGAGAAAAGACTCCCTCTTCAAAAAATGGTGTTGGGAAAACTGTACATTTACATGCAAAACAATTATACTGGACTACTTTCCCACACCATGAACAAAACTAAATTCAAAATGGATTAAAGACTTAAATATAAGTTCTGAAACCATAAAATTCTAGAAAATAACATAGGCAGTGTGCTGTTTTGCATCAGTCTTTCCTATATATATATATATATATATATATATATATATATATATATATATATATATATATATATATATATATATATATATATATATATATATATATATGATATATATATATATGATATATCTCCTCAGGCAAGAGAAACAAAAGCAAAAACAAATAGGACTACATCAAACCAAAAAGCTGTGCACAGCGAAGTAACCTATCAACAAAATGAAAAATCGCCTACTCAATGGGAGAAATATTTGCAAATGATATATTCAAAAAGGGGGTAGTATCCAAAAAATACAAAAACTCATATAACTGAACATCAAAAATACTAATAACCCAATTAAAAATGGGCATAGGATCTGAATAGTCATTTTTCCAAATAAGACTTACAGATGTCCAAAAAAGCACAAAAAGTTGCTCAACATCACTAATCATCAGGGAAATGAAAATCCAAACCATGAGATATCACCTCACTCCTCTCAGAATGGCTATTATCAAAAAGATAACAAATAATAAGTGTTGGGGATAATGTGGAGAAAAGGGAACCCCATGCCCTGTTGGTGGGAATGTATATTGGTGCATCCATTGTGGAAAACAGGATGGAGATTCCTTAAAAATTAAAAATAGAACTACCTCAAAAATCCACTCCTGGTTATATATCTGAAGATAATGAAAACACTAATTCAAAAAGATATATGCACCCATATGTTCAATACATTATTTACAATAGCCAAGACATGGAAATAACCATAATGTCCATAAATAGATGAATAGATAAAGAGGTTGTGATATATATATGTGTGTGTGTATATACACACACAATGGATTATTACTTAGCTATAAAAAATGAAATCTTGACATTTGTCACAACAAGGATGGCTCTAGAGGGTATTATTCTAGTTAAATAAATCAGAGAGGAAGAAAAATACTTTATGATTTCACTTAGATGTGGAATTTTAAAAACAAAACAAATGAAGAAACATAACAAAATAGAAAGTTATAGATACATAGATCAAACAGGCCTGAGAGGGGTGTATGATAGAGGAGAAAAGTAAGTGAGGGAGGTTAAGCGGTATGAACTTCCATTTACAAAACAAATGAGTCAAGGGTGTGAAATTTACAGTGTGGGGAATATAGTCAATAGCTATGTAATATCTTAGTATGATGACACATCTTAACTAGACTTATTGTGGTGAGCATTTTGAAATACACAGAAATATAGAGTCACTATGTTGTATACCAAGAACTAACATGGTGTTTTAGGTCAATTATACTTCAAAAACATACAAAAAATAAGTAAACAAACTCATATAAAAAGAGATCAGATTTGTGGTTACCAGAGGCAGGTGACTAGAGAAGGAAGAATTGGATGAAGACAGTCAAAAGGCACAAACTTCCAGATATAAGATAGATAAGTAAGAGGGATGTAATGTACAACATGATAAGTATAATTAACATTGCTGTATGTTATCGATGAAAGTTGTTAAGTGCGAGAATTCTAAGAGGTCTCATCACAAGGAAAAATTCTTTTCTCTTTGTTTTATTTTGTATCTGTATGAGTTGATGGATGTTCAGTAAACTTGTGATAATCATTTCATGGTGTATGTAAGTCAAATTATTATGCTGTACAACTTAAACTTGTACAGTGCAGTATCTAAATTATATGTCAATAAAACTGGAAGAAAAAAATATATTTTAGCTACATGTAAAATTCCAGTTTGAGACTGAAGTTCTCTTTCTTCAACTTTATAGCAAAAAAAAAAAAAAAAAATCCATTGTCTTCTTACATCCAGTGTTGCTGTTGAAAAGTCTGTTGTCATACTACCCCTTCCTTTTTGAGAGATATATTTTTTCTACCTGGAAATGTTGAGACTTTTCCTTTCACTTTGATGTGCTAGGTTTTTATAAAATGTGTATTGGTTTGGGGGTTTTATTAGTTCTCCCTATCATGTTTGGCATTATTCAATTTGAAACTATTCAAATTGACATTAACTTGGAAAATTCTTGATTATTTTAAAAATTATTTTCTCCACATTGCTTTCTCCTCTTCTAGTGCTTTTATTGTATAGAAATATTACTTCTACTTTTACCACCCATATCCTTGAAAATTTTATTGACAGAGTTCATTGATTTGATTTTCCAGCTTCTTGTTCTAAAATGCCAATAGTGAAGGTATGATACTCAGAATGTCATATGTGGAAATGCCATCAATGCCTGTCCTTCATCAATGGCACTCAGGTATTTTCTTTGCCAGTTCTCTCCCTTTTTTCAATCATTTCTGTCTCCACAAACCCATCTTATAGTTTTGTTTTACATATTGTACTACATAAAATACCTCCTGATTCTATGGAATCTTTAGATTGTGTTCAGTGAAGCAAATCAGAAGCACTTCCTGTTTGCCATCTTGTCTTAAATAAGAACTCTCCAAACATTGATTTTCTTACTCATCAATTTTGTTCTGTGTACTTTTTCTTGCCTGAATAAAAAAATTAAATAGAACATATATAATATTATTAAAACTATTTAATTTGCAATTGACTTATTTCTTGTTTTAATTCCCAACTTCAATTTCAAACTATTTGATTATAATTTTGATATATTTTTCTTCTCTAAAAGTGTGTGTAAATTTTTATTTATTTATCTTAAAACTGAATAATTGGAGACAATATGTTCTTAACATAGAAAGAAGATACTAAATGTCCATCTGAATCTTTTTTAACATAATTTCAACTTTCAACTCTACTCATAAAATGTGTCAAGATATATTTTTCTTCTGCTACTAGTACCTTGGGAAGCATTAATCTCAGAATAATTGAGAAACACTGACTAAGCTATTAATTTTAAATGACACATTTGTGTCTGTCATTTAAATTGATAGAGCTATAATTGAGAGTAATAGTAAAAAAGTAACTTCTTTATCATTGAACAATTAGTGATTATTAAATTACTTACCTACCTAATGCAACCATGAGTGTTATAGTTGCTTATAATAATTAGATATCATAATCTTACAACAATAAATGTAGATGATTTGTTTTAATGGATTTTCAACTTTTTTTAGGGTAATACTTCATTTTTTGTTTTAAATATTTGCATTCTAATTTGGAGATCCAACATCTTTCCCAGAAAAATTTTAAGACAATGTGAGTTGTCCTGAAAACTATAGGTAGTGAATCAAATATCCTGGGAAATAGGAAGAGAATAAACAAGTAATGAGGATGTTAAAACATGTACTGCTCTGCTTAGGTATGTTACAGGGTGTCTCTGTTTCTATGCAAAAACAAATGTCTGAGCAATTTAAGAATTATGTGGAGAAGTGTGTTTAACTTTTATTTATTTCATTAATCTTATAATGTAATTATTTTGTATAAAATGATAAATGAGCTTGTGTGTATGTATGTGTAGAAGAGAAAGCATGATTGAGAGAGAATTTTCAATTAACTGGAAAATAAACTTCATTCATGTTTTCTTACAAAATGACAGCAGGTTTATTTCTAAAAGAGAAAGTGATTGCAAGGAAGAGTCTAATGATAATATTTCTAATACTCAAAGGAAATTTCGAATGAACATAGTTACTCCCCAAAACTGAAACACTTTCAATATATTTCAGATATATCCTTAAAGTGATATCTCTGATGCAAAATATCTAATGCTCTGTCCATTTTAATTTAGAGAGATACATTTTAAGTTACACTCATTTTACCCTGTGTAAAAAGAACATCTTTCTCTTTTTAGGAGAGAAAACAGTAATAATCACATAAGAATAGCCTTGAGCTTTTAGCAGCTCATGTTAACTTTACATAGTAACAACTTTTTAAATTATGAGTTTTTAAGGATATTCAATCATGCATAAAATTGCAATATTTAATTGCATAACTAAAAGGGTCTATGATAATGATTGGATTGTTTCTTCAATACAAATTATATTTAATTTAATTTTAATTTTAAGATCAAATTTGCCTGGAATGCTCAGGGAGTGGCAAAACCAGTTTTCTTTAAATTTGATTAATTGCTTCTTTCCTCTGCTGCATTGTTTTTATACAAATGTTTATTTTTTTAATTTAAATGCACATTCGTGGAATTATTCGTGTAATTTTAAGAATTTCTGAAGTTTAATCTTCTCTCAGAAGATTTCTTCTGTCAGGGTAGAGCTACTGCTTTCCTACGATGCCATGTGAGTATATAACACATCAAAATTATACACTTGCCCATCATCATTGATTCACATTTCCCTATATGGATATAATATAGATAATCCTATTCAAATAAAACATTTGATAATTTGCTATTAAGTGTGAGGCACTATTTGGGAACTACAGAAAGTCTAAGGTGACAGAGCTCCTGATCTCAGGACCAGTGCTCAGCAGAGGCTCCTGCTCCAGATGGTATCAGCTTGTTTGCTTCCCTCCCCTCCCTCCCTCTCTTCCTTCCTTCTTTCCTTCCTTCCTCTTTGCTGCCCTCCCTCCCTCCCTCCCTTCCTTTCTCTCTCTCTTTTTCTTTTTTGAAAATATAAGCCTTTAAATAGGACAAACATTAATGAGGAATTTTTTATTGGTGTAATAAAATATAAAATAAACTTTAAAGCTATCTGTTATGGTGGTCTCAGTACAAGCATGCTGGAGGAGTTATACCTAGTTCCATTTTACAATTTAGTAAATGAGACCCAAAGAGAGAAGTAATATAAAGACTCTCACACAGCAAATGAAGTATTTTATTACTTTCACTACACCATGTTGAAAGGACCATCCAGTGGAATATCAGTTTAGGCAGTTGACTAATAAATGCTTGTTAGGGAAGTAAAAAAGTTTTGCATGATTCAGTTTTTCCTTAATGTCTAAATTTATATTACAATATTTCCATATTTTGAGAAACATAAACAGTAATGCTCTGAGCTCTATGTATTTTGGATAGCACAGTCCTCTATACAATGGAGAAAAGGCTTTGGCTTCAAAAGGATGCCTATTATGAAAGAAAGTATAGCTGAGACTAATGGAGTGTAGATTTGATATGAATCTCTCATTCACTTCTGCTAAGTAGGAAAAACAGCTAGTAGTCTAATAAAGATTCATGATCCTTTTCCATAGGGTTGTTAGTTGCTGCTGAGTCATCTCTACAGACAAGAACTACAGTTCCCAGATTCCTTTGCAGGTAGATGGAGCCATGCAACTAGTCTTCACCAGTGGAATATGAGAAGGGACATATATCACCTCCCAGTCAAAATGAATAGGAAGCAAATGTGCTTTCTCTGCTATCTCATCCCCTGTGTGCTGACTGGCAGAAAATGACAGTGTCTCCTGGATTGATCATTAAATGATAGCTTAGAACAGAAAACTTCCCCAACCCCTAATGAAGAACACTTTCACCACAGTTGTATGAACAAGAAATAAATTTTTATTATAAAAAGCCTCTGACATTTTCAAATGTGTTAGTTATAAAAGCTATTGTTGGCTTACCTAATTCCAGTTGCTCCCACTGCAAGCCCTGTTGTCACTTTTGACCTTCAATGTATGTTATTAAGTTATTAGTTCATTTTTATTCCTTCTTATTGTTTAGAGTTAAACTAAGAGTAACTGAAAATTATTCAATATAAGAGAAGAAGAAAGGGGTAAATAATCCTAGAAAAATCAAAACAAATCCAAAAAGAAAGCTAGGAATTTGAGTACTTCCAATGAGTTAGTGAGAAATGCATGCAAAGAAAGATCAGGGACTTCTAAATGACATACCCACTTGACACTAATCGATTTAACACTCTCAAAATGAACATTTAAAGATTCACAATCAAACAGGGAAAAAAGTATACCCAGTTTATGTTGAAGAAAAAATGTCAAAATACAAATAGATATTAAACACTAGTTTTTTTTTTTTTCTTGGCACAGCAAAGTAGGTTGAAATCCAATAAAAGAAAACAAATGTAAAGATTCAGGGCTCAGAGATGTGAGTGGAATATTTCCAAAGCTCTACAAAGATTATTTGGAAAATCGTATATCTGAATCAACACATTGGAATTCAGAAGATACTCTTACAAGGCTAAAAGTGAAAATTTAATTTCATCTTGCAAGGAAAAATAGCTGAAATGGAAGGAAGTGCAGTAGGTCTCCAGTGAATTACAAAGAAAGACTTCCAGAGGCCTCTTTCTGGAAAGGCAGGAAGATACAATGAGTAACTGGTCCAGCATCCTTTATGTGGGTCAGAAAGTTATTTCAGTAGAGCCACGTTCTTATGTGTGTAAAGTTCAACAGGCTTCTGAAACCAGAGGCGAGACTTGAGTTATTATTGATCTCAGCTATAGAAGAAATCTTTCCCAATATGTATAGAACAACACTTGATTACAAAACATGTGATAATGTAAGTGCCACTCTGATCATTTAGTGCCTGGGCCATTCTGGCTGCTCAGTGTTTTTGAGAGATTCCATGTTGTAACTAGATAGAGCATTATTTTCTTTGTCTATAACGCAAGGTGAAATCTAAGGCTCTGAGATGACATAGTGATAAAAAGTATGTGGGAGTTTTTTTCTTTTTAAATATTTGTGTATTTTAATTTCCAAATCATCCTGTTTATAGCATGTGATGAATTTCAAGCAGATATTTTAACATAAATTTCTTTTTCACAGATTAGGACTAAAAATGAAAATATTTAAAATTAAATATTTAAAAAGAAAAAGTTCCCACATACTTTTAGATCAGTGTTCTCAGATCCAGTGTTGTTAGTTTTTCTCCAGTTTCTCTGAAAAGAAAGCCCTTGGCGAGCTGTGCACCTTAAAAAAGAACTTTCACCATTTCTTATCCATTGATCCAAAGTTCAGGTTCCATATTTCTGGAGAAGCAACCAGACCCCAGAACTATATCTCAGACTTATTCTAGATGCAGCAGAATTGAAGGCTCTGTACTATTTAATGACAGCACTGTTTCTCTTAATATATATTTACATACATCTTCTTTCTAATGTCTATACATGTAATAGCACAGTAAATTTTAACTTGAGAATAGGAACTGAATATGCCCACATGTGTGATGGAATCCTGACTTTGAACCTGGCATAGTGACAAACTCATATGCTTCTTTACACTGTGTTTCAATAGAATTGTAAAAGCAGAAGACTCAACAGAAGTCATCTAGCTCAATTCCTCATTCTATGGTTCAGGAAACTAAAGTCTAGAGAAGTGATATGATTTACCCAAGGTCGTATGGTCAATGAGTGATGGAGTTAGAATAAAAATTTTAACTGTATTTTCCTTGTATTATGAGACATTGACTTTCATGGTTTGATAACTATCTGCACATAAAGATTCCTTAAAGCAATGGAGGAATTCCAAAGTGGTCTCCTTATGGCCATTATTCTTATAGATGATGATGTATAACCATATCTTTTGGTATACACCAAAGATAAAGGTGTATAAAAATCACCAGGGAAGTTTGTTTAAAATATAGTTTCCTGAATACTATGGCCAAATATTCTGAGTCAGAAAGTTCAGTCTGGGACAAAGCATCTGTGCTGATGCAGGTGACCAGCACACTGCCCTTTACAAAGCAGCACATGTGAACAAATAATAATTTGCTGTGATGCCTTTCACACCCTTGCTTCAATAAAAATCAGGAAACTCAGGTTCAACATGTTAGTAACAGATTCATTAACAGTAAGTAGTGTACTCAGGACACACTATACATTTTACCACTGAGATGAAGACTTCTATGATTTTAAATATTTCTCAAATGATGGATCACCATCATAAGATTCATCATGGTTTATGTAGTTATATCTATGAATTACTTAAGACTCTGTATAATACATATAAGGGTTTTTGTTTGTTTGTTTTGTTTGTTTTGTTTTGTTTTGTTTTGAAGTACGTGAGCCTCTCACTGTTTTGGCTTCTCCCGTTGTGGAGCACAGGCTCCGGATGCGCAGGCTCAGTGGCCATGGCTCACAGGCCCAGCCACTCCTCGGCACGTGGGATCTTCCCAGACTGAGGCACGAACCCGTGTCCCCTGCATCGGCAGGCAGACTCTCAACCACTGCGCCACCAGGGAAGACCCATATAAGGTTTTTATTGATATTTTTGTATTTATAAGGTATACAAATAATCCTATCTTGTCCTTGATGTTTTACTCTGAGGAAGATAACATCTCCACTTATAGTTATCTTTTCCATAGAAAATTAATTTGCCCATTAAGAAATGGAAATAGTTCATAGAGTCACTCAAAGAGATAACTCAAATCCTGTTAAATTTTCAGTTTCTAAATGGCAGAAACTATAATTACTTTTTTCAAAGGCTATATAGAGACTAGTTAGAACTGAAATATTGATACAATCATTCAAGTGTCTCTCCCATGAAAAATCATTATAATTCTCCATTAAAATGGAGAATTACAGGCATCATCTAGGAATCATCTAGAAAAGTAAATGCCAGCATGTAGTTATTATTTTTAGTGAGATATTTTGCTCTGTTAGGCTAACATTTATTCCCTAAATTATGGTGGTAAAGATTATTGTACTGTACATGTGCTTGCTCTATATTATTCTAAATCATCAACACCCAAAAATTTTTACCTAATTAAAATATAAATTCCTACGTGGAGAATAAGAAAATAATTTGGTTTTAGTCAATGTTTCTTAAGAGATATTTTACAGTTTTTCTGCTGACTTTCATCTCTTAAGTAAAATAAAAATCTCATCCCAGAGTAGAACTGAAAAATATAACGTATTATAATGCAGCATAGATTTACAGAAAACATTTTTAACCAGAACAGCTAAGTCATAAAAAAGATAAAGTGATAATTAACTTATATTAGACTACTGATATTATATGAGAAAAGCAAATATTCTTATCTGAGATTTTCTTTTTGTTCAGGTTTTTTGGTCCAGAAGGATAAGTGTTTGCATATCTGATGTAGTAAATAGTTTTGGGACTAGAACCCTATGTACTATTTGACATTCTTGCCATTATTTTAGGCAATTTTTCACCTTCTATAATGAATTTTATGGCATAGCTCTATTAGTCAGTGTTGAAGTTCTAATGCAGTTTTGTGGCCAAATCAAGAGGCTACATATATTTTAAAAGGCTTCTGTTCTGGAGAAAGTATTAAACCTAAATTACTCTCCTAAATTTTTCACTGTATTTTAGCCTCTGTATTGAAATACAAGTGATATTCTGTATGTTGATCTTATGTACAGCCAACTTATGCTTTTTATTATTTCTAACAAATTCTCTGGGAATTTAGAGACTTTTTCATGTTGATAATTATATTATTGATAAATGTTATTCTCGGTTTCTCCCCTTTTACTGGAAAATTTCAAATATCTACTTTCTTCAAAAGTAGAAAATAGAATAAAAAACTTCTATGTACCTATAAATCATTTTCAATAATAATTCATAGATGGTCTTCTTTTAAAGCATATCACAATTAAAATTTTTAAAGTGATTTCTTATTATCAACTGTTCAACCAGTGTTTAAATGTCCTCAGCTATCATAAATACATTTGTATTTTTATAACAGCTTTATTGAGATATAATTCACATGCAATAAAATCCACCATTTTAAAGTGTACAGTTCAATAATTTTTTAATGGAGTTGTGCAAGCATAACCACCATCTAATTTTAGAATATTTTCATCAACTCCAAAACAAACCTCATATTTATTGCCCCAGCCCCTAGCAACTGAACTTGTTTATGTCTTTATGGATTTGCCTCTTCTGGACAATTTATCTAAATAAACTCATAAAATATCTAAGCCTTTTGTGCCTGGATTCTTTGATTAAGCACATATCTTCAAGGTGCATTCATATTGTAGCATATATCAATGATTCATTTTGTTATATAGCCAAACATTATTCCATTTTATGAATATACCATATTTTGTTTAATCATTCACCACATGATGGACAATTGGGTTATTTCCATTTTTTGGCTATCATATGACATTCATGTACAATGGACACATTTAAACTCACTTGGGTGCACCTAAGAGCGGACTTTCTAGGTCATAAGAGTATATAGTATTTTGAGGAACTGCCAAACTGTTTTCCAACATGTTTGCACCATGTTACATCCCCACTACCAATTTCTCTACATCCTTGCCAACATATGCTATCATCTGTCTCTGATTCTAGCCAATATGGTGAGTATGAAGTGGGTATCTCATTGTGGTTTTGATTTGTATTTCACTAATGACTAGAGATGTTGAGTAGCTTTCATGTGTTTATTGGCCATTTGCATATCTTCATCAGAAAAATGTCTATTCTAAGACTTTCCTAATTTTTAAATTGGTTTTATTCATCTTTTTATTGTTGAGTTGTGAAAGTTCTTTCTATATTTTGAATCTAAGTCTCACATCAGACATATGATTTGTAAATATTATTTTTCATTTTGTGCAGTTTCTTTTTTACCTGGTTGCTGGGGTCATTTGAAGCACAAAATTTTTAATTTTAATAATGTCTAATTTATCTGTTTTTTTTCCCTTTTGTTGTTTGTGCTTTTGTGATTAAGTGATTAAAGAACAACTATATAATCCAAGGTGATGACATTTTACTCCTAGATTTTCTTCTACCAGTTTTATTGTTTTGTCCTTACTTCAATCCATTTTGAGTTCATTTTTGTGCATAGCATGAAGTACAGGTCCAACTTCATTATTTTTGCATATGAATATCCAGGTGTTTAGGTACCATTTGCTGGAAAGACTACAGTTTGTTCATTATCTTGGCACCCTAGAGAAAAATCAGTTGGCCATAAATGTGAGGGTTTATTTCTTGACTCTCAGTTCTATCCCACTGGCCTATATTTCTAGTCTTATGTCAATATTATCCCGCCTTGATTGCTGAACTTTGTAGTAAGTTGAAATTGGGATGTGTGAACCTTCCAACTTTGATTTTTAAAGATTGTTTGGTTTATTCTGGTTCTCTTGTATTTCCAAATAAATTTTAGGATCAGCTTATCCATTGCTGCAAAAAGAAATGTCATCTGGGATCTTGATAAGAATTTCCTTGAACCTGTAGATCAATTTTGGGGAGTATTGTATTTCTGTGCACTAACAATGAAGAAACAAAATGAAAATAAGAAACCAATTTCATTTATAACAACATCAAATAGGATAATATACTCAGAGATAAATTTTAGAGACTAAGTGTAAAACTTATACTCTGAAACCACAAAAAAAATGTTGTTAAAAGAAATTAAAGAAAACAAATAGTTAAGCCATTTCATATTCATAGATCAGACAACTTAACATTGTGAAAATGTCAATACTTCCCAAATTGGTTGAAAAGACATATTTTAGAGGTAAAGAATTCTAGGTTTACATTTATTTTCTCTAACAAATTTGAAGATATTTCACCATTTTCAAATATTTTTGGTGCTACTGAGAAATCTTCTGTCAGTTTAATACGTATTGCCTTGTAGGTAAACTTTTTTCTTTTTCTTTTTTTTAAATTTCAAACAACTTTTTTTGTTTCTATAGATTTATTACAGTATTTCCATTTATTTTTGCTTTAGTTTGCCCAGTTGGGTATAAATTGTGATTTACTACCTATGAATTTTTATCTTGATTCAGTTCTGGAAAATTCTTAGTGTTATAATTATAAATGTAACCTCACCTTCATTCTCTGTATCTTATCCTTTGAAGACACTCATTCAAAAATTGTTAGATATTCCCAGTTTTCCTCCATAGTTTTAACATTTAAAAAATATGTTCACAGACACCATTAAACTCTTAGAGGAAAACTTAGGCAGAACACTCTATTACATAAATCACAGCAAGATCCTTTTTGACCCACCTCCTAGAGAAATGGAAATAAAAGCAAAAATAAACAAATGGGGCCTAATGAAATTTAAAAGCTTTTGCATAGCAAAGGAAACCATAAATAAGACCAAAAGACAACCCTCAGAATGGGAGAAAATATTTGCAAATGAAGCAACTGACAAAGGATTAATCTCCAAAACGTGCAAGCAACTCATGTATCTCAATATCAAAAACACAAAGAACCCACTCCAAAAATGGGCAGAAGACCTAAATAGACATTTCCCTCAAAGAAGATATACAGATTGCCAATAAACACATGAAAGAATGCTCAACATCATTAATCATTAGAGAAATACAAATGAAACCTACAATGAGATATCATCTCACAGTGGTCAGAATGGCCATCATCAAAAAATCTACAAACAATAAATGTTGGAGAGGGTGTGGAGAAAAGGGAACTCTCTTGCACTGTTGGTGGGGATGTAAATTGATACAGCCACTATGGAGAACAGTATGGAGGTTCCTTAAAAAACTAAAAATAGAACTACCATATGACCCAGCAATCCCACTACTGGGCATATACCCTGAGAAAATCATAACTCAAAAGGAGTCATGTACCAAAATGTTCATTGCAGCTCTAGGTACAGTAACCAAGACATGGAAGCAACTTAGGTGTCCATCAACAGATGAATAGATAAAGAAGATGTGGCACATATATACAATGGAATATTACTCAGTGATATAAAGGAAAGAAACTGAGTTATTTGTAGTGAGGTGGATGGACCTACAGCCTGTCATACAGAGTGAAGTAAGTCAGAAAGAGAAGAAAAAATAATGTATGCTAACACATATATATGGAATCTGAAATACAAAAAAATGAAAAGAAAAGAAAAGAAAAAAAATGGTCAGAAGAACCTAGGGGCAAGTTGAGAATAAATATGCAGACCTACTAGAGAATGGGCTTGAGGATACAGGGAGGGGGAAGAGTAAGCTGGGATAAAGTGAGAGAGTGGCATGGACATATATACACTACCAAACCTAAAATAGGTAACTATTGGGAAGCAGCTGCATAGCACAAGGTGATCAGCTCGGTGCTTTGTGATCACCTAGAGGGGTGAGATAAGGAAGGTGGGAGGGAGACACAAGAGGGAGGAGATATGGGGATATATGTATATGTATAACTGATTCACTTTGTTATAAAGCAGAAACTAACACACCATTGTAAAGCAATTATACTCCAATAAAGATGTTAAACAAATAAAATACAATAAAAATAAAAAATATATTCAATCTCATCTCTCTAAATGATATATTATAGATAATTTTTTTCAGATCTTCCATTCACTAGTTTTCTTTATGTTGTGACTTCTTACCTGCTACTTAGTTCACCCATTTTTTTTTCTTCCAGCTGTCTCATTTTTTTTTTACTTCTAAAGGTTTCATTTGGTTCTCTTTCAAGTCTGCCTAGTCACTTTTGATAGTCTCTTATTGGTCATTTTTATGACCCCAGTGGGCTCTCCATTAAAAATTCATATATAGTTATTTTATATTCTGCTTCTGACATTTGTAATATCTGAAGTCCTTTGAGAGATTCAAGTTTTTCCCTGATGATTCTCACTCCTGGTGGAAGTTTTCTTCTGTGATTGGTGGTCTTTGGCTCTAAACTTAGTTGTCGTTAGTTTTCATCAGTGGCAATCCTGAAGCCCTTACTTCAGAGACACCATCTGATAGCCTTTGTCAGGAGCCTGGGGATGCGGCTGACCTTGGGCACTTTCATCCTTTATAGGACTTCAGACTTAAAACAATAGTGTCAGGTGAGCTCTGGCTCAGACTTAGGGATCCATCTATAGTGCAGATATTGGCATTTGCTCACAAATCGAGCTGTTATTAGCAGTCTCTTAGTGTTCAAGACTTTTGCTCCAGCTTTATAAGATTATTTGTTTGAACAGGAGGGATCTTGCAGTTCCCTGCCCAGAAATGTCTTTAAAATATCTTTTATCCAAAATCTTGTTGTTTTGCATAAGAGGCCTTTTCATAGTGTCCCAATTGTCAAACTGACAAAAGCATGAGTTGTTATATTTTTTAATTATTAATTTTATTTTTTAAATGAACTTAAGATAGATTTATTCACCCATAAAATTAGAATAACAATAGTGTCCTAAATGTTATGAAAGTTGTCTACTTGGCAGATAAAAAGTATTTCATACATGTTAATTACGATCATTACTAGTATCAATATTAATATCACACAGTATTCATATTATATGATACCTAAAATTAAAACTCAGAGCCTGTCTGATAATATCCAATGTTTCCAAGAGTTTGTTATTTTTGTTGATCACATGCAATATAGCTGTTTTATATGTATCCTACTAGAATGATATAACCTATCTTATTACATGTAAAAGCTAAGATATATTAATAGAATTTCAAAAATACAAGGTTCTCACAAATTATTACTAAAGTTATTTTAATAAAATAGTTTATGTGGTATAAAGAGAGATTTATATAGAAGTATCAGTTGGGAAGAGATCAGAAAAGTTTTGCCTAATGAAGTTTTGGTTGATTAATTAATTCATTCAATAAATAGTTTTTGAACCAGAATTTGTAAGAGTATACTTCATGGTACGCAGAGTCACTCTGAACATTGGTTGAGCCAAGAATGCTTATGGTATGATTCAGGATACAGGCACAGCAAGGGCTTAGTTTTCTCCTGGAATTATAATAATTTGATAATAATGATAAAAAGTTTTCTTTACAAATAATTTATTTGTAAAGAAATAAGAATTGATAACATTTACCAGGAAGTATGCAAAATATTTTAAATGCAAGATCTAAATTAAGGCTCAGAATTTAACCAAAAAACTGGGTCCCATTATTATCCGTGATTTTTCTGATTAGGAAATTTGAGCTTAGACATAAAGTAAATTTCTCAAGGTCATCCTCTTAGGAGCAGACATGAATTAACAATAATTCTCTCAGGCTTCAGAGTTTATGTTTCTAGTGACATCTCATCATTATTCTCTATCACTAAATTAGATACAATAACTAAAGTACATGACACATGTTCCTGGAATTCCATAGGAGAGAATTATTCCACCTTGGAAAGAAGATGAAGGTGTTGGAGTGGAAGTGTATTTGAGTTGGACCTGGGAGGATAAGTTGAGTCAGAGCAAGCAAGGACTGGGCAAGGGCATCCACATAGAGGAATTGCCCACATTAGGGTGCCTTAGAGCATGATGACCTGTTACTGAAGGCAAAGAGTGTTCCATGGCTGATGCTTCACTGAGAACCCCAGCAGGAGAATAGACAGACTGGGACCAGTTTATGGAAGGCTCTGAAGCCAAGATAATAAACCTGTAAAACTTGAACCATATGCAAGTTTCCAAGTCAGCAAACATTTTGTGAGGAGTAGAAATGAGACATGACTTGGATTTTAGTGGAATAGCTATAGCAGCAGCTTAAGGATAAAGGGTTATGATCTTATATGCAGGTAAAGCAGTTAAATGTTATTGAAATGTAATAAGCATCAAAGGAAGAGGTCAGAGCTGTGGAAATGGAAGTTTTCAAGGCATTAAAGTACTGTAAATTTTTAAACTCCTAACCCATCTCCAGATTTCTAAAACTAGTGTCCCCCCTCCTTTTTTATTTTACACCTTTATTGGAGTATAATTGTTTTACAATGGTGTGTTAGTTTCTGCTTTATAACAAAGTGAATCAGTTATACATATACATATGTACCCATATCTCTTCCCTCTTGCATCTCCCTCCCTCCCACCCTCCCTATCCCACCCCTCTAGGTGGTCACAAAGCACCGAGCTGATCTCCCTGTGCTATGTGGCTGCTTCCCACTAGCTATCTATTTTAGGTTTGGTAGTGTATATATGTCCACGCCACTCTCTCACTTTGTCACAGCTTACCCTTTCCCCTCCCCATATCCTCAATTCCATTTTCTACTAGGTCTGTGTCTTAATTCCTGTCTTACACCTAGGTTCTTCATGACATATTTTTCCCTTATATTCCATATATATCTGTTAGCATATGGTATTTTACTTTCTCTTTCTGACTTACTTCACTCTGTATGACAGACTCTAGGTCCATCCACCTTGTTAAAAATACCTCAATTTCGTTTCTTTTTATGGCTGAGTAATATTCCATTGTATATATGTGCCACATCTTCTTTACCCATTCATCTGATGATGGACATTAAGGTTGTTTCCATTTCCTGGCTATTGTAAATAGAGTTGCAATGAACATTTTGGTGCATGATTCTTTTTGAATTATGGTTGTCTGAGGGTATATGCCCAGTAGTGGGATTACTGGGTCATATGGTAGTTCTATTTGTAGATTTTTAAGGAACCTCCATACTGTTCTCCATAGTGGCTGTACAAATTCACATTCCCACCAGCAGTGCAAGAGTGTTCCCTTTTCTCCACACGCTCACCAGCATTTATTGTGTCTAGAATTTTTGATGATGGCCATTCTGACTGGTGTGAGATGATATCTCATTGTAGTTTTGATTTGCACTCCTGTAATGATTAATGATGTTAAGCATTCTTTCATGTGTTTCTTGGCAGTCTGTATAGTTCCTTTGGAGAAATGTCTATTTAGGTCTTCTACCCATTTTTGAATTGGGTTGTTTGTTTTTTTGTTATTGAGCTGCATGAGCTGCTTGTATACTGTGGAGATTAATCCATTTTCAGTTGATTCATTTGTAAATATTTTCTCCTATTCTGAGGGTTTTCTTTTGGTCTTGTTTATGGTTTCCATTACTGTGCAAAAGCATTGAAGTTTCATTAGGTCCCATTTGTTTTTTTGTTTTTATTTCTATTTCTCTAGGAGGTGGGTCAAAATGGATCTTGCTGTGATTTATGTCATAGAGTATTCTGCCTATGTTTTCCTCTAAGAGTTTGATAGTTTCTGGCCTTACATTTAGGTCTTTAATCCATTTTGAGCTTATTTTTGTGTATGGTGTTAGGGAATGATCTAATTCCATATTTTTACATGTACCTGTCCAGTTTTTCCAGCACCACTTTTTGAAGATGCTGTCCTTTCTCCACTGAACGTTCCTGCCTCCTTTATCAAATATAAGGTGACCATATGTGCGTGGGTTTATTTCTGAGCTTTCTATCCTGTTCCATTGATGTATATTTCTGTTTTTGCACCAGTACCATACTGTCTTGATTACTGTAGCTTTGTAGTATAGTCTGAAGTCAGGGAGCCTGATTCCTCCAGCTCCGTTTTTGTTCAGAAGATTGCTTTGGCTATACAGGGTCCTTTATGTTTCCATACAATTGTGAATTTTTTTGTTCTAGTTCTGTGAAAAATGCCAGTGGTAGTTTAATAGTGATTGCATTGAATATGTAGATTGCTTTGGGTAGTAGAGTCATATTCATAATGTTGATTCTTCCAATCCAAGAACATGGTATATCTCTCCATCTATTTTTATCATCTTTAATTTCCTTCATCAGTGTCTTATACTTTTCTGCATACAGATCTTTTGTCTCCTTAGGTAGGTATATTCCTAGAGATTTTATTCTTTTTTTGCAATCGTAAACTGGAGTGTTTTCTTGATTTCACTTTCAGATTTTTCATCGGTAGTGTACAGGAATGACAGAGATTTCTGTGCATTAATTTTGCATCCTGCTACTTTACCAAATTCATGATTAAATCTAGTAGTTTTCTGGTAGCATCTTTAGGATTCTCCATGTATAGTATCATGTCATCTGCAAACAGTGACAGCTTTACTTCTTCTTTTCCGATTTGGATTCCTTTTATATCTTTTTCTTCTCTGATTGCTGTGGCTAAAAGTGCCAAAACTATGTTGAATAAGAGTGGTAAGAGGGGGCAACCTTGTCTTGTTTGTGATCTTAGTGGAAATGCTTTCAGTTTTTCACCATTTAGGATGATGTTGGCTGTGGGTTTGCCATATATGGCCTTTATTATATTGATGAAAATTACCTTTATGCCTACTTTCTGCAGGTTTTTTATCATAAATTGGTGTTGAATTTTATTGAAAGCTTTGTCTGCATCTATTGAGATGACCATATGGTTTTTCTCCTTCAATTTTTTAATGTGGTGTATCACATTGTTTGATTTGCATATATTGAAGAATCCCTGAATTCCTGAAATAAACCCCACTTGATCATGGTGTATGTTCCTTTTAATATGCTGTTGGATTCTGTTTGCTAGCAGTTTGTTGAGGATTTTTGCATCTATGTTCATCAGTGATATTGGCCTGTAGATTTTTTCTTTGTGACATCCTTGTCTGGTTTTGGTATCAGGGTGATGGTGACGTCATAGAATGAGTTTGGGAGTGTTCCTCACTCTGCTATATTCTGGAAGAGTTTGAGAAGGGTAGGTGTTAGCTCTTCTCTAAATGTTTGAAAGAATTTGCCTGTGAAGCCATCTGGTCCTTGGCTTTTGTTTGTTGGAAGATTTTTCATCACAATTTCAATTTCAGTGCTTATGATTGGTCTGTTCATATTTTCTGTTTCTTCCTGATTCAGTCTTGGCAGATTGTGGATTTCTATGTATTTGTCTATTTCTTCCAGGTTGTCCATTTTATTGGCATAGAGTTGCTTGTAGTAATCTCTCAAGATCTTTTGTATTTCTGCAGTGTCAGTTGTTACTTCTCCTTTTTCATTTCTAATTCTATTCATTTGAGTCTTCTCCCTTTTTTCCTTGATGAGTCCAGCTAGTGGTTTATCAATTTTGTTGATCTTCTCAAAGAACCAGCTTTTAGTTTGATTGATCTTTGCTGTTGTTTCCTTCATTTCTTTGTCATTTATTTCTGATCTCATCTTTATGATTTCTTTCCTTCTGCTAACTTTGGGGGTTTTTTTGTTCTTCTTTCTGTAATTGCTTTAGGTGCAAGGTCAGGTTGTTTATTCGAGGTGTTTCCTGTTTCTTAAGGTAGGATTTTATTGCTATAAACTTCCCTCTTAGAACTGCTTTTGCTGCATCCCATAGGCTTTGGGTCATCGTGTCTCCATTGTCATTTGTTTCTAGGTATTTTTTTATTTTGTCTTTGATTTCTTTAATGATCACTTCGTTATTAAGTAGTGTATTGTTTAGCCTCCATGTGTTTGTATTTTTTACAGATCTTTTCCTGCAATTGATATCTAGTCTCATAGCGTTTTGGTCGAAAATGATACTTGATGCAATTTCAATTTTCTTAAATTTACCAAGGCTTGATTTGTGAACCAAGATATGATCCATCCTGGAGCATGTTCCATGAGCACTAGAGAAAAATGTGTATTCTGTTGTTTTTGGATTGAATGTCCTATAAATATCAATTAAGTCCATCTTGTTTAATGTATCACTTAAAGCTTGTGTTTCCTTATTTATTTTCATTTTGGATGATCTGTCCATTGGTGAAAGTGGGGTGTTAAAGTCCCCTACTATGAATGTTTTACTGTCAATTTCCCCTTTTATGGTTGTTAGTCTTTGCCTTATGTATTGAGGTGTTCCTATGTTGGGTGCATAAATATTTACAATTGTTATATCTTCTTCTTGGATTGATCCCTTGATCATTATGTAGTGTCCTTCTTTGTCTCTTGTAATAGTCTTTATTTTACAGTCTATTTTGTCTGATATGAGAATTGCTACTCCAGCTTTCTTTCAGTTTCCATTTGCATGGAATATCTTTTTGTATCCCCTAACTTTCAGTCTATATGTGTCTCTAGATCTGAATTGGTATCTTGTAGACAGCATATATACGCATCTTCTTTTTGTATCCATTCAGCCAGTCTGTGTCTTTTGGTTGGAGTATTTAATATACTTACATTTAAGGTAATTATCGATATGCATGTTTCTATTCCTATTTTCTTAATTGTTTTGGGTTTGTTATTATAGGTGTTTTCCTTTTCTTGTGTTTCTTGCCTAGAGAAGACCCTTTAGCATTTGTTGTAAACCTGGTTTGGTGTTGCTGAACTCTCTCAGCTTTTGCTTATCTGTAAGGTTTTAATTTCTTCATCAAATCTGAATGAGATCTTTGCTGGGTAGAGTAATCTTGGTTGTAGGTTTTTCTCCTTCATTACTTTAAATATGTCCTGCCACTCCCTTCTGGCTTGCAGAGTTTGTGCTGAATGATCAGCTGTTAAACTTATGGGGATTCCCTTGTGTGTTATTTGTTGTTTTCCCCTTGCTGCTTTTAATATGTTTTCTTTGTATTTAACTTTTGACAGTTTGATCAATATGTGTCTTGGCATGTTTCGCCTTGGATTTATCCTGTATGGGACTCTCTGTTCTTCCTGAACTTGATTAACTATTTCCTTTCCCATATTAGGTAAGTTTTCAACTATAATCTCTTCAAATATTTTCTCAGTCCCTTTCTTTTTCTCTTCTTCTTCTGGAACCCCTATAATTTGAATGTTGGTGTGTTTAATGTTGTCCCAGAGGTCTCTGAGACTGTCCTCAGTTCTTTTCATTCTTTTTTCTTTATTCTACTCTGCAGTAGTTATTTCCACTACTTTATCTTTCAGGTCACTTATCCGTTCTTCTGCCTCAGTTATTCTGCTATTGATCCCTTCTAGAGAATTTTTAATTTCATTTATTGTGTTGTTCATCACTGCTTGTTTCATCTATAGTTCTTCTTTGTCCTTGTTAAATGTTTCTTGCACTTTCTCTATTCTATTTCCAAGAATTTGAATCATCTTTACTATCATTATTCTGAATTCTTTTTCAGGTAGACTGCCTATTTCCTCTTCATTTGTTAAGTCTGGTGGGTTTTTATCTTACTCCTTCATCTGCTATGTGTTTTTCTGTCTTCTAATTTTGCTTATGTTACTGTGTTTGGGGTCTCCTTTTTGCAGGCTGCAGGTTTGTCGTTCTCATTGTTTTTGGTGTCTGTCCCCAGTGGCTAATGTTGTTTCAGTGGATTGTGTAGGCTTCCTAGTGCTTGTGTTCTGGTGGATGAGGTTAGATCTTATCTTTCTGGTGGGCAGGTCCACGTCTGGTGGTGTGTTTTGGAGTGTCTGTGGACTTACTATGATTTTAGACAGCCTCTCTGCTAATGGTTGTGGTTGTGTTCCTGTCTTGCTAGTTGTTTGGCATAGGGTGTCCAGCACTGTAACTTGCTGGTCGTTGATAGAAGCTGGGTGTTGGTGTTGAGATGGAGATATCTTGGAGTTTTTTGCCATTTGATATTACATGGAGCTGGGAAGTCTCTTGTGGACCAGTGTCCTGTGTTTGCTATCCCCCCTCAGAGGCATGGCACTGACTCCTGGCTGCAGCACCAAGAGACTTTCATCTACACGGCTCAGAATAAAAGGGAGAAAAAGTAGAAAGAATGAAAGAAAGAAAGAAAGAAAGAAAGAGAGGAAGGAAGGAAGAAAGAAAGAAAGAAATAGGATAAAAGTAAATAAAATAAAGTAAGGTAAAATAAAATAAAGTTATTAAAATAAAAAAATAATTATTAAGGAAAAAAATTTTTAAGTAAAAAACAAACAAACAAACAAAAAACGGTTGGATAGAACCCTAGGACAAATTGTGAAAGCAAAGCTATATAGAGAATCTCACACAGAAGCATACACATACACATTCACAAAAAGAGGAAAAGGGGAAAAAATAATAAATCTTGTTTTCAAAGTCCACCTCCTCAATTTGGGATGATTTGTTGTCTATTTAGCTATTCCACAGATGCAGGGTACATCAAGTTGATTGTGGAGATTTAATCCGCTGCTCCTGGAGCTGCTGGGAGAGATTTCCCTTTCTCTTCTTTGTTCGCACAGTTCCTGGGTTTCAGCTTTGGATTTAGCCCCACCTCTCATGTAGGTCGCTGGAGGGCATCTGTTCTTCGCTCAGACAGGATGGGGTTAAGGGAGCCACTGAGGGCTTCCCTGGTGGTGCAGTGGTTGGGAGTCTGCCTGCCGATGCAAGGGACACAGGTTCGTGCTCCAATCAGGGAGGATCCTGCATGCCGTGGAGTGGCTGGGCCCGTGAGCCATGGCTGATGGGTCTGCTCATCCGGAGCCTGTGCTCCACAACGGAAGAGACCACAGCAGTGGGAGGCCCATGTGCTATGGAAAAAAAAACTCCCGCATGCCAAAACTAAGACCTGGTGCAGCCAAATAAATAAATAGTTAAAAAAAAGAAAAAAAGGAGCCACTGATTCGTGGGCTCTGGCTCTCTCAGGCCGGGGGAGGGAGGTGTACAGAGTGCGGGGCAAGCCTGCAGCGGCAGAGAATAGCAGGACGTTGCACCAGCCTGAGGCATGCCATGCGTTCTCCCGGGGAAGTTGTCCCTGGATTCCAGGACTTTGGCAGTGACGGGCTGCATAGGTTCCCCGGAAGGGAGGTGTGGCGAGTGACCTGTGCTCGCACACAGGCTTATTGGTGGTGGCAGCAGCAGCAGCCTTAGCCTCTCATGCCCGTCTCTGTGGTCTACGCTGTTAGCCACAGCTTGCACCCGTCTCTGGAGCTCCTTTAAGCAGCGCTCTTAATCCCCTCTCCTCGAGCACCAGGAAACAAAGAGGGAAGAAAAAGTCTCTTGCCTCTTTGGCAGTTCCAGACTTTTTCCCGGACTCCCTCCAGGCTAGCCATGGTGCACTAAACCCTTCAGGCTGTGTTCACGCCACCTGTCCTCTCCCTGCATCTGACGGAAGCCCAAGCCTCAGCTCCCAGCCCCTCCCGCCCCAGTGGGTGAGCAGGCAAGCCTCTCGGGCTGGTGAGTGCTGGTCGGCACCGACCTTTTGTGTGGAAGTCTCTCTGCTTTGCCCTCTGCACACCTGTTGCTGCACTCTCCTCTGGGGCTCCAAAGGTTCTCACCTCCACCACCCACAGTCTCCACCTTCAAAGGGGCTTCTAGTGTGTGGAAACCTTTCCTCCTTCACGGCTCCCTCCCACTGGTGCAGGTCCCATCCCTATTCTTTTGTCTCTGTTTATTCTTTTTTCTTTTGCCCTACCCAGGTACATGGGGAGTTTCTTGCCTTTTGGGAGGTCTGAGGTCTTCTGCCAGTGTTCAGTAGGTGTTCTGTAGGAGTTGTTCCACGTGTAGATGTATTTCTGATGTATCTGTGGGGAGGAAGGTGATCTCCATGTCTTACTCTTCTGCCATCTTCCCCCTCTCTCCCTAGTGTTCCCCTTTATATCTAATTAAAATGAAACCTTGGATAATACTCCATATTTACTTCTGTGGCATTTTAATCTTTAAATAGTATAAATATCTGGAGTGAGTATATTAAATCATTTTGGTTATGTTTTTTAGCTCTTTTATAAATTTTAGTTATTCTTTAAAATACCTATATTATTCAGGTGTTAAGCTCAATCTAATTGATGGTAAAAATAAATGATTTTTAATTTGGTATCAATAAGTATGCAGAAATAAGAGCCAAACAGAAGGTTAGGCCTGGTGCTTAGGAGCCTAGGGCCTTTACAAAGAATAAATGACTTATGAGCAATCATTGGATGCATATATGATAAACACTAATAAAATAACATTCCTACTCTGTGATGGAACCTACCAGTAAGGCACAAAAAGCATCAGTCTTTCATACTCATACATATCTATGTATTCAGAATTTGTATTCTTATTTTATATACAAATAAATTATAAATTTAAATTGGAAGCCCCAAAATTGATACTTTAATTGGTATTTTGTGTTTGACAGTCTTTTCTGAGGTCTTTGTAAGATACTGTTGCAATGGTGGTACTGTCAACATTTGATGAAAATACTATTATAATTGTCTGCATTAGTAAGGCTAAGAACGTGATTAAAGAAAACATCTGTTAATCATTTTTGTAATTGATAATCTCAGTATTAAATTATAGGGTGCATAACTTGCTCTCCACATATCCTGTAGTACAAAATAAATATATAAATGCAGAATAGTGTCAAAACCATATAATAGTACCCAAATACAGCCAAGCACCAAATGCAAAACAGAGTGCCAGTGTAATAGGTCATGTTTTCTTTTTTTTTAATTCTTCTCATTGACATTCTACTCTGTCTCAGGAGGGGTATGAAAACATTCCTGAGACACAGACTGAAGCCATAAAGCATAAAAAGAAAAATCACTATCTCCCAGAAGATCAGTTTAATACATTACCAAATTTCTTATTCATGAAGTTTGATCTAATTGCCTCAGCATAGAAGTATATTATTTTTATATATCATGATGATGCATGAATGTAATTACATTAGTGATTTTCACATATTAGCAAAATAATGTCTGTCTTTAGCCATGAAACAGTGTTTGATTTCTTTGAAATACAACCTACAAATTACATAAATATTAAAATTATCATGTTCATTTCAATAGCTTGTGATACTATGACAAATGTAAATTATAAGCATTTTTATACATAAAGTCTTCATCTCAAATACATGGTTTCAATGCACATAGGTGAATTATAGTTCACGTAGTTTCCTATCAACATAATTCCTGCTTCCAAATATTTTCCTAGGTTACTATCTCTACTTTATTAAGCCTTTAAAATTTCCTGTCCTTCTGTCCTAGGTCCAGGCATACAAATTAACCAAAAGTCAATATTGTGTATTGTCAGTCAACCAAATCAGAGAATACCAATCCTTCCAAAAAGTACTTTCCAAAAGTACTTCTACTACTTGCATTTTGATGCCATTTTCTTAAAAACACTTGCTTAAGAAAAAATTTGACTAGTCTCTTCAGATTTTAAAGGTCTCATTAATGTCCTTGGCCACTGGACAACAACTTTTCAAAGCTCAAGATGTTAGGATCGGTGACTTTTCAGCCAAAGTATGGAAGAACTGGTTTATGATATACTTCCTTGGTTGCTTTTTTTTTTTTTTTTTTTTTGGTAATTTAATTTAAAAAATTCCTGAACACAGCTTACAAGCCAGTTGCACCCTGCTAGTGCTAGGGAAGAAGAGACTAATATCATATTACTGGACGTTTAAGAAATAAGTCTGTCTAAAGTATTTTAACTTTTAAGACTAACATGTTTTTAACAGCTTTGCTGAGGTGTAATTGTTAAACACAAAGCTGCACATATCTAATGTATACATTTGGGTGAGTGTGGACCTGAAACCATGAAACCATCACCACAATCAAATGGCAGACACAGCGGTCACCTCCAAAAGTTCCTCATGTCCCTTTGGTTTTTGTTTATTTTGGTTTGTTTTGGTTTGTGTGTGTGCGTGTGTATTGAGAATGTTAAATATGAGATTTTAAGCTATTTAAGATATGAGCAAGTTAAACAAAAACCCCACAGATTTACTGAAGTACTTTTCCAGAAAGGCTTTTACTTTCACACTCACTTTTTGAATGACCTCCTCCCACCTCTTGAATCTGCATTTGCCTTTTAATAATATCAAAGTTCTGAATTTTGCATAAGTAGGAGTCTGAGTCCTGAAATAAGAGTACAGAAACCTGTTTTTAAAGGGGTATACTGAGGAGCAGTCTCATTAAGAAAATTCACATGTGCAGTTGAAAGTTACCTAAGCTGTGACTCAGAGGTTGCGGATTCTGTTACCGCATACAACAGACACTGAGTCATCTGTCACTGCGTGTCAGCCTCCTCTACTTACCCAGAGAGTTGTGATGCTACATACAGAGACCTAATCCCTTTGTGTTAAGAATGACATTCGTAGCCTTTTACCTTAATTGATAAATTAACATTTCTTCAGAACAGCTTAGAAAAACGTGACTAAATTGTTCTGGGATTATTAACTGAGATGAAAGCCAGTTAGATACAAGGGTGTCTATGAACTAAATCAATAATACAACATTCAGAATGTACTTCTTCTTTTTTTTTTTTCAGCAGTTTGGAAGTTAAACAATATAATAGTACTTTTAAATCAGGAACTACTGTTCAATCCTGCGGGTCACAAATTAGCAATGTATTTATCATAAACTGATAGAGATTTTTCTAAAACACCATGATTATAGTAACTTTAATGATATTAATTTAAGACATTATGTCTCCCTGCCTAAAGTAATTTTTTAAATGATAACGGGATCTTTGACTCAGTTATAAACCACCAGCGGGAATCCCCTTTGGATTTAAAATGATGAGAAAGGGCTTCCCTGGTGGCACAGTGGTTGAGAATCTGCCTGCTAATGCAGGGGACATGGGTTCGAGCCCTGGTCTGGGAGGATCCCACATGCCGTGGAGCAACTAGGCCCGTGAGCCACAACTACTGAGCCTGCACGTCTGGAGCCTGTGCTCCGCAACGAGAGGCCGCGATAGTGAGAGGCCTGTGCACCACGATGGAGAGTGGCCCCCGCTTGCCACAACTAGGGAAAGCCCTGGCACAGAAATGAAGACCCAACACAGCAAAAATAAATAAATTAATTAATAAACTCCTACCCCCAACATCTTCTTAAAAAAAAAAAATGGTGACACCAAGGTCATTACAAAAAAAAATAAAAAATAAAATAAAATAAAATAAAATGATGAGAAGATCCATCTCCATTTACTCACAGAGCAGAGGAGAGAGGGTTTTTTTTTCTTTCCCCTCCCTCCCTCCCTCCCTTCCTTCCTTCCTCTGTCTTTCTTTCCTTCTCTCCTTACTGCTCCTCTTCCTCTGTCACTTCCTTATCTTCCTCCTCTTTCTCCTCTTCCTCTCTTTTATTTCCCATCTCTTTCCCTTTTTTCTTGTAACTCTACTGACATCATGACACAACTAATTTTATAATGGAATCAGCACAGAAGTGATATTGCCAAAATACCCATTTTTCTCAAATATAATTATAAAATTATGGTTGACATCACACAGTTGAATATCATGAAATGAGGGCCTATGATTCCATATTTAAAATGTAACTATGAATTTTGAGTATTTTTGGAAAATATAGATATCTCTAGGAGTTGCTTTTAATATTAAGAAAGTTTTAATAAGGGAAAAAAAGTTTAAAAGAGAAAACTGGGAAGAACAATAATATTCTACCTCAGTAAGATCAGGGCTGGGGAAAAATCAGACAATTCTGTAGTGTGTAGATGGATAGACCTAAGTGGTTCTGTCAGCTGGTTAATTACAGCCACACTGGAGAATCAGAAAAAAACAGAAGAGACTAAGAACCACAGGACTCTTTAGCTTGAAGACATTTCCTGGCTTTAGGAAATAAACTATGAAATTTCTGTACAATGGAATCCAATTATTGCCACATATGTATGGTAATTCATGGTAAAAGGAAGATTAATTTATTACTTTAAATCTGAAAATAATTAAGAAACTGCCAACTGCTAAATTCAAGGAACCATCCTCTTAGTAATAATGTATGAGTTTAGAATTGAAATACTAAGTAAATTTTTAAATTTAATTTTATTATTTTTTTTATTTAACATCTTTACTGGAGTATAATTGCTTTACAATTGTGTGTTAGTTTCTGCTGTATAAAAAAGTGAATCAGCAATATGTATACATATATCCCCATATCCTCTCCCTCTTGCATCTCTCTCCCACCCTCCTTATCCCACCCCTCTATGTGGTCACAAAGCACCGAGCTGATCTCCCTGTGCTATGCAGCTGCTTCCGACTAGCTATGTACTTTACATTTGGTAGTGTATATATGTCAATGCTACTCTCTCACTTCTTCCCAGCTTACCATATTTCCCATCCCTGTGTCCTCAAGTCCATTCTCCACGTTTGTGTCTTTATTCCTGCCCTGCCCCTAGGTTCATCAGAACCTTTTCTTTTTTTTTTTTGAATTCCATATATATATATCTTAGCATATGGTATTTGCTTTTCTCTTTCTGACTTACTTCACTCAGTATGACAGACTCTAGATCCATCCACCTCATTACAAAAAACTCAATATTGCTTCTTTTTGTTGCTAATATTCCACTGTATATATGTGCCACATATTCTTTATCCATTCATCTGTCGATGGACACTTAGATTGCTTCCATATTCTGGCTATTGTAAATAGTGCTGCCATGAATATTGTGGTACACAACTATTTTTGAATTATGGTTGTAGTAGGGTATATGCCCAGTAGTGAAGTTGCTAGGTCATATGGTAGTTCTATTATTACTTTTAAAAGGAGCCTCCCTACTGTTCTCCATAGTGGCTGTATCAATTTATATTCCCACCAACAGTGCAGGTGGATTCCCTTTTCACCACACCCCTTCCAGCATTTATTGTGTAGATTTTTTGATAATGGCCATTCTGACCAGCGTGAGGTGATACCTTATTGTAGTTTTGATTTGCATTTCTTTAATGATTAGTGATATTGAGCATCCTTTCATGTGTTTGTTAGCAATCTGTATATCTTCTTTGGAGAAATGTCTATTTAGGTCTTCTGCTCATTTTTTGATTGGGTTTTTTTTTTGATATTGAGCTTCATGAGCTGCTTGTGTATTTTGGAGATTAATCCTTTGTCAGTTTCTTCATTTGCAAATATTTTCTCCCATCTGAGGGTTGTCTCTTCGTCTTGCTCATGGTTTCCTCTGCTGTGCAAAATCTTTTAAGTTTCAGTATGTCCCATTTGTTTATTTTTGCTTTTATTTCCATTTCTCTAGGAGGTGGTTCAAAAGGGATCTTGCTGTGATTTATGTCAAAGAGTGTTTTTCCTATATTTTCCTCTAAGAGTTTTATAGTGTCTGGCTTAACATTTAGGTATTTAATATATTTTGAATTTGTTTCTGTGCATGGTGTTAGGGAGGGTTATAATTTCATTCTTTTAAATGTAGCTGTCCAGTTTTCCCAGCACCACTAATTGAAGAGGCTGTCTTTTCTCCATTGTATATTCTTGCCTCCATTAACAAAGATAAGCTGACCAAATGTGTGTGGGTTTACCTCTAGGCTTTCTGTCCTGTTCCATTGATCTATATGTCTCTTTTTGTGCCAGTACGATACTGTCTTGAATACTGCAGCTTTGTAGTAGAGTCTGAAGTCAGGGAGCCTGATTCCTCCAGCTCCATCTTTCTTTCTCAAGATTGCTTTGGCTATTTGGGGTCTTTCGTGTTTCCATACAAATTGTGAAATTTTTTGTTCTGTGAAAAATACCATTGGTAGTTTGATAGAGATTGCATTGAATATGCAGATTGCTTTGAGTAGTATAGTCATTTTCACAATATTGATTCTTCCAATCCAAGAGCATGATATATCACTCCACCTGCTTGGATGGTTTTTAATATCTTTCATGGGTGTCTTATTGTTTTCTGCATATAGGTCTTTTGTCTCCTTAGGTAGGTTTATACCTAAGTATTTTATTTTTTATTGCAATAGTAAATGGGAGTGTTTCCTTAATTCCTCTTTCTGATTTTTCATCATTAGTGTATAAGAATGCAAGAGATTTCTGTGCATTAATTCTGTATCTTGCTACTTTACCAAATTCATTGATTAGCTCTAGTAGTTTTCTGGTAGCATCTTTAGGATTCTCTATGTATAGTATCATGTATTCTACAAATAGTGGCAGTTTTACTTCTTTTCCAATTTGGATTCTTTTATTTCTCTTACTTCTCTGATTGCTGAGGCTAAAACTTCCAAAACTATGTTGAATAAGAGTGGTGAGGGCTCCCCTGTTGGCACAGTGGTTGAAAATCTGCCTGCCGATGCAGGGGACACGGATTCATGCCCCGGTCTGGGAAGATCCCACATGCCATGGAGCGGCTAGGCCTGTGAGCCATGGCCACTGAGCCTGTCCATCTGGAGCCTGTGCTCCACAATGGGAGAGGCCACAACAGTGAGAGGCCCACATACCACACACAAAAAAAAAAGAGTAGTGAGAGTGGGCAACCTTGTCTTGCTCCTGATCTCAGAGGAAATGCTTTCAGTTTTTCACCATTGAGAATGATGTTTGCTGTGGGTTTCTCATATATGGCCTTTATTATGCCGAGTTAAGTTCCCTCTATGCTTACTTTCTGTAAAGGTTTCATCAAAAATCGGTGTTGAATATTGTCAAAAGCTCTTTCTGCATCTATTGAGATGATCATATTGTTTTTATTCTTCAATTTGTTAATATGGTGTATCACTGATTGACTTGCATACATTGAAGAATCTTGCATTCATGGGATAAATCCCACTTGGTCATGTTGTATGATCCTTTGAATGTGCTGTTGGATTCTGTTTGCTAGTATTTTGTTGAGGATTTTTGCATCTATGTTCATCAGTGATATTGGCCTGTAGTTTTCTTTCTTTGTGACATCCTTGTCTGGTTTTGGTATCAGGGTGATAGTGGCCTCCTAGAATGAGTTTGGGAGTGTTCTTCCTTCTGCTATATTTTGGAAGAGTTTGAGAAGGATAAGTGTTAGCTCTTCTCTAAATGTTTGATAGAATTCACCTGTGAAGCCATCTGGTCCTGGGCTTTTGATATTGCAAGATTTTTAATCAGAGTTTAAATTTCAGTCCTTGTGATTGTTCTGTTTATATTTTCTCTTTCTTCATGGTTCAGTGTTGGAAGGTTGTGTTTTTCTAAGAATTTGTCCATTTCTTCCAGGTTGTCCATTTTATTGGCATATAGTTGCTTGTAGTAATCTCTCATGGTCCTTTGTATTTCTGCAGTGTCAGTTGTTACTTCTCCTTTTTCATTTCTAATTCTATTGATTTAAGTCTTCTCCCTTTTTTTCTTGATGGGTCTAATGGTTTATGAATTTTGTTTATCTTGTCAAAGAACCAGCTTTTAGTTTTATTGATCTTTACCTTTTTTTTGTTTCTATTTCATTTATTTCAGCTCTGATCTTTATGGTTTCTTCCCTTCTGCTAATTTTGTGGGTTTTTTGTTATTCTTTCTCTAATTGCTTTAGGTGTAAGGTTAGCTTGTTTATTTGAGATGTTTCTTGTTTCTTGAGGTAGGATTGTATTGCTATAAACTTCCCTCTTAGAAATGCTTTTGCTGCATCCCTTAGGTTTTGGGTCATCGTGTTTTCATTGTCATTTGTTTCTAGGCATTTTTTGATTTCCTCTTTGATTTCTTCAGTGATCTCTTGTTTATTTAGTAGTGTATTTTTTAACCTCCACGTGTTTGTATTTTTCACAGATTTTTCCCTGTAATTGATATCTTAAATTTACCAAGGCTTGTTTTGTGACCCACGATATCATCTATCCTGAAGAATGTTCCATGGGTGCTTGAGAAGAAAGTGTATTTTGCTGCTTTTGGATGGAATGTCCTATAAGTATCAGTTATGTCCATATTGTTTAATGTTTCATTTAAAGGTTTTTTTCCTTATTTATTTTCATTTTGGATGATCTGTCCATTGGTGAAAGTGGGGTGTTAATGTGCCTTACTATGATTCTGTTACTGTACATTTCCCTTCTTATGGCTGTTAGCATTTTCCATATGTATTGAGGTGCTCCTATGTTGGGTGAGTAAATATTTACAATTGTTATATCTTCTTCTCGGATTGATGCCTTGATCATTATGTAGTATCATTCTTTGTCTTTTGTAATAGTCTTTTTTTGTGTGTGTGTGATATATGGGCCTCCCACTGTCGTGGCCTCTCCCGCTGCAGAGCACAGGCTCCGGACGTGCAGGCCCAGCGGCCATGGCTCACGGGTATAGCCGCTGAGTGGCATGTAGGATCCTCCCGGACCGGGGCACGAACCCGCGTCTCCTGCATCAGCAGGCAGACTCTCAACCACTGCGCCACCAGGGAAGCCCATAGTCTTTATTTTAACGTCTATTTTTTCTGATATGAGAATTTCTACTCCAGCTTTCTTTTGCTTTCCATTTGCATGGAATATCTTTTTCCATCCCCTCACTTTCAGTCTGTGTGTGTCCTTAGGTCTGAAGTGGGTCTCTTGTAGATAGCATATATACAGGTGTTCTTTTTGTATCCATTCAGCCAGTCTGTGTCTTTTGGTTGGAGCATTTAATTCATTTTCATTTAAGGTAATTGTTGATATGTATGTTCTTATTGTTATTTTCTTAATTGTTTGGGGTTTGTTATTGTAGATATTTTCCTTCTCTTGTGTTTCCTGCCTAGAGAAGTTCCTTAAGCATTTCTTGTAAAGCTAGTTTGGTGGTACTGAATTCTCTTAAGTTTTGCTTGTCTATAAAGCTTTTAATTTCTCTGGTGAATCTGAATGAGATCCTTGCTGGGGAGAGTAATTTTGGTTGTAGGTTTTTCCCTTTCATCACTTTAAATATGTCCTACCACTCCCTTCTGGCTTGCAGAGTTTCTGCTGCAAGATCTGCTGTTAACCTTATGGGGATTCCCTTGTATGTTATTTGTTGCTTTTCCCTTGCTGCTTTTAATGTTTTTTCTTCGTATTTAGTTTTTGATAGCTTGATAAATATGTGCCTTGGCGTGTTTCTCCTTGGATTTATCTGGTATGAGACTCTCTGTGCTTCCTGTACTTGATTGACTATTTCCTTTCCCATATTAGGGAAGTTTTCAACTATAATCTCTTCAAATATTTTCTCAGTCCCTTTCTTTTGCTCTCCTTCTTTAGGGACCCCTATAATTCAAATGTTGGTGTGTTTAATGTTGTCCCAGAGGTCTCTGAGACTACCCTTAATAATTTTCATTCTTTTTTCTTTTTTCTGCTCTGTGGTAGTTATTTCCACTATTTTGTCTTACAGGTCACTTATCTGTTCTTCTTCTTCAGTTATTCTGCTATTGATTCCATCTAGAGAATTTTAAATTTCATTTATTGTATGGTTTATCAATGTTTGTTTGCTCTTTAGTTCTTCTAGGTCCTTTTTAAATGTTTCTTTTATTTTCTCCATTCTATTTCCAAGATTTTGGATCATCTTTATTATCATTACTTTGAATTCTTTTTCAGGTAGACTGCCTATTTCCTCTTCATTTGTTTGGTCTTGTGAGTTTTTACCTTACTCCTTCATCTTCTGCATATTTCCCTGTCTTCTCATTTTGCATATGTTACTGTGGTTTGGGTCTCCTTTTCTCAGGCTGCAGTTTTGTAGTTCCTGTTGTTTTTGTGTGTGCCCTCAATGGATGTGGTTGGTTCAATGGCTTGTGTGGGCTCCCTGGTGGAGGGGACTGGTGCCTGTGTTCTGATGGTTGGGGCTGGATCTTGTCTTTCTGGTGGGTAGTACTGCATCTGGTTGTGTGTTTCTGGGTGTCTGAAAACTTATTATGATTTTAGGCAGCCTCTATTCTAATGGGTGTGTTTATGTTCCTGTCCTGCTAGTTGTTTGGCATGGGGCTTCCAGCACTGGAGCTTGCTGGCCATTGGGTGGAGCTGGGTCTTAGAGTTGTGATAGAGATCTCTGGGAGAGCTCTTTCCAGTTGAATATTTGGGGCTGGGAGGTCTCTGGTGGTCCAATGTCCTGATCTCAACTCTCCCACCTCAGAGGCTCAGGCCTGACATGAGAGCAGGACACAAATACCCTGTCAGCCACATGGCTCAGAAGAAAAGGGAGAAAAAAGAAAGGAAAAAAGAATAATAAATAACAATGAAATTACTAAAATAAAAAAATAAAAATTATTAAATTAAAAAGTAATAATAATAAAAAAAGAAGAGAGCAACCAAACCAATAAACAAATCCACCAATGACAACAAGTGCTAAAACTATACTAAGATAAGTATAAAAATCAGGAAAAAATCAGTCACAGACAGCAAACCCCAAGTCTACAGTTGATCCCAAAGTCCACTGCCTCAATTTTTGGATGATTCGTTGTCTATTCAGGTATTCCACAGATGCAGGGTACATCAGGTTGACTGTGGGGATTTAATCCTCTGCTCCTGGGGCTGCTGGGAGAAATTTCCCTTTCTCTTCTTTGTTCATACAGCTCCTGGTGTTCAGCTTTGGTTTTGGCCCCATCTTTGTGTGTAGGTCACCCTCAGGCAGCTGTTCCCTGCCCAGACAGTAAGTGGTTAAAGCAGCAGCTGATTAAGGGGCTGTGGCTCACTCAGGCCAGGGGGAGAGAGGGTTATGGAATTTGGGACAAGCCTGTGGTGGCAGAGACCAGCATGATGTTGCTGCAACCTGAGGAGTGCCATGTGTTCTCCCTTGGAAGTTGTCCCTGGATCACAGGACCCTGACAATGGTGGGCTGCACAGGCTCCTGGGCAGGGGGTCAGGAGTGTGTGGATAGAGACCTGTGCTTTCACACTGGATTCTTGGTGGCTACAGCAACAGCCTTAGCGCCCATCTCTGGAGCTTGTTTAGTTGGTGCTCTGCCTTCTGTGGGCAGACAGGGAAAGAATCCCCTCACCTTGTACACCCCAAAACAATGGTCTCTTGCCTCTTAGGCAGATCCAGACATTTTCCCAGACAACCTCCCAGCTAGTTGTGGTGTACTAGCCTCCTTCAGGCTGTGCTCATGCAGCCAACCCCAGTCCTCTCCCTGTGATCTGACCTCTGACCTAAGCCTCAGCTCCCAGCCCCCACCCACCCCGTTGGGTGAGCAGACAAACCTCTCAGGCTAGTGAGTGCTGGTCAGCACCAATCCTTTGTGTGGGAATCTCTCTGCCTTGCCCTCTGCACCCCTGTTGCTGTGCTCTCATCTGTGGCTCCAAAGCTTCCCTACCGGCCCACCCCCCATCTCTGCCAGTGAAGGGTCTTTCTAGTGTGTGGAAACTTTTCCTCCTTCACAGCTCCCTTCCAGAGGTGCAGGTCTCATCCCTATTGTTTTGTCTCTGTTTTTTCTTTTTTTCTTTTTTATTTTGCCCTACCCATGTACATGGGGATTTTCTTGCATTTTTGGAACTCTGAGGTCTTCTGTAGACATTCAGCAGGTGTTCTGTACAAGTTGTTCCACATGTATATATATGTATGTGTATATATATATATATATATATATATATATATATATATATATATATACTTTTGTGTGTGTGTGGTACACTGGCCTCTCACTGTTGTGGCCTCTCCCATTGTGGAGCACAGGCTCTGGACATGCAGGATCAGCAGCCATGGCTCATGGGGCTAGCCGCTCTGTGGCATGTGGGATCTTCCTGGACCAGGGCACGAACCCGTGTCCCCCACTTCGTCAGACGGACTCTCAACCACTGTGCCACCAGGGAAGCCCAAAGATGTATATTTGATGTATCTGTGGGGAGGAAGGTGATCTCCACGTCTTACTCATCTGCTATCTTGAAGGTCCCTGAAATACTAAGTAAATTTAAAAATTCTCATCATAAGAAGAAAAATTCTATATATGGTGACAGATGTTAACTAGGCTTATTGTGGTGATCATTTTCAATGCATACAAATATCTATTCTTATGTTGTATGTCTGAAACTGTATGTTGAATGTCAATTATATCTCCAAAAAAGTTGAAATACTTAATTACCATGGTATTCACATAGTATTATGGTGAAATAACCACTATCACCAACTCCTTTTTTCCCCAAAAGAAAAGTTTGAGTAGAAGATTTACAAAATAAGTGGGCTATTAAAAAAATTTTTCAAAAATAGGTAAATCATAATTGTCATACACATAAAAATAAACATGTTAATTTTTTTATTTAAGTCAGTAATAAACTGGTAATGTGTTGCAACTGATCCCAAGGATAATCCAAACAAGACATTATAAATCTTGAATATTGAACTGAGTGGGTGAATGTCCACAGTGGTGACAGAAGTCAATTTTACCTCTGCTGGACAGAATTACATGTCTTCAGGCAAGAATTATTTTGCACTGTTAGCAGCCATCTGAAACTTAAAAAGTTGTAAAGTAACTCCCATAGAAACAGAAACAGATAATGCGCCAGAAAAGGCATACTTTTCCAATGAAGTACAATTTTTCCCTACACTCTAATACTTTTTTAAGTATAGTTGTTTCATAATATAAGTAACAGGTAAGTAGATTAATGAAAAAATGATGGGTAGAAGCATAAAGGAATGTATGAATGAACTAATAAAAGACTCTGGAAAGGGTTTTTCGTAACCTCTTATCACTCCCTCATTTGTCCTCCAATAGGAACACATTTTCATCACACTTTTCCTCCAAATTTTTTCTCCTTGTCATGACTACATTTCCATACTTTTTTTTTTCTGGTAGTCAATCATCTGATTTCACTGTTCTGCTTCCATTTCCTGTTTTTTCTCAACCTTTTCTAATTTCCCCAGTCATACTTTCTCTTCTTGTGCTTCTTTATAATAGCCACTTTTATTTGTGAATAATGATTCAATGGCTGAGAGCAAAAAAAGTGAAATCACCTAAAACTTCAAAATATATATAATAAAAATGAAAGCTTAAAGGAGATAGAGTTCCCATATTCTTTTCTCCCTATGTTAGTTTTTCTTTTTTAATTAAATATATTTCCCACTCTAAATACTTTTAAAATCCTCTTTTTTACTATTGAATGCTAGATCAGGAGACCTAAGTTAAAAATAATTTAATGTTCAAGCAACAAATTGAAGTTGAATTTTATTTAAATGCCTGTGTTGGCTTGCCAAAAAATATGAGGATAGAAGTGTGGGAGAGAATTGCAATTGATGAGAGAAAAGCAAAGGCTATAAACAAATGTCAAATGTTTATTTTGATTTTCTAAGGGATACAACATGATGATTTAAGGTACATATACACTGTGAAGTGATTACCATAATCAACTTAATTAACACATCCATCACCTCACATATTTACCATTTTATTTTTTGTTGCGAACACTTTTAAGACCTACCCTCTTGGCAAATTTCAGATATATAATCCAGTATCACCAGCTAAAATCACCATGCTGTACTTAGATCTTCAGAATTTATTCACCTGTAACTGAAAGTTTGTACCCTTGGACTTACATCTTCCCTTACACTTCTCCCCAACTGGACCTTTGAAACCATCATTCTACTCTTGGGCTCTGTGACCTTGACTTTTTAAGATTCCACATATAAGTGAGATCATGTAGTATTTTTCTTTCTGGGTCTGGCTTATTTCATTGAGTATAGAATCATCTAGGGTCATCCCTGTTGTCACAAATGGCAGGATTTCCTGCTTTTTAGGGTTGAAAACTATTCCATCCTTTACCACGTTTTCTTATTTATTGAAGTGTGCTTGATTTAAAATATTATATTTGTTTCAGATATACAACATAATGATTCTATATTTTTACAGATTATATTCCATTTAAAGTTATTACAAGATAATGGCTATATTTCCCTGGGCATATACTTATCCTTGTTGTTTATCTATTTTACACATAGTAGTTTGTATCTCTTAATCCCATACCCTTATCTTGCCCCTTCTTCTTCCCTCTCGCTACTGGTAACAGCTAATTTGTTTTCTACAACTGTGAGTTTGTTTCTGTTCTGTTATATACATTTGTTTCGTTTATTATTTCTATTTCACATACAAGTTAAAAAGTGGAGTATTTGTCTTTCTCTGTCTGACTTACTTCACTAAGTATAATATCTTCTACATCTACATTATTGCAAATGGCAGAATTTCATTCTTTTTTTATGGCTGAGTAATATTCCAGTGTGTGTGTGGGGTGTGTGTGTGTGTGTGTGTGTGTATACGCATGCCACATCTTCTTTATCCATTCATCTGTCAATGCGCATTTAGGTTTCTGCCATATCTTGGCTATTGTAAATAATGCTGCTATGAACATTGGGGTGCATGTATCTTTTCAAATTAGTGTTTTTATTTTCTTTGGATATATGCCCAGGAGTAGAATTGCTGGATCATATGGTAGTTCTATTTTTATTTTACAAGGAAGCTCCACACTGGTTTCCATAGTGGTTGCACTAATTTACATTCCCACTAACACTATACAAGAGTTACCTTTTCTCCACATCCTCACCAACATTTGTTATTTGTAGACTTTTTGATGATACCCATTTTGATAGATATGAGGTGATGTCTCACTGTGGTTTTGATTTGCATTTCTTTGATGATTAGTGATGTCGAACATCTTTTCATGTGCTTCTTGGCCATTGGTATGTCTTCTTTGAAAAAATGTCTATTCAAGTCTTCTGCCCTTTTTAAAATTGTTTTTTTTTTATGTTGAGTAGTATGAGTTGTTCATATATTTGGGGTGCTAATCCCTTATCAGTCATATTGTTTGCAAATATTTTCTTCCATTCATTTTTTTCATTTCATCTGTGATTTCCTTTTCTGTGAAAAAGCTTTTAAGTTTAATTATGTCATATTTGTTTATTTTTACTTTTGTTTCTTTTGACTTGGAAAACAGATCCAAAAAATATTGCTATTATTTATGTCAAAGAGTGTTCCACTTATTTTCTCTTCTAAGAGTTTTATGGTTTCAGGTCTTACATTTAGGTCCTTAATCCATTTTGAGTTTATTTTTGTATGTGGTGTGAAGGAAAGTCCTAATTTTATTCTTTTACCTGTAATGATCCAGTTTTCCCAGCACCATTTATTGAAGATACTTTTTCTCCATTGTGTATTCTTTTCTCTTCTGCTGTAGATTAATTGACCATAAGTGTGTGCTTTATTTCTGAGCTCTCTATTCTGTTCCAATGATCTATGTGTCTGTTTTTGTGCCAGTACCATGCTGTTTTTATTACTGTAGATTTGCAGTAGTGTCTGAAGTCAGGCAGCATGATAACTCCAGCTTTGTTCTTCTTCCCTTTTTTATACTAGCCATCTTAACAGGTGTGAGGGGATATCCCATTGTGAGGTTTTTTTGTTTGTTTATTTTTCTGTTTGTATTTGCCTGACTCTGTACCCTGAATTGCAGGCTCATTTAGAGTAAGATCATGTCTGATTTGTCTTTTTCTAAACTAATGTATTACTTTTGTAAAGATTTCTGTTAGACACACACTGATGAAATACTATATCTTTAGAAATTGCCAGAAATTATGTTCTATTCATAATTAAATCAATGTAAATACTTGCAAAAATATAACCTCTTATGAGGTGTTCAGAACGCAACTTTTACAATTTATCTTTCAACCAGTGAGATATTCTGATATTTCCAAGAATGTTTTATTTGTCACAAGTTCCTCATAGTTTATTTTTGCTCTTGCTTTGTTAATAGGAACAAGCAGAGTAATTGAGGATGAATAGTAGCTACCAAACATTTATGTTTATTTTCATTATGTTTACCCTCAAACTAGAATTGGTAAATATACCTGCATTACCATGTTATGTGTTATGTCCTTTTTTCATTTAGAGGGACTATATAATGATTACAAAATTTTACTGTTTCTGCCTCCAGCATGCGAGGAGGCTTGGGGGGAAATCCCATACACCCCCCTCTGTGTATCAATCTTTCCATTTTTATTTTACATTATTTTTTCCAGTTTTATTGAGGTATAATTGACATATAACATTGTATTAGTTTAAAGTGTAAAAGTGATTTGATACAGGTATATATTGCAAAATGATTGCTACAATAAGTTTAGTTGACATCCATCACATCACATACTTACAAATATTTTTCTTATAATGAGAACTTTATGATTTATTCCTTTAGCAACTTTCAAGCATACAATACAGTGTTATTAAATATAGTCACCATACTTTACATTACATCTCCAGAGCTTATTTATCTTATAACTGAAAGTTTGCACATTTTGACCACCTGGTATACCATTTGTTGGTCATTTGTATGTCTTTGGAAAAATGTCTATTCAGGTCATTTGTCCATTTTTAATCAGGCCAGTAGTAGTAGTAGCAGTAGTATTTTTTGCCATTGAGTTAAAGGCATTTCTTAAATATTTTGGGCATTAACCATTTATCAGATGTGTGGTTTGGAAATATTTTCTCCTATCACGGAGGTTGCTTTTTCATTTTTTGATTGTTACCTTTGCTGTACAGAAGGTTTTTAGTCACATGTAGTCCCACTTGTTCATTTTACTTATGTTGCCTGTGCTTAGGTGTATCCAAAATCTAGGAATTTAATGATTTCAGCTCTTATGTTTGAGTCTTTAATCCCTATTGTTTTGATTTTTTGCATATGGTATGAGTCCAGTTTTACTCTTTTGTATGTGGATATCCAGTTTTCCCAACACATTTATTGAGGAGATTATCCTTTCCACGTTGTGTATTCTTAATGCCCATGTCAAAGATTAGTTGACCTTATGTGCATGGGTTTATTTCTGTGCTCTCTATTATGCTCAATTGATCTTTATTTTTATGCCAGTATCATGCTGTGTTGATTACTATAGCTTTCATAGTTTGAAATCAGGCAGTGTAATGCCTCCAGCTTTGATCTTCCTTCTCAAAATTGCTTTGCCTTTTGGGGGTCTTTTGTGGCTTCCTATGAATTTTAATTTAGTTTTTCTATTACTTTGAAAAACGCTGTTGTGATTTTGATAGGGATTGCATTCATTCTGTAGATCATTTTGGGTAGTATAGACATTTTGAAAATGTTATCAAATACTTTTTCTACATCTATTGAGATGGTCATATGGTTTTTATATTTCATTCTGTTAATGTGATATGATATTTATTGATGTGGGTATGTTGAGCCATTTTGTAGCACAGGGATAAATTTCAAGTGATCATGGTGTACTATCCTTTTAATGTACTGTTGAATTTGATTTGCTAGGGTTTTGTTTATGATATTTGAATGTATGTTCATCAGGGATATTAGCTTGTAACTTTCTTTTCTCATAGTGTCCTTATCTGACCTTGATATGAGGGTCATATTTGTTTTATAAAATGAATTTGGAAGTGTTCTCTTCTCTAATTTTTTGGAAGGGTTTAAGAAGGATTGGCATTAATTCTTCTTTAAATATTTGGTAAAATTTACCTATGAAGTCATCTGGGATTGGGCTTTCTTTGTTGAGAGGGCTTTGTTTACTGATTCAGTTTCCTTACACACTATTGGTCTGTTCACATTTTCTTTTTCTTCATAATTGTCTTGGGAGACTGTATGTTACCAGGAAATTATTCCTTCTACAATAGATTTTCCAAATTGTTGGCATATAATTGTTGATAGTGGTCTTTTATGATTCTTTGTATTTCTGTGTTATCTGTTCATTCCTAATTTCATTCCTGATTTCATTTATCTGAATCTCCTCTCTTTTTCTCTTGGTTAGTCTTGTTAAAAGTTTGCTAATTTTATTTTTTCTAAAAACATTGCTGTTTATTTGTTGTTGTTCTTATTACTGTTCATCATTTTTTAATTGTTTTTTTCTATTTCATTTATTCTTGCTCTAAGATTTATTTCTTTCTGCTAACTTTATGCTTAGTTTCTTCTTCTTTTCTGGTTTCTTGAGGTGTAAATTTAGGTTATATATTTCAAACCTTTCTTTTTTCTTAAAATTTCTTTTCCCTGCTCCCAGCTCTCCAGACTACTCAACCATACTGATCTCCACAGTGTTCTGAGTGGAAAAGGAAAGAATTGGCCTCTTGGGCTGCACCTATGTGGGTAGGAAAGCTGGGTGCTCACTACATGCTTATTTTCTCCTGTGGAAGAAATCACAAGCCAAGAGCATCTCTCTTGATATTGAAATTTGCTGCCTTAGAGAAGGGACAATGCTGTTAAAGTGAAACTATTCTTCTTACCCTCTTTAATGCACCTGTTCTTGGATATTTTTGCTCTAATGGCATGCTAGAACCTCTGCTGAATCCCCAGGTTCCCACAAAGTTATTCTCATCTGTGAGTGGTTGCAAAAATTAGTGTTTCTCTGAGTGGGATGAAGCCTGAAAACTCTTATTTTGACATCTCATCAATGTAACACAAGTGTGGAATTTTTAAAAGTTGAAATATTTGGAAAACTAAGTACTTCCATATGAATTACTTGAATCCTCTTTTTCTCTTTAGAGGCACACATATAACCACAGTAATTATTTTTGTTATTTACCTGTTAAGTGGTAACATAGTTTTAATTATTGAGATCAATTTTCTAGACAGTATTTAGATACAAACATGTGGAACATCTTCTTTCCATAAAAAAATCCATTTTTTATATACATATTAGTGAAAGATAATTTTTCCCAACCTACCTGGAGTCAATTCTGTTATTCACAGTTAAAAGAAAATCAATGCTTTGTTTCGTTAGGAACAATTTTTGGTTGGTGTTGACTTATGCTGACACCCTCCATTCAGAATAAGACAGTAATTTAAAAAAAACACACACACAGATACTTAATACATGGTTCATTCTGCTCTGTTGGAATAATTATTTTTAAATTCTTATTTTTGGAATTTGTTATTATACCTCATTTAAAATTGTTTAATTCATTTTGAATGAAAGCATATAATATTATTTCCTTATTTTCTTCTCTGAGGGACAGATTGTCATGTATTTGTTATAAAAGGAAGCATACAAAGACTATTTGGGGGAATAAATGTATAGTGGAGAAAATGAAGACAGAATCTTCCACAAGAGAGTCTATATATTTTTTAGAACAACCCATTTTTATAAACTCAGGGAAAAAATGTTTTGTAGAGTGTCATCTGGGATTAGGTTTTCAGAACTTGAAGTCTCTTTTCACTTCTTGATATTCTTAGTGTTGTTCAGTCTTAACCAGTTTAATGATTTTGGCTGTGATGAAAATGCACAAATTAAGGCTACAGTTTTCCCTCATAGTTAGTGAAAGACACTGAGTTATAAAACTCACATGAGAAATCAGAGTTACTTAAAAAATTATAACTGAAGAAATGCCCTTGTATACTTGAGAAGTCTCTCATCTTCTCTCTTAACCATTCCACATTTTCTGAAGGAAATAAAATGCAGCGGTAGGAGGAAATTTTTTTATGTTTATTCAACAAAGAACACTAACCTTGGTATTCAGTGATATGCATGTACAGTAGCCAGATGATATACATTTCAGGACTAATTAATATGTGCAACACAGGTTTCTGTTAATTTATAAAAATTTTCTGTTAACTGCATTATTGATAGGTGGCTTTCAGGTAATATGTAGGCTAAAAGGGAAAGACAAATCATTAGGATGCATAAAATCTTGGTGACATATCTACTGGCCAAGAGTTTATATTAACTGTTATCTTATTATAGGTACACAGTAGATCAGATAACCTAAAATGTATGTCCAAATCAGTAAGCCTAGTGCTAGTTTAATATCAGACAGGATGGGAATATTAGGAAAATTTAGCATCTCTTTGGGGATATAGCAGAGAATCAGGCTAATTGTAATTACATGATTTATCATGCATATTATATAAATGGTGAATGTAACAGTGTAGAAGACAAAGTAGTTTCCTGATTAAAGAATATATGTGTTGCTAACTTTTCAAGTTCTAGAGAATAAAGAGGTGAAATTCGGATTTAAATACTAACTTTGAAACTTATTAGATATATGGTTATTGTTAATTTGCAAAAATTCTATGAACCTGTGTCTCCGTTTGTGAAATGTAGATAACAATACTGAATTTTTAAGGTTATCATGAGATGAAATAATATATCCTATGTAAAAACGTTCAGGACATGCTAAAACTCTGTCCAAATAATACTCTTTATAAGATTATCATCTTTTACTCTTTAAAAGATGGTACACAAAAGTACCATTTTTTCATAAATTAGCTGATTAAAGCACTATGGCCCCTGTCTGGCAATCTTGAAAATCTGTTCTACAGCATGGTCAGTGTCATGTCCATATTTTATTCTCCCTCTCCCTACCTATAAAACTATAAAGTCTATAATAAGGCTAAGTAATTTTCATAATTCCAACATTTCCTTTTGTTGTCTGTATGTTTTATAACTCATAATCTGAAAAGAAGATAGAAAACAAAAGGAATCAGGGATTCTTCTGACAGAATTGTCACTGTAATGTTTTATGAAAAACCCACCTCTTTAATGATTGCTTGCATTATTTACTTTGGTTAGCATTCCTTAGAGAGATAGCTTACCTTTCATTCCTCTTTGGTATCCCTAATTTAAAACCTATTTTTTTAGTTTACTGTGATCTTCCTCTTTTCTGCATATTATTACATACACAGAGTATGTTAGTGAACACTATCTCCTGTGGTTTGATATATTCAAAGGGCTGAAAGAAAAAAAAAAAACTGGCAAACAAAAGTACACCCAGCAAATCTGCCCTTCAAAAATGAAAGGGAGAAAATACCTTTCCCAGACAAACAAAAATTGAGAGATTTCATCACCACTAGACTTATCTTACAAGAAATACTAATGGTAGTCCTTCAAGTTAAAATGAAAGCAACAACATGAATACATGTAAAAGTATCAAACTCACTGGTAAATGTAAATATACAGTCAAATTTGGAATACTTTAATACTCTGATGGTGGTGTATAAATTACTTTTAACTTTAATACAATAACTAAAGACAAAAGTATTAAAAGTAACTATAGCTATAATAATTTGTTAAAATTTACAGAATATGAAAAGCTGTAAGTTGTGTCATCAATAGCCTAAAAATGTTTGGAGGGAGAAGTAAACTGTAGAGTTTTTTAATATGATTGAAGTTAAGTTGCTGTCAGTTTAAAATGGACTGTTATAAGATGTTTTGTGTAAACCTTATGGTAACCACAAAGGAGAAATCTCTAGTAGATACAAAAAAGAGAAAGAGAAAGGGATACAAATATACCACTTCAAAAAAATCAACAAATCATAAAGGAATATAGCAAGAGAGGAAGAAAGGAACAAGAAGGTACAAAGCATCAGAAAACAACAAAATGGCAATAGTACATCCTTACCTATAATCACCTGTCTTACTTAACATCACTTTAAATGTAAATGGATTGAATTCTTCTATCAAATATGCAGAGTGGTTTAATGGATAAAAAAGCAGGATCCAACAATATGCTGCCTACAAGAGACTCACTTCTACTTTAAGGATACAAAGACTGAAAGTGAAGGGATGGAAATAGATATTTCATGTAAATGGTAACCAAAAGGTAGCAAGGGTCACTATACTTATACCACACAAAATAGACTTTCAGTCAAAATCTGTTACAAGAGACAAAGAAGGTCACTATAAAATGATAAAGGGGTCAATTCATTAACCGAGTATTTTAACAGCTATAAATGTATATGTACCCAATTACAGAACTAAAAGAAGAAATAGGCAGCAATACAACAGGAACTTCAACACTCTTTTTAAATAATGCATAGATCATCCAGAGAGAAAATCAACAAGGAAAGTGTAGACTTGAATAGCACCATAGACCATATGTACCTAACAGACGTACATAGAACGTTCCACCCAAGAGCAGCAGAATATACATTCTTCTAAAGTGCCTGCAAAACATTCTCAAGGATAGATCATATGTTAAGCTACAAAATAAGTCTTAACAAATTTAAGAATATTGCAATCATACCACAGTAGTATGAAAGAAGAAATCAATAATAGGGGGAAAATGGAAAAATTGACAAATATGTGGAAATTAAATTTCACACTTCTACAGCATCAATGGATCAGAGAAGAAACCAAAAGGGAAATCAAAAGTATCTTGAGAGAAACAAAAATGGAAATACAACATACTAAAATTTATGGGGTGCAGCAAAAGCAGTTCTAAGAGGGAAGTTTATAGTTATAAATGCCTATGTTATGAAAAAAGAAAGATATGAAATATATAACCTAACTTTATACATCAGGAAACTTAGAAAAACAAAGTAAGTGCGAAGTTAGCAGAAGGAAAGAAATAATAAATGTTAGAGCAGAAATAAATGAAGTAAAGACTAAAAAACAATAGAAGAGATCTATGACAATCGGTCAGCTTTTTGCAAAGATAAACAAAATTGGCGAAACTTTAGCTAGACTAACCAAGAGAAAGAGAGAGAAGATTCAGATAAATGACATCAGAAATGAAAAAGGAGATGTCACAACTGATACCACAGAAATACAAAGGATCATAAGAGACAACTATCAACAATTATATGCCCACAAATTGGAAAATCTATAAGAAATAAGTTCCTGCAAACATACAAACTCCCAAGACTGAATTATGAAGGAAGAGAAAATGTGAATAGATCAATAATGAGTAAAGAGATTGAATCAGTGATCAAAAACCTCCCAACAGAGAAAATCCCTGGGCCAGATGGCTTCACCTGTGAATTCTTCCAAAACATATATACACTCCCATGTTTAATGCAGTATTATTCACAATAGCTAAAATATGGAAACAACCTACTTGTCTGTCAATGGACAAATGGATAAAGAAAATGTGGTATATCTATATACAATGGATATTATTTAGCTTTTAAAAATAAGGAAATCCTGCCATTAGTAACAACTTGGATGAAACTGGAGGGCATTATTCTAAGTGAAATAAGCTAGGAACAGAAATACAAAGCTGCACAAACTCACTTATATGTGGAATCTTAAATTTTCAAACATAATAAAAAGATAGTAGAATGATGATTGCCAGGGGCTGGGAGATTGGATGAATGAGGAGATTTTGGTCAAATGTTACAGAGTTTCAATTACACAAAATGAATGAGTTCTAAATATCTAATGCACAGCATGGTAGCTATAGTTAATAATACAGTGTTGTATGCTTGAAATTTACTAAGAAAGTAGATCTTAAGTGTTGTAACTACCAAAAAAAAAAACAAAGGCAACTATGTGAGGTGTTGTATATGATAATTAGCTTGATTGTGGTAATCATTTCACAACATATAAGTATATAAAAACATCACATTTTGCACTTGAACATATATGAATTTTATTTGTCAGTTATACTTAAAGCTGGGGAAAAACAATACAATGAAACTTATAATAACTATAATACTTGGGCAATATAATCAAATAAAAAGACTTATTTAATTAAAGAATCTATTCTTAGTTGTGTATGCACTTCTGTTCTCACTTTACTTGTGAGAGTAAACAAAACATATTTTAAGAAAAAGAAACTGTTTTTCTTGCTATGAATGTGAATGGCATCTTATTTTTACTCCTGAGTCCCAGATAATTATTCATGAATTAAATTGAAGGATGATCTTCTGCTTGGAAGGCTTTATAAGATATAATTTTGTGATTTACTAGTAACTACAGACTTATGTAATCACTATAGCTTGTAATTTTAATAGGTAATTAAACTTGTACATTTAGTCTAACAAAAGATATTGAGATTAAACAATGCTCCACCCTCTTATTTTTCTTTTTCTCCCTGGTTGCTTTAACATTCAAAGAATGATTTTTAAATTATATATTTCCTTTTAGTGAAATAATGCATTCCTGGCATGGGCTAAATTAGATTTCCCATAATTATAATAATACAGTTTCAGTAGAGTTCATTTTAAAGATTTCTTACAAATCTATTTTTGGTTAAAACATAGCATCTCTTTTGATGAAACTGAGTGATATTCATGTGTGAAATTCGCCCAGGTTCTCTCCCGTTCGTCATAATGATGGTAGCACTGTAGACTGAGGATATAGCCCTCTATCCACTTCTTTACTGCTGGATGAAAAGAACTGGATAGAAGCAGTGCTGCAGGAGCCCATGGGGTGACTGACAGATGGACTCTCTTGTACAGGCTTTACAGGTGTGAGGTCTGAGCCCCAACTCAGAGAGTCAAGAGAATTCTGTGGGTGATAGAAAAACAACTTTACAGGAACGTGGTGTCTGCTCACACACTTTTTGGTGCTATGTGTTGGTAACAAAGAAAAAGCACCAGACCTGTCTATACAGCATCCCTGAAGTGTTTCTCCACAGTAAGAGGAAGGGGAAAAGTTAGATGATAGAATACAAAGGTAGGGATGGGGGCAGGGAGGGTGAACTATCTTCTTTTCCTCCATAAAAATGTCGAATGTATCCCTAAATGGCTTTCTACCTGCCAACTCTCCCCTCTTTCACAGATGTTGTAAATAATGGTAGCAAAGGACATTCTTTTCTTTCTTTGCAGCTCCACGTTAATGACTTTGCTCTGGCAGAAAGTACACACATGGCTGACTTTTTGCTAACAGTCATCCTAAGCCCACTTTTATTAGAGCTTGCTCTAATATTTTTCATTGAGTATCTGAATTGGATGTAATACTCTCTTGCATAGTACCTCTTTCCAGAAATATTTCATTTATGCAACAACAAAATGGTACTTTTAGGGACTTTCTCTTTTGGATGAAATGGTAACCATGAAGCCACAAAAGAAAAATCAGAATAATTGTCCAATTTTGTGTGCATTTAGTATTTGACATAAACTAGCAGTCCCTTTTATTTTGGATCCTGAGCAATATAGATAAAACATTTAATTGATTTCATTTTCACTATGAGTGTCATTGATACAAATATATTCATGGCATTGTATAGCTCCCCACACACACACCCAGTGTTTAATTTAACACCTGAAAGCTCCTAATAATTGATCAAAAACAAGTAGGCAAAAAGGTAAGTAAATAAAAAAATTGTCTCAGGTGCAGCACAGCTGAGGCGAGATGAAATGGGATTGCTTTTCCACTGAAAATTCTTTCATAATTTGGCCATATTAAGGAGTGTATTATTGAAAATCCCTGTCTTTCCCAGAAACCACTACAAGGTTCTGAGCCTGCACTGGGCACTTTGTTACCAGTTGTGCGAAGGTGAGTGAACTATTCAGTCAGCTAATGTGAGCTGCAATCAAATTAATGCCACAGCGATCCAGTCCAACTTCTGCGTGTCCTAACTACACATAAACAGAAGATAAAAGAGTTGGAAAGATGGAAAATCATAGAAGAGAAAAGAGAACAAGGGAAACTCTAAAACGGATTTAAGAAGAGGTATAAAATCCTTCTATATGGTAATTTCTTCTTTTTTTCTCTTCATCGGTCTTTCACAAATGAAGTACTGTCACACAAGTCGTAATGTTCATTTTGTGTTTATTGAAATGTACCCATGGTCAGTGTGTTTATTTTTGTGACTTTAAGACATATTTAGGGTCAATTTTATACTCTCTACATTCTATGCTAAATATTACTTCATTTAACCCATCTATTAGTTTTATTTATCAGTTAAATATTAATACAACTTTACAGATGAAGAAACCAAGTCTCACATAGGTTGTATAATTTTCACAGGACACGCAGCTAGTAAATTAAGATTGGAGCCTAAATCAGTTTGAAGCCAGAGCCCATGTTTTCCCACCATGCAGCACTTCCTCTTTCAAGTCTCAGGATTTATATATGAATATTCATTTAAAATTATGCAGTGGTTTCTAGGAGCTTTTTCCCCACCATTCCCTTATTTATTTTAAACACAGGTACACTCTGTGATAAAACTGCTAATTTTTGTTTGTATTTTAGATATTTTATTCTACTTTTTCATTCTGTTAATGTGAACTCTTTCAACTTGTAACACAATTTAGAATATCAGGGCCCATAATGTTTCCAATGTATTTTTTATATAATTGAATGCAATACAAAAAGAAAAAATGATTACCTTATAGGAAGTTGACCATGCAAAGCCCTTGAGAGATAGCAAATGAAGAGGTTAAGATCACATGCTTTGCTCCAGCCTAGTTGCTTGGGTTGAAATTCTTACTTTTCCACTAATAGTTAGGAGACACCCACAACTTACTTGCAACTTCAGAGTTTGAGTTACCTGGTCTGTAAAGTTAGCATAATGACCCTACTGACATTTTAGTATAGTAAATTAAATGACTTAATTGAGATTACATTGTTTAAACAATACCGGAAACATGAGAAATCCACACTAAGTATTCATATTAGAAATAGAGAAACAGTCGTAAAATAAGTCACCAAGGGTACAGAGCCGAATAAATGGCAAAGCCTGGATTTGGAAAAAAGGATACTGGCTCTAGGCTGTGAAGCTGAATTATTGCCCAGGACACTTACAGAACCGATGATCATCTTGGAGTCTCTCTGCCTTAGTTAAACATAAACAATTTTTTATTGTTTTATTTTCTTTCACTGAAGTTCACTCAAGTTCAGAATGGCTGGAATAGAATCCAAGTTGAAATATGGATATTTCGAGGTCACTTGAAATAGTAGTCGAGCTCTTTGAACAATGTCCCTCCCCATTCACACAAGCAATCAATGGTTGAGGTAAATACATGATGAAGATTTAGCTAATCTTTAGGACACATTCAGAATAAATCTGTATTGAAAGCAGATTCCAGAAGTGCTTCAGAATAACAAGAAATTTTGGACAAATGTACACAGTGATATTTCACGTCTCTGGCTATACTCTTAGTCCCGCCCTCATCGGCCCCTCGTTGCTGAGATTTGAGAAACCTAATGGGGGGAAGGGAAACCCTGAGAATTACTTAAGACTGTTTTTCTGTCTACTAAACATAAAGTGTATGTATATTGGTGTATAAAAAATGAAGAAATGTATAAAAATGAAAAAGAATTCCTCTTACTGCAGCTGTTGGTCTCCAGGTCTTTATTATGAAGTTCATCTTCAGTACCTTCTTTTCAATATCTCATCAATAGGGAACTGCTGAATGCTTGTAAGGTGGAGACACTTGGCACCTGAAGGCAGATTTTAAGGTTTACAGCATTTAGGCTTACTGCCAAATGTACCGCAAGCCCACTTTTGTAGCCTCAAGTTAAACTCAGTAAGGTCTTGAGAAATGTGAAGATTCAGGGAAAGGAATTCTTGCATGAAAAATACATTTCTTCCAATGCAGAGGAAGAAGGATAACCTGACTCTGGGTATCTGCTCTTTTCTTTGAAGAAGGGTTTCTAAAATGATGTGGAAGAATATCATCTCCCTTTCTGCTATCTTCCCCATCTTTAACATGGAGGACAAGGAACATGGTAAAAAAATATGTAAGCCAAGGTAGGGTGATCTTCTCACATTGATGCTTCATTAAGGGGGAGTTTAAGTTAAGGTATCCTGTCTGAGATGATAAAAATGTTTAAGAGGAATTCCCATTTTATGATCCAAAGAATAATTCAAGAAACAGATTTGTAAGATTGCCCCAGTGTCTTTGTGGCAGTCTTGCAATGGTTATAATCATGTTTGAATTAAATGTTTTCTGATAGAAATCTGATTCATTAAATCACCTGTAGACAGTTAGCTGAGAGTTCATCAACTTACATAACCACAGTAAGTCCCCTTCATGTGAACCTTCAAGTTGTGAACTTTCAAAGATGTGAACGTGCATTTGCATGTCCAATCATGTAAGTTAGTTCACATGTCTGGAGTACATTGTCACATACGTGCACCCTCTACAAGTTGTTGTGCTTTTGTGTACTTTACCAGAGAAAGGATGAAGAGAGGCAAGAGGAAGAAAAAGTAACTGAAGACAATCATAATGAAGGAAATGGGAAGGGGATTTTCTTTATTTGAGGAGGCACTGTTAGTTTTAGAGGCACAGTACCCAAACATAGAATGGTACGTGAAGGTTGCAGCAGCCGTTCAGAGTGCAATCCAGTGCTACTGTGTCTTCTAGGATGAGGAAAAAAAAAAAAAAAGAGCTACTATACAGACATCACTGGATCATTTTTTCAGGTAGATAGAATTGAATCCAGCAAGGAACCAGAACCTGTGCCATCAACGTCAGGCAGGCATGAGTGAAATTGCAGCTTGCCCTCCATCTCCTATAGCCGATGATCCTTCAGCTCTACCATCTCCCACCCCCTGTCCCTCCTCCAGTCAGTAACTATTTTTGCCTGTTCACTCGATGCCAGCCCCTGTATGCCAGCTGTTGTACTGTACTACTGTACATTTCAAGGTATTGTACTGTAAGATTAACAATGTTTTCTTTAATCTTGTGTTTGTTTTTTATGTATTATTTGTGTGAAAAGTATTATAAACCTATTGCAGTACAGTACTATATAGCCAGTTGTGTTAGTTGGGTACCTAGGCTAACTTTGGTGGACTTAGGAAAAAGTGGGACTTACAAATGCACTCTCAGAACAGAACTCACTCATATGTAGGGGACTTACTGTAATTCAGCTAAAAATCATGTAAAGAATGAGGGACATGCACAATTTTATATTATATTGAAAAAGAAATTTTTTTTGAGATTTTTCTCCAAACATTTAAAGAAATAATTGACCCATGAAAAAATCTTCATTATTTCTGTGCACACAAATAATATTGTCACTCTAAGCATGGCTTTTTTTTTTTTTTTTTTTTTTTTGCGGTACGTGGGCCTCTCACTGTTGTGGCCTCTCCCGTTGTGGAGCACAGGCTCCGGATGTGCAGGCTCAGCAGCCATGGCTCACGGGCCTAGCCGCTCCGTGGCATGTGGGATCTTCCTGGACCGGGGCACGAACCCATGTCCCCTGCATCAGCAGGCGGACTCTCAACCACTGCACCACTAGGGAAACCCCTAAGCATGGCTTTTTTGTAGTATAATATTAATAATACAGGCTAGGACTTCTGCCTTGAGCTCATGTTTTTAAAAACAAATGTTTTAAAACAAAAATAAATTTTAAATCCTGATATTACTAATGTCTTTGTGTTAGAATGTCTTTTTATAGTTTCTTCTCATTCATATTTTTTATTTGAGACAGAAACAAGGAGCACACTTTCATGTGGACATTTTTAGAATGGATTTGATGTTTGGAGTAAGCACCTTGAAGCTTAGTTCCTGACCCACATGCATACCTACTCTTCAGGGGCAGAGCAAACACATGATTCTAAAAGAGTTTCAGTCTAATTTGGTTTAATCAAATTAAAGAGAAGTAATTTCTAAGCAGTGAAAGTTCTTGTACGAGGCTAAGTAAGTAATTTAATTCTGCCACCTATTCAGCATTATTTACTCTGAATTTATCCTATATTTGATTTATGTATGTACTATAATGTCATAATTTTACAGTCAAATCCCCAGCCTCCTAATAAACTTCTAAAGGACTATTACAAGCTACACAAAACAAGTATTTCATGACTTTTTATTGTGCAGAGAACAATGGGAATAATGAAATCTATTCCACATGGGATGACAATTAAATGGGAGAAAGCCTCTAAAATGTAGATTTCCATATAGATAATCAGAAAGGTTTCATAAATGATTTAAGACTTACACAACTTTGGATCTCCTGTGGTGCCAGATATGGTCCCTGATTTTACTAAATACTTATCTGTTGCCTGTTCCGTGCTCTGTATGTTCTCTGGGCTGAGAACACAAAGAAAAAGATGTAAATGCTTGGTTCTTCAGGGCTACCTAGTGAGCAAGTGTGCACTGTACAATACACTGTGTATTAATAATTTGATTTAATTTTTATTGATTTTCATTAAATGGTATTTTCCTAGTATTTTGAATTAGCCATTGACATTATTGACTAGGAAAAAGTCAACAAAATTTATAATATTCATCACTTCTTTGAGTACATTTATAGGTACTTTCAAAACAGAGCCCTCACTACAGAGATCCTTGGTTGGAGCAAATCTTATAAAAGCTAAACCATTTCTACCTTGGAAAGCATTTGTTTTATATTTAACCAAGTTTAGATAGCTTTTTCTGGAATATATTGTGGAGATCTCTGTTCAAATTTGTTTTTGATATATATCTATATTTCCTGTAATAATTCTTTTTCTTACCTCCCATTTCATCTAAAGTTCGATTTGATATAAAGAAGAACCATACAGTACTTTCATTTTCATTTTATTTGAGATTATTTAATGTCTCCTTTCCTTAATTTATACTCTTTGAGTCCACAAAAAAAAATGCATCGGGTAAATGAAATTCACACAATCATAGAAGAATTATTTGAGGAAAAAAATCATCCTACAAAAACATGTTATATTTGAATTATTCTCAAAAACTTTAAAAAATTGATATCTGAATACCATGCAGACTCACACTCACCTTTCCTAATGTGTTGATCAACATTTTCAAAATAAATTCTTCAAACTGAAAAGTCAAGCTGTAATAAAAAAAAAAGGATAAATTTAAAGTAAATCCAGCATCTGAAATTGTTGGATTGCCATGCAGCCATAAAAATTACAATCGCTATAATTATATGTAAAAATGTGTGTTATTTAAATAAAAATAACAGAACACAATGTTATTGTGATCTCCACTCTAATTCCCAGGGCAGCTCAGGACTTTTGTACTTTATTAATTTCCACAGGAAGGAATCTCTGATAGGTTTTCAGACAAAATATCTTCCTCAAGTAACACATAGAATACTACTTACCATAGTAAAGAAATAAATGCTTATCCAATAGAAGGTTATTTAAAAAAAAACTGGAGAGGGTAACCTCATGTTTTAAAATTATTCTTGGAGCTGAAACTTTTCTTTCTACCAAGGTAGCTTATGTTATAGAATCAATATCTAGAATGTTTTCTTGTTTGGTTTCATGCCCCATCCTTGGAAAGTTGAGTGAGGTCCAGGTTTAAGGTTCTATGGTGGATGTGAACATGAAACCACAAGCTCAGATGTGTAAGAAATATCATCACATTCCTTTATATTTTAGCCAATACATATCCTACTCCAAGTCCACAACCTTCCACACAGGTGAGAAATTAGTATCAGTCAGTATTCCCAGGACTTCCTCTGAATACACCTATCCAACTGCCTTTTATTTACACTTTCATTCTCCCCCAAATACCAAGATAATAAACTAAAACAGGAGTAATTTTTTTTATCTTGTAACTTCAGTATCATGTTTATTTTTTTTAACTTTTATTTTATACTAGAGTACAGTTGATTAACAATGTGGTGTTAGTTTCAGGTGTACAGCAAAGTGATTCAGTTATACATATACATGTATCTATTCTTTTTCAAATTCTTTTCCCATTTAGTTTGTTACAGAATACTGAGCAGCATTTCCTGTGCTATACAGCAGGCCCTTGTTGGTTATCCAACCCTTCCTCCCTGGTCACCATATGTTCGTTCTCTAGGTCTGTTTCTGTTTTGTGAATAAGTTTATCTGTACCATTTTTTTAGATTCTGCATATAAGTGATATCATATGATTGTTGCATTTAATGGGGGGAGGGAAAATATCAGGAGAATAAAGACAAACTAAATTTCTCTAACTTATCCAAACACACTGGCATGGAGTGAGAACTCAGACACAAGTGAAAGAGGACAAGAGTGCTCTAAAGCTCTCTGAGCAGTACACCTCTTTCCTCTGTAACTAGTGTGGGATGACTTTTGAAAGCCAAACCAAACCTTGGAAATGGAAATATTACAAGAAACTTGCATATGTTATTGCAGGAACTAGATCTCTTAAGATGTATGTGATGCTTACCATAAAAAATACTGCTATATAAATTATCTGTTCATTCATTAATCCATTCATCAAGTAAATATCATGCTATGAGCATGGTAAGTTAAGTATTGAAACATCCAAAGTTGAAAGTATCTGTAGAATAAGCTCCTTAAAGGAAGGCAGCCTCTAGAATGAACACTCCTGAATGATCCCCACCTCCTGGTAGCCGTGCCCTGTGTCATCCCTGGTCCTTACTTGGGCTGGGTGGACTGACTTGCTTCTAACGAACAGAATATAACAGAGGGTGTGGGAAGGCACTTACAGGTGACGTTGGAAGTGAACTGTGCCCTCTGTTTGGGTCACTCTCTCATTTTCTCTTCATTCTCCCTGGAGTAATCCAGCTGCCTTGTCAGGAGAGACCTGGGCCAGGAAAGTGGTGAGCTTGGAGGTGGATCCTCCCTGAAGTTGACCTTCAGAAGAAACTGCGGCCCCATCTACAGCTTGACTGCACCGTTTGAGAACTGGGACAGACACGCTCAGCTTAGCTGTGCCTGGATTCCTGACCCACAGAGGTGAGCTTATAAATGTTTGTTAACCTGCTATGTTTGGGAGAAACATATTACACAGCAATTTTACCTAAGGTACCATGGCTTTATATCAACAGTGTTCTAGGCTCTCAAAATGTTCTGTTAAATGAAAGAAATGAGGAGAAAAAGCTTAAAGGTTAATAAGGTAAAAATACACAAAGGATTGCAATGCATGTTGTCTCAATATTGACACTGATTTTTTTCAGGTAATCAATTCTTCTCTTTTTTGGCCATATTTTCTTATCATTAGACATATGCCAAGAATCATTTTATAAACAAGAATTAGGGAGAAATGTTATAATTCTATGTTGATATGGAATAATTTACTCTAACTTTAAATCTTTACATCTCAAATAGAAAATTCTACATGAACTTGATTTGTTATTAGCTTGAGAGCAAATGGCCTGCTTTGTTGCAGGGAATTAGATGGTTCTGCGGTCATACTTTGACAGCAAACAACTAGTCCTTCTGACACCGTTATTACCCTCATATTCTTGGGGTAGCTGTGATTGTCAGAGGGAAGCCACTTGAATGGTTTATGCTACATGTATTTGTGTAGATTTCCTTCCCGGTAAAAAAATGATGCAGTTAGTATGTTAAATGCCATTTCATTTAAGTATGTAAAAGCTTCTGTCTGAAAAGCTCTATGTTTTGCTTAAGTCAAGAATGGAATAAAGGTGGAAGAATACAAACAGACCCAGGAACAAGGTAAAATGATACCAGAAATTGAATGTTAAAAATGTTCATCTTTCTTTTCGAAGTGTTTACTGAATGTGCATTAAAAGTTCAAATTGATGATCATAAAATCAGTGGTAGTACCCAGTATATATCTATAGGTATATATTTGCCTGTACTGAGACATCTTTAACTTAGATAATATTACATTTTTTATGATGACTTCAATTTTTTGAAATAATACTGGCTGGAGAAGATGATAAAAAGTATATATTTTGCTTACTATTTTTGAGTTACTGTTGTTCTCGGGTATCAAAAGAACTCCTAAAGATGACAGTTAAAGCATGTATTGGAGAACTGTCAAGACTATTTTATAGATCTTATCTCATATATGACATATCCTATCCATTCTGTATATGCCACATCCTACTCAGGAGTGCAACCACATAGGATGTCAGGATTGGCTAGTTCTTCCAGTCTGTTGGCCTCTCATAGACATAGCTTCTCTCATATTTTACCTATTATTAGCAAATCAATTAGGTTCAGGGACAGAACCTTTTAGACTATACTTACATAGCTTTATAACAGAGATCAGGTGACAGCCACATGATACCTGCTGAAATTAAGTAATTTTTGAGGGGGGAATTTAATCATTCCTTTCAGTTCAAGTATTTTACTCAATTACTTTTGTCTTATGAGATAAAGCACAAACTGATTCTACAATATTCATAGGCACTGGAATATTTCCAATCTTTTATAGTGCTTTGCTTAAAATGAGGGGATAGATAGTAATGAAGAGACATTAAACTACAATTTATTTTTTAGCTATGACTTCCTTCATAGTTGCAAAAGGAAATGAATTAGGCAAGACCAGTCCCCTGGTAAGAAATAGACTAATGGTTTAAATATGTAACCTGAAGCAGTTGTCTAGCCTCAAGTGAGATTCAAGTCTTATATTGTTTCTTAAACTATTTAATAATTTCATTTTATTGATGTTTAAATTTCTTTAATAATGAAAGTCAGTTATATTGGATTAAACCTGGCACTTATAGCCTCTCTCTGCTAAGAAAAGAAATGAAAAACTGATTTCTCCTGAATGTATGGAATCAGATCACACTAGTTTAGTAATATCCATTTGACATGTAATGTTTCATAAAAAATAACCTAAATAAGTTTCAATATAACACTCTTTCATTTTTCTAGTACTTATTTAGTAGAAGTTTAATTCTAAGTGATATATAATATAAAGAAGTTTTCTGACATCAGCAGAGACAACTATAAGCTACAAGGAATCTCTCCTATTTTGTTTCTGTAGCTTAACATAGTATTTAAAATATCCACCAAATATTCTTTCAGCTTGACTTTAGTTCAGATTTATTAATTTTGTCAATCAGTGACCCACAAAGTAATTCTATATTTTAAAAAAGTCAGTTTAAAAAATAATAGAAATAAATTAAAAATGGATCCAAGCAGACATCAGTCTCAGTAATACAGACCTACCCTTGGGGCTCAGAGCTACCCTGTCACGTGTCCTGTTTTCCACATTGTTTAAACCATCCCAAGGATGCACTTTATTGAAGCATAAGAAGTCCATCTCTTCTCCATTTGTCTGCTCTGTAAATATACTTTCTAAGACTCATGGGGGAGTGTGGTTGCACAGGGAAAAAGGAAGCTTTCTGATTTTTGATGTAGACACAGGAAATCAACAGTGCAGTGGTTGATGACCTTTTGTTGCCACTCAGGGTCGTTGCCCTGAATTACCCTTCATGGTCCTTCCCATGATGCTGGCTTCCTCACCATCACTGCCTCCTTGGCTCAGGTGAGCAGCCCTGTATGCTGACCACCTGGGAAATGAAGGTAGTACTGACTGTAGAGATGACAGATCATTTTACTGAGCACCTTTTATGCACCAGGCATCATAAGCATATTACATATTTTACCTCACCTTGGCCAGTGTCAGATGATTTAGGGCCAGCGTGTTCTTCCTTTGGACTATATCAGTACTATATTCAGTCAGACTCCCTGTACTAGTTTGCTAGGGTAGCCATAATAAAACATCACTTGCTGGGTGGCTTAAATAAAGAAATTTATTTTCTAACAACTTTGGAGGCTGGAAGTCCAAGATCAAGGTGCTTGCAGGTTTGGTTTCTTCTGAGGCATCTCTCCTTGGTTTGCAGATGGGAGCCCTCTGTGTCTTCTCATGGCGGGCCCTCTGTCAGTGCAAGAACTTGCCTGGTGTCTGTGTCCTAATCTCCCCTTCTTCAGTCAAACTGGACTAGGACCCACCTTAGTGCATCATGGTAATTTGACCACCTCTTTTTTTTTTTTTTTTGTGGTACGCGGGCCTCTCACTGTTGTGGCCTCTCCCATTGTGGAGCACAGGTTCCAGATGCACAAGATTAGTGGCCATGGCTCACGGGCCTAGCTGCTCCATGGCATGTGGAATCTTCCCAGACAGGGGCATGAACCCATGTCCCCTGCATTGGCAGGCGGACTCTCAACCACTGTGCCACCAGGGAAGCTCTGTCCACCTCTTTAAAGGCCCTATCTCCAAATACATGTCACATTCTGGGGTACAGACATGAGCATTTCAACATATGAATTTGGGGGGAACATAATTCAGCCCCTAATATTACCCAAGTCTATACATACGTCAGAATGTTTTATGGTCTCCTGTAGGCACAGAAGACAGTGACTATCCTGTGTTCCACACTCTGGGATAAGACCTTTCAACCCCAGAAACAAATAGGATTTATCTGTTAAATATTTATGTTCTAACAATAAAACTTACTTTTCCTAATGGGGCTCATACTTGAGAAACACATCTCCTGGAAGGAACAGGGGGCAGGGAGGAGTCTGTGGATGTCCCACTGACAAGGTCGATGACCATGATGTATCAACAGCATCTCATCTCTCTTCACTTCTTTATGTAAAGCCTTATACACAATTAACAAAACATTACAGATGTGGGAGGATGGTGAGAATTATAAAATTAATGGTGCTGGAACAGTTAAAAACTATTGAGGTAAAATTTAGATTCTGTCTTTATGTATTAAACCAAAATAAGTTCCAGAAAAACTAAAGGGTTAAATATTTTAAAATCAAGAATAAAAATTTAGAACAGACTTAAGCTTAAATATCAAATCTCTTTTGGAAGGAAAACTTCTAAGCCAAAGGGACAAATGAGAAAAAGATGCATGTGTTTGATATCTATATTTTTAAACAGTATAAGGTAATTTAAAATAAAAATAATAAAGTAGGCCAATTATCTGAAAATAAATTATGTTAAACCTCACTCAAAATGTCAAAATCCCCCAAATAGCAATTAAGAAGTATGCACAAAATATGATCAGATAAGTTAGAAAATAAGAACTTCAAATAACCACTACTTACTAGTAATCACAGAATTATAAAATAAAAGAATGAGATATCCTTTTTCACTTTGGGGAAAGTGGATAAAAAAAGAGAAAATATCAGCCCTGGTCATGCTACAGTGAAATTAATAGTCACATACAGCTTAACAAAATATTATTTTGTTTCAAACTTTTGGAAAAGTTATTACAAATATGTAATAATATTTATGTTTAATAACAGATAAAATAACATATTTAATAGTCTATAAAAGCCACTCATAACATTTGACCAAGTAAAAGTCTTGTCCATAATAACAAACTCCCAAAATCTCTGAGAAACAAGTTTTCCTTAAATCATTTGCCACCAATCCAGATCTACTTAGTGTAATTATTTATGTAATCTACTACAGAAATAAAAATGTATTTGATAAGAGGATGCTGTCTCAGACTTTACTGGGAGTGTCACTAATACAGAATATAAGCAAAAATACAAAATTCCTCAATTCTGAACACACCTGACCCAAGAATCTCAGATGAGGATTGTTGACCTGTAATTCCATTTCAGTCTATCTTGGGAAATTATTATGAAATTCAGACAAAATAGTACATACTTTCATATTAATCCCAGTGATATTTATATCATTTAGTAATGGATAGGAGAAAATATCTAATAAGAAGTTGTAAAAAGGTTATACAACTGATAAAATATACATCTGTGGAATGTTTAAAGGACACCTAATATGGGCTTTCAAAAGTGAATAACAACATGATATATCAGAAAAGTTTCAGCTATATTTTAAAAAGTGACTTAAACATGATTTTTTAAATTCTCACATATAGAATTGCAAAGTAGGCAATTTAGACCTGGTCTTGTGGTCCCATGATTATCAGTTCTTAGGTTCTTCTTTTTGCTCCACTGTCTTTAGTGTGCTGCTTCAGGTCCAAGGTGATTGCCCAAGCACCAGCCACTACATTCATATTCCAATGAGCAGGAACTGAAAGGAAGAAGTGTTGCCTCTATTCACTGTTAAGAGATTTCCTGGAAATTCCACATATGGCAAGAATACACTCTCTTACACAATTATTTAGGAATACCTAACTATGAGACAAGCCAGGAGAGCCAGTGCCTAGCTTTAAAGATGTTCATCCAGAAAGAAGGGGAGATGAATACAGTTTGTGTTGGGAAGGGGGGAGACTGCAGAGGGATAGCAGTCTTTGCACACCTGGAAAGTAATTACACTGTAATATTAAACAAAATAAAACAGGTTGAATAATTTAATTGACAGGATATCACATAAATACTGCTTGGAGGAAAGACTGAAAGTAAATACCACAAAATTTTAATAATATGTCCTCTAAATGGCAGCAGCATAAGTTTATTTTTTGGCTTCATTATAGTTTTCCTGTATTTTCCATGTTGCCTTTTTTCATGAGTTTTATTGTTTCTATAACTTAAAAAACCCAAATTCCTGCCACATTCCCCCAAAACGTTATGAAACTGGGTTGTCAGTTGGATACATAAACATGAAAAGGAGGGCAAACTTCAGGTTGGCTCATTGAAAGTATTCAAAGGATGGAAGGGATTTAATCGTAGCTATTGGATTAAGAAGAGAACCAGAGCAGAGGGGAATGGATGTGAGCATTGTCTCCTCATGTCAGAGATGACTGTGGTGAATCCAAATACTACACAGTGGGAGGAAGAGCAGAAACCTAAGGCTGGGTGCAGTCAGAACATTAGAGCACAGCTTCCTTTCACCTTCCAGATAAACATTAGTGGGAGAGCTGCAAGAGACACATACTCTCTGAGAGGCAACAAAGGAATATCTAAAATTGTGGGTGGGTCTGACACAGAAAAACCCTCTGACCAGCAGCCCTTACATTGAACCCAATGTGCACTGTGCGTAACCATGGCAACAGAAAAAAACCTCAAACGATGCCCAAGTCAAGATTTGATTAATGCAAACCCCCACACCCAGAAGAAAGAATGTCCATTTCCAAACATAAAACTATTTATCCAGTCTTTATGGTCCTATATGATAAGTATATCTTGGAGTAAAATGTATGTCAAGTGGCTAGAAAAATAAGACCCTAAGGACAAGACAATCAGTACAAATACACCCAGATATGACACAGATGTTGAAAATATTTGACAGAGAATTTTAAATAAGTTTAATTGTTGAATTGGTTATATTAAAATCACTAACGGAAAAAGTATATGACATGGAAGAACAGATAGGTAATTTTAACAGAAGAATATAAAATATAAGAAAAATATCAAACAGAAATGTTAGAGGTGAAAAACACAATAAGAGAAACTAATAATGTCTTTGGCATTCTTACAAGCAGACCACACAGCTGAGGAAAGTATCAGTAAAAATAAATAGCTCAATGGGAATTATCCAAATGGAAACATAAAGGGAAAAAAACAGAGTGGAGAAAAAAAGAATAGAACATCCAACCTCTGTGGGACAGGAGACAAGACAAAAAGAACAAAGAATGTGACAAAAGAAATATTTGAAGAAATACTGACTTAAGGATTTTCCTAAAATAATGGCAGCAAATATGTTAAAGATCTAACATTGAACAGGGTAAATACAAATGTACAAATGCACACATACACATACATTAACACACCCACACATAACTACTCCTACATATATCATATTTAAACTATTAGAAAAAAAAGATGAAGATAAAATCCTTAATTTATCCAGAGGAAAATAACACATTATAGTCAGAGGGAGAAAGAGAAGCAGTAGAATAGACAGCTTGTAAGAAATCATACATACAAGAAGAAAAAGGAGTAATTTTTTTTAAATACTGAGAGAAAAACATATGTCAAAGCAGAATTACATACCCAGCAAAAACAATTTTCCTCAAAAATACAGGAGAAATAAAGAATTTCTCAAACAAATAAAAATAGAGAATTCGTTTCTAGCAGACATATACTTCACAAGTGTGAAGTGAAATTCTTCAGGCAAAATGCAAACACCAGACAGAAACCTAGTCAACACAAGGAAATGGAGAGGGTTGGAAATATAATAAATGAAAGCAAAAGAGAATTATAGTTTTATTTTTAATTGTTCTTAACAAAAATTGCCTATCTAAAACAAAAATGGTAGCAATTATCCTGTGTTTATAGCATATATAAAGTAAAAATGTATGACAATAATACAAATGATGGCAGGGTAGACTGGGAATATAATTTTGTAATATCTTTACATTAGTGTGTGAAGAAATATAATACTTGAAAGTAGATTCTGATTCATTAAAGATATATATTATAAATCTTAGAGTATACAAAATGTGGTATAACTGTTAAGTTGAATGAATACAAATCTGAGTCATAAAAAGTGCCCAATTAAATTCAGAGAATACTGACCAAGAAGAAGAACAAAAAACAGAGAGAACATATACAATACAACTATCAAGTAATAGATATAATTCAAATATATCAATAATCACTCAAATGTGAATCATCCAAACATGATAAATAGATGATAGATGATTGATAGATACATAGACAGTTAGATGGATAGACAGACAGATAGATAGATAGATAGATATAGATATCCCCACACCCACACATTACATAGATATATAGCTGTGTGTGTCTATGCATGGACTGGTATATGTGCCATGGACTGATATACATTTCCTCTGAGTTCTGCTCACTGAGAGAGAACTGGAAGCAATAACACCTCAGTGGCACATCTAGCACCCAGATCTTGATCTCCAAATCCTACTCCACAATTAAAGGAGCCCAGGTGTTGGTATCTAAATACTATTCTATAATAAAAAGAAACCTTATGAAGTGTTTGATTCCAGGCCTGGATGAGGGAAAATACAAGATAAACTTGGAACATCTTGTGGTGTCAGAACATAAGGGCAGCTGCACAGAAAAGGATAGTAGCAAGTAGAAAAGGCAGAGTAGTCATCCAGAAAGAGCACCTATTAGCTAAAGCTGGAATAATTTCAACAACAAAATCAATAACAATAGTATTGGATTATAATTTATAAAATAAGACCATAATGATATAAATTTTGAATAAATAAATACATACGAGTGAAGGAGCAGTTCATGCTTATAGAAGAATTCCAGTTGTAACATTTAGAATGAATGATGTCCATAAGAAAGCACCATTAGAAAACAACCATATTAATTTTTGCAGGCAAGACCACTTATAATTGTTAAAATAAGTGAGTGAAAATTTGAAGAGAAGCAAGTTTAGATATTGGTAGTCTCAAAGAATCTCCCCCAAGATGGTTAGGAATTACAGTGGGAAAACTAGTAGCTTTACAGTGGAGAAACTCAGCAGATTTTTTTTTAACAAACTGGACAGTGTTAAGACACCATCGTGTGTCCTGGAAAAAATACACTAAGAATGGTGTAACACTTCTGTGGCATTCATGTCAAAAATGCATGATCTCAATCCAATCACAAGACATCAGACAACCCATGCTGAGGGACATCCTACAGAATAACTGGCCAGTCCTCTTTAAAGTATGAAAAGCAAGGGAAGATGAAGGACTTTCACAGACTGGAGGAGACCAAGGTGACCTAACCTCTATAGGCAATGTGAGACCCTGGGTCAGATTCTAGAACAGAAGGACTTTGGTGGAAAGACTGCTGAGATCTGCAAAAGGCCTGTAGTTTATTTAGTGTTATTGTACCAATATTAATTTTTTAAAAAATTACTACAGTTATGTAGGATGTTGACATTGGGGGTGGTTGGGTACAGGGTGTAGGCAGCCCTCTGTCAAATCTTTGCAGTCACTCTATACATCTAAAATTATTTCAATAAGAAAAGTTTAAAGAAATCACTAAAAAATGTAATGAGGGACTTTCCTGGTGGTCCAGCTGTTAAGTCTCAGTGCTTTCACTGCTGTGGCCCCAGTTTCAACCCCTGGTCAGGGAACTAAGATCCCACAAGCTGTGAGGCACAGCCAAATAAATAAACAAAAAATAAATACATCATTCTCACTTACTAAAAAAACCTCAAGTCTAAAAAAAAAGTGATGAAAACTTATGTGAGACTGAAAAGTATACGGAAATAGCATTTAGTACAACAGTTTAACCTGAGAATTTTGCAAAGCTTCTCAGAGACTCTTACCTACAGGGAACTGAGAACAGACAAGTTAAACTATCTGTACCACAAGCATCCACACCAATATTAACCTTCAGCTTCTATTGAAGACCTTGGAGAGTCAAGGGCAATCCAAGACAGAGTGGAATCTCCTGATAGGCCTGACCCTGACCTGCAACAGCACGTTCACCTTCACAACTCCACCCTGTCCTTTAAGCTCCCCAAACTCATTATTATTCTCATTATTTTCTGCTGGCCATTAAACCGTCTTGGCTGGGTTTTATTGTTACATTGTGCACACTATATTTTCCATCTGACAGTTTCTGCTTCACTTCCCACCTCAAACACATGAGCATTGCCTTCAATTTGGCCTCTCACTCCACTACTTTTTCTCTACTACAGGTCACCACACAATGAGGGGTCCTTGAACTGAGAACAGAGCATGTGAGTTCTTCCCACCACAGCTCAGAGCTGTTACCATACACTATAGGGATTCAGAAAGATTAGAGGAATTGATAAGTAATAGATAGGATTTAAGCAGAAGACATTTCAATCTAAGAAAAGAACAAGAGCACAAGTAAAAACAAAAAAAAGACCCTAAATAGGCAAAACAATCTTGATTAAATAAAAACAAAGCTGGAGGTATCACATTCCCTGACTTTATACTACACAGTTACAGTCATCAAAACAGCATGGTACTGGCACAAAAGCAGATACATAGATCAATGGAACAGAATACAGAGTCAAGAAATAAACCCAGGCACCAATGGTCAATTAATCTATGACAAAGGAAGCAAGAATATACAAAGGAGAAAAGAGAGTCTCTTTAAAAAGTTGTGCTGGGAAAACTGGCCAGCTACATATAAAAGAATGAGATTAGAACATTCCCTCACACCATATGCAAAAATAAACTCAAAATGGATTAAAGATCCAAATGTAAGACCTGAAACCATAAAAATCTTAGAAGAGAACATAGGCAGAGGAACTTCCCTGGTGGCACAGTGGTTAAGATCTGCCTGCCAATGCAGGTGACACGGGTTCGAGCCTTGGTCCGGGAAGATCCCACATGCTGTGGAGCAACTAAACCCGTGCACCACAGCTACTGAGCCTGTGCTCTACAGACCATGAGCCACAACTACTGAGCCCACGTGCCACAGCTACTGAAGTCCACACACCTAGAACCCATGCTCCACACCAAGAGAAGCCATGGTAATAAGAAGACTACACACTGCAATGAAGAGTAGCCCCTGCTCGCTACAACTACAGAAAGCCTGGGCACAGCAACGAAGACCCAACACAGCCAAAATAAATAAATAAATATATATATATATATATATATATATATATATATATATATATATATATATGAACATAGGCAGAACAATCTTTGACATAAATCATAGCAATAATTTTTTGGATCTGTTTTCTAAGACAAAAGAAACAAAAGCAAAAATAAATGAATGGGACATAATTAAAATGAAAAGCTTTTGCACAGGAAAGGAAACCATCAACAAAATAAAGAAAATGGGTGAAATTCTTGAATTTCTGAGATATGTCAGAGTCGGGATGCCACTAGCCATTTTCAAAACAATGTCTGCTGAATGGGAGAAAATATTTGTAAATTATATAACTGATAAGGGTTTAACACCCAAAATATATAAACAGCTCATGTAACTCAACACCAGGAAAACAAACAACTCAATTAAAAAATGAGCAGAAGACCAGAGTAGACATTCTTCCAACAGACGGTTAACAGGCACATGAAAAAAATGTTCGACATTGCTAATCATCAAAGAAATGCAAATCAAAACCACAATGAGATATCAACTCACACCTGTTAAAATGGTTATTATCAAAATGTTTACAAATAACAAATGTTGGCAAGGATGTGGAGAAAAGGAAACCCTAGTATACTGTGTGATTGTTAATTAGTGCAGCCACAGTGGAAAACAGTATGGAGATTCCTCAGAAAAATTAAAAGTAGAGCTACTGTATGATCCAGCAATTCCACTCCTGGGTATATATCTAAAGAAAATGAAAACACTAATGTGAAAAGATATATGCACCCCAATGTTCATTGCAGCACTATGTAACATAGCCAAGACATGGAAGCAAACTAAGTGTCCATCGACAGATTAATGTATAAAGATGTGGCATATAGATATATAAAATGGAATATTATTCAGCCATAAGGAAGAAAGAACTGTTGCCATTTTTAACAATGTGGATGGACCTAGAGGGTATTATGCTTCGTGAAATAAGTCAGAGCAATTCAAATACTCTATGTTATCAATTATATGGAATCTAAAAAATAAAACAAACAGATGTATATAACAAAACAGAAACAGACTCACAGATAAAGAGAACAAATAGTGGTTACCAGCAGGGAGAGGGAGGGGGATGGAGCAAGATAGGAGTATGGAACTAATAGATACAAACTACTATGTATAAAATAAAAAAGCAACAAGGATATATTGTAGAATAAAGGGAAATATAGCCATTGTTTTATAATAACTTTAAATGGAGTATAATCTGTAAAAATACTGAATTACCATGTTGTTCACCTGAAACTAAAATAATATTGTAAAGCAACTACACTTCAATTTTTTAATGTAAAAAAAAGAAATCTTGAGCAGTATAACCATTATTATGAAATTTGAAGTTAAAGCAATTTTTCCTATGGAGCTACATATCAACCAGGAAAAAGGGGTAACAATAAAAATAAGCTAAAATATCTTTGTGACTAATTTTAAAATAAATTGCTGTTGCAGTCATGGAAAACTTTATAATCATTGAGTAATTTCATTCTCATTCATTAGCACACTAGACATAGTTAAAGTATAAAGAGGGAAATGCACTGTAAAATTGCTGATTTAAAGGTTAGGCTAACAAATCTTTCAATTTGCTAGGTTTGAATGTCAAAATTTATGTTTATTAATCCAGTAGTGACTAAAAATAGACTTGCTTTCAAGTAAATTGTTTTTCAAGGAACAGAAAAATCAATTCTTAACAATAGCAGTGAATCTTTACTTCCTCATTTATAAATACACTGACAGGAAAATGTTTTTCATCACCAAAGGATTACTAAATTAACAAAAAGTGATTCTAGAAAATTTCAAATGAAAACAAAATAAACACACTTGGCAGATTAAGCAAAAAAAGCAAAAAAAAAAGTCTATTCATTAACACTAATTTCATTTAAAGAAAATGAAATTCTTCCTATGAGAAAATCAATGCTCACAGTCTTTAATCGAGACAAAAATTGATTATTTTTTTCCTTTGAGATTCATTAGATAGGAAGTTTTCTAGATTGAAACCCCTTTTATAGATTAACTCTTTAAACTCCCCAGCAATTAATAAATATTTGTTGATACACCTTGGAAATTACTTTCTACAAGGTATTGAACTTAAGCATTTCATTAAAATGAGTATAAGAATAGCTGACTGTGGGCCATATCTGAGTCAATATTACTACCGATGGCTTCAAATTTATTAAAAGAGAAAAATGAGGCTCTTATGCATGCAGAATCAGACTCTTACGTGTGACTCCCTGCTAGCATCTTCTTCTGTTTGATCCTGTCCTTACAAGCCTGCAATCATCAAGTCTCAAAAATTGAAATAGGCTGAAAAGATTATTTCCAAAAGCAGATAACACAGTATTGTGCCCCGCAGTGCTGTATGATACAATTCAGAGAGAGTTGTATTGCCACTTAAATTGTGGACATATGGAATGGGATCAAAACAGGCCAGCAGGCATTGTGGAATGGGTGCCAAGAAGGTCTTACAGAAAAGTGTTTCATTGTCACCTTCATTTCATGGAGATAAAAGCTTAACAAGGAACAAGTGATACATTTTGGTGATGATTACAGAAAGTAAGATGAGCTTCTGGAGTGAAGCTATAAAAAGAGTAGGCTGGAAGTTTTAAGTGATACATTGCTAATTTGGAGACTTTCATCCTTCCTAAATTTCATTAGTGATGACACTACTGTGAGAAATGTGTTTGTGCAAGAAGTTGAAGGTTGCTGAATACAGAACACTAGACACTCAATTACCCTTGGCACTAACATGGGCAGATCCACTCACGGCCTTCAACAGAGATGCACCAGCCCTGGTTATTTATAATAACACTTGGATATTTGCACACTGCCTTGAAAACAGTGAAGGGCCATGCTTCCAGGAGCAAGGAAATATTTTCAGCAGCAATTTTCTTTAAAACAATTGTTTCCTTATAAATGTCAGCACCTACACCCAGTCTCTATTTGGATTTCTTGTGAACAGGCTATTTAGCCCTTTGAAAACTTTAAAATACAAATCTAAGTATTATTTTTTTTCTCATTTGAGATGTTATGGATATTAAATCTGTTGACCAAAAAAAGACTGCCATTTATTTATCGAGCAAAAATGGGTTTATTTGGGATGAAGAAAGAATTGCAATTTGGAGTCTGCAACCATGGTGAGCTACCTGCAAGTCCTCTGCACAAAAAGGAGAGGAAAACTCTTTTAAAGAGGGGGAAAGGGAGTGGGGGGCTGTGAATTTTCATTGGCTGAGCTGGGACTGTCTCCCATTGGCTGAGCTCTTCCCAGGCAAGGGAAGGAGTCTTTCTTCTTCCTGTTGGGCTCTGCTGTCCTCATAGGGCATGAGAGTTCCCCTTTCTTGTTCTCTGACTCTATTTTAATTGCAGTTTCTGTTTATTAATTTTTTAAATTGTTATAATGAAAGACAATTTAAGATGTTAAATACATAGAGAGCATACAAAAATAGAAAAAATTTAGCTTGACATTTCTAGGTAAAATGGCAAAGTGAAGATGGATCACAGAGCTTCCCTTCCCCAATGCCAAAAACAAAAAGCAATAAAGATATATTAATAATAATTTTAATAATGACTAAACAATTTATAAACAACACATTAAGAATGGAGAATAATCTCATACATAAACTCTGATATGGGTTAACCTGACTTCTAATCCTACCTCTGTCTCTCAGAAGCAACAGAAGAGTAGGGAATAATCCCACCTTATCTCTCAAGCACTATTTGGAAAGAAACAAATTGAAAGTTGAGCAATAATAATTATATTATTGGTGATTTCAAGGATCTCCTTGAAAATATAATGGTTCTGAGTCCTAGCTTTAACCTCTGGAATGTAAATTCATCTCTCCAGGACCCCAATTTTATGATACAGAGGAATTTCCAAAGTTATGGATCTCATCATCCCTGGAAATATAATAACATACCTCCAGAATTAATTTAGGAGTCTACCTCCTGAAATAATCATTTGATTGTCAAGGAGGTAAGTTTTACTGCTCTTTCTTTTGATTTATTATATAAAGAGTGTAAAACTTTGCTCTGATTTTTTTAGTCTCTTTCAGGCTCCTTACCCACACATACGTGAGGAGTTTATTCAATAATAAGTCAATTTTCTTTCCTTCCATATTGATTGTGGAGAGGTTGTTGACAGGATTTTTATTCTTCCAACTGATGAAACAGCTAACTCTCACTAAGTTCTTACTATATTGACACAGTTAATTTCCCCATGAACAGCAAGCAACTACTATCACTATTCCAATTTTACAGATGAAGAAACTGAGTTAGGGAAAGATATAAACAATTGGCCCAAATCAAATCATACTGCTAAGGAATGAAGGATTAGGGATTAAAAACAAATATACTTACCTCTACTACCATAGCCTCTCAGAAGATGCTACCATAGCATCTTAAAAAAAAACCAAACAAACAACAACAACAAAAAAAAAACCCAAAAGCCAAAAATCTGACCATACTTCAGAGCTACCTCTCAACTGGAAGGCAACATGAAATTTGAGGGGAATCCCCCGGAATTACGTGACCTAAATAAGAAAGCAGAGTGACTTTTTAAATATCCTAAAACAGCAGATTCTCCAAGAAAGAACCTAAAAGACTCTGCTGAGATTTCTGTTGCCACTATTTTTGCTGTCAAATTACCAAAAAATAGTGAGAATACAATACCCCATCCTCAAGCCCAGTGTTGGACATGAAGACAATAAGACTAGAAATAAGAGTGTCACTGAGACTTCGTCATGATTGAATCAGACAAACAGGTGGGTGGATGAATCTTTCTCATGAAGAAAGGTGTAAGAAATAGTGTGGAAACTATGCAAGGAAGCTATGCACACTGAAACAGTGTGAGGAAGCAGTGCAATGTGCAGAAGGCTGATGGGGAAGCCAGTCTAAATGTACCCCACGTGTCCTCCCTTCCTCTTTATCAGTATTATTACTCTTCGTGGTGCTATGGGCTGCAGATTTGTGTCCCCTCCCAAAGTCATCTGTAGAAACCCTAACCCCCAGGGTGATGGTATCAGGAGGTGGAGCCCTTAGGGTGCTTAAGTCATGAGGGTGGAGACTTTATACCAGAACCTTATCATGCTGGCACCTGGATCTTGGACTTTCAGCCTCCAGAACATTGAGAAATAAATTTCTGTTGTTTACAAGCTACCCAGTCTCTGGAATTTTTTAACAGCAGCCTGAATAGACAAAGACGTGTGGTAAGAACATTTAACACAAGATCTGACCTCTTTAAAAATTTTAACTATATGGTACAGTGTCACTAACTCTAGACACTATTCAGTGGTTATGATTTCACAAGGGTATACTTATTTAATTGTTTTTATTTTTTATTTTAAATTTTTATTGGAGTATAGTTGATTTACAATATTGTGTTAGTTTCAGGTGTACAGCAAAGTGAATCAGTTATACATGTACATATATCCACTCTTTTTTAGATTATTTTCCCATATAGGTCATTATAGAGTATTGAGAAAAGTTCCCTGTGCTATACAGTAGGTCTTTATTAGTTATCTATTTTATATATATTAGTGTGTATATGTCAATCTCAATCTCCCAATTTGTCCCTCCCCCACTGCTTTCCTATTTCCAAACTCACCAAGTTGTACACATTCAATGGGTACAGCTTTTTACATGCCAAAGACATGTCTTTTTTTGCACGACAGAACTCAAAGAAAATTGAAGCCACTGAGCTAATCAGTGCACACCTACAAAATTAGTAGAGAGAAAATAAAATAGTAATAAAAATTTAAAAATAAATAGTAAAAATAAATTAATTTTCTAAGCTTTTGAATTTCAGAATTATGGGTAAAGGCAACAAATACATATGTCAACCTGATAATTTAAAGCCTGTAAACTGTTGTTTAAAACATTATTGATGGTAAAATACAACCAATCAAAGATGAATTAAAATAAAGAATTCATGAAAGAAAAGAGCAGCCATGGTAAAAGAACTAAAGGAGAACATAGAATATACTTAACTATAGAACAAATCTTACTTGGAAGCACAGAATATTCTAATTGAAATGTGATAAAATATCATCATATTTGATCTAGCTGCACTGTGTATATTGAAGGAAGACTACACCTTGACAGGTTTGGGTTTTATCCCAGAAAAGCAAAAATTATTGAACAAGAAACTGTGAACATAATTAACAAGACTTACCAATAAAAGGAGAAAAATATTTCAAAAATACTGATACAATTAAACATACATTAACAAAAATAAAAACGTTCACTAAGGGTTAAGGAAAATCCTCTAAATTAATAAATGGTACATAACAGAAACCTCAACAGACATCAGAATTAATGGTATAATTGTAGAATCCTTACCATTGCATTTAGAAAGACTTTTATTTTATTAATTATTATTTTTATTTTTATTTTTTGCAGTACACGGGCCTCTCACTGTTGTGGCCTCTCCTGTTGCAGATCACAGGCTCCGGATGCACAGGCTCAGCGGCCATGGCTCACGGGTCCAGCTGCTCTTCGGCATTTGGGACCTTCCCAGACCAGGGCACGAACCTGTGTCCCCTGCATCAGCAGGCGGACTCTCAACCACTGCACCACCAGGGAAGCCCAAGACTTTTATTTTTTTATCATTTGACTTTTCATAATGAAGGTATATTTGTTGTGTAATTTAAAATAAATTTTTAGAAATATGACTTTAAAATTATTTCAGAGTAGAAATACCAAACATATACTGACATTAACATTGATTGGTTTTATTTATGCATAGTTATGCACAGGTGGATGGCTGATTATTCTCTTGCTTATTAAAATTTTTCTAACTGTAAGAAAACACTTTTCATTTTTTAAGACAAACAATATCAAATAATTTAATTTTAAAATAGCCATATTAAATTTTATATTTTAGAAAAGCAGAAAATTGGTAATAAAGGAATTCAATTTTATAATAGATTTAATAATAGACATTTTTATGCACCCTTATCTGCTAATCTGTAGAGGAGAGAAGAAATTGGGGAATATAAAATACAGATTAAAAAGACATAGAGAGATTACACAGCATGCACGAAGACATAGAGCCAATAAATGTCAACAACACTGTGGGCTCCACAGCTCATGAATTTGCAAAGGTAAGAATTTTGTGCTTGTTATCAACTATGTGTGACCTTAAAGGAGTCATTTAACCAAATGGTTAATCATTTAACCATTCCGTGTGAAATTTCTTAAATTATAGCATGAAAAAGAAAGTTTGGATTTATGGTAGCTAATTCCTCTAGGTACTTACTTTACTTAATTGCACAAGAAAAGATACTCATACTGGTAGTTTTGTTCTTAATACAGAGGAATAGATGGATTTTTTTCCATCTAACTAAAATGGTAGTTAATTTTTTAGTCCTAGAAGTAAGTCTGAAATGGAAACACACACACACACACACACACACACACAGAGTAAATTACAGTCATTTTAATGTTAGTGTGCTTTTGTTCCAATGGGTATGTATTAACAAATAGATTAGATATATATATTTTTTGAACATAAATACAATGATCCTCACTTATTTTCTAAATACTGTACTAAGAATGTCCTTCAACCAATAGTGAATTTTTTACACTTTTGTGTAGTTTATGCTACTTTTTTCCTCATCCAACTAGTTTCATCTTGACTGGTTATTTTTAATATTGAAAACCATCAGAACTAATGTATAACTTCCTTCTTTTTAGTCTGAAGTAACTTTAGTTCTTATAAAGTATTTATCTTGAAGTTTGAAAGTTTCCATTTTCTGGGCTAGAGAATATAATTTTTTAATAGGAACACAGAAACCTAACGAGTCTTAGTCTCCTGGGCTCCATGCCTACCCTGAAAACACAAGGTTATAACCATGTCCTGGCAAGCCTTTCATTGTACAAATGGGGAGTTCTTTCTTTTCCATAGATGAGCACTAAGACCTAGTTGAATGTTCTAGGCCCTATGAACCCTATGGGGGAGGGAAAGCAGGAGGAGGCGTCTCCTAACCCACAAACACTAGGCTCTATTAAGGGTCCTCTGCTCCAGTTCGGAACAGGAGAGGGAGGTTACAAGTCAGCCACAGTCACCATGTCCAGGCAACTCCATGGCCATTGCTGATCTCACAGACATAGAAAGACTGGATGGGGAAATTAGAATGAGGCCCTTGAAGAGGGATGCTGGCTCCCTTCATTTCTCTGTTCATGAATGCATTGGCGTCAATAGTCTAATGTTCTTTTGATATAGTTGCCACAGAATATATTCAACGTTTTTTCACCTGACCTAGGTGATAAGTTATAAAAGCTGATAGATTGGAAACCTCACTAATTTCTTTCCTTATTACCATTTTCTCCTTAAGAACTGGCAATAGTTAAAATTCATATCCACGGTTGATTGTTTCTTTCATACATAATGCTGTTCTCAATGGTTCAGAGCAGTTAAAAAGTAACTCCAAACCGTTCGTCATTGTTTCTTCCCATCACTGTTCTGATTTCTCAGCCAGACAAGGCAGCTAAAAGCCAGAATGGTTTACAAGCACAGACTTGCTCTAAATTTTCTTTCTACCTTCATATGCAGAGAGAAATGACCTATAATTTTCTAGATAAGAGTGAAGGAATCAAGCTCCTTTCCAACTATTCTATTCCTGTGGTCAGAAGACACATGCATCACCCCCCTTCCATTTATGTTGGCTGCTTTGGAGACTGCACCCCTTAGATGTCAAATCTGGAATCAACTCTCTACTCCTAGGTGCATGCTTCCTTGGGAGCTTCATCTGTTTTGTCTCCCACAGTAGCATTTCCTCATCTCACGAAACACTTTTAGGTGCCTACCTACACTGTTGAGCATGAAAAGCAACTTAGTCTTAACTGGCTGATAAAGAGAAGGCCAGTCTATTATATGATATTATATAATTCATTCAAAAGTCTTCAAATATTCAGGATCTCCTCATTGTTTAGAAAATTCCATGCTTCTGTTGCACGACACAGAAAACTCTCTATTTATGTTAAGTTGATTTAATAAAAGGAGCAAAATGGTTGCATAGGTCAGAGAAAGGGCCTTGAGAAATGACCTCCATATCAACACTGGCACACTGGCTTCCCAGGGGAGTCTGCTTAGTTGGATAGTGGAGAATTGGACATCCATGAAACACACTACTGTACTGTCTTCTGCTTGGCATCCATGAAGCCAAAGACTGGAGAGTGGACATTACCACAGAAAAATCCATAGTTCCAAATTTTACACAAGTGCATCAAATTGATAGAACCGAATTTTCAATCAGAATCCCAGCTATGTGGTAGGACAGGAAACATAACTTTAACTTTGCAGCCTCTGTAGTTCAGGAAGGTACAGTAGAAAGAGATTACTGCAGATGCACTGAGACATATTCATCTCCTGTAACTGCATCATCCAAACTCCAAGTCTGGTCCTCAAGACCTTCTATGACCTTCCCTGAACCTTTATTTCCAAATTTATCTCCTACCTACTATACCTTTATATGATATTTTTAAAGATCAGCAGTCTCTAGTTTATGAATAGAAAGAAATTTCCAGGATTTACAAATACTTTGTTCATTCCAAAGGAAGCTTTTGATTTGAAGGGATTGCCCAGGTCTTCTTCTCTTTACAATATATACAATGGAAGACTCTGATTTCCTTTTCTTGTAATTTTGTTTCCACTCAATTGCCAATTTTAAGCTGACACTTGAAAATACTAGTAGAATATTTTCTTCTTCAGTTTAATTAATGTGGCCTATTGCCTTACAGGGAAAATACAAAATTAAGATTATTATAAGGATCACAGCTTAACATCAGGGCTATGTTACAAGAAACAATATCAACAAATATAACTGTACAGTTGAGAATCATCTATGGCACTATGATTCTTATTATATTATTTTTCTTAATTACAATCTTACAACAAGATTTGCACCCTATTCTACTCTTTTTAGCCTTGTTTTAAACATTTGCTTCACACTTTACAATAGAACATTGTATACCTCAGTTGCACATCCAAAAATATATGTGTGGTAAGGAAAGTTCCACTTTATTTTTTAAAATTTCACATATAAATCCAAACTTATGTTAAATATTTAATACTTTCTCCACTCACTCTGAACAGTTTCTTGTGAAATAACTTACAAAGATGCTTTGTCATAAATAGTTTCAGCAGCAGATGAAATGTGTCTCATAAATGTAATGAGAGGGAACCCATTTTCTCCTGTCACGGAGGAGGACCATCAGCTCTTGGGGCCAGCTAAGTCCTTAAGGTTAAAGATGAAGTTTATACAGATGCACTGCTCTGGTGTCACTGTGTTTTTTTCTTGGCATGATACAGTCAACAAACTCCTGAGGATCGTGTAAAGTAAACAACCTGAAATGATGCATCACACCATCTACTGAGGAGGAAGATGTGAAGTCCTGCTTGTGAATCATAAAATATTTAGAGTCTGGGTATCCAGGGGTTAAAGGAAGGTTTGCTGAGGTCATTAGGTCTTCATTCTGCTGTGACAGCCATTGGAGCTACTAGAGATCCTCTATCAGGAAAACTGGTTTCTTGAATATCCTGCAATTTTCCAATCTCTGTGCCTTTGATTACAATTTTTCCTTTTCATCTGTCCAAAACCTACTCTTTCCTTAGTGCCAAGTCTCTTCATCATTGCTATGTGATAGTCTTATCTCCAGTAGAAGATCATTGACCTTTGAAATCAAAGTCTCTTTTTGATCATCTCGGTCTCCCTCACTTAGAATTTTAACAGTGTCATGAACACAGGAGCTCAGCAAACATCTAAAAAATATAATAAAAAGAGTTTTATAATTGTATACCACTAATTTCCTTCCCACATACTTTATGTGGTGTGAACTTTACTATTAAGAAACAAATGTAACTCCTAGGGAATTAATTTTCAAAGTTTCTTCAAAGTTCAGAACATTTTACTGAAGCCAAAATTGCATATAGAAGACTACTAGGCTTAAAGGGTTTTCTGACTTGAGATGGGATTCACAACATCCCATTGTGTACCTGTGGAGCTCCCCTAGACCCACTCAAAACACAGTTTTGAAAATTGCTTCTTTAGGTGCACTCCTTTCCAGTGTGTGTGTGTGTGTGGTGTGTGTGTACTCTTGTAGGCACAGCAACATCCAGGAGCATTGTGGAGTTATTACGTAATTGGATTCACAAGATGCTATACAAAAAGTTTAGACCTAGATATTTTAATTCCATAGATTCTTACCTACACTGTCTCAAAAGTTAGGTAGAGGGAGGTAGGGGTTGGATAGGTAGAAAATAGACCAGACAGAAAGGAAGGGAAAAAAGAAAGGATGAAGAGAAAGAAGAAAAATAAATGGGTGTGGAGATTTATTGGATGACAGGATGTGACTTTATATATGTGAAAAAGGAAAAGAAAAAGAAGAAATATATATGTGCCAGGTCATCATTACCTCATCAAGGAAGCTTCCAGAGTCTCCCTAATCCATCCCCTGGGCTGGGTTAATCACTTCCCTATGTTTCTCTGGTACTGTTCTCAATATTCTTATTAATTAGAACCATTAATTTAGAAACTAAATAAGTTCTCTGTTATGTATACACAGAGAGAACATACCTCTCACAGTGTAGACCATTATTTCGAGTCCCTGTCATACTCAAAAGGCAACTACCGCTCCAAGTGTGACACCTTCCTTCTCTCATCTAAAACATCCATCTACTGGACTCTGCTTAAGAATTGTATGTAAGAAAATATTACTACAGGTAGATGTTATTAGGATTTAGTAAATAAGAAAAAATACAATGGTTATTACCTAGACCACTAGATTTCACAGGTTCTTTTAATTAGGAAAAATACTGTTAAATTTATATCCCAGTCATGTAGTCAAATTTTATTTTTTATATTTCTTATTCCATGCACAGAGTACAATATGTTTCTATATAGCCACAGTATTCTTCACAAACTGCCTTAACTCATGGTATATTGGGGACATCCTTATTGTGTTTCTCTTTTAAAACAAAATATGTATTCCATTGAATTGAAATTGCTTCTTTCTGAAACTTTACATTGGTTGAGGTTTGCAGCAAGAAGACATGAAGATAATCCTGTTTGCAGGATTTCACAGACATACAATATTTGCTATTTACTATTATTTTTATTTGGATGCAAACTAATTAGTAGAATTAATAGAAAACTAATAACTGTGGCCCTATAGTCTTGTCAACTGTGTTTGGGTGATCAGGTGGTTATAGTAGAAGATTTACAGGTTCAAGGTGCCTTCTTTTTCATTTCCTGACCAACTACTGTTTCATCATTTGATCTTAGTCAATGGCTTCCTCATACCTCAGTTCAACTGGGGAATTATGTAAAAATTAGAATTTTGCTTCTAGCTAGTGCATCTCTCTGAAGATATTATGTAGAAATTATACAAAGTTTTCTTTTGCCATGCAAAAACTTGACTATGAATAAAAAATACTTCTGCTTCACTATTCATTGTCCTATTATTAAAATATTTCTCACAACGAAATTTAAAAAAAACCTTGAATAATTATTATATTTAAATTTAACTGAGTGATTTACTCACTTAGAATATTTATCTTTATAAACAAGTGTGAATTAATATACTATTTATATAAAATATACTTTATATTTATCTTATTATATATACCTCATAGTTGGAAAAATATTGCATACATGTACACAAAGGGAGGACATGACTGAGCTGTGACTTTCTCCACTGCTCTGATCTTTCATTCCCCTCTGTACTCACCAAACATCACTCAGCACCTGTTACTTAGTGGCTACTTATTATATGTTTATAAAATGAATGAATGAACAAAGTGTCCTGATAACAGCAATTATGTAAATAATGTCATACTTGAATATGAAAAGGAAAGATACTTAGTTCATGTAAGAAAAAGTCCTCAGCACATCTTCACTCTGAAGTACCATGGAGTGATACTGAAACCAAGCAGGACCCAGGGGATCCTCCCAGGGTCCCCTCTGTGACCTTCCTTTCTTGTTTGTAGAAAAAGAGTTTAGTCTCCTAGGCCCTCTGTGAGTTGCAAGGAGCAGACTTTAGAAGGTATTAATTAGGGAAGTAAGGGAACAAGAAACAAAGGAAACAAAATGGCCTTGAAGATAACAGTGGGGCCAACCGGGAATTGAAATTCTTAACTCATCACATAGTCTCTAAGTAAATAATAAAATGGCTCAGAATTGCTTTTGTTCTCTCCTAGAAAGAAGTTAAGGGATCACAGGACCATGATTTACTAGTTTGCTTTACAGGAACACATAGATCAATCACAATCGTCAGTGACACATCAAGTCACAAGATGGTGACATGAAATCTGCAAGGGAGGTCTTATTTGGAAGTTGAAATCACCAAGACCTCCCTCCTTGAAAAGGGACCCTTCCTGCACTGTTGGTGGGAATGTAAGTTGGTGCAACCACTATGGAAAACAATATGGAAGTTCCTCATAAAACTAAAAATATAGCTACCATATGATCCAGTAATCCCACTCCTGGGCATATATGCAGACAAAACTGTAATTCAAAGATACATTTTCCCCTATGTTCAAGCAGCACTATTTACAATAGCCAAGACATGGAAGCAACCTAAATGTCCATTGATAGATAAAAGATAAAGAAGATATGCTACATATATACAGTGGAATACTACTCAGCCTTAAAAAGAATGAAATAATGCCATTTGCAGCACTATGGATGCAACTGGAGATGATCATACTAAGTGAAGTAAGTCAAAAAGAGAAAGACAAATATCGTCTGATATCGCTTATATGTGGAATCTAAAATATAACAGAAATGAACTTATCTATGAAACAGACACACAGACATAGAGAAAAGACTTGTGGTTGCCATGGTGAAGGAGGGGAGGGAGAGGGATGGACTGGGAGTTTGGAGTCAGTAGATGAAACTATTATATAAGGATGGATAAACAACAAGGTCTTACTGTACAACACAGGGAACTATATTCAGTATCCTATGATAAACCATAATAAAAAGAATATGAAAAAGAATGTGTATATATATATATATATATATATATATATATATATATATATATATATATATATATATATATAACTGAATCACTTTCCTGTACAGCAGAAATTAACACAACCTTGTAAGTCGACTATACTGCAATAAAATAAAAAACAAAGATTCCCTCCCCTTTACTCTTTTTGCCATTAAAACTCTTGTGCTCCAGCCAGCTGCCCAGGCAGCAAGATGGATTTAAGACAAACCAAGTCTCTCATCTTTGGGGTTGGTGCCCTCTTGATCACTAAACCTTTCTCTGCTCCAAACTTGAGCGGGGCACACGAACTTGGATTTGATAAGAACATCTGGAGAAGGCAGTGGAGGGAGAGAGGGTGGCAAGGAAGGTACTATTTCAACACGGTAACCACTGACCCCACATCAACTTCTATTACTCTCTCAGAACCCCTCTGTTCCCCCTTTGAAATATGCTGTTCTTTGTTCACTTAAACAATTAACAAAGAGTTTTGTGTAAAATTACTCTCAGGACTTGAGTTTGTATTAATGTTTATGGGTAGATCTGGCTAATCAACATATCCTAATCACTCTCTGTGTGAGATACAGTGCAAACTTAACACATTCATGGAAAGAGAAAGTATATTATACAGAATTTACATATTCCTGAAATCAACTAAGGAAATTTAAAGACAAATTAAATATGCACTGAATCAGTGACTGATCCATGACAAAATATCTGAAAATTTTGATCTATTTATTAGGATTCAGTAAGGGAAAAATTCATCCCCACCATTTATTTTACTAAACAAAGAATAAATAGTCCAACTCAATAACCCATGCCTGTGCATCTTCATTATTTGATGGTCTCTGACTCCACTGAGACTATAACTAAAACTCTGAACTCTCAGAAAAATGCACATTTTCATGTACACACATGTGCACACACAAATCATTTTCAGGGTATTCTTGAGCATATTGAAGTTGGACTCCAATGTAAGAATCCCTCCCCTGAGCAGAGATGCAGACTATGTCTTATTCACTCCTCATTTTTCCATGTCAAGCAGCATCCGCTAGAGTAACACTACTAGACACTTCACTCACTCCTTTATTTATCCTGGACCCATGTGGAAAACCGATAGTTATCTGATTGTTTGGTGACATCCATTGAACCACGTTTCTTACTTGGATGAGAGGGTCACCCAATCAAATTCTGCAGAAACTGAGTAATTATTTTCTTTGCTGCTTTCTTTCCCCAAGCCTCTGTAAGGTAAAAATCCAGGATACATGTATTTGGTCTACAAACTCATTTTTAATCTCAGATGTACCAGGCCAATGAATAACTTAGGAAGGGTAAGGGATGAGTGTGCTGGGGTAAACAAGATATAGTAGAAAGACAGTTTGGCCATAGATCAAAGCCTAATAGGGCTCAGTCACTTCCAAACTTAGGAATAGACAAACATATGTTATTTATCAACCTCCTATAACCTTAACACTGGGCATGCATAGATACATCTACATGGCAGAATAAATGAAAAATCTTGAAGCACATTATAACTAATTTTATGATAATTGATGGGAGAGTCTGTTCAAAATTTGTGAAACTTAAGTTAACACATTCTGTTGTACCCAAGAATTAAAAAAAAAATTCATTTTCTATCAATATTACCAATAAAATCAAACACTTTTAAAGTTACTTTAAAGTTTATATAGCAAAAATCTTCATTTATGGGTAAGTAAAATGAAAATATAAAAATAATTGTATTACATGGATAGATAAATACAACTAGAATTCAGATTTAATGCATTTCAGTTGTTTCTTTCAACTGCCTTTAAAAACTCCTTTAGAAAGCAAGCATTTCCTCTAAGGTCAGGAACAAGGCAAGGGTGCCCACTCTCACCACTATTATTCGACAGAGTTTTGGAAGTTTTAGGCACAGCAATCAGAGAAGAAAAATAAATAAAAAGTGTCCAAATTGGAAAAGAAGAAGTAAAACTGTCACTGTTTGCAGATGACATGGTAATATACATAGAAAATGCTGAAGATGCTACTGGAAAACTACTGTTGCTAATCGATGAATTTGGTAAAGTTTCCCAATAAAAAATTAATACACAGAAATCTCTTGCATTCCTATACACTAACAACAAAATATCAGAAAGAGAGATAAAGGAAACAAGCCCATTTACCACTACAACAAAAATAATAAAATACCTAGGAATAAACCTACCTAAGAAGGCAAAAACCTGTATGCAGAAGACTATAAGACACTGATGAAAGAAATCAAAGATGATACAAACAGATGGAAAGATATACCATGTTCCTGGACTGGAAGAATCAACATTGTGAAAATGACTCTACTACCCAAAGCACTCTACGGATTGAATGCAATCCATATCAAAAAACCAATGACGTTTTTCACAGAACTAGAACAAAAATTTTATGATATGTATGGAAACACAAAAGACGCCAAAAGGCCAAAGCAATCTTGAGAAAGAAAAACGGAGCTGGAGGAATCGGGCTTCCTGATTTCAGACTATATTACAAAGCTACAGTATGGTACTGGCACATAAACAGAGATATAGATCAATGGAACAGGATAGAAAGGCCAGAGATAAACCCATGCACATATGGTCACCTTATCTTTGACAAAAAAAGGCAAAAGTATACAATGGAGAAAATATATCCTCTTCAATAAGTGGTGCTGGGAAAGCTGGACAGCTACGTGTAAAATAATGAAATTAGAACACTCCCTAGCACCATACACAAAAGTAAACTAAAAATGGATCAAAGACCTAAATGTAAGGCCAGACACTATAAAACTCATAGAGGAAAACATAGGAAGAACACTCTCTGACATAAATCACAGGAAGATCCTTTTTGACCCATATCCTGGAGTAATGGAAATAAAATCAAAAATAGCAAATGAGACTTAATGAAACTTAAAAGCTTTTGTACAGCAAATGAAACCATAAACAAGATGAAAAGAAAACCCACAGAATGTGAGAAAATGTTTGCAAAGAAAGCAACTGACAAAGGATTAATCTCCAAAATATACAAGCAGCTTATGCAGCTCAATATCAATAAAACAAACAACTCAGCCCAAAAATAGGTGGAAGACCTAAGTAGACATTTCTCCAAAGTAGACATACAGATTGCCAACAAACACATGAAAAGATGCTCAACATCACTAATCATTAGAGAAATGCTAATCAAAACCACAATGAAGTATCACCTCCCAACAGTCAGAATGGTCATCATCAAAAACTCTACAAACAATAAATGTTGGAGAGGGTGTGGAGAAAAGGGAACCCTCTTGCACTGTTGGTGGGAATGTAAAATGATACAGCCACTATGGAAAACAGTATGGAGGTTCCTTAAAAAACTAAAAATAGAACTACCATACAACCCAGCAATCCCACTACTGGGTATATACCCTGAAAAAAGCATAATTCAAAAAGATACATGCACCACAATGTTCGTTGCAGTGCTATTTACAATAGCCAAGACATGGAAGCAACCTAAATGTCCATCGACAGGAGAATGGATAAAGAAGACATGGCACATATATACAATGGAATATTACTCAGCCATAAAAAGGAACAAAATTGAGTTATTTGTAATGAGGTGGATGGACCTAGAGTCTGTCATACAGAGTGAAGTAAGTCAGAAAGAGAAAAATAAATACCATATGCTAACGCACATATATGGAATCTAAAAAACTGGTACTGATGAACCTAGTGGCAGGGCAGGAATAAAGATGCAGACATAGAGAATGGACTTGAGGACATGGGTGGGGGAAGGGGAAGCTGGGGGGAAGTGAGAGAGTAGCAGTGACATATATACACTACCAAATGTAAAAATGGATGGCTAGTGGGAAACTGCTGCATAGCACAGGGAGATCAGCACAATGCTTTGTGACGATCTAGAGGGGTAAGAAATGGAGGGTGGGAGGGAAGCTCAAGAGGGAGGGGATACGGTTATATATGTATACATATAGCTGATTCACTTTGTTGTACATCAGAAACTAATACAACATTGTAAAACCATTATACTCCAATAAAGATATAAAAAATAATAATAAATAAAGACTCCTTTAGTTCCATACAAACAAGTAACGTAGAATAGACACTCAAGTTGTATAAGTATTACTGTCTTATTCACCTTGGGCCACTATAACAAAATAATGTGTGCCTTAAACAAAAAACATTTATTTCTCTCAGTTTTAGAGGCTAGAGAGTCCAAGATCGAGGGGCTGGCAGACTGGGTTCAAGGTGAGAATTCTCCTCCTGGCTTCTACTGTAACCAGCTGCCCTCCTGTGGGTCTTTGTTGCATGATGCATACTGAGAGAGGGAGAGCTTTGTAAGGGCACTCACCCCCTTATGGGGGTCCCACTCTGATCACTCGTCTAAACCTAATTAACTCCCCAGGGCTTCACCTCCTAACATCATCACATTGGGGATTGAGGTTTCAACATATGCATTTGGGCGTGGACAGAAATAGTTCATAACGATTACAACTTCCGTTTTAGATTATGTATATATTTATGTGTCCACACACACATGTATATGTACATATGTGTGAATATATGTAAGTTCCTATATTCACACACACATATGCATGTTTCTGTAAATATGAGTGTATATATGTTCCATATTCACACACATATATATATGTATATATATATGTATATATATATGTATATGTGCATATGTGTGTATATGTTCCTATATTCACACTCATATATGCTTAAGTATATGTACACATGTGGATGTATATATGTACACACACAAAGACTCCTTTCAATTCTCTTTATTGTTGACGTCTTGTGACTAAGATTCTTATAGACACAAGAGAATAAACAATTAAATAAAATTGCCACGCATAGAGGTTTGGCAGATAAAAGAATAATGTCCTAAACATCTACTTTTGAATTCTTCTCCTTGTTTTCTCTTTACACCTAGCCTTTAGGACTGACCATTTAAATAGATATTTCACTCTGCCTTCTGGGCATCACACTTAAATTGTTCAATAAAATGAGCTGTATATGAACACGGCATTGGAATCATGTTCTAAAAGTGCTTTTGTTGTTTCTATTTTATTAGCCCTCATGCAGCAGTACAATGAAAGAAGTTAGTTTACATTCCCCTTGTGTTCTGAAATACTAGTTCTTTTTGAAGTTACTAAAACTTTCAAGCCACATAGTCATTTTTATTACAGTTGTGCTATCAGTTTCAAGGTCTAAATTATTTGCAAAATTTTAATTGCCGGTGTTCACATTTCAATAGACACTCATGACTCTTTTCCAATTTGCAGATATGCCTAATCATATATTTATTGTCCATGTTTTAAATTTTAAATTATATTTTACCTGTCAGGAAGATCAATTCCCTAGGTACACTGACCGAGGTACAGCATTATTTTTCTTAAGTGTCGCTAATGTATTTCCACTTGAAATTAATTATTTAGGACTAATTCACATAGATGAAAAATGAAATAGAAAGTTATGTCATCAGTTCAATGTTTTGACCAAAACAATAACACATTCCTTCATTTGTCAATAAAACTGCAATGGTAATCAAAGTGTTCCTTAAATTGGTCAGACTTTCCAGCCTCCAGCTACGAAATAATCCAGACTCATTTACACCTTACACTTAAATGGGACATATCATTCAGTTCCTCTGTAAGACAGCAGAGTATGGTTTCCTGCATGAAGGGAGCTGGCCAAATTAATCCCTTTGGCATTCAGATTGCCCTTTTTAGGAATAGTCAAAAATATTTAATTAGTCTATCTAGCTGAGAGGCATCATTTTTGCTATATAGAATAGTCTTTTTTTTCCCGAAAGTTCTAGTTAATTGTGCAATTTTCAATACCTCAAATTATTTAACACAAATAGGTTTAAATGAAAAAAATGTATTTTTCAAACTTGAGTGACTTTTGTATGATTATTTTAAATATTCAGCAAGTAAATAGCATGCACAATGTCACGAGGTAAGATAATCTCTTCTACTCCACCCACTCCTTCTGAGTTCTGTGAATGTTGATGTGAGCAGTCAAGAATTTGGGGCCAGCTGAGAGGCAGGATGGTAATGAGCTGGGTGGTATTCGGGTGGGGAATTCTCTCGAATGCTTCTGCTCTCTCTGTTCAAATTTGTAAATAATCTTCTAGTGTCAACAACTTTTTAAAATGAGAATGAGAACTATGAAATCATTTTAAAAGGACATAGATTGAATGAAAACATATTCTCACCTATTTAAACTCTTCTTGCTGAATCACAAGGTAAATATTCTAAAATCTCTGTTCTTTTTTTCTAATATTAAACGTTGTGGTGTTTAGATGCATCACTTCTGAATTGCCCACCTCTTTCCATCACATACCATGTCTCCTCAAGGTGGATCCATTATTATGAGCAATTGTACACTGTGTTCCAGGGCTATGAACTTGATATTTATGACTAGCCATTTAGAAGTTGCTGAAGATTAAAAATAGTTATCTTAAAGTTTAAAAGTATATGTTCATTGTCCCCTTAACACAATCAATATGGAAATCTCTGGACAGTGAAACTAAATGACAAATTTTTTTAACCTTCTTTATCCTAAAATTGATTTTCCATTCAGACCATATCATCCTGCAACTTTTGCAGGCTTCCTAAAAGTGATTTTACAAGTGAAAAAGCTTTCCTGTTGAAATGCAAGACTTAAACTTGAACTTGAATGGCATAAAAAAGAGTCACTTTCTATGAGAAAGATATCAATCTGGGTTACTTTATAATTAAACGTTTATTATAAGGACTTGAGAAAATGATGTAGTTAAATTTGTAGTTATTTGTCTTCTCTCCTCCTTTATCTTGCTGGTCTACCTTCTCCGCCTTATGTTTTCTTTTTTCCCCTCTTGATGAATATTTACTTTGTGCCTTTCGCAATGTATCCCATCTTCCTTGTAGGTCCAAGATAGATTTTTTCATAGCTTAATTTTGCTTTAAGAAATCTTCCTGTATGCTTTAACTTAACAAGGCTCAGGATGATTGCACAGCTTACTGCCTAAATTAGCTTTAGAAGTTACATTGTCATACATGCTTCAAAAGGACTTCTTTGGAAATGAACGTGTTTGGTGGCTTTGGGTCACTAGAGACATTGCTTTTACTATTTAACAAACTCTCTTATCCAATATGTATATCTTCAGGTTAACACTATTATCCATTATCCAAATGTAGGCTGCATGTATGGAGGTGACTCCTATGTATGATTCCTTCTTTGAAAGAAGATGACCAGCAGATGGGCTATATAAATGTTCTGTCATAAATGATTTGTGCTTATAATTTTCTTTCAAATTAGAACTGGTTTCACTATTTTTTCGTTTTTCTTCATACATCTTCCCTGCAATATATCAAATATATTATGTTTAATTTTATTTTTTACAACTTTACTTTTTACTTTTTTACCATGCAGTCCATTTACCTTCCCTTTTCCTCATCACTTTTCCCAGACATCCTCCAAAGAATAGAAAATGTTTTTAATTATGCTAAAAAATATTTATATCAGAATGTATTTGGCTGTCAGACACATTTGACTAGTACCCATACAATAAAGAGTCTAGTAGCTCAAGTAACAAAATGTTATGAGTATTCAGGACAACTTCAGGCTAAACTTCATACTTCTATCTAGTAGCCATTTTGATTTTTTCATCTACAATGATTTACTCATAATCTCATAGTTCTCAGATTAACAGGAGAAAAGCATACAAATTTATTTAAGTTTTATGTGACACGGAAGCCTTCATAAGGAAATGAAGACCCCAAGAAACAGGTAGCCCTGCATATTTTATGCTAGGTTTGATGAAGTGTGGACAGCCATGTGGAAATATGATAATTTGGGGAGTAGGAGGTGATTGGAGTAAAAGGGGAGAAACTTAGTGAGGCCTGTTGTTTGGATTCTTCTCAGCATCCCTTTGTTTTCAGAGATAAGGATGCTCCTTTCCTCCAGGTGTAGAAGGGCCCCTCTCACGTGAGGGTTTCAGGGAAGAAGGGTTGGGGGAGGAGGTCAGAGTGGCCTTCCTGCATCTGCTCTTTTCTCAAAGTCCTTCAGCTTAAAATATTTATTATGCCAGGGTGCCATGCTTTGGGGTAGTATGTCTAGAACCCCATCATTGACACCAGCCCAGAAGCAGAAAGAGACTCCTTTACTCTCACTGATCTCTTTTTAAAACTTGGGTGTCCTTCTCAGAAGTCCATCCCTGGACTTCCCCTCAGGGCTTGTGGCCATGGTGATTGACATGCCCCTTCTTTAACCAGGCTTCAGCTAGAGAAATGGCATTACCATTAACGGGCTCTGACCCTGCAACATTCTCTCCTTGTGATTTGGAAGGAGTACAACACAAAGCTGCCTGAATCTGAGAAAAAGAAGAGTCTATGTGAGGATGAAGGCATGTGGATAGACAACAAATGCGTTACCTCTCCACAGACAATAAAGCAAATCCTGTGCATCCTGGTTCAGTGCAGCAACTCAAAGTCTCAACACAGGGTCCATGTACAGTGAGTGCTATCTAGTATTTGTGAAACGAATTCATGAATAATGCAAATACTAATATTGATAAGAATATGATGTCTAGTCCTTGAAAGGCAAGACAGGAGGCGCATAACCCAACCCCAATCCACTATAAGAACAGAACACACCGTCTTTGTTACAATGGTGTGCAGTAACTGGATATTCTGGAACTTTATTTTAAAGTCACCAATGACTTCCAGGTGGCTGAATCCAAGGGTCAGTTCTCAGTTATGTTACTTGAAAAATGAGCAGTATTTGACACTGATCATTTCCTCCTCTTTATACACGTTCTTCTTTGTATTTTCAGGTTATCACACTCTCTTGTTTTCTTTCTCTCTCACAGGCTGTTCATTTCAAACTACTTTAATTGTCCTCCCCTCTGCCGTCTTAATCCTGGAGTGCCCTAGGGCTCATTCCTCATTTCTCTTCTCTTCCCTATTTACATTCATTACATTGATGGTCTTTCTGTCTCTCAACTTTGTATATTATCCTACTTGCTAAAGAATACCAAAAAACAAAAATTTGCTGTTATGGTTCTATAATTTTTTCTTTCTTTCTCCTTCTTCTTTATTTTTATAGACCAAGATAGAAACCAACAAGAAAATGAAATAAATTTGCTGCTGTGATTGCAGAACTACTCACAGCAATCTTTGAAGAAATATGCCCACTGGGAGAAATGACACAATTCAATTCAGCAAATACCTGTGTTACGCCTATTATGTGAATAACACAGTGCTAAGAAGCCAAGTGGGAATCAGCCCTGCTCTCAAGATGCTTATAACAGAGCCCAGAGAATGTCAGCACACAAATAACTACAACTATAAAAGAAGGCAGAATAATCCCTAGCAACTTCTCCTTCACTATAAACTTGTTTCTTATCTCCTCTGCCTAAGAACAAGCAAAACAAAACCAAAATAAACCACAAGAGCGTTTTTTTTTTTTCTTAGAACTGCTTCCTTCCATGCTTTTTAATTCCAAAACCTTGCAGGAATTTCTCCTATTTGCTCTGCTCACTCAATCCCTTGTTATCTGCATTGTATCACCTCTTTTGTACAGACGTCAGCATCTTAGGGGTGAGAGCACTGCGCTGCCAGGTCAGATCTTTCCTCTAGGCCTCAGCTCCCCTGCTGCAGCTAGTGCTTGAGCCACTCTTCTTTCTCAAATTCCATCGCACTGTGTTTTGTTCTCTCTTCCTTGTTCACTTCTTATCTCTTAACTACCAAATGAGAAGATCTTGGCTTAACATAAATTTATGTGGAAGGATGTTATCTGGCACAAAGCATACTAAGAATCAGCAGTATAAAATATTCATGAAAAACCCAATGCAAGTACAAGTACTGAGAAAATGGGAAGTCATAGTTGCTATGTAATCTGAAGCCATATTCTGCCAGAACCAAAGCATTGGGTTCAGTTACAAGTTCCATGTTAAAGAGATATTAACCAGTTGAAATATACCCCTAAGAAGGCAACTCAGTAAGACATTGGGGGGATCTGTAAAGCAAGTCACACAAGGAATGGTTAATGATACAGGACATATTTAGACATAGAAGGGAACATAATTATTGACTTTAAACATTTGAAGATTATGTGTGGTGGTAGGATTAGGACAAATGGGCAGAAATTTTAGGAAAGATCCTAAAGAATTCCTAACAATTTGAGATATCTATTATTGGAAAAGATTTTCTTGTGAGGCAGTTAGTTCAAGCAGAATTTAAAGGACTATATACATGAAATGTTCTGAAAAGGATTCTTGCTTTGGATGGGAGCTTAGACTAAATTAAAAGCCTCTTCTAATGTGAAAATATTGTAATTAATAAAATCATTAGAAGTATATCATTAGTTTAAGCTTTCAATTTATGACCTGGACATCTTTCAGTGTATGTTTCCACACCTGTTTCTGGGATTTAGGGAGGAGGTGATGAAATCTAATTGTGCTATGAATGACTGAAGTGTTCTGAGTCTGATGGGAACTTTTGTGTAAGAAATGTTAATACTCAATGTGCAAAGTATAAGATTTATACAACAAAACTATTTTGGAGACCATTTAGCAAAAGAGAAAGTACTACAATGATAAAAATATATTTCTGTGTATTTTTGGTTAAAAATATTTTCATGAAATTTCTAATTAAAGTATTTCATTCGTGTTTTCAGTGGAGAAATAAAAAATAAGAAAATGTGAAGACTCTATTAGCAGTTAACAGTTCTGTTATTATAACCTTGGCATGTCACTCTCTTTCAAAATATAGTACATTACAAATAAATAAACAAAAATAAAAACACTTCTTCCATTTACTTTAGATTAAAAAGGTTTTCAGTACCTTGAACTGTTGAACATTTGTTGAAAAAGAAGAAATTTTCCCTCTACCTTTCTAGGTTCTTCTGGCTGGTCTAAGGGTTAAATTGACATGAGACAGATTTACAGGAGAAAATCAAACAAAATTTTAATAACAAGTATACCTGGAAAGACCCAGGAAAAGTAAGTAACTCACCAAAATGACTGACACCCACCCCTTAAATACCTTAAATACCATCTTTAGCTAAAGACAGAAGAGGATGTTGGAGGTAGTGGTTTAGGTCTTCAAAGGGGAAGAAGGCAATTCATGTGGAGACAGAAAAGCAAAGGTTTGGTAAACAAATGTCTGCTGGGCCAGGCACAAACAATGCAAAACAGAGAGGAATTTTGATGAATGGGCTTTGCTAGGCTCCTTCCTGACCACACACCTAGTTCATCTATGGTGATAGCTCCCTTCCTGGAACAGGTCCTCTATCTACATTCTTTATGCAGGTAGGGGGAGGTAAAAAGAAAGACTTCCTGAATATTTTGGGCCTCAATTCTTTTCAGCTCAAAATAATTCACATGCCAAAAAGACATTTTGGCATGGCAAATTTTGCTCCCCTACAACATATATGTACATACATACCTGGATTATGTATGTACATATACCTGTGCACACATATGTGCTTTCATGTGTATATTTATCATATGTAAGTTTCACATACTTTCATATATAAATTCATATATGTGTCAAAAAGTGCACAACCTAAAATTTGAGAATTATAATTTACTTGGTGAACATACTGAGGACTCAAGCCCAGGAGGCAGCCTCTCAGATAGCTCTGAGGGGCAGCTCCCAAGAAGTAAGGGAGGAGCCAGTATATACAGGAGTTTTTGCAAAAACCAAGTAGTCAGAACATCAAAAGATTACTGATAATTAAAGGAAACCAGACGTCTCAAATTAATGAGTTTAGAGTTTTTCTATATATGGGAAGATACAAGAGTCTGGGCTTGTTGAAAGTGTTCCATTGATATATTCCTTAACCATCTAGGGCCAGCATCCTGTTTATTTCCATCCTGTATTCCCCTGAGGGTGCACCGTTGGGGGTGGCTGCAATGGCTGATGGCTTGATGGCCAAAACATCCTTTGTTTACTGATATTATTAGGGGACCACTGACAAAAACCACCCTCCCTGGCCAGGCATGATGAGCACCACTTGCATGAGTTATCTTACAACAGGAGGTCTCAGTAAGGAATGCAGAACTAACAAGCCACCACCAACTGGAAGAATTTGGGAAAGGTCAAAAGAAGAGAGGAGATGTTAGTCCATATGTCCAACCAACCTCTCAGAATCCATCTCACTGGAATCCATCTTGGCTGAGTGATGAGCATGCCACCAGGAAGGACCCTGAGTCAGAGTGATTGGCCAGAGACAACAAGGAAACTAACACCATTCCCATAAAACCTGAGACTCCGAGCCACATGGCAGAGCAGTTCTCCTGGGTTCCCTTACCCTGCTGCTCTCTGCCGGGGCTCCCCATTCCAATAAAGTCTCTTGCTTTGTCAGCACATGTGTCTCCTCATACAATTCATTCCCTAGTGTTAGACAAGATCCCACTCTTGGGCCCTGGAAGGGGCCCCCCTTCCTGCAACAATATGGCAGGTGACATTCTTTGTCCATATATATATTTACCTTTCCAATGAAAGTATAAATTCCAACAGGTAAGTAGTTTCTTTTGACCTCTTCCTACACTCAGACCCTCTTACTTGATATAGTTCTGAGTTTAAAGTCAATTTTCAATAATAACTTGAGTTTAATTGATTTTTATTTGAGGTATCTTTAGCATGAAGAATACTGTGCATGAATTTTACTTTTAGAATAATTTTAAATGTTTACTGAATGCAGTGTGAAGAGGGAAGGTGGGGAATTAATGACAGAAACTGCATTCAAGGCTATTAATAGAGCAGTCCTAATGAATCAGATACAGCATGTAATCCATGAAATAATAGATTATCATGGAATAAATGAGTCATCTACTAATTAAAAAGTGAGTAACAACAATTCAGGGAAACCTAATTTCATAGTAACAATTATTCCTGCCAAGAAACATTCTCATCTTTAAGGAAACAAATGATTGTCATTAACTGGGTGTAGATGTCTATTAAATGTTGTTACTATCAAATGATGTATTTTGGTAGTGGGAGGTTATCTTTCATGTACAGATCCTCTTGCTTACCTTAAGTTATGGTTTAATTTAGAAATGGCAAATTATCAATATTGTACAAGCCCTGCAAGGTCATGGCTCAAATTAAACATTCATTAAGTCTTGTTTATTTTTCCAACATATATGTCAATATTCACTACTAAGCTTCAACTTAATAAGAACAATTGATGGCTGATGCCAGACACACACCATTAAAATGAGAGTTGGGCTGAGTCATTCCAAGCAAAATGAACTGCAGCCAGTGGAGCCAAGGTAAAAGTCTAAAAATGGAAACAGAGAGCAGAATTCTCACAGCTCTTTAGAGACTCAAGTTATCTTCCTCTCCTCGACCAGCGATAGGTGCAGGATTGCAAGTTCCCTGAAGGCAGGGGTGGAGTGATTTGAAAACTTACATGTGACCAGTGCCTAATACATTACTTAGGACAGAGCATAGCATGGAGGAATCATTAATCTGATTTCCAAAGGTGTGGGTGGGGTGTTTTTTATATTTTCCTGTTAATAAGCTATTTCTCTTTTTAAAGTCCATATCCACAAAATATGTGAAAATATATAAAAATTGCACAGTAAAAATACAGAGAGAGAGAGAGAGAGTCCATTATTAGTGCAATACTCCACAAAACTCCTGTGGCTCCAAAAATCTTGTGAGAAGGTCTTGGAGCCTCCTCCCATGACAGAACATCAAGACCACTCCCTTTCAGGACTCTCATTCTCTGATCCACTGGAGAACAGCACATGGAATTTCAGTAACTGGGATAAAATCCATGGGGTCTCTCCCCACATTCATTTCACCTGATAATCAAGGATTTAGAGTTCATGAAAACATTATTGAAAGACCTTTAAGTCAGAGAGGCATATACTGAGTTTTCCACAAACGGTAATGTAATCACTACCATGTGTTTTGAAAACAATAATAAATAGTATTCATTATATCTAAGAATTATGAATTTTTCCCTTTTGTGCTATATTTTAAGTTGGATAAAACCTTCCATTATACTTAGTTATTCACTATTAAGTCTGTTGTGAGGATTAAATGTGTTAATATTTATAAGGTATGCAGTGTTGTGCCTGACACAGAATATTCATACAGCTATACTGGCAGGGATAATTATGATAATAATAATAATCCTTATTTTCAGTTGCTTTTCCATAACTGTCTGATCCTAACCAAGTCAGTGAAGGGTGCACTTGAGTGTGCACTGCAATCTGTCCAGGTCCTTCATCATTTGTCTCTTCCATATACACTCTTTCTTCATCTACTTTGACATTTGTTTATTTTTAATTACATGATGTAATAGATTAGACCCTCATGCAATTGATATCTTAAAATATCTTTTGACAATCTCATAACTACCTCTTTCTTTAATATGGATTTAATTATCTTTGTTGAAAATGCATTAAAAATGTGTTAAACATTATCAGAAGTGGAGGCAGATGTGTAATTTTCTATTTTCTATTCAGTGTAATTTTCAAAGTGAGCCTCTGTTTCTCTCCCATCTCATCCTTTGAGGATCAATGTAGTAAAAATAAAGTTAAGAATGGGCATGTGTTGTAGAAATAATTGTTGAGTCTTCATCAAATAAGAAAGATTAAGACACTATGCTCTAGGCTAAAGTGGAGTAATATGCAAGTTTGGGCATCTAAAGACTGGAGCTGACACTTCTACTATGTTACTGTGTCACCTACAAGTATGATGACTTAATCTGTAAAAGCTTCTGTTTCATGACCATACATGGACATGACACCTATCCCATAGACTTTTGTAAGAATTAAGTTAGCAAGATATGTAAAGCATTTATAGAATGCCTAGAGGGTAGTAATTTGTGAATGAGTATTATTTCCCTTTGGCACTCTGCCCCCCCCAAATATTCCTGTAACAGTTTTCACCTTAGTGTTTTGAAACACTTAAGTTTCTTCCTAACAGTCTCAATGATTTATTGGCTTTGTTATAGATAATATGCATGCCCAGAAGCTTTTTTTATTTTCTGACTTTCTTGCACACTGGTCTTCCATTCAAATATTTAATGTTTTTTGTTTTCTTGACTTAGAATTGTTTTCACTTCTAGAATTTCAACAACAATCAGAGATGGAGAAGGACAGAAATACTTGAGACAAAAGAAAGTTTTCAATATCTACCAAATTTCATATACACTGACATATTTTTTTTAATGTTTAACTTGTTGAAATTGGGCTGCATCTTTTAATCAACATCTTACAAGCAATGCAGAAAGGCAACAATTCCATTAGGTTTCATTCCTGGAGAATGTTCAGGTATCAGGTATTCTGGCATCAAATCTTGCTTGTTAGATTTAAACTTATAAAACTATCCAGGAAATCATAGTGAAGTAATCTGTCAATCTTGAGAAACAAAATGGTGGCAAGGAAGGGATGAGAAATGTGGTGATTAAGATGTTTACTAACATTGCTTAAGCAGTAATTGAAAGTAGACCAGCTCTACATAACTGCAAATCTTGCTTTGAGCCCACACTGCTAAAAAGTTTAATTTTTTATGGAATTTTTAAGGAACTGATGACAGAGCAGATCATACAGTGTGAAAAATCTTAAACATTGTTCATGAATTTAAAAATAACTTAGGCTCTTAAGTATTTAGTGATACTTTGAACAGTTTATTTGCTTACTTTTCCTTTTTATGTATGCACAAAAGTATATAATAAAATTTATGTTAAATTAAGCTTAAAAGCTTACTATATATAAAGCTCAAATAAAAGTCAAATTTCCATGTGAAAAGGAGGCATGTTTCATAGTTTAACTGAAGGGTGTTTATTCTTAAAAATGATGATTCTTACAATTGAGTCTGCCTTAAATTTTAAAATACATGATATCTAATTTTGTCTTCTCAATATAAAAGAAAGTTTTGTTGTTATTTGTCTATTAGTTTTCATCACTTCTCCTTTCTCAGTACTCTATTTTATATAACCTTAGCTACTTCTAAGACAACAAATGAGCAAATTTATTACAGTACATTCCAATTAGATTTCCTTAGGTGGGTCTTCTGTCTGATTCCTAAAATATTAAAAAGTGTAGTTCAAGAGCCCAAGCTATTCTGACTTTATTACTAGCATGTCTCTTTAGCAAACAAACACAATATTTAATCTGCTCTGTGTCACACTTCATCTCTATTTTTCTCTTCTTAACAACTAGTTCCTATTTTAAATAATTATTGTCAGTGGAAGTGGTTTAAGATTAACTCACTCTGAAATGCAATTTGAAAATACAGAACATTTACAAAGATCAAATATGCATATGCTAGAATTTCTCATGATGAGAAATTAAAATTCAGGAAATATCACTATGGTCATTTTCTTAGTTGTCTCAAGCTGACATACAAAATACCATAGATAGGGTGCCTTAAATAACAGAAATTTATTTTCTCACAGTTCTGGAGGCTGAGAAGCCCAAGATCAAAGACTTAGAATCGCTGACCAATTTGGTTCCTGCTGAGAGCTCTCTCCTTAGGTTGCAAAAGGACAACTTCTTCTTATGTCCTCACATTGCCCTTTCTCGGTCCTTTCACTTGGAAAGAGGAAGAGAGAGAGCAATTTCTCCCTTTTATAAGGCCACCAATTCCATGAAGGCTGCCCAATTCTCATGACTTAATCTAACCTTAATTACCTCCCAAAGCCCCTTCTCCAAATACCATTACATTGGGGGAATATGAATTTTGGGGGGGAGGGCACACAAACATTCCATAACAGTCAGAAAAGAATGTTATATAGGTACTGATAGTTGAGAAAATCAGGAAGTGAGACTTTTGAGCTTTTTTGCAGAGTGGAGTAAAATGGTAAAAGTGGAATTTTAGGAGGATTACTTTTAGAATACTGTACCTAATAAATCAGACAGAAGACTTGAAATAAATCCCATTAGAAAAACATTTTCATGACCTAGGCATAAGGTAATGAGGAGTTCACATCTGGATGGTGACATCTCAACAACCACAACAACTACAATAGCAGGAATCATCTATGGAGCATTCACTATGTGCCAGGCACTATTAAAAATGCTATGAATGCATTATTTTATTTGATTTTCAAACCAATCATATGGTGCAGGTACTATTATTCTTTTCATTTTATAAATGAGAAACCTGGCTTAGAAAGACTAGTAATACCCTGCTTCTCCAAGGGAAGGTATAGATAAAGGATCATACAAAAGAAAGTAGGCTGTGGTAATTAGAAATGCACATTTTGTATGGGACAAATTATCAGAAGATTATACTATGAACTACTTGGTTATAAATGAAAATTGAATTCTTGATTTTCTTTGAGAGAAAATAGAAAAATAGAGCTTTAGGGTAAGGGAATGGTGGAGGCAGGACAATATGAGGAAGGAGGGTAAGAAACCAAAAATAGATTGAAAGTCTTTCAAATTAGGTAGAAATGAACAAGCAGTGTGTTGTATATTGAAAATTAATAAAGAGTTTTAAAATGATAGATTAATTCCCTATATCATAAAAAAGTCAAGGAAGATAAAGACAAAATAGTTGTTCAGAAAGGAGTTATTCATGATATAAATGTTTTCTTCCAATCTTTTTATCACGGGGTATATTTCAGTTAAAAAAAAAAGTTGCCTTCAAAGAGACTGGAGTCTTTTTGTAAAGTTATTCTAAGTCTAACCAAAGATATAAAAGAAGAAAAGGTAGAAACTAAAGGGAAAGAAGAGAATGAGGAAAGAAGTCCAGTGACAGAAGGAATAAAGTATATACAAAAGGATGAAAGGGAGGGAGGGAGAGAATGCAGGTTGGTTGGATAGAAAGTAGGAAGAGAGGAAGAAAGAAAGATTGTACAGGAAGCAGGGAGGGAGAGATGGAGGGAGAAAGATTATTTATTTTTCAGTCCCGTATACATTACTTTCTATTAAAGGTTACCAGATATTTTATGCATCAAAATAGCATCAAAAGATTAATATCAGAATCACATAATATTATAACCAGTTGACACAACAGCAAAATTATGAGTGATTCCATTCAACATAGAATCTGGTCTCACAATGTTATTATGATGAAAATAGTTTAAATTTTTATTAATTACATTCTTTATCTAATGAAAAAGAGGAGAGTTAAAAATTTAATATGTTTGTCTTTCTTGCCCAAATGAGGGAAGGAGAGTTTAATTTATATTTTCTTAAACTGAAGTAAAATAGATACCAAGACTGGAATGCTGGTCTAGTAAGTTTTACTCTCGACTGAGCATAAATCTTGTTAGTTGCTCTCAACTGAACACAGTTCAAAAAGCAGCAATATTTAACTCCAAAGGCTGGTTTTGTAAAGAAGATAACCCACAATATCCAATTAAGAGAGATAGATTAGATTAGTAAAAGTGAGTAAAAAACAATCAAAAGCATACTTCGGACCAGTAAAGTTTAAAAAGAAATCTCCAAAATGTTTACAAATTCAGAAATAAGTTATGAAGGAAGACTAAAAATTTTAAATACTTCTTTTTTAAAAAAGCTTTAGTTTATTATTACCTACTTTAATTGTGGTAAAATGCATGTCACACAAAATGTTCCATCTTCATGTTTTTAAGTGGACTGTAGTCCAGTAGCATTAGGTACATTCACATTGCTGCTTCACTGTCACCACTCCCCACCCACACAACTCTTCATCCTACAAAACTAAACCCATTAAATAGTAACTCCCCACTTCCTCCTACTCCCAATCCCTGCAATCACCATTCATTTTCTACTTTATCATGAATCTTCTTCTTTTTAAATCATAAACCTAAGTTTATTTTTAAACTTGGGATATATATATATATATATATATATATATATATATATATATATATATATATATATATATATATATATATATATATACCAAGGAAATTAAATCAGTTTCTCAAAGAGGTATCTACACCCCATGTTCATTGCAGCATTATTCACAACAGCCAAGATGTGGAAACAACCTAACAACCTAAGTGTCCACTGACATCCCAGAAATAAAGACAATGAAGTATATATATACAACTGAATGATATTCAACCTTAAAAAAGAAGGAAATCCTGACATTCACAATAATATGGATGAACAAATAAGACATGTGGTAAGTGAAATAAGCCAGACATAGAAAGGCAAATACTGCATGATATCGCTTACACATGGAATCTGAAAAAGTTGAACTTATACATAAGTGAGTCACTTCCCTAGAGCCTTTCTTCAAACTCGTGCTGAGAGTCTGATAGAGAGACTTGTGTATTATGGGAACTGCCCTGTCTTGACCTTGACAAAGAGAAAGCTGATGACAGTAGATTTATCAGGGAAAATATGAGGTATATATTAAATGTCCCAGGTAATGAAAATATTCAATGGGCCATTTCAGTTTTCTTTCACAGTGCCATTAAGTGTACTCAGTTTTGTTTTTGAAGATGACTGAGTCGGACACATTTACAATGTTGTATCAAAGACAGAACTATGCTAGATATCCCCAAAGGCTTAAGGGTTAGCTTAGCAGTCTATAATACTTTAATACATTTTAAATTGAAGTTTCTCACTTAGTGTGAGCCTAAACGGCCACCATTTAACATCCTGTTTCTATATGTATCAAGCACAATGGAGCATCACCTATAAATCTCCCAGTGTTTGAAGACAGCCTGAAGACTTCTTCATGACCATTTCCATGGCCCTCCGTACCTCACCATACCTTCTAGACCAGTGTTTCTCAGTCTCAGTTGCACATTAGAATTACTGGGGTACTTTTTGAAAATCTCAGACTCAGACCCCCCACCCCCAAATCAGGTAAATCAGAATCTCTGGGGATGGAATAAAGGCATTAGCATTTTAAAATCTCACAGGTGATTACAAATCACAGCCAAGGTTGAAAACTGCTGCTCTAGATGGGCTCTGGTTTGCAAATTTTACTTGTAAAATCTGACAATTCAAATTGCTATAACAATGTGTTCTATGGGTTTCTGCTCCAGAAATACTAATCTGAATTGAGAAGTGAAAATTACATTACTTTTAGTAGGATTCAAGCAGGAAAAAAAATGTTTGATATAAGGGAATACTTCCAAAAATTCACTTCTTAAATTATAGCCTTCTTCAAGACTCTTTTTCCATCCCTCTTTCCCTCTATACCCACTTTCCCTGGGAGATCTCATCCACTCCCGTGAACTCAGGTGCTGTCTACCAACAGACTGCTGAGGTCCAAACTCTCATATCCAACCCAACTCTGTAAAAGATAATTGTTAAAGATAATTTTCAGAAAAAATGGTAAAATGGTGACTCTTGTAAAGATATAAAAATGAACCTGTGTTAAAGATTTTATTTCACTTATGAGGGAACCAGAATTAGTAGGCATGATATATATTATCCACTTCACAAAAGTTTAAAAAAATGATAGAGAATAAAGATATGTTGAGAAAACTGTGCAAATAGAGGCAAAACTAGTTTTACCATGGAGGTGGGAGGAGTTGGGAGCAGAAATCGTTGGAACCTTTACTGTACAGGACAGAATCTGCATGTCAGCCAGTTACTTACAACTTAGAATCCCCAGATAGTTCAAGACAGTGTACAGAGCTAGAATTCCATGACCTAAAGGTGTGTTCAATGGAGATGATGCATAACATCTCACTGACAGATTTTTTACAACAACTGCAACACTGCTTTTGAAGAAGTGAACTAATCATTGCCTCTCTCTCTCTTGAATCCTTTGCCAATATATCCCTTAAAGACAGTCACTGCCAAAGGAATAATCTTCAAAATTTACAAGCAGCTCAATATCAAAAAAACAACCAACCTAATCCAAAAATGGGCAGAAGACCTAAATAGACATTTCTCTAAAGAAGATACACAGATTGCCAACAAGCCCATGAAAGAATGCTCAACATCACTAATCATTAGAGAAATGCAAATCAAAACTACAATGAGGTATCACCTCACACCAGTCAGAATGGCCATCATTAAAAATTCTACAAACAATAAATGCTGGAGAGGGTGTGGAGAAAAAGGAGCCCTCTTGCACTATTGGTAGGAACATAAATTGATATAGACACTATGGAGAACAGTATGGATGTTCCTTAAAAACTAAAAATAGAACTACCATATGACCCAGCAATCCCACTACTGGGCATATACCCTGAGAAAACCATAATTCAAAAAGAGTCATGTACCACAATGTTCATTGCAGCTCTATTTACAATAGGACATGGAAGCAACCTAAGTGTCCATCGACAGATGAATGGATAAAGAAGACATGGCACATATATACAATGGAATATTACTCAGCCATAAAAAGAAATGAAATTGAGTTATTTGTAGTGTGGTGGATGGACCTAGAGTCTGTCATACAGAGTGAAGTAAGTCAGAAAGAGAAAAACAAATACTGTATGCTAACAGATATATAAGGAATCTAAAAAAAAAAGGTTCTGAAGAACCTAGGGGCAGGACAGGAATAAAGACACTGACATAGAGAATAGACTTGAGGACACAGGGTGGGGGAAGGGTAAGCTGGGAAGAAGTGAGAAAGTGGCATGGACTTATATATACTACCAAATGTAAAATAGATAGTTAGTAGGAAGCAGCCACATAGCACAGGGTGATCAGCTCGGTGCTTTGTGACCACCTAGAGGGGTGGGATAGGGCGTGTGGGAGGGAGATGCAAGAGGGAGGAGATATGGGGATATATGTATATGTATGGCTGATTCACTTTGTTATAAAGCAGAAACTAACACACCACTGTAAACAATTATACTCCAATAAAAATGTTTAAAATAAAATACACCGAGAACTAACCTATGATCTGACAGTGGCCCTCCTGGACGTATATGCATAGAACACCATACTTGGGAGAGACACATGCACCCCTACGTTCCTTGCAGAGCTATGTATGATAGCCAAGACATGGATGCAACCAAAATGCCCATCAACAGATGAATGAAAAAAGAAGATGTGATATGTATATACAGTGGAGTATTACACAGCCATAAAACAGAATGAAAAAAATGCCAAGTACAGCAACATGGAAGTACCTGGAGATGATCATATTCAGTGTAGTAAGTCAGACAAAGAAAGACACATATCATATGATATCACTTAAGGGTGCGGTCTAAAACTTGATACAAATAAACTACACTTCACAAAAAAGAAACAGAGTAACAGACATAGAAACCAAATTATGGTTACCAAAGGGAGAAGGTTGGGGGGAGGGATAAATTAGGAGTTTTGTATTAACATATGCACACTAATATATATAAAACAGATTACCAACTAAGACCTAATTTGAACTCAGGCAACTGTTCCCAGCACTCTGGAATAACCTACATGGGAACAGAATCTGAAAGGGAATAAATATATGTAGATGTATAATGGAATCAAGTGGCTGTATAGCTAAAAAAACACAACATTATAAATTAACTACACTCCAAAATAAAATAAAAATTCGATAAAAAAATAAAGACAGTCACTGCATCTTCTTTTCCATTATATCTACAATATGAAATGAACATACATTTACACCCCTTCAAATTATTATGACTGCTTGTTGGAATAAGCAAGTGGTTTTTTCTTACACCTATTTAAAGGAAAGCCGATAGTTTCATACAGAACAGGAATGAGAGAGTAGGATTTGAATGGAAGGAGTTTAAGTTTCAAATTCTATACAGTGGAATTTTCTGGGTATCTTACAGATGCTCAATAAGTCCTTGCTTTTTAAAAATTAATTAATTAATTTATAATTTATTTTTGGCTTCGTTGGGTCTGCATTGCTGCACACTGGCTTTCTCTAGTTGCGGCGAGCGGAGGCTACTTTTCACTGTGGTGTACGGGCTTCTCATTGCGGTGGCTTCTCTTGTTGTGAAGCATGAGCTACAGGCATATGGGCTTCTTTAGTTGCAGCACGTGGGCTCAGTAGTTGTGGCTCACAGGCTTAGTTGCTCCATGGCATGTGGGTTCTTCCCAGACCAGGGCTCGAACCCTGGTGTCCCCTACCTTGGCAGGCGGATTCTTAACCACCGCACCACCAGGGAAGTCCCTAAGTCCTTGATTTTTGATTGATTAAAATTTGAAACTTGCAAGGCCATATTAATCCCATACCTACAGTTACAGCAACATTGGAAAGATTAAGAAATCGAAAGCGTTATCAGCCTTGTGTATTACAGAGGACTTTATAACGGATTTGTCATTTGAAAGAGATAGAGGCTTTTAAGTATTTAAGAGATTAGCAATGTGAGGGGTACTTTCTCTTGATCTAAGCCGTAGATTTCTGTTTTTCTACTTATTATCTTAAGATGGATCTTTCAAGCAATCCATTATCTACACTTTAGACTGTGAATATCTGCTGTTATTTGTGTTACTTTTGCAGTACACTGTGACAATCTTTTATTAAAACCACAGAAACAATAACATCTATTTTAAATAACATGAATAGATAAACTAATATTTCAGTTGGGTTGTTACAAAAAAACATAAAAACACATAATTTTTCTGATAGATTTAAAAGTAGAAAAACAAATGTAAGCTGAAAATCAACGTTTTTAAACATAGGGGATATTTTTAACTCTAGGAGTTATAAATACTAACAATGTATGTCTTTATGGTGAGAGGGTATTTTATTCCTGTAATTATACAATGATATTAAAATAAAAAAGAATTAGGATTTTAATGTACTAATGGAACTAGATGAATCTAGGGCCTCATGAATAGACTGCAGGAAAAATACACTTCATTTTTCTTATACAGTCTTATCTCAATAAAACTCCTAAGTTATTTTTATCCGTTTGAATTAGTGATTTTACTGTAACAATTACTTAAATCTAATCCACTAATTTCAATTAAGAAAATTCTTTTCTTTAATATTCAGAAGACAATGCATTAACTCTTGCTAAGACAATAGTGTGGATTTTAGTTATATGATTTAAATAAAGTGAAACATTCTAAATTTCCTGATTTCATAAAGGGCATTTTCTAACCAAATGTCCTGCCCAAATTATGGAGGTAAATATGATGGAAATATAACATTGTATTTTTACTCAAATGTTTAACCTTTAGACTTAAAAATAAATTATTTTGAGACAAATATTTGTCCGACAGACACATTTACAGGTTAGACAAGTGTTTTAATTTTTACATTAAATGTGGGTAGTGCCCCCTGGTGGAAATATGCCAAAATAAATTAAAACTTTAGTAGTTAATGCTGCATAATTTTTAAAAATCAGACTCAAAGGTTTGAGTTGGCATTATGGAAACAACAAACCCTATGTCAATTATTAAAACTAATTAGTATTTTACATAAGCTGTACAAGGTGATGCCTTAGAATGCTTATGCAAAAGCATCCAGTTCTCAATAATCCACCAGTTTGGATTCATTTACATTGTTTTATACACTTTTTAAAGTTGAATTTGTAAAGTAGCCATCCAATATTTTAACTATCACCTGGTCATATTCAAATTCCTTGAACATTCTGTATATTTCAGCATTGTGAAGGCAGAGATTTTGAATGCCAGTGATTTATTCTCAGTGAGTTTGTTCATATGGCAACAGCTCAGTAGAAGTTTGTTGTGGCTCATTTCACAGATTTTATCAAGATATGAAGGTAGGACTTACACTACTTTGCATGCAGAATCTGCCTTGCAAACTGGAATCTATATACTAAATACTGAATAAACATGAATTGACTCACTAATATTGGGATATTTGCTATTATGCCATGTTGGGAATAAAAAAAATCTAGGGAACATTCTGTAGTCTTTAGCAACATCAAAAAATAGTCAATATTCACGTAGAGTATGTAGAAATTTGCACTATAACCCTGTCAAAATATGAATAAGTGACATGAAACTCAATTTAAAGGATTAAAGGTAAAGTGTTTGACCTGATTCAAGGGATTTAAATTATTCTGAAGCAGTAGCACCAAGTTAACTCTATAGCAAAATATTTCATTACTTCAAAGGCTTATTTATACTTGTCAATGGTTATGGAAAGCATGTGTGACCAAACACTAAACAATTTAAAATATGTACTAAAAGTTTGAAATGTCACCACATTGAATGAAAGAATGAGAAGTCATGGTTGTTAATGTTAAATTACAATGATCATTTTTGCTTTTAAATTATGGAATAACTGAAAACCTTCAGGAGTTAATTGTTTTGTTTATCTGCCATTACTTAGTGCTGCTATGGAATATTGGGATTGTTCATTATTTTTATCATGTTGTCTACTCTTCCCATGATATATCTGCATCAAAATTTAGACATTTTATTGAAATATCTAGAGCCATGGACATTTTTCATACATAAAAAAGGAAGGCTCTAGGGTCTTAGACTTAGACTATAAAATATTTGAGATAGAAACAAATTTTCAGAAGATGTGAAGTATCTCTTGTGAGGAAACATTATGTCATGCTATCAGTCACAGATTATATTCAAGAAAGAAGTATTTAATAAGTAAATTTTTGCTTCTTCATAAGGAAAGGTTTGAATATGTATGTATAAGAAAATGTTTATACAGTGTGACTTTAACGCTTTTATTTCAGTCTTCTATTTTGATTATACTTATAAGCACTAGAAAGTCAATGATAAATTCATCTACTGTATTTTTAAATGTTTATTTCATATTAAACAATGTGAAAAATTGAAAATAATACAGTGATTTTAGGGCTAAATTCTTGGAGTAAATTAAGAGGCATGGAAAAAAGAATACCATCATACCAAAGTGAATATTTAAAAACAAAGTAAAAATTAAACATAGTCATAAACCCTCAGGTTTTTAAGGTATATATTAGAGTGTATCACTTTTCAAACTTAGGAATAACTTCTTCATATTATTATTAAAAATTATTTCTATGATGATGAAAAATAATACTAGAGAATATAGTTATCTGTGCTATACATTCTGTGTGTGTGTGTGTGTGTGTCTCATGCAGTACAATCTTTCATTGAATTCAAAATAAAGTTAGAGGTCAAAATAAAGTTAGAACATATTAAAGATTATTAAGGAAAATGAGGCTTATATATACTCTTACTTTTAAAATGACCTGAAAAATATTTTTGACTGCGTAGATATTTCTTTTTTATGAGAATGATCCATTTAAAATGGATAGGGCTTTAGCTAAACTCAATTTGTTGTTACAAAATAGCTGTCTTGAAGTACTCTAAATATTTACTTTTCTGCACTGTCAAACAAAAGAGTCATGTACAATTGGAGTTCTTGGTAGAACCTTATGCACTGGTTATACTCTTGTTAGTGTGACTTAAAACAAAGAAATTAAATTGTAACAATGCCTTTTTGAAATAACATTTACTCTGGGTGCAATGATAATATTTTCTCTTCTTTTGAAGCAGGTCAGTTAGCAGGTATAACATTTTCATTTGGTACATAAGTTGATAAAAAATATTAACTTTCTCAATATAGCCAGCTCCTTGTTTTCATCCCTTCTGAGAATTTTGATTCCATCAAAGAAAAATTCTTATTTGACAGAATCATTTTATAAACTGCAGTGTGTATCAAAAAGTTGAAATTCAACAAGCAAAATTTAGATCAGAAAGAAAATATCCATGTTCTATGCACAGCTAAGCAGGACAGGGCTTGGAAACACATCCAGTTTTGTTTAACTTGATTTAGGAAAAGCACCATCTAATATTTTGCCTCACTGCTTTAGTATCAGAGATTCTGCTAATAATCTACATGGACTCTTGTCCATCACCTCAAAAGTCAAAAACATCAGATCTGGCAACTTATTTTGTCATGGTTTTCAATAAATGGCAGATACATAGAATATTCCTTTCAACACCACAGTTTTATTTTTGCCTTCAAGATGATAAAACTGGAAGCTCTTGATGACCATTTGAGCAGAGATTTCACATTTTTGGAAAGTAAAGCAAACCCAACTCCCAGACTGGTATGATAAAGAGAAGTTATTCATAACATGATTGAATTTGTGAGTAGTTTTGGTCATAAACTGAGGAATAGCCTGTAATTTAGGGTTAATAATTCACTATTATTGTTGATGTTAAAAATATTTAGACAAGCTGCAACTCTGGAAGGCAAAATTGGAGCTTATCAACTATGAAATCGTTCCAAATCTAAAGGGAGTGCAAAATGCAGAGGAATATGAAAAAATAAGTAAAGCTTACTGTTTTATCCCCAAATTGATATCTTCAGAGGTTTCTGGAAACTTGAAAAAGTCTTCTTTTAAAAAAAATGTAGGCTGAACAAATTCAGGCAACTATGAATGTAGAGAAAAAATGAAACACCACAAATTTATCACCAAGCATAAGAAAGAAGGATTACAAGGACAAATAAAAGCACCTAGGTATTTCAACCTGATTGTTTCCACTCCTTTCTGGGATGTCAACCACTATCTTGAAGCTGAGTTTCCCAACTTCTAGTACTTCTTTGTTTTATTAAATAGGAATACAGCTTTACTAAACAATATAGAGCACCAGCTCTCTTTATATCATCATCTACATATTCTATTACAATTACTCATAATCACTGAGGAGAGATTTGTTCATGTTTGGATGTATAATTCTAGTTCATTAATTTTTTCATAGCTGTGTAGTATCCCATTATATTAGTGTTCTACAATTTATTTACTAATTCTCCTGTTGATGATATTTAAGTTGTATATCAGTTAGGAGAGGCTAAATTTATGCCGTGACAGGGAACAACTGGAAAATATCAAAAAAAAATGTATTTCTTGCTCAGGCAGTCTGCTATAGTAGAACAAGATATTTAGCTCCACAGAGTGCTCAGAGATCCAGATGATAAAGGCTTCCCACCTGTAAAGTCACAGTCATCATGGTGTGGGGAGGGAGTTTGCTGGCCAGAACCAGCCACGTGGTTCAACTCAGAACAGTAGTTTCCAGAAACCTCAAAAGGAAATGAGGTGTTGGTGAGCTGGGGTAATGCTTACCACTATTTGTTTCTAGTTTTCACTATTGCAAACCTTACTGATGTCCCCTTGTATTCATGTGAGAGAAAACTTAGGAGTGAAATTGCTGGCCTCGAGGAATACCACCTCTTCAGCTTTCATATGCAATAACCAAATTGCATTTTCAAAGAGTTCTGTTGTACTCCCATCACAAGAGAATAAGAGTTCCTGTTTCTTATAGTATTTGCCAATAATAGGTACTATAAGTCTACACCCTACCCTGTGATCTGATTTGTAGTCATATCATTTTATTGTAATCTTAATTCATCTGTCTGGCTACTGGTAAGATTATCTTTTTATTTGTTTTTTAGCCACTCAGTTTATCTTTATGAATTTCCTATTCATATCCTTTGCTCATTTTTCAATTAAGTTGTTTTTCTTTTCTTATTTTTGAAAATTTTATACATAATGACAAATATAGGCTCCAAATCTATGGATTATATTTCTAATTTTTATCATGCCTTAAAGGTACATAAAAATTCTTTCTTGTAGATGCAAATGATTTTTTATAGATGAAAAACATTCTAATGCAATAAAATTATCAGCCTTTTTTTTTACAATTGGTATGTTTTATAAACAATCCTTACCCAAGAATAAAAAAAAAAATTTATCTTCTAAAATTGCAATATTTTGCTTTTCAAATTTAGTTTATTCTCATGTAATTCTTTCTTGTGTTATTCCTGTAGGAGTAAATAAAAATTTTAAATATAGATAATCACTTTTTCCAAATTTCTGAATAATACATTCTTTTTTTCTGATCTAAATGTCACTCTTCCCATATATATATAAGATTCTGCACAATTGAGGTATTTTTCTTGATGTTCTATTTACTTAGTTGATCAGTATGTTCATACAGACAACTCTCTACAGCATTAGAGTAAATATTGATATCTGTTAAGACAGGTATCCTCACTTTGCTTTAATTGTTTAAATTTTGGCAGTTTTTGGTCCTTTACTCTTCTGTACAAATGTCAAATCACCTTAACAATGTCTATGAAAACTGTCAGGATTTTCAATGGAGTTGTTTTAAATGTTTAAGTTATTTGGGGAGGAAATTGATCTTTTTATGATATTAAGTCAAAATAAATCTAATTTATCTGTTCATTTATTGAGAATTTTTAACTATCTAGTAACAAATGATATAATGATCTCCATTAAAGTAATACACATATTTTGTTAGGTTTATTCATGATAGCTTTCATTTCTTTAGTTTTGTTTCTATAATAAATTATACTTTTTTAAAAATTACATTTTTAATAATTTTGTGGTTGTATAAACATGCAATTGATTATTGTATTGGTATATATTCATATATAAAATTAATTTCAGTGTTATCCTTGCATTTTCTCTTATGTTTCCTACATAGAGTTATATCACCTGTAAATAATGATAGTTTTACTTCTTCTTTATATATTTATTATTTTTTCTTGTATTACTATACTTACTAGGGAATTCTGGAATAAAAGTGAATATAATCAAGGGTAGCAAACATCCTTATCTATTTTCACATTTTAAACAGAGTGCCTCTAATGTTTTCCTATTAATTGTAACATTTCATAAACGTTTAGTAGCTAACCTTCAACTGAGTTAATGCCCTTCAATATGTTGAGTGTTTTCCTTTGCTTTTATTTTTAGTTAGCAATGGCTTTTATCATGAGTAGGTATTGAGTTTATCAAATGGTATTTTTTGTCTCTATTTATGTGACCAGATAGATTTTCGTTTTATTCTTCTTTCATCTAATTTAATCCTTTTGTTTCTGAGATTATCCTAGCTTTTATTATACCACCACAGTTTTTCTGCATTAGAGCTTTTGCATCTGTATTTATAAGTGTAATTGGTCCACAACTTTTTATTCTTATCCTGTCCTTGTCTGATTTAAGTTCAATGGTTTTTTCAGCTACATAAAAATAATTGGGAGATTTTTTTACCTCTTTTTCTAGCTCTGAAAGAGTTTCTGTAAGATTGGAACTATCTGAATCTTAAATGTTTAGAGAGCACGCCTCTAAATCTGGTATATTATTATCTAGTAATTTATATAAACTTCACTATCTTGTCTACAAAATAGGCATTATTATTTTTACTGATTATACTGATATAGCCAAGTTGAACCTAATACAGCTTTAAAAAAGTCTTACTGACTGATTTTTGAATCCTTATATATCTTGACGTGGTTAACTAATATTTTATGAATATGGTGAAGTGTTAGATTCTTAATATTGAAACATTTTCTCAATAAATAAGAAAAATATGAAGACCTGTAAAATGAACAAACAATTCACAAAATAAATACACCTAAAAAAACACGTGTGAAAAAAAACCTTTCTAAATTGAGATTTTTCTCTCCCTCTGAGGAAAGGTTATATAATGGTCATAGAGTTAAGGAATGCGAAGTCAAATAATCACTTTTTGCATACAGCTGGGGACAATATAAATCGGTTCCTATTTATCATAGTTATTGATAAATTTTTGAATATCTAAGATCTTAGAGGAAAGATAATTATCACTATAAAGAACCTAGAGTATTAGCATCAATACTGTCTTTGTTATTCCCGTAACACTTATTCTAGTGTTTTGGAATAGAGTAGGATCTCAGAGTTGTTATTCTCTAATAACTGTATAATTATATCTGAATCCCTAAAGTATACCAGCATTTCACATATTGGAAAATTATATTTGCACACCTATGCTTCTAGTTAAGTCATTAATATTCCTCATTTTAAATTATTTCATTTAGAATATAATGTAAACCAAAAATCGACTTATCCTCCATGAATGCTGTTATAATATTAACTGAATTCAAGTGTAGATTTTATGGAGATCAGTCATTTGTCCATTAGTTTATAACAACCTTTATATTTTCCCCTCTTCCTAAAGTCAAAATGACCTGCAGTCTATCGAATACATTTCTGGAGAGTTAACATAATGAATGTATCTCCAGCTTGTTAAAAATAGTAATTTGACCTTGTTTAAGGAAGTATGGTACCTACTCTTGTTATTAAGGGTAGAACTTTATGGTAGATTAGCTTGGCTCAACATAAAATATAGATTTATTTGGTGAAGCCTCAGTAAGAAAATTTGAAAACAGCTTACCATCAATTTTTTATTTCACTTGACCTGATGAGACAAATCAAGCCCGTGATGGTGATTTAATGATGCAGTCAGCAGTGAGTCACACCTGACTGATGGGTCCCTTCAGAGTCTGGCAGGCAAACTTGACCACCAAAGTCTCAGACAAATTTTTCCCAAAGACCTTCTGACTAACCAGCCTCCAGTTAATTGTCTTCTGTCTTGTCCTTGAAGCACCGTGATTTTTTTTGTTGTTGTTCAGCTCCTCTGCTTTGAATTGAACTGCACATAGTGACCTCCAGATGTAATTTATAATAGAGTTACACTTACCCTTCAAAATGTCAAGTGTGTAGTCAGGTGGCAAACACTGAATTCTCTGTGGAGACTTCGGTAAGAAAGTAATAAACGTAATTTGCACAGAACACCAGTGTTAATAGCTATCAGTATAAACACAATGAAATGTACAATTGCACTGAGTCAGCACCCAGTTACCCTCGCTCCTTAACTCTCACGTCCCTGGGTGTAAACGTGCCGCGGAGGCGGCGATGTCCTCATCTGATACACATGTCAGCTGTCACTGAAATTCAAAGGTGAATCGGATGATATAGTCTCAAAATTAGTGTGCTTTTTTTCCTTGTCATCTGTACACATTGGGAAGTTTTACTAAAAGTTTTACCAAGTTCAAGGACATTTTTGTGATTTCACAGGTGCATCTTGCTCTGCGTCTAAGGGCCTCTGCATGTGGAAGAGTAGCAGGGGGCAGTGTAGACTGTGGTGATGGAGAAGGTGCAGGAAAAGACGTGTAGTTTATCATAAGTCTTGTAGCTCCACGGATCAGGGCCTGGCCATTACCTGAGAGCTTGTTAGGAAAGGAGACTCTCAGGCCAACCCCAAGACTACTGATTGAGAATCTTCTTTTAATAAGACCCACCAAGTGAATCGCATAAGCATTAAAGTTGGAAGAACACTCATTTTAAATATTGCTCTACTGTATTTGAGTATAGGAAACCGATGGCTACTTCACTCATCAGCCACACACCCAGTGCTGATCCTTAACCCCTCTGAGCCTCGCATTCCATGTCAATTACCCTTAACACCTCATCTGTGCTGACACCGGAGTGGACTTGTTATCAGAGCAAGTCATGACACAGTCAGGTGTCTGACAACCTCAGATAAGGTTATCAATCATGGTTATCATTATTAATTTTTCTAATAGGGAGCTCCCCTTTCACAAGTTCAGGAATATTGACATTTTACAATACCTTATAATTTAAATGTGTTTTTGTCTATAGCAGCATAGTGAATTTTTCTTCTAATGCTCGTCATCTCATCTATATCTGCTCCGTCTTTGCTGCCAGGCATGTGAAGGGATTTTACTTCACTGCCCCCAACGTATTCTGTTGGTCAGAGCCACGTGACCAGTCTGGCCAGTGGTCCTGGACCACAGTGACCTTTTAGGTAAGAACATTTATTTATCAGTGTAAGACTCTGCAAGGGGATCTTCTCTCTTCAGAGTGAGCCTTTTAGATGGTGGAGTTTCCATCAATCTGAGTCCCTAAGTGGGGAAGATCCTGGAGGGACCTGCTGCTGGCATTTGGTGAACACAGATCATGAATGAGAAATAAACATTTCCTGCTTTAAGTCCCTGAGATTTTGGAGTGGGTTGTTAATACACTATGAAGAAGTAGATCTTGACTACAGACACATCTGCTTTGCAGTGCTAACCTTCAAGACTGCACGTTGCTTTTAGACACTTTGGTGGAAATATAAGTCTTCTAGGGGTACTTCACAAAATAAATACCCTAGAAAAACAAAATAGATGTTGTGAAGAACCTGTCTGATTTATTTTAACAACCACTTAGTCTCTGATTCAGCCTTGCCATTTCAGTCTGCCCTACACAGCTTACCCAAACCAATCTTCCTTCAAGACTCTAGAATGAGATTTCTCTAGAAATTCTCCCTGTTTCTGACCACACAGTCTAGCTCAGTATTGCAGACACAGCTCACATGTCCTTCCATATTTCAAGGCAGACATTGATAATTGATGGCAGTAAGTTTTCTGGAAGAGGCAAGACATTCTCTTACAATCATTTTTAACTCAGAAATTTTGAAAGCCTCTAGTAATCCATCAGAGTAAACCAGAAAGATATAATAAATTTGCTATCATTGGTCTAAATTCTTCAGCTTGGTGTCCTAAATAAACACTCCCTAAAATCTGGTCTTACTCTTTTAATTTTAATTTTCACTTCCTACAACTCCTCAAAAGAATAACCTTTCCTCAAACCAGAACACCCTCCACACGTTTTGCAACAAATAAAATAAAATAATGTGAGGTCTGATTGAGAACTTTTATTTCCATAGAGTTTATTAAGTAGATTACAATGCAGGTAGTAACCTGTTGAAAACTAATTTGAAAAACTGTCCAGCTCTTGTCATGAGACAGTTGTGTTTCAGGTATGAAAAGACTAGCTGGTTTATCCATCCTTATTAATGAGAAGTTTAAGAAAGGTTAAGAATGGACAAACCAGCTCAGTTTCTCATAGATCACTCCACTCATCAAAGAACCTAAAACACAAGGTCAGCATGACTCTGAGGATGTGAGATTGTGGCTGTACACTTGTTATACTAAAGGGCTAGAAGAAACAGAAATAACCTCAATAGCAATGGTAGTAATAATAACTATTACATATTGACTACTTACTATGTGACAAATACTGTGAGAAAGGCTTTTCTTGCATTTAGTTTTCCCACATGCCTTTAAGAGATAGGTTTTATTATTATTACTACTTTATGGATGGGGAAACTGAAACTCAGAGGTTTTAATAAACTTGCTCAAGGTCACATAGCTAATAGATTTTGAAAATAGGACTTTCTATCTCCAGAACTTACATGCCTAACACCTTTCTCTAGACTGCTCCAGACAGTGAGACAGTTGTGGTCACACTCCTTGGAGTAATAGGGGGAAAATCAATAACTGAGGAAGAGTTACACCTCAGCTCTGGTTCCAATTCAATTGCAAGTGTCCATTTTACCTTGGGTAAGATCACTAATGTGCTATTATAACCAAGATCTGGTGACTGTTACATAGTTTGCCATCTTTTACACAGATACTCCACTGAAGAGCAACTTATGAACTACTTTTCTGGGTCCATAATTATTTTATATGTTTAAAATATATGTCATTGACTGAATCTCTATATACATATATTTTCTAAAATGAAGAATCCTTTTTTTTCATGACAGTAATAGCCTGCGGTTCATCTGGTTTGTTATTTGCAATTTTATGTATTGATACTTCTCAACAGCCAATCTTTAGAAGAACTGGATTTCTCATTTTTCTCTACTGGTTATATTTTTTAAAACCTTGTAAAAACTACTTCCAAGTTGTTCATCAATTATTCAATACTAAGTACCAACTAATTTAAAAGTTTTCCAAGGTTCAGCTTTCAATATCTATGCATCTGTGAAGCTGAGAACCTGAAGAAGGTACTGAAGGAGTTTTGAAAGTGACATAAAGATTAAAACCAAGGAATACTGAGCCATTATTCACTGAAGACATTGGGAGTATATTTTATGCTCGTGAGCAGAAAGAATCTGTTTATTATCATAATTTTTCATGGTATATATGCCAAGGTAAATTCAGAAAGTATCTAGAATATTGAGAAAACATTGATTTGGTTATGAAAATGTTCTAGCTACAATTTACACTTACCACTTTGTATGACTTTGAGCTGTTCCTTTAATTTCTCAGTGTCATTTTCTCATCTATAGAACTGCCCTGACAAGTGCATGAGATTGTTATAAGGATACAACCAGACCAGACATATGAAAAAGCTTTATACATTGTAAATTTTTATAAAAACAAAGTTCTGCTATTACTGTGAATACTGGTTTGCCTTTTGAATATCTGTTGTTAAATCTGCAAAGACTAAAATTATGTGTAGCCCAGAGTACTTGTCTTATCAATAAAAAATGACTAGACTAAAGCCTATTCATTACTTGTCTATTTTGCCTTTATGAACACAATATTTATTGCATATCCTTTGCCTGTATCTGTACTTTACTCCTGTCTATAAGATCTGCTGAGACACAAAGAGGGAGTAGAAGGGGTGTGTGTGTGTGTGTGTGTGTGTGTGTGTGTGTATAAGGCAATTAGGGATAAGAAGAAGTGATAAGATTACTAACCTTTGACATCTTCATTGTAAATCTTTTCAATGTTAGCTAGTGAGTATCCAAATGGAGCTCATTGTTACAATCAAATGTATAAAATATAATTATTAATTGTATTTTTCTGCAATAAATTGTTAGTAAACTAACCATGGTGAAGTAGCCTAGTACAATGAACATTATAAAGTTATGAGTATTCCTTTGATCCTTTGATTAGTAAGTGACAATTTTAAGCACTATAATATTTTGGTGAGAAATTTCTATGTCTTACTAACAGGGTAGCAATATTTTGAAGTCTCATAATTAGATTCATTTGATTCTTCAGCATCCAAATCATGGGATAGTGTCCAAAACAGAGAAGTATTATCACTAATTTTATTCTACAGAGGCAACTTCAATATTTTATTTTCTTTTTGTACATAGTAAACAAACTTCTAACCTCAGAGCTATTTCAGAAAGTAATTATTTAAAATGCATTTACATTAATATGGATTTCATTACTGAGAGTATATGGAAATGACTAGATAAGAGAAGACTTTTTCAGGTAATTCATAGTTATAATTAACAATATGCAAAATTAGGGTCAGCTAGTTTTGAAAAGTGACAGAAAATTCATTCTATTTTATTAAAACATAGTCTGATTCCCAAAGCAAAATGAACTCTAGCAGTCCATTTCTATAATAACATTTAAATTTTTAATTATAAAATTAATTTTCCAGACTAGCAGGCTGTAATTAGATATTATAATATTTATGTTGACTTTTCTTCTGGATTACTTATCTAAATAACTAATCTTTTGCCATTTTGTAAGTCCAAATAATGAATTTTAGATATTCTACAGCAAAGCAGAGCCCCAGAAGGGTGATTTCTAAAGTTTCTTTTCTAAAATTGCTGTATAGTCTCAGATTGTGTCATTGTTTTTGAATAATTTAAATCATGCTTTAGTATTTAAAAGTTATTTAAAATTTTTCATTGAATTATAACATAGTTACAGAAGAGTAAACAAAACAGTTCAATCAGTTACCACAAAGCCAAGTCCCCAATGGAGCAAACTCACAGGTCAAGAAATAGGACAGTGTGAGCCACGGTGCCAGCCTTTGTGTTCCCTCCCAATTCAACTCTAACTTATCTCCAAATTTCAAATACCTTAGCATGGTTTTACTGTTTCTCAGTTTTTTAATACTTATGCAATAAGTATGCTTTTTTTTTTCAAGCTTCTTTCACTCATCATTATTTTTGTGAGATTACTCTGTATGGTTTACAAGTAACAGTTTGTTCTTTCTCATTGTTTTGTATCATATGCCATCATGAATGGTCTCTACTTTATCCATCTATCTAATCTATTTATCCACTCTTATCTTTTGATGTATATTGGAGTTTTTATAAACAAAACTGCTAGTGGAATTCTATTTTGTCTCCTAGTTGTGTGTACCTAGAGGTTGAATTGCACAAATATATTACAGTCTACAAGATGCAGCCAGACAGCTTCCCAAAGGGACTGAACATAATTTACATTCCCAAGAGCCCCTAGTAAATTCTCCATTACTAGAATATTGCTAATACCTGGTATTAGCAGTACAGTCTTGGTCATCTTACATCTGGTGGAGCGTATATAATGGAGGCTTATGATGATTTTCTTTAGCCTTGCCCTAATGACTAATGAAGCTAAGAATCTTTTCATATTTTTATTGACCTTCTATTATCTTCACCTATGAAGTGTCTGTTCAAAATTCTTGCCAATTTTGCTACTGAATTTTTTCTATTGTTCTCGGTATTTGAAAGATTTCTTTTTATTTTATTTTATTTTATTTGAATTTTATTTTATTTATTTTTCTATACAGCAGGTTCTTATTAGTTATCTATTTTATAGAAATATTTCTTAATATATTCTGGATGTGTTCATTTTCAGATTCTCAAAATCTTCTGTAACTCCTTGTGTTACCTTTTCACTTTCATAATGGTGTCTATAGTGAAATGAAGTTCTTCCTTTAAAATAGTTCAGCATACCAATCTTTTCCTTAAATTATAGTTACAGCTCTTCATATTTTGTTTAAGAAATATTTGCCTACCCCAAGGTAGTGTAAGAATTCTTCTATATTATCTAGAAGTTTTATCCATATGGCATTGATGGTTTTAAGGCAGGAGTCAGCTTTATTTCCATACATATATCTATTAACCTAGCACAAGTTATTGAAGTTGTCATCTTTCTCAACTCCTCTGCACTGACACTGTTTTCATAAATCAAGTGCTCATATCATTGTGAGTCAGTTTATAGACTCCATTCCATTTTCATGAAAAACATTGGCCTGCATTTCTTTTTTGTTGATAGGGTCATAAAATGAGTTAGGAAGTATTCTGTCTTTTTCTAATAATATCCAGAAAAATATATGTGTGTATTTGTTTGTGTGTGTGGTGTGTGTGTATATCTGTTATTTTTTCCTACATTGTTTGGAAGAATTCAGCAGTGAAGACAACTAGAACAAGAGTGTTCTTCATAGAAAGGCTTTAAATTATAGATTCAATTTCTTTACTAAACATAGAAAACTTGATTAAATATTCTATTTTTCTTCTTGATAAATTGTATTTCTCTAGGATATTTTTATTTCATCTACTATTTCCTAATTTTTGCTATAAAATTATTCACTGCTATTAAAAAGTTTGTCAAAACTTATGAACAATGTAATGTCTATAGGGTCTAAAGTGATACCACTTTTTCATTCCTGATATTAATTAATTCTGCCTTCCCTCCATTTTTTTTTCTCACCAAATCAGTAAAAGTCATCAAAACTCTATCAATTTGATTGGTCCTTTCAAGAAAAACAAATGATTCTCTTTTAATTAATTTATCATGTATTTGATCAATTACTTACTTTAGCTATCATCTTTACCAAATCTTTTCTTTCATTCTTCCTTTCTAATCTATGCCTTGAAATGCACTTGATTTTCCTCTAAGTTCTTATTTAGCTTTATCCTACAAGTTTTGATGTGCTTTTTGCCTACTATTATGATGTTAAAATTATTATTTGATTTCCATTGTGATTTCTTTTTAACCCTTTGTGTTTTCAGAAGTACATAGCTTAATTACCATATTTATGAATATTTTCTAGTTACAGTCTATCCTCATTATTTATGGATTCTGTATTTGAGAATTTGACTACTCACTAAAATTTATTTGTAACCCCAAACTCAATACCCTGTCACTTTACTGCTCATCAGCAGACTTGCACCAAGTGCTGAAAAATTTGAGTCACCTGAAGCATAGTTCTACCCAGCTAAGGCAGAACAGGGAGGCACATTGCTTCTTGTTTCATCTTTCACATAGAAGCAACCAGAGGATGGACAGGGAAAGGAATGATGAAGTACAGCACAAGAAGCTCTGGTTCTGGGACCTGTTGGATGAGGTATGAATCCCAAATCTGGCACCTGTTAGTGGGGCAGCACCAGGCAAGTCACTAAACACATCTGAACCTCCTTTTTCTCTTTTGCAAAATAAAGAAAATAGACTCTACCAGGATAAGTATTTTTAGTAGTTAAGAGTATAATTTATGTGAGATATGTATAAATATGAACATACTTCCCTAGAAGCAATGTTTCATGTTCACCTAGTCAGTGTTCACTCTAAAGAACATAACTACTGAAAATAAGGAGAATTAATGTGTTTCTTTTTCTTAAACAAATTTCTAGCTTAATTGACTTGTGTTCCTAATTCTTTTAATTTACAGAGGATAGTTTTATTGCCCTTACCTGTCAAGCTTGGTGAATATTCCAAGTGCACAGCTGGGTCGGTGATATGTTGGTACTGAATGATGTCCCCCTCCAAGCTCATGTGTTAAAGCCCTGAACATCCTCACTCCCTAGGGGCCTACATGGTACATTATCACTGATTTTTTTTTTTTTTTTTTTTTTTTTTGCGGTACACGGGCCTCTCTCTGTTGTGGCCTCTCCCGTTGCGGAGCACAGGCTCCAGATGCGCAGGCTCAGAGGCCATGGCTCACGGGCCCAGGTGCTCCGTGGCATGTGGGATCCTCCCGGACCGGGGCATGAACCCGTGTCCCCTGCATCGGCAGGTGGACTCTCAACCACTGCGCCACCAGGGAGGCCCTTAACATTGATTTTTTAATGTTCAGTTTTTCTAGTTGTTCTCAGTAGTAAAGCTGGTCTTTAGTCCACTATTGCTGGAAGAGGAATTCTTTTTTGTTTTTGTTGTTGTTGGATTTTCTTATAATTCCATCTAACTTGTCTGACTGTCATATTTATATGTAACTTTGCAAAAGAGAACAAAAGAATTGTATCTGCTCCCCCTGCATGTAACTAAATCTAAGTTTATACTATGAAACTGGCTGCTGGGTTATTATTAAGGTCAGAACACTGAGAGAGCTTTTGTCTCTTTTATTTTGATCAGTGTATCAGTCAGAATAGGCAAGGTTGGCTGCACTATGGAAATGAACAAATTCCAAACTTAGTGACTTCAAGCAAACAAGTTTTATTTTCTTCTCAGTTACATTTCATGTGTCTCTGGTTAGTGGCGGGCTCTGCTTTTGCTTGATTTCATCAGAGGTCCAGACAGATCTGGAACATCTCTAGTCACAGTGAAAGACAGAAAAAGTCATAGCAAATAAACCTCTGGATATGGCACGTCTCTTCTCACATGCGATCGGTCAAGTGGCATAGCTAGGCCTGACTTCAAGGAAGCAGAGACATTAAATCATATTATGTAGAAGGAGAAACAGACTATCTCCAAACAGCACTAATGGCTAACACAACCAATTTTTTAAGTGACCAATGGCCACCATTTCCTAGTAACTGAAAGACAAATTTTCAAGAGTGGAGAAACTATTCTGCTCTTAAATGCTTTTGTAGTCTCTAACATAATTGTATTAGTTTTGTATTGCTGACATAACAAATTTCCACCAACGTAATGGCTTAAGACAACACAAATTGATGGCTTGACAGCTCTGTACAGGGAAATTCAGAATGGTGTCGCTGAGTTAAAATCAGGGTGTCAGCAGGCTGTGCTCCTCTCTGGAAGCATGAAGGGCAACCCAAGTCTTGGTTATTTGAGTTGGCACAAGTAAGTTCTTTGTGGCTCTAAGATGGAGGTCTCTGGTTTGTTGCTGACTGTAAACTGAGGGCCACTGCCAGCTGCTGGAGGCTGCCTCAGTCTTTGGCCATGACCCCTTTCTTCATCTTCAAGGCCAGCAAAGGTGGTACAGTCTCTGTCTCTCTCTCTCATATATATATTATGTATATAAATTTTAATTTAAAAATACTGAAATAGACTTTTTTAAAATGCTATTTGTGCTTGATCAATCTCAATTAGCTAAGCAAGGGCCATCTGGTCCTATATATGGAGAAGTATAACCATAAAGGACTTCATTCTTTTTCTTTGAAACTGATTAATCCAGATCCTTTAAAGGATAAATTAAATTAATATTTTATGAAGCATAAAATAGAATAGTCTATGTTAGTGAATGAAAGAGTTTCAACAATCTACTTTTTTACATGATTCAAGGAGTTTTGCTGAATAAACAACTCAAATATTGAGGAACAACTTCTATACATGGTGAAAATAGTGGATATACTTCTAAGGCATAAGTGGTTTTCACATAGGTATCATCCGTATTATCCCATCACATTTTCACATTTGCTCTCTGATATAGGCAGGGCAGGAATAGTTAACCCAATTTAACAAATGAGGAAACGGAGACTTGGGAGTAAGTGACATACCCACAGTGTAGAATGAGTTGTGGGAAGGTGAGAAACCCCTTAATATAGGTCTCATTCTACTTCCTTTGTTTTGGTTTTTTTGTTTTGGGGTTTTTTTTTAATAAAATCTTTATTGGAGTATAATTGCTTTACAATGATGTGTTAGTTTCTGCTTTATAACAAAGTGAATCAGTTATACATATACATCTGTTCCCATATCTCTTCCCTCTTGCATCTCCCTCCCTCCCACCTTCCCTATCCCACCCCTCTAGGTGGTCACAAAGCATTGAGCTGATCTACCTGTGCTATGCGGCTTCTTCCCACTAGCTATCTATTTTACATTTGGTAGTGTATATATGTCCATGCCACTCTCTCACTTTGTCACAGCTTACCCTTCCCCCTCCCCATATCCTCAAGTCTATTCTCTAGTAGGTCTGGGTCTTTATTCCCATCTTGCCCCTAAGTTCTTCATAACCTTTTTTTTTTCTTAGATTCCATATATATGTGTTAGCATACAGTATTTGTTTTTCTCTTTTTGACTTACTTCATTCTGTCTGACAGACTCTAGGTCCATCCACCTCACTACAAAAAACTCACTTTCGTTTCTTTTTATGGCTGAGTAATATTCCATTGTATATATGTGCCACATCTTCTGTATCCATTCATCTGTTGATGGACACTTATGTTACTTCCATGGACTGGCTATTGTAAATAGAGCTGCAATGAACATTTTGGTACATGACTCTTTTTGAATTATGGTTTTCTCAGGGTATATGCCCAGTAGTGGGATTGCTGCATCGTATGGTAGTTCTATTTTTAGTTTTTTAAGGAACCTCTATGCTGTTCTCCATAGTGACTGTATCAATTTACATTCCCACCAACAGTGCAAGAGGGTTCCCTTTTCTCCACACCCTCTCCAGCATTTATTGTTTGTAGATTTTTTGATGATGGTCATTCTGACTGGTAGTTTGGATTTGCATTTCTCTAATGATTAATGATGTTGAGCATTCTTTCATGTGTTTGTTGGCAGTCTGTATATGTTCTTTGGAGAAATGTCTATTTAGGTCTTCTGCCCATTTTTGGATTGGGTTGTTTGTTTTTTTGGTATTGAGGTGCATGAGCTGCTTGTAAATTTTGGAGATTAGTCCTTTGTCAGTTGCTTCATTTGCAAATATTTTCTCCCATTCTGAGGTTTCTCTTGGATCTTTTTAGAAGACACTTTCCTAGGTATTAAGGGCTAACAAATGGCTTGACACTTTTCCTGAAGATTCTGTGACCTTCATTTCAGAGAATCATCCAGCAGTACAGAAATAACAAAAGATGCTTCCTCACCTCATGGGAAGGGTGGGAGTAGGCTGGTGCATTGGCTGATTGGCATGTGGTAAGTTCAATGGAGAGCTGGGTTCTGCTTTGCCATTTACTAGCCATATAATTGTGGGCAAAAAAAAATCACTCTGAAAAATACATGTATTGCTACTTTATCTGATTTATAGTTTTATGACTATCAAAATATCTATGTGGAAGTGAGTTTCTATAAGCAGAGATGATATGCAGCATGAAACCCTAGAACATGCCATTGCCAAAACTCTTTCTGCATACTCTATTAATAAAATCAATCCTTCATTTGAGGATAAATCATTTCATAGACTGTATGAGATCACCATGGTGGATGACTCTACCAGTGCTCTACCAGTTCTAGATAGCTCATATATCTTCTTTTAATTAGAGGGACTTGTGCATTATGATGATACACTACATTCCATGGGTTATCAAAACATGTCGCCATCTCTGAAAGCCTTGTCGCCGGTAGAAGTGGCCAAATATTTGCCCTCTTTCAGTGAGGAGTAATGGATAGGTATAAATCCAGCCATGTCACTCTTCACAGCAAGTGTGTATCAGACTCTTTGTACTTAGTTTAGGCTTTTAACATAGATTATCTTCCTTTAGTCTAACCACCTGTTACGTGGGTTTTGAAGTTTATTTCACATCATAGATTAGACACCATGAAACCATCATCATTCATATTGTGTCAGAACTCAAGAAATAGGTAACTATTTTTCTTCCTCTTTTCATTTTAATTCATCTTATTTCTTTTCAGAGTAACTGTAAAATTTAGATGTCATTCTCATCAAGATCAAGTCACTTCTTTAAACTAGCATATTCACATCCAACTATTATTTTTAAAAAATTATCCTTTAAGATGAAACCTTGTCTCTTCTCCTTGAATTTTACTGCTTTCCCAATTTCTGTTTTCTGCTCTTTTATAAGAATTCTATTCCCTCCCCCTTTCTTTTTAATGCAGGGAACTCTGAGATATTAATGAATAGTTCAAGTACAATAAGAATCCATAAAATTGTGCTGATAAACATACCAAATGACATTAGAGCATCTGATTGAATATTAATTTATTATATCATGTATTCAAATTCATACATTGAGTACTTGCTTAGACATGAAGTCTTCTCTCAAGGAAGTCAATTATGACAGAGAGAAACAGTTGTGTAAAAACAAATTCCAATATGGTATGATTAGTATCAACAAAGATACATAGAAAATACTCTGAAAAGACAAGAGCAGGTATGATTCAAACATGGTAGTAAATAAGAAAATGATTCATGGAAGAGGTGACATTTATATTGATTCTTAAAGGACTATTTTAGTGGGCTATAGAACTGAGTAGAGAGTAGGGTGCAAACACGTCGCAGGCAAAGATAATAGTGAGATTTATTAGTCAACTACTGCCACATTACAAAGTACTACCTTCTTAGTGGTTTAAAGCACATGTTTATTATCTCATAGCTTCCATGTCAGATTCTGGGTTTGCTTAGCTGAGTCATCTACCCAGAGTCTCCCATGGCTGCAACCAAGGGGTTGTCCTGGTCTGTATTCTCCTCTGGAGGCTCAATTAGGGAAGAATTGGCTTGAAGCTCATTCAGTTTGTTTACAGGATTAATAATTTTGTGGCTGGATGGCTGATGTCATGACTCATCACTGGCTGGTGGCTGGAGGTGTCCATATGATCCTCAAGGTCATGTCCAACTCCCTTCCATGTGGCTCTCTCCATGGGCCTTTCAAACATGGATGTGTGCTGCTACAAGGCCAGCAAGGGGGTATTTGACTTTTAAGGGTTTTTGGCTGATTAGGCCAGGCCAACCTTAGATAAGTCTCTCTTTTAACTAAATCAAAATCAACTAAAATGAGACTTTAACAACACTTGCAGAATCCTTTTACCTTTACTATATAATGTAATTTTATCACAAAAAAATGATATCTCACCATCTTTGTCATATTCTATTGATTGGAAGCAAATAAAACTTTATAACCACACTCCAGGGACAGGAATTATGCAAAGGTGTGGACCCCAGAGGTTGGGAATTATTGGGGGCTTACCCTAGGGTCTGACTGCCATATGGGCAAAGATAAGTCTTCATGAAACAATATAGTATTGCAAAACTGCAAGTACTAGGTAGTTCCATGTGGTAGAAAGATAGAATGTAAAAGACAGAGGAGGGAGGCTCGGGCTTCGGTCAGAGAGCAGGGAGAGGACTGGGGCTGGCGGCGAGAATTCAGCCTGAAGGGGACTAATGTGCCACAGCTAGCCGGCAGGGAGTCCGGGAAAACTCTGGAGCTGCCGAAGAGGCAAGAGACTTTTTCTTCCCTCTTGGTTTCCTGGTGCGCGAGGAGAGGGGATTAAGAGCGCTGCTTAAAGGGGCTCCACAGACGGGCGCGAGGCATGACTGAAAGCGCGGAGCCCAGTGACGGGCGTGGGACGCTGGGGCTGCTGCTGCTGCCGCCAAGAAGCCTGTGTGCGAGCGCAGGTCACTGCCCACACCGCCCTTCCGGGAGCCTGTGCAGCCCGCCACTGCCAGGGTCCCGGGATCCAGGGGCCACTTCCCTGGGAGAACGCACGGCACGCCTAGGGCTGGTGCAATGTCACGCCGACCTCTGCCACTGCAGGCTCGCCCCGCACTCCATGCCCCTCCCTCCCGCCCGGCCTGAGTGACCAAGAGTCCCCGAAGCGGCTGCTCCTTTAACCCTGTCCTGTCTGAGCGAAGAACAGATGCCCTCCGGTGACCTACACGCAGAGGCGGGGCCAAATCCAAAGCTGAGACCCAGGAGCTGTGAGAACAAAGAAGAGAAAGGGAAACCTCTCCCAGCAGCCTCAGAAGCAGCGGATTAAAGCTCCACAATCAACTTGATATACCCTGCATCTGTGGAATACATGAATAGACAACACATCATCCCAAATTGAGGAGCCCGGAGTCAGTGCTGTGCCTCTGAGGTGGGAGAGCCAACTTCAGGACATTGGTCCACAAGAGACCTCCCAGCTCCACATAATATCAAACGGCAAAAATCTTCCAGAGATCTCCATCTCAACACCAGCACCCAGCTTCACCCAACGACCAGCAAGCTACAGTGCTGGACACCCTATGCCAAACAACTAGCAAGACAGGAACACAACGCCACCCATTAGCAGAGAGGTGGCCTAAAATCATAAAAAGTCCGCAGACACCCCAAAACACACCACCAGACGTGGACCTGCCCACCAGAAAGACAAGATCCAGCCTCATCCACCAGAACACAGGCACTAGTCCCCTCCACCAAGAAGCCTACACAACCCACTAAACCAACCTTAGCCACTGGGGACAGACACCAAAAACAACGGGAACTACGAACCGGCAGCCTGCAAAAAGGAGACCCCAAACACAGTAACATAAGCAAAATGAGAAGACAGAAAAACACACAGCAGGAGAAGGAGCAAGATAAAAACCCACCAGATCTAACAAATGAAGAGGTAATAGGCAGTCTACCTGAAAAAGAATTCAGAATAATGATGGTAAAGATGATCCAAGATTCTATTTCCCAGATCCAAAATCTTGGAAATAGAATAGACAAAATGCAAGAAACAGTTAACAAGAACCTAGAAGAACTAAAGATGAATCAAGCATCGATTAAAAACACAATAAATGAAATAAAAAATACTCTAGACGGGATCAATAGCAGAATAACTGAGGCAGAAGAACGGATAAGTGAGGTGGAAGATAAAATAGTGGAAATAACTGCTGCAGAGCAAAATAAAGAAAAAAGAATGAAAAGAACAGAGGACAGTCTCAGAGACCTCCGGGACAACATTAAACGCACCAACATTCGAATTATAGGGGTTCCAGAAGAAGAAGGGACAAAGAAAGGGACTGAGAAAATATTTGAAGAGATTATAGTTGAAAACTTCCCTTATATGGGAAAGGAAATAGTTAATCAAGTCCAGGAGACACAGAGAGTCCCATACAGAATAAATCCAAGGAGAAATACGCCAAGACACATATTAATCAAACTGTCAAAAATTAAACACAAAGAAATCATATTAAAAGCAGCAAGGCAAAAACAACAAATAACACACAAGGGAATCCCCATCAGGATAACAGCTGATCTCTCAGCAGAAACTCTACAAGCCAGAAGGGAGTGGCAGGACATAATTAAAGTGATGGAGGAGAAAAACCTTCAACCAAGATTACTCTACCCAGCAAGGATCTCATTCAGATTTGATGGAGAAATTAAAACGTTTACAGACAAGCAAAAGCTGAGAGAGTTCAGCACCACCAAATCAGCTTTACAACAAATGCTAAAGGAACTTCTCTAGGCAAGAAACACAACAGAAGTAAAAGACCTACAATAACGAACCCAAAACAATTAAGAAAATGAAAATAGGAACATACATATCAATAATTACCTTAAATGTAAATGGACTAAATGCTCCCACCAAAAGATACAGATTGGCTGAATGGATACAAAAACAAGACCCATATATATGCTGTCTACAAGAGACCCACTTCAGACCTAGAGACACATACAGACTGAAAGTAAGGGGATGGAAAAAGATATTCCATGCAAATGGAAATCAAAAGAAAGCTGGAGTAGCAATTCTCATATCAGACAAAATAGACTTTAAAATAAAGACTACTAGAAGAGACAAAGAAGGACACTACCTAATGATCAAGGGATCGATCCAAGAAGAAGATATAACAATTGTAAATATTTATGCACCCAACATAGGAGCACCTCAATACATAAGGCAAATACTAACAGCCATAAAAGGAGAAATCGACAGTAACACAATCATAGTAGGGGACTTTAACACCCCACTTTCACCAATGGACAGATCATCCAAAATGAAAATAAATAAGGAAACACAAGCTTTAAATGATACATTAAACAAGATGGACTTAATTGATATTTATAGGACATTCAATCCAAAAACAGCAGAATACACATTTTTCTCAAGTGCTCATGGAACATTCTCCAGGATAGATCATATCTTGGGTCACAAATCAAGCCTTGGTAAATTTAAGAAAATTGAAATTGTATCAAGTATCTTTTCCGACCACAATGCTATGAGACTAGATATCAATTACAGGAAAAGAGCTGTAAAAAATACAAACACATGGAGGCTAAACAATACACTACTTAATAACGAAGTGATCACTGAAGAAATCAAAGAGGACATTAAAAAATACCTAGAAACAAATGACAATGGAGACACGACGACCCAAAACCTATGGGATGCAGCAAAAGCAGTTCTAAGAGGGAAGTTGATAGCAATACAATCCCACCTTAAGAAACAGGAAACATCTCGAACAAACAACCTAACCTTGCACCTAAAGCAATTAGAGAAAGAAGAACAAAAACATCCCAAAGTTAGCAGAAGGAAAGAAATCATAAAAATCAGATCAGAAATAAATGAAAAAGAAATGAAGGAAACGATAGCAAAGATCAATAAAACTAAAAGCTGGTTCTTTGAGAAGATAAACAAAATTGATAAACCATTAGCCAGACTCATCAAGAAAAAAAGGGAGAAGACTCAAATCAATAGAATTAGAAATGAAAAAGGAGAAGTAACAACTGACACTGCAGAAATACAAAAGATCATGAGAGATTACTATAAGCAACTCTATGCCAAAAAAATGGACAACCTGGAAGAAATGGACAAATTCTTAGAAATGCACAACCTGCCGAGACTGAATCAGGAAGAAATAGAAAATATGAACAGACCAATCACAAGCACTGAAATTCAAACTGTGATAAAAAATCTTCCAACAAACAAAAGCCCAGGACCAGATGGCTTCACAGGCGAATTCTATCAAGCATTTAGAGAAGAGCTAACACCTATCCTTCTGAAACTCTTCCAAAATATAGGAGAGGGAGGAACACTCCCAAACTCATTCTACGAGGCCACCATCACCTTGATACCAAAACCAGACAAGGATGTCACAAAGAAAGAAAACTACAGGCCAATATCACTGATGAACATAGATGCAAAAATCCTCAACAAAATACTAGCAAACAGAATCCAACAGCACATTAAAAGGATCATACACCGTGATCAAGTGGGGTTTATTCCAGGAATGCAAGGATTCTTCAATATACGCAAATCAATCAACGTGATACACCATATTAACAAATTGAAGGAGAAAAACCATATGATCATCTCAATAGATGCAGAGAAAGCTTTCGACAAAATTCAACACCCATTTATGATAAAAACCCTGCAGAAAGTAGGCATAGAGGGAACTTTCCTCAACATAATAAAGGCCATATATGACAAACCCACAGCCAGCATCGTCCTCAATGGTGAAAAACTGAAACCATTTCCACTAAGATCAGGAACAAGACAAGGTTGCCCACTCTCACCACTCTTATTCAACCTAGTTTTGGAAGTTTTAGCCACAGCAATCAGAGAAGAAAAGGAAATAAAAGGAATCCAAATTGGAAAAGAAGAAGTAAAGCTGTCACTGTTTGCAGATGACATGATACTATACATAGAGAATCCTAAAGATGCTACCAGAAAACTACTAGAGCTAATCAATGAATTTGGTAAAGTTGCAGGATACAAAATTAATGCACAGAAATCTCTGGCATTCCTATATACTAATGATGAAAAATCTGAAAGTGCAATCAAGGAAACACTCCCATTTACCATTGCAACAAAAAGAATAAAATATCTAGGAATAAACCAACCTAAGGAGACAAAAGACTTGTATGCAGAAAATTATAAGACACTGATGAAAGAAATTAAAGATGATACAAATAGATGGAGAGATGTACCATGTTCTTGGATTGGAAGAATCAACATTGTGAAAATGACTCTACTACCCAAAGCAAGCTACAGATTCAATGCAATCCCTATCAAACTACCACTGGCATTTTTCACAGAACTAGAACAAAAAATTTCACAATTTGTATGGAAACACAAAAGACCCCGAATAGCCAAAGCAATCTTGAGAACGAAAAATGGAGCTGGAGGAATCAGGCATCCTGACTTCAGACTATACTACAAAGCTACAGTAATCAAGACAGTATGGTACTGGCACAAAAACAGAAAGATAGATCAATGGAACAGGATAGAAAGCCCAGAGTTAAACCCACGGACATATGGTCACCTTATCTTTGATAAAGGAGGCAGGAATGTACAGTGGAGAAAGGACAGTCTGTTCAATAAGTGGTGCTGGGAAAACTGGATAGGGACATGTAAAAGTATGAGATTAGATCACTCCCTAACACCATACACAAAAATAAGCTCAAAATGGATTAAAGACCTAAATGTAAGGCCAGACACTATCAAACTCTTAGAGGAAAACATAGGCAGAACACTCTATGACATAAATCACAGCAAGATCCTTTTTGACCCACCTCCTAGAGAAATGGAAATAAAGACAAAAATAAACACATGGGACCTAATGAAACTTAAAAGCTTTTGCACAGCAAAGGAAACCATAAACAAGACCAAAAGACAGCCCTCAGAATGGGAGAAAATATTTGCAAATGAAGCAACTGACAAAGGATTAATCTCCAAAATTTATAAACAGCTCATGCAGCTCAATAGCAAAAAAACAAACAACCCAATCCAAAAATGGGCAGAAGACCTAAATAGACTTTTCTCCACAGAAGATATACAGACTGCCAACAAACACATGAAAGGATGCTCAACATCTTTACTCATTAGAGAAATGCAAATCAAAATTACAATGAGATATCATCTCACACCAGTCAGAATGGCCATCATCAAGATATCTAGAAACAATAAATGCTGGAGAGGGTGTGGAGAAAAGGGAACACTCTTGCACTTCTGGTGGGAATGTGAATTGGTAAAGCCACTATGGAGAACAGTATGGAGGTTCCTTAAAAAACTACAAATAGAACTACCATATGACCCAGCAATCCCACTACTAGGCATATACCCTGAGAAAACCATAATTCAAAAAGAGACATGTACCAAAATGTTCATAGCAGCCCTATTTACAATAGCCCAGAGATGGAAACAACCTAAGTGTCCATCATCGGATGAATGGATAAAGAAGATGTGGCACATATATACAATGGAATATTACTCAGCCATAAAAAGAAATGAAATTGAGCTATTTGTAATGAGGTGGATAGACCTAGAATCTGTCATACAGAGTGAAGTAAGTCAGAAAGAGAAAGACAAATACTGTATGCTAACACATATATATGGAATTTAAGAAAAAAAAATGTCATGAAGAACATAGGGGTAAGACAGGAATAAAGACACAGACCTACTAGAGAATGGACTTGAGGATATGGGGAGGGGGAAGGGTAAGCTGTGACAAAGTGAAAGAGCGGCATGGACATATATACACTACCAAACGTAAGGTAGATAGCTAGTGGGAAGCAGCCGCATAGCACAGGGAGATCAGCTCGGTGCTTTGTGACCGCCTGGAGGGGTGGGATAGGGAGGGTGGGAGGGAGATGCAAAAGGGAGGGGATATGGAAACATATGTATATGTATAACTGATTAAATTTGTTATAAAGCAAAAAATTAAAAAAAAAAAAAAAAGACAGAGGAGGGGGCTTCCCTGGTGGCGCAGTGGTTGAGAGTCCACCTGCCGATGCAGGGGACACAGGTTCGTGCCCCAGTCTGGGAGGATCCCACATGCCGCGGAGTGGCTAGGCCTGTGAGCCATGGTCGCTGAGCCTGCGTGTCCAGAGCCTGTGCTCCGCAATGGGAGAGGCCACAACAGTGAGAGGCCCACGTACCGCAAAAAAAAAAAAAAAAAAAAAAGACAGAGGAGGGTAAAAGCTAGAACCTATGAGTTTTGAGTAGCTTGTGAAAAAGTTTGGATTTTGTGCTACAGGTGGGAAGAAACCATGCAGAACATTCACAAAGTAGAGTTTGGGTGCAATCAGTCTGGAAGCAGTGAGCAAGGTGGAATACAGTAGACTGATATGGAAGAAGGGAGACCAGTTAGAACACCCTTGCAATAATCCAGACAATGGAGGGTGGGGACCAGTTAGAACACCCTGGCAATAATCCAGACAATGGAGGGTGGGGACCAGTTAGAACACCCTGGCAATAATCCAGACAATGGATGGTGGGGACTTTTATAAGACCAAGGAGATGAAGAGAAATGATATATAAAAATATATTTAAGAAAATGATTATCATGAGCATTGAATATGGGAAAGAGGAAGGGGTGTGTGATGACTTATTTTTGTCTAAACTGGTTATAATCTCTGGCACAGGGTCTCCCAACCTGTGTATGAACATTGACAAATGGTCTTAATCATTGTGTCAAAAAATACTGATTGAGGATATATTTTATACAAAGCACTCTATTAGGTATTTCATGGATTTCAAATATTTACTAAATATATTTTCCAACTCAAGGAATGTATAGGACACATAATCTAAAAGGCTGGATACATAAGGGAGTGTGTAGTATCATATGTGATAGAATGTAATGGCAAGATATGTAGAGAAGTTTATATTAGCTGTAATGTAGTTTATACAGGATAGTAAATAAAGGCAAGATTTAGAAATGGAAATTGGGGCTAATATAGGACTTTTTGAGTGAGGTTAAAGAACTTGAGCTTGGGCTTCCCTGGTGGCGCAGTGGTTGAGAGTCTGCCTGCCCATGCAGGGGACACGGGTTCGTGCCCCGGTCCGGGAAGATCGCACATGCTGCAGAGCAGCTGGGGCCGTGAGCCATGGCTGCTGAACCTGCGCGTCCGGAGCCTGTGCTCCGCAATGGGAGAGGCCACAACAGTGAGAGGCCCACGTACGGCAAAAAAAAAAAAAAAAAGAATATTTTTATATACTCAGCCATAAAAAGGAATGATATTGGGTCATTTGTAGAGATGTGGATGGACCTAGAGGCTGTTATATAGAGTGAAGTAAGTCAGAATGAGAAAAACAAACATCGTATATTAAAGCATATATGTGGAATCTAGAAAAATGATACAGATGAACCGTTTTGCAAGGCAGAAATAGAGACACAGATGTAGAGAACAAATGTATGGACACTAAGGGGGGAAAGTGGGTTGGGGGTGGGGGGATGAATTGGGAGATTGGGATTGACATATATACACTAATATGTATAAAATAGATAACTAATAAGAACCTGCTGTATAAAAAAAAGAGAAAAAGTAAAATTCAAAAAAAATAAATTAAAAAAACCTACATTAACACATAAAAAAAGCATATATTTATAATTTATGGTTGAAGACATGGATTTGGGCCAGTGGGATTGGTAAATCATACAAGTTGGAAATGATTGTCAAGAACCTTCACCAAAACTGCACTAAGTTTGTGGTTGCAGGAAATCACTGCAGTGGATCCTTCCTTATTTGAGATTTTCACTTTCTAACCAGAATTTTAAATGTATCCCCATCCTACAGATCAAAGTCACCGTTAGTGCACATTCTACTTTTCATGTGATTTTGCCTTTACCCTTGGTCACAGCATAACAATCAATCATTGTATTTTTGTTAGAAGTAAGTAGTTTTTTCCACCCAAAGCCTAGAGATTTCTATTCTAATGAATAATCATTATTTTATTAATACTACCAAAATTGCTATTGAGTGTGCATTACATGTAGGTAATATTCTGAATACTCAAAAATAATTATCCCTTAGAATAAACCATTTGGTTATAAACCCAATGACAGGAGAAGAAGCTGAGGATAGATATCTTGCCCAAATTCAAAGGATTCTAGTGTGGAACATGGACAGACATCTATTGCAGAGCTTATGGCCTTGACCATTATGGGATACTCCTAAATTTAACACTGTAAACAAAACAAACACACAAACAGAAACCTTGAATACTTTGTAATACTTTAATTGGTTCTCACTATTTTCTTCTTTTTGGATTCCTATCCCACTAACTTTCTGCAGATGAATTCTACGGATTTTCCAGCTTTAGTTATTTCCCCCAAGTGGGGAAAAATTAAATGTTAATAAAGATTGCTTAATATTTTTGCATAGTAAATTGGAAAGGAGAAGAAGGAATCTGTCATCTGAAAAGAAATGTATTCTAAAATATATTTGTGTGTTGATGAGGTCTGAAACATAATAATAATCTAGCTTTGAGTATTATAGTTGTCATGGGCAAAACTAGCATATAGTTTATTCAGTGAAATGCTCCCTATGGTATAATCTAAAGTCACTAAGAAGTCATGTATTCAGTAATAAAATTCTCCATTGTTTAGGAAGCTGTTATAGCTCCCATTTTCCAGTTAAGAGTTTTTCTCTAAACACATGTGAGTATAACATCAAACCATATCATACAGTTCAATACATAGGTAGCATCAAAGTTAGAGAATTAATCACTCTTTTTTACCCATTCATTCAATCATTTGTTCTTTCAGTGTAGATCTATTGAGTGATAGATGTGATAAATATATTGGCAATGGAGAAATGAAAATAGGATAGTCACTTTTTTGTCTTTCTGTGGGCAGACTTTGAATTACCTTTGTGATTGGAAAAGAAGTATATAGAGAAAAGTGATTCCAATTTCTGAACAGATTTCTTCCCTCAGTTGATGAAGAGATCTGTCAAGAGAGATGGCCAATGACAGGGGCTGTGGCAGGAAACAAATTTCATAGTAGGACTCACCTAGCACAATGACTCATTAGGTAGCGTAGGGCAGAGTATTAAAAGAAGGTGTGAAAGCTAAAGGCTGGGAGATGTTGAGCACATTGATATTCATCCACTGATTTTGTTTGTTCAGGGAAGAATGTTCCCTACCCCAGTTATGAATCTAGAACAGACTTAAAACAATATAATACTTGTTATAAAAAACAAATAAAAAATTTAGACAATGGAACAATTAGGGTGAAAGAGATGTCTGTTGCCCATATTAACTCAATGACCAAAATTTTAAAAAAAAATGAATTAATGTAATTAGCCAGGATATTTTGACAAGACTATTCCAAAACAGCTTCATTAAAAGGAACTGTTTCAAGAATCATAGACATAGAGAATAGACTTGTGATTGCCAAGGGGGAAAAGGGTAGGGGAGCATGGATGGGGAGTTTGGGATTAGCAGATGCAAACTATTATATATATGATGGATAAACAACAAGTTCTTACTATATAGCACAGGGAACTATATTCAATATCCTATGATAAACCATAATGGAAAAGAATATTAAAAAAGAATGTATTGGGGGGCTTCCCTGGTGGCACAGTGGTTAAGAATCCACCTGCCAATGCAGGGAGCACAGGTTCAAGCCCTAGTCCAGGAAGATCCCACATACCATGGAGCAACTATGCCCATGAGCCACAACTGCTGAGCCTGTGCTCTAGAGACCGTGAGCCACAACTACTGAGCCCACGTGCCACAACTACTGAAGCCCACATGCCTAGAGCCCATGCTCTGCAACAAGAGAAGCCACCGCAATGAGAAGACCACACACCACAACGAAGAATAACCCCTGCTCGCCACAACTAGAGAAAGCCCGCACACAGCAACAAAGACCCAATGCAGCCAAAGATAAATAAAAAAATAAATACTTAAAAAAATTTATTAAAAAAAGAATGTATTTATACGTATAATTGAATCACTTTGCTGTACAGCAGAAATTAACACAGCATTGTAAATCAACTATACTCCAATTTAAAAAAAGCATCTACCTTGAAAGACTCAATAAAAGGGACAATTTCTGTCCTCAAAAAAAAAACTGTTTCATATGTTTGTAATATGCAAAATACCTTTTTGAGGTAAATCAAGGTGTTCTACCCTCCTTTCACTTTACAGACAGGGAAAGTGAGTTTATTACAACACTTTTGTGGATGGGTAGCAATGCTTAACTTTTCAGTCACTGGTCCATTTAACATCTTTTCTATTTGAAGAATGAAATAGTTTTATCACTGGTCTAAAGAACAAAACTATTGTTTTATATCATATGTAGACTGGAAAATATGCAGGTACAAAAAATACAAAGAGATTGGCAAATTAACTTTTCAGCTAGTAAGCAGGGCAATTTCTGACTACTGAGGAGTTTGTTTTCCTAAAAGTGTGAAAGTGCCTAATGCACCCTCCCTAAACCACCATGGAGCAGTCTCAATCCACTCTCAGGAAAAGCAAAACTTCCCCATAATGTGGAGAAATTTATTTATTTTTTTTATTTATGTATATAGTTGATTTACGATGTGTGTTCATTTCTGCAGTACAGCAAAGTGATTCAGTTATACATATATATACATTCTTTTTCGTGTTCTTTTCCATTATGGTTTATCACAGGGTGTTAAATAGAGTTCCTTGTGCTATACAGTAGGACCTTGTTGTTTGTCCATCCTATATATAAAAGTTTGCATCTGCTAATCCCAAACTCCCAGTCCATCCTTCCCCCACCTGTCTCCCCCTTGGCAGCCACAATCCTGTTCTGTATGTCTGTGAGTCTATTTCTGTTTCATAGATAGGTTCATTTGTGTCATATTTTAGATTCCCCATATAAGTGACATTATATGGTATTTGTCTTTCTCTTTCTGACTTACTTCACTCAGTATGATAATCTCTAGTTGCATCCATGTTGCTGCAAATGGCATTATTTCATTCCTTTTTATGGCTGAGTAGTATTCCACTGTATATATGTACCACATCTTCTTTATCCATTCATCTGTCAATGGACATTTAGGTTGCTTCCATGTCTTGGCTATTGTGAACAGTGTTGCTATGAACATAAGGGTGCATGTATCTTTTTGAATTATGGTTTTCTCTGGATATATGTTCAGGAGTGGGATTGCAGGATCATATGGTAGCTCTATTTTTAGTTTTTTTGGGAACCTCCACACTGATTTCCATAGAGGCTGCACCAACTTACATTCCCACAAACAATGTTGGGGGAGGGCATCCCTTTTCTAGTGTAGGGAATTTTAAAGGGCTTCTAGTCACCATCAGCAGCATGAACATTAAGAAATAGCCACTGAAATTCACTCGTTTATTAAAATATATTTTTTGAGCTGCTGCTGTGAACCAGACACTTCTAGGCTCAGGGAATATAGTGGTAAACAATATTTGGGTGGGGCCCTTTGGTATACTGGTGGTGAGTAATTGTGTGTAAGCCCCATGGGTATCTGGTGAAACAGTGTCCAAGGCAGAAGAAACAGCATGGACAGAGAAGCATTAGGCTTGGCAGGTTCAAGGAATCATCAGGAGGGTAAAGTGCCTGGAATGAGCCTGCAGCTGTAGGACACAGGGCTGATTTAAAATATTAGAGTACAAAATTAGTTGGCTGGGACTGACCAGCCATGATAAACAGACATGAGTAATTATCCGCACTTAACAAAAGTTATTGAGTCAAACTATGTGTAGACTACTTATACTGTTTATTACTAAATGAAGCATTCTCTGTTACTATCCTAAAACCATTCAGTACATCCTGTTTCCTCTTGTTGATTCTGCAAGAGATTCTTCAGGTTATGGACCCATAACCTGTAATCTATAAACCATGAATTCTAATTTGTACTTAAAAGGATTTCTATGAGGAAAAATGGTGAAAATTACACCAAATATGTAAATGTAGGGTACTTGTTAATCCATCCTTCCTTTGGCAAAAAATTTATACTAGGTGGAGTAGACAACATTTGTCTGAGTACTTTTCACGTCAGTCTATCTATCTATCATTATTGGAAGATATATTGATATTTAAATTCATTTGATCCAAACCCACAATTTTGTAGTAACAATGCTCTTTATAAAATGAGAGTTATTATTAAAGGGTCTCTCATGTACATTATTTGAGTTTATTAATAATGCACTGAAACAGTTTTTTATGTATAATAAACAGTCAATTCCTCATCAGTAAACCACATCTCAATACAAAAGCTCTTAGAGAGTCCAGGATGTGGACTGTACCTCCAAGCATTAAGATTTCGCATCCTTTTACACTTATATTATTGGAACATTCATCATGATACACCATAAACAAATGAAAGATAGTCTACCAGTTTCGTGAAAAATATAAATAAAAGGAATAAACATAAAAACAACAGAGCAGTCACCTTGGCTTTTTCTTCAATCTAGTTGGCAGAAACATTAAACATTTACACATCTGGTCTTTAGATGTACACAGTACATTTGTCTAAAATCTAAAGAAACAGTTTAGTCCTACTGATATTTAAAGAGATATGTGTTATATTTCTCCATCTGGGGCAATTTTTCAAGTCAGTTTTCATGCAGCCATCCCAAAGAGAGCACAATGGGCTAAGTTTCAGTGACTGTGACTCTGAAGAAAGATTGTGACTTTATATTATTTCAGGCCAGTTTTTTCTAATTAGTCTATGCTGCCAACTCAGCTCTAGAGCTTGGTTGTGGAGTAAAGGGCACTATGCGCTTAAAGGCTTATTTTTACCATCTCCAGTTTTTAAGAGCTTTTTGTTTGGTAGCGTTTCATACATATGCACTAACAGCTTTTTTCTTGCCTGCAGTGCTTACATAAAGATGATTCTAACTTTTAAGGTCTTATAGTTGCCTTGATGGCATTGCTCTGCTTCTTAGGGAGATGCTTTGAAAGATAAAGCACTGTAATTTTTAAAGATCCACTGACAATTATTTACCTTCTGTAGATGTGCTATAATGCTTCACAGAAACTGAAAAGTTTCTTAATGGCTAGGAGCATTTCATTTTATGTTTGAATGAATTCTCTTTTCTGAGATGCTGTGTACAGATTCTGTAGATAATTTTCCAAGGTAGAATATTACGTCCCATTTTTTTGTCTCCACTTTTCCACCACTAATTTCCTCTGTGATACACTATACATGTCTGAGGACACACACACAATAGGAGAGGATGACAACGAAAGGCACTTAAGAAGCTAATCCTCACAGCATTCCACGTTGCTCTGGTATCCTAAACGCCAAGAATGAGACCTTTTCTTTCCGTTTCTTTCTATTTTTCATGTTTTCTTCTTCACTAAATGCCTCATTAGCTTTATTTTAAGTGGGCTTTGTTTACCTAGAAATTTGTGTTCATTGTTAAATAAGACTATTTTTCAAAGTGACAAAAGCACTGCATTGCCATTGTGATGCTTGGAAGTCTGTTGCTAAAAATGTTCTGTTTACAAATCAAAACACAAATTGTATGCTTACTCTAAATGCTGTATGATTAGATCTCCCTGTGGCATTCTATGAGCTCACCCTGGTTTGTATTAGATCCAGACTCCCGACTCCCACACCGTGATTGATTCTCTGCTCTAGGGCGCAAAACATGCATCCCTGACCCAGCCTTCAAGTGTTTATCTGACCTTCTGTGTCTGTGCTGTGACAGTCTTCACTTTGGAAGTGTCTGCCATCTAATTTGTATGCTAGGTGTTAACCAGATGTCCAATACTAGGAGACAGGATGGCTCAAAGTTTACCTAGAGGTTGGATGCCTGTGGTGACCATTTTTCTAAACCAGAAATTGAGACAGATTGGTTGACAAGTATGAATAAACTTGGGGGCAAAGAGGGAGATACTATTTTAAAACAGAATCATCCTGGAAAAGTCCACAACAGGAAGTTTAGACACACAAACAAACCCAAGAACACACACGTGCACACACACACACACACATCCTTGGTTAAAAGCATAGCCATCCCATTCCCCTCAACAGAAATTACCACTGATCAATCAATTTCTGATCAGAAATTACCAATGGTCAGAAATTACCACTTATCAACAGTAATTTTCTAAGTTACTCTTTGTGAAGATATCTATACATTGTGTGCAACTTCCATTTTAACCCGTTTAATTTACACAGGTTTTTGGACTCATCTCAAGAATGCAGTTAAATATTAGATATTTCCTATTAATCCAATGAGTCCAAATATTTTAATTTTATGTTTAAATATAGCAGCTTATTAATTTAATAGTAAATAAATTTTGAAGCCCTTAACCATTGGGATTTCATATTTATTTCCTGAGTTCCAAACACTCAAACTATATAGAGAATTGAATTTGGTTCAATAAGAGAAGAAAGAAAATATTATTTTGATCATGTAAGTTATATAATAGTCTCACAACATATTAAATATTAAAGTAATAATCAATCGCTAGCATCAGCCTGACATTATATTTTCTGTAAACACATACCACACATATACATATGTATTTACTTCTATTTAAAGTTGTGGATCAATTTTTGAGTTTTATACTGCTTTTAAGGAATAAATATTTCCACATAGCTTAAAAAGTAATTGCTGCAATTAAGGCAAGGATTTTACAGTATAATTGCCAATAAAAGTATTTTAAATAATTTATATTCAGTTGTACAGAGTTTCTAAGGATCCACAAAGACAGCTGCAAGTCATCTTGGAGAATCTATAATGAAGGTAATTCTAGGAGACTTATTCTCTTCAATGTGGAAAAAATAATACAGCCTTGATATTGATGTATGCAATGTATTTTTAAGATGACATTTACACGATACTGCTCTTGCCAGTTAAAAAATAACAATTCAAAGAAGAGAGTTTTTCTATAGTGTGGTACAATATGACTGAAAAGACCTAATGTTCCAATTTCTACACTTTTCCTACTCACTGTCTAACAAATCAATCCTATCCTAATGGAAATATTTTTAAGATAATCCAATATATATAGAACTAAAATATTTATTTATCTAAGGAAATTTAGAAGGAGATCAAATGTGATTTTTAAAAAGACACAAAAAGATAAATATTATGCAATGCTGTAAACTTTATTAATTGTAAGAAGTGAGTGCACTGTTGCATGTTTGTAACCTGGGTCTGAATGCAGATGAGGAGCTGTTTAAATAACCTGGTTGTCAACAACACACCATGTGTCACAGCATGGACTTTGGATCATGAGATCAAATGAAAAGCATCTTGAGAAGCCAATGAGGGGAAAAGGAAGAGAATTAACTTCAAGAGCAGGCTGATTCTCAAAGTCAAAACTATTTACTCCACAAATACAATACAGAAAATAATTAATAGGCATAAGACATATGAAGCTCAGCTCACAAATTCAAGTATTAAAGAAGTATATTTTCTATAACTTAATTTTAGAGTCCAAGCCTCTATTCTGTTGGGCAGGTAAAAAATAAATTAACATCTACTGTTCATGACCAGCTCCTCCTCCCAACATTGGCTTCTGTGACATGACCCTGAGATCTGCAACATGCCGTGCCCAGGCTGGGTTTCCTGGTACCTCCATGTCACCCAGCACCGAGACTTTAAAGCCAGCTTGGTCTCTGCAGATGTAGACAATCCCTGCTGCTCTTGAGACCCAAGGCCCTTTGTTTCCGTCAGCTTAGATCTTCACATAGGCATTTTCTCTGGGTCATGTTACATTCCTGGTGAGCTGACCTGACTGTAAGCCTAGAACCCACCAATTTCTCTCCTTCTCTCTCTCCCCCTCTTCTTCTTCCATCTCTTCTCTTCCCTGAGAAAAATATCTTTTTAGTCTTATGTGGCAAGGGCTACTGAATGACAATTCAGGTAGGCCTGGCGTTGTAGTAAGAAAAGACCTTGGAAGTGCATGACTGTGGCCAAGACAAAATCCACTTACATGACAATGTCATATGGAGCCTGGTGGGGCCACCAGCCTCCCACCATCCTACAGCCTGGAGTGCAGTTGAGGGAGGCACCCCACAGTTCTGGGTTCCTCATATCTGGTAAATTCTTCATTTCACGCAGGCTCCTCTGACCTGTGGACTCAGAAGCACCTTTGTGTGGAAGCAGGCCTCCTCCTAATCTTGTGTTTGTCCTGTGCGCCAAATTTAGATTCTGGTTTGATAGTAAATCAAACTGAAAGCAGACTGATAAATCTGAGTCATCTTTCTCCCCAGATTTGGAACCCGTGCCAGGCTTGGTGATTTAACACAGTTCACTTTGCTGTTCCTGTTCCATCCTCTCCCCACTCTGGGCTACAAGTTTTGGAAACAGAAGGAAACAGAGGCAGAAAATATGCTATCTTGAGGAGAAAAAGAAATATGATGAGTGCAAGTAAGAAAATAAAAGGTAATATCTTAAACTACTACCCCACCAGTCCAAGTATAAGTGTAAGAGAAAAACACCTCAGTGTCAAAGAACATGAGAATAAGTAATCGAGCTATTATTTTTCAAATTTACAAGAGACATATGTATAAAATTATGAAAGAATTCTTATATTTAGCAAGAAAAAAGATGCAAGAACTTACTTTTTAAAAAAACACGATTCACCGAGTCTGCCTTGTTTCTGAATGATCTTAATTGAGAATTCAATTGCCACCAAAGATTTGGGACCTCTCTAGGCTGGATCTGGTAGAAACTGCAAAATATGTAGGTTTCTTTAACAAACCTGTTACATTCCACTACTTTTAAGAGTGGTTTTTAAGCCTGGTTTCTTCATGTTCTCTTCCATTCTGTCTTCCTGAAACCTACCCTGGAAAGGACATAACACATTTACAGCACACTTAGAAAACAGCTCAGTAAGCAAGCAAGTTATATTTGGAGGTGAGCAAATGTTTCTGGAGTCTCAAGCCTCTAATCACGGTCCACCTCTGTGCCTCTTTTCTAAGGAACACAGACGATTTCCAATTTCAGACCAGCAAATTTTCCAGTGAGAAATCCTCTGATAGATTTTTCTCCCTCCACAAATTAAATATTTAAGAGTCTTAATTTAGTCCCTCACCAATATATTTTACTAAACATTAAACAAAATTCTACAAGATTAATTTAGTACTTTGCTTTGAGAGAAATTCCAAGCAAGTAAAAAGAACTTACAGCTTACAGAGCCAGAAACACGTGCTACAGATATCGGGGCCTCTGGACATCAGTGCACAACTGGAACTTCTTCTCTCTCCCAAGCTCCATCGTCCTGCCCATAAATAGAAGTTGACAAGTTCATTTTCATGCCAAGACTACAAAGATACAGGAAAATATAGTTAAATGAAGTTCTCAATTTTGGATAACAACAAATCCATGAAAATCAGGGATTGGAGGGAAGAGAAGCTTTCTTTACCTAAAATATAAGACAGATGATAAGAATAGTTTTTAACTTAAAGTATATTGTCGACCTTTACTTAATTAAATGGTAATAACCTTATATATGGATAAGAAGGTAGTGTGGTGAAAAATATAGTGACTTAGGTTTGATCCTCTCAACTTTCTGTGGCGATACTGCCATATTTGTCCAAGTATCACTCAGAGGAGATCACACCAAGTCACATAAAAAGTAAATCACAGATGTGTTAGTCATGAATATTCAGATATAGGAATAAGTTTCAATACCTGAGTTATATAACCTAAGGGGGTTATCGTTGCTTTAAAAATGGATCTTCTCATTAAGCTTTCTTGAAATTTTTGTATCAAATGTGTATTTGGAAACCATCTAACACTTAGAATCAATTGCACCCTAAGGGTTTTAATCCGAGGTGATGCTCATGGTTCACATTCACCTGAATTGGGACAGAAATTTTGTTACGGTTACAGTAATTGGCATATTTTTATGGATTCATTTTCTAATTTGGCCCCCATTCCACTTCACTACTTACACTTACAGTAGTGGCATGGTTTTATTACTGTGGGTTATTTTCATTATTATTAAAGTTAATTACGTTTTGCTCCTGTACCCAGATGTGAATAACATTGGGCTTCTAACCTAATAACACAGACTGTTTGGAAAATATGTACTGTCAATTAGAGACATTTTGTAATAGAAACAATAAAAAGAATCATTAGTGAAACGTAGTTTGCCTGTCAATGTACTTGATGCTATTTAATCAACAGTACCTTGGAACTGAAGTCATTAATAAACTTTTCTTGCCTTTATACCAGTGAAGTACTCTGAGATTTATTTTTGAAATTAGAACTGTATATCAAAGAAATGGATAGGTGCATTTTGCATATTTCCAGATATGGTTTTCTTCACCACCTACATATAGCAAAACTATAAGAAAAACAACAAAGAAAATAACATTTTGAATTTTCAACCAAAACAGGAAAAAAAAAATCCCTGTAAATTTAATTAGTACTTTCATAGAGATGGATGTGATGAAGATGAAACACTTTACTTATTCTGCTGGTTATTCTCCATTTGCTCCCACATCAATTGTTCCTAAATCACAGGAGGTATTACCTGAACACCATTGTCCTCTGACTTTGAGTGATTTTGGCCAACAAGAGACAACAGTGGGAGATTGAAGG